>NC_057846.1:27965000-29215000 GCF_910594005.1 Cervus elaphus
CACACACACACACACTTGCTTTGAGAGTTTAATAGGAAAACTGAAGTGATGATATATATGCACATTTCCTGTGTGCTTGACATGAATTGTCTTATTGTTACAACCTCATGGAGTAGATACTGTTATTATGATTCCTGTTCTACACAGATAAATACATTGAAGCCTAAGAAATCTAATAAGCAAACAGAAAAGCTGGATTTTGAACTTAGGTTGCTCCAGTTCCAGGAGCTAGGCAATACTGCATGCTTGACTTACTCTGGAGGTCCTTTTTTACCGTTTTTATCCTTTATCTAAAGGATCCACAGGATTTGAGGTTAAAAACTTATACTGTGTCCAGGACATTCTGTAAAAATTGCTTGCATATGTTTAATTAAATCTAATATGAGGTTCTTTTCCTTGTGATTTTCCACTTTCTCCCAAAATTGTACGAAAAAGAAAAGAGCAGTTAATGAAGAATTCTAGTTACTGAAGTTTTACTGTATCTTAAGTCTTACCATTAACAAAAGGGAATATTGGAAAAACACAAAAGGCAGGAAGGTTACTTGGCAACATTGAGCACAGCCCTAGCCCCAGAGTCAGTTGGCTTTGGTGAGAACCATGTGTACAAATTTGGTCCAAATTTGGTTGGATGAAAAACTATTATTCTTTCTTGTGGAAATGTGACTATGTGCATAACTTTCTTGGGAATTTTGTGGTTATTTTATTTTCACTGTTCTTCAGAGTGTTTTTACCCTGCCTTTTTAGTGGGTAGAAGAGCTCAGAGAAAACATACCTAATTCACAGGTGTATTGAGGCACTTAAATGAGTTAACACATCATTTGGAACTTTCTTTCCTAATCAAACTTTCTCTAAACACTGAATGATTTTTCCGTTTTGATTTTGTATTTTTTTACAGTATGACTATCAACTATTATAATAGGTGGATGAGTTAACATAATTGTTATAAAAACAGTAATTCAGTCAAGGTTCAGTCAAGACATTTAACTTCTAAATCCTGGTCACCCTGTTAAGCATTTCTTTCATATCTTAAAAACTGCCCTAAAAAAAAACCAAAAAAAAAAACCAAAAAAACTGCCCTTTGCAGACCCAGCTTATTGTAGCTATTTAGCCAGGTTTTAGTCTTGGTTATATAGTTCATATGCAAACTCACATTAGTGAATTAATTATATCAGTAAAATAAAAGAGTGCTAAGCCTTTAGTGCATTTTATCACTGTAGTTGCTAAGTTAAGCCTAATGTGAGTATCTACAAGTGTATTTGCATGTTTCCTCACTTGAATTTGTAATATTTTTATATGATTTAAAAAATCTATAGTTCTTTTTTTGCACACAAGTAAACCTTAAAGAAAATTATGTGCTCTTAAGGTTTTGTGGCAGTTGGTTGAATTTTGAGTTTTTGAAATAATTTCTTTATTCTCTTAGATTGTTCTTCAATATTCCTTCTGGAAATATCATTATTTGTTCTATTCTCAATTGCTCTAGAATACTTGAAGTAAATGTAACATGTTAACCCAAAGTACATTTTATATTAAAATGTGTGTTTATGTTAAGTACATTTATATTAAAGTACATTTTATATCAAAGTACATTTTATATTAAATAAGTTATGATACCACCCATATGGCAGAAAGAGAAGAAGAACTAAAGAGCCTCTTGAAAGTGAAGGAGGAGAGTCAAAAAGCTGACTTAAAACTCAACATTTAAAACACTAAGATCATGGCATTTGGTCCCATCACTTCATGGCAAATAGATGGGGAAACAATGGAAATGGTTTTTTTCCATTGTTTCCAAATAAAACAGACTTTATTTTCTTGGGCTCCAAAATCATTGTAGATGGTGACTGCAGCCATGAAATTAAAAGACGCTTGCTGCTTGGAAGATAAGCCATGACCAGTCTCGACAGCATATTAAAAAGCAGAGACATTACTTTGCTGACAGAGGTCCTCTAGTCAAAGTTATGGTTTTTCCAGTAGTCATGTATGAATGTGAGAGTTGGACCGTAAAGAAGGCTGAGCACAAAAGAATTGATGCTTTTAAACTGTGGTCTTGGAAAAGACTCTTGAGAGTCCCTTGGAATGCAAGAAGATCCAACCAGTCCATCCTAAAGGAAATCAGCCCTGAATATTCATTGGAAGGACTGATGCTGAAGCTGAAACTCCAATACTTTGGCCACCTGATGCAAAGAGCTGACTCATTTGAAAAGACTCTGATGCTGGGCAAGATTGAAGGCAGAAGGAGAAAGGGATGACAGAGGATGAGGTGGCTGAATGGCGTCACCAACTTGATGGACGTGAATTTAAGCAAGCTCTGGGAGTTGATGATGGACGGGGTAGCCTGGCGTGCTGCGGTCTGTGGCTTGCAGAGTCGGACATGATTGAGTGACTGAACTGAACTGATAACATTATATATAAAATAGAAATACCTCCAGGTACTCTGTAGCCATTGTTAAGGAGTAGACTAGGTGTAGTAGACAGATATTTTTATATTTACAATTTCTTTACTTGACTTAAGATCCAAATAGGTTTAAAACACTGATTGTTACAGCTCTTATGTCTCATTTAATCTCCGATTCCTTGTCCATCCTTTGCAATGTATTTTTTTCAGCATTATGAACAAAATCATGTGAGTTTAACATGTACAGTGTGTTAATATGATGCCCTTATATGTTGCAAAATGATTACTATCATAGCTTTAGCTAACACCTCCATTACATCACATAATTACTATTTCTTTCTTTGTGGTAAGAACATTTAAGGTCTACTCTCAGCAACTTTCAAGTATATAATTCAGCATTCTTAACTATAATCACCATGTTGTACGTTAGATTCCCAGAACTCATTCATTCTGTATCTGGAAGTTTGTACTTTTTGACAAACATCTCCCCATTTCCATATCCTATTAACTGAGCATCTTTAAATATATAGGCATCTTTACTTCTCCCAAGAAATATAGTCTCTCTAATTTTTCTTGACATAAACTGCTTTCATCCAACAATTATCTTCCTACATTTGAAAAGGAAACTTAGGTATGAGATATCATATATTTTGTTCTTCTAAATCTGTAACATGGGAAAAATAGCGCAAGCACAATGATAAAAGGCAACGGACACAGTTTCATAATAGAAAGTACGAGGTAGGGGGCTATCCCGTTAGAGAGTCTAATGACCCTGAACGTGCAGCTTCAGCTGACTTCATTCTAAGAATTATTTCTGTCACAGGAGAAGCCAGTAATTTGCATTTTTATATGAAATCTTCCAACTTATAAAGATTGGCAATTAAATAAATTAAAAAAAAAACCATGATACCTGCGTGAAAGAAAGAAAGCTCAAGATTTACAGGCCTGCATTTTATGGCAACTGGCCCTGTTTTTCTGTTCACAAAAGTCACCCAGAGAAATGATAGACTTCCCATCAATCCAAAATGTAATATTTCCCTCCTCTCCAAACGTTTCTGTTTCTCAGCATTATTAGTGATATTTTTGTTATTCTTCTTTTAGTAGAAATATTAGTGTGCAAGCATCTAAGTTAGCTATTTTGATGCTTTTCTGGGTCAAAAATTTTACAAACAGTTTAGTCCATTTTCCTCATTTTATAAATAAGAAAAATGAGGCAGAGGGGCACTTGTGCTTTCCTGCACCTTAAGGTTTTATGATTTGTACAGTAGCATTCTTTCTGGAGGATTTTGTACAAAGTAAATTTCAATTCTGTTCACTATACTTGTATTTCAGTATTCTCAGAATATAGTTTCTTAAAAAAATTCTCTGGTTTATTTACTTAGAGTTGCTATTTCAGGTATTGTCTTTGTTGTTGTTCAGTCACTGAAGCGTGTCTGACTCTCTGTGACCCCATGGACTGCAGCACACCAGACTTCCCTGTTCTTCACTGTCTCTCAGAGTTTGCTCAAACTCATTTCTGTGGAGTCGGTGATGCCATTGAACCATCTCATCCTCTCTCACCCCTTTCTCCTCCTGTCCTCAATCCTTCCCAGCATCAGGGTATTTTCCAGTAAGCGGCTCTTCACATCAGGTGGCCAAGGTATTGGAGCTTCAGCTTCAGCATCAGT
Organism: Cervus elaphus; assembly: GCF_910594005.1. Classification (NCBI taxonomy): domain Eukaryota; kingdom Metazoa; phylum Chordata; class Mammalia; order Artiodactyla; family Cervidae; genus Cervus; species Cervus elaphus. Next base: position 27,969,060 of record NC_057846.1, read on the forward strand.
CCTTCCAATGGATATTCAGGACTGATTTCCTTTAGGATGGACTGGTTTATCTCCTTGCTCTCCAAGAGACTCTCAAGAGTGTCCTCCAGCACTACAGTTTGAAAGCATCAATAAAGTAGATAATGTCTACTTTATCTTGAATATTCTGTTCATCAGAATCCTCCAAGGAGAAACTTTTGTTGGATATTGATGTAAGGAAAGTGTTGCTTCTCTGATAACACCAAGGTATCTTATGATCAGTTTGGCGTCTGTTGGCCACCAGAAAAGTCAGGCCAAATTAACAACTGACATTTAGGAACTGACTTTAAGGACCTGAACGCCTACCTTTCTTTGCTTAATATTTCTCTCTCTCTTTTTTAATCTCTAGAGCTTCTTGGTCTTCTTTATTTTATAGCCATTTATTTTCATTATATAATGTATATTTCTGTAAGATGCACAAAATACTTTTCAAAATTATCTGGAGTGTAAATATACATATGTGTGTATATATATACCTATACTGATAAATCTGCATATATGTATACCTATACACACACATATATACATTTATATAATAAACAACTCTTCAGAGTAGGTTATGTATTTCACAATTATCTAGTAATTTTAGCAATTATAATTTTTAAATTAATAATCAAAAATAAGCATTTAATCTATTTTTTTAATGAATCTGTTTCTTTAACATGTTTATTGTGCAAAAGAGGAATGATTGACCAAGCACATTCCCGTTATTTAAGGCCAGATTACTATTTTTGGGGGCAGCTCATAAAAATTCCTGAAGAATGGATATTGACATTGTATTCAGGTTCTTTAAAGTTGATTTGCTTTGCCAACCTTGGATTATAGGGTATTCAAGGCAGGGACAGTTTTGCCTTAATATCCTGTATACATTATGTAACACTTTCTTACAGAGCTTAATTAAAGCCTTTTGTGATGGGAGTAGTTATTTTCATTTTCTATAGGAAGGTGTTGTTCCTATTTTCTAGGAATGGAAGTAAACCAAAACATTCCTGAGAGTATGTAATGTTCCAGGTACTCTGTCCATCAATCTCTCTAATTGTTCAACATTCTCACTAAATAGGTTGTTATTCCTTATTCTATTTGGTTAGAAAACCAAGACTCTGATTTGCCTGAGGTCGTGTGTCACCAGTGATTCTTGACCTGTGATCAAATTCCATCTATCCCTGTATCCACCTATTTTTATGGCACTATTTTTCAGGAAGACTAATTTTGGGGATTCATTTGAATCAATTTCATGCTCATCTCTCACTAACCCACCTCTGCAAAATAGTATTATATTGTTCAAGTAAAGAAAAGATTTGATATGTTTCTGGAAGTCAGTGTTCATTTAGGTTCAATGAGAATGTGATTAAATGTCTTTATACAATTTATCTTGACCCACATAACAAAATTATTTAATTTAGAATAACGCTGTCCTTTTTTTTAAATAAAATTACTTAAAAACTCTGAGGGCCCCAAGTTTAGTTAATCATTTATCAATAGGCAGCATTTAAATTCCTTGTTAGTTATCTTTGCCTTAATCATGTCCCACGTGATGCTCTTGCACTTTCTCCTGGGACTTGTGACTTATTAATAGTATTAAGCATTTAATAACTACTCTATATTTTGATTTCTTAATATACTTATGAGTATGATTCTGTTGAAATAACTATTATTTATTATTGACTTGTTGCTAAACACTCTCACCTAATTAGCTTCCCAATGTAAATAATGCTCATATAATTTTAGGACAATTAGATTGATTTTTTAATGGATTACTCAGTGACAAATGGCTGACCTAATGGCCTGGGCAGTTAGAGCTTTGCATTGTCAGTTCCTGAAAGATAGGAACTTTGCTGGCTACTCAGTTTTTCTGTTCTGAGGAATGCCATGACAGATAATTCTAGTTTTGACTAAATAATTTAATTAACAAAAAGATTACTGTAGAAAAAATTTTAGTTGATATTTTCTTTCTATTTTGTTGTGAATAAGCATGTGTTATTTATGTTACCAAGAAAAAAAAATGTGGCTATCAGCGCTTTGAAAACTAAAAATAAACTAGTGAATATGTAGGCTATGTTTTTGTGGATCAAGCTGTACCTGAGAGGATTCCTGGGAAAAAAGGTATATTTGTTTGTTTGCTTTTTCTTTTTTGGTCAGATTGAAAAGTATTTATTTATTTATTTTTAAAAGCAGCTTGAATACAAAATAAACAACATTTGACACACTAAGGGCTGGGCTTGTACAGAGATTCAGGTTTTCATACTTTGCCTTTACAGGCACAATTTTTGGTTGAGACATGAAGTGCAAGAATAATTTAGATGACTGTGGAACAGAATCTGAACCTGACCCTAATAGTTGTGTCTTTTTAACCTAAGGACTCAATATAAAGTGATTATATCAGATTAGAACAAGAAAAATTCAGGCTTATAACCATTGAGCTTTATCTAAAAACAAGAAAACCCAACCCAATCTTTATTATCCAAAGATTAAAAAATATATCATGATATTTACTAGTTCACCATTAAAATAGATACAGATGAATCTGTAGAAGAGAGACATCATTAAAACAAGTAGGGGCACACAGGGATTTAAGATGATATCTCTAATGAAATACAGAGCTTCAGCACTGTGAGAAAATTAAGACTTGGGCCAAGAATCAAAGAGGAGCTCGATAGCCTTCAGAAGGCGTTTTTATAGTCTGGGATCAAGGAGGTTTCATCTACTGAAGTGTCGAGGACTAGTAATGGTTTGTTAATCTATGAGGTGCTTTTATATTGTTTTCTTTGCAATTTCTGAGACTGTTAAAGCTTAAGAGGAAGAGGCTGCAGGCTGGAAATCAGATGTGCTCTAGAGGCAAGGTGTCCCACCTAAATTTCAGTGCCATATGATCTTAAGGAGGGCATGGGATGCTTTTAGAATTCCCTTAAAGGTCAAAGATGTTAAACTCTCTCAGTCACTTCAGTCATGTTCTAGGGACAAAAAAATTGTAGAATGAAAATGGAAAATCCAAAGGCATAATCAGCTCTTCAGAACTGAGAAATTTCTGAATTGAGAGTGACAATTGTATGTAATTGTTTGGGTCCTTGACTTTGGATTCTTCCATATTAAATTAACCTAGTGAACAATATAAATTGGGTATATACCTACAAGGAGATCAAACCAGTCAATCCTAAAGGAAGTCAACCCTGAATATTCACTGGAAGGACTGGTGCTAAAGCTGAAACTCCAATACTTTGGCCACCTGATGTGAAGAACTGACTCATTGGAAAAGACCCTGATGCTGGGAAAGACTGAAGGCAAGAGGAGAAGGGGGTGACAGAGGATGAGGTGGTTGGATGGCATTACTGACTCAATGGACATGAGTTTGAGCAAACTCTGGGAGATGGTGAAAGACAGGGAAGCCTGGAGTCCTGCAGTTCATGGAGTCGCAAAGAGTTAGATATGACTTAGCAGTGGAACAATGACAAAATGTACCTGTACATCATTTAACTTGAATATTTATGGAGAAACTGAGGCTTTTCATAATATGTTTTAAAACTGACATTTGATCTCCTTAATTAGAAAATGGTGAATAAAATTTGCTTGTTTCCACTTTGAATTTAGTGGTACCACATTTTACTGGGGACTGATTTCGCAAGTTAGAAAAACAAAAATCACATGGAGTCAAAATTACAATTGAAAATTTTTTACAACCTCCACTAAGTGCAGCATATCTGGTTTTATGTAAGCAGGCTATACAAGAATTATGTGAACATTAAAATGTAATATAGATTATATAAAGTTCAATTTAACACTATATAAAAAATTTTAATTGCATCTTTGTTATTACTACTTGCAAAGCACATTGTGCAGGTTAAATATACATCTGAAGAAACCGTACTCTGAAAAAAAAACCAATTAAATATATGATAAAGTGGAATAAAAAGGCCTTTGATTTCCAAATGTCAGTGAAGCAGGAATACCCAGAAGATAATGTTACCTTGGCATATTTAATGTGTAGTTAAGATTCTGTTGATTAATTATATCATTACTGTTGAACTCAACAGAGTAATCCTCAGGGAAGAGCTGAGTGTTCGAAAAAACCATCCCAAAAGGCTTTGAAAAGATTTCAGCAATTAGATCCTTGAAATAAGCTACTGGAACATCTTCAGTCCTGTCATTTCCTTTCTGTTATAAATTTAGAAAACAGCAAATAAAATCTGACAATAGATGACTTTCTAAGAATATATAAAATTCTAGTGAAAAGCAAAGCTTGGAAACTTGCTATACCTTTCTTACTTTTTCCATTGTTTTCTTTAAAAACCCTTCTATTAATACCTTAAAAATGATCACTGCTACTGAGTCATGATTTTTAGTAGCCAAATAGGAAAAAAATGTTCCTACTATTTTACCTCTAGAATACTTTAGGATAGGAAGATAGATAGGCTAAATTAAAAAAAAAGAAAATTAAGAAAAGTATTTCCATATTTTAGATAGACCCAAGTATGTATTACATACTACTGAGGTAACCTTCTTTCCTCCATGGCTATTTTTTTAAGAAATATAAGTGATAAAGAAACAGTGTTTAGATTTGACAATTTATCTCTTTTAAATTAGGCCACATTTAAATTAGGCAGCTATAGGCTTGGGTTTGAGTCTAGACTGCATACTATTAATACATGAAATATGAACATCTGAGAATGATTGTGAGAATTAAATGAAAATGATCTGTGAACTTCTTTATACACGTCAAAGCACTTTAAATTCATGATTTGGAGGTAGCATTGCATAATGCAGAATAAAAGTTTTGTTGTCAGACAGTTAAACCTTAAAACCCCAACTCCTGAGCAAACTCTCTGTGTTAGCTTTCCCTATTCACCAACCTCCTTAAACCCTAGATTAAGTCAGTAAAATGAACACTATAATAGTATCTACAGATAAAGGTGTGCACATTGAGTGAAATACTGCATGTAAAGCTTCTGGCCCAGTGCTTAGCAGGTGTTAGGTTTGCAATAAATATCTGTTTTTAAAATGATAGTTCTTTAGGTTTTTCAGAGACTAAAAATATTTCATAGAAAATGTGCATATAAACAAAAACACATTTTCTTACCTAAGTCTATAAGTTATAATAGTTTTGAATAGTTGTACAAATAGAATGTAACACAAAAAGCAAAAACCAATGAAGTTTTTGCTACCTTGGAGTTTTATCAGTCTCCCAAAGACTCAGCACCTGGCTGAAGGATCTTTCAGAGTCATCTGATCTCAGCCTCAATCCACTAAGCTCCTGGGATCCTTTCCTGAGGGGAACTAGGACAGATTTCCTTACGTGGTTAACTGTGGGTGTGTGTTTGGTAGTAGTATTAGTAGTAGTAGAGAGCTGTGGAAAATAACCAGTTGTTCAAGTTGTACTGAAGCCATTTGCCAGGAGATTTCTAGCCATGGGAGGAGCCACAGTAGACTCGGGTTTTATCCCTGGGTTGGAAAGATCCCCTGGAGAAGGAAATGGCAACCCACTTCGGTATTCTTGCCTGGGAAATCCCATGGACAGAGCGGCCTGGAGGGCTACAGTCTATGGGGTCGCATAGAGGTGGACATGTCTGAACATGCACACGTGTGTGCACACAGACACACACATAGTTCAAATAAACCAATACTTAGATTAAAAATAAAAGTGTAAAGAGGAACATTTCTCTGACCTCTTTATGAACTTTAACAGTTAATTTTTTTTTCTTTTGCTTAATGTATACATACTATACATTTTAGGATTCAAGAAAGTTTCACTATATACTGTGATTCATTTATTTATAAGCATGCATGACTTCCAAGTGCTCTGCATGCTAATAAATTTTTATTTTGGATCCCTCTTGGGTTTCTAGAATATTTGTACTTGGTCTTAGGTAAGATACCATTCATGTATGTGTGCTAAGTTGCTTCAGTTGTGTCTGACTCTTTGCGACCCTATGGACTGTAGCCCTCCAGGCTTCTCTGTCCATAGGATTCTCCAGGCAAGAATACTGGAGTGGGTTGTAATGCCCTCCTGTAGGGGATCTTCCTGACCCAGGGATGGAACCCAATTCTCTTACATCTCCTGCATTGGCAGGTGGGTTCTTTACCACTAGTGGTACCTGGGAAGCCCTGTAAGATATTGTCTCTCCTATTAAAAATTTGTTTATTGCATCCTGTTATGTAGAGGGCAACTTTCATGGGGAAAAGAATTAAATGAATTATAGTGATACCTTAGGTATTTGATTAATTTTGTTGATTATTGTTTCCTAAATGGCAATAAGAAAAAGTGGTCAAGTGTAACTTTCTGGTTTTTCATTTTATTTCATGTTTATTTTACTTCTATGGTTAGATCTAGAAGTGATAATCAATATATGTAGCAACTAGTATGATATGAATTAATATATAGATCAGAACTTTAAAATGAATCAATGTTTTCTCTAAATAATTAAAATATCAAGTGATATAAGTTGAAGCGCAACTCCTCAAAACATTCCAGTAATTTCTGAATTATTTGAATCCAGTTTATTGAAACTATTGAATTATTTTAGAAACTATTAGCATAATCTTTTCATTTAGAAACTATTAGCATAATCTTTTCATTTTATATGGCTGTTACTAGCTATATGGTGCCCTTGTCTGAGTCATGATTTGTCATGGAAACTGTCATGATACAGGGCAAATAGCCAAACAGTGTACACACCCTACCTTGCCTCAAACCCTGGGCTAAATTGGTTTCCCTGGAGTCACACAGCGGGTCAGTTCCTTTTCTGGGAGGCTGGCCTACAAGTGAACCATCACCATCAGTAACCACATCAGAATCTTCCAACTCTTTCTAATTAAAATGATATTCAGTTGACTTACACTTTCTTTAAGTAGTAAATTTCACTTAACATCAATGATATTGTTAAATGTGCTGATTTTTTTCTCAGCTTCTGCTGAACTTAGAGCAATTTAAATTGTTTTCTAGTTCTTTTAATTCCTGCTAGCACATTTAAATATTAAATTTCTCTATCATGTACTAAAAAAAATGATATGCTGAAAGGTCATACTTGATTAAGTCAAACTTAATCCTTAATATTGGAAGTGTTATATAAAAGTGGCATAGTTGATCATTGTTGTTTCCAGGCTGCCTGAAGGTTTATATTACATAACCTCTGCCTCTCTTTCCTCACCTGTAAGCATCAATTAATGATAATCATAATTATTCTTTGGGTTAATACATATTTAAGAAGGTACTGTATGAAAGTAGTTTAATTTTTATGAATAGAGTTGAAGCTGTTATGTACATAGGGATGGACATGTAGTCAGGGTTTTGGTGTTAAAAAGTTTAAATATTATTCCAATGGCAATGGAAAGCCATTGGAAGGTTTCAAAAATTATTTTTAATTATTTTAATTTTATTTTTAACTTTATTTTTTAGGAAAGTTTTAAGTTCACAATAAAATTGGGCAGAAGGCACAGAAATTTCCTGTATAATCTCTGGTCCTCCTCACATGCATAGTGCCTAACCACTATCAACATCACCCATCAGAGTGGTACATTTGTTTACAACTGATGGACCTACATTGACATATTATTATCTCCTAAAGTCCATAATTTATGTTAGGGTTCATCTTTGGTATTGTACATTCTGTGGGTTTGGAAAAATGTGTAATGACATGTATTCACCATTATACTATGCAGAGTACTTTGACTGCCTTAAAAATCCTCTGTGTCTCACCTATTCACCTCTCTTTCCCTTCAGCTCTGACACACACCACTGATGCTTTTTACTATCTCCTTAGTTTTGCCTTTTCCAGAAGTCATATAGTTGGAATCATACAGTAATGTAGCCTTTTCAAATTATTTCTTCCACTTAGTAATATGTGTTTCCTCCATATCCTTTCATGGCTTGGAGGAAAGAGAGCTTATTTCTTTCTAGTAATGAATAATACCCCACTGCCTGGATGTACCATAGTATCCTTTCACCTACTGAAGGACATCTTGATTGCTTCCAAGTCTTGGCTATTATGAATAAAACTGTTATGAATATTGGTGTGCAGGTTTTTGTGTGGAGCTAAGTTTTCAACTAGTTTGGAAAAATACTAAGAATCATGATTGTTGGAACATACAGTAAGAGTATGTTTAGTTTTGTAAGAAACCACAAAACCATTTTCCGAAGTGACTAGCATTTTGCATTCCCACTAGCAATGAATGAGAGTTCCTGTTGCTCCACACCCTTGTTATCATTTGATGTCAGTTTTCTAAATGTTGGCCATTTTAATGGATATATAGTATTATCTCATTACTTACTTCTTCATTTTCCTAATCTTATGTTAAACATATTTTCATGACATCCTATCTTCTGTTATGATCTTTTGCCATTTTTTAGGTTATTTTTTTCTTTTTCTGATCATTGCATTTTAAAAATTCTTCATTTTGGATAACAATTCCTTATCAGATGTGTCTTTTACAGATACTCTCTCTTTGCCGAGAAGTACACATCTGAACTCCTTAAAATGTGTTCAGGCCCTTTAAGGTCTGTGCCCCATCTAACTTTATGATGTATATATGTCTATATAACTATAGAAATAAATAACTTTAGAGTTATATTTTCACCTTCCCATGTCAATTTTCAAAATGCTGAAACTACCACATAATTTCCTATCTCAGAAGGTTCTATGGGTGTGCCTCTGAGCTTTTGCACATACTGATGTCTTTGCTTCGAATCCTCTTTCTCTTGTTGCCTATAACTAATATTCCCAGTAATTTTTCCATCAAGGCTCAGATCAAACAATACCTTCTCTGCAACGGTCTGGACCAATGAGAGGATCTTTCCTATTCTAGTTATCTGTCCTCCCCAGTGGTCTGTGAAATTCTCCGTGACCAGGAATGTGTCTTTGCGTCCTTGCATCTTCCCTTTCTCTCTGTTAACTGCAACCATTATGCTGTCTGCCACATAGAAGTAATCCATTAAATATTTACTGAATGAATAAATAATCAAATATTCCTAACAATAAAAAAGAAATGACATAGATTTGCTTGGATAAAGTGAATTTTGACCCAAAACTCTAGGTGAAAACATGGTGAAAAAAATAATATTTGAGAAATATACTTGAGTACATATTTTCCTATTCTTTCTGAAAAGATTAAATCCTTTAGAATAATGTTACAATTTTATTTCTGTTTTATTTATCCTCAGAAATTTTCCTTTTTACCAGAGTAATGTACTTTCCTATTCTTCTGTTCCATGTATACCTATGGCAAGAGAATAATCCTAACTCAGTGAAGGGTCTGTTCACTAAGAGATGTTGGTGCATGTTCACTTCAAAAAGAAATAGTGCCTCTTTAAGACAGCTCCAGTTCTGAACCTCTGCCCAGTCATTAAAACTCAAAGAGAATTCTCCCTTAATCTTAGATTTTAGTCCTTTTTTTTTGAGCTTTAAATTCCACTATAATCTCTTGTCTGGAGTATTAATCTTTACCACTTGAAGGGACACTTAGCATTATTATTATTTCACTGTAGAGGTTAATCCTTAACTGTAGGTTTGTGGTTGGGGGCCTTCTTAGAAAAGCTGCATTTTGGCAGGGACTTTAACCACAAATATTTAGGGGTTTTTCTTCTCAGTTCAGTGACCATATAAGACCCAAACAGAATGGATATTAAGTACTTGTCTTTTCTGTAGAAGGCAAACTCTTAGAGGGCAGGGTTCGGGATTCCTCAAAGCATTCTGAAATGTTGTGATTATGAATGGATTGGAATAATAATAATTTACACTTTCATGTTTTGAAAAGTTTTACAGTATGAAAACCTGGTACCAACGGAAATGCCTTTCCTTTTATCCTTGAGCCTGTAAATAAAACTAAACATCAGTTCATTTCAGTTCAGTCGCTGAGTCATGTCCGACTCTGCGACCACGTGGACTGCAGTATGCCAGCTTCCCTGTTCAGTACCAACTCCAGGAGCTTGCTCAAACTCATGTCCATTGAGGCGGTGATGTCATCCAACCCTCTCATCCTCTGTCGTCCTCTTCTCCTTATGCCTTCAATCTTTCCCAGCATCAGGGTCTTTTCCATGAATGAGTCAGTCCTTCCCATCAGGGGGTCAAAGCATTGGAGCTTCAGCTTCAGCATCAGTCCTTCCAGTGAATATTCAGGACTGATTTCCTTAAGGATTGACTGGTTTGATCTCCTTGCAGTGCAAGGGATTCTCAAGATTCTTCTCCAACACCAAAGTTCAAAAGCATCAATTTTTGGCACCCAGCTTTCTTTATACTCCAATTCTCACATCCTTACATGACTACTGGAAAAACCATACCCTTGACTAGATGGACCTTTGTTGGCAAAGAAATGTCTCTGCTTTTTAAATTCTGTCTAGGTTTGTCATAGCTTTTCTCCCAAGGAGCAAGCGTCTTTTATTTTCATGGCTGCAGTAATCATCTGCAGAGATTTGGAGCCCCCAAAAATAAAGTTTCTCACTGTTTCCATTATTTCCCCATCTATTTGCCATGAAGTGGTGGGACCTGATGCCATGATCTTAATTTTTTTTTTCCCTCCATTAATTTTTTATTAGTTGGAGGCTAATTACTTTACAATATTGTAGTGGTTTTTGTCATACATTGACATGAATCAGCCGTGGATTTACATGTATTCCCCATCCCGATCCCCCCTCCCACCTCCCTCTCCACCCGATCCCTCTGGGTCTTCCCAGTGCACCAGGCCCGAGCACTTGTCTCATGCATCCAACCTGGACTGGTGATCTGTTTCACCCTAGATAATATACATGTTTCGATGCTGTTCTCTCGAAGCATCCCACCCTCACCTTCTCCCACAGAGTCCAAAAGTCTGTTCTGTACATCTGTGTCTCTTTTTCTGTTTTGCATATAGGGTTATCATTACCATCTTTCTAAATTCCATATATATGTGTTAGTATACTGTATTGGTCTTTATCTTTCTGGAAAGATAATGATCTTAGTTTTTTGAATGTTGAGTTTTAAGTCAACTTTTTCACTCTCCTCTTTCACCTTCATCAAGAGGCTCTTTAGTTCTTCTTCGCTTTCTGCCATAAGGATGGTGTCATCTGCATATGTAGGGTCATTGATATTTCTCCTGGCAATCTTCATTTTACCTTATGCTTTATCCAGCCTGGCATTTCACATGGTGTACTCTGCCTATAAGTTAAATAAGCAAGGTGACAATATACAGCCTTGACATACTCCTTTCCCAACTTGGAACCAGTCTGTTGTTCCATGTCGGGTTCTAACTGTTGCTTCTTGACCTGCATACTGGTTTCTCAGGAGGCAGGTCAGGTGGTCTGGTATTCCCATCTCTTTAAGAATTTTCCAGTTTATTGTGATTCATACAGTCAAAGACTTTGGTGTAGTCAATAAAGCAGAAGTAGATGTTTTCCTGGAATTCTCTTGCTTTTTCAATGACCCAATGCATGTTGGCAATTTGATCTCTGGTCCCTATGCCTTGTCTAAATCCAGCTTGAACATCTGAAAATACACAGTTCATGGACTGTTGGAGCCTGGCTTGGAGAATTTTGAGCATTACTTTCCTAGCGTGTGAGATGAGTGCAGTTGTGCGGTAGTTTGAACATTCTTTGGCATTGCCTTTCTTAGGGATTGGAATGAAAGCCTACCTTTTCCAGTCCTGTGGCCACTGCTGAGTTTTCCAAATTTGCTGACATATTGAGTGGAGCACTTTCACAACATCATCTTTTAGGATTTGAAATAGGTCAGCTGGAGTTCCATTGCCTCCACTAGCTTTGTTCATAGTGATGCTTCCTAAATCCCACTTGACTTTGCATTCCAGGATGTCTGGCCCTAGGTGTGTGATCACACCATTGTTGTTATCTGGGTCATCAAGATCTTTTTTGTATAGATCTTTGTATTCTTGCCATCTCTTCTTAACATCTCTGCTTCTGTTAGGTCCATACCATTTCTGTCCTTTATTGTGCCCATCTTTGCATAAAATATTCCCTTGGTATCTCTAATTTTCTTGAGGAGATCTCTAGCCTTTCCCATTTTATTGTTTTCCCCTATTACTTTGCACTGATCACTGAGGAATCCTTTCTTATCTCTCCTTGCTATTCTTTGGAACTCTGCATTTATATGGATATATCTTTTTCTCCTTTGCCTTTCGTTCCTCTTCTTTTCTCAGCTATCTTTAAGGCTTCCTCAGACAACCATTTTGCCTTTTTGCATTTCTTTTTTTGGGGGGATGGTCTTGGTCACTGCCTCCTGTACAGTGTTACGAACCTCCATCCATAGTTCTTCAGTCAATCTCTCTCTGAGATCTAATCCCTTGAATCTATTTGTCACTTCCACTGTATAATTGTAAGGGATTTGATTTAGGTCATACCTGAATGGTCTAGTGGTTTTCCCTCCTTACTTCAGTTTAAATCTGAATTTTGCAACAAGGAGTTCATGATCTGAGCCACAGTCAGCTTCTGGTCTTGTTTTGGCTGACTGTATAGAGCTTCTCCATCTTCAGCTGCAACAGATATAATCAATATGATTTTTGTATTAACCATCTGGTGTTGTCCATGTGTAGAGTCATCTCTTGTGTTGTTGGAAGAGGGTTTGCTATGACTAGTGCGTTCTCCTGGCAAAACTCTTATCCTTTGTCCTGCTTCATTTTGTACTCCAAGGCCATATTTGCCTGTTACTCCAGGTATCTCTTGACTTCCTACTTTTGTGTTCCGTCCCCTATGATGAAAAGGACACCTTTTTGGGTGTTAGTTCTAGAAGGTCTTGTAGGTCTTTATAGAACCATTCAGCTTCAGCTTCTTCTGCGTTAGTGCTTGGAGCACATACTTGGATTACTGTGATATTGAATGGTTTGACTTGGAAATGAAGAGATCATTCTGTCCTTTTTGAGATTGCACCCAAGTACTGCATTTTGGACTCTTTTGTTGACTATGAGGGTTACTCCATTTCTTCTAAGGGATTCTTGCCCACAGTAGTAGATATAATGGTCATCTGAATTAAATTCGCCCATTCCAGTCCATTTTAGTTCACTGATTCCTAAAATGTCACTATTCACTCTTGCCATCTTCTGTTTGACCAGGTCCAATTTTCCTTGATTCATGGACCTACCATTCCAGGTTCCTGTGCAATATTGTTCTTTACAGCATCAGACTTTAATTCCATCAACAGTCACATTCACAACTGGGTGTTGTTTTCACTATGGCTGTGAATGAAGAGTCATTCTTTCTGGAGTTATTTCTCCACTGTTCTCTAGTAGCTTATTGGGTACCTACCGACCTGGAGAGTTCATCTTTCAGTTCATATCTTTTTGCCTTTTCATGATGTTCATGGGGTTCTTTTTGTTCATTTTGTTCTTTTCATGATGTTCAAGGCAAGAACACTGAAGTGGTCCCTTCTCCAGTGGACCATGTTTTGTCAGAATGCTCCACCAAGACCCATCTGTCTTGGGTGGCCCTACATGGCATGGCTGCTAGTTTCATTGAGTTTGACAAGGCTGTGGTCCACGTGATCAGTTTGATTAGTTTTTTGTGATTGTGGTTTTCATTCTGTCTGCCCTCTCACTGATAAGGTTAAGACACTTATGGAAGCTTCCTGATGGGAGAGACTGACAGTGGGGAAAACTGGGTCTTATTCTGATGGTTGAGGCCATTCTCAGTTCATCTTGAATCCAATTTTCTGTTGATGGGCGGGGCTATATTCCCTCCCTGTTGTTTTACCTGAGACCAAACTATGGTGGAGGTCATGAAGATAATTATAGGTGCCCTCCTTTGAAAGGTTGGGTGCATGCACTGCTGCACTCAGTGCTTCCAAAAATAAACATATTGACCAATTATTAGCACTCCACTTATTCTGTAAACACAATATAAAACTATGCACTATAAGTGTTTAGTCAATATTTGATCACTGAGTAGCTGGCTCTAACATATAAATACCATCATAGTCTTTCTCTTACTTCCTCTGTTTTCCTTAATTTTAGACACATGCATTTTCATATGTTGTAGAAAAATAGAATGACAGAAAAGAAAGAATATAGGATTGGATCTTGAATTACAGTCCTGGAAGGGATTGTATAAAATGAGTCCAACATTTTGAATTTATGAAGAATGTAATAACCCAAGACACTAAGGGATGTGCCCCCAGGTCACAGTTAGCTAATTGCAGAAACATTTCTAGAAACACTAATCTGGTTACTAGGCTCCAAATCAATTTCTTTCTCTGTTGTATCAGCCTTTTGAATATGTTTAAATTGGGCCAAGTCATTAATCATGTGCATTCTCATTTTAGTATTGGTCATAGAGAAATTCTATTAGATCTAGTTGGCCCCATGAGGGTAGCCACTTCAGGGTTACCCAGGTGAACCCTGGATAAAGTCTTAAATGACTTGCTGCACATTCCAGCTCAGTTCCATGGGCCCAGTATCGATGGTTCTTCATCAAGGTATTTTTAAGTTTTTGCCAAAATATAGGGTGAGTGAATTTCCCTCATGTCTCACAAGGGTGTTGCTAAATGACCTCCTCAGACCTATACTCTGTGGTACTTTCCCATGAATTGTTCCCAGTCCAGTGTCCAGTGTTAGCAGGTGTTTATTTCTTCATTTGGTTGGATTGAGAAGGAATCCTCTCTGACACCTTCAACTTTTTATATAAAAAACGACTCCTGCAAGGACGTCCTGGGTCTCTCCACCTGGAGGTTTACCTGTGGATCTACTCCTGTGAGGACGGAGTGCCACCCCACCCTACTCTTCTTCTTCTCTGCTGCCAGTAAGTTAGCTGATATACAAACCTGGTATTTTTTGATCTGCAGGGTATACAGTTAGTATGCTGCTGCTGCTGCATACCTGCAATATATGTAAATATATAGTTGGTATACAGTAGGTATATAGTTGTGGGGGGAGACTGTTGGCTCTTTCCCAAATAATATATTTCACTCTCGCTCATGGTATAATGTGCACAGCCAGTATTTAAAATTTTGGTTCTGTTTGATCAGTCTGAAGTTAGTGTAAATCTTCTAAGTTTTGGTAACACCTTGACTTTCATTTCTTGTTTTCAGTGTTGTTCTGAAGTTTTCTTTTTTTTTTTTTGCTTTTTCTTATGCTACCAAGGTACTTTATTAAGAAGAAAGGAAAGGCTCTATGACAGGCTGATATAGTTATTAATGTATTGTAAATTGGAAGCATTTATTATTTCTGATTTTATAATCATAAAACTCTCTAAATTACTTTTTATTTAATACTATATAGATTTCAAACATAATCAGAATGAGGGCAGACAGTATTAACTCTGAAGAGTAGACATAAAATGTGTGCATGAACAGAAAAATTCCATAAAATGCTTATCACATTGGTTTAAAAACAAGTGTGGAATAAAGTAAAAACTTCACCCAAACTGGTTGATTTTGAATCACAAATGCTCCAACTAGGAAGTAAAATTTGTGAGTTTTTATATACTTTCCTTTAAGCTTAAGAGTTGGAAATAGATTGTCAAGAAATGTAAAAATCATGCAGCACATTTGTGTCTGATGCATAGGAGTAATTAGTAAACATTATTTTCTCTCCCTTTGTTCCTTCTTTCCATTGGCATTCTTCCTTTTATTCACCCCTTCTTTTCGTTTTAAATTTGGACTTATACTGAAGACACAAGCCTATAACCTAACAGTATGTGTCAATGTCTTTGTTAGTGGTAGACAGCCGTGGTGCAATTCCATTTGTCTCAGATGAATAATACTAATTTTTTAAGATCTGTTTATCTACCCATCCATTTATCCATCCATCTATCTCTTCTGAGGAATAAGTCTTTAGTTACTAATTTTTGAAAAAGTAATAGTGGGAGAGACTTCTTTTCAAATAGTCTTATATTTCCTAATGATGGCAATTCAATAGAAGAAAAATGTTAAAAACAATACCACTAATTTCAAAAGAGTAGAATATAAATTATATATATCTCTTTATTAATACAAGAATAATGACTGGAGAAGTATTTTTGCTATTTCTTTTCCATCTTTACCATTTTTCTCAGTACCTGAACTTCAAATGTATAATTATTAAATCCAGTTTCAATATTTGACAAAATACTTTGAAAGAAGGTACTTAAAGCTCTATAGTTTGACTGCTGGTCTTTTATACACCCTGGGTGGCTAAAGCCAGCTGTATAGTACGTTCTTCAGGTGTCTTGAAGAACTATCAATGGACCATTAAATGGCCCTGTGGTGCCATAAAGCTATATTCCTAGCAACAGTTGACCCCTATCACCATGTTCTTCCCTGCCTGTCTTCTAAAATAACAGTTCGACAGCTTTATGTACCCATGTGTAGCCTGGTAATGGGATCTCAGCAAGGTGTCAGGATCATATTCAGCTCAGATATGTTGACCTGTGGTCAAACAATGGATAACGTGTCAGTCACAGGATTCATTTTCAATATGAGACTTTGTTCTAAACTGTGACACATTTTGGTATATGTCACTTTTGTGTAAATCTTCAGGTGAAATCATAATTTTGAGGAAAAGATACAGGTAAATGTATTTGGGGGTCCTTTCTGTTTTTCTTTTCTTAATGTGTGTGCCCCTGTCAACTGCCAGTCAAGTTCATGGAATTCACTTCATGCATATCTTTGGGAATGCTTTATGGTCATTAGAGTCAAATGGGAAAGATGGCAAACAAAGCACAGATAATGACAACTAAAGGCAGCATGATAGGTGACTGTGGTGATGCACAATTTATTACTTTGAAAGATGGGTAATATACAGATAGGTCAAATAGATAGGTTAGGTGATGGTGGGCAAAAGGGTTTTAGGCTTGATGTGGAGGACTGAATTCTCGAGAAGAGCAGAAACACACAAAATAGTACTTAAGGAAGGTTGATAAAGCAGTGGGCCATCAAGAGCCTGAAATAGGACTATGATTAGAGACAAGAGATTACAAAACTATATTTGTCTATAAGTAATGACATGGGAACCATAGGGTGCAGAAGAAATGTGATAGCCCAAAAAGAAAGAGGCAGATTAAAAAAAAAAATTTGTGAAGAATCATTGAAATTTAGATGCGAGGCATAAGTGGCTAAATGCAAGGATGATAGTAGGAGGAATCTAAAAATTACTTCTGCTGGAATGTGTATCCTTAAATTTTTCTCTTTAAATTATATTTTCAAAAAAAAATTATATTTTCATAAAATAGTCAATGATCTTAACTTATCTTTCCAAATACATGGCACTAACATATAAAAGGTTGCAGCAAATATATTAATAATGGAGAGAAATAAAGAAGTAACTGAGATTGGAAATGGTGAAAAGAGAATGACAGCAAAGCAGGAATAGATATTTCCCCCCTATAGTCTTGAGAGACAAAAAGAAACTGCCAGGCACACTGAGGCTTCGATGTTCCATCCTTGTGTCCACGAGTGTGAAGGGCCAAGCTGGAGCTGGGTCAGAAATCTCTGATGAGCTCTTACCCAGCTTAGAGTCATCACGCAGCCCCAAAGCTCTGTGGCCCTACACTGCTAGAGAGGTGGTTGGAGAAATACCACAGCAAGGTCTTCCTTTAATAGCACACATTTCCTGTTTCCTCTGTGCCAGGCAGTCTTCAAAGACCTTTATGTGGAAATGCCTTCAGTCTTTCCCACCATCAGTGTCTTTTCCAGTGAGTCAGTTCTTCACATCAGGTAGCTAAAGTATTGGAGATTGAGCTTCAGCATCAGTCCTTCCAATGAATATTTAGGACTGATTTCCTTTAGGATTGACTGGCTGGATCTCCTTGCAGTCCAAGGGACTCTCAAGAGTCTTCTCCAACACCACAGTTCAAAAGCATCAATTCTTTTGTGCTCAGCCTTCTTAATGGTCCGACTCTCACATCCATACATGACTACTGGAAAAACCATAGCTTTGACTAGATGGACCTTTATTGAAAAGTAATTTCTCTGCTTTTGAATATGCTGTCTAGGTTTGCCATAGCTTTTCATCCAAGGAGTAAGCCTCTTTTAATTTCACAGCTGCAGTGACCATGTGCAGAGATTTGGAGCCCCCAAAAATAAAGTCTGTCACTGTTACCATTATTTCCCCATCTAATTGCCATGAAGTGATGGGACCAGATGCCATGATCTTAGTTTTTTGAATGCTGAGTTTTAAGTCAACTTTTTCACTCTCCTCTTTAAATTTCATCAAGAGGCTCTTTAGCTCTTATTTGCTTTCTGCCATAACGGTGGTGTCAACAGCACATCTGAGGTCACTGTTATTTCTTCCAGCAATCTTGATTCTAGCTTGTGCTTCATCCAGCCCAGAATTTTGCATGATGTACTCCGCATATAAGTTAAATAAGCAGGGTGACAACATACAGCCTTGACATACTTCTTTCCCAATTTGGAACCAGTCTGTTGTTCCATGTCCGATTCTAACTGCTGCTTCTTGATCTGCATACAGATTTCTCAGGAGGCATGTAAGGCAGACTTACCTCTGAGGTAAGGTATTCCATTTCTTTTAAGAATTTTCCAGAGTTTGTTGTGATCCACACAGTCAAAGGCTTTGGCATAGTCAAAAAGCAGAAAGAGATGTTTTTCTGGAACTCTCTTGCATTCTCAATGATCCAACGGATGTTGGAAACTTGATCTCTCGTTCCTCTGACTTTTGTAAATCCAGCTTGAACACCTGGAAGTTCATGATTCACAGACGGTTGAAGGCTGGCTTGGAGAATTTTGAACATTACTTTGCTAACAAAGAGGTGAGGGCAATTATACAGTAGTTTGAACATTCTTTGGCATTGCCTTCCTTTGGGATTGGAATGAAAACTAACCTTTTCCAGTCCTGTGGCCACTGCTGAGTTTTCCAAATTTGCTGGCATATTGAGCGCAGCGCTTTCACAGCATCATCTTTTAGGATTTGAAATAGCTCACTGGAATTCTATCACCTCCACTAGCTTTGTTCATAGTGACACTTCCTAAGGCCCACTTGACTTCGCATTCCAGAATGTCTGGCTCTAGGTGAGTGATCACACTATCGTGGTTATCTGGGTCATGAAGATCTTTTTTGTATAGTTCTTCTTCTGTGTATTCTTGCCATCTCTTCTTAATATCTTCTGCTTCTGTTAGGTCCATACCATTCCTGTCCTTTATTTTGCTCATCTTTACATGAAATATTCCCTTGGTATCTCTAATTTTCTTGGAGAGATCTCTAGTCTTTCCCATTCTATTGTTTCCCTCTATTTCTTTGCATTGATCACTGAGGAAGCCTTTCTTATCTCTCCTTGCTGTTGGAACTCTTCATTCAAATATGTATATCTTTCCTTTTCTCCTAGGTTTGTGACACTGTACAGGAGGCAGGGATCAAGACCATCCCCAAGAAAAAGAAATGCAAAAAGGCAAAATGGTTGTCTGAGGCCTTACAAGTAACTGAGAAAAGAAGAGAAGCTAAAGGCAAAGGAGAAAAGGAAAGGTAAGCCAGGGGATATAAGTAAAATAGATATTAGGGGAAAATACAAGGGTAAGTATCAGTATTATCTAATACAAATGTGAAATCCAACGATTGCACTTCATTGACTCTCACATTCTGATTTTAATGGGGTCCTTAGTAATTCAGTGTGTTTTTGATATTTGCTGTAGAAAAAGCTTCAGGTAAGCAGCACTGGCTCATTTCACTCAGGATAATTGTCAGAGTTTTAATTCATATCTAACATTCATCAGCTTTGTAACAGAAATCAAGTTATTTAACCTCACTGGGTCTCAGATTCTTTGCCTACAAAATAGGGCATAATAAGGATAGTGACCACAGAGAAGTACTGTGATGACCAAATGAAAACACATAAGGTCTTTGGTTTTTTTTTTCCCATTTATTTTTATTAGTTGGAGGCTAATTACCTTACAATATTGTAGTGGTTTTTGCCATACATTGACATGAATCAGCCATGGATTTACATGTGTTCCACATCCCGATCCCCCCTCCCGCCTCCCTCTCCATCCCATCCCTCTGGGTCTTCCCAGTGCAGCAGCCCCGAGCACTTGTCTCATGCATCCAACCTGGGCTGGTGATCGGTTTCACCGTTGATAGTATACTTGTTTCAATGCTATTCTCTCAGAACATCCCACCCTCGCCTTCTCCCACAGAGTCCAAAAGTCTGTTCTGTACATCTGTGTCTCTTTTTCTGTTTTGCATATAGGGTTATTGTTACCATCTTTTTAAATTCCATATATATGCGTTAGTATACTGTATCAGTTTTTATCTTTCTGGCTTATTTCACTGTCTATAATGGGCTCCAGTTTCATCCACCTCATTAGAACTGATTCAAATGAGTTCTTTTTAATGGCCATGTAATATTCCACAGTGTATATGTACCACAGCTTTCTTATCCATTCATCTGCAGATGGACATCTAGGTTGCTTCCATGTCCTGGCTATTATAAACAGTGCTGCGATGAACATTGGGGTGCACGTGTCTCTTTCAGATCTGGTTTCCTCGGTGTGTATGCCCAGAAGTGGGATTGCTGGGTCATATGGCAGTTCTATTTCCAGTTTTTTAAGGAATCTCCACACTGTTCTCCATACTGACTGTACTAGTTTGCATTCCCACCAACGGTGTAAGAGGGTTCCCTTTTCTCCACACCCTCTCCAGCATTTATTGCTTGTAGACTTTTGGATAGCAGCCATCCTGACTGGCGTGTAATGGTACCTCATTGAGGTTTTGATTTGCATTTCTCTGATAATGAGTGATGTTGAGCATTTTTTCATGTGTTTGTTAGCCATCTGTACATCTTCTTTGGAGAAATGTCTGTTTAGATCTTTGGCCCAGTTTTTGATTGGGTCGCTTATTTTTCTGGAATTGAGCTGCAGGAGTTGCTTGTGTATTTTTGAGATTAATTCTTTGTCTGCTGCTTCATTTGCTATTATTTTCTCCCATTCTGAAGGCTGTCTTTTCACCTTGCTTATAGTTTCCTTTGTTGTGCAAAAGCTTTTAAGTTTAATTAGGTCCCATTTGTTTATTTTTGCTTTTATTTCTAATATTCTGGGAGGTGGGTCATAGAGGATCCTGCTGTGATTCATGTCAGAGAGTGTTTTGCCTATGTTTTCCTCTAGGAGTTTCATAGTTTCTGGTCTTACATTTAGATCTTTAATCCATTTTGAGTTTATTTTTGTGTATGGTGTTAGAAAGTGTTCTAGTTTCATTCTTTTACAAGTGGTTGACCAGTTTTCCCAGCACCACTTGTTAAAGAGGTTGTCTTTTTTCCATTGTATATTCTTGCCTCCTTTGTCGAAGATAAGGTGTCTGTAGGTACGTGGATTTATCTCTGGGCTTTCTATTTTGTTCCATTGATCTATATTTCTGTCTTTGTGCCAGTACCATACTGTCTTGATGACTGTGGCTTTGTAGTAGAGCCTGAAGTCAGGCAGGGTGATTCCTCCAGGTCCATCCTTCTTTCTCAAGATTGCTTTGGCTATTCGAGTTTTTTTGTATTTCCATGCAAATTGTGAAATTATTTGTTCTAGTTCTGTAAAGAATACCGTTGGTAGTTTGATAGGGATTGCATTGAATCTATAGATTGCATTGGATAGTATACTCATTTTCACAATATTGATTCTTTCAATCATTAAACACGGCATATTTCTCCATCTATTTGTCCTCTTTGATTTTTTTTTATCAGTGTTTTATAGTTTTCTATGTATAGGTCTTTTGTTTCTTTAGGTAGATATACTCCTAAGTATTTTATTCTTTTTGTTGCAATGGTGAATGGTATTGTTTCCTTAATTTCTCTTTCTGTTTTCTCATTGTTAGTGTATAGGAATGCAAGGGATTTCTGTGTGTTAATTTTATATCCTGGAACTTTACTCTATTCGTTGATTAGCTCTAGTAATTTTCTGGTAGAGTCTTTAGGGTTTTCTATGTAGAGGATCATGTCATCTGCAAACAGTGAGAGTTTCACTTTTGCTTTTCCTATCTGGATTCCTTTTATTTCTTTTTCTCCTCTGATTGCTGTGGCCAAAACTTCCAAAACTATGTTGAATAGTAGTAGTGAGAGTGGGCACCCTTGTCTTGTTCCTGATTTTAGTGGAAATGCTTTCAATTTTTCACCATTGAGGATAATGTTTGCTGTGGGTTTGTCATATATAGCTTTTATTATGTTGAGGTATGTTCCTTCTATTCCTGCTTTCTGGAGAGTTTTTATCATAAATGGATGTTGAATTTTGTCAAAGGCTTTTTCTGCATCTATTGAGATAATCATATGGTTTTTATCTTTCAATTTGTTAGTGTGGTGTATTACATTGATTGATTTGCAGATATTAAAGAATCCTTGCATTCCTGGGATAAAGCCCACTTGGTCATGGTGTATGATTTTTTTAATGTGTTGTTGGATTCTGTTTGTTAGAATTTTGTTGAGGAATTTTGCATCTATGTTCATCAGTGATATTGGCCTGTAGTTTTCTTTTTTGTGGCATCTTTTTTGGGTTTTGGAATTAGGGTGATGGTGACCTCATAGAATGCGTTTGGAAGTTTACCTTCATCTGCAATTTTCTGGAAGAGTTTGAGTAAGATAGGTGTTAGCTCTTCTCTAAATTTTTGGTAGAATTCAGCTGTGAAGCCATCTGGTCCTGGGCTTTTGTTTGCTGGAGGATTTCTGATTACAGTTTCGATTTCTGTGCTTGTGATGGGTCTGTTAAGATCTTCTATTTCTTCCTGGTTCAGTTTTGGAAAGCTATACTTTTCTAAGAATTTGTCCATTTCTTCCAAGTTGTCCATTTTATTGGCATAGAGCTGCTGGTAGTAGTCTCTTATGATCCTTTGTATTTCAGTGTTGTCTGTTGTGATCTCTCCATTTTCATTTCTAATTTTGTTGATTTGGTTCTTCTCCCTTTTTTTTTTTAATGAGTCTTGCTAACGGTTTGTCAATTTTGTTTATCTTTTCAAAAAACCAGCTTTTAACTTTGTTGATTTTTGCTATGGTCTCTTTTGTTCCTTTTGCATTTATTTCTGCCCTAATTTTTAAAAATTTCTTTCCTTCTAATAACCCTGGGGTTCTTCATTTCTTCCTTCTCTAGTCGCTTTAGGTGTAGAGTTAGGTTATTTATTTGACTTTTTTCTTGTTTTTTGAGGTAAGCCTGTAATGCTATGAACCTTCCCCTTAGCACTGCTTTTACAGTGTCCCATAGGTTTTGGGTTGTTGTGTTTTCATTTTCATTCATTTCTATGCATATTTTGATTTCTTTTTTGATTTCTTCTATGATTTGTTGGTTATTCAGAAGCATGTGATTTAGCCTCCATATGTTTGAATTTTTAATAGTTTTTTTTCCCTCTAATTGAGATCTAATCTTACTGCATTGTCATCAGAAAAGATGACTGGAATGATTTCAATTTTTTTGAATTTACCAAGGCTAGATTTATGGCCCAGGATGTGATTATTCTGGAGAAGGTTCCGTGTGCACTTGAGAAAAAGGTGAAATTGATTGTTTTGGGGCAAAATGTCCTATAGATATCAATTAGGTCTAGCTGGTCCATTGTGTCATTTAAAGTTTGTGTTTCCTGGTTAATTTTTTGTTTAGTTGATCTATCCATAGGTGTGAGTGGGGTATTAAAGTCTCCCACTATTATTGTGTTATTGTTAATTTCCCCTTTCCTACTCAGTAGCATTTGCCTTACATATTGTGGTGCTCCTATATTGGGTGCATATATATTTATAATTGTTATATCTTCTTCTTGGATTGATCCTTTGATCATTATGTAGTGTCCTTCTTTGTCTCTCTTCACAGCCTTTATTTTAAAGTCTATTTTCTCTGATATGAGTATTGTGACTCCTGCTTTCTTTTGGTCTCCATTTAGAATCTGCATTTTAATAAGATTGCTAGGCAGTGTATATGTACATTCAAGTTTGAGAGGCACTGATCTAAGTGGTTTTTATTTCTTGCTAACATGTCAGTGTAGTATCTGGTTTCAAATGTGATTTCTGACCCACCAGGTAAACTGTTTCTGGCACCTGGGATCTATTGGTTTATAGATATCTACCCTGTTGTTCAGTCACTCAGTTGAGTCCAGCTCTATGCAACTCCATGGACTGCAGCATGCCAGGCTTCTCTGTCCTTCACCATCTCCCAGAGCTTGCTCAAACTCATGTCCATTGGGTTTGTGATGCCATACAGCCATCTCGTCCTCTGTCATCCCCTGCTCCTCCTTTCTCAGCATCAGAGTCTTTTCTAATGAGTCAGCTGTTCACATCAGGTGGCCAAAGTATTGAAGCTTCAACTTCAGCATCAGTCCATCCAGTGAATATTCAGGGTCGATTTCCTTTAGGATTGACTAACTTGATCTCTTTGAAGTTCATGGGCCTCTTGAGTCTTCTCCAACACCACAGTTCAAAAGTATCAATTCTTTTGTGCTCAGCCTTCTTTATGGTGCAACTGTCACATCCTAGCTTCTCAAATACATCCCTGTCCATATTTCTCAAATTTTCCATTCCTAATTTCTTATACTGTCTCCTCTGTGGTCTTCTGTCTCCTCTGTGGTCTTCAGCAGAAGATATATAAATACCTTTCTCTATATATATCATATATAGATATATCTATAGATAAATATCTATATATGTATCTCTCATATATATATATATATATATATATATATATATATAATATGTATGTTGAAATATATATAAATATACATACATACAGACAGATCATATATCTGTAAGTTATGTAGTATTTCCCTTTAAGGAGTTACTTTTTTTGTGTCCAGCAGTTCCATAACACTTTTCTCAGCAGGTGAAATTCATAAGCACCATTGTAGTCTTTTATGAATGATGGGACTTCCCTGGTGGCTCAGACTATAAAGAATCTGCCTACAATGTAGGAGTCTCGGATTCAATTCCTGGGTCGGACAGATCCCATGGAGAGGGAATGCAATCTGAAATTCTGCACTTTTATCAAGTTCCCAGGTAATGCCAGTGCTCCAGTATTCTTGCCTGGAGAATACACAGAAGAACTATACAAAAAAGGTCTTAATGACCCAGATAACCATGATGGCATGGTCACTTATCTAGAGTCAGACATCCTGGAGTGTCAAGTCAGGTGGGCCTTTGGAAGCATTACTACAAACAAAGCTAGTGGAGGTGATGGACTTCCAGCTGAGCTTATGAAATCCTAAAAGATAATGCTGTTAAAGTGATGCACTCAATATGTCAGCAAATTTGGAAAACTCAACATGATAAAAACCCTCCAGAAAGCAGGAATAGAAGGAACATACCTCAACATAATAAAAGCCATATATGATAAACCCACAGCAAACATTATCCTCAATGGTGAAAAATTGAAAGCACTTCCCCTGAAAGTTAGGAACAAGACAAGGGTGCCCACCCTCACCACTACTATTCAACATAGTTTTGCAAGTTTTAGCCACAGCAATCAGAGAAAAAAAAAAAAAAAGAAATGAAAGGAATCCAGATTGGAAAAGAAGAAGTAAAACTCACTGTTTGCAGATGACATGATCCTCTATATAGAAAACCTGAAAGAATCCACCAGAAAATTACTAGAGCTAATCAATGATGTAGTAAAGTTGCAGGATATAAAATTAACACACAGAAATCCCTTGCATTCCTATACACTAACAATGAGAAAACAGAAAGAGAAATTAAGGAAACAGTTCCATTCACCATTACAATGAAAATAATAAACTACTACTTAGGAATAAATCTACCTAAAGAAACAAAAGACCTATATATAGAAAACTATAAAACACTGATGAAAGAAATCAGAGATGACAAATAAATGGAGAAATATACCATGTTCATGGATTGGAAGAATCAAAATAGTGAAAATGAGTATATTACCCAAAACAATCTATAGATTCAGTATATTCCCTATCAAGCTGCCAACGGTAATTTTCAGGGAACTAGAACAAATAATTTCACAATTTGTATGGAAATACAAAAAAACTCGAATAGCCAAAGCACTCTTGAGAAAGAAAAATGGACCTGGAGGAATCAACCTGCCTGACTTCAGACTATGCTACAAAGCTACAGTCATCAAGACAGTATGGTATTGGCACAAAGACAGAAATATAGATGAATGGAACAAAATAGAAAGCCCAGAGATAAATCCATGCACCTGTGGACACCTTATCTTCGACAAAGGAGGCAAGAACATACAATGGAGAAAAGACAACCTCTTTAATAAGTGGTGCTGGGAAAACTGGTCAACCACTTGTAAAAGAATGAAACTAGAACACTTTCTAACACCATACACAAAAATAAACTCAAAATGGATTAAAGATCTAAATGTAAGACCAGAAACTATGAAACTCCTAGAGGAAAACATAGGCAAAACACTCTCTGACATGAATCACAGCAGGATCCTCTATGACCCACCTCCCAGAATATTGGAAATAAAAGCAAAAATAAACAAATGGGACCTAATTAAACTTAAAAGCTTTTGCACAATGAAGGAAACTATAAGCAAGGTGAAAAGACAGCCTTCAGAATGGGAGAAAATAATAGCAAATGAAGCAGCAGACAAAGAATTAATCTCAAAAATACACAAGCAACTCCTGCAGCTCAATTCCAGAAAAGTAAGCGACCCAATCAAAGAATCGGCCAAAGAACTAAACAGACATTTCTCCAAAGAAGATGTACAGATGGCTAACAAACACATGAAAAAATGCTCAACATCACTCATTATGAGAGAAATGCAAATCAAAACATCAATGAGGTACCATCTCACACCAGTCAGAATGGCTGCTGTCCAAAAGTCTACAAACAATAAATGCTGGAGAGGGTGTGGAGAAATAGGAACCCTCTTACACTGTTGGTGGGAATGCAAACTAGTACAGTCAGTATGGAGAACAGTGTGGAGATTCCTTAAAAATTGAAATGGAACTGCCATATGACCCAGCAATCTCACTGCTGGGCATACATACTAAGGAATACCAGAATTGAAAGAGACATGTATACCCCAATGTTCATTGCAGCACTGTTTACGGTAACCAGGACATGGAAGCAACCTAGATGTCCATCTGCAGATGAATGGATAAGAAAGCTGTGGTACATATACACAATGAAATATTACTCAGATACTAAAAAGTGTGCATTTGAATCAGTTCTAATGAGGTGGATGAAACTGGAGCCTATTATACAGAGTGAAGTAAGTCAGAAAGAAAAACACCAACACAGTATCAGTTCAGTTCAGTTCACTCAGTCATGTCCGACTCTTTGCGACCCCATGAACTGCAGCACACCAGGCCTCCCTGTCCGTCACCAACTCCCAGAGTCGACCCAAACCCATGTCCATTGAGTCGATGATGCCATCCAACCATCTTATCCTCTGTTGTCCCCTTCTCCTTCCCTCAGTTTTTCCCAGCTTCAGGGTCTTTTCCAATGAGTCAGCTCTTCGCATCAGGTGGCCAAAGTATTGGAGTTTCAGCTTGAACATCAGTCCTTCCAATGAACACCCAGGACTGATCTCCTTTAGGATGGACTGGTTGGATCTCCTTGCAGTCCAAGGGACTCTCAAGAGTCTTCTCCAACACCACAGTTCAAAAGCATTAATTCTTTGGTGCTCAGCTTTCTTTATAGTCCAACTCTCACATCCATACATGACCACTGGAAAAACCATAGCCTTGACTCAATGGACCTTTGTTGGCAAAGTAATGTCTTTGCTTTTTAATATGGTATCTAAGTTGGTCATAACTTTCCTTCCAAGGAGTAAGCATCTTTTAATTTCATGGCTGCAGTCACCATCTGCAGTGATTTTGGAGCCCAGAAAAATAAAGTCAGCCACTGTTTCCCCATCTATTTCCCATGAAGTGATGGGACCAGATGCCATGATCTTAGTTTTCTGAATGTTGAGCTTTAAAGCAACCTTTTCACTCTCCTCTTTCACTTTCATCAAGAGGCTCTTTAGTTCTTCTTTGCTAATGAAGCAGAAGTAGATGTTTTTCTGCAGATGTTGTTGCAGCATGTGGGTTCTTTATTGTGGTGCATAGACCTTTCCTAGTTGCATCGAGTAGGGGCTTCTCTAGTTGTGGCACATGGACTTAATTGCCCTGTAGCATGTGGGATCTTAGTTTCCTCACCAAGGATCAAACCTGCATTCCCTGCATTGGAAGACAGACTTTTAACTACTGGACCACATGGGAAGTCCTGGAATGAAATCTTTATGTGTTTCTGAAAGAAATAAACCTTCACATTAATTTTTTTTCAGTAAAAGGAATACATAAAGGGATCAGCAGTATTTAAAATATAAAGAGGAAAAGAGCAATGGGGGAAAAAAAGGAACAATACAGAGGAAAATGAAAGAGGCTGGATGAAAGAACAGAAATGAAAAGAGTATGCAATGGGCAGGGTCAGAAGGATTGGAGAGAAACTTTAGGTGGTGATGGGATGATGTGAAAAGATGGATTAATAAGATTAGAGGAGGTTCAGGTTCAAATTTGGTGATTGTTCTTGTTCAGTTGTTGTTCCCCCACTTGTTGGGGGTTTTATAGTTCTGTAAGGAGCTCAAAGATATTTTTATGTGTATCCCTCGAGGCAGAGCCCGGACCCTTCCCCAAGGCTGCACTATTGTTTCTGGGCTGCTCCTCCCTTGCCTCTGTGTCTCCTCCCTTCCCAAATTAGCAACTCTTTGAGAGGCTTCCATGTCCAAGAGTCCGACATGATCCTGCTCTGTTTCAAGGGTATAGATCCAGCTTTTGTGTGTGTGCTGTGTGCATATTCAGTCATGTCTCTCTCCTTGCAACCCCATGGACTGTAGGCTTCCAGGCTCCTCTGTCCATGGAGTTTTCCAGACAAGAATACTGGAATGGGTTTCCATTTCCTACTCCAAGATCCAGCTTTTAATTCTTCTAATTTAGCACTTTTTACATTATCTCAAATCATTTAAAATGCAGTGTTAGATAAAAAGTAGTACCTTGAAATCAAGTCTCTTAATTACTTACACCTCTGGTTATTTAAATCATTAAAACTGAGATGTGTTAGTGTTGTAGAAAGTGAAAGTGTTAGTTGCTCAGTCGTGTGTGACTCTTTACAACCCCATGGACTGTAGCCCACCAGGCTCCTCTGTCCATGAGATTCTCCAGGCAAGAATACTGGAGTGGATTGCCATTCCCTTCTCCAGGGAATCTTCCCAACTCAAGGATTGAACCTGGGTCTTCTGATTACAGGCAGATTCTTTACCATCTG
The DNA here is from genome assembly GCF_910594005.1 of Cervus elaphus. Taxonomy (NCBI): domain Eukaryota; kingdom Metazoa; phylum Chordata; class Mammalia; order Artiodactyla; family Cervidae; genus Cervus; species Cervus elaphus. The sequence goes on from NC_057846.1 coordinate 27,998,146, forward strand.
AGCCAGGAGGGAAGAAGCCAATTCTGACTCCATGTTGTAAACTGTTTAATTGACTTGTTTTTTAGTGCTTTTGTTATTACAGTTATACATAATAGCCTGCCTCAGAAACACTGCCCCATGCCTGACTGTAAACCCAAAGAGGCTTTGTTCAGCTCATAGAGAAATTACCTGACCCTGCCTACTTGTGAATACCTAAAACAAAAAGAAGAGATAAGATATAAAGGAGTCCTATAGGCTCCAGGATAATCTTAAAGATATTTAGGAGAACAGATTTATGATTTTGAATAAGATGAGATTCAGTTCATGAATCAGGAGATTCATTCAGTCCCTCAGTCGTGTCTGACTTTTTGGACCCCATGGACTGCAGCACACCAGGCTTCCTTTTCTATCACCAACACCTGGAGTGTGTTCATACTCATGTCCATTGAGTCGGTGATGCCATCCAATCATCTCATTCTCTATCTTCATCTTTCCCTCCTGCCTTCAATCTTTCCCAGCATCAGGGTGTTTTTCAGTGAGTCAGTTCTTCACATCAAGTGGCCAAAATATTGTAACTTCAGCTTCAGCATCAGTCCTACCAATGCATATTCAGGAATGATTTCCCTGGGGATTGACTGGTTTGATCTCCTTGCTGTCCAAAGAACTCTCAAGAGTCTTCTCCAGCACCACAGTTCAAAAGCATGAATTCTTTGGCACTCTATGGTACAACTCTCACATCCATACATGATTACTGGAAAAATCATAGCTTTGACAATACTGACCTTTGTCAGTAAAGTAATGTCTCTGCTTTTTAATATGCTGTCTAGGTTGGTCATAGTTTTGCTTTGAAGGAGCAAGACTCTTAATTTTATGGCTGCAGTCACTATCTGCAGTGATATTGGGGCCCAAGAAAAATAAGTTCTGTCACTGTTTCCATTGTTCTCCCATCTATTTGTCATGAAATGATGGGACCGGACGCCATGATCTTAGATTTTGGAATGTTGAGTTTTAAGCCAGCTTTTTCAATCTCCTTTTTCACTTTCATCAAGAGGCTCTTTAATTCTTCTTCACTTTCTGCCATAAGGGTGGTGTCATCTGCATATCTGAGGTTATTGGTATTTCTCCCTGCAATCTTGGTTCCAGCTTGTGCTTCATCCAGTCCAGCATTTCTCATGATGTATTCTGCATATAACTGAAATAAGCTGTGTGACAATATACAACTATACAACCTTGATGTACTCCTTTTCCAGTTTGGAACCCCTCTGTGGTTCCATGTCTGGTTCTAATGGTTGCTTCTTGACCTGCATACAGATTTCTCAGGAGGCAGGTAAGGTGGTCTGGTATTCCAGTCTCTTTAAGAATTTTCCAGTTTGTTGTGATCCACACAGTCAAAGGCTTTAGTGTAGTCAATGAAGTACAGGTAGAATTTTTTCTGGAATTCTCTTGCTTTTTTCCTATGATCCAATGGATGTTGGGAATTTGGTCTCTGATTCCTCTGCCTTTTCTAAATCCAGCTTGAACATCTGGAAGTTCTCAGTTCGTGTACTGTTGGAGGCTAACTTGGAGAATTTTGAGCCTTACTTTGCTAGCATGTGAGATGAATGCAATTGTGCAGTAATTTGAGGATTCTTTGGGATTGCCTTTCTTAGGGGTTGGAATGAAAACTGACCTTTTCGGGTCCTGTGGCCACTGCTGAGGTTCCCAAATTTGCTGGCATATTGAGCTCAGCACTTTCACAGCATCATCTTTTAGGATTTGAAATAGCTCAGCTGAAATTCCATTGCCTCCACTAGCTTTGTTCATAGTGATGCTTCCTAAGGGCCACTTGATTTCATACTTTGGATGTCGGGCTCTAGGTGAGTGATCACACCTTCATGATTATCTGGGTCATTAAAATCTTTCTTGTATTGGTCTTCTGTTTATTCTTGCCACCCCTTAATATCTTCTGCCTTTGTTAGGTCGATACCATTTCTTTCCTTTATTTTGCCCATCTGTGCATGAAATGTTCCCTTGGTATCTCTAATTTTCTTGAAGAGATCTCTAGTCTTTCCCATTCTGTTGTTTTCCTCTATTTCTTTGCATTGATCCCTGAGGAAGGCCTTCTTATCTCTCTTGCTAGTCTTTGGAACTTTGCATTCAGAACTTTGCATTCCTTTTCTCCTTCGCCTTTAGTTTCTCTTCTTTTCTCGGCTATTTGTAAGGCCTCCTCAGACAACCATTTTGCCTTTTTGCATTTCTTTTTCTTGGAGGTGTTTTTGATCACCACCTCCTGTACAATTTTACAAACCTACATCCATAGCTCTTTAGACACTCTCTCTGTCAGATCTAATCCTTTGAATCTATTTCTTACTTCCACTGTATAATCTTAAGGGATTTGATTTGTATCATACCTGAATGGTCTAGTGGTTTTCCCTATTTTCTTCAATTTAAGCCTGAATTTTGCAATAAGGAATTCATGATCTGAGCCACAGTCAGCTCCTGGTCTTGTTTTTTCTGACTGTATAGAGCTTCTCTATCTTTAGCTGCAAATAATATAATCAATCTGATTTCGGTATTGGCCATCTGATGATATCCATGTGTAGAGTCTTCTCCTGTGTTGTTGGAAGAGGGTGTTTGCTATGACCAGTGTGTTCTCTTGGAAAAACTCTGTTATCCTTTGTTCTGCTTCATTTTGTACTCCAAAGCCAAACTTACCTGTTACTCCAGGTATCTCTTGACTTCCTACTTTTACATTCCACTTCCCTGTGATGAAAAGTACATCTTCTTTTTTGGTGTTAGTTCCAGAAGGTCTTTACATCTTCATCAGTTCAGTTCAGTTCAGTCCCTCAGTCGTGTCCGACTCTTTGTGACCCCATGACTCACAGCACGCCAGGCCTCCCTGTCCATCACCAACTCCCAGAGTTTACTCAAACTCATGCCCATCGAGTCGGTGATGCCATCCAGCCATCTCATCCTCTGTCGTCCCCTTCTCCTCCTGCCCTCAATCCCTCCCAGCATCAGGGTCTTTCCCAGTGAGTCAATTCTTCGCATGAGGTGGCCAAAGTATTGGAATTTCAGCTTCAGCATCAGTCCTTCCAATGAACACCCAGGACTGATCTCCTTTAGGATGGACTGGTTGGATCTCCTTGCAGTCCAAGGGACTCTCAAGAGTCTTTTAACACCACAGTTCAAAAGCATCAATTTTTCGGCGCTCAGCTTTCTTCATAGTCCAACTCTCACATCCATACATGACCACTGGAAAAACCATAGCCTTGACCAGACGGACCTTTGTTGGCAAAGTAATGTCTCTGCTTTTCATAAAATCGTTCAACTTCAGCTTCTTCTGCATTAGTGGTTAGGGCATAGACTTGGATTGCTGTTATATTGAATGAATTGCCTTGGAAACAAACAGAGATCATTTTGTCATCTTTGAGATTACACCCAAGTACTGTACTTTGGACTCTTTTGTTGACTGTGAGGGCTACTCCATTTCTTCTAAGGGATTCTTGCCCAAGGTAGTAGATATAACGGTCATCTGAATTAAATTCGCCTATTCCAGTCCATTTTAATTCACTGATTCCTAAAATGTCGATGTTCACTCTTGCCATCTCCTGTTTAACCAGGTCCAATTTGCCTTGATTCATGGACCTAACATTCCAGGTTCCAATGTAATATTGTTCTTTACAGCGTCGGACTTTACATCCATCAACAGTCACATCCACAACTGGGTGTTGTTTTTGTTTTGGCTTTGTCTCATCATTCTTTCTGAAGTTATTTCTCCACTGAACTCCAGTAGTATATTGGGCATCTACCGACCTAGGGAGTTCATTTTTCAGTATCATATCATTTTGGCTTTTCATGCTGTTCATGGGGTTCTCAAGGCAAGAATACTGAAGTGGTTTGCCATTCCCTTTTCCAGTGGACCATGTTTTGTCAGAACTCTCCACCGTGACCTATCCATCTTGGGTGGCCCTACACAGCATGGCTCATAGTTTCATTGAGTAAGACAAGGCTGTTTTCCAAGTTATCAGTTTGGTTAGTTTTTTGTAATTTTTGTTTCCATTCTCTCTGCCCTCTGATGTATAAGAATAGAAGGCTTATAGAAGCTTCCTGATGGGACAGACTAGCTGTGGGGGAATCAAGGTCTTGCTCTGGTGGGCAGGGCCATGCCCAGTAAATCTTTAATCCAATTTTCTGTTGATGGGTTGGGCTGTGTTCCCTCCCTGTAGTTTGGCCTGATGCCAAACTAAGGTTGGGCTAATGGTAGTTATGGCGACCTCCTTCAAAAAGACTTATGCCAGCATGCTGGACTGTTGTATTCAGTGCCCTTGACCCCATGGCATGCCACTATTGACCCACACCTCCACCAGAGACTCCTGGACATTCACAGGCAAGTCTGGCTCAGTCTCTTGTGGGGTCACTGTCCCTTTTTCCTGGGTCCTGGTGTGCACGAGGTTTGTTTATGCCCTTCAAGAGTCTGTTTTCCCAGTCCTGTGGAAGTTCTGTAATCAAGTCCTACTGGACTTCAAGTCAATTTCCCCTGGGGTTCTCAGTCTCTTTCTTGGATCCCTAGGTTGGAAAATCTGTTGTGGGCCCTAGAACTTTTGCAACAGTATGAGATGAGATTAGATTAGAGTTGAATGTAGATAGGACATACCCAACTTTCTTAGCAGTAGGATCAGCATTGTTTCATTTAATTAATCACAAAACCTATTCATCTTTGATTTTACTACCAGAATTTTCCTCTCATTCCTCCTTTCCTACTCAATGATTAGAGCTCAGTCTTGGCTTGCATTAATTCCATCCCAGGCCTATATCAATACTGTTATATTAAGGATTTTTGAATATGGCTTGAATTTTTTTCTGCTTCAATAGTTAGATTTTAGGCAGAAAGTCCCTCCTAAGGAAAACATATAAAACATAAAAAATTCCTCCTAAGGAAAACAAGGAGCACTTTTGGATGTGAGGGCATTAAAGTGACTTGACATGTTAATAAAAAGTGTTTGTTCTACAGGGGTTATCAAATAACAGTCTTATTTAAAGTCTGAGCCATTTAGTAAGTACAGCTCTTCTTAAAAACGTAAGTTTCTCTGTTTCCACTTTGGTATTTTTTGTTTGTTTGTTTTGTTTTTGCAGTATGTACATATCTAGACTAAACAGTTCAGAGCTTATAGAGGTGTGAAGACATGCCATTTAATAAGGATTAAAATAGTCTTTTAATTTATTGCTTTGGAAGTGAGTAGATCCAAAGGCACACTTTGAGACATATAAATAGTGCTCATTGTTCAGTTTCCTGTGTTCACTTAAAACTTTGGCATCTGTATCACAGGCTTTCTTTCCAACTCAGTCTCTGCCATTGTTCTCCCTGGCTTCGGTAGACACATGGAAGGAACAGCTAAGAACGTGGCTTTTTGCTTTAGGGCCCTCTTCATCTGCAGTCACCATCTCTTCCTTTGTAACTGAGCCACTGGCTCCCATGAATATACCACTGACCTTGAGTAGGAGAATAAACACCTTAACCCATGGGCTCTTTAACTTAAATATACTACTCTGTCTCATAGTCTCTTCTTTCCCCAGTGAAGTTATTCACTACGTCTGATCATTTTTTGATCTCATCTGCAACTTCAGTCTGTGGATTGTATATTTCTTCCAATCCATCAGCCTTTGTGTTTCCTCTTTAATCCATCGACCATTGACTTGCCTATCTCTCTTCCACATTCCTTACATTAAGTTCCCTTCTACATCTAACATTTTGTTTCAACTATTTGGCAAAACTCAATGAAAATGAATGTTTTACCCATGTTTTTTGCACCTACATCTGAACAGTATGGCACTCTGGGTGAGTGTCATACAACAGGCTGGTTGGTTTCCCAATCCATCTTTGACAGTGACTTCAAATGGACTGTCAACACTGCTGGCCACATTTCTCAGGTCAAGGGCTCTCCCAGGACAGTCAGTGGTGGGAGGGATTGATCTTAGTTAGAAGAAAAAGCAGCTCCCTTTGTTATAACAGGAAGCATGGTGCTAGGATGGATGAAGCTGTAACTGTGTGTGTACGTTGACACAGTGAAAATGAAATATATAGAAGGATAACCATCCCATAAATAATATATAGATATCAGCCAAACCATGGATTATTTTTATGTCAGATTAGTCTTTTCTATGAAGAAAGATTGTTAATTTTATTTTCTGTTATAAATCGTTCTCCCTAATAAGTGAATTGATAAATTTTTGTTCAAATTTCTAGTAAAGAAAATTTGCTGAAACATAGCTTCTGGTCACAAAGCTGTATTTGACAAATAGGAGATAGCACCAACAGGTAAACTCAGCTGCAACGTTAAGTCTTGGGATCCAAGCATTTTCCTTCAACTTTGTCTTTCAATGGATTATCCTAAAGCATCATTTTGATCATATCACTTTTCTTCTGTAAACCTACCATAGGTCCTATTGCCCACTCTGTCATGTCTCAAAATAATAAAACATGATTTTCAAAGCCACTTATAATTTGATTCCACTCAACCTGTTCAGTATTATAACTTACTGTATGTAACCTTATTTTTAATCCTTCTGGTCCAGTTCATTACCTGTCTCCTTTTTCCCTTCCCTACATCTCTGTTTATGACTCTGCTGGCCAGTTTGACTTGGGAAGCAACCACAAACTGGGAAATATAGGTAGAGAGGGAGTTTATCCATACAGAACCAGCTAATTTATCATCATGAGGCAGAATCAGCCCCTGACCTTAGATATGAAATTTGGAGAGAGGAGCATGGATCAGGTCGAGGAGAGAACATGGGTATGGCTGAGTTGGAATCGCAGAGCTAAATTCCAGGAAGATCATCGAGATTGGTCATGATAAAAATTCAAGTTGTTAATTATCATACATTCTCCTCTGTGATCATTCCCTTTGGGTTTTGGGAGGGAACAATTCTCATGTCAGGTTGGAGGGCGAAAGATACCAAATTCTCAACCCCTAAATTGAATATGCAATGGTCCATTTCTCAGTTGTTAATAGAGAAAAGTTTGAAAATGAACTGCTAATACATCTTCATCCTTGCCCCACTTCCTTTCCCTTCACTCCCATCCTCAGACTTAAAAACAAGCAAACAAAAAAACCTTTCAAGCTAAAGTGCAGAAGTGCTGGTGATGAAACAAGAAGGGTTAAAAATTAGCATGGAGGCTCAGCACCCTTTATTTGAGTTTCTGAGGGGTGTTCTTTGTAAAGAAGAGCATGATGGAATCTCAGTTTGCAGATTGTGTTCCTATTCTGCCATGAGCAGCCTTACGGGGAGGATGGGTAGAGGTATGAGTGGCAGACTGTGTGCACCCGTCAGCACCAGCTCTCCCGAGGACACCAGAGAGGTGTGGCAGTGTTACTGAACTCATATTCTGCCCTCACAAAAGACATGGAAGGGCCAACGGGGGCCCAGTGAACCCCAGGGTGGCCAGAATTCAGGAAGAAAAGACTGTTCATTGATCTGTTTGTACCTGGTGACTAGACACTGGCAGAAACGCAGACACCTCTGTGGAGATTTGTCTGCAGAGATAGGGACCTAGAGGTTGGAAGCCCTGGAGAGGAGCAAGATTTGAGTGTCCAAGGGCAAGGGCCTGGCAACAACAGAAAGACTAAAGGAGTATTGCAATAATAGCTTGAAGGTAACACTCTGGGCTGAGCAGGATAAAGGCAAAGCAAAGAAAACCCCGAGAGGGACAGGGTTTTTGTCTCTGAACTGAAGCTATGTTTTGGTTTTGCAGGGCTAAAACCTGGTGGGAAAAAAGATAGAACTCAGCTGGGCATGGGGATTCTAGGGTAGATGGCAGCCAGAAGTGAATGGGATGCGTGACTGACACCACAGAGGTGAGTGAAACTGTTAGGGTGACCCCAGCTGCTTGACGGCCAAATATCTCCTCCAGTTTTGGTCAAGCCCCTAAGTAGTGATCATAGAAACACATATTATTTCAGGGGACATGATTGGGCAGGAAGCATTCTGAATTAATTCTGTTTAACTAGGGATGTCTGAGTTTAAACTGTCTGTTTTCTACCATGTAGAAAAATGAGAATTTGAAAGTCAAATTGTTAGACTGAAAAAAAATTACTTTTGTAAAAATGAATGTGTAACTTTAAAGGTGAATACAATATATATTGTAAGAAACAGGCGAAGAGCAACATAAAAGTAACTTACCTTTGGGAACAGGTCCAGAAGCATAATATGCATTGAATTCAATGGACCCACACTTAGGGTTTGATTCATGAAAATCACAAATTATTCAGAACCTCAAGAGATATCTTTATTTTGAATACCTAAACATTCTGAGAGTGCTTGAATGGTCCATTAGATCTTGAAAGAGCAGAAGGGGCTCAGTTGAATTCCAACCTTCCTGCCACTGATGGTGGAACACAGATGGTACTCATATGCCTGATACGGTTATGATTGAACAGAAGGAAATCCTGGCTAGAGGTGGAAGGAAATTAAAGGGGCTGGGGTCAACTTTAGGTTCAGGATTCAGGTCCTAGGCTAGCTTCACCAATAACCTGGAACTGTAGAGAAGTTTCTCTTTCCTTACCTGTAAGATGAAAGGAGTTGATCCGTGGTGTTTCTCTGATTTTAGGTGTTTAGGAGTGATAGGAGGCAGTGTGTGTGGCAGCAGACATAAAGGTATAAGCTTTACTTTTCAAATAAAAATCATGAATGGGACTGATCTTATTTCCTGTTCTCCTTTTGGGGCTCCAGGTAAACAGAAATAGAAAAACTCTGACATCTGGCATGTCTTTCTCCCTGACCTCTGGTCCCACAAACACCTGAGATTTAGAATATTTAAAAAGGCACCTCAAATTGGAACTAATCCCTAATTGATTTCAGAGCCTCCTCTTTGTGATTTCTCTTGGATGAGAAAACAGTGGTAGCATAGTGCTGACTGTTGGTTTCTAATTTTAGACAATCTTAGAGGAAGGCACTTTAGCACACAGTATTCATTCAACAGGTCATTCCTTCCTTATGTGGAAACCGCGACCCCCCCCCCCCCCCCCCCGCCTTATCTGGATCCTCAACACTCTCTGTTTCTAACTTCCTCATATAAGTGATGTGCTAATGGGCTTAGTGCCACATGGAACTTTTCTGACAATGTAGATAGTAAACTATACAGAGTAAACTCAGGGGCTTGTTGTAAACTATACAGAGTAAACTCAGGGGCTTGTTGACTTTGATAGCAGAGTTCAAAAAAAGAGACCCTTCCTGCTGCTTTACAAGCACCTACCTGTGTAAACAGACACTCAGGTGAAGAGCACACCCAACAGAGGCGGTAAAGATGGACTAAGTAACCCCTTGACCTGAGAAAAGAGAAACAAATGAACTCAAAGGTGAACCAAATCTTGGAAATAAATGACTGAAAGCAGCCAGGATGACAATGTTGTGTATAATTTCACCCTGGGGAGAATGTCATTTCTGTGGATATGATTTTCCTACCAGCCTGTTTTGAATACCAGTGTATAGGGGGTTTGAAGAACTTTTTGAAATTCATCTTGCTATCATCATTTACAAAATCACTTATTATTGTGATGCTTTATAAAAAGAAGAGAGCATATAATGCCAGATGTTGCAAGTGCATTCACTCGCTAGAGATATTGGATATGCTCTTCCCCCCTTCCCGCCAGCCTCCAGGGTAGGTGATCATAATGAGTACTTACAGTAAGCAAATGCCGGTACTTAAAAATTCTGCAAATAATTCAAGTGAGATTTACACTGGATTATTTTAAAGGTCAGTAGATACAAATGATTCACAAAAATGTAAGTCCTTGAAATATGAAATCTTGTGCTGTTTTCTTCTGAGAATTATTAAAAATTTGAAATTGAGTGAAAATAGGGAAAATCACAAGCTTTTGGCAAAGGTCAAAAGAAGAGGATCTCAAACTGAATTCTCATCCATCAAGAAGCAGTGCCTTAGAATTTTTCATTAGTGTTGAGAAAGTCATGGTTTGGAGAAGATTCATCCTTGCAAGCCTTACAGCTCCTCCTACAGGCAGAAGCTCCCCTCTGCTCCTTCCGTGGGATTTGCTCTTCAGGGTTTGCTCAGGGGGCATCTCCCCTTTGGACTTCTTGCTTAGTGGTTAGAAGCTCTTTTTTGAATGGCCTGATCTATGCTGGAAGAGGCTGTGTATCCAGGCTGCTCTTATTTACCTCTACTGCGATCCAGATAGAAGCTTGTTTGCTTATCACATTGCTTCATAGTGAACATTCAGTATGATGTGACGTCCATTGTTGTGATCTTCTTTAGTCACATCCAACTCTGACCCCATGGGCTGTAACCTGCCAGGTTCCTCTGTCCATGGGGTTTCCCAGGAAAGAATACTGGAGTGGGTTGCCATTTCCTTCTCCAGGGGACCTTCCCAACCCAGGGATTGAATCCATGTCTCCTGTATCAGCAGGTGGATTCTTCACCACTAAGCCACCAGGGAAGCCTGGTGATCTTGTTAATTGTTCAGAAAATTTGTTAGAAATTAGATGGCTTTTCCCTGGTGTGCCCTTGTTGAACAGCCTTGCTCACCTTTTTCTGAGGTTAAAAGCATGATGAAATGTGTGTTTGTTTATTGTTTCCGTCTCCTATATTCTGGTGTCAGTGAAAAAGAAAATAAACCTTTTCCATCTGTCATAGAATGGAGAGAGGTGACCATGGTGGCACCAGTTTTTAGGGCATGTATCTCCTCCTTCCAATTGTGAACATTTCCCGTTGCAATTTTAGTGTAGGGTGTGTTAGAGATCTTTTAAATGCTAACTAGCACATTGGCCCACATTTTTGAGGCAGCTGTTGCTACAGCAACCAGCAGTGTGCAACTGTAGCCTGAGGGTCCCTGGCTTTAGCTGCATTGCTTATCTTTTGCTTTCTGCTCCTGTTTGCTTCTCCAGTCCACCCCTGCAAACTTTGACCAGTGGAGATGGGAGCCATGTTCTCTTTACCATCTTTGGGCTGATAATCTGAGACATGTTATATATTGTTCCTCAGGGAGTTCCCGGCTATGGTTGCCAGACAAAATATAGGATTCCTAGTTAAATCTGAACATCAGAATAAACAATAGATACATTTTCAGGTAGAAATATGTCCCAAATATTGCACTGGATTTGGTTTGCTAGTAGTTTTTGGAGAATTTTTGCATCTATGTTCATCAGGGATATTGACCTGCAGTTTTCTTCTTTTGTTGTGTCCTTATCATGCTTTGGTATTTGGATAATGCTGACCTCATAAAATGAGCTTGGAAGTGTTCTTTCCTCTTAAGTTTTTAAAGAGTTTGTAAAAGATTTGTGGGTTATATGAGTCTAGGAATATATCTACTTCTAGGTTATCCAGTTTGTTGGTATATATTTGTTCATAGTAGTCTCTTGTGATCCTTTGTATTTCAATGGTATCAATTGTAATATCTCTACTTTCATTTATAATTTTCTTTATTTGGTCCTCTCTATTTTCTTGCTGTAAACTTAGCTAAAGGTTTTTACATTTTTTTTAATCTTAAAAAAACCCCAACTCTTAGTTCTGTTGATCTTTACTATTGTCGTCTAGTTTCTATTTTACTTATTTATATGCTAATTTTTATTATTTTCTTATGCTAATTTCAGGGCTTAGTTTTTTCATTCTTTTTCTAGTTCCTTGAGGTATAAAGTTAGGTTGTTTCAGATCTTTCTTTTAATATACATACTTATCTCAATAAACTTAACTTTTAGGACTTCTTTTGCTGCATCTCATAAGTTTTAGTATGTTGTGTTTCCATTTTTGTTTGTCTGAGGGTACTTTTGTATTTTCTTTTTGATTCTTCTTTGATCCTTTGGTTGCTTAGGAGACTGTTGTTTAATTTTCAAATATTTGTGAAGTTTCCAGTAGTCTTTTTGTAATTGATTTCTAGTTTCATAGTATTGTGGTCAGAATAGATACTTCATGATACCAGTTTTTAAAAAGTTGTTAACATTTGGTTTTGTGTCTGAACATATGGACTATCCTGGAGCATATTCCATATTTTTGAGAAAAGCGAGTATTATGGTGCTGTTGGATGGAATGTTCTGTACATGTCTGTAAGGGCTATTTGGTGTATGAAAGTGAAAGTGAAAGTCACTCAGTCGTGTCCAACTCTTTGTGACCCCATGGATGATACAGTCCATGGAATTCTCCAGGCCAGAATATTGGAGTGGGTAGCTGTTCCCTTCTCCAGGGAATTGTCCCAACCCAGGGATTGAACCCAGGTCTCCCACATTGCAGTCAGATTCTTTACCAGCTGAGCTACCAGGGAGGCCCCAGAATACTGGAGTAGGTAGCCTATCCTTTCTCCAGGGGTTCTTCCTGACCCAGGAATCGAACTGGAGTCTCCTGCATTGCAGGTGGATTCTTTACCAGCTGAGCTACCAGGGAAGCCCATTTGGTATATAGTGTTATTCTAATCTACTGTTTCCTTATAGATTTTCTGCCTGGATGAGCTACCCATTATGGAAAGTAGGGTATTGAAGTCTCCTACTATTACTGTATTGTTGTCTATTTTTCTCTTCAGTTTTTTAAATATTTCCTTTAAATATTTAGATGCTCCAATTTGGGGTGTATGTCTATTTATAATTGTTGTAGCCTCTCAATGAATTGACTCCTTTAACACTGTTTAGTGACCCCATTTGTCTCTTGTGATCAATTTGACCGAAAGTCTTTTTTGTATGATGAAAATATGGAAAAAAAAATGGGCATTCCTGCTCTCTTTGTGTCACCATTTACATGATTATCCTTTTCTATCCCTTCACTTTCAATCTATACATGTCCTTAAAACTAAAGAGTCTCTTCTAGGCAGTATATTGTTGGGTCTTGGTTTTTTGTTTGCTCAGCCACTCTGTGATCTTTGGAGAAATTAATCTATTTACATATAAAGTGATTGCTAATGGTAAGGACTAACTATTGCCATTTTTCCTTCATTCTTGTCTTCCTTTATGATTTATCTTTTATAGTGGTATGCTTTCATTTCTTTCACTTTCTTTTACCATGTATCTACTAGAAGTTTTTTTCCTTCCTGGCTAGCATCTTATTGAATAACTCTTAACAGTGAATCTGTTTCAGTAATTTAGTGAGACATAGTTAAAACAAAGGTATTGGAAACTGCAGGCAGTTTCCTGTAAGGGTAAATTATCTCTAAAATCATGCCAGTAGGAACCTATTTATTCTAACAAGGTAGGTAATAAAATCAACAATAGTTAACATTATATAATAGTATTTACTGCATATCAAGTATTTAATGTCTTAAGATATGTCAGGCCTTACGCTAAATAATTTGCCTGTCTTTTGCTGCAATACTCATGCGAAAGGCATTAAGTTGCTTATGTTTTATACTTAACGTATTTGATCTAGGATTCCACAAGCAAGTGTTAAGAATGAAAAGTCAAATCTAGGTAAGTTTGAATTCAGGGTCCAAAAGCCAAATTATTTGAGAAATAGGACATGGCTAATGGGAATGATCAGGGCTGGGTCTTTGGTAAGCAGAATACAAAATTGTTGGAATTAGTTAAAGTCAATATAAAATTTATTTCAGTTTGTCTCTGTTTTTCTAACTAGGTACTGATGAAGTTTTGGTTTATAAAATTTGAAAAAGTGATTGTAAATCTTGCTTTGTCATAAATCATGTTCTGTTACAGATATACACACATAAAGGAAAACTTGAATCTTTTAACACAATTGATGTCCTGACTCCAGTTTGAAGCTTAATTTCCTATTTCAGGTCACCCATTTGGAATGTGTGTGGTTGATTTGGTGACTAAGCTGATGAACTACAATTGCTTTGATAATGATTCAATCTCAGTTTAGTTACATCAAAAAAGAAAAACAGAGAGAAAATTCCTACTCCAAAACAAGCCTAGCAGAACAAAATCACGTTAGGAAAAACATTATACATTAGAAAAAGTCTTTGCATGTTATTCCTGAGATAACTATAAAATAACTCTTTGGCATTGTCCTAATATAGGAGTCATTTTCTTTATGGTCTTTGAACTCTAACTTCTTAAATATCTTTAATGTTCGTAGGCAAGAGATAATGTTCATAGGTAAGAAACACACAACAGCATTCTATTTCTGACTTCTATTATCGGCTCTTTCAGCCCGAGAGAGAAAACCAAAACTTTATTTTAGAATAACTCTGATACCTGTTCTTCCACCATGGAGATGACCAACTTTGTATACAATATAATACTTTTTAATTCTGTATTACTTATTGGAGTGTTTTTTTTTTTATAGCAAATTATACCTCCTATTAGCTTATTTCATTAGCAGTAGGTTTTTGTTTGTATGAATTGAATTGTTCATATGTTTCTGAGGAGAAACCTTACTAAGGTTGATGTATACATTTATTTTAAATCTGTAGTTGTATTTTGTCTAGTAAAATCGACTTTCAGTAATGAGTATGTTGTGGGCAGAACAACTCAGGTCATTATTGTTGATTCTGTCTGGCACTGGCAGTACGTATGTTTGACTTGTTCTTTGTTGATAGCATTTTGTAAGAGATTGAGCTGAACAACTGCAACCAAGGATCAATAATAATACCAGGATTTGAAAAACTCTGCTCAACTGTTAGGAATGAAGCTTGGAGTGACACAGATCTTGTTCAGAGAGCTTACTGTGTGGTGCTGGAGAATTAATCTCTGACTGTAAACCTTCTTCTCTTTCCTTAATCAGATAAACTGTCTGGCCTAGAACACAGGTCTTTTCTTTTCACAGACAGCTCTGTTTTCTTCCCATAAGAGATTTTGTACTGCATAAGGACATGTTTCAGTCTAAGTGGAAAGCATCTTAGATTTATATGATTTCATTCATCTCATAACAGTTATGAGAAAAAGAGAAAATTTCTATAAAGTGGTCATACTAGTTTTTTAATTTATTTGAGGTAAATCTGAGGTAAGAAAATAATTTGCATCTTCCTGCTTTGGTCAAGTATAACTATACTATTTTATTTTTTAAAGGGGGTTTGTTTCACTAATTTTTCAATAGGGAATATAAGCAAAACTATTAACAAAATCACAAAATACACCTTGACCACATCACTGTGTATAAGTAAAACTTAGTTATAATGGTACAGTACATAGCTGTTAGTTTACAACATGATAGTATATATTTTATTTTATGTTTTCTTTTTAACTTGATATTTGAATTTTGTGCCTTTTCACATCTCTCTGTATAGCTAAGTATTTTTCAAGTAAAGAGATATTTTACTGTAATGGCACAGTTTTTGTTCTTTTAAACCAATTATTAGTTGGACGTGACTGAGCACAGAGGCACCAAATGTTTGGCAATTAAATCACTTATTTTCTTTCCTGTTCCCTCCCTCCTTTCCTTCTTTCATTTCTTTTTAATATTTTTAAACTGCCTTGACTATGAGCTGTATAAATAAGTATATTTTTTATTATCACATAATAAAAACAGTTTTATTACTAGGACACAGTTTTATTACTTTTCTTATATTTTTCCTAATTGCTTTCTTAACAGGTTAGCTACTTTATTATATTTACTTTAAAACATTTTTTTGCCTTATATATTAACTATATGTATATAATAATACTTATACAGATGGAGACATATAAGAAAGGAAATGAGGTATCCACTGTTGTGGTAGACAGCTTCTGCCATCACTTTCAGTGATCTCCACCTCTTGACAGCCCTAGTTTTGTAAATTCCTTCCTCTTAAGTAACTTGCTTCTAATAGAATATAGTAACATTGAGGAGATGTCACTTTTGTGATAAACTAACAGAAGACTGTGATCTCTGACTTGCTAGCAGGCCATTGTTGGTTTTGATGAAGTAAACTGCCATACTGGCAAGGAACTGAGAGTGGCTTCCGGCAATATCCAGCAAGGAACCCTCAGTCCAGTACCCCTTGGGAAAATGAGGCCTGCCAACAACCATGTGAGTTTGAAAGTGGATTCTTGCCTAATCAAGCCTTCAGGCCTGATTGATAACATGATTATAACTTTGTGAGAGACTGAAGCAGAAGTCCTAACCAAGCTGTCCCTGGATTCCTGACTCATAGAAATGGTGAAATAAAAAATGCATGTTTTTTGAAGCTGCTAAATTTGGGAGTAATTTGTTATGCAGCAGTAGATAACTGATACAGTTGATAAAAATTCTCAAGTCTTTTTTCCAAGAAACAAATATATACATATTAATATTGGGATAATGTAAACATAATATTGCATTCTAAATTTCTCCCAACATTTCCCTGATACTAGGTAATTCTTCAAAACCAGATTTTTAGTGGTGATATTTTATTGTATAAATTCATTGTAGTTAATAAAATACTCCATTATTATCAGTTTTTATAGTGGTACATAATTCTGTGGAAAACTTCTGTAGAAAATAGATGGCTTATCCATGATATTTTGTTTAGCCTATTAATCTGAAGGTGAATTACTTGGATAAAAAACATTTAAAGGCTCATAAGTAATATTTACAAATTCCATTCTGGAATGATTGTTGTAATTTCTTATTCTCACCAGATATTTGTGAAACAGTCATCTTCTTGTTATATAATGGCCAACATTGGAATTATAGTTATTTTTTCTTAACAATTTGAGAGATAAATTTTCTTATATTAATATGCATTTTGGTATCTAACAAATTTGAACAAATTCTCACAGTTTCAATAGTCATTTAGGTATTCTGTTGTTGGTCAAATTCTGGCTCATATTTTGGTTATTTTTATACTTTACTGATTTTAATAGACATTTTATTTTAAGGATATCACTTTTTTAGGTGCTTTATTAGTTAGTATGCAAATAGCTTTTTCTTATTAATGTATTGTGCTTTAAAAATCACTGCTTTTTAAAAACTAATTTATTTTGACCTCACTGCTAGAGCAAAAGGGACCAGATGTATTCACTGTTCTAACAACATTCTTTCTGTCTAACTCATACACACACACATACACCCACATGCATTGTTGTTATTTTACCTTGTAAAAATGTTAACATCAGTCTTTTTAAAATCTGTGTCTCTGTATAGTTCCTTTTATTTATTGAAGTACTGTGATATATGGGCTTCCCTTGTGGCTGGGTGGTAAAGAATCTGCCTGCCAATGGAGGAGCTTCAGGAGATGTGGGTTCAATCCCTGGGTGGATAAGATCCCCTGCAGAAGGAAATGGCAACCCATTTCAATATTCTTGCCTGGGAAATCCCATGGACAGAGGAGCCTGGTGGGCTACAGTCCATGGGGTTGCAAAAGTCAGACATGATTGAGCCACTAAACAACAAGAACTGTGATATATATTTCATTTGATACTCAAAACAACCTTTTCTAGGTAGGCATAGGAGGCCTTACTATCCCAATTTTATTAATGGTTTCAATGTAGCTCAGAAAACTTAATTGACTCACGGTTATAAAGTTTAGTAGTTGCTAGAGTTGGACAAACCATTTTCTGCCTTTGGATCTAATACTTTTTCTTCTCTGAACTCTATAGCCAGGATTATTTAGGTAGTGATGCCTGTAGACCAAAGATGTTTACAGTGTGGCATGCATTAACTCATTTGATCCTTACAACAATCTTCTAAGTAATAATTTCCTTATTTTTATAGAGAAGACTGAAAGTCTCAAATATTTACTTGCCTCAGTTATAAAACTAATAGAGGATATATTATCCAGCTGTTAGGCAGATTGTATTCAAGGCCTGGGATTGCTCTTCTGGAATTTTAAAGTGATTTAGTGTATGGAATGAGTGGAATTTATTACAGAGCTATTTTCTTTTCATACTTCTCTTTTCCTATGGTCTTTGCCATTCTCTTCTGAGGACTCCTAAGGATAAATGAAGCTTCACTGAAGCTAAATTGTTCACCTGGTTAACGCCTAGTCTTTGCTTAAGGCTTGTGTTAGGTATTGCCTCCTCCAAGAAGCCTATCTTGAACTCCTTTTGTCCTTATTCAGACACCATTGCACTTGTCTCACTGTGTTCTATTTATTTGTTTGGGTATCTAACTTAAAGTGCCTAACTACTTTAAAATGTGAATTTCGAGACATCTTGGAGGACTGCTCATGGTTCATTTTGAGTTCTTGTGAGCACAGCACCTGGATCAGAGTTAGCGCTCAATAAGCGCTAAATGAGCGAGTGAGAATGCTCAGGACTGGAGTGGGGTACATCTGGCCCATCAGACCTGCTGTGAAGCACAGGAATCTTAGGTGCTTGGGATGGACAGAGTCTCAATATCTGTTTGTAGGAATTCTCATTAAAAAGGTCCAGAAGAAAATTGTTTTAGTCTTTGTTCCCTTTCAATGTGGGATATCTATTTGAAGCTTTCAAAATAAATCAAGAAGATTAAGGTAAAATAGCAACTTAACTATGACATTTATTTTAAATGGCACTTCTGGGGATTCTGTAGGATTCTAATAAACAAAGTTGGAAAGTCTGCACTACAAATGATACACATTTTAATCTTACTGTTTTTCCCTTATAAATCTGAAGTAGTCATGTACGCTGCATGAGTGTTGATTATATATTTATTCATACAATAGTTACTATATAGATTAATTATAGGCTGTGTGTTAGTCACTCAGTGGTCTGACTCTCTGTGACCCCATGGACTGCAGCCCACCAGGCTCCTCTGTCCATGGAATTCTCCAGGTAAGAACACTGGAGTAGGTTGCCATTTTCTTCTCCAAATTATAGGCTAGAGATGTTACAAAACGGAATACAAATGATAATTCTATTATTCTTGCCTCGTTTCTGCAAGTAAATATTGGAGATAGTGATGGAAAAAAGAAGTCCCATTCTATAGGTGAGAATTTACAAACTTTTTCCTGAAAACGTGAAAATAAAATATTTTTTTCTGAAAAAAGTAAGTATATGCAAAAGTAAAATTGTTAAATACTAATTCTAAATATAACTAAATCTGTTGATTTATTTTGTTTAGTAGTTTGCCTGCGACTTATTTTTAAAAATTAATGTATTAATAGATGAGCTGAGGTGAGAGTAGCATGGAGTAATCTCTTCTTCAAGGGCTTGCTGATGAATGTGGCCTGTCTTCAGGCTTTAAAGTACCTGAAAAGGTATAAACAATTAAATTTAAATCAATAATTAAAGCTGAATAATAATACGTTACAAAAAGTTAGCCAAGGCACAGTTACTACATAGGTAAGTGGGTGCAGTGGAAAGGAGGTAACCTGTGTGCTTGTATTTGCCACATTTGAAATTGTATAATTTGGAAGAAGGGAAATTTTTCTGGAGAAATCAGCTACGTGCCTGCCGGTTGTGATCAGGTTATAAGCCCCAAAGATTCTTGGGATTTTTAAAGCTGTTATTTCTACTGAGGAATTTCACAAATACATGGAACATGTTGATACTATTAATTAATGACAAAGTCTTAAAAAAAGATTTCAAAATGATGAAAATCCTGAATGTGAATATTGATGGTCCTATTTCAGGGTCAAAGAATGTATGTAATACCTGTTAATAGATGTCTCTTTCCTTTCAAAGATGCAAAATATCACTCTCAGAAGAGTTAGAGTCTTAAAAATCCTAATGATAATATTTGCTTTAATTCCTAACAGAGTCTTATATCCTAAAAAATATGAACCATCTATTAAACTAGTACTTTCATTCGGTAACTATAATGTACTAACTAGCTATGCACGTGCTCTAGCGCCATCTAGCTAGAGTCCTAGGTAATTTATTATAACTTGGTTCTGCCTCTGGTAATTATTTCAACTTTTTATCTTTTAATTATACTGTATTATTAAGATGTTTTTGTTTTTCCTCTCTTTAAACATAGCCCCCAAGGATTTTTAATCTTAGTTTAAATAGCCTAATATGGTAAATTGGAGAAGGACATGGCAACCCACTCCAGACTCCAGTATTCTTGCCTGGAGAACCCCATAGACAGAGGAGCATGGCAGGCTATAGTCCACTGAGTTGCAAAAGAGTTGGACACAACAGAAGTGACTAACACAGCAACATACACAATGTGGTAAATGGAGTCCCACTCCCCTGTGAAGATTTATTCATCAATGGTAAATCCCTGACATGTTATAAAAGTTCTACAACAGACGTGACACTCTGATTCGGTTTGTGTTTTCAGAAGCTTGTTCCATGAAGTTACTAACAGTCCAAGGTTAGTTACCTCTACTCACACTTGAATTATTATTATTATTTGATAGTCAAGATGAAGTTAAGGTGAGACTCTGTCTTCGGGTGATGTATGTTTCTCCAGTAGATCCCCCCGTCGGCAGGCCTTGAGGGGCCAGGGTGAGGAGGAGAGAACGCAGTGACAGAATAGGAGGTGAGCCGGGGAGCACCCGTGACAAAGGCAGGGTTGGAGAGGCAGAGGATGGCTTCAAAGAGGGGAGCTTTAGACAAAAAAGCCAAGTGACTTGAAAAGGAGCGAAGAAAGAGGAGATGGGAGACACTAAATCAAGAAATCAGACCAAGGGACCGACAGGGGTCAACCTGGGGTAAAGAAAGAATAAGAATAAAGGAAGGCCAACAAAGAATAAAAATATAAAGGAAGAATAAAAGCAGAAAGCCGAGAATAGGGATTTGTTTTCACCTTCACAGTTAACATTCTTATGTGATATGACCTGTTTGAAAACCAGGGTCTGTAAACTGGAGCCAAATCAACATTGTTGATAGTTAACTAACCTACTAACATTCACTTTCTTGATCTTAACTTGATATGTAGAAATTTAATGAGTTGACCATACATTTTGAAATAAGCAGTTAGAGTCCCTTTTTTCATCTTTAGAGTCAGTTTACATCCATGAAAGGGAAAATTACTTAAAGAAAATTGAGATTTACTTTGATAAATACATATTACTAATCTTTTCTCAGAGTCAGAGATGCTGAGATGTTCTTGGGTGGCCAGAAGTTGTTGAAAGACAGTCAGAGCTTTCTTCATGGGAATAGATTGCTTTACTGTATAAAATCACATTTCAAGTGCTTTTTCCTATAATGAGGCAACTAGGCATATAAGCAAGGTTTTTTTTTTGACAGTTCCTCAATATAGAAGAATACAAAAATAAAGAGTTTTACAAGTATTCTTAAAGGGGAAATGTTATTTTAGAAGTAACATTTAACCTGAATTTTCAGTGTTTTTAGGTTTGTATACTAATGGTTTTGTAAAATTTTTACAATTTCTCATTTAAAGAATGTGTCATAATTCTGCAAGACTTTCTCTTTAATTCTTAGCAACTTCTATTTTGCAAGTGTAAATAAACGTGACTTTAATTTCATAAGTTTTATACCATATGCAAAATGTGGAGAAGGCTGTTTGTCCTTGACCCTCTCTGCCACTCCTCAGTCTTCCTTTGGTATCTTTGACTCTAACTTGTCATCTGGCTTGCCTTATTCTCCAGTTTCTGTTCAGGGAATACTCCACTGTGAAGGCCATTTGTATTTTCCAATGGCTTTTTACTAATCTCTACTTGGTTATGAACTGATAATTAAATGAGCACATGGTGAGTTAAGACATAATTGTTTCCAAATATTTCTTTTTGGAAATAGGTCTTGCCCCTTAGGAGATGTGGCCTGGTATCAGCTCCCAGGTGCCATCTGACTCCATCTCTGCAGTCACATGGGCTCCTGAGTGGCGTGGGCTCCTGAGTGGCTGGACCAGGTGAGTGTGGGCTTAAGTCCAGCTCCTCTCTGCTAAGTCCTTCACTGTGGAGCCAGGCTGCGTCCCTTGAAGTGATCTGTGGGACAATGAGGCCTTTATGGAGAGTGACAAATATGAGTCTTTTAATCACTTCAACTTTCTATCATAGAATGGTGGTTTGAGGCTACTAATAGCAACTGAAAGGAGAAATTAAAAGTAAAATTTAAAATTTATGTTGCTCCATGTAGTCTTATTTTATTTAGATTCTGTCATGATACCATTATGTATACTGTTTAATATGTAGTCTAAAATATGAATTTTCTAATTTTTTATTTCAAAGACTCAAAATAACATAATAGGGAATATCTCAGTGTTTTCACATTGTAAAAATACTAGGTCAGGAGTTGTTTCAGAGGAACAACTTTCCTGAATACCTAACCAAAGCTTTAGCTTTCTAGTTCTGTGCATTCATGACTCATTTTTCTGAAGTTTTAGAGTAATGCCTGATTTTTTAAAAAAATATGAAGTTCTGACTTGCTTCAAGTGAACTTCCAAGGACAGAGAAACTTCCTAGAAAAAAGCAGATAACAGTTTTATTGCCAATCCAGAGCTTCCTATTAACTAGTTTTGATTTTTTTTTTTTTTTTGATACCAGGAAAGACAGCCATTATAATTTTCTCAACTGCTTCACTGGTCCAAACCACACTGTATATAATTCCTTCTTTGAGTTCTTCTCCCATGAGAAGAAGAATTCTCTCCTCTCAGCTATGAGCAGGCACACATTTTACACAGTATCTCATTATTCTGCACAGTGATCCAACCAAGTTAGTCACCATTCTGTCCATGTTGCAGACGTAGAAATCATAAAACAAGTTGCTGAGGGTCATACAACTAGTAGTGGGAGAGCCAGAGTTTGATTCAAGTTGGTCTATCTTGGAAACGCTACTAAAGTTGGTCTAACTTGGATGCCATTTTATTAGGTGGTGTGTGTAAAAAAAAAAGTTAAAAAAACTGTAAATTGTTGACATACTGCTGATATTGACCTCGTTAACATTTGAATTATTGTTTATTAAATATTGCTTAAAATTCAACAAATTAAAAAATATATCAGGACTATGAAGAATTGTAGTTATTGCCAGATAATAATAATAATAATGGGCTTCCCTGGTGGCTCAGGTGGTGAAGAGTCTGCCTGCGATGCAGGAGACCTGGGTTCAATCCCTGGGTTTAGGAAGATCCCCTGGAGAAAGTAATGGCAACCCACTCCAGTATTCTTGCCTGGAAAACTCCATGGACAGAGGAGTCTGATTGGCTATAGTCTGTGGGGTCGCAAAAAGTCGGACAGGACTGAGTGACTAAGAGATGCGGGTTTGATCCCTGGTTTAGGAAGATGCCCTGGAGAACGGAGTGGCAACCCACTCCAGTATTCTTGCGTGGAGAACTCCATGGACAGCGGAACCTGGTAGGCTACATACAGTACATGGGGTTGCAGAGTTGGACATAACTAAGCAACAACAACAACAATAACAATAATAACAGCATAATGACAGAAACTAAAATTAATTGTGTACTTATGAGCAAAGTACTATGCTAAGCACCTTGCATAATAATAAGTATAATATATAATAAAAATAATACTGAAGGTAAGAACTGTAATATTTTTACTACTGCTAGTAAGAGCAAATAATAATTAAAATGCTCTTACAGGTGCTTCACATGGATCTTCTTGATCCTCACAACAGCTATATAAGGTTGTTTTCATTATTACCTCCATTTTATAGATGAGGATGCAGATGAACAAAGAAGTCAATAACTTTTCTGAAGATCACCCAGTTAGTGGGTAGCAAAACTGAAATTTAGACTCTGGCCATTTGATTCTAAAGTCATTGATTTTACTATCAGATGTGGTCATTTCGACAGAATAATGTTTCTTTAAACTCATCTGTGATCTCTTTAAGTAAATTGGGTTTAAAAATAGGCATTGCTGTGGCAGTAAGTCCCTGGGTTCAATATTAGGTGGTATATATGTATAAAGTTAAACAGGCAACTTGCCTAAATTAGATTCTCTTAGAAGTCTCTTCTAAATTGAATACCTTGTTTTCAAAATTTCCTTCTCCCTGGCAGTAGTATAAGGGATACAAATAAACAGTCAAATGAAGAGGCACAAAATGAGGTGAAGTCTGAAAGGGTGTGGGTCCTTGTGTCCTTGTGGAATAGGGTGCATCACCCTGCCAGCACATGAATGCATTCACCATCTTGGAAGCTCTCTAAACCCTGTTATTTAGAGTTTTTGTGGAAGTCCCATTCTATAAACATGTTGATTAAATCACTGCCATTGGTGGTTAGCTTGATCCTCAGCTCTTGTCTCCATTCTGGGAGTGGGGTGAAAGTCAACCCTTAAATCATGTGGTTGGTTCTACTGGCAGCCAGCCCCCATCCTCCAAGAATCACCTCATTGGCTTAAATTCAGGTTTGATTGAAAGGGACTTACTGTGAATAACAAAAGATACTCCTCTTGTCTTACCACCCAGGAAATTCCTAGGGCTTTAGAAGCCCTAATGCCCAGAACTGGAGACAAAGAATAAATATATTACTCATCATACCACAATATCCCAACAGTACAACCAAACTAAGTGATTGACTGAGAGTTTAATGAAGAGAAACCTTTTATTAAAAAGTGCACAGAACTAAAGAAGCCAAAAAGGGATGATGGATGGTGATGTTTATGGGACTAACTTTGATGAGGCAGTTTTGCCTTTCCTAGGACTGAAGGGAACTAGGTTTCGGAGGCTCTGGGTACAGAGAGAGATGCAGGCAAGAGTTACCTAATAGAAACCGTAGCCTTCAGTAAAGAATTACTTTATATCCATTGTTTTTAAGATTTTTTTTTCCCCATATAGGCCATTACAGAGTACTGAGTAGAGTTCTGTGTGCTATAGAGTAGATCCTGATTAGTTATCTATTAGTAGTGTATATATGTCAATCCCAATTTCCCAGTTTATCCTTACCCCACCTCACTCCTTGGC
Organism: Cervus elaphus; assembly: GCF_910594005.1. Taxonomy (NCBI): domain Eukaryota; kingdom Metazoa; phylum Chordata; class Mammalia; order Artiodactyla; family Cervidae; genus Cervus; species Cervus elaphus. The sequence continues at coordinate 28,022,701 of NC_057846.1, forward strand.
AAGCAGGAAGTGGAAAACAGAGAGTTTGTTTTCTACATCTGTGACTCTTATTTCTGTTTTGTAGCTAAGTTCATTTGTGCTCTTTTAAATTTTTTTTTCTTTTTAAATTATGAAAGTATAATACATTTACAGGAGGCTTTCAAAATACAGAATAAAGTTACATATATTTCCACTATACATTACAATTATCCTAAGAAAATAATAAATTAAGAATTTATTTGGAGTTTCAATATCAAACTCTCAAAAATTAATAGAATGGATATACAGAAAAGAAGGATATAGTAGACCTTTAAAGCACCATGAACCACTCAATGTTATTAACATTTATACAGTTTTCACACTACAGTAAGATACAAATTCTATTCTAGTTCTCATATACTATAAACTAGGAGACACTGGAACATTTCTAGGGACATAAAACAAGGTGCAAAAATTTCATGATGTAAATAAATTGAAATTATACAGTGTCTATTCTCTTATCACTGAGGAATTATGTTAGAAATCAATATCAACAAATACTTTGACCATATTTTCAAGTACAATGTGACATTTACCAAGAGAGACCTTTGACTTAGCCATTGAAAGCCTTAGTAAACTTAAAAGACTGAAGAAACACAGAGGGTGACTGCAGAGAAGAAAGCATTTAAATGAGAAATTAATATCAAAGATACTTTAAAAATCCCATGTATTTGAAAATTAAATGTCCAGTTTTAAATGATGGTTGTATCTAAGAAGCCATAATAAGGAAAATTAGAAAATATTTGTAGCAGAATAAAAATGAAAAGAGGATTTACTGTAATTTGTTGTATGCAGCTGAAGCTATTCAGTGAAACTAAATATAATGTGGAAAGTTGAATAAGACATGAAAACAAATAATGGACATTAGCAAAACATTTTGTGAAATTTGCACAAAATCTGCATGTGTACTCTTTTTTAGAGTTCCAATCCCAAAGAAAGGCAATGCCAAAAATGTTCAAACTACCGCACAATTGCACTCATCTCACAGTCTAATAAAGTAATGCTCAAAATTCTCCAAGCCAGGCTTCAGCAATACATGAACCGTGAACTTCCAGATGTTCAAGCTGGTTTTAGAAAAGGCAGAGGAACCAGAGATCAAATTGCCGACATCCGCTGGATCATCGAAAAAGCAAGAGAGCTCCAGAAAAACATCTATTTCTGCTTTATTGACTATGCCAAAGCCTTCGACTGTATGGATCACAATAAACTGTGGAAAATTCTGAAAGAGATGGGTATACCAGACCACCTGACCTGCCTGTTGAGAAACCTGTATGCAGGTCAGGAAGCAACAGTTAGAACTGGACATGGAACGACAGACTGGTTCCAAATCAGGAAAGGAGTGTGTCAAGGCTGTATATTGTCACCCTGCTTATTTAACTTATATCAGAGTAGTATATCATGAGAAACGCTGGGCTGGAAGAAGCAGAAGCTGGAATCAAGATTGCCAGGAGAAATATCAATAACCTCAGATATGCAGATGACACCACCCTTATGGCAGAAAGTGAAGAAGAACTAAAGAGCCTCTTGATAGAAGTCAAAGAGGAGAGTATGGCAAAAAAACACCACAATATTGTAAAGTAATTAGCCTCCAATTAAAATTAAAAAATGAAAATTAAAAATAAAAAAAAAGAGAAGAGTGAAAAAGTTGGCTTAAAGCTCAACATTCAGAAAACTAAGATCATGGCATCTGATCCCATCACTTCATTGCAAATATATGGGGAAACAGTGGAAACAGTAGCTGACTTTATTATTTTGGGCTCCAAAATCACTGCAAATGGTGACTGCAGCCATGAAATTAAAATACACTTACTCCTTGGAAGGGAAGTTATGACCAACCTAGACAGCACATTAAAAAGCAGAGATATTACTTTGCCAGCAAAGGTCCGTCTAGTCAAGGCTATGGTTTTTCCATTGGTCATATATGGATGTGAGAGTTGGACTATGAAGAAAGCTGAGTGCCGAAAAATTGATGCTTTTGAACTGTGGTGTTGGAGAAGACTCTTGAGAGTCCCTTGGACTGCAAGGAGATCCAACCAGTCCATCTTAAAGGAGATCAGTCCTGGGTGTTCATTGGAAGGACTGATGTTGAAGCTGAAACTCCAATACTTTGGTCACCTGATGCAAAGAGCTGACTCATTGGAAAAGACCCTGATGCTGGGAAAGATTGAGGGCAGGAGGAGAAGGGGACAACAGAGGATGAGATGGTTGGATTGCACCACCAACTCAATGGACATGAGTTTGGGTAAACTCTGGGAGTTGGTGATGGACAGGGAGGCCTGGCGTGCTGTGGTCCATGGGGTTGCAGAGTCAGACATGACTGAGTGACTGAACTGAACTGTTAAGGGATATCATATGATTTTTGTCTTTCTCTGTCTGACTTACTTCACTCAGTAAGACAATCTCTAGGTCCATCCATTTGATGCAAATGGCATCATTTTGTTCTTTTTCATCACTGAATAATATTCCATTGTATTTATATATGTACCACGTCTTATTTATCCATTCTTTTGCTGATGGACATTTAGGTTTCTTCCATGTCTTGACTATTGTAAATAGTGCTTCCGTGAATATTGGGGTGCGTGTATGTTTTTGGTATAGAGTTTTTGCTGTTTCCAGATATAAGCCCAGGATATATGCTGGATCATAAAGTAGTTCTATGTTTAGTTTTTTAAGGAACCTCTGTACTGTTCTCCAAAGTGGCTGCACCCATATACATTTACACTTTTTTTCTATAGATTTTGCTTGTCCAAAGTTTCTGAAGGTAAAAATTATTCTGTTTTCTTTTAGAATTGCATTGTCCAATAGCTCTATGTAGTGACTAGCTACATATAGCTAAATTTAAACTTGAGTTAATTAAATTTAGATTACATTAAATTATAAAAAATTCAGTCTCTCCATTGCACCAGTCACATCTCAAGTGCTCAATAGCCACAGTTGGCTTAGTAGCTAGCTTGTTGTACACAGCAAATACAGAATATTTCAATTATCACAGATATGTCTGTTGAATTTTTTCACTTTCATGCATTGGAGAAGGAAATGGCAGCCCACTCCAGTATTCTTGCCTGGAGAATCCCAGGGACGGCGGAGCCTGGTGGGCTGCCATCTAAGGGGTCACATAGAGTCGGACACGACTGATGCGACTTAGCAGCAGCAGCAGCAGCAGCTTTAGTAATTTACTGTTTACTTTTAGACCTGTAATCCATCTGGAATACCTTTTCATCACGTTATAATTGATATATATTAGCTTCAATTACGTGTGTTAGTTGCTCCGTCATGTCCGACTCTTTGCAACCCCACAAACTATAGCCTGCTAGGCTCCTCTGTCTGTGGGATTTCCCAGGCAAGAATATTGGAGCAGGTTGCTATTTCCTTCTCCAGTTTCAAGTATAAAACACAATGATTCAATATTTGTATATTTGCAAAATGATCACCATAAATCTAGCTCGCATCCATCAGCATATATAGTTACAAAATGTTTTTCTTGTGATGAGAATTTTTAATATGTCTTCTCTTAGCAACTTTCACATATGCAGTATAATGTTATTAACTGTAGTTACCATGACCATGCTCTATATTATCCACCCATGCTTATTTATTTTTTAACTATAGCAGTTAGTTTTTGCTGTGTAACAAACCATCCCAGAGCATAGTACCTTAAAATAGTAATCATTTTGTTTAGCTTGCACTTAAATACTTTTTAGAATCTGTGATTGTCTCTGTCTCCTCATCTATAAGATTGTAGCTTAAATATATCTAAATATATATTTTCTGTTCACACATACATTATTTAGACGAAAAATAGGAAGATGAAGCATTAAGCCTCTGTCATATTACTATAGGAATTAGAACTCCATGTATTTGATTTTTGTCAGTGAGAATTAATCATATATTTTATGCAGTTAAAATAAGAAAAGGAGAAAAAATAAATTGATTTATTTCTTAAGCTTTAGTTTGAAAAAGAAGCAGGCATAGTTATAGGTATGCTGTGATCTGGCACTTAACCAGATCTTTAAAGGAACATTTATGTTAAAAACTGAGAGAAACATAAATAAACAGTATTTGATTGACCATAATACAGACTGTCCCTAAACAGACTTTTGTGCCAAGTAGTGATCTTTATCAAACACTGCAAGCCATTCTGATTACTTTGGAGACTGTTTTAAATTGTTTCACTTTAAGAATCTCCTTAATTTAAAACTCTTAGTTTTCTCTTTAACATATTTTCTCATATTTTTATCTTTAGTGCATTTCAATTTTTTCCCTAAAATGTAACTAATACTTTTTCATTTAAAGTAACATTTATGGTTATCTAGAGCATTATGATATGATTTTGAGGCAAAGTATACATTTTCCTTCAGTTTCAAATTGATAAAATTTATAAGTTGGTTTTAGTGTGGAAACCAGATAGAAATCCAGTAATTAATCTCTGCCTCCTATTTGATGAAGTCCTACAGAGATCAAAGGATAACTTGTTAGTCATTTAGGAATACAATAGTTAAAGCCCAGGGAGCTGCGCGCTGTTCAGAAGTTCCAAAGTTACCCATCAGACTTTGAACAAGACAAAAAGTGACAAGTTTAAGGGACTAAACAAAATATCTTCCTAAAACAACCATTCATAGGTAGCCTCTATATGGGTATTTTATCTAAATACAACAACGCACGTTTCATGGTGGCTTTGTAGCATATTTATATTTTGGTAAACACTAAACAGGGCTTCCCTGGTGGCTTAGTGGTAAAGAATCTGCCTGCCAATGCAGGACACACGGTTTCAATCTCTGTATCAGAAAGATCCCCTGGAGAAGGAAATGGTAACCCACTCGAGTATTCTTGACTGGGAAATCCCATGGACAGAGGAGCCTGGCAGGCTATAGTCAATGGGTTCTCAAAGAGTCAGACAGGACTTAGTGACTCAACAACAGCAATAAAAAGCTAAACAGCCTACATTCTCTCAAAAACAGATGTATATTGAAATCTGGTAAGTTCTCACATTATATGCTTCAAGAGCATCTTGTGTTCACCTTCAATACTTTACATAGTTTAAATGATTTAATTATTTTGAAATAGTTTGTTTAAAATGTCCCGTTGAGCCTCTTTTTTGGGGGTTGGGGGGGAAATAGTCTGTTTAATCTGTCTTTCCAGCTGTACCATTAAGTGTTCAGGAAAGGGGGATATCTCTTTTGTCCAAAGCCGTCTCCACATAAGCACTCAGTGTCCAGCACTCAGTGTTTATTTATTGGCTAACTGCAAGGAGATCAAACCAGTCAATCCTAAAGGAAATCAGCCCTGAATATTCATTGGAAGGACCGATACTGAAGCTGAAGGTCCAATACTGTGGCCACCTAATGCAAAGAGCCGACTTATTAGAAAAGACCCTGATGCTGGGAAAGGTTGAAGGTAAAAGGAGAAGGGGACGACAGAGGACGAGATGAGAGATAGTTGGAGGGCATCACTGACTCAACGCACATGAGTTTGAGCAAGCTCCTGGAGTTGGTGAAGGACAGGGGAGCCTGGCGTGCTGCAGTCCATGGGGTCACAAAGAGTCGGACATGGCTGAATGACTGAACAACAACAAGCATTGAGCTGCATGTGTGTTGAAATCTTTTTAGCATTTGTGGTTTAGGCATGTGGTGGAAAGCTTAGAGTTTAAAATTAAACTTTAGTTAAATTTTTAGTTGCTGAAGCTGAAACTCCAATACTTTGGCCACCTCATGCAAAGAGTTGACTCATTGGAAAAGACCCTGATGCTGGGAAGGATTGGGGGCAGGAGGAGAAGGGGACGACAGAGGATGAGATGGCTGGATGGCATCACCGACTCGATGGACATGAGTTTGAGTAAACTCCGGGAGTTGGTGATGGACAGGGAGGCCTGGCGTGCTGCGAATCATGGGGTCACAAAGAGTCGGACAGGACTGAGCGACTGAACTGAACTGAAAATTTTTAGATTTCCCCTGGAGTTTTGTTTAAAGGCTGATCTCTCAAAAACTTTTGCAATAGGTTTTCCATGTGCTTGCTAACAAACTATTTTTTATAAAGTTACCTTCTTCCACAATAAAGTCCTCTCTATTAACTTTTTCTTTTCAAGTCTTTCACTGGCATTACTTTGTTTCGTCACTAGACTTCCTGAATCTTTAGGGCCAGGACTTCGTATTCCCAGTAAGGACTCAAGAAATACTTACTGATTCACTGCTTGGTTGAATGAATAAAAAATGATCAGTTTATTATTGATTTAAATGTCCTTATTGGGTGGGCTTCTACATAGAGGAGAATTCTTAAGCAAAACTTATATTTGATTTTAATATATTTCCTCTAGTCCTCTTGGTGAGAAGAGAGAACTTATGAAATATTTAATACATTATAAAAAAATGACATATTTATAAGTAAAACTAGCCAGAACTCAGTATTTGAATAAGTGCTGTCATCATCTAAGCACTTCCTTTAAAAATAAACTATTCTTAAATTTAAGCCTAAGTATACATGTAGGGATTGCCTTAAATTTTGAGAATTAATTTTGATGATTAGTTTTGGTAAAACCATCTTGTTATGATCTAGCAAAATTAATATTCTCATAATCAGACTCTCATTGAAAAAAAGACTTCTAAATTCATTTTTCAGTAATGATTGTTCATTGAATAAGTGCAAAATGTTCTGTCTGAATATTTGAAAAAAACTTGGCCGATAGATTCTATTGTTTCTACTGATAAAGTCTAATTATGATATAATACTTCAGAATTTATAAAGTGTATTTTCATGTTATATCTCTTGTAATCCTCAAAGCCATCTGGGTTATTTAGTATCTTCTTTATTTGACAGACTAGGAAACTAAAATGAAGAGGGATTAAGGGGTTACATAGAACCTGTTGGTTTGTCAGTCTATGGACTTTATAGCTGTTTCGTAGGAAAAGTAGGACACTATTCTTCATATTTGTATTGGTATATTTCCCACATGGACAACACAGGTTAGGATGGTTGTGTTTCCTACATATTTTGGATAGAAAAACTAAGCATCATAAAACAGTGTTTCCATGATCCCAAGATGACGGATTCAAAAATAAATAGGACAGAAGGAATAGAATCTGGCTCAAGCTGGGGATTAAAATTCTCACAAATGTTTGGGAATTCTTTCAACTTCTTTGGTTTGTAGTTGTGCTTTTTAGTCACTAATTATGGAGTTTTAATGGTGTATACAATTGTAGGAGTATAAAGGAAAAAATGCCATAGTAAAAGTTGACTGGAAAAATCTATCATTTTCTTCTTTTTCTTAGACTCTCTGTCTCTCTATATATGTACTCATGTTCTCACATGGCATTTGCTTTCTTATCTACTCATACATAAGATTTTAACCTTGAATCCCTCATTTATTGAGAGCTTGCCATCATGTTCATAAAGGAGTATTTTTATTTCAAAAGATGAACTTTAAATAGGATCTTCGATATAGATTTTACCTTGTTACAGAAGGATTTTATCATGCAGTACACTTTCTTTTACCAAGTATATGACTTGAGAAAAAGATTTGAAAGAGTTGGTTCACTCAGTTTCATTTAAGAGCTCATTCTAAATGACCCTAGAGGGCAGTTGTGGCCCTTGGATTTTACTAAAAGAAATAAACTTGTCTAAGAAAATCCCAACTTGTTATCTAAATTTAAGACACTGTCAAGCATTTGACCTTGGTGGTCCTAGTAAAACGTGATAGTAAACATATGAAGAACTATTGCTTTTGTTTTTCTTTCTCTATTGCTCAAACTTAAAGCAACATGAAGTAGGATTAGAACTTTTTGATTTTTGACATTTTAATGCTACAAAAAAATGAATAAGGGACATATTCATCTCATGTATTGATACACGAATATGTTCATTATTTAAATTTATATTTGTAAACTCTAATAGAAATGTTGAACATTTTAGAATTCTGATTTCTTTAATCCTCTGTGTCTCTAGAAGGACAAATTCCAGAAAATGATGCCAAAAGATTACCTAACTGTGAAATGCTAATTTGTTGTAAAATTTGGAACCTGATGCAAAAAAAAATGAGAATTATTTCATTTATTTTAGGTAATATTTAGAATAAAATAGTAAAGAGAATCAATGCTAATATTCAAACCAAGTAGAAGTTATGGAATCTTCTATGTAATTTCAAGATTTGTATTTACTCTCTCCTTGCCAGTTAATTAATTAAGCAAATATTTGTTATACACTCTTTGCCAGGCTTTGTTCTAGGCTCTTGAGATTTATAGGTTAATAAAACAGATATAAATTCTGCCCACCAGGCACTTGTATGTGAAACATATTAACATTTAATACACATTTATGTTGTGTGCATGGTAATAGATTTTATAACATAGTAGACAATGAGCCTTTTATTTATTATGCAGAAAATTTTTTGCAAATGCACCCAGTGTGGATTTCCATTTTTTGTTAATGCAAAAAATTTCCTTTCTTGATCTTAGTGAACCTAATAAGTATGGAGTTATAAATTCTAAAAATGTAATAACTTGGTATGGAAGATGGATGAGATAAACTGAGTTTTTAAGTTTTCTTAACTTAAGAGTTTCTAAGCAACACTAACCCATGTTATTATTATGATAATCATCAACCATGTGGTGCTCATTTTTTTTCTTGGTGAAGTGGATTTGTAGAGCCATAGAGGACCAGTGTGGCTTATAGTGGCAGAGATCTGCACACTCCTTTTAAGTCAAACAAGATGTCCTTGTGGGGCATCTTCATCTATTGATAGGAGAGTGGAAAATAAAGTGATTCTCCCAACCCCCAGGGTTTTTCACATTTTCATTTTGTTACTGAACTTGGTCTATTTGCCCATAAGCAGCAAAGGCAGTTATTGGCACCAGGTTGTGATGAAGGAAAGTACAGTGTTTATTGAAGCATGCCAAGCAAGGAGAACAGGCAGCTCATGCTTAAAAGACTGAACTCTCCGATGGCTTTCAGAGAAGGATTTTTAAAGGCCGCATTTGGTGTGAGGGCTGCAAGGACTGTCTTCTGATTGGTTGGTCTTGAGATAATGGGGTGATGTTTCAGAAGTTTTAATCATCAACCACTGGTTCCAACCAGTCTGAGATCTATATGCTTCTGTGCTTGTGGTCAACATGGGAAGGGTCTTAGTTTCTGCAGAATAACTCAAAGGTACTCTTCAGATTGTTATGTATATCCCTTGAGGAGGAACTAGGGACTCTGAACTATCATTCAAACTATCTTGCTTAACTGCTTTTTCTTTGTTTCTGCATTCCATCACTTCTCAAATTAATAACTGCTCGAGTCTGCTCTTTGGAACTAAGGGAAGGTCTAAGGGACTAAAGCCTTTTTCTTACAAATAAGCAACAGGAGACACAGAGAGGTCTCTTTATCAGGGGAAGCCTTACAGTGTCCTGCTTGGTTTCAGTTTGACAGTATCTCTAGAAAAATATTTTATTTAAATATGACAAGATTCCATTAAGCAAGTTATATATAGTACACTAATCTTAAAAGCATCCTCTTAAGTTTTATTTGCTATAATTTATTTATATATTTATAGAATATATAGAATATATTATTATATATTCTAATTCATGTTTATGAAATGACATTTATTTATGGTATATACTTTTTTCCATTTAGAAATATATTGAATAAAGATAAAACATTTTAGGTGCATTTAAGAACATATAGAAAAGGTTTAAAAATTTTCTACATCAACAACTAAATAGAATCAATGGTTACTTAAATGATTCTATCTCATTGTTTAGACATGTTGAGGCAACTTATCTTAGAATCCCCTTAGAAGGGGATTCCCTTCAAAAAGCCAGCATTTTACCCAACTTAAGCATTTTAGTAAAAAAACAAAAAAAGACCTTCTGTTCCTGTTGCTTTTGTCCCAGAATGAGGAGGGGAGTGAGGGAGGAGCAAACTATAGAACAAGCTTTTAAAAACAGACAGAATGCTATTTTTCTTTAGAATGGGCGAGGGAAGTTTCATTGAAAGAAACACATCTCAGGTAAAGCTAGTTTTCCTTTTATTCCTCTTAAAACTGGCTGGAGAGAGGTTCATTGTGTGCCCTACACTTTTTGTTCTGGGCACCTGAGCAGCGCACAATGTATCACTTATCAGTAGAACAAAAGATTCCTTCATCAGTCAAGCGGCTTGAGGAAGATGACGGCTGCAGACTCACAGCCACTCTAGGCAGCTACTCTGCTGAAACGGAACAGGACATAGACTATTCATGTGGACTTTTATGTCTAACCCTCTTTAATTTGACTCGAGTAAGATTAGCTTCTTTCAAGACATATCCATGTTTAATAGTAATCCTAGATGTTTGTTTCTTATACTTGGTTTAGAAAACTTAAAAAATAAATTGTATAATGCGGGTTTCACAGTAGAAACAATAACTATTTTTATTGAGTCAAAGAGTACTGGTATATATTTTGAACACCTTACATTTTAGAATAATATCTTGTCATTACAAATTATAAGATAAAAATAATGTTGTGATATTAAATTATAATATAATAATACTATAAAAACCAAAGAAAATTAGGAGGTTTTGTGCTAGTGATAGTGTAAAGGAGTATTAGAAGAAAAATTTCATTGCCTGCAAAGATACAGTTTTGATTGTACTTTAATTCTAAATATTAATCTTGTTATTGAGTATATTCTTTTCTTTTTTATGTAAATATAGTTATCCTTTTAGGATTCTAAGATTATATTTCCACTAAACTTAAAAAAAAAATTCTGTTTGAAATGTCCCTAAAATGTAGAATTTCAAATTCTTGAGCAGTTATGAAAGAACTGTTTCCTTAATAGCTTGAAGAGTTTTTAGTTGCTATGTAGGTCTCCCCATGTGAGAATAATTTAATACAGAATATTTTATGCATAAGAAGTCAGCATTGATCACATTTTATTTCATTCTGTTTCATGTTTGCCTAATATAAATGTTTGAGGAATCATAAATTAGAATAATTAGATATAATGATATTTATGCCCCTATAGACCCTAAGCCAAGATTGAAAACAGAATAATGTTATATATTTGTAATATGATTACTTATAGAACCTTATTAATTTGGTATGCTCTCAAAGGAGAAAATTGATATTAAAAAATAAAATTTAGAAAAATAAAAAATTTTACAAACCACCCAAATGTATAGGCTGACTCTTATTGACTTGGTAAAATACGCCCTATAAAGGTTCTTATTTCAATAAACAGTTAAGAATTGCTTCTATCAGTTTTTGCCAGTTGTTTTGCCTGTTGTGTTTTGTCGCTAAGTCGTGTCCGACTTTTTGGGACCCCATGGGCTGTCACCTGCCAGGCTTCTCTGTCCATAGGATTTCCCAGGCAAGAATACTGGAATGGGTTGCCATTTCCTTTTCCAGGGGATCTTCCCTACCCAGGGATCAAACCTGCATCTCTTACATCAGCAGGCAGTACCACTGAAGCAAGTAGATGCTTCTGTATATTTGAAAATGATTTCTTCTTTCCCATAATTTGGCACTGGTTTAGATACTGAGAATAGCTATAAATAAATGATTTAAGTAGCTTGGTTGTAAGTGCTTTGAAATATGTTAGTCATTTAAATAATGGAATGATTAAAGTTTTATGACAGTATACTTTGTACAGATCTAATCTTCCATTTAGTGTTTTATCATTTGCATCAGGTCAGAAAGCTGGTCCAACATTCAATTAAGTAGTACTTAAAATTTGGTATGTTGGTTCTGTTGTAATTTGGTACCCAATTTATGTGTGTATCTATCATGAGTTTATCTAGATATATAGATTATATATTTAAATATGTCTGAATATAGATTATACACATGCACGCGCGCGCACACACACACACACACACACACACACACACACACACACACACACACACACACGCTGGTCTATATACCATGGACCTAATAAAAATGATCTTATACAAATTCAAGACGAACAAATATACCTTGCCGCTATTAAAATATTCCCTTTTTGGAGACTTCCCTGGTGGTCCAGTGGCTAAGACTGTGTGCTCCCAATGCAGGGGGCATGGGTTCCATCCCTGGTCAGTAAACTAAGATCCCGCATGTTAAAATATTCCCTTTTTATTTACTTTTCATAAGATTCTTATCAAATTAAAAATGCTGAAGCAGTCAAAAAAGAGTTTAGATTGAAAATTGAATTCTGAGGGTTTTTTTAAGTTAAATTTTTTTTAGTTAAGGACTTATTTATGGCTGATAATTTTGCTAATGTGTTTTGAATATTATTATGTTATATTCTCTCCATGATTTGCCTGTCTGTGATCCTGATCACCTTCTGTTTTAAAGGCAGCCACCTCATCTGTCTCCCAGAGCAATTGTTTTCCCTTACACAGCTGGATGTAGAATTCAGCCAGAAATAACTTTTCAGAGTAGTCCAGGTTTCTTGTGTTCTACTCCATTCTCAAACTATCCAACCATAAATGCACTGATCATAGTTGGAAGCAGTATCATCTTTTCATTAACTATTTAAAAATCATTGATTAAAATGAGAAATTTGGGGGCTTTAATAATGGTCCTTATTCTCTCCACAAACCTCTTCTTAATCTCATTACCACTCCTGGAGGTGTCAGCAGAGTAGTTCACTTTTTGTGATGAAATATAAATGACTCCTGTTAAGAGAAAGAGTATGTGTTGGTACTTTGAATGTTTTAATCATTCTGTAAGACCCTACAAGCTTTTGCTGAAATTCTCCTCAAAGGATGTTTTTAGTAATTTTTTTTCCCCATTACCAGAGGTTCGCTTGTTTTCAATATTATCCTTTCAGGAAAAACAATGTTTATAAATTTCATGAAAAGTGGAAGTTATTAGTGTGTTAGTGAAATAAGCTATAAGAAAATGAGAAAATGTAAAAAACTCTTAATTGGGACTTAGAATGACTGCTTATTCATGGCTGGTTATCACAGCTCTATATCAGAGCTGTGATATTTGGATTTCAGCTTTAATTAAAATAATTTTGTGATATATATATACATATATATAACATTTTTTTCTTGACTTTTCGATCATGGGCAAGACATTCTAAGGAGGATATGTACTTGTAGAAGTTGCCCTGGTGGCCAACATGGAGACAGGCAGACGGGGCCTGGGGCAGCTGTGGTGCCCTGGATGCCCTATAGGAAGATGCGAGAACAGTCCCCTCCATGAGAAAGCAACCAAGAGCCCCAGGAGATAGCAACAAGGCTGTAGGATGACTCCTACAAGGTGTTCGTTTAACCATGTGTCATGATGTATTTCACGAGATAGGAAACCTCAGAGAAGACACTAATAGAGACTGTACAAGAGAAACTGTGTCACCTCCTAACAACTGTAGGACTGGTATTTCTTAGTTTCCCCAGACAACTGACGTTGTGTGGGTTCTCATTAAAAATGCTGTCTGAGCCCCATGTGAGTCCTCTTCATCCTAATCTGGGGGAACTTCTGCCCTGGAATTTTGGAGCCTGTGGAGATGGAGTCTTTGAGGCCACTTTGCTCGTTATGCAGGGAGGAAAAGTGAGAATGAGGGGAGTTAAATGGCACTTAAATGGATTTCTGATCTCCTAGCTTCTTGAGACTGTTGGGAATGTGGGCCGCAGTGACTTGCAAACAGCAATCTGTATTCCTCATCAGGATGCTGCTGCCTTTGTGCTTCCTCTGGTTTAAACATTTCCTCTCTAGGTTTTCTTATCATTGTTCAGTCCTTCCTCACCCCCCTTTCCTTTGCAGCTTCTTCTGAGCCGCTTTTACTGGCTCGTCTTCCCCTTCCTTTCCTGAGTTGTTGGTCTTCTGTAGGATTCTGCCTCGATCCTCCTTGTTCTCTTATTGTTTCTGCAGGAATCTTCTCCGTTAATCTGCGTGTTATCCAGTGCAGCAACAGTCTGTATCTGCATGTCTCCGCAGCCAGGATCTTGTCAGATTTTACTCTGTTAGTTTGCTTTGGTGTATGGACTGTGCTTTAACAGACATACTTACTGATGAATTGTGGCCTCTGCTCCTCTGCCCACTACTCAGACTGGTTGACAATCACAATTACATTCTCTACACTGTGCAGTATTATCTGCTCCCAAGTCTTTAACCTGTATTCCTGAGAATCCCAGACTCTTACCTATATGTAGATATTTATTTTTCTTTTCAAGTTTCCCCTATTCATATCTTAAATCACCTTTCACTTTAAGTTTAGTCTCTCTTGCATTGTATATGCGTGTATGTGTACATGTGCAGACGTCACCACATTTCTTAGATAATCATTAACATCATCCTTTATTCTCTTCTTCATGCCTCTTATCTGTTTTATCACTTATACTTACTGAATCTATTTCTACAATCATCATTATCCTTTCCTCCTCTTTCCTATGTACTAATTTATTTGCTCCTCAATGCTTCTTCCAATTGGCATTTCTGTCACTTTCCAGTTATCCTCCTACATTGTGTTCTTCTTGGTAATTGAACTGCTTTTACAATGTTGGTAAGTCATCAGCATAAACAAACAAACCTTAACATGGCAAATAAAACCTGGTGTAAACCAGCCCAGATCTGTCTTTTTTTTTCTTTTCTTTTTTTCAAATCTTATCTTCACAGCCTACCTCTCTCTCGGCTTGCCCCCTGGAGCTAATAATAGCACAGAGGCCAGCATACAGTAGACACTTCATAAATGATTATTGGTGAGGAAATACTGTTTGGGTACATTAACCAATAGACAAATGGAAATGTGTGAATACTGTGGTGATGCAGTGGTCTAATGCATTGGCTCTCAGACTTCAGCGAGCAACAGAGTTACCCAGTGGGCTTGTCAAAACCCAGATTGTTGGGGCACAGCCCTAAGTTTCTGATTCAGTAAGTGTGGGAGGGGCCTAAGACAAGCTCCCATGATAGTGGTGCTTTTAGTCTGGGAATCACACTTAAAGATCAACTAGTCTAATTAATACCGCTTAAATTCTTAACTAAATGGAAAGTCATTAGTTTTCAGTTTCTATTGTTTGTTGTTCTTCCATACATCTAATAAAGACCTACTTTTGTTTATGACACTTATACGCCATCTATGTAATTTCTGCTTATATGTTAGGTCTTCTAAGCTCCCTGTGATGGTTGGTTTTATATGTCAGCCTAGCTAGGCAATGTTCAACCTAGATATTTGATCGAAGACTGTGTCTATTAAAGATGAGGTGAACATTATACTTCATAAAGATGAGGTAGATTTTGAGAAAAGCAGATTATCCTTCAAAATGTAGATAGGGTTCATCTAATCAGTTGAAGGCCTTAAAAGAAAAAGATTGAGTTTTCCAGAGGAAGAGGGACTTTGGCTTGTGGCCTTGTACTGTAATATTAACTCTCTTAGGGTCTCCAGCCTGCTGGTCTGCCCTGCAAATTTTAGACGTGCCAGCTTCCACAATTGTGTGAGTCCATTCCTTAAAATAAATCTATATCATCCATATCTACCTATATTTGATCTCCTATTGATTCTGTTTCTCCAGAAAACCTTAATACGCTGTGTTCTTAATCACTCCCTCTCAGTCACAGGGTTGAGAATCAGCTGGCATCGTTTCTCTGTCTTTTGCCAGGGCTGTATGAACTGGATTGATATCTAAGGACTGTACATTTTTTAGTATTTCAGATATACATGATATAACTACTAAGACAACAAAGTACTTTTCAAGTATAAGTTATATCACTTATAGGTACTAAAATTTTTAATCTTTGTTTAGGTTAACCAGTTGTACTGATTTTTCTGTGGTTTAGCTTTTTAAGCTAATAAATGAAATCTAAAAGAATACAACAGCAATTCTTTTTTTTTTTTCCATTCAGGAGTTTTTTATTGGCAGGTCAAAATCAATTAGGAAAAATTAATGGTCACTACAGCTATTAATAAAATAGTGGTTTTGAATTTAGGAGTATCCCTTTAGTTCCCAGTATCTTTAAAAGAATGTAGCAGTGTCTTTGTGTTGGTTTTATAAATAGATTCTATTTCCAAGAGAAATTGAGTCCCAGAGAAATAAAATGGAAAAGTAATGAGAACATGTCCCTATCTCAAGCTTCCTAATTCATTGCAAGAAAATTATTTTCTCATTTTCCCTTAGTGGTAGGTACTTCAGTGACATAATTACATTTTAGAGGAAAGAAGGGATCACAATAAGACAGCATTTTGTCCAATTTCACACTAAGGAACACGATCATTAGGTGTATATATATATATGTATAATTTTTTTTCCTTTTCTCTAGTTTATACCAATAGGAATGTAAGGATTACACAAAATAATCGCATAAATGGCTACTTCCTGCTGATATAAAATGTCACTGAACACAATGGTAGGGTCTTTTTCCAAATTGCTGCTGACTTTTTGGTCTGACCTATGAAGGTAAATCACATAAGCTACTTAAAGTTGGAATAATAATCTTTGGAGATTAAAATGATGAAAGCTTTAAAGCTGGCCTGATGCCAAATTTTGACTTCCTGTTGTGCCTTGGGGCTGAATCTGGTGAATTTTATCAAATTGTTTGCTTGGTTGGTATTCAGATGGTTTTTTGCATTTCATTCCCACTTAGCCACTGTCATGTTTTAATAGTCAGTGTGGGGTCAGGTAATAAGTTCTAAGAAACATGGCACTTTAGGATTGTTTTTCCAGTTTGCAATGGGGCTGTGTAGAGTAGAAGCCAAGAGCACAGATTTTGGACAAAGAGAAGGGTTTAAATTCCAGCTTTTCCTTTAGTTCAGTGATCAGGGCAGGTTAATTAACATCTGGGTAAAAATTATGAATAAAGTTGTTGTGAGAATCATCTCAAATTAGATGATGCATATAAAGTATGGTACTTAACGGTCACTGTTGTATCACTTAGGAGAGTAAATAGATTGTTTTTCAATGTATTTCACTGTGTCCTAAGCATCTCCAATTTAACATGTCCAGTACTGGATTTCTGATCTCCATCCCTTTCAAATTTCCCCATCTCAGTTGATGAAAACTGCATCTTTCCAACTGCTTTGTTGTTGTTCAGTCACTAGGTCATGTACCATCTTTGTGACCCAATGGATTTCAACACGCCAGGCTTTCTTGTTCTTCACTATCTGCTGGAGTTTGCCCAAACTCATGTTCATTGAGTTGGTGATGCCATCCAACCATCTCATTCTCTGTCACCCCCTTCTCCTCCTGCCCTCAATCTTTCCCAGTGTCAGAGTCTTTGCCAATGAGTTGGCTCTTTGCATCAGATGACCAAAGTATTGGAGCTTCAGTGTCAGCATCAGTTCTTCCAGTGAATACTCAGGGTTGGTATCCTTTAGTATTGACTTTCAATAAAGCCTCCATAGTGATCGTTTTACAAAGTATGATGGGTCATATCACACCTGATCACAAACCTCCAGTGGTACTGCATTTGCCTCAGAGTCAATGCCCACGGGTTTGAGTGGCTCATATGACATTATCTCCTGCATATGGAGGCTGTGTTGAAAGTAAACTCTAGTGGGACAAGGAGACAAGTTCGGAGTCTATTTTCAGCCACCCAGGTAAGAGATGACAATAGCTTAGAACAAAGTTCACCTCACCCTCAAGCTTTCTCTGCAGGCTCACCCCCTCTCTCCATTACCCTGTGCCACCATGTCACCTTCTCAGGGAGGCCTTCCTTGATCATGGCACTGTCATTCCCTCTGACTTTTCTATACTTCTCCATAATATTTACAACTTTCTAACACATCTGGTAATGTCCTGTTACCCTGTGTGTTATTTATTGTGTTTACATGTTATTTGTTTCTCTCTGTGTCTCCACTGAAATCGTAAGCTCACTATGGCAGGGAGTTTTGTCTCTCTTCGTGGATGTGTACACCCAGTATCTAGAACTGTGCTTGCTGCACGGTAAGTTGATGCTTTTGACTTGCTCTCTCCAATAGGATGTTAGCAAGTGCCTGAAAGCAGAGACTTGAGCAGTTATGAACTGGAGCTGACCCTATTGGATGTTTACTGCTATCTAGCAAAGAAGCTTGGTCTACCATAAGTGTGTGTGAAAGTCACTCAGTCATGTCCAACTCTTTGAAACCCCATGGACTGTAGCCTGCCAGGCTCCTCTGTCCATGGAATTCTCTAGGCCAGAATACTGGAGTGGGTAGCCATTCCCTTCTCCAGGGGATCTTCCTAACCCAGGGCTCAAACCCAGGTCTCCCACACTACAGGCAGATTCTTTACCATTTGAGCCAGAAGGGAAGCCCAAGAAGCCTATCCCTTCTCCAGGGAGTCTTTGTGACCCCACCATACTTGAGGTTAAAGATCACAGGGAAAGAAAGAAACAGGGCCCAGTGTACCCTCCAACTAAATGCAACCAAGTTAACGAACCTTGGTGAAACCAGTGGAACTGCTCAAATAACTGATAAATCCTTGAGAAATAATAAATCATTGTTGCTTTAAACCATTAAGTTTTTAGCTGTTTTGTTATGTATCTATCAATATATAATTCAATTAGAATACATTTGTAATAATTCACCATTTATTAAGATAGTAATATTATTACTACAGAATTTTATAATTAAAAATCAGGAATGTAGTAAATTCTTTTGACTTCTATTAGGATAACTTCTACATTGGTCTGTTTCTGTAACAATTTTAAAAAATCTGTATTCATATGTATTGCATTATCTTTGGAAAAACCAAGTACTATTTTTTTGTGTTTGTATAAATCAGATAAACTTATGGGTTGTAAGACTTTTAAAAAAGTTGTTTGGCCACGCTGTATGGCATATGGGATCTTAGTTCTCTGACCAGGGATTGAACCCAGGCCCCCTGCATTGTCAGCACAGACTATTAACCAATGGATTACCAGGGAAGTCCCTGGATTAAAAGACTTTTGACTAGTCTTGCCCTATAGGACATTCTGCAATAATGGACGTATTTAATATGGTAGCCACTGGCACATGTGGCTATTTAAAATTTCAAACATATTGGAAAGTGCCATTCTAGACTGTTACTATTCAGTGTGATTCTTATACCAGCAGCATCAACACCCTGCGGGACCTTGCTATTAAATGCCATGACTAGCAGGCTCTATTCTAGACTTACTGAATCAGAACCCACATTTTAAGATGATTTTACATTCAGATTTGAGATATACATTTAAGTTTGCAAAGCACTACTATATAAGGTGGGCTTCCCTGGTAGCTCAGCTGTTGAAGAATCCACCTGCAATGCAGGAGACCCTGGTTTGATTTCTGGGTCAGGAAGATCTCGTAGAGAAGGGATAGGCTACCTACTCCAGTATTCATGGGCTTCCCTCGTGACTCAGATGGTGAAGAATTGGCCTGCAGTGCAGGAGACCTGGGTTTGATCCCTTGGCTGGGAAGATCCCCTGGAGGAGGGCACAGAATCTACTCCAGTATTCTTGTCTGGAGAATCCCTTGGACAGAGAAGCCTAGCAGGCTAAAGTCTATAGGGTCGCAAAGAGTCAGACACGACGGTAGCGACTGAGTATGTGTGCACGCTAATTAATGATATTCATTATTTTAATAGGCATGATGAATTTCATCGCAACCATTTTATTTAAGGGAGCTGGGTAAGGTGGGTACTTCAATTCTGGTTGGATATCAGTTTTTATTCATTGCTAAATTTGAGCCGCGGATTAGTTATTTTCCCTTGTGAAAAAAAAAAACTAACAGATGTACAGACAATCAGACTTGACAAATGAAATGTGAAGGTTATAAATAACCAGAAAAGTTACATAAAATTCTGAACTATTTGACTTAAGCAACTGTATGAAAGTAATATAATTAAATGAAGCATATTGAAGCAAGCCTTCAAAATGAGGCAATTTTAACCTATTTAATGAGCTTTTCAAAACTCACCATTCAAAAAACTAAGATCATGGCATCCAGTCCCATCACTTCATGGCAAATAGATGGGGAAACAATGAAAACAGTGGGAGACTTTATTTTCTTGGACTTCAAAATCACTGCAGATGGTGACTGCAGCCATGAAATTAAAAGATGCTTGCTTCTTGGAAGAAAAGCTATGACCAACCTAGACAGCATATTAAAAAGCAGAGACATTACTTTGCTGACAAAGGTCCATCTAGTCAAAGTTATGGTTTTTCCAGTAGTCACATATGGATGTGAGAGTTGGACTATAAAGAAAGCTGAGTGCTGAAGAATTGATGCTTTTGAACTGTGGTGTTGGAGAAGACTCTTGAGAGTCCCTTGGACTGCAAGAAGATCAAACCAGTCAATCCTGAAGGAAATCAGTCCTGAATATTCATTGGAAGGACTGATGTTGAAGCTGAAGCTCCAATACTTTGGGCACCTGATGTGAAGCGCTGACTCGTTAGAAAAGACCCTGATGCTGGGCAAGATTGAAGGCAGGAGGAGAAGGGGTCGACAGAGGATGAGATAGTTGGATGACATCACCATCTTGATGGACATAAGTTTGAGCAAGCTCCTGGAGTTGGTGATGGACGGGGAAGCCTGGTATGCTGCAGTCCATGGGGTCACAAAGAGTCAGACAAGACTGAGTGACTGAACTGAACTGAATGAGCCTTTGTAAATTCTTGATCAGAGAAGTACAAAATACTAAGAATTTCATGTTAAGATTATCTTAGAATAACAAAGTAGGTCTAGAAGTGACTTTGGCTAATTTCTATTTCAATGTCTGACTTTAAACAGTGAAGTAGTTAATATCAGAATAAGATCTTATTCTGAGGCTTAATCATGGTTTTCTGTAATTGTCATTTGGTTAGATTAAACTTTTCATGGTTCCATTTTATTAGGACTTGATAATTTAACAACTCTCAGTTCTTATCTTCATTAAAATGCTTTTTCCTTTTCTATTCTCTTCTGAATTCTTGCCATTTTACTTCATCAAACTGTGTCTATTTATCGAAGTCTTCTTAGACAACCATACATTGTTCACCCTAAAGTTCCATTATTGCCATTATATTGATTTCCAGTTTCAGAGAGCTATGTAAACTGTCTCTGTATGTTTTTCTGCTTCTGCTATTTGCTTGATGAAAATCTTCAAGAGCTAGCATTTATCAGTCATTTACTATGTAAAAAGCTTTTGTAAATGCTAGTTTCTCCCTTAATCTTCACAATGGCATTTGAGGGTAGTGTTCTCGTTTTATAATTGGGAAAATAGAGGATTTTTTCTCTATTTTTCTTTCTTATTGTTTATCAAATAAGAAAATGTCACCCAGGAGGTGCCGTCTGCATGGATGTTACTATGATTGGAATTATTTATTCTTTCATCTCTTCTATTAGATTTGAAATGACTTTAGGCTAAAGCTGTGCCTTTTTCCACTTTGTAGCCTCCCACAGCCTCTGCCCTGTGTCCCCAGAGTTATCCATACTTAGTTTTGAGTGACCAGATGATTATTTTTGTCTGTAAGAGCAACTGTTTATTGAGTTTATGTCAAGCAGCAGCAGAACTGACATTTGCTAGGCAAGTGGGACCTGTGGCATGAGCCAGCACATGCGTCATCATGGTGCAGTCACTGATGCCGTGGCCGCTCTGGAAGCGATGTGCTGGTCACCTCGCTGCCACTGCCCGGAGCTTTGCCCAGGTATTCCCGGCTGTCCTGGAGCTGGCTCTTTACCATCGATCATTCACCAGAAGTAAACCTCTTACAGTGGTCATCTTTCAAGTGACTTCGAGAAAGATTTGAGGCAGCAATTACTCAACTTTATTGCCTCACAGACTAAAGCGCTTTTTGCTTTCATGGGCTGCCAAGCTATATAGAGAGAATGACTGTGGCGGGACCAGAAAGAGGACGCACTGGGAGTCAGAAAAGCGAACTCCGCTCCCCGGGGCGTCGGCTTAAGAGCTGCCTTTTAGATTTCTGTGTTTCATGTAACTCTCTGATGCTGGCAGCTGTGAAGAGCTATGTGACCCCTTTATCACCTGTTCATGTTAACACAGAGGTTCACAGTATCGTTCCTTGTCAGAAGGACTCCGCTAGATAGAAGAACCTAACTGCCTATTTTGTCAGGCTTATATTAATGACCCAGGGGGAGGGAGCACCACACAAACCCTGCAGGGAGAGTATATCACAAAGGTGGTGGCACAGAGAGCCCTGGGCTCAGCCCCTTGGATCTCAGATTATCCGTTACCACATATTTATGTTTCCTGTGGACAACAGGTGCCCAAGGCGTCATTTGAATAGGGACAAATTTCTCCCTCTCTTTTTTTTTTAAATAATCCACGGTTGCTGTTATCAATAGAGACAAGTGTATTAAGTGCATCTTAAAAGAACTCTTCAAATGAATATGACAATCGTTATGTGATCCTGAAGGAAGAGTTTTATCTCACTCTATTACTCTGACAGTGTTTTATATTGCACTAGGTCAATTTGACTTACAATATTCTGGAATACAACAGCGTTTCAAATTGTTGCAGGAAATTTGGTCTGCCTTACATGATTCTGTACTTAGCTGTGGAGGCTCTAATTAAAGATTTCTGGCAGTTGAAAACAAAGAACCCAGAAGGTGATTTCCAGGTTGAGGGTGAAATGAAAGAACTATATTCCTGTGAGTTATCTATATGAGATTCAGTGATAATTATAACCTTAATTAGAATTAAGGAGAGGACTGATATGGCAGCTCTGTTTTATAACTAATAGCAGAGATATGACATAGTTTGCCAAAGGTTGTGATGCTTAGAGGCTGATGTGCTAGAACCAATCTAACAAAAGAAAAATGAATATTAGGGATAAAAATTTTATGGTGTGAAGAAGTTGGAAGCAGTGAGATTTAGCATCAGGTTTTTTAAGGGTCTATATATTTTTTTCTTAGATAATCCTAAAGTTAGATAATTATACATGACTTGTATAATCATAAAAGTTACCCTAAGAATTATTGCAGATTTAACACATGAATGTTGGGACTTATTTTCTTACATTTTTTAAACAGCAAGCTTTTTTAGGTTTCTAAAATCATATTTGACTAAGCAATAAACTATTTGATTAAAAAATAAAAATTTATTGCCATATGATTTTTTTTTGTATGAAACAAGATTTATAGCCAGGTCCATTTTATGATAGTGTCTGTAGTTCAACTGAAGGGTATAGGCAGGAACTCCCTTGCCACGTCCACCCCACCCCTCCAAGATCTTTTAAAACTCACAGATAAAATTAATATATAACCTATGTAAGATCAGATATGGTAATATTATCATAAAAGAAGAGGACTGCTAATGGGAGGCCTTCAGTTCAGTTCAGTCGCTCAGTCATGTCCAACTCTTTGTGACCCCATGGATTGACTGCAGCACACCAGGCCTCCCTGTCCATCACCAACTCGTGGAGTTTACTCAAACTCATGTCCATCGAGTCGATGATGCCATCCAACCATTTCATCCTCTGTTGTCCCCTTCTCCTCCTGCCTTCAATCTTTTCCAGCATCAGGGTCTTTTCCAATGAGTCAGTTCTTTGCATCAGGTGGCCAAAATACTAGAGCTTCATCTTCAGCATCAGTCCTTCCAATGAATATTCAGAACTGATTTCCTTCAGGATTGACTGGTTGGATCTCCTTGCAGTCCAAGGGACTCTCAAGAGTCTTCTTCAACGCCACAGTTCAAAAGCATCAATTCTTCAGCACTCAGCTTTCTTTATAGTCCAACTCCCACATCCATACATGACCACTGGAAAAACCATAACTTTGACTAGATGGACCTTTGCTGGCAAAGTCATGTCTCTGCTTTTTAATGTGCTATCTAGGTTTGTCATAGCTTTTCTCCCAAGGAGCAAGTGTCTTTTAATTTCATGGCTGCAGATGGGAGGCCTTAAAAAAGTCAAAATAATGTGAGATGACAAATAGGAATGTTTGCATAGCATTTTCTGTTGAGAGAATTGTGAAGCTGTGTGTAGGTTTGATGAGGGAAGAGTTCAGGGATGGATTAATGCTGCTCATGGGCCACACAGTTAGGGAAGGTGACATATTTGTCTTTTATTTCCTTTTATTTACTGAAGTTGTAAGTGAAATGGTGTCTTAATTCTTAGCTAAAATATAGAGAATTCGAGTTCATCAGGCTGACATAGGTTGATGAAAATATAAGTGGCTGTTCCTACTAGTGTGAGGGTTCCTTCCAATTTCCCCAAATCCTCACCAACACCCAGCACTGTCTGACTTTTGTCAGTGGCATCCTAGCTGGTGTAAAGTAAGACTTCATTGTGGTTTTAATCTCCATTTCTCTAATGACAAATGATGTTGGGTATCTCTTCACGTGTGTATTAGCCATTCCTATATCTTCTTTTGTGAAATATCTATTTAATTGTTTTGACCAATTTTTATTGGATTGCTTACCTTTTAAATTATTGAGCAGCATGAATTCTTTATTCTAGACACATGTCCCTTATTGGATATATGATTTCATTTTTTTTTTTCCTATTCTGTGGCTTGTCTTTTTACTTTCTTGATGGCCTATTTTGAAGTGCAAAGGTGTTGAGTTTTGATGAAGTCTGGTTGGTTAATGTTTTCTTTTCTTTGTGTGTTTGATGTATTAAAAATTATTACCAAATAATAATTTGGTAATGATGTCCAAAAATAATTACCAAATACCATAATCTAATATCACCAAAATTTACACTTATGCTTTCTTCTAAAAGTTTTATAGTTTATATTTCGATCTGTGACATATTTCAAGTTACTTCTTGTATATGGTGTGAGATGAGGGTTCATATTCATCCATCTTCATGAAAATGTCTGACTGTCCCAGCATAATTTTTGGAAAAGGCTATTCTTCCCATATTGAAATCTCTCAGGACCTTTATCCATAAAGAGTTTCTTATTGGATTTAATTCTCATTGCAAAATAATGTGTATATATATATAGCTAGTATCTTTATTATGCCCATAAAGCAACCTAGAGGTAAATGCTAAACAAGGCATTATACTATTTTGCTAAGTCTTGTTGTGTGTAGGGCACATTTAAAATGCAAGAGAATGGCTACAGAGAGACACCAATCACATAATTATATAATGCACCTACAGTTATGGACTGTGATAAGTCCTAAAATGATTTTTATTACTAAAAGCAGTAGTTCAGTAAGGCTTCCCTTGGCAGTGGTAAATCATCCATCTGCCAATGCAGGAGACTTGGGTTTCATCCTTGGGCTGGGAATATCTTCTGGAGAAGGAAATGGCAACCTACTCCAGTATTATTGCCTGGGAAATGCCATGGACAGTAGAGCCTGGTAGGCTACAGTCCATGGGGTCACAAAAGAGTTGGGCATGACTTAGCAACTAAAATAAAAATTTTTACACTGATTTTATAATTTTTAAACCTGTAAAATACTATAATGGTCATATTAACAACTTGTGTTGATTATAAAAAGAAACCACATAACAAAACTCTTATCAGTTAGTCAGTCAGTTCAGTCACCCAATTGTTCCTGACTCTTTGAGACCCCATGGAGGGCAGCACGCCAGGACAACCTGTCCATCAGCCACTCCTGGAGTTTACTCAAACTCATGTCCATTGAGTCGGTGATGCCATCCAACCATCTCATCCTCTGTCATCCCCTTCTCCTACTCTCTCAATCTTTCCCAACATCAGGGTCTTTTCCAATGAGTCAGCTCTTCACATCAGGTGGTCAAAGTATTTGAGATTCAGCTTCAACATGAATCCTTCCAATGAATATTCAGGACCAATTTCCTTTAGGATTAAATGGTTGGACCTTCTTGTAGTCCAAGGGATTCTCTAGAGTCTTCTCCAACACCACAGTTCAAAACCATCAATTCTTTGGTGCTCAGCTTTCTTTATAGTTCAATTCTCACATCCATACGTGACCACTGGACAGCCATAACCTTGGCTACACGGGCCTTTGTTGGCAGAGTAATATCTGTGCTTTTTAATATGCTAAGTTGGTCATAACTTTTCTTCCAAGGAGTAAGTGTATTTTAATTTCATGGCTGCAGTCACCATCTGCAGAGATTTGGAGCCCCCAAAATAAAGTCTGTCACTGTTTCCACTGTTTCCCCATCTATTTGCCATGAAATGATGAGACCAGATGATATGATCTTAGTTTTCTGAATGTTGTGCTTTAAGCCAACTTTTTCACTCTCCTCTTTCACTTTCATCAAGAGGCTCTTTAGTTCTTCTCTGCTTTCTGCCATAAGGGTGGTGTCATCTGCATATCTGAGGTTGTTGATATTTCTCCTGGCAATCTGAATTCCAGTTTGTGCCACATCCAGCCCAACGTTTCTCATAATGTACTCTGCATAGAAATTAAATAAGCAGGGTGACAATATACAGCCTTGACATACTCCTTTCCAAATAAGGAACCAGTCTGTTGTTCCATGTCCAGTTCTAACTGTTGCTTCCTGACCTGAATACAGATTTCTCAGGAGGCAGGTCAAGTGGGCTGGTATCCCGTCTCTTTAAGAATTTTCCAGAGTTTGTGGTGATCCACACAGTCGAAGGCTTTGGCATAGTCAATAAAGCAGAAATAGATGCTTTTCTGGGACTCTCTTGCTTTTTCGATAATCCAGCGGATGTTGGCAATTTGATCTCTGGTTCCTCTGCCTTTTCTAAAACCAGCTTGAACATGTGGAAGTTCATGGTTCAGGGATTGTTGAAGCCTGGCTTGGAGAATTTTGAACATTACTTTACCTGCATGTGAGATGAGTGCAGTTGTGTGGTAATTTGAGCATTCTTTGGGATTGCCTTTCTTAGGGATTGAAATGAAAACTGACCGTTTCCAGTCCTGTGGCCACTGCTGAGTTTTCCAAGTTTGCTGGTATATTGAGTGCAGCACTTTCACAGCATCTTCACAGCATCATCTTTTAAGATTTGAAATAGCTCAACTGGAATTCCATTGCCTCCGCTAGCTTTGTTCATAGTGATGCTTCCTAAGGCCAACTTGACTTCACATTCCAGGATGCCTGGCTCTAGCTGAGTGATCACGCCATTGTGATTATCTGGATCATGAAGATCTTTTTTTTATAGTTCTTCTGTGTATTCTTGCCACTTCTTCTTATATCTTCTGCTTCTCTTAGGTCCATACCATTTCTGTCCTTTATTGTGCCCATCTTTGCATGAAATGTTCCCTTGGTATCTCTAATTTTCTTGGAGAGATCTCTAGTCTTTCCCATTCTATTGTTTTCTTCTATTTCTTTGCACTGGTCACTGAGGAATGCTTTCTTATCTCTCCTTGCTATTCTTTGGAGATCTGCATTCAAATGGGAATAGCTTTCCTTTTCTCCTTTGCTTTTCTCTTCTTTTCACAGCTATTTGTAATGCCTCCTCATAAAGCCATTTGCTTTTTTGCATTTCTTTTTATTGGGGATGGTCGTGATCCCTGTCTCTTGTACAATGTTATGAACCTCCATCCATAGTTCATCAGGCACTCTGTCTATCAAATCTAATTCCTTGAATCTATTTGTCACTTCCACTGTATAATCGTAAGGGATTAGATTTAGGTCATACCTGAATGGTCTAGTGTTTTTCCCTACTTTCTTCAATTTAAGTCTGAATTTGGCAATAAGAAGTTCATGATCTGAGCCATAGTCCACTCCCGGTCTTGTTTTTGCTGACTGTATAGAGCTTCTCCATCTTTGGCTGCAAAGAATATAATCAATCTGATTTCGGTTTTGGCCGTCTCATGATGTCCATGTGTTGAGTCTTCTCTTGTGTTGTTAGAAGAGGGTGTTTGCTATGACCAGTGTGTTCTCTTTGCAAAACTCTATTAACCTGTGCCCTGCTTCATTCTGTACTCCAAGGCCAAATTTGCCTGCTACTCCTGGTATTTCTTGACTTCCTACTGTTGCATTCCAGTCCCCTATAATGAAAAGGACATCTTTTTTGGGTTTTAGTTCTAGAAGGTCTTGTAGGTCTTCATAGAACCATTCAACTTCAGCTTCTTCAGCATTACTGGTCGGGGCATAGACTTGGATAACCGAGATATTGAATGGTTTTTCTTGGAAACGAACAGAGATCTTTTTGTCGTTTTTGAGACTGCATCCAAGTACAGCATTTTGGACTCTTTTGTGGACTATGAGGGCTACTCCATTTCTTCTAAGGGATTCTTGCCCATAGTAGTAGATATAATGGTCATCTGAGTTAAATTTGCCCATTCCAGTCCATCTTAGTTCACTGATTCCTAAAATGTCAATATTCACTGTTGCCACCTCCTGTTTGACCACTTCCAATGTACCTTGATTCCTGGACCTAACATTCTAGGTTCCTACCCAATATTGCTCTTTCCAGCATTGGACTTTGCTTCTATCACCAGTCACACCCACAACTGGGTGTTAGTTTTGCTTTGGCTCCATCTCTTCATTCTTTCTGGAGTTATTTTTCCGCTGACCTCCAGTAGCATATTGGGCACCTACTGACCTGGGGGGTTCATCTTTCAGTTTCATGTCTTTTTGCTTTTTTATACTGCTCATGGGGTTCTCAAGGCAAGAATACTGAAGTGGTTTGCCATTCCCTCTCCAGCGGACCACATTTTGCCAGAACTCTCCACCATTTCCTGTCCATCTTGTGTGGCCCTACCTGACCTGCCTCTTGAGAAACCTATATGCAGGTCAGGAAGCAACAGTTAGAACTGGACATGGAACAACAGACTGGTTCCAAATAGGCAAAGGAGTACATCAAGACTGTATATTGTCACCCTGCTTATTTGACTTATATGCAGAGTATATCATGAGAAACGCTGGGCTGGAAGCACAAGCTGGAATCAAGATTCCTGGGAGAAATACCAATAACCTCAGATATGCAGATGACACCACCCTTATGGCAGAAAGTGAAGAGGAACTAAAAAGCCTCTTGATGAAAGTGAAAGAGGAGAGTGAAAAAGTTGGCTTAAAGCTCAACATTCAGAAAACTAAGATCATGGCATCTGGTCCCATCACTTCGTGGGAAATAGATGGGGAAACAGTGGAAACAATGTCAGACTTTATTTTGGGGGGCTCCAAAATCACTGCAGATGGTGACTGTAGCCATGAAATTAAAAGACGCTTACTCCTTGGAAGGAAAGTTATGACCAACCTAGATAGCATATTAAAAAGCAGAGGCATTACTTTGCCAACAAAGGTCTGTCTAGTTAAGGCTATGGTTTTTCCAGTGGTGATGTATGGATGTGAGAGTTGTACTGTGAAGAAAGCTGAGAGCTGAAAAATTGGCGCTTTTGAATTGTGGTGTTGGAGAAGACTCTTGAGAGTCCCTTGGACTGCAAGGAGATCCAACCAGTCCATCCTAAAGGAGATCAGTCCTGGGTGTTCATGGGAAGGACTGATGCTGAAGCTGAAACTCCAATACTTTGGCCACTTCATGTGAAGAGTTAACTTATTATAAAAGACCCTGATGCTGGGAGGGATTGGGGGCAGGAGGAGAAGGGAACGACAGAGGATGAGATGGCTGGATGGCACCACCAACTCGATGAACATGAGTTTGAGTAAGCTCCGGGAGGTGGTGGTGGATAGGGAAGCCTGGCATGCTGTGATTCATGGGGTCTCAAAGAGTCAGGCATGACTGAGCAACTGAACTGAACTGACACGGCGTGGCTCATAGTTTCATTGAATTAGACAAGGCTGTGGTCCATGTGATCAGATTGGTTAGTTTTCTGTGATTGTGGTTTTCAGTCTGTCTGCCCTCTGATAGAGAAGGATAAGAGGCTTAGGGAAGCTTCCTGGTGGAAGAACCTGATGGGGGAAACTGGGTCTTGTTCTGATGAGTGGGGCCTTACTCAGTAAATCTTTAATCCAGTTTTCTGTTGACAGGTGAAGCTGTGTTCTCTGCCTGCTATTTACCCGAGGCCAAACTATGGTGGAGGTAATGATGATAATGGTGACCTCCTTCAAAAGATCCCATGCAAAGTCTTTTGCTGTGGTCTAAATGTTTGAGTCTTTCTAAAAGTCATATGTTGGAACCTAACACCTCAGGTGATTGTCTTAGATGAAGTCTATGGAATGTAATTAGTTTGTGAGGGTGAAGCCCTCATAAATGGAATTGCATATGTATGTGCTTAGTTGCTTAGTCATGTCTGACTCTCTGCAATTCCACAGACTGCAGCCTGCTGGGCACCTCTGTCCAAGCGGCTTTTCCAGGCAAGAATACCGGAGTGGTTTGCCATGCCCTTTTCCAGAGGATCATCCCAATGCAGGGATAGAACCCAGCTCTCCCGCACTGTGGGTAGATTCTTTACTGTCTGAGTCACGAAGGAAGCCCCAGAAATAGAATTAGTGGACTTATAAAAGAGTGCTCACTTGCCCTATAGGCCTTGTGAGAATATAGTGAGCAATCTGCAACTCATGGTAGGGTCTTCACCACAATATGCTGGCCTCAGATCTCAAATTTGCAGCCTCCAGGACTGTGAGAAATAGTACAGTATATTTCTGTTGCTTATTAGTTACCCTGTCTGTGATATTTTTTTACAGCTGCCCAAATGGTCTAAGATATCCCCTAATAGTTCAGTGAAAATTGAGTTTATGCATTTTTTTTAAGTGCTGAGCTAAACATTGAGAATCTAGCCTATTCTTCTGTAAATGTTTGCATTTCCTTTGAAGGTTAAAGCCAAGATATACTTCATTCTTATGACTCTAGACAAGACATTTATCTCTTTTTGCTCTAGTTTTCTTTTCTCTTAAGTAGGAATACTAATGAAATCAATCTCAAAATGTTGTTGTGAGGATTGAATTAGTTCATTTACCTGTGTGTGTTTGTGCTCAGTCATGTCCAACTCTGCGACCCCATGAACTGTAGCCCACCAGGCTCCTCTGTCCGTGGGGTTTCCTAGGCAAGATACTGGAGTGAGTTGCTGTTTCCTTCTTCAGGGGATCTTTGTAGCCCAGGGATTGAACCCACATCTCCTGCATTGGCAGCTGGATTCTTTACCATTGTGCCACCTGGGAAGCCCTGTTAAATACTAAAAAAAGTACTTGGAGTTAACTGCTTTTGCTCACTTGAGTTTATGTAAGCTCTTTGAGGGCAGTGATTTTTGCTACTTTAATTCATAGGTATATTCTAATTTCCTAGAAACAGTCCTGACACAATATTTGGTGCTTAAAAACTTGTAGATGGGACTTCCCTGGTGTTCCAGTGACTGGGGCTTCACCTTCCAGTGCAGGGGGTTCGGGTTCGATCCCTGGTTGGGAGCTAAGATCCCACGTGCCTCTCAGCCACAAAACAAAAGATAAAACAGAAGCAACATACTAATAAATTCAATAAAGACTTTAAAAATGGTTCACATCAAAATAATGTTTAAAAATTCTGTAGGATGGATAGTATGAGACATAAAAATGCTGGTCTTCAATAGGGCAAATTGTGGGTATTTGTTGGATTAATGGCTCATGCCACTGAAGGTCTTTCCCACATCATTCACCTGTTATGATCTGCAGGGACATCAATAGGGTGCACAGTCATCATCGTTACCTGGACAAATCATAGATTCAGAAAAATTTACAGAGGTGAATGCGGAAGTTTTTCAGAAATGGGGATTTAATTGAGATAAGTGTAGAGCGAACCACAAAGGAATTTTGAAAAAGAGAAAAAGCCTCAGTCTTGTCAGAACTTTCAGATAGTGGTGGGGATTGTGAAGAGAGAGTTTGGTAGAAAAAAGAAGTGTTGGAATGGAAGTCCTCCTTGGTTTTAGCCAAGTTCCCTACAGATTTACTGAATTTCCAATAACGTTTAGGATGATTTGAGAGAGGAAGAATCAGCTTCTAGAAATAAATTTAAATGTGAATGCCACAAAACCCCCTTGGAAACTCTTACTGCTTGCCACTCTGAGCTAACTATCCAGTCAAGTCTAGATTCTATCAAATGAAGATTCTTACTTTAAAAGGAAAGGGAAATTTGATCACTGCTGGGAGTAGGCAAGTCAATAGCTGAAATGAATAAGAAAAGGACACAGTTTCAAAAAGAAAGTGAGAATATCCATCCACACTGGCTCCTTCAATATGTTTCTTGACAGATGTGCCATCTCTGAGCTTCTTTTCGTGAGGAAGGAAGTTAAGGAAGTGAGTCTGTAACAAAGGACGGCTCTTAGGTGCCTCCTCCTGTGGACGGTTGCATCTCTAGTTGCATTTTGTGAGTTTTAAAAGCCAGAGTTCCTGTGGTTTGAGTTTTTGTGGTTTTCAGGAAAAAGTTTGAGTAAAGCTTATATATTTATTTTTAGAGCCCCAAAAGGCAGATTTCATTACAATGTGTCCAGTACATATTTTATTAAAATGGAAATAGAATGCTAAATACCTCTGGAGAGTCATTTAATGACTTGAAGCATTTCATTACAGTCTAGACTAATGTTAGTTTATCAGAATCTTTCCCCCATTATCTCAATGGATTTGTTTAAGCATCATTAATTATATAATCAGTTATTATATTGCTCTTGTTCAATCGTTCAGTTGTGTCTAACTCTTTGTGACCCCATGGACTGCAGCACACCAGGCTTCCCTGTCCTTTACTATCTCCTGGAGTTTGCTCAAACTAGTCCATTGAGTCGCTGATGCTATCCAACCACCTCATCCTCTGTCACCCGCTTCTCCTCCTGCCTTCAATCTTTCCCAGCATTACATAATAATAATAATATATAATTAATATTATATGTGTTATATAACACACACACACACACACACACACACACACACACACACACACACACATGACGGTATCTGCAGGAAGTGAATGACAAATACAGCTGAGATTTTCCTAAGTTCAGTATTTACCACCCTGGATATTGAATGGGAGTAGATGAGGATCCTGGATCCAATTCTCATACAAAAAAAAAAAAAAAAAGGAATAAGGTAAAGCACAAAAGTTGCCAAGCAAACAGAAGTTGGGATCATTGTTTCCACTGGAGACAAGATATGGATTTCACATAATATAAAATAATGTTATATCTGCATTAGTACTTTAAATGGCAGAATTATTATTATTGCATGTATTATTATACCTGAGCCTCACTGTCCTATTATGACAATGCCTTTGAAGTGGAGATTCCACAGATGAACTAGCAAAGATGAATAAGTGAATGTGGAACCAGAGGGTCAAGTGCTCTTATATATGTGAGATTCTTAGGTTAAACGAAATAAACTTCTTACTTGCAGGTCTTTCTCTCAAAGTCTTTAATAGTTCATTTTAGTGCACTTAGAATTTCCAAGGCAGAGGCAGTGTTTCCCAAGATTATTTGAAGAAGAGAATTCCTTTTTGCTGAACTTCAGGGAATAGTTGGCTTCAGAACATAGTTTGGGAAACAGTGCCACTCAACAGAGAATGGCTCAATTGCTGTGGATAACCTGGGAGAAGAGTGATATGAACGGCTACTTACTATGAGTTAAATACCGTGATAGGTGTTTCAGATGCATTAACTCATTTGCATTACCACACTCATGAAGTAGGCTCAACTGCTGTGGATAACCTGGGAGAAGAGTAACATGAACGGCTCCTTCAGTTCAGTTCAGTCGCTCAGTCGTGACCGACTCTTTGAGACCCCATGAATCGCAGCACGCCAGGCCTCCCTGTCCATCACCAACTCCCGGAGTTTACTCAGACTCATGCCCATCGAGTCAGTGATGCCATCCAGCCATCTCATCCTCTGTCATCCCCTTCTCCTCCTGCCCCTAATCCCTCTCAGCATCAGGGTCTTTTCCAATGAGTCAACTCTTCACATGAGGTGGCCAAAGTATTGGCGTTTCAGCTTCAGCATCAGTCCTTCCAATGAACACCCAGGACTTATCTCCTTCAGGATGGACTGGTTGGATCTCCTTGCAGTCCAAGGGACTCTCAAGAGTCTTCTCCAACACCACAGTTCAAAAGCATCAATTCTTTGGCGCTCAGCTTTCTTTATAGTCCAACTCTCACATCCATACATGATCACTGGAAAAACTATAGCCTTGACTAGATGGACCTTTGTTGGCAAAGTAATGTCTCTGCTTTTTAATATGCTACTTACTATGAGTTAAATACTGTGATAGGTGCTTCAGATGCATTACCTCATTTGCATTACCACACTCATGAAGTAGGTTCTATTATAATTGTGCTGTAGCTGAGGAAATGGAAGCAAAAAGCAGTTCAGCCGCTTGTGCAGATTCACACAGCGTTAGAGCCTGGTCTCTAATCAAGCACATCCACCCAATCAGGCTGCTGCCATAATCACTGTGTTATTCCAATATCTGAGTGTTCTAACACCAACTCCAGTGCAGCCAAACAATGAGACATATATAAATCAAGTCTCAGGACTCTGGAAGGCAGCACCCCGGCTGACTGTGGCCTCTGTTTGGCATCAGGGGAGTGAGCCTCGCTGTCCAGTCTGTCCGTCGTCATTTTTCACTCAGGGCTCTGACATGAAACAAAGCTAGTGCTCTTGAATGAGGCAGAGAAATACCTCAGGACTTCTGTCAAAAATGCTGCAGTCCTCAGGTAATTTACTAGGCTTGGTCCTATCCCTGTTTAGTTCAAAGTTTCAGTAAAAATGAAAGAGTTGCAAATGGTGTTTAGTTTTGCAGAAACATCTCGATCCTTCTCCCGGATCTGGCCTTACTGACAGGAAACGTGCTGAGGTGGAAGATAGGTCTTTGAATCTGGAGTAATATTCCATATGACTTTCTTGAGTATTCCCCATCAGATTGTCTAGGGTGCACTCAAAGCTTTCCCCTGCAATTAACGTCTACTGCCATTGCTCTGCATTTATTTTAGGACTGGAAGCTGAATGAAGAAGATTATTAGGTAGAACAAGGCCACAAGCTGTATTTCGAGGGGTGGCTTCAAGCTCACAGGATTAAATCAGTTACTGTTTGTCAGATGCTTTGAACAGCGCCTGCTGCATATAAGTTCTTGGCTGCTGCGGCTGCTGCTAAGTCACATCAGTCATGTCCGACTCTGTGTGACCCCATAGACAGCAGCCCACCAGGCTCCCGTCCCTGGGATTCTCCAGGCATGAATACTGGAGTGGCTTGTCATTTCCTTCTCCAATGCATGAAAGTGAAAAGTGAAAGTGAAGTCACTCAGTCGTGTCTGACTCTTCGTGACCCCATGGACTGTAGCCTACCAGGCCCCTCCGTCCATGGGATTTCCCAGGCAAGAGTACTGGAGTGGGGTGCCATTACCTTCTTCAAGTGCTTGGCAGCTAAATACAAATAACAACTCTGGGAGAACTTGCCTTCCATGGAGATGGTCCTGGGGGCTTCTGGAAGATCTAAAAGGAGCCAGTCATGCAGTAAGAGTGGGTCTTCAGAGGTGAACTGAGCTCAACATGCAACAGGTAATGATTTCCAACTTTTTAAGCCTTGCAAATTTGGCATGGTGACAAATGTTCCTGAAAGATTTCTGGCAGAAAAAACTGCCATGGTATTTCTAAGGAGCCTCAGGAAATTTAGAGAGAGATTATTATCATCACTTTTCACACAAGGAAATGGAGTCTTAAGGAGATGAAGTTTTCTGCCCCAGGTCAGGCAGAGTGAGGACTCAAACCCATGCCTCTCTTCCTCCCCTGTCAAGTTGCTTTCCCTAGCAAGGTGGAGGCATGGCTGATAGTCTCCTTAAAACTAGTATTTGTTTATTTACTTCTTTTTTTGATCTTATGAAATTCTGTTCCTCAGGAGACAATAATTCTTGTTGCAAGGTTTAAATGGACAGAATTTCTGTTGCTTGAACTAATGCTTTTTGTGGTGGACTCAGGTGGCAAAATGCTTAGAAACTAGATGTTGTTATTGTGCTTTGAGAGGATGGGAGTTGATACCTTCTTTTTAAAAAAAAAATTGATGAAATAATTAAAAAATTTGGTTGTACCTGATCTGGGCTTATTCATTCAGCAATCATCTTTTGAAAGGAGACGTTATGAGTGTGCCTGTACTGGGCTAAGGGAATGTGAAAGGAAGATATGTACCTTGAAATAAGCTGACAACAAATATTTGCACAGTCTGATAGTGCAAGTCAGTTAGTGCTCAGATTTGTTAAATACTGTAAAAGTAAGCAGAAACTATGTATTGTTCAGCCACTAAGCTAACATGTTTAACCAACAATTTCACATGGCAGGAAGTTACATCTGTGTGTATAAACATATAAATGCCTGGGCTCACGCTAAGTTGCTTCAGTCTGTCTGACTCTTCACAGCCCCATGGACTGTAGCCCACCAGGCTTCTCTGTCCATGGGATTCTCCAGGCAAGAATACTGGAGTGGGTAGCCATGCCCTCCTCCAGGAGATCTTCCTGACCCAGGGATCGAACCCAGGTCTCATGTCACTTGCGTTGAGTTCTTTTTTGAATTCTTTACCACTAACACACCTGGGAAGCTTTGTATTTTAACCACATTTTCTCTTACATTATGTCATTAAGTCAGGGCTTAATGAGGAAGAAAAGATTAGGATAATTTATATTAGATATGAGATTAAAATGCAAACAAAGACATTGACAAAATAAACCCAATCAAACCAAATTGTCCTTACACATTACATGATTGTGATTACTAGCTAAAATTTGTGGAACTTCTGAGTCAGATGCCATATATTGTTAAACAATGTCTTATTTGTTTACTTATTGAGGGTATTTTCCACCTAATTAACAACCCCATTATATCTTTCCCTTGTTGCCTGTGACTTGCTAATGCAGTAACATAGGTTCCAGGTTCTGTTCTATAGCAGTCTTTACTAAACAACATTCACGAAATACTTACCCAGAATAAGCATCTTACTCTACCTTCTCTCTTCGTCCCTTGACAACAGATATTGGACATTAGTCATTAACTGTGGCATGTGTCTCCCAGCGTTTTCTTAAGACTTAAGTTTCAGGGAGCCAGAAATAAAACACTGTAAAAGGCCCACATCCTGCTTCTTGTCTAAAAAAACCTCTAAATCGTCAGAGCATGGCATATGCATTCCAATTTTATAATTGGTATGAAAAAGCATTTGGTAATTAACTTTAAAATTATACATACTATGAGGTTATTCCTAAAGACCTTATACCTAAATGTGCTATCTTGTAAATAACAGGATACGGTAATATGATTCACAAAATCATTAACTAATTTTTATCTCTCCCCAAGTGTTTTTTACTTTCCCCACTACTTCCTAAAACAGATTTTTTTCCTATTCAGTTCTTTGACTCTATTTTTGGTTTAGCATAATGAATAACTTTTATTTTTAGCAACCTTCAATCAGTATGAATTTGCTAGAACAGCCTGTGTCTTTTGTGTCTGTTATTTCTCACTGAGGGCAAATGAATCTACCTTACCCTTGGACCCTGTCCGGCAAGTTTGCCTTCCCTTTCCCATCCCCAAGACAAATTAAGAATGCTGAAACCTTTCACTCATAACAAAACAGTGATAAAGCAGGTAACAAGACCTCACATTAATCAGCTCTTTCAAAGAAGAGGCCCCAACCTGTAGCCTTTGTCTAATCTGCTGGTAGGTGGGTTTTTTTCAGGCTCCTTTTAGGGTCCTAACATTCTTTAGTCCGGCAGCACATTCTCCTTGGAAATGTTTCACTTTTCAGACAGCCTCTGTGTTGATCAAAAACCCCAAAGAGCCACTACAGAAATCTGAACTTCTAATGATGTTCTTTTATACTTTCTTACAATGGACAATGGTTCTCTCAATACTAATGGCACTGGTGCACAAAGAGAGGCAAGAATGTGCAGAGATGGGGGTGGAGGGAGAGTAGCCACTATCACAGGATGGGCGGTATCACCTCGGTGGAAAAAAAATCCTGTTTTCTGTAGCCAAATTGTTGCTGTCTTTTGTTGAAAATATTTGAGGCCCCTGCAAACCAATGCTGAGATGAGAAAAGATAAGAGTAGATGAACAGTTTTCTCCCAGGAAGAAATATTACCATCAGTTGAATAGAAATAAATGCGTCTTCTTGTGCTTTTCCAATCCTTTTCATAATAGAAAACTCACTAATAATTCTTCCCTTAAGTTTCTTGCATCCAGTGCTAGATCTTTTTCCAGGCTCAGTGAAGCAAGCGGCCTTCCTGTGTATTATACAATTATGTTGAGTCAAGTGCGCCCTCTAGTGATCAATGGAAATATCACCAGACTGGTATAAGTCACCAGATTTCTGAAATCAGAAAGGAATGATATTTTGGTTTATTTACAAGAGTGTTTTACAAAATTACATCGGAAAATTGTAAAAATATGTGTATTATATTTCATAGAAACAGAGTTAACTGTATATCAGTTTTTATGGTTTTAACCTTTTGCCTGAAGTTTGCTGTTAATTCTTCCAAACATTTTAGAACTTATCTTTTTGATTAATTTCTAGACTGAACTAATAAACTTCACTAAAACTAATGAAAAGTTAAAACTGGCAGGGTCCTCAGAGGTTATTTAGTACAATGCTTTCATTTGTTGAGGAGGAGACTAAAGTCCAGAGTAATTCCTGAATGCTTCTCTAATCACCTGTATTATCACTGAAACAACTTTAAATGATTTCTGGCTACTTTGGTAAGATAATGTATGAAATAATGCTTTGAAACCTGAGAGGAATTAAGCAAATATTATTGAGAGATATTTGCATTTTCTATCCCTTTGAAGGACCAGCTCTCCATAAATGATAAAACTTTGCACAAATCAATGACATCTCCCTCAACTGGAACCACCAAGACTTTTAGGGATATGATCTCACATAGATGTTTTATGTAAATGTCATGATCTCATTGGAGAAAGCAATGGCACCCCACTCCAGTACTCTTGCCTGGAAAATCCCATGGACAGAGGAGCCTGGTAGGCTGCAGTCCATGGGGTCGCGAAGAGTCGGACACGACTGAGCGACTTCACTTTTCACTTTTCACTTTCATGCATTGGAGAAGGAAATGGCAACCCACTCCAGTGTTCTTGCCTGGAGAATCCCAGGGACGGCGGAGCATGGTGGGCTGCCATCTATGGGGTCGCACAGAGTCGGACACGACTGACGCAACTTAGCAGCAGCAGCATGATTTCATAGATTTTAGAATTTCTGTTGGCAATTGCATGTTGAAGTGACTGTAATTTATCTTGGTATTTGAGTCAAGTTGTGCGTTATATGACTTCCCTGGTGGCTCAGACGGTAAAGTGTCTGCCTATAATGTGGGAGACCCGGGTTCAATCCCTGGGTCGGGAAGATCCTATGGAGAAGGAAATGGCAACCCACTCCAGTACTCTTGCCTGGAAAATCCTGTGGATGGAGGAGCCTGGTAGGCTACAGTGCATGGGGTCCCAAAGAGTCGGACACAACTGAGTGACTAAACTGTGCATTATTTGTGTGGATGCATGAAAACCAAAGATAGATGTGTTTTCACTATTGGATTATTCACTATTTAGCAAAAGATACCATTCTGTGACCTGGAGGAGGAAAGGAGCCTGGCGGACTACAGTCCATGGGATCACAAATAGTTGGATACAACTGAGTGACTGAGCACACGTCATTAAGTGAAGGCAGAACCTTTGTGGCACTGCATACACATAAACTCCCTAGAACTTAATCCATGGCTCCATATTCTGACCAAAAAGTGAATTTCATGTCTTTCAAATTAAAGCTAACAGTGAAGACTTCAATAAATAATAGCTGAGTTGATTTATTTCATTACAACATTCCTTCAGAATAGTGACTAGCACTGTGTTAAGTGGTAGTGATAGAGTTCAGATTTTTTAAAAAAGCCCCCCTTATCCTTGCTCTTTATGAGCTTTCAACCTTTAATTATTATTGGAAAGGCCTTGAGCTCTGACTTTGAGAACACAAAAATGAGCATGACACCAAGTTTGCACTCAAGAAATTATATGGGAAATAGAAACAAATAAATGAGAATAATGAGATGAGAATTTAAATATAATAATTATAAGATGAGAATAATAATGAGTTGGCACTAAGCAGGCATATAAGGAGGAGATTATTATTTTCTTATGGACTTGAGGAGGCTTTGCAGTGGAGTGATTGTTTGCTTCAGGTCTTGAAACCTGAATAGAATTGAGCAAGTGAAGATGAAGCCAAAGAGGAAAGTATGAACAGACTTCCTTGACCGAACCAGCAGCTCATTAAAGACATAAAATGAAATTTGTTTAGTAATAGTGAGTAAACTCTTGTGTTTGGACCCTGTGTGCTTTTGTGAGCAGAGGATTATGACAGAGAAGTTGTTTGGACCCGGATCATGGGGGAGATTGAGAATAATGAAAGGAGGTTGAGTAGGTATTGGAGAGCCAGCAAAGGTCTTTTCAACATTTTAGTGACATGGTCAGAAATGTGTTTTTGGACAGTACCCTTAAATGGATCAAGTTTGAGGAAATATTATTTATAATTGTGAGGGACCTGGCTGTTGTAATAACTTGGGAGAGAAGTCACAAAGGTCTGAACTTCCCAGTGTGTCTGTGTGTGAAAAAACAGAAAGAAATGACAGTTGATTTCAAAAGGTGGAGAAAGATATACAAATATATGCAAAACCGGATGACATTAACTGAGGAACTGTTCATATAGAGAGAGAAATAAGATAGCTTTTAGCATTTGTTACATACATGTCGGATGGATTGGTAATGGCATTAATAGATGAAACAACAACAAAAAAATCTTATTAGATGGAAAGAGTACTAAGTTTTCTTTTGGTCTTACTGAGTTGTGAAGTGGGAGTAAAAAGATAAATTGTGGGAATTTGCCAATATGTTCCTGATTCTTAAAAGAGGTTTAAATTTAGAAGTCATTTGCATAAAGTGATAGTCGAAGCAGTGGAAAGTGATGTTTTACCTTATGGCTTTAAAGTTTTAATTTTAACAGGACTAAACTTTCTATTTCAGTCAATTTGGAGCTAGAGTTCTTTGGAAACCTCTGATGTCGTACATTCATATGCACTGTATACTTGATAAGAATTTCTTTGGTGGTTAAATTGAAAGGAAATCCTTTAAAATGTTGGGACTTGGGACTCAGCAATTTTTTTTTTTTTGCTAAATGGATAGGAAGGGTCTATTATTTTGGAAGGAATGCTTAAGATCCTGGTACACTGGACTTGTTGCCTATATGGATATTTTTTAAAAAATATTCCTTTGATGTTCTCTGAAGTCATTATTAAGGAATGACAAAATTCAAATCATTTTTAGAAAGTTGAGCTTATGAGCATAATAGAGTTTGAAGGGATGTACAGCAGTCTCCAGTTTTCCAGCTTGTGTTTCATTCTGAGACCATTTCTATGCTTACAAATTTAATCCCTCATAATGTTTTATTATAGTATTTATGGAGCAGGAAAAGGTAAATAGTTAGCATAAAAGCCTCCTGTTTGAACTTAGGAACTTAATATTCAGTGGAAAAAGGAAAAATAAGCCTAACAAGAAGATAATATTTTGTGAAGTGGAAGCTCAGCAACCCACTCTGAATGAATGGAATAAGTCAACATGTGACCAGACAAAATAAAATACATGATGGGATTTTACAAAATTAATAGAAAAATAGGGAAGGGACCAACACATCATCAATCTCAAATGCCCAAAGTAGTGTTGCCTTCCTTTATTTGTCTCCTGTTTAGAAAAGGAAAATCCTTTGTGTTACTGCCCAGTCTCCCCACTGGTGCTGTGAAGGTCAGATGCACTAGGTCAGATACAATGGGAAGGAATTCAAGGAGAGTTCCAACATAGGAGAAAGGAGAGCTGCCCCTGTCTAGTATGCATGAAATGAGAAGAACTAGAATAACAACTGTGAGGAATTATTACAGCTATTTTAAAAATGAAATAAATGAATTTCCTATCAGTGCACTCTGAATACATACCTCAGAAAACAAAAGAAAAATATTCACAAGCAGTGCTTCACATTTTTAAAGAAAGAATATAGACTATATGAAACCAGAAATCAAAGGTGTAGAAAACAGACAAGAGGATAATTTGTGAGAGAGAGAGAAATAAATTGAATGCAAAACCACAGAGTTTTGGAATTAATTAAAAATATTGTAGTAGTGCACTACTCATTCAGGAGTTAAAAAAAACAGAAAACTATTCCAGGATATAATTTTATTTTATTTTATTTTATTTTTTTTTATTTCCTGCTAACTTTATTTATTAATTTTTTTTTAAATTTTTTTATTAGTTGGAGGCTAATTACTTCACAACATTTCAGTGGGTTTTGTCATACATTGATATGAATCAGCCATAGATTTACACTTATTCCCCATCCCGATCCCCCCTCCCACCTCCCTCTCCACCGGTTCCTCTGGGTCTTCCCAGTGTACCAGGCCCGAGCACTTGTCTCATGCATCCCACCTGGGCTGGTGATCTGTTTCACCATAGATAGTATACATGCTGTTCTTTTGAAACATCCCACCCTCACCTTCTCCCACAGAGTTCAAAAGTCTGTTCTGTATTTCTGTGTCTCTTTTTCTGTTTTGCATATAGGGTTATCGTTACCATCTTTCTAAATTCCATATATATGTGTTAGTATGCTGTAATGTTCTTTATCTTTCTGGCTTACTTCACTCTGTATAAGGGGCTCCAGTTTCATCCATCTCATTAGGACTGATTCAAATGAATTCTTTTTGACGGCTGAGTAATATTCCATGGTGTATATGTACCACAGCTTCCTTATCCATTCATCTGCTGATGGGCATCTAGGTTGCTTCCATGTCCTGGCTATTATAAACAGTGCTGCAATGAACATTGGGGTGCACGTGTCTCTTTCAGATCTGGTTTCCTCAGTGTGTATGCCCAGAAGTGGGATTGCTGGGTCATATGGCACTAGACCAAAGAATTTCACAATTTGTATGGAAATACAAAAAATTCAACAGCACATTAAAAGGGTCATATGCAATGATCAGGTGTGATATAACACTAGGATTAAAGGATAGTTCAACCTATGCAGATCAATTAATGTGATATACCACAGTAAAAACAAATAGAAAAATCCAAATCAGAAAGGAAGAAGTAAAATTGTCTCTACTGATGACATGATCTTTATGTAGGAAACCCTGGGGAATTCCCTGGCCGTCCAGTGGTTTGGACTCCGTGCTTTCACTGCCAAGGGTATGGGTTTGATCTCTGGTTGGGGAATTAAGATTCTGCAAGTTGCTTGGCATGGCCAAAAATAAAAAATAAAATCTTAAAGACTCCACTGAAATACTGTTAAAACTACTAAATTCAATAAAGTTTCAGGATGCAAAATCAGCATGCAAAAATCAGTTGCATTTATGTGCTAACAATGAGCCATCTGAAAAAGAAATAAAGAACACAGTCCCATTTACAATAGCATAAAAATACTCAAGAATAAATTTAACCAAGAAGATGAGAGATCTATACACTAAAAAACTGTAAGATCCTAAGACAGAAATAGAAGAAGATGCAAACAAATGGAAAGATATCCTATGTTCATTTATTAGAAGAATTAATATTGTTAAAGTGGCTATACTACCCAAAGCCATCTATAGATTCAGTGCAATCCTTACCAAAATTCTAAAGGCATTTTTCACAAAAATAAAAAAAAACAATATAACATAAGCGAAAACTTTAGTGATGTTGTCCTTGGAAAAGATTTCTTAAATACAACACCAAAATCACAATTCATAACAAATAAATAAATAAAGTGGATGTTATCAAAACTGAAACCTTTTACTCTGTTAAGCAAATAAAATTGGCAGAAAATATTGCAAAGCATGATAAAGGACTTGTTTTTACAACATTGAAATGTCTTATATCTTAATAAAGGAAAACAGTCTAATAGAAAATGGGCAAGATATTTGAACAGATATTTTTTCAAAGATGTTACAGAGATGGTAAATAAATAAAAGGATGCCCAGGTTATTAGTTTCTGTGGAAAAGGAAATCAAATCACAATGATATACCTCCACTTAACCCAACTGAATAACTGACATTGAAAAAGACTGATTATATTATAAAATGTTGGGAAAGATGTGAACTTTTGTATATTCTTGGTGGGAATGAAAATGATAAAATCACTTTGGAAAAAATTTGGCATTTAAAAAAAATTTTTTAGCATTTTCTTAAAAAGATTTATGTACAGTTACCAAATGATCCTACCATTCCACTCTTAGATGTTTATTCAAGAATTCTCAAGAATATAGAAGTACAAGTCCACAAAAAGGTTTGGACATGAATATTCATAGTGAATGGGGCCATACTCAGTAGATCTTGCATGACCCCACCCATCAGAACAAGACCCAGTTTTCCCCACAGTCAGTCTCTCCTAACAGGAAGCTCCATAAGCCTCTTATCT
Organism: Cervus elaphus; assembly: GCF_910594005.1. Lineage (NCBI taxonomy): Eukaryota > Metazoa > Chordata > Mammalia > Artiodactyla > Cervidae > Cervus > Cervus elaphus. The sequence continues at coordinate 28,066,749 of NC_057846.1, forward strand.
TGTCAGACGGCAAACAGGATGAAAATCACAATCACAGAAAACTAACCAATCTGATCACATGGACCACAACCTTGTCTAACTCAATGAAACAATGAACCATTCCATGTAGGGCCACCCAGGACAGACGGGAAATGGTGGAGAGTTCCAACAAAACGGGGTCCACGGGAGAAGGGAATGGCAAACCCCTTTAGTATTCTTGCCTTGAGAACCCCATGAACAGTAGGAAGAGGCAAAAAGATATGACACTGAGAGTTGAACTCCCCAGGTCAGTAGGTGCCCAATATACTACTAGAGAAGAGTTGAGAAATAACTCCAGAAAGAATGAAGAGATACAGCCAAAGCAAAAACTATGCCCTATTGTGGGTGTGGCTGGTGATGGAAATCAAGTCTGATGCTGTAAAGAGCAATATTGCATAGGAACATGAAATGTTAAGTCTGTTAATCAAGGCAAATTGGATCTGGTCAAGCAGGAGATGGCAAGAGTGAATAGTGACATTTTAGGAATCAATGAACTAAGATGGATTGGAATGGGCGAATTTAATTCTGATGACCATTATATCTACTACTGTGGGCAAGAATCCCTTAGAAGAAATGGAGTAGCCCTCATAGTCAACAAAAGAGTCTGAAATGCAGTACTTGTGTGCAGTCTCCAAAATGACAGAATGATCTCTGTTCGTTTCCAAGGCAAACCATTCAATATCACAGTAATCCAAGTCTATGTCCCAACCAGTAATGCTGAAGAAGCTGAAGTTGAACAATGCTATGAAGACCTACAAGACCTTCTAGAACTAAAACCCAAAAAAGATGTCCTTTTCATTATAGGGGACTGGAATGCAAAAGTAGGAAGTCAAGAAACACCTGGAGTAACAAGCAAATTTGGCCTGGGAGTACAGAATGAAGCAGGGCAAAGGCTAACAGAGTTTTACCAAGAGAACGCACTGGTCACAGCAAACACCCTCTTCCAACAACACAAGAGAAGACTCTACACATGGACATCATCAGATGGTCAACACCGAAATCAGATTGATTATATTCTTTGCAGTCAAAGATGGAGAAGCTGTATACAGTCAGCTAAAACAAGACCAGGAGCTGACTGTGGCTCAGATCATGAACTCTTTATTGTCAAATTCAGACTTAAATTGAAGAAAATAGGGAAAACCACTAGATCATTCAGGTGTGACTTAAATTAAATCCCTTACAATTATACAGTGGAAGTGAGAAATGGATTCAAGGGATTAGATCTGATAGACAGAGTGCCTGAAGAAAGAACTGTGGACGGAGTTTGGTGACATTGTACAGGAGGAAGTAATCAAGACCATCCCCAAGAAAAAGAAGTGCGAAAAGGCAAAATGGTTGTCAGAGGGGGCCTTATAAATAGCTGAGAGAAAAAGAGAAGCTAAAGGCAAAGGAGAAAATGAAAGATATGCCCCTATGAATACAGAATTCCAAAGAATAGCAAGGAGAGATGAGAAAGCCTTTCTCAGTGATCAGTGCAAAAAATAGAGGAAAACAACAGAAAGAGAAAGACTAGAGATCTCTTCAAGAAAATTGGAGATACCAAGAGAACATTTCATGCAAAGATGGACACAATAAAGGACAGAAATGGTATAGACCTAACAGAAGCAGAAGATATTAAGAAGAGGTGGCAAGAATACACAGAAGAACTATACAAAAAAGATCTGTCTGGCCCAGATAACCACAATGGTGTGATCACTCACCCAGAGTCAGACATCCTGGAATGCGAAGTCAAGTGGGCCATAGGAAGCATCACTATGAACAAAGCTAGTGGAAGTGATGGAATTCCAGATGAGCTATTTTAAATCCTAAATGATGATGCTGTGAAAGTGCTGCACTCAATATGCCAACAAGTTTGGAAAACTCAGCAGTGGCCACAAGACTGGAAAAGGTCAGTTTTCATTCCAATCCCAAAGAAAGGCAATGCCAAAGAATGTTCAAATTACCATACAATTGCACTCATCTCACTAGCTTGCAGAGTAATGTTCAAAATTCTCCAAGCCAGGCTTCAACAGTACGTGAACTGAGAACTTCCAGATGTTCAAACTGGATTTAGAAAAGGCAGAGGAACCAGAGATAAAATTGCCAACATCTGTGGATCATCGAAAAAGCAAGAGAATATCAGAAAAACATCTACTACTGCTTTATTGATTATGCCAAAGCCTTTGACTCTGTGGATCACAACAAACTGTGGAAAACTCTTCAAGAGATGGGAATATCAGACCACCTTACCTGCCTCCTGAGAAATCTGTATGCAGGTCAAGAAGCAACTGTTAGAACTGTACATGGAACAACAGACTGGTTCCAAATTGGGAAAGAAATATGTCAAGGCTGTATATTGTCACCCTGATTATTTAACTTATATGCAGAGTACATCAAGCTAGCTGGATGGCTGGGAGAAATATCAATAATATCAATAATCAAAATATCATCAAGATTGCTGGGAGAAATATCAATAACCTCAGATATGCAGATGACACTATCTTATGGCAGAAAGCAAAGGAGAACTAAAGAGCCCCTTGATGAACGTGAAAGAGGAGAGTGAAAAAGCTGACTTAAAACTCAACGTTCAAAAAACAAAGATCATGAGAGCCAGTCCCATTACTTCATGGTGAATATAAGGGGAAATAGTGGAAACAGTGACAGATTTTATTTTCTTGGGCTCCAAAATCACTGCATATGGTGACTGCAGCCATGAAATTAAGACACTTGCTCCTTGGAAGAAAAGTTATAACCAACCTAGACAGCATGTTAAAAAGCTGAGGCGTTACTTTGCCGACAAAGTTCCATCTAGTCAAGGCTATGGTTTTTCCAGTGGCCATGTATGGATGTGAGAGTTGGACTATAAAGAAAGCTGAGTACTGAAGAATTGATGCTTTTGAATTGTGGTGTTGGAGGAGACTCTTGAGAATCCGTTGGAATGCATGGAGATCCAACCAGTCCATCCTAAAGAAAATCAATCCTAATATTCATTGGAAGGACTGTTACTAAAGCTGAAATGCCAATTCTTTGGCCAGTAATGTGAAGAACTGACTCATTGGAAAATACCCCGATGCTGGGAAAGATTGAACGGAGAAGGGGACGACAGAGGATGAGACGGTTGGATGGCATCACTGACTCAATGAACATGAGTCTGAGCAGGCTCTGGGAGTTGGTGATGGACGGGGGGGCCTGGCGTGTGCAGTCCAGGGGTCAAAAGAGTGGACACAACTGAGCGACTGAACTGAAGTGATTCCTAATGGCTGTATTTGTGGTAGTTAAAAACCAGAAACAACCAATATTCTATTAACTATTAAATGGATAGAAATTAAAATTATAATCTTTCAGTAAAAAGGAATGCATTATTGATTTATGTAGCAATATGAATGGATCTCAAAATGATTATGTTAGTGAATGAAAAAAGGCAAATAGAGCACATAGTGTGTAATCCATTTATATAATGCAGACCTGTCTATCATGACAGAAAGCAGATTAGTTGCCTGAGGATGGGGCAGAGCTCGACAAATTTTAACTGCTATTGTTAGCCTCTCAACCCCGCGAATGATGAAGGAATGAAGCAGAGGAGGGGGTATGCTGAGTTTAAATTGAAAAAGACTGAGAGGGGCTTCCCCAGTGGTCCAGGGGTAAAGACTCCATGCTCTCAATGCAGAGGGCACAGCTGTGATCTCTGGTCAGGGAGCTAAGATCCTGTATGCCTTGTGGCATGGCAAAAAAACAAAGTAGATAAGCAGCGAGGATTTCCTGTGTAGCACATGGAACTATATTTTAAAAAAAGACTGAGAAAACCTTGGTTATTTGTTTTGAATGATCAATTTTCTGTTGTTACAGGGAATAGGATGTTGAAATTAAGGTTGAGCCGTAGAAAAATAAGAAGTTTTATTTTTTTGCAACCCAGAGTGTCTTTGAAGCATCCTATCCTTTACGCACCCAAGCATTACACCCAGCCCCACCCTTCACCCCCACGCACTTCATCTTTATAAGTCTTATTTTGCTTTTCCCTATGTCTGATTGGTTACTATTTCATAGTGCTATTTTTCAAATGGTGATTTCTAAATCTGCCAAAAGTCAGCAATAAGACTAAAAGCAAGACTAAAAGCAAGATCACTAAGGAACTCTAATATGCATTTCATGTGCCCTTTTCCGCTTTCAGTTCAGTTCAGTTCAGTTCAGTCACTCAGTCGTGTCTGACTCTTTGCGACCAAATGAACTGCAGCATGCCAGGCCTCCCTGTCCATCACCAACTTCTGGAGTCCACCCAAACCCATGTCCATTGAGTCGGTGATGCCATCCAACCATCTCATCCTCTGTCGTTCCCTTCTCCTCCTGCCCTCAATCTGTCCCAGCATCAGGGTCTTTTCAAATGAGTCAGCTCTTCACATCAGGTGGCCAAAGTACTGGAATTTCAGCTTCAACATCAGTCCTTCCAATGAACATCCAGGACTGATCTCCTTTAGGATGGACTGATTGGATCTCCTTGCAGTCCAAGGGACTCTCAAGAGTCTTCTCCAATACCACAGTTCAAAAGCATCAATTCTTCGGCGCTCAGCTTTCTTTATAGTCCAACTCTCACATCCATACATGACTATAGGAAAAACCATAGCTTTGACTAGACAGACTTTTGTCAGCAAAGTAATATCTCTGCTTTTTAATATGCTATCTAGTTTGGTCATAACTTTCCTTCCAAGGAGCAAGCGTCTTTTAATTTCATGGCTGCAATCACCATCTCCGTCTGCCTAACTCACTGGGTTCAGTGAATTTCTCCAAAAGCAACTGTTGATGCCTATTGAGTGATGGGCTCAAAGTGCATATGATTTGTTGCACGGCTCCTCTGTCTGTGGGATTTCCCAGGCAAGAATACTGGAGTGGGTTGCCATTTCCTTCTCCAAGAATTTTAATTAACTCATAATAAAAGCCATGCAATTTGAAGACTATTATATATGGTTATAATAATCCTATATTGCCTTTGAAAATGACCTGATTGTCATGCTTTTTGTCTTCTGACCCTGGAAAATGGCCAACCCACAGGGCCACTGGGGGATGAATACCCCGCACTCTGACGGCCTGGCCGCCGTGGTGATTCGTATGGTGTTGAGGATTATGATACAGTGTCCCTGTTAAATTTTTTCCATACTTCTAGAAGTTTGCCTTCTTTCACTTTCTTCTATTAGCTACATTTACTTTAAAATGTATCATTGGTGACTGTGAACTTTCCCACTCTTCTTGAAATATTGGGGAATTCTTTTCAAGTTTTGGTGGGCTTCAAATGTAAATAAGAGCTAATTATTGGCATTTTATTTTATAGCTCTTGGTATATATCACGGATGACATCACTGACTCGATGGACATGAGTTTGAACAAGTTCCAGGAGCTGGTGATGGACAGGGAAGCCTGGTGTGCTGCAGTCCATGGAGTTGCACACAATTGGACACGACTGAGCGACTGAACTGAACTGATTTATCATGGTATTTTATTGTGTAAAATCCCTAATGAGACTGTAGAAACCCAATTTTTGAATTATCCACTAGAGGGCGGCCTTGTTCTTCCATTAAATGTGGCTTTTTCTTCCTTTTTTTAAAATCAAATTTACATTTTCTCTCCCTGTGAAAAGTTGAATCCCTCAGTCCTGGTATTAAGAACTCTGCTTAAAGTCATGGTTGTAGCTTGGCTCTTGTGAGGTTGACAGTGCAGAAGTCACTCAAGGAGAAAAGATACGTGTCGATCTGTGAACAGGCTTTAGTTTCCTTCCTTCTTTACCTTCTTTCCTGGGCTACTGAGGCAACAGTCTCACACAAAACATTGTTTTTCACAAAATGTCACACCACTCTAAAGACTAAATCTAAGAACTATCCTCTGTCTCTTTACAGAGATGACTGGCTGAAGGACCTTCCCAAATCACAAACATGCTTATTAGTCTTCAGCCTTTCACCACTTTGATGGAACTCTTCACAGTAAATGTAACAGAGTTATGAACGTTTCTGACATTTTCAAGCAACTTTACAAAAACAGGAAGCTAACTTTTCAAAGCCCATTTGTATTCAAATTTTTTAATGGTTCCAAGTAACCAACATTTAATTTCATCAAATTATATCACTTTTGTAATACATACATAGAGTGGAAATAGTGACAGATCTTGAGCTCAAGAATCACTGTGGACAGTGACTGCAGCCACGAAATTAAAAGACACTTGCTCCTTGAAAGAAAAGCCATGACAAACTAGACAGCGTGTTAAAAAAGCAGAGATATCACTTTGCCAACAAAGGTCCGTATAGTCAAACTATGGTTTTTCCAGAGTCGTGTATGGATGTGAGACTTGGACTATAAAGAAGGCTGAGTGCTGAAGAATTGATGCTTTTTTTTTTTCATTTATTTTTATTAGTTGGAGGCTAATTACTTTACAATACTGTAGTGGTTTTTGTCATACATTGACATGAATCAGCCATGGATTTACATGTGTTCCCCATCCCGATCCCCCCTCCCGCCTCCCTCCCCATCCCATCTCTCTGGGTCTTCCCAGTGCACCAGCCCTGAGCACTTGTCTCATGCATCCAACCTGGGCTGGTTGATGCTTTTGAATTGATGCTGGGGAAGACTCTTGAGAGTCCCTTAGACTGCATTTGAGATCAAATCAGTCAATCCTAAAGGAAATTAACCCTGAGTATTCATTGGAAGGACTGATGCTGAAGCTCCAATACTTTGTCCACCTGATGCAAAGAGCCAACTCATTGGAAAAGACCCTGATGCTAAGAAAGACTGAAGGCAGGAGGAGAAGGGGGCAATAGATGGTGAGATGTTTGGACAGCATCACTGACTCAATAGACATGAGTTTGAGCAAAGTCCAGAAGATAGAGAAGGACAGGGAAGCCTGGTATGCTGCAGTCCATGGGGTTGCAGTTGGATGCAACTTAGCAACTGAACAATGAACAATATATAGAGTAGAAAATGATAGTGCATAGTAGAAAATGATAAAAATTGGCAGAGGTTTAAAGTACACTTGGCTTAAGAAATCAAGGCTGGTTCAAAGCACAATGATAGTTATCTGACACTCAGTAAATTTGAAGTTAGGTGAAATGATGCTGCACCTACTTTGCAATACCGTTTGGCAGTTTCTAGAAATGTTAAACATAAATAAATATTTGACCCAACAATTTCATTCCTAATTATCTCCTTAAGAGAAATGAAGTCATATATCCACATAAAGATTTGTATGTAAGTGTTCATTGGCAGCATTATTCATGTTAGCCCCCAAGAAGAAGCCATCCATGATGTCTATCAACTCGTGAAGAGATAAACAAAACCTGGTGTATTTGTACAACAGAATATTCTTGAGCAGTGACAAGGAATAGAGTAGTGATGCATGCTACAGTGTGGATGATTCAAAACTACTATATTAGGTGAGAGAAGCCACACATAGAAGATCATATATTGTAGAACTTTATTGAAAGAAAAGTCCACGATAGGTAATTTTTATAGTGACAGTGAGTAGATTAATTTTCTTGGGGAGTTGGAGTGGGAGTAAAGGGTACCTGCAAATAGACGTGAAGTTTCATTTTGGAGTGACTGAAGTGTTTTAAAATTGGATTGTGGTGGTGGTTACACAACTCTGTACACTTGGTAGAAATCATTGAATTGTACACTTAAAATTTATTGTATGTATAAATCTCTTAAAAATTAGTAGAATGAATCTGAAGATGAAGTGTTTTTATGAAAATTTGAAACATTCTTCTAGAGAGAGGAACTCACACTCATTAGATATTCCAGCTACCAGGTCATATCAGCTTCTTGTCTTAGTTTTAGAAAAAAGTAAGAAATTGTGACTTTCATTTCTGTCACCCTGGAAAAAACAGCCAGCGCTCCTGAATCGGAGCATTGGAATTCAAGTCATGGGGCTTGTGTTTGCCTGTGACTTGTGAAACATTACTCTAACTCACATAATCTACCCTCCACTGAACATGATAAGACTCTATCAGGTTTGGTTCTTTCTCTCAAGGAACACGAACACCATGTTGTTTGCATATGTTGAGCAATTTAATGTTATTATTGGAAGTGAGGTGGATATGAAGAAAACAATTTCTTTCCTGGTTAACTTCTGACAGGCTACAAGCACTGTTCACCTTTGTCCATGTGCCTATGGGTAACTTCCTTTGCTATTATCTGGCCAGAACATTTTTTTTCTGACATCAGCGGTGGTGAATTTATGGCATGACAGAGGTGTGAAAAGTTACTTTAGACAGAAATCTTAAGGAAAATATATGAAATTGAGAAATATTCACAAATATATTGATTGTTTTCACCTATAGAAATGAATCTCTTATTTCTGCCCGAATCCTATTCATCACTGCTACTATTTTGAGTCATTAAAAATACTTCAAATTTCTTTGATAAAATCCATTCAAAACTTCAGATATGGCTGATTCATGTTGATATGGTGGAAAACATCACAATATTATAGAGTAATTATACTCCAGTTAAAAATAAAATAAAACAACAAGAAATGATGACGTGTATGCCTATGTACTGGATTTGTCTTTTTCATCTTGGAAGGTAGATATCACTACTGGTGTCGCTTGGGCAATTTTCCTTGATGATATTACCTTGTGAATGTTTTTTTTTCCTTCCTTCTTTTGGCCATGTTTTCACTGGCTTTAGAAAGAGAAAATGTCAGTGGTTACAGTGATGACCAACAGAACTCTGCTTCTGTCTCTCAGCAACTTTTGTCAACACCTAGAATGTCTCTGATGAGGGGTCAATACCTAACTCTTTTTTATTTTATTTTTGTTGGAGTATAGTTGCTTTACAATGTTGCAATAGTTTCTGCTGTACAGAAAACTGAATCAGCTGTATGGATACACATAGCCCCTCTTTTTTATTTCCCTCCCATTAGGCCACCACAGAGCACAGAGTGGAGTTCCCTGTGCTGTGTGTATATAGTAGGTTCTCATTAGTTATCTAGTTTATATCTAGTAGTGTATACATGTCAGGGCTTCCCTGGTGGCTCAGCGGTAAAGAATCTGCCTGCAATACAAGAGCAGCAGGAGATGCAGGTTCTATCCCTGGGTTGGGAAGATCCTCTGGAAGAGACATGGCAACGCACTCCAGTGTTCTTGCCAGGAGAATCTCATGGACAGAAGAGCCTTGGAGGCTACATCCATAGAGTCGCAAAGAGTGGGACATGCTGCTGCTGCTGCTGCTAAGTCGCTTCACGCGTGTCCGACTCAGTGCGACCCCATAGACGGCAGCCCACCAGGCTCCCCCGTCCCTGGGATTCTCCAGGCAAGAACACTGGAGTGGGTTGCCATTTCCTTCTCCAATGCATGAAAGGGAAAAGGGAAAGTGAAGTCACTCAGTCGTGTCCGACTTTTAACGACTCCATGGACTGCAGCCTACCAGGCTCCTCCGTCCATGGGATTTTCCAGGCAAGAGAAGTGAAGTGGGGTGCCATTGCCTTCTCCAGAGTAGGACATGACTGAGTGACTAAGCACAGCACAGCATAATATATACATGTCAATCCCAACCTCCCAGCTTATCCCACCCGTGTTTCTCCGCTTGGTGTTCATAGTTTGTTCTCTATATCTGTGTCTCCATTTCTGCTTTGCAAGTAGGTTCATCTGTACCATTTTTCTAGATCCCACTTATATGATCTAATATACAATATTTGTGTTTCTCTTTTCTGACTTACTTCAATCTGTATGACAGTCTCTTCTAGGTTCATCCATATCTCTATAAATTCATTCCTTTCTATGGCTAATATTCCATTGTATACATGTATCACATCTTCTTTGTCTTTTTCTTTGTTGATGGACTTTTAAATTGCTTCCATGTCTTGGCTATTGTAAACAGTGCTGCATGAACATTGAGGGCCATGTATCTTTTGGAATTATGGTTTTCTTGGGATGTATGCCTAGAAGTGGGATTGCTTGGTCATATTGTAGTTCTATTTTTGTTTTTTTAAGGAGCCTCCATACTGTTGTCAATAGTGGTTCTACCGATTTATGCTTCTACCAACAGTGTAGATGGATACCCTTTTCTCCACACCCTCTCCAGCGTTTATTGTCTATAGATTTTTTGATGATAATGGCCATTCTGACAGGTGTGAAGTGATACCTCATTGTAGTTTTGATTTGCAATTCTCTAATAATTAGTGATGTTGAATATCTTTTCATGTGCCTCTTGGCCATCTGTATGCTTTCTTTGGAAAAAGTCTGTTTAGGTCTTCCACCCATTTTTAGATTGGGTTGTTTGTTTTTTAATATTGAGCTACATGAGTTGTTTGTATATTTTGGAGATTAATCTCTTGTCAGTTGTTTCAGTTGCAAATATCTTCTCCCATTCTAAGGGTTGTCTTTTTGTCTTGTTTATGGTTTCCTTTGTGTGCAAAAGTTTTTGAGTTTAATTAGGTCCTATTTGTTTATTTTTATTTTCATTACTCTAGGAGAGGTGTCAAAAAAAGATCTTGCTGTGGTTTATGTCAAAGAGAGTTCTGACTGTGTTTTCCTCTAAGAATTTTATAGTGTCTGGCTTTACATTAAGTCTTTAATCCATTTTGAATTTATTTTTGTTTATGGGGTTAGGGAGGGTTCTAATTTTATTCTTTTATATGTAGCTGTCCAGTTTTCCCAGCAGCACTTATTGAAGAGCTTGTCTTTTCTCCATTGTATATTCTTAGTTCAGTTCAGTCTCTTAGTCGTGTCCCACTCTGAGACCCCAGGAACTGCAGCATGCCAGGCCTCCCTGTCCATCATCAACTCTCGGAGTTTACCCAAACTCATGTCCACTGAGTCAGTGACATCATCCAACCATCTCATCCTCTGTTGTCCCCTTCTCCTCCTGCCCTCAATCTTTCCCAGCATCAGGGTCTTTTCCAATGAGTCAGCTCTTCGCATCAGGTGACCAAAGTATTGGAGTTTCAGCTTCAACATCAGTCCTTCCAATGAACATCCAGGACTGATCTCCCTTAGGATGGACTGATTGGATCTCCTTGCAGTCCAAGGGACTCTCAAGAGTCTTCTCCAACACCACAGTTCAAAAGCATCAATTCTTTGGCGCTCAGCTCTCTTTATAGTCCAACTCTCACATCCATGCATGACTACTGGAAAAACCATAGCCTTGACTAGACGGACCTTTGTTGGCAAACTAATGTCTTTGCTTTTTAATATGCTATCTAGGTTGGTCATAACTCTCCTTCCAAGGAGTAAGCGTCTTTTAATTTCACGGCTGCAATCACCATCTGCAGTGATTTTGGAGCCCCCCAAAATAAAGTCAGCCACTGTTTCTCCATCTATTTGCCATGAAGTGATGGGACTGTATGCCATGATCTTAGTTTTCTGGATGTTGAGCTTTAAGCCAACTTTTTCACTCTCCTCTTTCACTTTCATCAAGAGGCTTTTTAGTTCTTCTTCACTTTCTGCCATAAGGGTGGTGTCATCTGCATATCTGAGGTTATTGGTATTTCTCCTGGCAATCTTGATTCCAGCTTGTGCTTCCTCCAGCCCAGCGTTTCTCATGATATACTCTGCATATAAGTTAAATATGCAGGGTGACAATATACAGCCTTAATGTACTCCTTGTCCTATTTGGAACCAGTCTGTGGTTCCATGTCCAGTTCTAACTGTTGCTTCCTGACCTGCATGTAGGTTTCTCAACAGGCAGGTCATGTGGTCTGGTATTTCCATCTCTTTAAGAAGTTTCCACAGTTTATTGTGATCCACACAGTGAAAGGCCTTGGCACAGTCAATAAAGCAGAAATAGATGTTTTTCTGGAACTCTCTTGCTTTTTTGATGATCCAACAGATGTTGGGAATTTGATCTCTGGTTCCTCTGCCTTTTCTAAAACCAGCTTGAACATCTGGAAGTTCATGGTTCACGTATTGCTGAAACCTTGCTTGGAGAATTTTGAGCATTCCTTTACTAGTGTGTGAGATGGGTGCAATTGTGCGGTAGTTTGAGCATTCTTTGGGATTGCCTTTCTTAGGGATTGGAATGAAAACTGACCTTTTCCAGTCCTGGGCCCCTGCTGAGTTTTCCAAATTTGCTGGCATATTGAGTGCAGCACTTTCATTATAGGGGACTGGAATGTATATTCTTGCCTCCTTGGTAATAGACTAGGTGGCCACAGGTAAGAGCTAACTCTTCAGTGATGGTGTCAAGCTTGGTTCGTCCCTTCTCCAGTGTGGGGAGGATTAAAGTCATGATTTTAACTAATGAAGAGCAGGGAAGTTATCTTTTTCGTCTTTAACATACTCCAGCTCTAGTTGGAAGAAATTTTTATTTGTTGCTGCTGCTGCTGCTAAATTGCTTCAGTCATGTCCGACTCTGTGCGACCCCATAGATGGCAGCCCACCAGGCTCCCCCGTCCCTGGGATTCTCCAGGCAAGAACACTGGAGTGGGTTGCCCTTGCCTTTTCCTTTTATTTGTTACCCCCACTCAGAAGAAGCTCTGCATAAGAATTATGAGTGAGTTTTAAGAAAACTTATTCCTAGTTTCTACCAATCCCAAAGAAAGGCAATGCCAAAGAATGTTCAGCTACTGCACAATCGCACTCGTCTCACATGCTAGCAAAGTAATGCTCAAAATTCTCCAAGGCAGGCTTCAACGGTACGTAAACTATAAACATGCTGATATTCAAGGTGGATTTAGAAAAGGCAGAGGAACCAGAGATCAAATTACCAACATCTGCTGGATCATTGAAAAAGCAAGAGAATACCAGAGAAACATCCACTTCTGCTTTATTGACTACACCAAGGCCTTTGACTGTGTGGGTCACAACAAACTGGAAAACTCTTAGAGATGGGAATATCAGACCACCTTACCTGCTTCCTGAGAAATCTGTATTCAGGTTAAGAAGCAACAGTTCAAACTGGACACAGAACAGACTGGTTCCAAATTGGGAAAGGAGTATATCAAGGCTGCATATTGTCACTCTGCTTATTTAACATTTATGCAGAGTACATCATGCAAATTGCCAGGCTGGATGAAGCACAAGCAGGAATCAAGATTGCTGGGAGAAATATCAATAACTGCAGATATGCAGATGACACCACCCTTATGGCAGAAAACGTAGAACTAAAGAACCTCTTGATGAAAGTGAAAGAGGAGAGTGCAAAAGTTGGCTTAAAGCTCAACATTCAAAAAACTAAGATCATGGCATCTGGTCCCATCACTTCATTGCAAATAGATGGGGAAACAGTGGAAACAGTGAGAAACTTTATTATTTTGGGCTCCAAAATCACTGCAGATGTTGACTACAGTCATGAAATTAAAAGACATTCGCTCCTTGGAAGAAAAGCTATGACCAATCTAGACAGCATATTAAAAAGCAGAGACATTACTTTGCCAATAAAAGTCCATCAAGTCAAAGCTATGGTTTTTCCTGTAGTCATCTATGAATGTGAGAATTGGACTATAAAGAAAGTTGAGTTCCAAAGATCTGACGCTTTTGAACTGTGGTGTTGGAGAAGACTCTTAAGAGTCCCTTGGACTATGAGGAGATCCAACCAGTCCATCCTAAAGGAAATCAGTCCTGATTCATTGGGAGGACTGATGCTGAAGCTGAAACTCCAGTACTTTTGGCCACCTGATGCAAAGAGCTGACTCACTGGAAAAAATCCTAATGGTGGGAAAGATTGAAGGTAGGAGGAGAAGGGGATGACAGACGATGAGATGGTTGGATGGCGTCACCAAATCGATGGACATGAGTTTGAGCAGGCTCCTGGAGTTGGTGAAGGACAGGGAAGCCTGGCATGTGGCAGGCCATGGGGTCACAAAGAGTTAGACATGACTGAGTGAACTCAATTGAACATATTCTTTTCATGGTTGAGTAGAACATTACAACTTTTTGTTGATGGGTTTATCAAGAAACTTTTTCTTTAAGCTGACCTTGTCCTAACTATCCCCTTCTCATGGTGACACTAGTTACTATGTGAGTGTTACTATCTATATGCATTCAAAGAATTTGCCTGCCCAGTGTCTCCATCTACAATGCAGTTTCTCAGTCATTGTTGCTTGATGAGATAGATCCTTTTCATCTTTTCTCTGCTGAGCATTTAACTGAATGCTTTCTTCATGAGTTTGTTTTTGATCCTCTTAGTGAGAGACTTTCTCCTCCAGGCCACTCTAGCATTTCATTACTCTTGCATAAATGTAATCTTTTTTTTTTAGGGCTTCCCTAATGGCTCAGTTGGTAAAGAATCTGCCTGCAACGCAGGAGACCCCAGTTCGATTCCAGGGTCAGGAAGATCTGCCGGAAAGGGATAGGCTACCCACTCCAGTATTCTTGGGCTTCCTTTTTTTTAAGCAACCAATATTGGGTAACATGGTTATATTAAGAAATATACATTTTTTCCAAACAGTTCCTTTATTTGAGAGGAAAATTCATATAAAGATTTTAAAATGAAATACCTTTTACTTGTATATTATATGAATTGTCATTGAAAATAATAAAATCACAGAACATCGGAACTATTACAAAAAAAATTTCAGAATTTATTGGTACCCTAATTCTAGAAGCTATTTCATTCTATTTTGATTTATATTTATTTATGTCTCATCTTATCTCCTCTCTAGGGTTGGAGTGTAAGATCCTTGAGAGCAGAAAAAGTACTGACACAAATTTGTAACTTCTGTGAAATACCCAGAAGAGTGACTGACACAAAATAAGAGGTAAAATATTTGTCCTCCCTTCTTTTGGTTTTTCAACTTAAAGGGGCGATGTTTAATTTTACTTTTGAGGCACAGTGATGGTGAATACCACACAGCTATTAGGATTCTGTTTCTTTGCACCTTGGTATCAGAATGCTTTTGCTTCCAAATGAATTAACAAATATGTAATTTTTGTGGGTTTATTGTATAATTTATAATAATATGCAACATGAAGCCAGGGTTATCTGTGGAGGAGATTATCTTTCTGTTTGAAGATCTTTCACTTCTCCATTTGGTTATGTTCTTCGTAACCCTTCCACGACTAAATCTTGCTCCTTCTCATCATAGTACCCACCCCACTGTCTGTAGCATACCCAAGGATCCTGCTGGTGATCTGACTTCATCCTGGTAGCCATTCTATCCTCCAATCAAATCTTTCTACCATTAGCTTAGTAAACATTGATGGTTTTTATGTGCTGGGCTTTGTGTTGGTCCTGGTGCTGGTGTTACAGCAGCCAACCCATTACTGTTTCTGCCTTCAAAACCCATTTTAAAAAATGATCTTCAAAAAGGAATCAGCAGATGTTCAACTGAAATAAAGAAAAATTGAGAATGGCTATTTTACATTTTAGGGAAGTTTTAATTTCTGTTTCTGTGAATGTTTAGATAGGACATCGTATATTAGTTACCAGAACATGTGTTTGATTTATAAGTTATAAAATCCACAGATATTAAGAGTACATGCTCATACTACTGATTGATAGAGGTTTTAGTCAAAAATGTCTTCAGGCTTCTGGTTTAGTGCATTAGTGGTTTATGAGAAATTTTAAGCCCTCTACCCCCACAGTATTTGTTATCTCCTCTCTGCTGCTGCTGCTAAGTCGCTTCAGTTGTGTCCAACTCTGTGCGACTCCATAGACGGCAGCCCACCAGGCTCCACCTTCCCTGGGATTCTCCAGGCAAGAACACTGGAGTGGGTTACCATTTCCTTCTCCAGTGCATGAGAGTGAAAAGTGAAAGTGAAGTCGCTCAGTCGTGTCTTGACTCTTCGTGGCCCCATGGACTGCAGTCTACCAGGCTCCACCATCCATGGGATTTTCCAGGCAAGAGTACTGGAGTGGGTTGCCATTGCCTTCTCCGGTTATCTCCTCTAAGTGTATACCAAAAAAGAGTAACCATAAGTAAAAACAGAGCGCTTAGTCACTAAATTTATCCTACCCTCAAATCACTTTTCTATTTCCTTTCCACCCTAACCCCAAATCCCTTTTATGCTGTTAAGTGCCTTATATGTAGGAAATTTCCGGCACTAGCATAATCTGATGGCTCATAAAGGTTAAAAACTAAGAGCTGCAGTGCCACATGGATGGGGTGGCTGTTGGCGGCACACACAGGAGCATGCTAGCTGGTTCTCAGGGTTGGAAAAAGCTTTCTGTGGATGTAGCATCTACCCTGAAACTAGAATGCTGTGTAGAAATTTGGTAGTAGAGAAATATACAAAGAGACTTTTAGGAAGATACAAGAGCAAAAGGTTACTCTAGGATCAAGGGAGAGTATATAAATTGGGGGGAATACAACCTTTGGCAGAAGCATGGGATGATAAAGGGGTGAGAGGTGGGGCAGGAGAGCCAGATGGGGTCAAACCATGACAAGCCTTTTGGGAGGTTTGTTCATTGTTCAGAAGGCTATGGGGGAGTCATGAATACCTTTTAAGCAAACACGTGACATGGTGAGGAATGTGCTTTAGAAAGAGCAGCCTGATAGTATGATTGCCTGTCCTGCTTTCCAGAATAGATCCAGTGTTTGCTTGTTGTCCTGCTGTCAATATGAATAGTGCCCTCTTTCAATTGTAAAATTTGATTTTGATGATAAATTATATGGTTTTTTCCAAGAGTGGGCAAAGAAGACTGCGTAGCAGGAAGGTCTTGGTTGCAATTGGTTGCAGTATTCTGAAGGGGAGAGATTATGCCTTGCATTGCTCGTGATAGTGAGGGTAGACAGCAGTAGACGATAAATAGTAGTAGTAGTATTTAAGAGTAGAACGTGTGGTACTTCCCTGGTAGTCCAGTGGCTAAGACTCCACATTCCCATTGCCGGGGCCCAGTTTCAAACCCTGGTCAGGGAACTAGATCCCACATGCTGCAACTAAGAGTTTGCATGCCACAACTAAAAATCCTGCATGCTGCAACTAAGACCCATCACAGCAATATAAATAAATAAAAATTTAAAAAGAGATAGAAACTGCAGAAGGTGGTGGCTGATTGCATGTGGGGAATGAGGAATTGTGACAAGGGCTATAACACCCCAAGTTTCTCCTTTGGCAGCTGGGTAGATGGTGGACCATTTTTGGAGAACATTGGAATAACAGCTGAATTTGGGGAACTGTGGAATTTAAGACGTCTGTAGAGTGTCTAAGAGATCTGGGAGACTTTTTGACCTATGGATTTGAAACTCTCGATAGATTTCTGAGCTGAAGGTAGAAATTTCAGCCGGTCTGTGTAAATACAGCAACTGAAACTACACAAGTGGCTGAGATGACCCCAACTTTATATAGAGAGAAGAGTAAAGGCCTGGGACAGAGCCCTCAGGAACTTCAACACATGATGGGTAGTAAAAGAAGGGTAGTTCACAGAAGAAACTGTGAGAAGGAGGCAGAGAAAGAAATGAGGAGCGTATGATGCCCTGGTACCAGGAAAAGAGTGAGGAGGAAGCTGTCAATGGTGTCAACTGCTGGAGAGACTAGGAGAAAGACTGTAACAAACTGGGGTGGGGGTGGCGGTGGGGGGGCGTTTAACAACAAGGTCACCTTGGCAAGAGGGTCTTAGAGAAAGGATGAGGACATATATAGAGTGTGAAAAAGGAGAGTGGGAAGAAACTCTTTCTAGAGATTTTAACACTTAGAAAAGTGTCTCTGTTAATTGAAAAGAGATGGTAGTAAATGAATTAATTCCTTCTTTTAAGCTAATGTGTCCCATTTCCTAGAAGACACATCAGTTGTTCCACTTAAGATACAGGTTTCCTTGAGACTTCCCTGGTGGCCCAGTGGTCAAGACTCTGCACTTCCACTGCAGGGGGTGGGTGTGATCCTTGGTTGGGAAACTAAGATCCCACATGCCTCATGGCTTGGCTAAAAAGGAAAAAAAATGCCCTACAAAAAAAGATACAAGTTTCCTTTAAAAAACCTGTAAGAAGGTTAAGGGTAAGAATGTCTGGGTCTATAAATGACTGCCAGAAGGATCTTTAATACCTGTGTAAAGAAAGATTTAAGGTCTCTTTAAATGTCATGACATAGTCAATAGTCTACTTTTCCTATAGGGAAGCCTAGAACTTGCTGTGAATTTTGCTTTTCCTTTTTCTTAGATCCTGAAAGCAATCAATTACCTGCTGTCATTTGCCCTGCTCTATTTTTAGTACCTGCTTTCTCAGAATTATCAGTATACATCAAATGCCCTGAACATTAACTGATAGGAAGCCAGATGGAAGAAACAAAATACCTGGGGTGTGATCTCAGATGGGGCCTAAGAGCTGGGGCCCTGAGATCAAATAGACCTGATTCAGCACCAGGCCTCAGTTTCCCTGTCTGTGAACTGTGGGTATCAATAGTAACCTCATGTTGTCATAAGGATTAAGTGATGTACAATGTAGATAATAAAGCACTTAGTTGCCTGGTCCACAGTAAACACCCAAATAAAAGTTCATCAATAGAAAAATTATTGCTTCACTTTTTTTCTAGTACAGTGTCATTTCAAAAAGGCTTTGTGTGTGGAGAAGCTATTTCAAGGTCAGGATTAAAGTCACTATCAGTGTTGTAAGAATAAAATTGATAGTGCATTTATCTACTGTATTCATTTGCCTGCTATATTGAAAAACTAGGAATAATCTTCTTAGTGTCAGTCAGCCCTCTTCTGCTTCTGCCTTCCATTAGCAAAAACTTAACTGTCTTTTCCTACTTCATGTTGTTAATTTGCAATTGCTGATATCCCTGCTTCCTACAGAGGAATTGTGGCCTTTTTGAGTATCACTTAAATATTATTTATATAAGATTTAGCTGAATCTGCCAAAGAGATAGCATGTCACGGAGCCCAAGAGTTCCTAATTGTGTGATGCTGTTTGTAGCATCCTCAGCCAGAGTTGTCAGAGGGTGGGGGTATATCCTCTATCTTAACCATGTTGAAAGATTAGCTCATGGTGCTTTGAAGATTCTTGGATACATTTGCTTCAGGACTATTAACTTGATGAATTTATCAGCCACCAGCAAATGAACAAAGTCACCAGAGTGCAAGAAGAGAGGGAAACATGCTTTCCTCAACTGCTAACCAAGGAGAACTATGAAAGTGAACATGCATGTAGTATATGTTCAGTGTGCAGAAACATGCAAATTTCTGCACTGACTGAAATGTATTCTACACCAGGACTGTGGAAGGATCTGAAGAAATGAAAACATTCGTGCTTTAAGTAGTTCTGGCCTGATTTTAGCACCTCTTGCTAACTTATGAATGACTAGAAACTTAGGTGGAAGGACGAACAATGACTCAAGGGATTTGGGGATATTGCCAAAGTATGAACAAAGTGATAGATGATAGAATCTGGATAATTCATATAGAAAGTGAAGGCAGGATGGGTTTGAAAAGGTTCCAAGAAAGGGGGGGAGACAGTGAACCTAGAAGGTAAAAGATGTGGTATAGTGGGAATTAAATGTATCAAAGTCCGACTAGTTCTAGGTCATCAGAGACAAGATTTGAGCCCCTGGTATTGTCCGTTTGTCCCATTTTTTGCTCATCTGCAGTCTTGCTGTCATAACTGCTGCTTTTGGAGATAATTTGGACCAGAAGTAAGTTAAATTTATAGTATTTAAAAAATGTAGCCGCCTGCTAGCTCACCTTTGGGGGAATGAGTCATTTTCCCTTGTATAGAGAAGAGATGCCAATCTGTCTTCAAACATTTTCATACTCATTTAACTGTTTTCTGATGTACTCTGGGATCATTTGGATTCAGAGAATAGTGTACATGAGTCAGTATTCTGTGATAATATTTTCTAATTTAGATGTTTTACTTTTCTGAATGTAGTTTTCGGAATTACCTAAAGAGAGTGGCTCAGGACCTGCTCTACAAAACTTGTGTATTAAAAAAAATTTTCATTGCATGCTCAATTGCACAGTAATTCTTGAAATTTTTAATGGCTGGAGTTTGTGAGCTGTAGACTGAAAAAATGATCGAAGCACTGTTAGAACTAACCTGACTTCTATTAACAGTCATCATAATGGCCCCCAGCCCTGACTGCTTCTGTTATTCAACTTCAGTCATCCTGAACCCATCACCAAGCTGTCCACAGATTGGTTTATTCTCTTGAAGTTTCACTGATGAATGTTTTCCCCTGTTTGGTGCCTGCCTTTGGAAAGATAGCTGCAAGCAAGGAACACTCATTAACTCAGTTACATGTGGGGGAAGCGCTAAAGAAAGGCAGGCTTTTCTTACTGATGTGAAGTCATTTGGGGATCTATTAAACCTCTAGAGGAGAAAATGATTTTGCAGTGCATATTCTTGCCTAGTAGAGTCTGGCATGAACACAGCCCCTGACTTTTAAAGATACTACTTAAAAAAAAAAATGCAGTTGGTAGTCATATTTAAATGTGGCCCCAACATGACGCCCAGCAGGTGTTGCTGAAAAACACCTCAAGTGCATCAAAGTTCGAGCAGTTTCCAGCGAGCTCTTCAGAGAGAGTGAACTAAACATTTCCTCCCAGCCAGCAGGAGGGAGAGGGCAGGAAGGAAGAGAGGTGAGAATGTAGATTCTTCTGTGTAGGTGTGTGGATGAGATAATGAAGTTAGTTAATTTGGGCTCTGCTGACTTATTTATCTGTTCCTGGCACTTTTCTCTGTACAAACACAGGAAACCACCTCCTTGGTGAGGTTTTTAACGAAATAATTTACTTGAAAAAATAATAATAAAGAGTTTCCCATGCTGCTTGCATTTCAATGAGAGGCCTTCCTCTGCAGCTGCTGCTGCTGCTAAGTCACTTCAGCCGTGCCCAACTCTGTGTGACCCCATAGATGGCAGCCCACCAGGCTCCCCAGTCCCTGGGATTCTCCAGGCAAGAACACTGGAGTGGGTTGCCATTTCCTTCTCCAGTGTGTGAAAGTGAAAAGTGAAAGTGAAGTTGCTCAGTTGTGTCCAACTCTTAGTGACCCCATGGACCACAGCCTACCAGGCTCCTCCATCCATGGGATTTTCCAGGCAAGAGTCCTGGAGTGGGGTGCCATTGCCTTCTCCATCCTCTGCAGCTTCAGTTCAGTCGCTCAGTCATGTCCGACTCTTTGCGACCCCGTGAATCGCAGCACGCCAGGCCTCCCTGTCCATCACCAACTCCCGGAGTTTACTCAAACTGATACCCATCAAGTCGGTGATGCATTCCAGCCATCTCATCCTCTGTCGTCCCCTTCTCCTCCTGCCCCCAATCCCTCCCAGCATCAGGGTCTTTTCCAATGAGTCAACTCTTCGCATGAGGTGGCCAAAGTATTGGAGTTTCAGCTTCAGCACCAGTCCGTCCAATGAACACCCAGGACTGATCTCCTTTAGGACGGACTGGTTGGATCTCCTTGCAGTCCAAGGGACTCTCAAGAGTCTTCTCCTCTGCAACTTAGGTCTTTGTAATTGATTAGAACCACTGGGATGAAAATGTCCTACCTCTCTTTGGGAAAGCCAGGTAATTCCTTGTGTGGTTTTACAAGCACATCCAAGCAGTTTGGATGGTTTTACTCCTTCACTTAAAATGTGACCCTGATAAGCTTTCAGAAGGTTAACATATATATTATATTTACAAAAGAGAAAAGAAATTTTAACACACTAGAGAAAAATAACATTAGTCTTTTAAAACTGTGACCACTATTCTTTCCCAAAGGTGTTATAATTCGTACTTTAAGACAGATTTATAATTCAGACCTTAAAATGGTTGTCTATTGCCTGTTTGTAGCGCTTAGATTGTGCTGTTCTGTGTGGAGTGTGGGCCTAGTGAAGGGAAGCACTCTATTTGGGGAGCGTTTGCTTAGTGCAGGTAATTTGTGAGTACAAGTGTTAACTGACGTTCTTGACTCCAGAGGGGCTTATGTGTAGGGTTGTATTTTTGAACACTGAATTTATTTGAATATCCAGAAGGATATTCATTTTTCCGATGATTTGTACCACCCTCTGATGATCTCCACTGTTAAGAAATCCTTCATTATATTTAAATATAATTGTAGAATCACAGGACTCCTCTTTAAGAAGTTATTTCTTGGTGCCCAGGTAGCCCTTTGAGAGCCCACTATAACATTTAAAAACCTAACATTCTTCAGATGCAACACAGCAGATTTCCTTTAGATTACATTGCAGTGTCAAGTAACTTTTACAGCTGAAAACTTTTTTTCTGCCAAAACTAAATTCCTCCCCTTAAATTTTAAGCCTATATATCAGAACCCAGAACCAGGCCCTGTCTACCCACCTTATACAAAGCTATCATTCTCTTTTTCTGCTGCAAGGATGGGATTGAAAAAAAAGCTGTTTGGTTTCACACAGGGGGCCAATTTTTCACCTTGACAAACTTATGAGATTATAGTATTTACTGACATAGTTCCATGACCAAATTCGAGTCATCTGTTTGGAGATTTTACCACTTTTGACTGGAGGGGAAAAGAAAGTTATGTGGAGCTTTCGTTCCAAGGCCATCAAATATCTGGAGAACAAAAACTGTGCGATGATCACTTCACCCAGCAGGCTCTAGAATACTAGCAGATTTCTAGGTGATTAAAATTTCAAAGGACACAGATTTAAATGTAATGGGGCTGTAGATGAAAGTGTTCAGGGTTGTTAGGTTAATTCTTTAGGATCTAGCCCAGACTGGTTGCAGCTAATGTTCAGTAATGGGACAATGCCCTTTATTAGCCTAAAGCTTTTTCTCAATTTCTATTTCCAATGCAAATCTAACTATCACAAACATACTAAACTCTTATGGAGGAGTAGAGCAACAGGAGGGTATAATTGTTACGTGTTAATCCTTGGTTCTGGTATATAGACAGAACCTTGTTGGAGATCAAAAGATATGTAAGATAGTGTTCTTGCCTTTAAAGAATGAATGCTCTAGAAGGAACAAAGGTGAATACGAAAGCATATTTTTCACAATGTGAGAAAATTAAAGATGTAGAAATAGAAGGAAAACAGCAATTCTTAGGGAAAG
Organism: Cervus elaphus; assembly: GCF_910594005.1. Classification (NCBI taxonomy): domain Eukaryota; kingdom Metazoa; phylum Chordata; class Mammalia; order Artiodactyla; family Cervidae; genus Cervus; species Cervus elaphus. Next base: position 28,089,606 of record NC_057846.1, read on the forward strand.
GCTAGTAAATGCCGTCACAAGTATTGAACAAAGTGCTAAGCAGCAGGACTGGGGAGGGAGCATGCAGAATTGAAGAAGGAAAGATATTATTCGTATTAGAGAGCTAACATTTCACAAAGCAGCGAGAGCTGAGCAAATAACTCTTCAAGTGAGGTGAATGAGGAGACAGAGCCAGATTTTTATAAAAAATATTCCAAGTCTTTCCTTGAATTTATAATGACCAGTTTTATTGCTTCAAGATTTAGGACTACTGCCATATTGAATAAAATGAGAACAAAAACTTTTCAGTATTTCCAGAAAATTGCCTGGAAGGAGAAAAAGAAGCAATAAGTGAAGATGACAAATAAATGAATCAAGGTGGTAACAGGATTTTATTCTATTATTTTAAAGTTAAGGGTGGTTTACAGCCTTTGAATTGCCTGGTTGTCTTAAGAATAAATCATTTAATTTACTCCTCAACTAAAGAAGAAATGAAGAGCCAAGCTCCAAATGTGTATTTTTATAGTATGCCTCTTTGAAACTTTTAATTCTTGTATCCTCAGTGAGATGAAAACAGGTAAAGCATGGACACAGGAGGGTAGAGCTGTGCCTTCTCATTAGGAGACTTGCTGGAAGTCCTGTCTCATCTGAGGCTGTTTCCTCATCTATAATATTTATGCAGTTAGTTTCGATAGAAGAAGATATAGTCTAGGGATCCTGGTTGCCGAGGAATAGCTCTGATACAAAGGATAATATAGGCATATGTACCTGCTACTTCTCCCTTGGGACTCTGTCATATCATATTCTGGTGGTTTTCTTACTTTCAGCTCCTGTGTTCTTATCCCTCTGATGGCAAGAGTGAAATGTTAATCGCTCAGAACAAGTCCAACTCTTTGTGACCCCAAGGACTGTAGCCCTCCAGGCTCCTCTGCCCATGTAATTTTCCAGGCAAGAATACTAGAGTGGGTAGCCATTTCCTTCTCCAGGGCATCTTCCCTAACCGGGGATAGAACCTGACTCTCCTGCACTGCAGGCAGTTCTTTATCATCTGAGCCACCAGGGAAGCCCCTGATGCAAGGGAAGAACCATAAAGATGAATGCAAGATGAATATTTCTTTCTTCAGCTGTTAGAGAAGAGTTGGCCTAAGCCATCCAAATCACGGTTCTTTTTTTTCTTGGACTCTGCCACATTCTGGTGGGTCTCCTGAGGGTCTTACCTCCTCCAGAAGGAGGTGGTCCAAGTTTATAGGGGAAGGAAGAGAGGGCCATGAAATCAGCACACACATGTACTCGTAAACAAAAAGATAAACAGTTGTGCTGTCCAAGTAATGTAGGCTAAAGAGGGAGAATACTTGAAGAATGGTAGTCCAGACAGGTCATTTCAGGCAGATGGTCAGCTGGTTGATTTGGTTGGTTGATTTGTGTGTTCACCGAAATCTTAACAGTGGTGTCTTCCACGATTCAAACACTTCTTAGGGACAAGACAAAGACCCTTCATTCATGGGGCTTACATTTTAGGGATGAGAGAAACAATAAGCAAGTAAAACTAGCTGGATAACCTAATTTATTATTATGGTAAGAATTATGAAGAAAATCAAATATGGTGCTGTGATAGTAAACAGAGGGATACCTAGCAAAGTCAGATTGGGTCTTCTTGCGAGGCTTTACCATTCAGTGACTGTAGATTTGGTGACTATAGGGTGCTGGGCATTGGCTCCCATTAATCCCCACCTGTTTCGCACAAAGCCCTTGCCAGCTGACTTCCATTTTTGTGACGCCACCTGAGGGGCTATCCTCCTCATCCCCCACCTGCAGACTGCTTGTGACTGCTGGGTCCAGAGAGATCACATCTTCCTTTTTCTCCTCCTCCTCTTTCTCTGCGTCCTTCTTACAAAAAGGCAAATTTAAGGTCAGGATTTCTGTAATGAAACCATTTTCCTTTGTGTTTTATTAGATTGAAATTTCAAATATTTGCAAAGTAAACATTCATTATATTTATTTAGAGGCATTTTCACCCAACATTTCTATACCTTTCATATTTGTTTTATTTTTAATCAAGCTTGGTTACTAAGTGAAGTAAGGCCCCTATTTCAACTTGATCATTCAGTGTTTTATATTTCAAGGCTTTGAGTTTATTTCAAGATTTTATTTATAAAGAATTTGTCCATTTTTGAACTTATTTATTGTACTATAAGCGGGGATGAACCTATCTCTTCCACATCCCTTATAGTTTAATCTGCTACCTCAAAACAGCCAGATGGGACTATTTATCTTTCCTATTTTTTAATGTATTTCAGCAGGCTAAGGAATATCAGTTGAAGATGCAGAAACATACATCTTATGAGAAAACGGGTTGGCTTAACATCTTCTACTTTGAGTTGGGCACACTGCCCAAAACATTCCCATCAATAAAATTATTCCATAACTTACAATGATTAATGAGAAAAAGGTGCCTCTTTACCTCAGCTAAATTCTGCAAATGGCAGAATAAATAGAAGAGAAGAAATGAAAGTTGTTCATGTTTTTTTCCTGACTGCGATAGTGGTTAGAATAACCAGAAACCAATGGGCCATAGAACGTCCACTTCCTACGTGAAGGTGAAAGATCTTCATGCCATTATCAACTTGAAAACTGCCTATGGGCATATGAACAGCACTCAAGATAGTCTGATATTCAGGGAGAAAATGTATTCCAGCTTTTAGCATTTACTCCATGATCTTCACTCATGATTTTTACAGCAGAAATGTCTTAAGGGATGTAAAATTAACACTACACTTTAAGATTACCTTGAAAAATATTTTGCTCACTTTATCATAAGAAAACATAGTGTTTCAAATTTAAAAAGAGAAACAGAATAGGACCTAAAAATGTCAGATGCAATAGTAAAGCCAAAAAAAATTTTTTTTTAAATGAGAAGAAAATTATTTTGTCTTGCATTGATTGAAATCCTCTGTATTTTTCCCAATTAGAACAATGCTGTACAGTCTTATGAAATTCTCCCTAATCCACCTATTTTTTCTTAAAAATTTTGTTTCTATTATAGTTTATGGCAAGATATTGAATATAGTTCCTGGTGCTATACAGTAGGACATTCTTGTTTATTTTATATACAGTAGCTTGCATCTGCCAATCCCAAACTACCCCCCCCCCCCACCTCCCACTTTCCATTTTGGTAACCATAAGTTTGTTCTCTTATGTCTGTGAGTCTGTTTCTCTTTTATAAGTAAGTTTGTTTGTATCAGAGTTTAGATTCCAAATATAAGTGATAGCATATGGTATTTGTTGTCTTTCTGTCTCTGACTTAGTTCACTTAGTATGATAATCTCTAGGTCCATTCATGTTACTGCAAGTGACATTATTTTGCTCTTTTTTATGGCTGAGTCATATTCTACATGTACCATTTCTTTATCTGTTCATCTGTTGATAGACATTTAGGTTGCTTCCATGTCCTGTCTTTGTAAATAGTGCTGCTATAAGCACTGGGGTGCATGTATCTCTTCAAATTGGAGTATTCCCTAGATATGTGCCCAGGAGTAGGATGCTGGATCTTATGGTAGCTCTATTTTTAGTTGTTAAAAGAATTTCCACACTGCTTTCTGTAATAACTGAACCAATTTACATTCCCACCAACAGTATAGGTTCCCTTTTCTCCACACCCTCTCTAGCGTTTCTTAATTCTAGACTTTTTAATGATGGCCATCTGACTGCTGTGAGGTGATGCCTCACTCTAGTTTTGATTTGCATTTTGCTAATAATTTGCGAAGTCACGCATCTTTTCATGTGCTTATTGGCCATCTGTATGTCTTCTTTGGAGAAATGTCTACTCAGTTCTTCTGCCCAGTTTTTTATTGGGTTTTGTTGTTGTTATTGAGTTGTAACCTAATCTATATGTTTAAAATAGGTGACACTTCTGTGGTAATTTGAGACTGAGAGAAGAGATGCTATCTGGAGATCGTCAGGGGATCAGGCACTTTCAGATTCAGGATGTGAGGCAGCACAACCTCTAGATCAGGACAGATGGTGCCTGAACAAGAGTGTCACTGGGAGGGACTGGAGTAGTAGTCATTGAACATAGGAAAAGGGTGAATGAAACAAATAACTCATCTTTTATTTCATATAGTGGTACCTTTTTTGTAGTGTCTTTTTTTGAGAAATGGCATTTTCTAACCCCGTATGTCAAAGTATGCTGATGTGTGTTGTTTCTGCCTCCTGAGCTTGTCTAGAACAATCAGGCAGGCACAAAGTCTTTTATTTTCTTTTTGCCATCTAATCTATTTTTTATTATTCACAGATTGTTTGACCAGACAGTGAACCTCTGATGGGCAGGTATATGATTACCAAACATTATGTTGTAGCTACCATAGCATTGGTTTGCTGCTGTGATAATCACTGTATTGAAAGGGTACAGATTATGACCAAGGACGAGTTGTTGAATGACTTAGAAACGACTCACTCTGAGGTTCTACAAATTTCAATTCATGAACTGCTGGTTTTAAATTTGAATTTTGATTTTTTTCTTGTGGGTGTTTTAAGTGCATTTCTCATACTCATGGACAATAATTAACCCTTGCCAGGCAAAGGTGGAAAATTCTGTAAGCCCAACAGACTGAGCTCTCTGAACTTACTTTAACATCCAGCTGGAGAAAGTCAGGATTCAGTAGAGAAACATCTGGGCTGCTAAAGGGATTAGCACCAGGGGGTTTCTTCCTAAGGACTAAAATGCTGCTTGCTCTAAAGATGTCTGTTATACCAGGGTTAAGAGTAATAGAAAAATATGCGTAAGGAGTCAATTCTGGGCAGACAGAATCTTATTTATTCTACTGGGACATGAAGTTCTTGGGAATTACTGTGTGAAACATGACAAGTATTTTCTCCATTGTGCCCCATTATAACTATATATGAAGGAAAGAATTGCATATTCCTTCAAGGATATTAGGTTCCAGATAGAGATGTGCCTACCATCTAGCTTCCCTGGTGGCTCAGTGGTAAAGAATTCCCCTGCCAAACAAGACATGGGTTCAATCCCTGAGTCAGGAAGATCCCCCTGGAGAAGGAAATGGCAACCCACTCAGTATTCTTACCTGGGAAATCCCATGGACAGAGGAGCCTGGCGGGCTCCAGTCCACGGGGTCACAAAAGAATCAGGCAGGACTTAGCAATTAAACAAGAGCAATGACCATCTCACTATCCGGAGCATGCTGCTAAGCACATGAGAATATAGTAATAGGTTAACATAAAAGGAAGTTTCCATTTTTTTCTTTTCCCTCCATTTTCTGGTTTGCTGGTATAATAGGGTCGGAGTATTTAAACAGGCAAATTTGGCCTTGGAGTACGGAATGAAGCAGGGCAAAGGCTTCATTGCCAAGAGAACGCACTGGTCATAGCAAACACCCTCTTCCAACAACACAAGAGAAGACTCTACACATGGACATCACCAGATGGTCAACACCGAAATCGGATTGATTATACTCTTTGCAGTCAAAGATGGAGAAGCTCTATACAGTCAGCAAAAACAAGACCAGGAGCTGACTGCGGCTCAGATCATGAACTCCTTATTGGCAATTTCAGACTTAAACTGAAGAAAGTAGGGATAACCACTAGACCATTCAGGTATGACCTAAATCAAATCCCTTATGAATATACAGGGGAAGTGAGAAATAGATTTAAGGGACTAGATCTGATAGACAGAGAGCCTGATGAACTATGGACGGAGGTTCGTGACATTGTACAGGAGACAGGGATCAAGACCATCCCCATGGAAAAGAAATGCAAAAGGCAAAATGGTTGTCTGAGGAGGCCTTACAAATAGCTGTGAAACGAAGAGAAGCTAAAAGCAAAGGAGAAAAGGAAAGATATTCCCATTTGAATGCAGAGTTCCAAAGAATAGCCAGGAGAGATAAGAAAGCCTTCCTCAGTGATCAATGCAAAGAAATAGAGGAAAACAACAGAATGGGAAAGACTAGAGATCTCTTCAAGAAAATTAGAGATACCAAGGGAACACTTTATGCAAAAAAGGGCTTAATAAAGGACAGAAATGGTATGGACCTAACAGAAGCAGAACATATTAAGAAGAGGTGGCAAGAATACACAGAAGAACTGTACAAAAAAGATCTTCACGACACAGATAATCACAATGGTGTGATCACTGACCTAGAGCCAGACATCCTGGAATGTGAAGTCAAGTGGGCCTTAGAAAGCATCACTATGAACAAAGCTAGTGGAGGTGATGGAATTCCAGTTGAGCTATTTCAAATCCTGAAAGATGATGCTGTGAAAGTGCTGCACTCAATATGCCAGCAAATTTGGAAAACTCGGCAGTGGCCACAGGACTGGAAAAGGTCAGTTTTCATTCCAATCCCTAAGAAAGGCAATCCCAAGAATGCTCAAACTACCGCACAATTGCACTTATCTCACACACTAGTAAAGTAATGCTCAAAATTCTCCAAGCAAGGCTTCAGCAATACATGAACTGAGAACTTCCAGATGTTCGAGCTGGTTTTAGAAAAGGCAGAGGAACCAGAGATCAAATTGCAAATATCCGCTGGATCATCGAAAAAGCAAGAGAGTTCCAGAAAAACATCTATTTCTGTTTTATTGACTATGCCAAAGCCTTCGACTGTGTGGATCACAATAAACTGTGAAAAATTCTGAAAGAGATGGGCATACCAGACCACCTGACCTGCCTCTTGAGAAACCTGTATGCAGGTCAGGAAGCAACACTTAGAACTGGACATGGAACAACAGACTGGTTCCAAATAGGACAAGGAGTACGTCAAGGCTGTATATTGTCACCCTGCTTATTTAACTTATATGCAGAGTACGTCATGAGAAACGCTGGGCTGGAAGAAGCCCAAGCTGGAATCAAGATTGCCAGGAGAAATATCAATAACTTCAGATATGCAGATGACACCACCCTATGGTAGAAAGTGAAGAGGAACTAAAAAGTCTTTTGATGAAAGTGAAAGAGGAGAGTGAGAAAGTTGGCTTAAAGCTCAACATTAAGAAAACTAAGATCATGGCATCTGATCCCATCACCTCATGGGAAATAGATGGGTAGACAGTGGAAACAGTGTCAGAGTTTATTTTTTGGGGCTCCAAAATCACTGCAGATGGTGACTGCAGCCATGAAATTAAAAGCCGCTTACTCCTTGGAAGGAAAGTTATGACCAACCTAGATAGCATATTAAAAAGCAGAGATATTACTTTGCCAACAAAGGTCTGTCTGGTCAAGGCTATGGTTTTTCCAGTGGTCATGTATGGATGTGAGAGTTGGACTGTGAAGAAAGCTCTGCGCCGAAGAATTGATGCTTTTGAACTGTGGTGTTGGAGAAGACTCTTGAGAGTCCCTTGGACTGCAAGGAGATCCAACCAGTCCATCCTAAAGGAGATCAGCCCTGGGTGTTCATTGGAAGGACTGATGCTGAAGCTGAAACTCCAGTACTTTGGCCACCTCATGCAAAGAGTTGACTCATTGGAAAAGACCCTGATGCTGGGAGGGATTGGGGGCAGGAGGAGAAGGGGATGACAGAGGATGAGATGGTTGGATGGCATCACCGACTTGATGGGCATGAGTTTGAGTAAACTCCGGGAGTTTGTGATGGACAGGGAGGCCTGGCGTGCTGGGATTCATGGGTTCGCAAAGAGTCAGACACGACTGAGCGACTGAACTGAACTGAACTTAACTGAGTTTAGTCAATGCTGTTTGACAGAACTTTCTCTGATAATGGTAATGTTCCATATCCTCACTGTTCAATATGGTAGCTACTCCCCATATGTGGCTGTTATGAAGTTGAAATATGGCTCATGTTGCTAGTAAATGAATTTGAAGTTTTATTTAATTTTAGCTAATTTAAACTTAAATAGCTGCACATTGCTAATGGCTACCACATTGACAGGGCAATCTAATAAATGGAATGAAATCATAAATAATGCATTCATTTATCTTCACTGACCGGAATTCTTAGATGCTACAATTAGAACTATTAAAATGTCACATAGTGTTGTCAGTTCAGAAAAATGAATTTACTTTGATCTTTACTTTTTAAACCAAGGGAGGAACATATATTTTCAGACAGGCTAAGCAGTTCAGTGAATATGCTTTCATAAATCACATTGCTTCTCCTGTTGTGTATAGGAAATTGATCTCTGTATCGTGTAAAGGGAAGTATCTGCACTGGAGAAGACACATCACGACACACTAGTGATTGAACATGAATTGTCTGGACGTTGCCATGTGTCAGCTTTGTTCAGGATTCATTTTGCTTTCTTCAACAGGCCAGGAGAATGTCAAGGTGAAGGGTATTAGCTTGAGTTTTCAGGTATGGCCAGTTTCTTGTGTTATAGTTGTATCTGTGTCATAGGTCAAATAATAGGACTTTTTTGTTATTTCACTTAATATTTATTATTCCAGTGGGTTCTGTTACCTGATCTTTTGCGTTCATGTGTCAACTATGTTATGGTAAACCATTCTAGAGCCATACAAATGAATCCCTTTAGGGAGTTCATGATGGCGTTGAACAACACATAGAGACAAATATGCCACCTTTCTACTATTAAAACTTAGGTAAAGTTTATTGCATTATATGCAAGATTTAAATGCTCCTTTTTGACTGTTAGGCATAATTCACTACTGTCTGTAATTCTAGTCTCAATTCTGGTTCCATGTTTTTCTACAGTTGTACTTGCCTTCATTTTCACAGATTGCAATGTCCTCTTGACTCGGGGAATGAAGAGAGGGTGAAACTGGGAAAATTGACGGAGTCTAGAAAAGTTAATGGATGGATTGTAAATTTCTGAAATTTTCACACTCTCTGTTCTGTTCTCTTCTTGTCAGTTCCCTCCTACGTATGTTTTACTCAGGTATAAAGGCCATTTAATTTCAATACACAAAATATGTAAAACATTGTCAGCTAAAGAATTTTCCTCTAATAACTCTAATTTTGGAAATGTGTTCATAAAAGTGGAATTGCACTCAAGATGTCTAAGAGTGAGTTGTTCCAACACATTTGACTAAGGTAGCTTACTCAACTTTTTCCTTCTTTACTCATCTTGAACTTGGTACCAGAGTTCTCCTTTGTACGGTGAGGGAGTTAGAGAAGGCGAGGTTCAGAAAAAGGAGACCGGCACTTTACAGGAACAGATCACCTTTAATGAGGTGAGAAGGGGCAGCAATCAGATTAGTGAGCTGCTGCCCTAACCCAAGAAAAGAGTAAGTATATATAGGCAATCTGTGGAAATCTGTCTTAAGGGGGCCTGTTCTTCTCCAAGGTTGTTCGGATTATTTATCTCTTAAACGGCTGGGGCAAGGAATTCTGGAGATCAGCCAGAGGCTGGGACTGGCTGGGAGCTGGGTGTAATCAAACTTAATATCCATCTTTTTCTTCTGGTGAGAGATTTCTTTGTTTTGCATCGAATGGTGGGGAGGACCTGGAGGGGAGTTTTAACTCCAGGCTATTTTGAGCCGCCTCTTAATTAAATGGAAAATATTAAAACATATTTTCCAGAATATTTGGAGAATTTCAGATAGTTACTTACCTTTCCTAAATACCTGTAGATATTTCAGAACAATCTCCCTGTGCTGATCATAGAGACCTTCCCAATGTACTTCAAAACTTTCCATTGTGACTTCCACAGTGGTGGGCAATCATACAGGTCAACAGGTCTGGGGCTGAGGGCGTCCAGGGAGATGCACTGCCGCATTTTGAAAGCAGATTGTTTTATGAGAGAGACTAAGAATGTTGGCAGCAATGAAATAAATTCTCCTTGGAAGGCTATTTATTTATTTATTTATTTTTGGCAACAAAAATTCTTCAGGTGAAGATCATCTCATAGCAAAATAATAATCCTACAATTCTGATTCCCTCATGTGGGTAAGCAGGGTTAGAGATAAATAAGAGTTCAACTTCCCTTTCTCAAGTAGATATGCAGACATTTCAGAAAGCAATCCACCTTTTAGAAAAGGTGGCAACAGTTAAAAACCATCTAACTTCAAGAAAAAGCCAAGTAGTAACAAGTTATCCTGAAGTGCTTTGTTTCAGAGCACCTCTTAAGAGACTGAAGAAAAAGCAGAAAGATAGAAAGAAAGAAAACAAAAAACAAAAAACTGAGTGAAACTTACAAGACTTAAAACTGAATCTGCTCCACAGAGCAAAACCCCTACCAATGCATGCTTACAAAACACTTCATTGTGCTCAGTTTGATTCTAGACAGAATGACTTAGGAAGGATTAAAGTGAGTGTTAATTTTTTACACAACCGCTTCTCAGCCTAATATCTAAATAGTGGGGTCACAAATTCCTGTGCCCAGCTCCTCTTTGGCTAAGTTTTTAAATTCTATAAGCCTTAGTTTCTTTACATATATAATTAGGATAACCATCATACTTATTTTGGAGTTTATTATTATTGTTGTTGTTGTTAATAATAATTTTTGATTTTACCTCCAAGTCATGTTTTGATTTAACTTACTGATCTCCATATCTGTTGCCATTATCTTAACCCATCTGCCCATCATCTCTTGCTTGGGGAATCTGCCTTAATTTCCTATTGGTCTTCTTTTCCCTTCTTGATTTTCTCCCTTTCCTGTCTTATCACACAGTAACCAAAGTGTATAACAGTAACAACAGAACCAAAGGACAACTGGATCAGATTGCTACCCTCTCTCTTAAAATCATTCAACATTTTCCTTTGGCTCTAAAAATGAAGTCTAAACTCCTTTCTGTGACTTGTAAGGATTTAAAAGATCTGGTTCCTCTTCTGTTTCCACTTCTCTGGGCTTTTACACTGACCATCCCTCCTGCGTGGGGTGGTTTTCCCCAGTTGGTGGTATGGGTGGCTCTTTGTCATCCCTTCTGTCCGTCTCAAACATCCCTGTACTGATAGCCCTTCTTTCCTCCCTCATCTCAATTGTCCTCCCCTACCTATTGTTAATCTAATCATCATATTTATTTTCTTAGTCATAATATAAAGTTATCTTTTTAAGATTTATTATTTTCTTGCTTATTTTTTTCTTCCTCCATAGGAAGATATGCTTTGTTGAGGTAAGGAATCTTGGATAGGTTATTCACCATCATGTCACCAGGGCCCAGTAACCATGTGATGTGTAGTTGTCATGTACAATACCAGCTACTTTCTTTTTAAAATTGTTTTATTGAAGTCTAATTGATTCACAGTCTTGTGTTAATTTTTGCTGTACTGCAAAGTGATTCACTTATACATGCACATTTTTAAAAATATTCTTTTCCATTATGGTTTATTACAGGGTATTGAATATAGTTCCTTGTGCTCTACAGTAGGACCTTTTGTTGTCCATTCTATATATAATAGTTTGCATCTGCTGTACTCCACCGGCCAATGCAGGAGACATGGGTTCGATCCCTGAGAGGGAAGATCCCCTGGAGAAGGAAATGGCTATCCACTCCAGTATTCTTACCTGGAGAATTCCATGGACAGAGGAGCCTGGTGGATTACAGTCCATGGGGTCGCAAAGAGTCAGACACGACTGAACAACTAATCAACGACGACAACAACCCCAAACTGTCACTCCATCGCTCTCCCACTCCTCCCCCACACAGCGGCCTCTTTTGAGAGCTGTGATAGGCATCCTTGCAAGTACTCTATACACACACATTTCTCACAGCCTGTGAGACAGGTGTTATTTTTAGCCCAGTTTACAGATGAGAGTTTACATATTCTGTCCTAAGTCATTCAGCTAAAAGTGGTTGACTTGAGATCGCAACCAAGGAAGACTAACTGTAGAGTCTAACTCTATAATCATTTTTCTAAATCTTGATGAATATTTGAATAAATGAATATGTATGGTACATGCCTAGGATCTAGCATGTGTTAAAAATAAAGCTATCATTAATATTCTTATTATTTATAAGGGAACAGTTTTGTTTACTTATTGGTTGTTTCCTCACTGTCATCGTGGCCAGAACACGAGTTAGAGCAGTTAGTATGTTGAACGTGTGACTGACTAGTCTGCGAAACTTCTCCAGAGTTAGCTGTGTCTATAATAATTCCATGGCAGACATGCCTTGAGTCAGATCAGCTGATTTGGCTTAAGGCTATCTCAAACAGCCTTGTGGAATATGAATCTTCACTTTAAATTTGAAGATCTAATGCTACTCGATGTTCCACAAATCTTACTTAGAATCAGTGTTACACTTCTATGGAAGCTATAAAATGTATTTCAGTGACTGGAAGCCATTGAAAAGATTATCTAGAGATTTACTACTTTTAAATTGGAAGCCAAATAAGTGCAGCAGCCAAGCAGCAGAGGGGCAATCCAGGGGTAAGACTTCGTCTAATCCTCACCACTATCTTCTGTTGGTCTTTGCTCATTTCAATCAAGTTTGACCTTTAGTAAAAGATTTACAGTAATAAAAGGAGGTGAATACTCATTTAAAGTTAATGGTTGTACTGATCTATACTAACAACACATCACCTCCAAATCCTAGGTAATGTGCTAGGAAATTTAAAGCATATCTGGACAAAATGCTGTTCACAAATAGTGCGTTCCCCTGTTAACCCTACGGTTAGATGGAGGGGGATCTCCTTTATCTTAACTCATAGCAGTATTGTGAAGATTTGAAAATACTGATACATGTAAAACACTTGTACAGTGCTAAACACATTGTAAATGCTCTTATTTTTCCTAATCTTATTATTAATATAAAATAACTTGAGAGCTTTTATGTTTCATTGGAGATGCCTGGAGGCTTAAAGGAATGTGTTGAGAATGACCAAATCTCTCTTTTTTTCTATTTTAATTTTTTCCAGTGCTGTGTTAGTTTCTGCTGTACAGCAGTGTGAATCAGCCATAATCATACACATATCCCCTCCTTTTGGAGCCTCCCTCCCCACCCCACCCCTCTAGGTCATCACAGAGCACTGGACTGGGCTCCTTGTGTTATACACCAACTTCTCACCAGCTACCCATTTTATACATGCTAATGTATATATGTTGGTGCTACTGTCTCCATTTGTCCCACTCTGTCCAATGGAATATCACTCAGCCATAAAGAAGAATGAATTTGAGTCAATTCTAGTGAGATGAATGAACTTAGAGCCGGATATACAGAGTTAAGAAAGTTAGAAAGAGAAGAACAAATGGCATATGTATAGGGACTCATGTTCGATCCCTGGGTTGGGAAGATCCCCTGGAGAAAGGAATGGCAACCCATTCTAGTGTTCTTGCCTGGAGAATCCCATGGACAGAGAAGCCTGGTAGGCTACAGTCCATGGGGTTGCAAAGAGTCAGACATGACTAGTGACTAACACACACACACACATATTTTTAATTGGAGGATAATTGCTTTACAATATTGTTTTGGCTTCTGTCATATATCAACATGAATTAGCCACAGGTACACATATATCCCTTCCCTGTTGAACCTCTCTCCTACCTCCCACCCCTCTAGGTTGTCACAGGGCAGTGGTTTGAGCTCCCTGCATCATATAGAAAATTCTCACAGGCTGTCTCTTTTACATATGGTTATGTGTATGTTTCCATGCTACTCTCTCTCTGTTCCACCCTCTCCTCCCCCTACTGTGTCCATAAGTTTGTTCTCTATGTCTACGTCTCCATTGCTTCCCTGCAGATAGGTTCATCAGTACCATCTTTCTAGATTCCATATATATGCATTAATATATGATATTTGTTTTTATCTTTCTGACTTGTTTCACTCTGTATAATAGGCTCTGTGTTCATCCATCTCTTTAGAACTGACTCAAACGTGTTCCTTGTTACGGCTGCAAATGTTGTATATTAATGCATATATATGCAATCTAGAAAAATGGTACTGATGAATCTATTTGCAGAGGAGTGGAGACACAGATGTATGGAATGGACTTGGACATATCTACTCTCTCTCTCTCTCTTTTTTAAAGGTGGACATCTCTTCTTAAACAGAGAACTATATACAAATTACTCTTTGTTGTTGTTTAGTCATTCAGTTGTGTCCAGCTCTTTGCGACCCCATGGACTGCAACACACCAGGCATTGCTGTCCTTCACCATCTCCCAGAGCTTATTCAATCCTTCACCATCTCTCGGAGCTTATTCAAACTAATGTCTATCGAGTCAGTGATGCCATCCAACCATCTGATCCTCTGTCATCCCCTCTCCTCCTGCCTTCAATCTTAACCAGCATCAGGGCCTTTTCTAATGAGTCGGCTGTTTGCATCAGGTGGCCAAAGTATTGGAGCTTCGGCTTCAGCATCAGTCCTTCCAATGAATATTCAGGGTTGATTTCCTATAAGATTGGCAGGATTGGTCTTACAATCCAAGGAACTCTTAAGAGTCTTCTCCAACACCACAATTTGAAAACATCAATTCTTCTGTGCTCTGCCTTCTTTATGGTCCAACTCTCACATCCATATATGACTACGGGAAAAACCATAGCTTTGACTATATGGACCTTTGTTGACAAAGTAATGTCTCCTCTTTTTATTATCCTGCTTAGGTTTGTCATAGCTTTTCTTCCAAGGAGCAAGCATCTTTTAATTTCATGGCTGTAGTCACCATCTGCAGTGATTTTAAAGCCCAAGAAAAGAAACTCTGTACCATTTCCATTGTTTTCCCATCTATTTGTCATGAAGTGATGGAACTGGATCCCATGATATTAGTTTTTTGAGTGTCGAATTTTAAGCCAGCCCTTTTACTCTATTCTTTCATTTTCATCAAGAGACTCTTTAGTTCCTCTTGGCTTTCTGCCATAAGGAAGGTGTCATCTGCATATCTGAGTTTATTGATATTTCTCCTGGCAATCTTGATTCTAGCCTGTGCTTCATACAGCCTGGCATTTTGCATGATGTCCTCTGCATAGAAGTTAAATAAGCAGTTAAATATTCAGCCTTGACGTACTCCTTTCCAGTATGGCATGGATTTGGAAACAGTTCGTTGTTCCATGTCTGGTTCTAACTCTTGTTTCTTGATCTGCATATAGGTTTCTCAGAAGGCAAGTCAGGTGGTCTGGTATTCCCATCTCTTTAAGAATTTTCCACAGTTTGGATCCACATGGTCAAAGGCTTTGGCGTTAGTCAATAAAACAGAAGTAGATGTTTTTCTGGAACTCTCTTGCTTTTTCGATGATCCAACGGATGTTGGCAATTTGATCTCTGGTTCCTTTGCTTTCTTTAAATCCAGCTTGAACATCTGAAAGTTCATGTTTCACTTCTGTTGAAGCTTCATATAGAGAATTTTGAACATCACTTTGCTAGCATGTGAGATGAACACAATTGTTTGGTAGTTTGAACATTCTTTGGCATTGCCTTTCTTTGGGACTGGAATGAAAACTGACCTTTTCCAGTCCTATGGTCACTGCTGAGTTTTCCAAATTTGCTGGCATATTGAGCGCAGCACTTTCACAGCATCATCTTTTAGGATTTGAAATAGCTCAACTCGAATTCCATCACCTCCACTAACTTTGTTCGTAGTGATGTTT
Source organism: Cervus elaphus (assembly GCF_910594005.1). Lineage (NCBI taxonomy): Eukaryota > Metazoa > Chordata > Mammalia > Artiodactyla > Cervidae > Cervus > Cervus elaphus. The sequence goes on from NC_057846.1 coordinate 28,105,029, forward strand.
CCTAAGGCCCACTTGACTTTGCACTCCAGGATGTCTGACTCCAGGTGAGTGATCATACCATTGTAGTTATCTTGGACATTAAGATCTTTTTTATATAGTTCTTCTGTTTATTCCTGCCACCTCTTCTTAATATGTTCTGCTTCTGTTAGGTCCATACCATTTCTGTCCTTTATTGTGCCCATCTTTGCATGAAATGTTCCCTTGGTATCTCTAATTCTTTTGAAGAGATCTCTAGAATTTCCCATCCTATTTTTTCCCCTCTATTTCTTTGTATTGATCACTGAGCAAGGCTTTCTTATCTCTCCTTGCTAGTCTTTGGAACTCTGCATTTAGATAGATATATCTATCCTTTTTTTCTTTGCCTTTCACTTCTCTTCTTTTCTCAGCTATTTGTAAAACCTCCTCAGACAACCATTTTGACTTTTTGCATTTCTTTTTCTTGGGGATGCTTTCAATCACCACCTCCTCTACAGTGCTATGAACCTCTGTCCATAGTTCTTCAGGCACTCTGTCTGTCAGATCTAATCCCTTGAATCTATTTGTCACTTCCACTGTTTAATTGTAAGGGATTTGATTTAAGTCATACCTGAATGCTCTAGTGGTTCTCCCTACTTTCTTCTTGCACATCTCTTCTTAAAAAAAGAACTATATAGAAATTACCATAGGATTACTGATATGTTGCAATAAATGAAGGCTGTGTATAGAAAGGAGGCATTATTTTCTTGTTGCCAATCAGTAAGAAACTGGTAATGTCTTTAACTTCTGTGGAGGAGGGAAGAGCCTAAAAAGCAAAACAGTGTGGTCCGAGTTCTGTCTTTTGTTTACTATGCAGTCTGACGTTCCTCAGAAGAACTGCTTATTGCATTAGTTCCTCTGTCACTGAGCATGGATTGCTCTGATTCTTCCTCTTTAATCTGGCAGTGATGTCTGGCTGCCTTGCATCCTTGGTATCTGCAGCTTTGCTGGGCTGTGCTGTCTTGTTTCTCAATTTGGCAATTACAGCTTGGAGGGGAGGTATCTTTTTGAGACAAACCTTTCGTCTCTTCTTGGAGTCATACCGTGCTTTTTTTTTGGTACTGTGATACTTCCTTTTTCAGAATATTAAGTACAGTACTGGCACTGGCAATAAATAGGGAGAAGCTCAGAATTCTCTGGAGGAAATAATTTGGAAATAATTGCAAAATTTCTTTTTTGTCAGTATTCATTGAGGTACTTAGTTAACTCCGTATTCAACGCGGTAGGAAGGAAAACCACATTAAAAGAAAGTCTTTCTGGAATTAAGTTTCTTAAAACCAAATCCATTAAGAAATTTAGACTGTGTGAATCTGAGGTAAACATCAGAAGTGAGGATAAGTAAATTCTGGAGACCTACTGTGCAATCATGTACAGTGATAATGTATTGTAGACTTGAAATATGCTAAGAGAGTAAATCATAAGAGTTCTCACCACTCACACAAAAAAGATAACTGTGTGATGTGATCAATGTGTTAATTTTCTTGACTGTGGCAGTTATTTCACAGTGTAAATGTGTATCAAAATATCCTGTTGTATACCTTAAATATGATTTTTATTTGTCAGTCATACTTCAACTAAGCTGTTAAAAAATATAAATTTTTTAAAAATAAGAAAATGCCTTTGAGAGAAAAGTCAGGTGTGACAGAGTCCCCTGAGGAACGGTAATCAGGGAAGACAGTTGAGTAGATATCCGTTGTATAAAACTATTCTCCTGGAACATGAGCAGAAGAGACAAGAAAAGCTTGAAATGTGCTTTAAACATCCAAATGGGGATTGTTTGAACTGTCATAATAATATCTCACAGTCTCAGTGTATATACAAATTTATTTCTCACAGTTCTGGGGACTAGAAGAAGTTCATTATCAAGGTCCTGGCAAATTTGGTTTCTGCTAAAAATCTTACTGGCCTTCCTTCTGGCTGCATCCGGTCATGGCCTCTCCTCTGTGCTTTGTGGAGTAAGAGAGCAAGTTCTCTGGTGTCTCTTCTTAGTAGGACAATAATCCTGTTGGATCAAGGCCCCACTTTTGTGAATTCAGTTAACCTTAATTATTTTTTTAGGGGCCCCACCTCCAAATACAGCCATGCTGGGAGTTAGAGCTTCAAACATAAATTCTAGGGGGATACAAACATTCAGTTCAGAAGAGAGATTTTGATTAGGTAGTGGAAAAAATCTTGGATTTGGGAGAGATATTTGGACTAGAAGTATAAAGAATATATTTAAGACTTGGCTGCATGTAGATGAGATTTCTAAACACAAGACTGATGCAATCATTAAGGAAGGGACTGCTGATAGAGAAGAGAATTAGACCAAAGACTGTATCCTGAGTTTTTAGAGTGAGTTTAAGAGAAAAATTGGAGGCCCGGAATAAAAGCAATTCTTCTGAGAACTTCATTGCCAAAGAAAGAAAGAAATGTTTTGCTATCTGGAGAAAATAATCATACCAAGTTTTTTTCTTTAAAGAGGGCACCTTAATAGAACACATTGTATTTAATTGCTCAGTCGTGTCCAACTCTTTGAGACCCTTTGGATAGTAGCCTGCCAGGCTCCTCTGTCCATGGGATTTTTCAGGCAAGAATACTGGAGTGGGTCGCATTTTCTCTTTCAGGGATCTTCCTGACCCAGGGATCATACTGAGTCTACTGTGTCTCCTGCATTGCAGGTGAATTCTTTACCCACTGAGCCACTGGGGAAGCCCTTAATAGAACATAAACTGATATAAACAATCCAGTGGAAAGGAGAAAATTGATGATGTAGCAAAGAGAAGAATCACCCGAGTGATATCCTTGAATAGATTAAAAGGATGTGGGTTATAGTATACAAGTCAAGTAAGTATGTTTATAAAAGAGACAGACTAATTTATCTTTGGTGAAAGCAGGAGAGGCAACATGACTAAAGGTGCTGGTCAGAGGGTTGATTTTAATGTGGAAGTCTGTGGGAATTCTCTTCTGACTGACTGAATAAAGCAGGAAGTCAGATGAGAATGAAGATGAAAGGAAGTGTTGAAGGTTTGTGGACAGAGAGGAGGAGATAGGAAATACTCATCTAAGAAAGAGAACTGTGGATGTATTAGAGAAAATATGCTATGATTCCCAGAAAGTATTAAGGCTTGGTTCATGGTCCCTAGTAGCTCAGTTGGTAAAGAATCCATCTGCAATGCAGGAGACCCTGGTTCAATTCCTGGGTTGGGAAGATCTCCTGGAGAAGGGATAGACTACCCACTCCAGTATTCTTGAGCTTCACTTGTAGCTCAGCTGGTAACGAATCTGCCTGCAATGTGAGAGACCTGGATTTGATCCCTGAGTTGGGAAGATCCCCTGGAGGAGGGAAAGGTTACCCACTCCAGTATTCTGGCCTGGAGAATTCCATGGGCTGTATATTCCATGGGGTTGCAAAGAGTCGGACACGACTGAGCAACTTTCACTTAGAGTCATGAGTGTAAAGTAAGGAAGACCAGCTGACCTGATTTTGGATTTTCCTTCATCTAGATTCACTTGCTCAGGTTCAGGTGAGAGAGTAGGCAGAGAGTTGAATTTAAGCAGTATAGAATTCCAACAGCATAGAGAGAGGAGTCAGGTGTAGGGGGTGTTCAGAAGTAGAAGATGGTAGTGATAATGGTTGTTTGAATCAGAGTGCCAGAGGAACTGACTTAAACACAAGGTGATGTTCAAAAATAGGAATCTTGACATTGAAATTATGAAGAAAATGCTGTTATTGTTAGTGACATAGTCTAGTTATGGCCATAATAATGATTGCAACTTCCTAAGTTCTCTGTGTGTGTGTTTTAATATACTTTATGGAAGCAAAAAATAGTACTATAGCACCATATCAGGGAGTATTTGAACTGTATACAATTTTTAGGGAGTAGGTAAAAATAGTATCACCATGGCTGGTGATAGCAGTTCTGCATCTATAAAAATGCAGAACTTTGCAAACTATCTTAATCTTAACTCACTTTGACACATACACACACACACACACACACTTTCCCCCCAAAGTTTTGAAATATGTGGTCACTGTATAGATCACTGCCCACCTGGAAACTACTCAATTCATAGACATTTTCAATCTGGTTTCTAGGCAGTTCTCCTAGCAATAAAGCAGTACCTCCATGAATACAAAATGATTTACGGATAAACTGGAACTGCAGCGTTCCTGCTATTCTTCTGACCTTTCAGAGTCAGATGCAAAATCCAATATCACAGATGACAAATTTTTATAGGATCAAGACATGACCTGGAATTAGTTTCAGTGTGCTTTCGTAGTTGCACTCTGATCTAGAAAATCAAGGTTTGTTGAGATCAATGAGTTTCCATTATTTCTTGCTTGATATTACTTGTTTAAGTTCTAATTTAAATACATCTCATTTGTTAGAAGATGTTGATTTTCAATGTATGCTGATGAGGTTTAATACCTTTTCATGTCACTGAAATATGTTTATAGTAATCATTTTATTCAAACCGGAGAACTATGTCTAAGATAAAATTTGATTGAGTTATGCCCAATCTCTTGATGGCATTACAATAAAGAAATTTATCTATGTGTGTATCTATGTGTATCTATGTATGTGTTTATCTATCTATCTATTTATCTATCTACTTATAGTCTTCTGAATCTATAAAGCCACAGAACTTTGAAAACTATCTTGACAAACCAAATCACAACAAAAGAATTAAAACAACATATGAAAGTATAGGCTAAATTTGTCATGGAAACTTCTTTGCACTAAATCCTCTAACAGTGCTATTTACCGCGTAGAATAAGACAGCCTTCTTTACAACTTAATTGTTCTTCCAAATATCATACTTTACTTCCTGAGACTTTTGAGAGACGTTCTGGGCCCGTGATCTTAACTCTCCTTTTGGTCCCCAGTTCCAGTGTCAGCCAGGTTAAGCTTGGCAACAATGCTCCACGGGTTAAGTGGCATAGGGTTTATTTTCAATTATGCCATCATGTGATATGTGAGACTAAACATAAATGAGGAATGAGAAATTCAGGTAAGTCAGGTGATGCAAAAATTCAGTAGAGAATTAGGACCCAGCAAGACTGTTTCTTTGCGTTTATTTGTTTTGAGAGGATATTTAATTTTCAGAGTCCTTTCTGAAAAATGGTAGAAATGATCAGAGGGTAGAAATTGTTTATATTTGGAAACTTTCAATGTGCTTCCTTGATCACAGTTGTAATGCCTTTGCAACTTTTGACCAAATTCTGCTTTTGGTCTCAAAAAGTAGATAGAGAGGAAAGGGCATGATAGAATAAAGAAGAAAATTAACTTTTTTTTTTTTTTTTGAGAAGGATTAGTGTTAGCTATCTGCATGATGTGATTTCAGACTTAAGTATCTGAAATATTGAATACTTTCTCTGCTAACTTCTTGTTGTCTGAAGTTTTCCCATTATCTTTATTTTTCTATGAAGATATACAAGACCTTCTAGAACTAACACCAAAAAAAGATGTCCTTTTCATCATAAGGAACGGGAATGCAAAAGTAGGAAGTCAAGAGATACTGAAAACAGGCAAATTTGGCCTTGGAGTGCAAAATGAAGCAGGGCAAAGGCTAACAGAGTTTCATCAAAAGAACACATTGGTCATAGCAAAGACAACACAAAAGGTGACTCTACACATGAACATCACCAGATGGTCAATACCAATATCAGATTGATTATATTCTTTGCAGCCGAAGATGGAGAAGCTCTATACAGTCAGCAAAAACAAGACTGGGAGTTGACTGTGGCTCAGATTATGAACGCCTTATTGCAAAATTCAGACTTAAATTGAAGAAAGTAGGGAAAACCACTAGACCATTCAGGTACAACCTAAATCAAATCCCTTATGATTTTACAGTGGAAGTGACGAATAGTTTCAAGGGATTAGTTCTGACAGAGTGCCTGAAGAACTATGGACGGAGATTCATAGAATTGTACAGGAGGCAGTGATCAAAACCATCCCCCCAAAAAGAAACGCAAAAAGGCAAAATGGTTGTCTGAGGAAGCTTTACAAATAGCTGAGAAAAGAAGAGAAGTGAAAGGCAAAGGAGAAAAGGAAAGATCTATCCATTTGAAGGCAGAGTTCCAAGAACACCACAGAGAGATAAGAAAGCCTTGCTAAGTGATCAATGCCAAGAAATAGAGGAAAACAATAGAATGGGAAAGACTAGAGATCTCTTCAAGAAAATTAGAGATACCAAGGGAACATTTCATGCAAAGATGGGTACAATAAAGGACAGAAATGGTATGGACCTAACAGAAGCAGAAGATAATAAGGTGGCAGGATACATAGAAGAACTATACAAAAAGATCTTCATGACCTAGATAACCACAATGCTATGATCACTCACCCGAGTCAGACATCCTAGAATGCGAAGTCAAGTGGGCCTTGGGAAGTATCACTATGAACAATGCTAGCAGAGGTGAGGGAATTCCAGCTGAGCTATTTCAAATCCTAAAGGATGATGCTGTGAAAGTGCTGCACTCAATATGCCAGCAAATTTGGAAAACTCAGCAGTGGCCACAGGACTGGAAAATGTCAGTTTTCATTCCAGTCCCAAAGAAAGGGAATGTCAAAGAATGTTAACCACACATTTGCATTGATCTCACATGCAAGCAAAGTGATGCTCAAAATTCTCAATGTGAGGCTTCAACAGTATGTGAAATATGAACTTCCAGATCTTTAAGCTGGACTTAGAGAAAACAGAGGAACCAGAGATCAAATTGCCAACATCCATTGGATCATCATAAAAGCAAAAGAGTTCCAGAAACACATCTATTTCTGCTTTATTGACTACGCCAAAGCCTTTGACTGTGTGGATCACAACAAATTGTGGAAAATTCTTAAAGAGATGGGAATACCAGACCTCCTGAGAAATCTGTATGCATGTCAAGAAGCAGCAGTTAGAACTGGACATGGAACGACAGACTGGTTCCAAATTGGGAAAGGAGTACATCAAGGCTGTATGTTGTCACCCTGCTTATTTAACTTCCATGCAGAGTACATCATGCAAAATGCCAGGCTAGATAAAGCACAAGCTGGAATCCAGGTTGCTGGGAGAAATATTAATAACCTCAGATAAGCAGATGACACCACCCTTACAGCAGAAAGTGAAGAAGAACCAAAGAGCCTCTTGATGAAAGTGAAAAGGAGAGTGAAAAAGTTAGTTTAAAACTCAACATTCAAAAAATGAAGATCATGGTATCTGGTCCCATCACTTCATGGCAAATACATGGAGAAACAGTGACTGAACTGAGAAAACTTTATTTTGGGGGGCTCCAAAATCACTGCCTGTGGTGACTGCAGCGATGAAATTAAAAGACGCTTGCTCCTTGGAAGAAAAGCTACGACCAACCTAAACAGCATATTAAAAAGCAGAGACATTACTTTGCTAACAAAGTTACATCTAGTCAAAGCTATGGTTTTCCAATAGTCATATATGGATGTGAGAGTTAGACTATAAAGAAATCTGAGCACTGAAGGATTGATGGTTTTGATCTGTGATATTGGAGAGGACTCTTGAGAGTCCCTTGGACTGTAAGGAGATCAAAGCAATCAATCCCAAAGGAAATCAGTCCTGAATATTCATTGGAAGGACTGATACTGAAACTGAAACTCCAATACTTTGGCCACCTCTTGTGAAGAACTGACTCTTTGGATAAGACCCTGATGCTGGGAAAGACTGAAGGCAGGAGAATGGAATGGCGGATGATGAGATGTTTGGATGGTATCTCTGACTTGATGGGCATGAGTTTGAGTAAGCTCCGGGAGGTGGTGATGGACAGGAAAGCGTGTTGTGCTGCAGTCCATGGGCTGCAAAGTGTCCAACGTGACTGAGTGACTGAACTGAACTGATCTCTCTGTTTTAATGATTTAAAACTTTATTGACAGTTAAAGTAAAAATGCCTATATGTCACCCAACTAAGTTTTTTGGGCAAATGTGATAAACTTTGCAAGTCCCTGCCCTCAGGTCAAGTTTTGAAGGAGATATAGTAGAGAGTGGAATAGTGGAAATCATCACTCTTATGTTCTTCCATTCAAACTTTCTCCTCAGCTATACAAGCAGAATTCCCACCTGATTTACTCCCTTCTCACACCTCCTCTCCCATCCCTCTGTCTTTTTTGCTTTTCCTGAGTATATTCTTCTTGGACTGATTTTTAATTTATAAAGTCCAGGAAAATTTCCAATATATGTCTCAGTTTTGATGCCTCTGTTTATTTTTTTTAATTTCCTGAGCACTGTATACTTCTTTAATCCACAAATTCATTTTTTTCCTCTTGCATCTCATGGACATTTTCTTCAATATACAAATGAACCTTTTCTCTTTCTTCCATTTATAGGACAGAATACACGATTTCCATGAAATAAAGTACAGTTTATTTACCTTTCCTGGATTAGCATTATTTGTCTGATATAACTATTAATTCTCTTCTAAGAGATTTGCAATCTCTTTGTCTTTCTTCTCTCTGCTCATTTGGCCTTTATTTCAGTATTTGACCACATATATTCTGTTTGTGCCATTTCACGTGTATTTATTATTTTTCTAATAGTGATGTTTTGATCTCCACTTTGTCTTTTTTGCTTTTCAATTTCATCCTTCAATTTATTCTGTTGTCTTATCCTTTCATCTTGGATGTCTTGTTTTGTTGATTTCATGTTGTCCATGATTTCTTCTAAAGAGCAAATGATTCATTGTGGAGATTTTTTCCCCTGTTTTTGTGGTACTGTTTAAGTCCATAATTGATTCTTTTTTTTCTTTGTTTCTGTGTTTTTAAAAAAAATTTCATTAAACCTGTCCTCCTTATTTTGTTTGAAATTTAAATTAAGAAAATATTTACATGTTTCTTGTAATCAAAAAAAACTATAGAGGTATATAAAGACTTTTTGCTACACTCCTCCCAACCCCACCCGCTTAGGTTATTATTGCTAATGATCTTGTGTGTATATGTTCATATTTTTTCTGCTACTAATATATATATATGTACACACATATATGCCTGTACATATGATTTTCTTTTTCTTTAAAAATAAGGTCTAATTTCACATATGTTTTTGAAATTTGTTTTTTAAAAATTTGCTTTTTCAAAATTTAATATCACTATTGAGGTTTTTTCTTGGTTACTGTAAACGATACTGCAGTAGATACTTATATATGTAATATATATCCTTATATGCTAATGCTTTTATATTGAATTGATTTCATTCAATAAAATGCTTTTATTGAATTGAGTTCAAAAGGGAATTATGGGTCAGAGGGCATGTGAATTTCATTATTGATAGAAACTGTTGGATTACTTTGTTGAACGCTCATAACAGTTCAGGCTTGGATCAGCATTGCATTGAGTGAATATTTACCCATTTGCTAATATGAAAATGATACTTCATAGCTAGCTCGATTTGCACTTCTTAGGCTATAAATGAAAAGGAAAAACTTTTCAAATATTTTTTGGCATTTCCTCTTCCATGAATTGCTTCCTGTATTTTGCTCTTTTTTTTGTATTGAATTGCTTATAATTTACATGTAACATTATTTTTTGTGTATAAATTCTTTGTCCTATTGTTGCACATATTTTTTCCCTAGTCTCTTATATGTTTGGACTTTAAGTAGTGCTTCATCTTAAAGAAATTTTAAAAGCATAATAATTAGAAATTCTAGAGGAAAATTAACAAAATAAATTGCTGTGTAAGAGACAGCATACGTTCATGGCACAGTATTTCATTCTGCAGAGAACAAGACCCATGAAATTATAATATTGCAAACAAATAGGAAGTTAAATGACTCCCTTCTGGAGTTTCCTCTTTTGTATTTATCTTGGACTAATTTTCTTGAGTTGATTTATTTCACCCTGTGGAACGCTTGTCTTTTTTTTTGCTTTGATTTTATTATTTCTGATCCTACTGTTCCTGATGCTGTTTGGTTTTTGCTCCTCATTTTGCTGGATGGTGTCCTTTCTTAACTTCATAAGAAAGGTATGTGGAATGTAAAGTTTAAGTGTCCTTGTATGCTTGAAAGTGAAACTGCATTTTACCTACATTGTTAATAATTTAAACTGGTGAGAGAATATTAGGTTGAAACTGATCTTGCATCTCCATTGTCTGATAACACCTAGTGATGCTTATTAAAAGTTTCATGCAAGCATAATTCTTGTTTCTTTGTAGACACCTTTCCCCCCTCTGTTTAATGCCTTATGGATGCACATATACTCTTTACCCTGTTCTTAAATTTTACCATGATATGTGAAACTTAAAAAAATTTAACTTCCTAATATTCACTAAATTCTTAAAGTTTTAAGATTTATATCATCTTTTAGCTTTTGCAATATTTCTTGCATGGATTAAAAAGTTATTTACTTTCTGTTGTGGACTGAATTGTGTCTCCTACTTTCCCTCATCTTCATGTGTTGAAGCCCCTAATCCCCAATGTGAAAATAGAGCCTTTAAGGAGATAATTTAGGTTAAGTGAGGTCATGAAAGTGGGATCCTAATCTGATAAGTCTGGTATTGTGATAAGAAGAGAGAGAAACACCAGAGATCTCTCTGTTTGCCATTTGAGGGTTCACCAAGAAGGCGGCTGTCTGTAAGCCAGGAAGAGACGTATTCAGAGGAAGAAATTGAGGGTCTTCCTCAGATACTATGCTGTCGGTCAATAAAAATGCAGCATTTGGATTTTGTGTTTATATAATTTATTTTTCCGCATATAATATTTGTTTGGGGGGATTTGAAAATGTCATAAAACTGGCATTGCAATATGTTAATACATTTGAGAGGTCCCAGCCTATCAGTGATACTTGAAACAACAGGGTTAATTTTTGTCCACATCAAGGGATGACTTAATAGAAAGCCTAACATAGTTCTGGGTACATGAATAGGGCTCAAGTGATGTAAGGCTTTTTTCTAAGGAGAGCAGAAGGGGAGCTGGTTTTAATTCAGAACCCAAACACCAGAATGCTAAGGGCCTTACTCTGAGCTCAACACTTTTATTAGCTGGGCTAGTTCTTTGGCAGGTAGTTCATTCTAGTATAGTATTATTACTAGCAAAGACCTTTTAAATTTTCTCTGGAGTGTACATGTTTGGCTGTTGGCACCCTGTGTACAATGGCTAGAAGGGTGTATGGGTTACAGATTTCATCTAAGACCTGTAAGCCACCTCCCCCTGCTCAGTTTCTTACTGTCAGGCTCTATGAGACCATGCCGTGGGCCGAGCGCTCTGAAATCTTGATGAGCAGGTGGCCGCTCTCCACAGCTGTGGGACCCTTCTGCCTCCTTCACTGTGTACTTTCATTATTATAGAATGTTTTGGATAGACCCCGTTCACTGTTGGCTTCCACCATTTCTCTTCGTTGTTGATGGATTGTAACTTTGTTATGCTCTTATTGTTATTTTCACAAGACCTCAAAAGGAGAAGAGAAATGCAGGTATTTAGTCTGCCATTCTGAAATGGAAAATTCTAATTTTTATGTAGATAAAAATGTTTGTCCTCTACAGAGTTGATCTTTTTTAAACACACTGTATTTATTTATCTTTATTACTGGTAGTATTTTTGCATATTTTCCATCTCACTTTGTATAACTGTATTAGCATTTAATTGGCATTTATAGGACTTCTATGTAATATGTTTCAATTCTGTTAGACTCTTTCCCCATCTTCCCTGAGACATGCTAGTCTTATTTTCTTAAATGATGTCTTTTGTTTTTTGTTTCTCTGTTTATTTTTGCAAAATAAAAATTTTGTGGCCCTGCAAAGTTTTACTTCATTTAGGGGTTAGGATCACCAAGTATAAAGTTCTGAAGGTAGAGTTAATTTTTTATCCATCCCTGCATTCCTAAAGGATCTGTGTAGAGATCAAGAGGCCTTGATGAAATGAGTAGCTACAAGGAAACATTTCTCTCACTCACCTCTATTAACTTGTTTACTCATTCATTCAGCAAACATTTATTGATGAGCCACTGTGTTCCAGCCATTGAGCACTACTATACACTGGGGATCCAGAGCCAAACACGGCTGGTGTGCCTTCTAGAAATTCAGAAATGTAGCACTTATCATTTATCTTGCTCTGTGCTCTGTGAGGTCTATGAAAGTCTTTTGTCCCTAATAGAAAGGTGGTTGAGGGTGAAAGCTATTTAGTATATTTCTTTGGAGCTCATTCCCTGCCCACTCCAGAAAAATAGCTCGGTGGGTCCATGGTTCCCTCGGGTCTGTGTTCTGGTGTCATCAGAACTTTAAGATGCTCTCTGGGAGTGGGCATGTTCTGCTCATGGCTCTTTCTTAAAGCCACATTTGTTGCTCTTATTTATATGTTTCTTCAACACTTTAAATATAGTAAGTGTACAAAAATTTTAACCATGTAAATATCATGGTAGGGATGGTAGAAATTGTATTAGGTAGTGTCTGGAACAGGAAATTTGCTTTCACTTGAGCAGTGTCAAGACAGAGTAAGACTAGTACACATTTCAAGGAGATGGTATCCAGGGATGGCAGGAGTGAAGATTTGGGTTTTGGGAGTGATGAGTCAGAATTTTTGAGTAGCTCTTTCCATTTCCTTAAGTCAAAGCACAAAAGACTAAGACAAGAAAACACAGAGGGGGTGGCAGAAAGTACCTAGCTTCTATTACCAGTAGAGTTGTCTTTGTTGGAGTTTTGCTGCATGCTAGATTTTTTTTCTTTCTTAGTAGGATTCATAGAAAATCTATTTATTAGCTCACTGTTTTTTGGTCTTTTTCTCACTCCTGAGAATTTGAGTATGTCATTATATCTTTAATTTTTATATATATTTTTCTTAATTAAAAAAATATGTCATAGTAAGTGTGGGAACAGTACTTGAAATAATTGTTGTATGGATTACTTCACTGTAGTATGTATGCCAGTTATGTATAAATATATACAATATGTTACAACATAGTATAGCATAGCACAGCAAAATGTACAAAATCCTTTCTATCTATTAGTTTAGGTGGAGCTCAAATTTTATTCTGCCACAAAGTCTTCCTTGAACAATTGTCTAGAAGTCATCTTGCCCACTTATCTCGAATATATATTTAGCACTTAGCTAGCATTACAAGGAAGTTTATGATATATGTTTAAATATTAGGAGTAATGTAAGTAATGTTAGGTAGCTTGTAGTATGTATTCATTATATGCTAGGCACAGTGGTAGCCAAACCCAGGTAAAAACTCCCAATAAGTAAGAATAATGTGTTTGAGGTCATCATACCTTCATTATATCATGATGTCTGCATAAAAAGAACATTGAATAAAATAATCTAATTATTGGTTTATTTTGTAGATAATTTTGTTTCCCATCTTTAAATCAAGAACTTTAGAAATATTATCACATCATTAGTTTTCTATAGTATTTGAAATTGCCTGTAACATTGGATTTCATTTATTAGATATCAGAACTTCAGTATGATCAGGATTTATATATCTTTGTAATAGAATAATAGTAATTGATAACATCTATTGACTGCTTATTATGTGTCAGACACTATTGTAATTATTTTAAAACATTAGGTCTATTGAGTCTTTGTAATAACCACCCTTATTATCCCCAATTTTGGAGGAAGAAATTGAGGGCTTTCCCCAAATGCTTTGCTGCCTGTCAATAAAAATATAGCATTTGGGTTTTGTGTTTATGTAATTTAATTCTTTTTCAGTATTGTTGTTTTTTTTTCAATTATATGACTTAAAGAAGACTGTATTATAAGAAACTATAGGACAAATTGGAGAAGGAAATGGCAACCCACTCCTGTATTCTTGCCTGGGAAATCCCATGGACAGAGAAGCCTGGTGGCTACAGTCCTGTGGGGATCATAAAGAGTCAGACATGACTTAATGACTGAACAACAACAACTTAGGACAAAGATGTAGGAGAAGATACGTTCTCCAAAGTATCTGACCTTTTCTTAAGGACAGCCACTAGCTAAAAATCTGTATCAGTATAACCACTGATGGGGTGGCTACTTTGGAAGAAAAGAAGGCTGTTGAGATAAGATTACAGAGATACATGAAGTTGATTTGCTGCCTCATTCAAACTTAAGTGACTACAGCAAAAAACAACAACAACAACAAAAACTGATGATGGAAGAACCATAGAATAATGTAAATGTTAGTGTGGTAAATTTTATAAAAATAAAATAACTGTTAAATCTGATCAAAGAATGAACGAAAGCTTATCCACAGGTGAGATAATCTTTTCTGTGTTAAGTTCCAGTAGGGATTTGTTGATCAAGAAAATTAACATGTGGTTCTACTTATTGGAACCCTCTTCCTCCTTAAATTATTTCCTCCTCATTTTTGCAGGGTAATTGGGCATAGGGATGTCATGATAGCTAGGAATTTAAAGAGTTTATTTGAATAAACTGAGATCTCTAAGCATAGCTATGTTTCTTCTCAGCTTCAAGATAATTTGCTAGTTAACCATCACAGCATCCTAGAGAGTTGGGATCAAAATATGCTTTTCACTTTGCAGGTTGCTTTAGGCAAAGACCAGATAAGCGCCTTATCTGAGCTTGCCGGCAAGCCAGGGGCAGAGCAGGAATTAGAATGTCACACTCTGGATGCTTTATCTTGGGTTTAGTCGAGGAATTCTCACCACTTCCCATACAGACAAGTGGCAAGTGGGGAAGCAAAGGTGAGGCGGGGAAGCAAAGGTGAAGCAGGGAAGCAGTGCTACCTGGGTCTGCCTGAGGCTGTCATTGTGAATTTCTGTGTTTCTACGGGGAGTTAAGAACCCAGGAGTCAGTAAACTAACCTCCAGATAATAACATCAACAATCCATTTTTTCAAGTTCATATATTTCTTTGAACTGACAGCCTCATCTCCCTAGTTCACTGCCAAAGGCTAATACTGTGCTGAGCTTTACCATGAAAATCTTTTTCACTCTAGAAAACAGCTGAGAGGAAATAACATGACATTTTTCTCTTCAATTAAACCTATAGCTCTGTTTACTCCAGAAAAGTGCGATGCTTACTAAATAAAGATTTATGATCCTACATATGTTCTTTAAAAACCAACCTATATTAAGTATATAAAAGTGTCAATCAGCTAAGTGAAATTTAGCAAAATTGAAAAGACAGAGTGACAGGATAAATGGAGAAGCTGGAGACAAACTTACAGTTCCAAAATATTTATGGCTTCATACTGAAAACAAAAAGTACCCCAGAATAGGTCTGCATATTGAAAACATAAGCTTCGATTCTGGAGTTTTACAGTTTTTAAACAAAGTTATTAAAACATAACTTGTCCAGTATTTTCTTGTCCTAGGCAAAATCACACATTTGATTTATGAAGATAGTCAGTTGTGATAAAACAGGTCAGACCATAGTCATTTTACTTCATAAGTGATACGATTTTAATTCTTATCTAAACTCCAAACATGACTGAAAGTGATAGAAAGAAGCCTCCAAAGCCACAAGGGAGACGCTAGAACAAAACTTCGAATTCACCCAAAACTAAGATGGGGAGAGGTGATTAAAAATAGGGTGTATTTTTCATTTACTAGAGAAAATGTAGAAAACAAATTGAAGAAAAAATCTGCAAATCTTAAACCGGAGTAAGCATTTTGTTCTGTTTTCAGTATTTTTCTAACCAGTTGCACATATTATTGAAACGATTACTATCATTCTGTACATGTACTTTGTAATTGTTACCTCATTTCTCAATATATTTCAGTGGTTGCTCATATTTTTCACTGTTTTTGAATACGTGGTTTAAAAGCAAAATATCTTAGTCTGTCATTTGTGGTACAAAAATTCTTTTAACCAATTGTGCATATCTAGTCATTTGGATGTTTCCGATTTTTATGTATTATAAATAATAGCTACAAGCTTTCAAAGCCTTGCAGACTTAAGCCTTTCTTTTATAGGAAGATATTGCACTATTATATTAAATTGTATAATTATGCTGTAATATATAGTCCTATTATAACTCAGCTTTATTAAGTTTTTCTTCAGATGATTTCTTCTTTAAGAACAGAAGTGATTGTGTCTGGTACATCATTTTTCCATTAACTGCATCTGCCTTTTCTTCTGTCATGATTTTAATCTCTGATAGTTTCTTACATATTAGAGACAGCTGCTTTGTTCTATACACTACTGTTCAGTTTTCACCAGTGTTGGCTTTGTTCTCCAGTGAATCCCATCTTGAGTGATTCTAATCTCATGAATATATTACTTTGGCCATTTTACTTTTAATTTATATCCTTTTTATTTTAACTCACCTCCGAGCCAAATTCCTTTTTCTTATCAATATGTTATCTTACCCTCTCATCTCTCAGCTCTTATTTCAAAGGTCTATACTTTGAATTCTACTATGAACAGAAGACAGTTTTCTAAAGTCGCATTTTCTGAAGTATCCTTTAAAGGATTCCATTCTTAAAGCTATGTTTTTTAAGTTCAAGAAAAATTTTCTGGTCCTCACACCCTCTTTGCGTTTATTATTCTTTCATTGAACAGGAAGTTAATTCAGCCTACTTATCACCTCTAAAATGGGGTATTACTTTGTTAAAATTGCTTTAGGCTAAGGTAAGAGAAAGCATCACAGTGGCTTAACCAGATAGAGCCTTTTATTCTCAGGTGATCAGAAGTCTAGAGCTAAGCAGTCTAGAGCCAACACAGCTGGTCAAAGAATTAACTGACAACCAAGGCTGGTTCTGGTTTCTCAACCTTCAACCTTAGGGTGAATTTTATTGTTATGGTCACAAAGTGGCTATACCAATTCTAGACATCGTTTTTCTCTCTAATAGATGTGTATGTACATGTGTGTAAGTGTGTGTGTATATATATATATGTGTGTGTGTGTGTGTGTGTCTGTATTATGCATATATATAATTCAGTTCAGTTCAGCCACACAGTCATGTCTGACTCTTTGTGACCCTGTGGACTGCAAGTACCCCAGGCTTCCCTGTCTGTCACCAACTCCTGGAGCTTACTCAAACTCATGTCCATCAAATTGGTGATGCCATCCAATCATCTCATCCTCTGTCGTCCCCTTCTCCTCCTGCCTTCAGTCTTTCCCAGCATCAGGGTCTTTTCCAATGAGTCAATTCTTCACAACAGGTGGACAAAGTACTGGAATTTCAGCTTCAGCATCAGTCCTTCCAATGAATATTCAGGATTGATTTCCTTTAGAATTGACTGGTTTACAGTCCAAGGGACTCTCAAGAGTCTTCTCCAACACCGTAGTTCAAAAGCTTCAATTCTTCGGGGCTCAGCTTTCTTTATAGTCCAACTCTCATATCCATACATGACCACTGGGAAACCATAGCTTTGACTAGACGTACCTTTGTTGGCAAAGTAATGTCTCTGCTTTTTAATATGCTGTCTAGGTTGGTCATAGCTTTTCTTCCAAGGAGCAAGTGTCTTTTAATTTCATGGCTGCAGTCACCATCTGCAGTGATTTTGGAGCCCCCAAAAACACAGTCTCTCTCTGTTTCCATTGTTTCCCCAGCTATTTGCCATGATATGATGGGACCAGATGCCATGATCTTCGTTTTCTGAATGTTGAGTTTTAAGCCAACTTTTTCACTCTCCTCTTTCACTTTCATCAAGAGGCTTTTTAGTTCCTCTTCACTTTCTGCTATAAGGGTGGTGTCATCTGCATATCTGAGGTTATTGATATTTCTCCTGGCAGCCTTAATTCCAGTCCTGTCCTTGATCTCAGTTGTTTCTGACTCTTTATAGTCCATGGAAATCTCCAGGCCAGAATACTGGAGTGGGTAGCCTTTCCCTTCTCCAAGGGATCTTCCAACCCAGGGATCAAACCCAGGTCTCCCACATTGCTGGTGGATTCTTTACCAGCGGAGCACAAGGGAAGCCCATATATATAATAGGGATGTATCCTTTTTGTTCTTTAAATTTTTATTGAAGTATAATTGATTTAGTGTAGATGTGTATTCTGAAGAGGGGAAGGACAAGGAGAAGAAGGTACAAGTGTCCATTTTTTAAAATCATTATTAGGAAAATAGTCTACTTGGGAAAGCTCCTCTCAGGACGTTTCTGTTTCTTTGCTAAGAGCCATGTCACATGGTCACCTATAGCTGCAGTGGAGTTTGAGGACATGCATATATTTAGCTGGTGCAGCTTTTTTTTTTTTTTAAAACAAAAAACAAAAATTGGGATGAAGACCAATATTACAAGTCAAAAGCCTTTTAACGTTTGAATTTCTGTCATTACATGTAAAAAGAGAGCTACAATGCAGGAATGTCTCTGGCTAGCTGGGAAAGCAGCTCTGAATGAAGAGGAGCACCTCTGCTCTTCTCTGAAACAGAGAGCAAGCATTGCTAATGTGGTGAGACATTCCTAAGTGCTAGGAAACAGTCAGAGGTGAGATCTATTGATACTGCCTCTTTTATTAAGAGAAAGTGAAAGTCGCCTGATCATGTCCAACTCTTTGGGACCCCACTGACTATATAGTCCATGGAATTCTCCAGGCCAGAATACTGGAGTGGGTAGCTGTTCCCTTCTCTAGGCTATCTTCCCAACCCAGGGATCAAACCCCGGTCTCTTGCATTGCAGGCAGATTCTTTACCATCTCAACCACCTGGGAAGTACTCAGAATCGGGAATATTGTAACCTTTATTACATGACACATTCACTTCATCTTCCAGGTGTGGCTTGATTTCACTCATTCATATATTCATTTATTTTTGTGTAAAATAACTTAATAAGCACTATGAATTATAAAGTGACACTGAACAAATGGTACCCATGACCATCTGGTACCCTTACTTCTTTCTTGCTTCTTTGGTAGCCATTTGTTTCTTTCCTTTTTTATATAATTTTGTTGCATTTATATGTATCCCTTCAAAAGTGTGGGGTTTTTTTGTTTTTTTTTTTAAGTTGTATTTAACTTTCTGGAAAGGTATGCTATATGTACTATTTTGGGAGAATGTCCCTTAATGTAATATTATTTTCTAGGATCTATGCTATATTTCTTGTCTCACTTTTAATTATTTTTTCTTCTAGTTGTCATGAATTTAATTAAATCAATTTATTTTCCTAGTTTAATTTGTTGTCACTGGGACAAATTTATGAAGAGGCTGGGCCTAAGCCTAGTTTTATTTGTCATGGCCATGAAATAGTGAAATTCAATCTTAAATTTAACTTTAACTTAATTGGAATATCTTTGCTACCATCAAGTAAATATCAATAGTAAAATATAATTGCAGTCTTTTTGGCTTTGCATTATAGGACCTTTCCTCAGATGGACCTTAGCGAGATGACTTTAGCTAAACATCATAGATGCCACAATTTGTAGTTAACATCCCCCAGTCAGAATGTATGTGAAATATGTGTTAAAGTAGTAGATACTGGATATGTCATTTATAGCTGCATGTGAAGATAACTTTGAGTGATGCTGTATTGCTCAGATCAAGCAAAGCTAAGTACAGGAAATTTGTCATATTTGACCATTCAAACTTTTTTTAAGTTATTCTCAAGCTATAGGAAAAATTTGGCCCCTGATTAAGTGGATAATATTTGTGCCCAGTTTCACAAGAAAGTATATAATTTCAGCATTTTTCTAGCCTTAAAGGCTTTCTCATGCACCTAGTATTGTATATAGTTAGGACAAGTCATGTATCAATAATGTATGCTCTTCTGGTGATGAATTTGAGATATATTAGATTTTCATTTACATTTTAATATAAAATTTGTACTATTTCAAATTTATATTTTATAGTATATGTGAGAAAGCTAAAATATGGATGTTTTATATCCATGTTTTTATCTAATCTGAATTATATAATATTTATAAAGTCATTCTGTTTGTTTTAAGTATATATAGTAATTTGGAGTAGAAAGAGGTTCTCATTATGCTTTAATGAAGAAATGAGAATGATTTATGATTAATATTTCAGTTGTTTGCATGCTATGCATAAAAACAATTTATTCTAGCAATACTTAGGTTTAAGGATGTTTCTCTGTTAATTTTATTTCTCTAAAAGAGGGTTTAGCAAAACTTATTCTCTTGTAGAAAGGGAATAGAATGTAGTGGTTTGAAGCATGTCTTTTGGAATCAAAACTCATGGATACAAAACAAAGCCTGCCTCCTTCATATACTAACTGTGATCTTGGGCAAGTTGCTTAACCATATGAAGACAGTTTCTTGATCTGTAAAATGGTATAAAAATTAGTTCCTTCCTAATAGGTAGTTATGGCTTCCCTTGTGGCTCAGCAATAGAGAATCCACCTGCCAATGCAGGAGCCCTGGGTTCCATCTGTGGGTTGGGAAGATCCCCTGGTGAAGGAAATGGCAACCACTTCAGTATTCTTGTCTGGAAAATACCATGGACAGAGAATCCTGGCGGACTACACTCCACGGATTCAGAGTCAGACATGACTTAGCGACTAGACAATAACTTCCCAACCCAGGGATCAAACCCAGGTCTCCTGCATTTCAGGCAGATTCTTTACCATCTGAGCCACCAGGGAAGCCCAAACAATAACAACAATAGGTAATTATAAACAGTCAATGAAATAATATAAGATAGTCAATGTGTTATGGTACCTAATACATAGGAGGTTTTCAATATTCGGGCTTCAGAGCTACAAGGTAGGCCAAACTCAGACTCATGCTGGAGCAGCATCAGCTTTACTTATTTTCTATAGTGGGAATCAAGATTTTAAATTAGCACTTGTGTGTGTGTGTTTGGTATCTTTTCCATTGGGGAATTCCAGTATGTATTTGAGAAATGAATTCTAATGTCTCTGGCCAATTTTATGAGACCTCAGGTGGAACCAGACAGCTAAATTGAGGTAAATTATTTCTTCTATTAATACATTGTATGATGTCAAATTTTCCTCAGGAGACGGGGCCATAGATTGACTACATTTGCTCATTTCCCTCTTATTGTAAATATGTTTTCGTTTCAGAATGATTTAATCAGACTGTTTATGTTCTAGTCATAAAGAACATACTCTGATAGGTTTGCCATCTGTTGGAGATAAAAATGAAATCTTGAAGAAGTGGGCAGCTGATAGATTTTAATGAATGTTTGATGCTTTTCATATTTATGTGAGGGGCTTACCCTGACAGTAACATAAATGGTGTACAAGCCTCAGGGCTCAGTCTCAGCTTTTCAGTTCTTATTAGGTCTCTGTTGTAGGATGGTGTTTGGAATTTCTGAAGTTGTATACTGACATTACAAAGGGTGGCTTTAGTCCTACCTGGACATGTTTACTCCAGTTGAATTCTGTTTTGAGTCTCTGCTCGTTCCCGCTTGATTCCTGCTATCCAGCACAATGAATCTGTTGATTGCAAAGTGCTTTTCTTCTTCAGGAGCCAATCTTCCTTTCAATATTGTTTTTCTAAATTACACTTTATGGATTTTAGGCACCACTTTCATCTATTTGGAATCTGAAGTGTGTTATCCCAGTACTTTAATATACAGTAGCTTATTCACCGAAATATATTCTGACAATATTTATTTCATGTTTGAATAACCTTGCCTCTCCTTCCTGATGTTTGTTTCCAAAAGGTGGAGCCATTATTGTAGGCTGCACGTCTTCTGTGACCATTGTTGTCTCTTCAAATTGAAGTACACAGTCCTAGCAAACTCAGTAAGAGGTCCAGCCAGGGAACAATTTTCTAATTTAAGACTGTCACTGCATATCGTTTAGTTTCCCCTCAGATTTCTGATTGAGGTTGTTACAAGGGTATTGTAAAAGGAAAAGGAAGAGGGAAACTTTTCTCTGAATATGATATCATGAAGTATATAAACTTGACTTACAGTGGGAAATTTTTGTGTATTTTCTACAATATGAAATGCTATTTGGCAACAGTATATGTTTCCCAGTGTCATGTTGCTATAGAATAGTTGCCTATTTGTCAGAAGCTATTTGTCAGTTTTTTCAGTATCTGCAGGTGGTAAGCATGCTTCAGAATTCAGAGAAGGAAAATCGTGTGCTCCCAGGGATTCATGCAAGTGCTTGACAAAAATATGACCTTTATTCTGAATATTTGCACAAAGTGAATGTGTGTAGTGAGAATATTGGCTAGTTTTTTTGCTGACAGGGGCAGTTAAATCCATCTTAATGAGTTGTGGCAGTCATCATAACAATTTAGACATCAAAGTTTTTCTAAATATATTTTATTTGTTAATTATTATATTTTCATTTGCATCAATATAATTTACATAAGAAAGAAAGTGAAAAGACCCAGGTACCTGTGAGGAGAAGTTCTGTTAATGTAAATATCCTTGCTGGAGTTTTCCATGGACAGAGGAGCCTGGCAGGCTACAGTCCATAGGATCGCAAAGAGTTGGACATGGCTGAGTGACTAACACTTTCACTTTCACTTTCTCAGGTACAGTAGCATGTACATACTTAGGACAATGGCCTTGAAGAATGGGGAGCAAATCAGCTAAGGGGTATAAATTAAGGTACTTTGGGCTGCAAGTGATAGTGTAGCATATTAAATGGCATTTTGGTAACAGAGCCTTGTAATGTCACAGAAAAGAAGTTCAGAGACAGGAAGTTCCAGGGCTGATTTACTGCTCAGTGGTGTCAGGGCTCTGCATCTTTCTTTTTTCCAGGGGAGAATATTTAAGTCAAAAGCTCCTAGCAGACTTCACCTGCCTGCTCAGAAGTGAATACCATGCCTATGTGCAAACCACTTTCTGACAGAGGTCCAGGGAGGGGAGGGTAGAACTGTGAGGAGCTGGGACACATCATGATTCATTCCCTGGGACTGCACCCTGTCCTGAGAATGTTGCTGTCTCAACAACATTGGAGTTGAGTTGACAAGGAAGGATGGGATGGGATGGCAAGGCCGCTGAGCATAACAAATACTTTTGCTGCATAAGCCCGTCAAGAGCATGGATGAGAACAGTGTGGATGGAAACTCTGACCATGAACCAGATGCAGTTAATGACAAAGCACGGAGAAAAACTGCAAAATGGTCATCTCTGAGTATTTTGCATTTTTCTTTGCAAATCCAAAGTCAAAATTAATAAACATCATACTAGTCAGTTGGATAGAAGTGGCTTTAAATAATTATTTTCTGCTGTATTTGTGATGAAAGTATGGAGCCTTTCCTGGTTTGAAGAACTAACTTCTCTTAGGGCATCTCTATCTGGTAACATCAGGTGAAAGGTATCTTGGGTAAAATTGTTTTGCAGCTGCTTGGTATACATACCAGTTGTATGATATGAATACAAATAAGGCTCAGAGGAATTTTTGGTAGCACTTGCTTAATCATGTAAGCTGAAATCGGCTTATCTTTGATGCATTAATTATCTCATGTTAAGGGAAATTAAGAGAATTCTCCGACTCTTTAAGGGGACCAGGCTGCCGAATAAGCTCTCAAAACAATTTTCACTCATAGAACACTCCATAAAAATTTCTATTTGAGTCATAAGGCTTTCAAAAACCCATGGCATGTATAGTCAGAAACTATAGTAAGTAGTCAGTAGTAAGTAGTCAGAAACTACTTACATTTTGCAATTGGGAGGCATTGCATATTTTATTTTAAAAATAAAATCTCAGAGTGATAACATTGCATAGTCACTAAGAGCACAGACTTTGAAGTCAGACTATCTGGGTTTGAATCCTTGCTCAGCCACTTACCAGTTACGAGGCTTTGAGGACTCTGTGCCTCTGCTTTCTCATCCGTAAAAGGGATATGAAGTTATTGCGAGGATTATGTTGTTATTTTTATGTTCTTCAAATAGCATCTGGTCCATAGTACTGCGGGCTTCCCTGGTGGCTCAGATGGTAAAGAATCTGCCTGCAATATGGGAGTCTTGAGTTTGATCCTTGGGTGGGGAAGATCCCCTGGAGCAGGAAATGGCAACCCACTCCAGTATTCTTATCTGGAGAATCCCATGGATAAAGGAGCCTGGCGAACTACAGTCCATGGGGTCGCAAAGAGTTGGACATGACTGAGTGACTAACACTTTCACTTTCCACAGTACCTAATGTTTAAGTGTCAAAAATACATATAGACATTGAGTCACAGGTACTTGCTTTATAAAAATTAAATGTATTTAAATTAAATATAAATTAAAAGCATTTTTCAGTAAAAAGTCATTCATCCTCAAAACATAGTATTCCTGTGACCTGTAACATATTTTGTTGATTTTTCTCACTCATGCAAGCATACACAGGAGCAATTATTCAACACATTTTTAATGAGCATCTATATTGTAGTGTTCTTTCTGGATGTGAGCTTATTGAGAGCAACAGTAATTTAACAGTCTGGCAGATAATGTACCACTGTGTGAAGCTTTTCGTCACTAATGTTCTATTATCTGAATGGAGCAGTCTATATTGTCACATTTATTGTCAACATCAACACGTGTTGACAAATGAAAACCAACTGTAGCTGGAAAATTCAGTGACTAAAGAAATAAACTTTTAAACATATATATGTGTGTATATATATATATTTCTATTGGGGTATGATTTATATACCCTGAATTGTAAGGAATTAAAAATGAGCTTCTTTTGATGATCATTCTTGTGAGGACCTGAAATAACACCAAGGAGACGGGGAGAGGCATATGAAAGTGAAAGAGATGTGTTATACACACCAGCCCTAAATTGGGAGGCAGGACACACTATAAAAATGACCATATGGGAGAAGCGGCAAGGAATGGGCTCAACCAAAAGCAAGTGGGAAGCTGGGGGAGAAGGAGGACCCACAGGAAGGTGCCTTTGTTGGGTGTCAGAGTGCAGTGTTATGAGTGTATTTGAATGTCACTAGCTCACTGTGTGGGGGTTGGGGAGGGGAAGAAGAGGAACTTGTGGCAGGCGCCAACCTTATCACACTGAGGCACCTAGGCCCCAGAGAGGGGTGCTCACAGCCGGTTTGCAGGGATGTTGAGGCATCACGAAAAAAGTTTCAAGAATTATAATACATGCTCTGATACATGCACTAACTGCCTACTAGCACTTTGCCAAAATAGACTAGCTTTTAAGAATTAAAGATGGTAAGCTTTGTCTTCCAAGGCCGTAGGTCTTATGGCAAAAGTAAACAACAAGTAAAAATGCTTATGAAATAAATAAAACTCAAGGAAATAAAAGTGAAAACTATGAAAACACCTATGTGAATGGGTGAAGAATTGGGATCTGGAGGGTGAGAGAATTGTCCATGGAGTTGAGTCAGGTCCTAAAGACCAGATTTGGCTGAGTGGGATGCAGTGGATGCCAGGTGAGGAAGACATCCCCTGGAATGAGGGGAGCCTGGCCACAGTGCCACAGGGGGCTTGTCATTGTCCTGATGATTGCTGATATGTGCACTGTTACTAAAGGAACAGGCCTGATTAAAGTTGGATTTTTCTGTCAGTGCTCATGGTCCAGTGAGAAGTAAATTTGAATATGTTTGTTGAGGGTAAATCCTTGGAGGCTCTGAAAGTCAGGGAGAGTGTTTTAGTAATCGTAGGTGTTTCCAGGTAAATGATGCTTGAGGAGGCTGTCTGAAAATTAATTAAAGAGGAGGAAACCCTGAAGTCTGCAAGGAGAGAGAGAGGAAGCTTTGTAGCAAGACTGTTTTATAAGGTGGTGGAAAATAAGCAGTGACAGCCAAACAGAATGAAAAGAATGGTATGAAAGACACTGCAAAGGATGTCTTAAGACTGGTCAGTGTGTGTCTGAATGGATTTACGTGCGTGTGTTATTCACTGTCTCACATTTTAGTGCCCCCCTTCATTAACACAGACAATGAAAGCTTCTTGATTTGGGTCCCAGTTTGTATTTCAATCTCTAGATGTCTAACTACTTTAATTGTATTTATTCATGGTGGGAGACCTAGGTTTGATCCCTGGGTTGGGTAGATCCACTGGAGAAGGGAAAGGCTACCCACTCCAGTATTCTGGCCTGGAGAATTCCATGGACTGTATAGTCCATGGGGTCGCAAAGAGTTGGACACGACTGAGCAACTTTCACTTTCACTTAAAACAGTAACTCAACATTATGGCTTTTATTTTATGGAGAAAGTGAAGTATTGGTGGAACACGGGGCACTTTCCCTTCCAATTTTAGAGACTGAGCATATAGTTCAACTTTTTTCCCCATTATATGTAATCACAGTTTAATATAAGAAGAGTATTTGGAGAGTTCCATAAACTAGCCTATGTCCTTTTGTTCTTGTTTCTTGAAGTAGTATGCTTAAAAAACAAACAAACAAACAAACAAAAACAGTAGAAATTTGCCTGAGTTTGGATGGTCATGATGTTCTCAAAGTTGTGAATGCATTGCATTAGATTCTTCTGTCTTCATTGCCTTTCACAGTGAGGTAATGGTGACAATTATGTTTATTTATGTTATATGTTACTCATATGGCAAAGTATATTCAACTGTTGATCAAAGATTAAAACAGAGTTATGTAGAACTAGCCCCTCACTTTCTATAACATTCTCTTAAAAGATATTTTGTGTGTTTGTTGCTTGATGAACTTTGTGTATAAAACTGCAAGGCATTCCATTGAAAGTAGGAATGGGAGAAACTTCTCTTTTAAAGAATTGTAATGATTTCCTGTAAAATATAAGAATCCCAATGTACTATTTATTTCTGTTGCACTTTGTTCCATACGTTTTTTAAAGAGAGAGTTTGGGTCTACTTTCAGACATATGTGAGGTATGAGGGAAGAAGTAATAAGATAATGATGTAAAACTAAATGGATGATTAGGGGATAAAAGCATACAGAAAGTCATTTTTATGTATGAGAGGGAGTTAAAACTTTGGCTTGAACTTTCCAGGAACTAGAACAAACAGAGAAACATAAGGGTTGGAAGAATCATTGTGTCTGTAAAGTAAAAGTAAAACTTTGCTCTGGTACTGAAATCGTAGAGGAATTTTTCTCATGGGTACTCATAGAGGGGCTCTGTATGTTTTCATGGATGGTGTAATCAGTAACATGCTGATAATGTTTGTCATATCATATTCTCATATTCATTGCCCCATTTCTCATATCCTCCTTTTGAGATCATAATATTGTAGAGAAATTTCTTCAAACCACTCTGTAAGGGGAAAAAACAATCAGTCTAGATTGACCCAAGAATAACAAACTGATCTCTGAATTATAGCCTCAGTCTCTCCTATTTCTTTCCCATTGATTCAGCTTATGCGTCTAAAACTTGCATACATTCAGTTGCATATTTATAGTAATTGGGGATGATGTGAATTTAATCAAGATAGCTCTTTGGATTTTGATTTATCTTTCCTTTGAGGGGAAAACAAGAGATGGCAATGTCAGGGCAAAACATTCCTAGGAAGGGAGATGATGGTTTTATGTGCTTGTAATACATTTAAGACACATGCTTCCTTCTAGACTTGGTGAAACCTGTTATACTCCTCAAGCTCCATTTTTCCTCCAACTGCTGGACCTGATGCTGGGAGTAGCAGCAATTCTTGTGCCATGTGGAAGGAAGGAAATCAAATTCTTTTAGCCATTCTGGCATTAAGTTACAGCCTAATGTTCAGTAATGTTTTAAGAGTGAACCTTATTATTATAGTATTAGTGCATTTGTATTGGATATTGTACCATGTTTCTGAACTTCTCCTGCTTCTAGAATAAAGAAAGTTAAGAGTCTTTGAAAATTTTTCTATAGTTTCCTTTTTTTTTAATTGAGATAGATGATGTTATTGAGTGTTAAAAAACAACTTGCCAAAATACCTGCTACTTTTTTTGTCTCTCCTTAATTAGAGAGTGGCTTGAACTGAGACGTCTTGGAGAAGCAGCAAGAGTATAAGAAAAGAACTGTTCAAATATTACAACTGCGTAAGGTTCGTTGCATTTAGTAGAAAACAAAATGCTAAATTAGGTGATCACAGGAAACTATGATTCATTTTTTAACTGCTGGGTGGATGTTAATGGAGTCATGATGTAATTATTGCAAAATACACATTTTAATAATAATATTTTAAATCAGTACACAGATAAAATGTAAAAAATTACACACTTTTCCTCTTATCTCTCAAATACACACCAAACACAGAATATACCTTCAGGTATATTCTTCAGAGGGTGGGAGAATCATTTTTTGAGGAAATAGCATATGACCCTTGAGGTGGAGAAAGAATTATATGCAATTAAAAAAATGCCATTAATAACACCTTTGTTGAAATTCATATTATAGGAGTCAAATTTTCTGAAAAGAAATAATTTTGGTGTCAATCAGCAATCATTGATATACCATTAAAGTGTGTCTTTAGAAACTACTTGTATGTTAACCACATAGCATTTCATGTTATCAGGGGCAGTTTTGCAAGCAATAACAATGCATATACTTGCAATGATAAATCTAATCCAGGCAGTGAGAGGGAAGATAAATGCAGATGCCTGTTCAGTTATTTGTGAATTATGGATACATGTACTTAGTTCATTGACTTGATAGTGTCATTCAGTTGCTGGCATATGATATTCCCTTGGAAAATGGAGAGTATTTCATCTGTATTTGATTGAAGAGTATTTTATTGCCTTTTGTTCAGGTCTTCTTTTTCACCTCATTGACTTCACCTTTTCTTCTCACTCTTTCATTCTTTCTCCTCTTTGGATATCCCTGGTGGAACACTTGGTCTCGCTCTTAAGTAGCTCCAATTGTTCCAGTACATACTTCAGTGAGTCAAGCTGGTCAGGCATGAACATTGCTGGTGATTGAAAAAAAAAAAATGTGGTATTTAGATGAGAGATATTCCTGAAGAGACATTAAAAAGTATTACAGTAGAACTGTGACTTCATGTGATGCTGTCAGCATAGCTAAAACTGGATTTAGTTTTTAAGCTGTCCCATCTCAATACTGATCCCATTGAGTTTACAGTTAAATCTCCCACTTATTATTTTTTCAAGTAAATTTTGGCTATGTTTCATATTTTCCCCTTCTATACTTATGAACTTAATTGTTTGCGTATAAATACAGAGCTTTGAATTTATTTTTTGAGTTTGAGACCCAACCTGTCCTAGTGAATGATATTTAATCTTGCTTTTATTGTAGTACTCTGCTTTCCAGCTCTGTGAAATCTTCATATTTGATGAGAATAAATTTTATAATTATAGCAAAGAGCCGGACATGACTGATCAACTAAGCAAAGCACAAAATAGTTGTATTAATTGATAAGGATAAGTGTATTAAGTATATAAAGTCCATTACTTAGTTTTCCTAGTATGGGTAATGGGCAAAGTCAAAACAACTACTACAAGAAAAGAGATAACTTTGAAACTTAAACATTATTTAAGACAATTAAATGTCTACAGAGTTTGAAAGGTCAGGGAAAACAGATTGGATTGAAAAATATTTGAGCAATAACTTGCAAAGGGCTTAAAAGCAAACTCTAGGTGATCCTTAAATAGTCAAGAAAGGAGGCTAGCTAGAGAATCAATGGGACCTCTTGTTCATTTGGGGGTTCAGCAATGAAAAAGAGTAGATAAATAGATTAACTGATTTTTTTTTTTTTATCTCTGAGGAAATGATTATCTAAAATTGTTTGTGTTAGTTGCTCAGTCATGTCCTACTCTTTGTGACACTATGGAGTGTAACTTTTCAGGCTTCTCTGTTCATGGGATTCTCCAGGCAAGAATACTGGAGTGGTTAGCCATTCCCTTTTCCAGGGGATCTTCCCAACCCAGGGATCGAACTCAGGTCTCCTGCATTGCAGGTGAATTCTTTACCATCTGAGCCACCAGGGGAACCCTAAGATTACATGATGTATTCCTCAGAGACAATGAGGAGCAAGAAAGAGCATAAAATGCTAGCTTTCACTATATGAGCCTATTAGGTATTTATTTATTCTTTCATTCATGTTATTAATTTATTATCTTCTCTTTGAAGACGCGTGGTACTGTCTTCGAGCATTTCAGTGTCTGGTAGTGTTCACGTCTCTCCTGCAGCTAGAGCTCTGTGTTATTCCCTGTTTTGACCTAGCCTCATCTCCCCAGCAAATGTGTCTGTTACTCCAGTGGTTTAATTGGAAGCACAATCTTAATGTATATTGTGAAAAAAGTCTGTATTGGATGCTCTGATATTCCCAAAGCACCATCAGTATGCAAATAATTGGGCAATGCAGTTACTGGGTAAACCTAGCATCTACTTCCAAAGGTCATTCAGCTTACTACCAGTGAGGAACTACATCATAGGAATTATGCCATTTTGGTCAATCTATATTTCATTAAAACATTTCAATGGCTATTAAGCTCCTTGGCCCAGAATGCAATGTATGGGCAGAAAGATGGTTTGTTTAACAAGTCATTGTTAAAATTGAGAGGAAAAGTTGAATATATTATTTTGGGAAATTTCTTCTTTATTAGAAAGTATGACTT
Organism: Cervus elaphus; assembly: GCF_910594005.1. Classification (NCBI taxonomy): domain Eukaryota; kingdom Metazoa; phylum Chordata; class Mammalia; order Artiodactyla; family Cervidae; genus Cervus; species Cervus elaphus. Next base: position 28,135,279 of record NC_057846.1, read on the forward strand.
TATTTATTTATTTTTATTTTTGGTATCCCACAATTAGAATTTAAGCATCATAAAAATAAGATTTTGTTCATTGTGTTCATTGCTCTATCCCTAGGGCTTGGGTACAGAATAGGTGCTCTCAAAATTTTTTTCCCCACTGATTGAAATAGAAATTAAAATTCTCTTTAGCTGGAATTAAAGCAAATCAAAACAAACTTCTTGCACATATGTTAAATGATTGATTTAGAAATCACATAAAGATAAGGAAGGGCAAGGAACTACACAAACATTTGGGCATTTTGCAGTTCTATTTTGTGAAGAAGAGAGCTCTTTGGAGGGCAGAGAGGGTATCCTTTCTTGTTGGATACACAAATGAGCCCCTAAGTAGATGAGTTGAATCTTGTTGTCGTTACATCATCCCCCAAGGTAAGGTCAGGCTTTTAGTAAACTTAAGCATTGTCATGTGTGCCTGAGAAGCCAGTGTTTGTTGGACTGTTTGTCACTTAACGGCGAGCCTGAAACAGGAGTTTGTGCGCCTGTGATTTATTGAGAAATGCATTTTGGAGAAAACCTTGAAGTTATAAGGTGAAGCAGGAAAAGGCAGGAAGGGAGGGAGAAAGAACCCAGAAGGATGAGATCTGGCCTTCGTCCAGTGCATGGAGATGGGATGTGTAGGTCGGGGCTCAGGGAGTGGGGACTCTGCAGTATTAATTGCATCAAAGGTGTGGTAATTGCCCTTTTGAACCTCAGAATCACTTAGTCATCAGCTGGGAGCTGTGACTGAGGAGGAGGGGAAGGGCAAGGCAGTTCCTACCTCCTGAGAGCAGTTTCCTGGAAAAGGGGGCAACCGTGAGCTCTTCACTGCCAGCACAATGGGATTCTACCTTCAGCCCAGGGTAGGGTCAAGATGAGGTACTTTGAATTAGAATTGATCTTTTCATATCTCAGGACCAAAAGAGTTTGCTAGAGCACTGTTAAGAGTATAGACATTACAGGAATTCTAGCTGCAGTTTCTGACTTTGCTTTTCGTTTGACACAGGTTGTATTTTCTGTAAGACAATAAAGTTATAAATGAGTTAACTGGATATTTCTCTATTGATTTATATCAAAACTCCTGGCACCTCATACTTTATCATCAGTTGCCTTACCTCTGATTATAGCTCTGTCAGGTCACAGCTCATCACGTGCCCGAGGTTGGAATGCCGGGAAGTGACAGCTCTGTGATGAGAACTTCCTCTAAATCAAAAGCAGGATCAAGTTCAGTTTCTCTGACAATGGGCTCTTGACATACTCTGGAGTACAATAGTCGCAGGGGATAAAGTTCTCTGGCCTTGTGGATATTCCTCCCAGTAAGGAACACCAAATTTTCATAAAAGTGTCTGTGTGCATTTTTACCACATCCAAAAGAGTGTGTTTTAGCTTGATTGCTTTAGTTGGAATATAACTAGTCTCTGGGTGACTCTGTCATTTTAGATTAGCAGTAAGATTTGGTTCATCTGAATGAATATTTGTCACATGTAAAATTCTGGTAATGCCAACAGTCAATCAATCAGTGGTTAACTACTCCACTTTTTTCTTTTTTTACTACTCCACTTTTTTAAAGGATAAAACCAGAAGAGATGTTTGCTTGGAAATTGCCTCCATTTTAAGTCTCCAGTATAAAAAATTATTTTTCAATATACCAAATTAAAAAAATAATTGTAATATGCATTTAATAAGACTCATTGGTCATCAAGTAATCTGCTTAAAGGCTGGAAAGTATGACATTATTTGACACATAAATCACAAAGGTCATTCATTTATATTTTTTCCATAATGACTAGACACAAATTATTTTTAAAATACTTTAAAATGATTTAAAAATAGAACTATTACAAAATGTTTAAACTTTAGGGAAAAAAAATCATTTATAATCTTACTGTCCATATCATTTTGTTGCTTTATTTCCTTCCAAACTTATGTGTTCCTCACAGTTGTGTAGAATTCATACCACTTTATAACCTGCTTTAGCACTTAGATTATAAACATGGCCCATGTTATATATTATCTACAACCACCACCTAAAAATATCATTTTTTTTTCCTAAATAGAAACATCTCTTGTGCTCTTTGGAGAAAATGAGAAAGAATGAAAGGTTAATCCTAGTCCCACTCAGTCCCCCATTCTCCCTGCCCTGGCCCACCAGTTCATGGTCTGGCCCTTCCCTTTGAGCGTGGCTGCCAAACATGGTCCTGCTGACTGTCTTTGACTCTGGTTAGGCTGAAGTCAGGTCTTAGACACCTCTTTGGTGAAACCATAGGGTTTGGTCTCCTAATAGTGTCTAAAGACATATACTTCAGCAGCTCTACCTCCAGCCTTCTTATGGTGGGGACTTTGAAAGTGAAAGTGAAACTTGGTCCTTGTCAGAACAGGCTGTTTTGTTTTTTTTTTGGCTTGGTCTATTTTTGTCCTGTCTATGACATGACACACTTTCTCATTGGAGTATTTCCTTAGAATTATCAAGTAAAGAAATGGACACTCTAATTGGCTCAATTGTTTTTACCAAATCAAATATTCTTCTGCCCCAATCTTCTTGATAAGTACACAATGATCACTAATTCATTATATATTTGAAAATAAATATACTCAGTTTGCAACCTAACCATAGTTACTTCAACTGTTAACTCTTTATAATAGGAGAAAATACTTACAAATATATAGGTAATACTTGGTTCTCCTTTTCTTATATTCCAAGTTGAGATGATGAAATCAGAGTTTTCATCTCCTTTCAGTCTCTTAAACAAATGGTAATGTGGTTCTTTGAAGATTTGCTTTGCATTTTTAGCTGTGTGGTCCAGTAGCTGAAATCGGGCCTTCTAAACAAATGGACTTTATTTCAGTATAGCTTGTTCTCTATCTAGGGATGCTTCTTTGGCAGAGGTCAGCTTTTCATATATCTAATTCTTGACTTAAATTTCACTCTAGCTGTGTGTACCTTGCAGGAGGTGGGCATAACACCGGTTTCCTTGTTGTACAGCTGTGTCAGGGAAACTCTCCTCCATGGGTCCTCTTTCTCTTCATGTGTCTGTGTGTGCCCCTGAGTGTTGTGGCTGTCAGAAATGTTTGTCGGGCGTTTCCTATCTGTTCTATGTTTGTCCCATGCTCCTGGCATTCATACTTTAAAATTGAGGTGTTCCAAGAATTTACTGGGTCTTTTGGACTTGAGATGACACTTTCTCAAAGCTTGCAGCATGGGAATGTCATCTTGCCTTGGTGTTCAGTGTTGCTACAGTTCCTTTTCCATTGTATTTGTCTTTAATTATTTCAATAGAAATTTGAGGAAATGGTTAGATATTGGTGCTAATATCATAGCCTAGAAGTACCTAACTACCATTTTTCATAGCTACATACTGTTATCAATTGATGGCCTTAGCATTTCAATGTTTTTGTACATTTAGATTGAGTTACTCTTGTACAAATCATTTTTTCTAATGTATGAGATTTTAACATTTTTTCTTCTTTGTTGAACTTTTTTCTTGTGGGTACCTGGTAATTGGGCTTCCCTTGTGGCTTAGACGGTAAAGAATCTGCCTGCAATGCAAGAGACCTGGGTTCGATCCCTGGGTCGGGAAGATCCCCTGGAGAAAGAAATGGCAACCCACTCCTGTATTCTTGTCTGGAGAATACCATGGACAGAGAAGCCTTGTGGGCTACAGTCCTTAGGGTCACGAAGAGTTGGACATGACTGAGCGACTAAGTACGAACATACCTGGTAACTGCTTGTTTCCTGTTATCTCCTTAGATGGGAAACTTTTTGAGAAATGAGATTTCATGATTTCTTAGTACAATATCATACATTCCAAGACAAACTATGAACATATGTATAAAGACAATGGCTCAGTTGTCTTGTCTTTCCTTTTCAGAGCTCTGAAAAGAGTTGCTATTTGTCACATGGTGACTTTTAAGTGCAGGGCATGAGCTCATCTGTCTCTCCCTTGGCCACCCCAACTGGGAGACCTTTCTCATTTCCAAGTCATTATTTTTGAGGAAGAAAAGGACTTGGCATTATTTCTAAAAACTTGGCCTTGTAGGCCACTGGCCAGAACATGGATCTCTGACCTTTTATCTGTAATGCTTGTTATCAAACATGTGACAAAGAAGTTTCTGTTCTCCCCCCGGCATTCAAATCTGCACGATTTCAATAGTTCCACTTAAGTGAATTGCTGTAAAGAAAATACTCTCACCTCTTGTGTTAACCAGCCTTATAGAAGAAGCATATAAAATTTGCATTCCTAAATCCCTTAGTGTTGGAAGCAGTAGAAAGTAATAAATTGCCTTTCTAGCTACTCTTGATTCCCCAAGGATTTGAGCGCTTCAGAATAGCCCCATTTTAAACTTTTCAGGGACTTCTGCTGTTGTTTCAGGCGTCTCTGAAGGCTTGTGGCATTGTGTGATGTGTACTGTTCTTTCAGTTGATGCATTACCCTCTGCATACAGCACTATGTGTTTTCTGTGCCAGTTAAATCAAAATGAGAGGATGAGAGAAGATGAAGATTTCCCTAATGATTTGCTTATGTTCACATGTTGTGTGTGGTATGTATCCAACACTAACAATGCCTGTTTTTTTCCTGGAGTTGCTTTAGTAGGTTTTTGGGTTTAGTTACTGAATTGTTTGTGTCAAAATGTGTGAGAAACCTCAAATATGGAAATAGTGGAATCAGGAAATATTTGGAAGGCAACAGAAAGATTGAACTGTTGGCCAGATTCACAGAGTGATTAGGAATAGGGTTTATGGTATAAGTCTTTTATTTAACTGACACCTTGATCTTCTTTCTTGCTTGGGGTAAAGGGGTTGACAGAGTTACTGGGAAAAAAAACAGTATTTTGCCTTGCAGATTCTAAGAGTGTACTTTTGTCCTCAAGATACAGAAAACATTTTGTGAGCAGCACACATAAGCCCAGCTTATAGAACTATGTCTTCCCAAGTTCATAAAGCACAATTCTCTCTCCATTATAGGATCATCTGTTGCCCTGCCTCCCCCCTACCCCACTACCTGCCTAGCCTTTGGTTTTTCTCTCCTGCACCACTATCAGAACTATTTATCATAATGCATAATACTCAGTAAAACCATTATTTAAGGGACTTTTTGACATTTGTTATCTTTTTAAAGGATGTCTCTTCTTTTGCATCATCTCTCTCCCATTAGATTGCTGCTTTTTTCATGGCTGCATGCAACTGATATGGTAAAATCAGGCTGGAGCGATCTATAGTTTGGGATGAGATTCCTTCCCTTGTAGAAGTCAAAAATTGATCAAAAGTAGATCTAGAAGAAATCATAGAATGAGAGGCCTTAGTGAGAAAGCTAGTTTTATTGATTTATCTTTTTGTGCCTCTTAGCACCATGAGAATATTGAGAGCTATAGAGATGGAATCAGGAAGTTAGCGTCTGGAATATTTCAAGTGATTGCTGCTATTATTATATACTCATATCGCCCAGTAATTTATAAAGCCCTTACTTAGCAGTCCTCGTAAGAATTTGGCCTATTCTCCTTATAAGTTCAAAGGGCAAAAGGATTCCTTTACCCACCTGGTCCAGCTCTCTCAACAGTAGAAGAGAAAAGATTTTGCAGCCAATAATTATTGTCATTGGAAATGTTCCTTTATCAGCTACTCTCCTCTGTGTGTTTATCCATCAGGGGGTTAACATCAGGGTAAGGAACTGAGGATTAAAAATTTTGGCCAACATTTTCTCTATCTCACAGATGTCCCTTCTATGAGGATCAAAAATACCTGCAGCTCTGAGCACCTATTCATTAAGTTCTCTATACAAAGATCTTTTTCACATGTATTGTCAAAGAAAGTTCTTAACTTTGATTGCAATCTTTAGCCCCTGGTAAACACAGGTAAAAGAACTTGTAATCAGTTTTACTACAATTCAGAAGAAGTTGGGGCCCTCATAGTTATTTCCTTGAGTCAAGGTAGAGGAAATTATTGAAAACAACATTTCTTTTTCTTTTTAAAAAGCTTTATGAATCTACTTGGCAGTTGAAGTCACTTAATGGCAATTTCAACATCTCAGAATCTGTAATTCATTTCCACTTAAAATTTCTCTTAAAACTACTATAAATAATAGATGCTGCAAATAAGTATGCATATTTGACCATTTTCTCACAGGCTCTTGCCCAGACTTCAGTGAATATACTTGACATGAAAATTTTCAGATGATGTTCACAGATAAATTTGAGATTTAGAAGCATCTTTTTCTGTGCCTTTGGAACAGTCGACTTATGTAGTAATTTACAGGATTCTGCTTCAGATGTGAGGATTTGCACAAATACACACATAAATAAACATAGCACCCCACCTACGCATCCCTGGAATAACACGGAAATCTTCCTTTTCTTCTTGTCAGTGGTCTTTATAACCAGGGAAATGGGCCTAATTATTAGTCCAAGGATATTTTGAGGCAGTAGCTTGGTAAAATATCAAAGAACAGGAATCAACTTTTGGTCAAGACCTTTTTTGTTTACTTGGACTATCCTTTAGCATTAAATGCTTGCTTATTAAACCAAGCCGTGCTGTTTAGCATCAGCTAATCTGAGTCTTCCCTGATGCTTATGGTTTAGTCTGGTACTGTCTTCAGTACCACCATTCTTCATCTTTGCTTGCCTGCCTTTCGAGGAACAGTTTCATCACTGACTGGAGAGACTGAGAAAAGCTTTTTGAATGACACTGCAGGTCCATAGAAATGTTAAAATATGATTTAACACAAACATGGATTTTTGTGTTCAGGTAGTATTTAGTTGGTTTCTCTCCTGGAGATGCTAGGCCATGAAGGGACAGTAAGGTCAAGAAGAGGGTAGTGAATGATTTTAAAGCATCTATATAAATGACATTAATCAGAATAACTCCAAACTGGAAACAACACAGGTGCTCAGTAGAATGGATAACTGAAGTGTTACATAGTCCTACAGTGGAATATAGTTTAATAACAATAATAAAAAATGCAATAACATGGATAAAGCAGAAAAAGTGTTGGATAAAAGGACTCATAAACAGAAGAATATATACAAATATACCCTATATGATTTCATTTATATATAGTTCAAAAGCCAGGTAAAACTAATAGATTCTGTTAGAACTTGAAGCCAGTGGTTGCCATTGGAGACTTTTGTCTGGAAGGAGGTTCCAAGGCTTCTGGGGTTCTGGATGCTTATTTCATGATGTGGTCACTTTGTAATGTCAGGGTAGTGTGTAATTTCCTCAGTTCTGTCTTTCCACAGCAAAGATTTGAAACAGCGGACCAGTTTTATTTGGCAAGCAAAGGAAAATACATCCTTGAGGTGTGACGGAGGGCCGACCCAAAAGAAGAGAGGGGCTCAAATTTGGCTCCAATTTTTCTCCTCCCCCTGAACCTACACTATGTAAACTGGGATAGCCAGGAGGGCTGTTTGTTTCACCTGAGGTTCTCACTCTGTTCCTTGGATTTTCTTTTGTTCCATTTTTGCAGGCTTTACTTTTCTTTGTCTTTTGCTGCTGCTGCTGCTAAGTCACCGCCATTTTGGACTCCTTTTTCCTATTCTAACTACCTAATAGTCCCCCTTCAAGAGATGGGAGGCCTGTTTCTTTGGGATTAGGGGCGTCGAGGTCTCTCTGGCTACTTCCTGCTGAGCTGGGGTGGTGAGGGGCATTAGGCCTCCCCCTCTTGCTAGTCTCAAGCCTCAGAGTCCATCTAAGGGTGAGTGATACTTTCTGTGGTTGGGTGTAGTTTTATATATCCTTGTTGAACTGGCACTGCATGTTGTAGCTTGTTGACCTGGGAAGAGACCAAACGGGTTAGACAGTTGATAATACATGGCGCAATCATAAGCAGCATCAATATGGTGATAACAGGGACTAGTAGGGGCATTAGCCAACCAAATTCCCCTTCACCAGGAGAAGGATCCCCAAAGAGAGATTGTAGCCACCCTGCGAACTCTCCAGCTCGTTCTTTGAGATCCTGTAGGATCTGAATATTTTTCTTGAGGGTTTTAAGACTTTCTTTAAGTTAGCTGGAGGTACTTACCCAGAAACAACACGTTTCATTTAAGATGGCTCAAGTCCCTCCTTGTTCAGGGATCAGGAGATCTATCTTCTGTCTATTTTGGAGTACAACCCCTGCCAAGCTGTGTTGGCTCTTTAGAGCTATCCTGAGAAATCTTATACCCAGAAACTTGATTTTGGGTGTGTTCATTAGAATGACACTCATTTGTAGTCCTGAATAGGTGTTTGAGATCTCCCAGGGGCTCACCAGGGTACTGAGTGTCTTCTACTGTTTTTTTCCATGGCTTAACTCGTGAGTAGTGAATCCAGGAGTCATGTCCTGGTGCCTTGACTGCTGTGGGGGTAGAAAGTATTACAGGACAGAGGCCCTTCCATGTGAGCTGGAGCTGAGCCTTTGGGGACCCATCTTTCCAGACTTTAATTAGGACTTGAGTCCCTGGAGCATATAGTGATAGATCTTTAGAACCTTTTGGGTCCTTGTTGACACCCCACAAGCATATATCTTGTTGGAATTGCCCCATGGCCATGGTATAAAACTGGAGGGTCTGAGCCTCTGGATCTAGGAAGAGGTCACTGACATAAAGAAAATGTCTCCCGTATAGTATCTCATAAGGACTAAGACCAGCCTGTTCCTTAGGGGCAATACAGGTGCAGAGGAGAGCTATTGGTAAAGCCTCCTTCCATCCCAGGGAGGTCTCCTGGGTTATCTTTTTATCACTGATTTTAAGAATTGATTGACTCTTTCTACTTTTCCTGAAGACTGAGGCCTCCAGGCACATTGGAGATAGTAAGTAATGCCCAATGCTTTAGAGACCCCTTGGGTGACCTTAGAAGTAAATGATGTCCCATTGTCACTTTGTAATGACCTGGGCAGGCCAAATCTCAGAATGATTTCATGGAGCAGTTTTTTTTTTTTTTTAATCACTTCCTCAGCCTTCTCAGTCTGGATAGGAAAGCCTTCAATCCATCCTGGGAATGTATCTATCATGACTAGTAGGTATTTATACCCTTGAGAAACTGGCATCTGGGTGAAGTCCTTCTGCCAGTCCTCTCCTGGGTAGGTCCCACACAATTGGACAGGCTAGGCCAGCTGAGGTCTTCGAGCTCCTTGGGGGTTGTTCAACTGGCAAGTGGGAGAAGAGGAGACTACTTGTCTTATAGTTGTTTGGAGACCTGTTCCTCTGAAGGAGCTTTCTAGCAATCTTTTGGAGGGTCTTCTCCCCTAAATGAGCAGTGGTATGTAAGGAATTAACCAACTCCCCCTGGAGGTTTCCAGGCAGAAAAAGGACTCCTTCCTTTTGGAACCACCCCATATGATCTTCTTGAAAACTCTCACTCTTAGCTTTAAGAGTCTCACCTTTAGTACATGAAGGAGTTTCTGGTAAATTAGTCTGTGGAACTAAGGTGGCAGCCCCTATTAGGTCATGGTTCTGTAACGCTGCTCTCTTAGCTGCCTGATGGGCTGCTAGGTTCAGTGGAGCCACTTCCGTGCTCCCTTTTTGGTGTCCTTTACAATGGGAGACTGAAATCTCAGCAGACAGATGGACTGCCTCCAAGAGCCTAAGGATTTGATCGCTCTATTTGATTGGGGACCCTTGGGTGGTCAAGTGGCCTCTTTCTTTCCAAATAGCAGCATGTGCATGTAGCACCAGAAAGGCATACTTGGGATCAGTATAAATGGCTATTTTTTTCCTTTTCCCAGCTCTAAAGCTCGAGTCAGGGCTATGAGCTCAGCTAATTGGGCTGAAGTTCCTGGTGGCAAAGGTTTAGCCTCTATGATCTCAAAACTGGAGACTACTGCATATCTGGCTCTTCTTTTTCCATCCAAGACAAAGCTGCTTCCATCAGTGTACCAGATTTCCTCAGGATAGTTCAGAGGATCTTCTGACAATTCCTCTCAGGGTTTTGTCCAGTGGTCCAAAGTTTCTAGGCAAGAGTGAAAGGGGAGAGAGCCCTCAGGGGTAGGCAGGAGGGTGGCTGGTTTAAGAACCTCACAAGGGGGTATAGTGAGGCCTGGATTTTCCATGAGCACCACTTGATATCTGAGGATTCTTTGATCAGACATCCGTAATGGCCTCTCCCATCTAGGAGTTGTTTCACTTGGTGGCTGGTAATAATAGTTAGTTTGCCCCCCAAAGAGAGTTTTAGAGCATCTTCTATCATAATTGCAATAGCTGCAAGATTTTGAAGGCTGGGAGGCCGGCCAGCCTTGGACAGTTGGGTCGAGCCTCTTGGATAAGTAAGTTACAGGCTGGGGCTCAGATCCCAACCTTTGAGTTAACACTCCCAAGGCTATTCCTTCCTTTTCATGAACATAAAGTTGGAATGCTTTTTCTGGGTCTGGCAACCTCAAGGTGGGTGCTTGAGTTAAGGCTTGTTTTAGTGTAGCCTCTGCCTTCCTTTGAGGAGTTCCCCACATGAGTGGGATTGAATCATCCCATCCCTTCAAACTTTCATATAAAGGCTGTCAATTAGACCATAGTTGGGTATCCAGATTCTACAATACCCAGTTAGCCCCAGGAAAGCTTGCAGTTGTTTTAGAGTTGTGGGGGAGGGCAACTGGAGAATTCTTTGTACTCAATCAGAGGACAGCCATTACCCATGCGTAATATGAACTCCCAGGTAAGTGACCTTTGTCTTGACCATTTGTGCCTTAGCATGGGAGAATTTATATCTCCTCTCTGCCAAAAAGTTTAGAACCTGAATTTCATGTTGTTGGGCATTTTTCTCATCTGGAGAGCAGATTAGTAGGTCATCTACATAGTATAATATTTTCCCATTAGGTCCCAGGTCCAGATCTAGGAGACCCTGCCTAAGAGCCTACCCAAACAGGTGAGGGCTATCTCTGAACCCCTGAGATAATACTGTCCAAGTCATCTGTTGATGTTTTTCTCCTGGAGCCTCCCACTCAAAGTCAAAAAGATATTGGGATTCTTTAGACAGTGGTATGCAAAAGATTGCATCCTTGAAATCCAGGACTGTAAACCACTTGGCACTGCGAGGGATTTCTCCCAAGATTAAACAGGGATTGAGTACTGTGGGATGGAGGGGGACTACAGCTCCATTTATGATCTGGACATCTTGAACCATTTACTAGGTCCCATCCTTTTTCTTTACAGGGAAGATCAGGGGCTTACACAGTGAATTGGAGGGGACCAATAGCCCACAGGCAAGGAATTTATTTATTAGAGGCTGTAGTCCTTCCCAGGCTTCTCTTCTGAGGGGGTATTATTTCTGGTTTGGAAACTGAGTGGGATCTCAGAGGACAGTGACGACTGGTTCAGCTTGGTGGGCTTGTCCAGGAGTTCCCTGGTCCCACACCTAGGAGTTGATTTTGTCCTCCCGTAATTTTTGGTCCCTCTCTATTGGAGAGGGTGTAGTGGGTTCCTCAGTAGTAGCCAGAAGCTGTAGGGCCCTAGGGGCTGAAAAGCTTCCCATCACAAGGGTGGTCCCCAGTTTAGTGAGTACGTCTCTTCCCAATAAGGGAGTAGGACACTCAGGGACCACCAAAATGGTGGGAAAATATTTGTCTGTCCCAACAACAAAAAAGTGCTCGGGTGAATCTTTTTGTAATTGTTTTTCCTGTAGCACCCAAAATGGTACAGGTTTGGGAGGAGAAGGCTCCGGAGTAGGAGGTCAGGACAGAGTAGGTAGCCCCTGTGTCATCCAAGAAATTCTCAGACCTACCTGCCACATCCAGTTGCACCCTTGGCTCCAGCCCCGTGATGGTATCTGTGACAGGCGGGCCGGCTGGAGCAGGCCGCTTCAGTCCTGTTGAACCATTGTGAGGGAAGGCTTGGTGCTTGACCTTGAGGCTCTTGAGTCCTGAGGGCAGAGAGCTGCTTAATGTCTCAAATGATGGTATTTGGAGCAAGCCCTTTTAGGAGACTTGTCATGGTTTGGACACTCTTTGGCCGGATGCCCCTCCTGTCTACAGATTAGGCATTTGCCTCATGCCTTGTCCTTTAAGGATTTGGGGTTTGCCACAGGGCTTCCCTGGAGGGTGGCCAGAATCTGGGCATGCCTTGTCTCTTTCCTTTTCTCCGTTTCCTGGGTCTTGGCCTCCCTCTCCTCTTCTCTGTTATAAAAGGTATTGGTGGCTGTTTGGACCAACTCATCTACAGAGGCAGCAGGGTCCTGCTGCTGTAGCTGTTGCAACTTTATCCTGATGTCTGATGCACACTGGGACAGGAATTTGTCCTTTAAAATCACCTGTCCCTTGTAAGAGTCTAAGTCCAGATTGGTAAACTTTGGAGGGTCTCTTTTAGCTTTTTCAGAAAGACAGTGGGGTTCTCATTGGGCTCCTGAGTTATTGGTGAAACCCAGGCATAGCTGATGACTTTTTCCTGGGCTGATTTTATTCCACCTTTACACCGATCAGAAAATGATCTCTTTCCCAGATGTGCTCAGGGTGATTATAATTCCAATTAGGATCTGAGGAGGGGACCGCGGTTTCCCCCACTGGGTATTTATCATTTTGACGTGTGAAGCCTTGTAGCATACCTTTGGGCTTTCATGTAAGACCCTAGCATAATCAGGGTCAGATAAAGTTTGACTAAATGTGACCATGATGTCCTTCCCCGTCAAGTCAAGGACCAAGGTAACGTGTTGGAATGTATCTATATATTTGCCTGGGTCATCTGTATAGCTTCCCAGGTCTTGTTTGATCTGTATTAGTTCTAAGAGGGAGAAGGGCTTATGGACACAACTTGGTCTGAATTCTCCTCCAGTTTCAACTACTTGAGTTAGCTTTTGTGGAGGGGGTGCTCCCAGATATGGGGACACATTTGGATATGAGGAAGGAGCTCCAGGCAACTTGGAAGTCATGGGAGGTGAGCCTTTATTGGGGTGAGTTCCTTCTCTTGTTGTCTGTGCCTAACACCATTTGCCTAGTAGGCTCACTTTTAGGGCATACAGCAATCCCTTACTTAAGACAGAGTTCCTTCATATCTCTTAGTCAGAAGATAATTTGGACGTAAAGGATCTCTGACCATTTCCCTTTTCTTTTGCAGAATAAGTCTAGCTGCAGGATGGTATTGTAATTTAAACTCCCATCCTCAGGCCAGTGTTCCTTATCCCCCAGAGAGGTCATGCAGCGGCACAAAAGAATTTTAAGTGACTTCTCCTTAGAGTTAGAGGATCAAACAGCTTCTAGTTATCAAGGATGCATCTCAAGGGCCTCTGTTGGGAAGTGGATTGGTTATTTCCCATCTGAAAGACAGTGATGACAAGGAGGAAAACAAAGAAAAAAACTAATAAGCCTCCTTCTATTTTTATTGTTGGACATCCTCAGGGGTGAGTCTTTCTGAAGCTTATCCTACCCAGTACTGTTGCAACCTGAGAGCTGGGCATCCCCGGGTCAGGATGCAGATCCCCAGGCAGGTTGAGGTGTGATAGCCTCTTGGAGATTGAATCCCTGGGCAGGTTGCATGTCAGCCTCCTGAGAATTGGGTCCAAGGGCAGGTCGAGGCATATTGACCTCCTGGGACCCCTGAACTGGTGGATTCCTGAGCAGGTTGAGGTGTGACAACCTCCTGAGGATCAGATCCCTAGGCAGGTTGAGGCAGGTCGAACTGCTGGGACTCCAGGTTGGGGTTGGGCATCCCCAAGATCTCCAGGGTGACCAGTGCTGGGTAGGATTAAGTGGTTGTAATCTTAACTCATTGCTGGTTTGTCCACCACTGATGGGAATAGATACCATGATGTAAAGCAATCCAAGCCTGTGCCCTGAGACTGGGAACCTGGTGAAACAGCCATAAGCCTTATCCTCTTATTGCTCTGAGGGAATGTAAGTCACTGATTTCTTCCCCAGTCCTCCATAAGAGCAGTTTAGGGTGTTTCCAGTGGTAAACATTTCATTGTCATAGACCCACTTTAGGTAATAAAAGAAGTAATGACAAAGGGAGTGGGTTATCTGGTCCCATTAGGGTCATTAAGAGTATTTTAATAGTAATAAGCAGGGTGGAGCGATGTTGCCATCAATTGGGCAGGGTCCTGGTCTGAAGAGTTAGTAAGTGGCTTAAGAACAAATTGATAAGAGGCAACAGGCCAGAAAAAGTGGAGTGGAGATACCTTTGTAACTAACTTTAGGAGAAGGGTGGTAAGGGTTTGGGCCCAGACAGCCTGCAGGTCTAACTCCCAAAGTGGCCAACATTATCCCTGGAAGCCCAATTGCCCTTGAAGGGATGCCACTAACAGACGACTTCTAGCAGACACTGTGTGCCTGTCACCCACCCTCGCGGGTTCACTGAGAGATGCTGTTGCACGTGTTGTAGGAAACATGGAAGATGAAGGCCTGAATATCTAAAGGGATTGGATATCACACAGTATTTCCCTCCCAAGGGCCAGCTATTTTCTAGGTTGTCCCTCCAGAAGATTGTAGAGGCAACATTGTGGGCCTGGATGGGGCTCGGGAAAAGAGCATGAAACAGGAGGGAAGGGGGCAGGGCACAACTTTTGACGGAATGACATAGCCCAAGGGCATAGCATAAAGCCATTAAAATCAAATGGGTCCAAGCTAGACCTAATTGATATCTATAGGACATTTCACCCCAAAACAATCAACTTCACCTTTTTCTCAAGTGCACACGGAACCTTCTCCAGAATAGATCACATCCTGGGCCATAAATCTGGTCTTGGAAAATTCAAAAAAATTGAAATCATTCCAGTCATCTTTTCTGACCACAGTGCAGTAAGATTAGATCTCAATTACAGGAAAAAAATTGTTAAAAATTCAAACACATGGAGGCTAAATAACACACTTCTGAATAACCAACAAATCATAGAAGAAATCAAAAAAGAAATCAAAATATGTATAGAAATGAATGAAAATGAAAACACAACAACCCAAAACCTATGGGACACTGTAAAAGCAGTGCTAAGGGGAAAGTTCATAGCATTACAGGCTTACATCAAGAAACAAGAAAAAAGCCAAATAAATAACCTAACTCTACACCTAAAGCAATTAGAGAAGGAAGAAATGAAGAACCCCAGGGTTAGCAGAAGGAAAGAAATCTTAAAAATCAGGGCAGAAATAAATGCAAAAGAAACTAAAGAGACCATAGCAAAAATCAACAAAGCTAAAAGCTGGTTTTTTGAAAAAATAAACAAAATTGACAAACCATTAGCAAGACTCATTAAGAAGCAAAGAGAGAAGAACCAAATTAACAAAATTAGAAATGAAAATGGAGAGATCACAACAGACAACATTGAAATACAAAGGATCATAAGAGACTACTACCAGCAGCTCTATGCCAATAAAATGGACAACTTGGATGAAATGGACAAATTCTTAGAAAAGTATAACTTTCCAAAACTGAACCAGGAAGAAATAGAAGATCTTAACAGACCCATCACAGGCAAGGAAATCGAAAGTGTAATCAAAAATCTTCCAGCAAACAAAAGCCCAGGACCAGATGGCTTCACAGCTGAATTCTACCAAAAATTTAGAGAAGAGCTAACACCTACCTTACTCAAACTCTTCCAGAAAATTGCAGAAGAAGGTAAACTTCCAAACTCATTCTATGAGGCCACCATCACCCTAATTCCAAAACCAGACAAAGATGCCACAAAAAAAGAAAACTACAGGCCAATATCACTGATGAACATAGATGCAAAAATCCTTAACAAAATTCTAACAAACAGAATCCAACAACATATTAAAAAAATCATACACCACGACCAAGTGGGCTTTATCCCAGGAATGCAAGGATTCTTCAATATCCACAAATCAATCAACGTAATACACCACATTAACAAATTGAAAGATAAAAACCATATGATTATCTCAATAGATGCAGAGAAAGCCTTTGACAAAATTCAACACTCATTTATGATTAAAACTCTCCAAAAAGCAGGAATAGAAGGAACATACCTCAACATTATAAAAGCCATATATGACAAACCCACAGCAAGCATCACCCTCAATGGTGAAAAATTGAAAGCATTCCCCCTGAAATCAGGAACAAGACAAGGGTGCCCACTGTCACCACTACTGTTCAACATAGTGTTGGAAGTTTTGGCCACAGCAATCAGAGCAGAAAAAGAAGTAAAAGGAATCCAGATAGGAAAAGAAGAAGTGAAACTCTCACTGTTTGCAGATGACATGATCCTCTACATAGAAAACCCTAAAGACTCTACCAGAAAATTACTAGAACTAATCAATGAATATAGTAAAGTTGCAGGATATAAAATTAACACACAGAAATCCCTTGCATTCCTATATACTAACAATGAAAAAACAGAAAGAGAAATTAAGGAAACAATACCATTCACCATTGCAACAAAAAGAATAAAATACTTAGGAGTATATCTACCTAAAGAAACAAAAGACCTATACATAGAAAACTATAAAACACTGATGAAAGAAATCAAAGAGGACACAAACAGATGGAGAAACATACCGTGTTCATGGATTGGAAGAATCAATATTGTCAAAATGGCTATTCTACCCAAAGCAATCTATAGATTCAATGCAATCCCTATCAAGCTACCAACGGTATTTTTCACAGAACTAGACCAAAGAATTTCACAATTTGTATGGAAATACAAAAAACCTCGAATAGCCAAAGTAATCTTGAGAAAGAAGAATGGAACTGGAGGAATCAACCTGCCTGACTTCAGACTCTACTACAAAGCCACAGTCATCAAGACAGTATGGTACTGGCACAAAGACAGAAATATAGATCAATGGAACAGAATAGAAAGCCCAGAGATAAATCCACGAACCTATGGACACCTTATCTTCGACAAAGGAGGCAAGAATATACAATGGAAAAAAGACAACCTCTTTAACAAGTGGTGCTGGGAAAACTGGTCAACCACTTGTAAAAGAATGAAACTAGAACACTTTCTAACACCATACACAAAAATAAACTCAAAATGGATTAAAGATCTAAATGTAAGACCAGAAACTATAAAACTCCTAGAGGAGAACATAGGCAAAACACTCTCTGACATAAATCACAGCAAGATCCTCTATGACCCACCTCCCAGAATATTGGAAATAAAAGCAAAACTAAACAAATGGGATCTAATGAAACTTAAAAGCTTTTGCACTACAAAGGAAACTATAAGTAAGGTGAAAAGACAGCCGTCAGATTGGGAGAAAATAATAGCAAATGAAGAAACAGACAAAGGATTAATCTCAAAAATATACAAGCAACTCCTGAAGCTCAATTCCAGAAAAATAAATGACCCAATCAAAAAATGGGCCAAAGAACTAAACAGACATTTCTCCAAAGAAGACATACAGATGGCTAACAAACACATGAAAAGGTGCTCAACATCACTCATTATTAGAGAAATGCAAATCAAAACCACAATGAGGTACCATTACACGCCAGTCAGGATGGCTGCTATCCAAAAGACTACAAGCAATAAATGCTGGAGAGGGTGTGGAGAAAAGGGAACCCTCTTACACTGTTGGTGGGAATGCAAACTAGTACAGCCACTATGGAAAACAGTGTGGAGATTCCTTAAAAAACTGGAAATAGAACTGCCATATGACCCAGCAATCCCACTTTTGGGCATACACACTGAGGAAACCAGATCTGAAAGAGACACATGCACCCCAATGTTCATTGCAGCACTGTTTATAATAGCCAGGACATGGAAGCAACCTAGATGCCCATCAGCAGATGAATGGATAAGGAAGCTGTGGTACATATACACCATGGAATATTACTCAGCTGTCAAAAAGAATTCATTTGAATCAGTCCTAATGAGATGGATGAAACTGGAGCCCATTATACAGAGTGAAGTAAGCCAGAAAGATAAAGAACATTACAGCATACTAACACATATATATGGAATTTAGAAAGATGGTAATGATAACCCTATATGCAAAACAGAAAAAGAGACACAGAAATACAGAACAGACTTTTGAACTCTGTGGGAGAATGTGAGGGTGGGATGTTTCAAAAGAACAGCATGTATACTATCTATGGTGAAACAGATCACCAGCCCAGGTGGGATGCATGAGACAAGTGCTCGGGCCTGGTGCACTGGGAAGACCCAGAGGAGTCGGGTGAAGAGGGAGGTGGGAGGGGGGATCGGGATGGGGAATAAGTGTAAATCTATGGCTGATTCATATCAATGTATGACAAAACCCACTGAAATGTTGTGAAGTAATTAGCCTCCAACTAATAAAAAAATTAAAAAAAATTAAAAAATTTAAAAAAAAAAAAAAAAAATCAAATGGGTCCAGGGTGACAGACTAGTCAAATTCAACTAAATCTTGATCCTCAATCTGCAAGCTAACTGACACACCCAGAGGAACCACAACAGTTCTAAGGTACTAACAAAAGACCAAGGAGTGGGTGGTTCCCCAATTGTTGGAATGATCCTCCAACTCATTATGAAATCACCCAACTCACAAAAACTGACCACACCACATTTTTTTTTCATCTATTTTTATTAGTTGGAGGCTAATTACTTTACAATATTGTAGTGGGTTTTGTCATACATTGACATGAATTAGCCATGGTTTTACATGTATTCCCCATCCTGACACCACATTTCATGGCCACTGCATATACCCTCTGTGATTGCACACACTCTGTGGACAGTGCTTCTCTCTGAATCTGAACAACTCTACCTCTTACCTATTGCTGTGTCTCTCACTGAATTTTTTTGCAATGAGACATCAAGAACCTAAGCTTCATTAAGTCCTGAAACCAGGCACCGAGGGTTTTGACCGGGCTCAAGTCCTGGTCGGACATGACTGAGTGACTAAGCATAGCACAGGGTCCCTGCCACGTGGGTTTGAGTCCCAATTTTAGGTAAACAGTTTCAAAGACAACTTTCAGAAATGGAAAGATGATGACCTGCCTAATCAAACAGTGGCATAGATGGAGAGAGGAGCTGAAGGACGGGAGGAAAAAGCAGTGGGAAAACCGTGTCAAGGAATCCCCTTCATAACCTGCTGGAAAACCTGCTAAATACCTGACCTGTCCTCACAGTTTTCACTGGCCTGATTCTTGGCACAAAGAGATTAAGGACAGAGGAACCCTCGCCTGCCTGGGTAGGCGCAGCAGTTAGTAGAGCCTTTGGGACACACTGGGCAGTAGCCCCTGCCAGAGTCCCTAAATTGCACCCACTGCTGATCACCTATTCACAGGCGTTCGTGGAAACAAGAAACAAGAGATGGTAAAGGAAGTAAGATTTTGTTAGCCATATGTCCTTACAGCCATAGGGGTGAGGACCTCCTAGCTTAACTGGAGGTCTCCTGGAATCTGAGACTGAAATGCTTGAGTTTTCTGCCAAGTTTGCTTTTGTTGTCCTGGTTTCCAGCACACTAGGCTTCTTGTCACTTCCACTGCACTGGATTTCCTTTGCGTTCAGCTTCCACAGCATGAGCTTTCACTGAGTTGGGCTTCTGCTGTGCTTGGCCTCTCCACTGAGAGGGCCGAGCCAAGGTTGTTTCAGCCAAGTTAAATCCAAGCCACAGCACCAGGTTTATTGGTTCAGTTCAGTTCAGTCACTCAGTCGTATCTGACTCTTTGTGACCTCATGGATTGCAGCATGTCAGGCCTCCCTGTCCATCACCAACTCCCAGAGTTTACTCAAATTCATGTCCATTAAGTCATTGATGCCATCCAACCATCTCATCCTCTGTCATCTCCTTCTCTTCCTGCCTTCAATCTTTCCCAGCATCAGGGTCTTTCCAAATGAGTCAGTTCTTCGTATCAGGTGGCCAGAGTATTGGAGTTTTAGCTTCAGCATCCAGTCCTTCCAATGATGTTCAGGACTGATTTCCTTTAGGATGGACTCATTGGATCTCCTTGCAGTCCAAGGGACTCTCAAGAGTCTTCTCCAACATCACAGTTCAAAAGTATCAATTATTCGGTGCTCAGCTTTCTTTATAGTCCAACTTTCACATCCATACATGACTACTGGAAAAACCATAGCTTTGACTAGACAGACTTTTGTTGGCAAAGTAATGTCTATGCTTTTTAATATGTTGTCTAGATTGATCATAGCTTTTCTTCCAAGGAGCAAGCATCTTTTAATTTCAAGGCTGCACTCATCATCTGCAGTGATTTTGGAACCCAAAAAATTAAAGTCTGTCACTGTTTCCACTGTTTCCCCATCTATTTCCCACGAAGTGATGGGACCGGATATCATGATCTTAGCTTTCTGAATGTTGAGTTTTAAGCCAACTTTTTCACTCTCCTCTTTCACTTTCATCAAGAGGCTCTTTAGTTCTTCACTTTCTGCCATTAGGATGGTGTCATATGGGTTTCTGAGGTTATTGATATTTCTCCTGGCAATCTTTTTTTTTTTTTTTCACCTTTCACTTTCTTTTTAATAGATGAGAGGTTAATTTTTTTTATTGAGACTTAGCTTGTCACTCTGATTGAGTTTGAATTACTCTAAGAGAAAATTTAAATCTATGGCCAGCATCAGAGCAGGTATTATTAACTGGCCATGGGAGAGGATCTCATCTAGTAATATCATGAATAGATGAAACAGAAAGGAACACTTATCTAAAATAAATTTCCTAGGGGGTATCCAATCAGAGCCCTAAAGAACAGAAACCCACCAAGGTAACCCAGAAGGACTAGGCACAAGTATTTGGCCACAACCCAACAATTGGATTGAGTTTTAAACTAGAATAGAATCATGTCTGTGATAGAAAACATTTAATTGATAGTCTTAGGTCCAAGGAATCAAGAAAACATTATAAATGATCGTAAAAGTCAGATCAGCATGATCTACTTCTGATGTTGTCTGCTCATCCTCATGTATTATAGTTTCCTCTGTTTGAGCATTGTCTTGAGGTGAGTTTGAGGTCAGCAGGCCCCTCTGTAGACCAGCCCAGCTTAGGGGCCTTTGGAAGTGGAAGTTAAGCGAAGCGTCAATTTCCCTTCAGTTTCCCTGGGCACGAGCTAGTCAAGAGTACCTGATAGAAAGGCCCTTCCAGGTTGGAGACAGTTCCTTAAATTATGTCTTCTTCCAGTCTTGATTGCAGGTCATGTGTGAGGCATCTGATCTTCATCCAAAGACAGATTGCTGAGATAAGCTTCAGAAACAACCCTAGAGTGTCCCAAATTTATCTGCACTCCCCAAGGAGGTGGATGGGCACAAGGGGCCATGCTGGTACCAAAGGTCTGGTTCCTCATGAAGTCCAGTCATAGGAAGGAAGTCCACTCTGGCTCACCTTGGCTCAGTTGCCATTACTGTCCACTAAAAAAAGATGTACAACTTGAGAGTTGTGAGTTAAGTTTTATTTGGGGCTAAATGAGGACTGCAGCCCAGGAGGCAGCATCTCAGATAGCTCCGAGAGACTGCTCCCTCTCCTGGCGATCTTGATTCTTGCTTGTGCTTCATCCAGCCCTGCATTTTGCATGATGTACTCTGCTTAGAAATTAAATAAGCAGGGTGACAATATACAGCCTTGACGTACTCCTTTCCCAATTTGGAACCATCTGTTGTTCCATGTCCAGTTCTAACTGTTGCTTCTTGCCCTGCACACAGATTTCTCAGGAGGCAGGTCAGGTGGTCTGGAATTCCCATCTCTTGAAGAATTTCCCACAGTTTATTGTGATCCACACAGTAAAAGGCTTTGGCGTAGTCAGTAAAGCAAAAATAGATGTTTCTCTGGAACTCTTTTGCTTTTTTGATGATCCAGTGGATGTTGGCAATTTAATCTCTGGTTCCTTTGCCTTTTCTAAAATCAGCTTGAACATCTGGAAGTTCACAGTTCACGTACTGCTGAAGCCTGGCTTGGAGAATTTTGAGCATTACTTTGCTAGCCTGTGAGATGAGTGCAATTGTGCAGTAGTTTGAGCATTCTTTGGGATTGCTTTTCTTTGGGATTGGAATGAAAACTGACCTTTTCCAGTCCTGTGACCACTGCTGAGTTTTCCAGATTTGCTGGCATATTGAGTGCAGCACTTTCACAGCATCATCTTTTAGGATTTGAAATAGCTCAACTGGAATTCCATCTCCTCCACTAGCTTTGTTCATAGTGATGCTTCCTAAGGCCCACTTGACTTTGCATGCCATGATGTCTGGCTCTAGGTGGGTTATCACACCATTGTGGTTATCTGGGTCATGAATATCTTTTTTTGTATAGTTCTGTGTATTCTTGCCACCTCTTCTTAATATCTTCTGCTGTTAGGTCCATACCATTTCTGTCCTTTATTGTGCCCATCTTTGCATGAAATGTTCCCTTGCTATCTCTAATTTTCTTGAAGAGATCTCTAGTCTTTCCCATTCTGTTGTTTTCCTCTATTTCTTTGCATTGATCGCTGAGGAAGGCTTTCTTATCTCTCCTGGCTATTCTTTGGAACTCTGCATTCAGATGGGTGAATCTTTCCTTTTCTCCTTGGCCTTTAGCTTCTCTTGTTTTCTCACCTATCTGTAAGGTCTCCTCAGACAATCATTTTGCCTTTTTTTGCATTTCTTTTTCTTGGGGATGGTCTTGATCCCTGCCTCCTGTACAATGTCATGAAGCTCCATCCATAATTCTTCAGGCACTCTATCAGATCTAATCCCTTGAATCTATTTGTCACTTCCACTGTATAATCATAAGGGATTTGATTTAGGTCATACCTGAATGGTCTAGTGGTTTTCCCTACTTTCTTCAGTTTAAGTCTGAATTTTGCAATAAGGGGTTCATAATCTGAGCCACAGTTAACTCCTGGTGTTGTTTTTGCCGACTATATAGAGCTTCTCCATGTTTGGCTGCAAAGAATATAATCAATATGATTTCGCGGTTGATCATCTGGTGATGTCCACGTGTAGAGTCTTCTGTTGTGTTGTTGCAAGAGGGTGTTTACTATGAGCAGTGCGTTCTCTTGGCAGAACTCTGTTAGCCTTTGACCTGCTTCGTTTTGTACTCCAAAGCCACATTTGCCTGTTTCTCCAGGTATCTCTTGACCTTCTACTTTTGCATTCCAGTTCCCTATAATGAAGAGGACATCATTTGGGGTGTTAATTCTAGAACATCTTATAGGTCTTCATAGAACCGTTCAACTTCAGCTTCTTCAGTATTACTGTGCAATGAAAGACGAAAATATCTAAGAAATACTGAATTGATTAACTAATATGGTTAAAATGAAATGATTTCCACTTTATGTTGATGATACATAATAAAATAACATCATTTCTGATAATGTTCTTTCTGGTTACGTTGGCACTCTTAGAGTTAAATGTGTTTCATTTATATCTGACTCAGTTGAGTTGCCTAGTTTAGTTATACTCTCATTTTCACCAATGGATTTAAAGACAGTTTTTTCAAAGTTAGTAGACTTAACTGCAAAAGTAAAGATGGCACAGTTATAAGTGTCCTACTTGCAATTACCAGATTTAAAAGCCTTCTGGGTGATAGAGTGTTGGGTAATGAGCTGCTTTCACATCTTCTATTCTGGCTGCCTCCATTGAAGTTGACTGAACTGGTGGCCAGTGATGCTTCAGGCTTCCTTGAAGCTGAAGAAAATTTAGTTTTGGAAGAAAGCATTCAGAAATAAGGATACTAGAGTATAAGTAGAAGAGAAAAACATTGAATTATCATTGTTATTGATTTGATAACAATAGACAAATTAAATACATATATCTATATCTATCTATACACATGCAGTGGAATAAAGGACTGATATAGTAGAGTGGAAGGCTAAGGATTAAAGCAAGGACACCTATACAGTATCTATTTGCTTCTTGCTTTCCAAAGCAAATTTTAAAGTACATCATTCCCTTGATGAGATTCATTAACATTTATAGCACTGAGAACTGAAAGGGGAAAAAAAAGTCAGTATTTTTACAGTCCTGAAAGCACAAAGTGATGCAGTGAAAAATATTCTAGATTTAGAAGACCTGGTGCTTATTTTAGATTTTTTTATCCCTAGATCTTATGCCATGAGTAAATCATCAAAATCTTTAGTGTGTTAATTTGTTTATTTAAAAGAAATGAGTTTTGGAGCAGATAATAAGTCTTCTGTAAGTGCTTGGTATTATTACGTGTTCACACTCATTAGAAAAAAAATGATGTATGTTGCCAAGTTTCAGTCTCATAAGAATTCCATAAGATGATCTTCTGTGTTGGGGTGCAGACTGGACAGTCCCTAAATATGTCTCAGTATGTGTCATTTTTTATTTAAAATTACTTAAGCAGTGACAGGAGGGATACTCAGACCACCCTCTCTGTCTCCCTGAAAGTGGGGGATAATCTCTGATGCTGCTATCCCTGCACCTGGAGGCAGAAGGACACCCTTATCAACAAAGACAGGGAATTCAGGCCAAGAAGCCTGTAGATATAAACTGGGACTTCTTAAACCTCAACCTCTGTTTAGATTCTTCACTAACTGTGTACCCTGAACCTAAGTTTCTTTGTCCAGTCAGTTTCTCATAAATTTATTGTTTGTCTAAAAAATATAAAAGCTGCCTGATTTGGTCACTTTTTAGGTCTCATTTCTATGAGAACTTCATGTGCATGAATTAAAATTTGTTTCCTTTTCTCCCATTAGCCTTGTGTCAATATTATTATTAGTCTAGCCACAAGAACTCAAGTAGGGTGGCGGAAATTTCCCCCTCCCTGCTGTGTATAAATGGGTAAACTGAGGCCAAACAAGCCTAAGCAGTTTGCTCAAGGTCACCTGGCTCCTTGATGTGGCCAAATGCAGGTGAGAATACAGGTCAGTCTTCCTCCAAGACTGTGTTCTTTAAAGTAACACTAGCCTTCTATCTGCCAGGTACTTTTGGGGGCCTGAGGATACAGAATTAGGCAAGAGAGGCCAATTCCATCTTCATGGGAGGCATCAGCAAGTGAGGGCTTCTCCCACCTGCTGAGGAAGGCACTCCAGAGAAGACTAACTCCGGGGCCCACCAGAAAGTGGAACTTATGGAGGGAAACCAGCAACATCTGTGGGATCCCCTGGGAACTACTATTTGAATGTGACCTGGTACATCCAACTCAGGTGTTTATTTTAGTGTGAGGGTGCTATGGCTGGAAGAGTTTGAGAACTTCTGCTCTAGTAGGTTTTAGTAAGGGCGTGTGGACGAGAGGTCTAAAATCTTAAAAAATACATATCAAAGAAAAGATGCTTTCAAGCTGTGGTACTCTATACTAAATTTACATGGTGATGTGACTGAGCGTTTGAGGGATGCTGGAGGGAGAGCCGTGGGTGAAGTCTTCTCTGACACGTGGCATATTAATCTGAGGGCCGAGAAGGAGGCGCTGCGCAAAAGCCAGAGAGGATCCCTCCAGGCTGAGAGGCCCCTAAGGGGACATGGCCTGGTTGAGAAGGGTCTGGCTCCTTGTGAGGAGGAGGAACCTAGGGAGTGAGAGAGAGAGAGAGGAAAAAAGAGAGAGAGAGAGCGTGAGAAAGCTGGGCCCTGCTGGTCTCGAAGGACATAGTGGAGAGTTTCATCTCAAGTGCCACGGGAAACTGAGCTTCCTTCCAACTCCACAGTCCAGTGAGTCTTCATTTATTTGCCTGCACATCAATCTATTATTTTCTGTAATCTGTGGATGTGAACAGAGAAGTAGTGGCAATAAAGCACTTTGAAGATATTCATAAATACATAAATCTAGACTTTTTGATTCATGTTTTATGTATTAATTAGAATTATTTGCCATGTATATGTATGGCTGAGTCCCTTTTCTGGTCACTTGAAACTATATCACAGCATGGTTAATTGGCTATGCTCCAATATGAAATAAAATGTTAAAGCAATATGAGAACAAACACACAAAGAAAAGGCCATGTGAAGATGGAGGCAAAGTTTGCAGTGGTGCATGTACAAACCAAGAACTTCCAGGAACCACCAGAAGTCAGGAGAACTGTGGGAGATTACATTTTTGTTGTTTGAAACCACCCAGCTGGTGGTAGTTTCTGATCGTAGCCATAGGACTCTAATGCAGAAGGTTTAATTTTTTTTAACTTACTATTTTGAAAAGGCCAGATTCTTATTTGTGGGAAGACAAACTATACTCAGATTTTTATTTTCTTTCCTTCAACATGTCATTACTTTGATGGTAGAATTTGAGAAAAGTTCATTTTTGTATGTTGGTAAGCATTCCTACAGAATATGAAGATTAAGGAAAAACCAAATCTTCCTTAAGATTGTAGGATATAAGAGAATAGGTGCCAGTTGTTCTGTTCAAAGTGCTGTGTGTCCGTTTTAACAGCTAAGATTTTAATTCTATCATCTCAAAGATTTCTTATTAAGTGTGCCCTTGCTTTAGAAATTAGATGAGTTAATTTTTTTTTGTTTGTTTGGTTTTGATAGTAAAGTATGGAGACAGTACATTTGTCTCAACTATCTGAAACTATCAGGGAAGATAAATGGTGTCTCTCTAGATGCCTTGTCAGCATTAAAGAAAATAAAATAGTGGCTTTTCAGTCTGTTGGGTGGTATAGTCTGTGAGGGAAATTGATATTTCTCATGTACTCACAGAAAGCATTGTTTTCAGCTAAAGTATGGGAAAACAGTTCTTTTAAAACCAGGCAGCAACAGCACCAGAAATGGCCGTTTAACACATGGCCAAATTTGACACATTGCACAGTTAACCCACTCCAGTGTTCTTGCCTGGAGAATCCCAGGGACTGTGGGGAGCCTGGTGGGCTGCCGTCTATGGGGTCGCACAGAGTCGGACACGACTGAAGCGACTTAGCAGCCGCAGCAGCAACAGTTAACAACACCGCCAGCAACAACAAAGTTCATTTTGATGATAAGGCATCAGTGAAATGTGACAGTTTTAATTTTTTTGACTATTTGTTTTCTTCAGTGGTAGCACATCATAATCACCTGTGAATTTTTTACAATTCAGATAAATGCCTGATCTCACCTCAGATTCTGATTCAGAAGTGTCAGGAGAGGTCTAAGTATGAGAGATTTTTAAAAGTCCTATATGTAATTCTGAGGTGTGGAATCTCAAGGTTGAGAACCACGGATCCAATGGGGGTGAGTAGTATTAATAAAAAAAGAGGTATTTTGGGGTAGCTCAGAATATAGCAGGAACTTCTCTAGTGGCTCAGTGGTAAAGAATTTGCCTGCCAATGCAGGAGACATGGGTTTGATCCCTGGGTTGGGAAGATCCCCTGGAGTAGGAAATGGCGACCCATTCCAATATTCTTGCCTGGGAAATCCCATGGACAGAGGAGCCTGGAGAACTACAGCCTGTGGGATTGCAAAGAGATAGACATGACTTGACCATTGAGCATGCACGCAGGAATATAGCATCAGTTTCAGATAACCAAAAACTATTTCAGTTTTATAGTACTATTTTCATAACTATTCATTCTAAGTGTTCTTGTTTATTTAACTGGAGGCACAGGCCAGGTTTTGAAATTAATTTTTCAACTCAAGTTAGTCATCTCTTCACCAGGCCATGAGGATTTATGTCTTTTAGGTTAAATGACCAACTTGTAAACTTTAACATCTGGAGAACCACAGGAAGGAATTGTGACAAACCTATCATTAATACAGGCTTCCCTGGTGGCTCAGACACTAAACAATCTTCCTGCAATGCAAGAGACCTGGGTTTGATCCCTCTTGGGAAGATCTCCTGGAGAAGGGAATGGCTATTCTCCAGTCTTCTTTCCTGGAGAATCCCATGGACAGAGGAGCCTGGAGGGCTATATATAGTCTATGGGATTGCAAAGAGTTAGACACGACTGAGTGACTAACATTTTCACTTCACTTACCATTAATGCACGCAGAGGTTAGGCACCCAGGCTCCTTCAATCTTTGAGAACAACTGTATGTTACCTCACTCATTAAAATATATCCATATCACAAATTCAGTATAATGCATATATAACGAATCATTGACTTGCAGCTTAAAGGATGATTAAGGCTATGTCTGTAGAAATTATATAATTAAAAATTTTAAGTTTTAATATTTTCATATTTCAGTTTTTTCCCCCAGATTCTAACTTTTTTCGAACCACTATGAAACTAATAGTTGGTAGACATTGGGCCAGTAGGGCCTGATGATAAAATGATCCTGGACATGTTAAAACCATCTCTGAAATAGTCTAAGATATTTGCTATCTTTCAAAACTACTTTAGAACTCCTCACTCAGTCTGATGTGAAATATGATTAGATTTTAGTCAAACTCTAAATAGTATATAAAGGACATATAAAGACTCCTGAGAACCTGGAGCCATGTCACTGGAAGAAATGGCTTTGAGACACCAAAATCTTGAGAAATAACTTTTATTTTCAGCTCTTTGCAATTGAAGGGAAATCTTCAGGCACATGCACAAGATGACTGGTCAGAGTTACCAGAAATGGCTGCACACAGTGACTAGACCTGAGCATCACAGGACACAGTAACTGGTTCTAGTTATTAGACCAACCAGCAGTAGGTGTGTTAGTGCACACATATGCACACATACATTATGCCAACCTACGATTTTGTGTATGCTGCTTCCTGCATCTGAAGAAGCATTTATCTCACCTCAACAAATGTCAGTTATGTAAGTGTAATTGTCTTATTGCTCCAGTGAATTTGATGATGTTTTCTGAGAATCATAAAAGCTGCTTGTGGTGCAGCTGAGTGATTTTATGGACATTTCACTGAATATTGTATCTTGTTTTTGTACTGTGCTCTTAATTCTGAAATACAGGGCCATGCATGGAAAAGGTGCTATCACTACAATAACAAACAGATCAACTGAAAGGACACCCTTTGCCTAGAGCATTTTTGCAGGTGTGAATGTGAAGTTGAATGATGGATTGAAGAAGATACTTCAAAAGACAGATACACAGCATCTCAACACACACACACATGAGTTACGAATGCATATCTTGATGATATATAGTACTTATGACTCAAAATGATAAAATATTTTGTTGTTGTTCTTGCCACTGACCACTGGGTCAGTTCTGAATCTAATAATTCCCTCTATCATTCCCTCTATTGAATTCAGGTAAAGTTAATCTAATGTCCCAGAGCAGCTCCACTAAAAGTGAAAACTAGACGCTCTCTCTGATGGTAACAATATATAAGCTTTTTATTTTCTTTAGCTATAATAAAAGAGGATGCACTTTCTTTTGTTACAGAATGCTGAGTTGTTGAAAACTTATGAGTGATTCTATTGTTCTTGGTGTGATGAGACTGCCTAGGGTCCTAAATGAGTGTGCAGATGTCACAACCAAGTTGTCTAGAATTGAGTCTTCATACCACTCCACACTCCTGAGTAAACTTGGGCGAGTATGTGAAGTCTGTGCTTCAGACTCCTTCCTGTGCAGTGATGCTAATAGCAGTACCTGTTTCCCAGGGTTGAGTGAGGACTCAATACGCTAACGACTGCCAAACTCTTAGAGCAGCAACTGGCACAAGCAGGAATGTTAACCTTTGCTATCCTGTGGTTACTTATGATATACTTTCCATACCCATTAGAACACTCACTCCAGTATTCTTGCCTGAATAATCCCATGGACAGAGGAGCCTGGTGGGCTGCAGTCCATGGGATCGCGAAGAATTGGACAAGAGTTCGTGACTGAGTGCCTATGCACCGATTAAAACAATCTTTTGCGTTTAACTTTCTTCCTCATCATTTCAGTTGGTTAAAACAAAATTCAAAGCCACTGACTCATCTCATTTATTATAAAAAACTAAACATAAAAGTAAAAAAATTAGCTTCTGGTTGTTTGAACTGAAAGAGAAGACACCGATTAGGCTATTATGCATGTGGGCAGAGTTTTGGACTGATGTAAAAAAATAATATCAACCGAAGGAAGCTGAGGGTGAATAAGGGCATTTTCTTTAATATGAAATTCATTTTTGAAATATTTATAGTGGTATTGAATTAAAATGTTGTTCAGTGAAAAAAGAGGTGTGACAAAATATTCACAAACAAGTAGTAGAGATCAGTTATGAACTGAGAAAATGAAGATGCTAATTATTTCCTGACCATCTGCTGAGTTTTAAAGTTTTGCATTATGGGGAAAACAGTAATCTTAATAATTTTGAATATATCATTAATTTTCTAAATTATTAAAGTAAAAAATATACATCATAGAAAACAAGGAAATGCAAAAACTTTTATGAAGAGGAAATACAATTTGCCTTATAATTTTATCACCCCAGGATAAATATTGTTAACACTTTGAAATATCATCATGTGAAATTTAATATCCTCTCACAATTTGGATCCCACTGTGAAGACAGAATGTTTTAGCTTTGTTTTATTTTAATTTAAGTAGTGTCTATAGAGACGTTTGTCAAATATTCTGCAGAGAAAAAAAAATACTTTTAACAACTGATTACTATTCTGATATTTGTATCATAATTATTTTCATTATTTCTCTTTTGATAGACATTTAGATTTTTTAAATTTTGCTATTTTAATTTGGCTACATATAATTACAGTGAGCATTCTCATAAAAATCTTTATCCCATTTATTACTGTTGCCTTATGAGAGGTTGCTAGAAATCAAATTGCTACAAAAAAAGGGCTCATAGTGTTAACACTAGAGAAAGATGACCAACTTGCTTTTGCTTTTCTAGTTTGTTCCAGTTTATCAGCAGTTTGTGGGAATGCACATCTTGCTAAAATCCTAATGCCAGCAAGTATAATTTTTTAGACTATTTTAAATTTGATAGAAATATATATATATATATATATATAACATATATTTTATATATAATTACGTGCTGATGTTTTATCCCCCTCCACTCTCTTTGACTTGCTGAAGTCTAATCCCCATCGTGATGGTATTTAGAGGTGAGGCCTTTGAAAGATATTGAGGGTGAGGCCATGGTGAATGGGATTAGCACCCTTATGAAAGGAAGCCAGAGAGCTATTTCATTCTTTATCCCACAAGAGGATGTGAAGTTGGCTATCTTCAGTCCTGGAGACCCCCATCCACCCTCCTACCCCATGCTGGCATTCTGATCTCAAAATTCCAGGCTCCAAAACTGTGAGAAATAATTTCTATTGTTACTAAATCACCCAGTCTATGGTATGTTGCTGTAGCAGCCTGAACTAAGACATCTGTGGTTATTGTTTTAATTTGCATTTCTTGTTTTGCTAGGTAGGTTTAATATTTGAGTGCTTTTTGATGACTTTTCTTTCTTAGAATTTTTTGCTTATGTCTGCCAAATCTTCTTTTGGGTCATTCATCATTTTATGTACGTATCGTATAAGGTGACACTAGTGGTAAAGAATCAGCCTGCCAATGCAGGAGACATAAGAGAAGGAGTTCAGTCCCTGAGTCAGGAAGAACCCCTGGAGGAGGAAATGGCAACCTACTCCAGTATTCTTGTCTGGAAAATTCCATGGACAGAGGAGTCTGATGGGCTGTAGACTGTGTGGTTGTACATGACTAAGTATCTGAGCACTCACACATACCTTATAAGTAATACAAACTGCTAGTTTTCTTTCAATATTCATTCACCCCTTTTCCCAAATAATAGGCTTTTTTGACTTGGCATTGCTAAGTATTGTTTCCTAGTCTGCTGGACAGCTAGGTATGGTCATATTACTTAATTTTGTCTAATGTAATCAGAATGAAATTGAGATATGAAATTTGGGGTTGTGCTTTAAGAGGAAGTAATATGGCCTTTTCTTCCTTTTGCAGAGTGGGGACTCTTATTTGAATTACTTTTATTTTCAGTTGATTCTCTTGGTTTTTAATTTAAAAATACATATGTAAATAAGGGCAGTATTCTATTTTGCCTCCAAAATTAATGGAACTTAAGACAATGGCTACCTTGCTTGTCTTAGCAGGGATGATGTATCTATAGTTCCATCAGTTACCTGCATAAGAAAAGACACACAGTGTTAAAGCACTAATTGCATTTTCAAATAAAGTGGTTGATTTAAAACACTCAAATGAAAAATTAATTTTTGTGTGTATCTATCTTGTCTTATTGAATTATCTAGAAAAGTCAGGCAATGTTAAAGATTTTGACAGTTTTCTCCCATCCCTGAAAATATATTGCTTCTTCAGTATACTTTTGCTAATGGTTTGTTTAAAAAGTACATTGTGTCATGTAACAGATATGTCTTTGTGTTGTATTTCAATTTTGTTGTACATCACATAAATAATCAGGCATACTTATTGAGTTATAACAAATGTCTCTTCAGCATCTATTAAGATGATTTTGTGATCAAAAAATAATATTTTTATTAAGGAATTGCCTTTGCAATGCTAAAATTTATCTAAGGATTATTATTTTAATATATCACAGTATTTGATTGAATATTTTACATACTTTTTGTATCTATGTTAAGTGAAATCAGTAAGCATTTCTTCTACTTTGTGACCATTTTGTTGGATTTTCATTTTAAGAATATGCTTGATACAAAAATTGAGATTTTTTTTTCCTTACATTTATAAGCTCTAGGAAAACTCCATGTACCTAAAACTGTCCAGACCTGATATAGTTCTTGGAATTAATGTTGTTTTTGTCACTTATGTGACAAATTCTTTTTCACACTTACTGGTTCTTTGTTGAAACATTTTTCTTAAAAACTCAATCATCCTATATATATTTATTAATGTTTTAGCTTAGAGTATTGCAGAATAGTCTTTTAAATCTTCTAACATTTCCTCTGTATCCTAGTTCTTGCTTTTCTTCTTTATGTGTCTTCCCTCTTGCTTTACTTGTTAGGAGGTCCTTTGGTAACCTTTATGCAGCCACTCGAGAAAAGAGGAAGCCCTAAATAGTATATTATGCAAAATGCTGGGCTGGATGAAGCCCAAGCTGGAATCAAGATTGCTGGGAGAAGGAGAAGTATCAATAACCCCAGATATGCAGATGACACCACCCTTATGGCAGAAAGTGAAGGACTAAAGAGCCTCTTGATGAAAGTGAAAGAGAAGAGTGAAAACGTTGGCTTAAAGCTCAACATTCAGAAAACTAAGATCATGGCATCTGGTCTCATCACTTCATGGTAAATAGATGGGGAAACAATGGAAACAGTGACAGACTTTATTATTTTGGGCTCCAAAATCACTGCAGATGGTGACTGCAGCCATAAAATTAAAAGACGCTTGCTCCTTGGAAGAAAAGCTATGACTAACCTAGGTAGCATATTAAAAAGCAGAGACATTAGTTTGCCAACAAAGGTCCGTCTAGTCAAAGCTATGGTTTTTCCAGGAGTTATGTATGGATGTGAGAGTTGGACCATAAACAAAACTGAGTGGAGTGCTGAAGAATTGATGCTTTTGATCTGTGGTGTTGGAGAAGACTCTTCTGCAAGGAGATCCAACCAGTCCATCCTAAAGGAAATCAATCCTAAATATTCATTGAAAGGCCTGATGCTGAAGCTGAAACTCCAATACTTTGGCCACCTGATGTGAAGAACTGACTCTCTGGAAAAGACCCTGATGCTGGAAAACATTGAAGGTGGGAGGAGAAGGGGAGGTCAGAGGATGAGATGGTTGGATGGCATCACTGACTCAATGGACATGAGTTTGAGTAGGCTCCAGGAGTTGGTGATGGACAGGGAAGCCTGGTGTGCTGCAGTCCATGGGGTCACAAAGAGTTAGACACAACTGAGCGACTGAACTGTCTGACTGAAATAGCATCATGGTGGTTTTCACTTTGCTGTTTATTAATCCATTTCCTTGGATGCTCCCAACTTTCTGAAATAGAGGATCTTGGAACTTTCTGGTAAGGTTTTCTGGTGGGATTGGGTGGGAGACTTTGCTGGTTAGCTGACTTAGATTCACTGTCTTTTTCATTCCCACCCTGTTTGTATTCTCTGTAGCTGTACTTCTTCAAAATTTGTGACTACATAAGAAGTCACAGTGCTGGCTTTCAATGCTAATATAGATTTACTTATTTTTAAAAAATATTTAGTTATGACTTTTACCAAACACCTACAGTGGTGGTGAGATGTTCATGTTGTTACAGAGGTTTGGTGAAGAATGGTAGATGCTTTGCCTACTAACCATTTTATTAGGATTTCTACATTTAACTTTTCAAAACAATTCAAATCAATTTTGAGGTATAGAGTCAAATTCAGTGATTCTCAAGGACCATTTTTTTTCTAGCACAGCTTCCTCAGTAATCTTATCCATTTTGGATTAGATGGTGATGCTTCTTATATCATGTAATAATTTGATCTATCACAGGTTCCACTCAGAATGTTTTCTAATATGCATTATTTTTGTGCTAAGCATGTGATAGCTTACCACATGTATTACATTTTAATCTGATTTTGAATGATAGACTTTTCTGTATTTTTATAGCACATTTTATTCTGTCCTGTTCTAAATGTGGTTCTCTCTGTTAGATTGTCACACCCTGCATGGCTAACTCAGTCTAAACTTGCCTGTGCTAACCACTTTCAGGTCATTGTGTTGTGACGGTCAGTTTTAAGTGTCAACTTGGCTAGTACAGTGCCCAAGTCTTCTGTCAAACACTTGTTGCTGTGAAGATGTTTTAAGGTGTGTTTAGCATATACCATCGGTAGACTTTTAGTAAAGAAGATGATCCTTGGCTTTCTGGCCGAGTCTCATCTAATCAGTTGAAAGGCTGTAAGAGCAGAACTGAGGTTCCCTCAAGGAAGAAGATATCCCCAGCGTCGTTGGGTGCAGGATCAGTGGTAGCCAGAAAGAAATTTGCTTTACAGATTTCAGATTTGCCAGTCTCACAATCAAGGAAGCCTTGATTCACCCTGTTCCTTAGTAGAACCCCGACTCATATAGCTAGCTGCCTGTAAATGTTTTTTCAGCAACAGAGAATTTTTAATCTCTAAATATTTTCAATTTCAGTGTTGTAATCTACTGCATGAAAATCCAAATACTATTCTTATATCATCTTATGTATTGTGAAAATTTATGGTGCTAGTCTTGGGATTGAAAGGAAAAAAAGGGTATTTTTTTTCCTATTCAACATGACACTAACTTAACACATGTCAGTACTTTCTCTCTACCAGCCAACAGCAAGACAAAAAGTATATTATGTTCTTCCAAGAAGAGATGGCAATCATCCAAAAAGTAAATGAAAGGAAAAGAGTTTATTTTATATAACCTCTATTTAAAAGTATTTATTGTGCCACTAGCACAGACTCTCTCTTACATTTGTGGGTTGCTGAATAAGAGAATGGGGAGATTCACTTTAACATAAATTCCTCTCCAATGATGTCTTCTCTCAATAGCCTGCAAACTCACAGAAGAGTGTTGTTTACATCTCTTATGATGAGAAGATAAAGTATGTACTTTACTGATTCACAGGAATAGATTCCCAAAAATGACTTTCATTATTTTCTAGGGAACACAATTTTATGTGAGAAACAGTTCTCAGAATTGAGATACCGTTTGCTTCTCTTTTTAGATTAAACACCAGGCTCCTGTGGATGTGCTGTGCTTGCTCTTCCAGGGTAGATTCACATTAACGCATATCCTTTCTGAAATGCATCGGTACTGCCCTCTTGTAAACTAAAAAACTACTCCAGCCATGCTGAAAACTCAAATGACTGCTCTATAAATGTAGGCACATTATCAGAAATTGTTACCACTAGTGCCACACAAATGGGTACACAGAGCATTAAACTTGTTCTCGCTCTCTTTTCCTGGGGTTGTGATGACATTCTGAAATACTGCTTACAAGATGATTATTAGAGGATAAAATCAGTACTGCCAAACTTTTATCAGTCTTCAAAAGAAATCAGCAAAGGAGTGGTGAGTTACTAGCTTTACTCTGTGTTTTTCTCCAAGCTTGACAGTAAAGTATTTTTGCTTCAGAAAAACACACATTAGCATCAACCCAGTGACTCCACAATGACATTTCTTTAACTACATGGATGCAGTTTATTGTTTGTCTTTGTAGTGAATCTGTTTTACCTTATGCTTGCATTTGTGTTTGTGTATGTGTGTGTGTGTGTGTGTGTGTGTGTGAAATTTGCTATATGTTAAATGTCCTGTTAATTGAATATAGCATGTAAAAATAATGCATTACTCCTTAATTAGAACAGATAGGTTTCTTTTTTCTTCCTCAGCAAGATATTTTCTGTATTTTAAATCTCTACTCTGCATAACTCCTGTGCAGAGTAATTAGACTTGATAAAGAAAGAATTTAAAAATGTGTGTGTGCGCATGTGTGTGTATGTTTTGGAGAGAGTTTGTAAAGCACAAAAAATATTAACCATATTGAAAATTTTATTTGTGGATATTTTACTGGTCAGATGCTCCATTGTTTTTAATGTACTTTTGGACATTTTGCAAGAGCAAGAGGGTCCTTTTAATTATTTATTTTAGATAATAATCGAAGGTGACATCATTCTTTGAAGACAAAAAGCAAAGCACCAAATTTACTTTTGGTCAGACGTATCCACACTCCAGAAACATGTACCATGCTACTTAGTCAAAAAACATACACCACGCTACTGAGTCAAGATTAGAAAATTTCATTTTATTCATTTATTAACTTTAATTTTATTCATTTAAAAACTTTCATTTATTAATCCTTCACACCTTTGTCTCCCATGAGTTTCACTTCTATGCTTCAATCACAAACTTTTCCTTGAATTATATAATAATTCCAGAAATTCCTCTTTAATAAACCTACTAATCAATATTCAGGTCTCATTGCACTGTATTTGTGAATAGCATTTGATATAGTCAGATATATCCCTCTTTAATCATCTGGCCTCCACAACAACTTGCTTATAATTTTCTAGTAGTCACTGATTACTCCCTTCATTTCTGTTCTATTGCTACATAACAAATTATCATACATTCAGTGCCTTAAAATAACCCCCATTTATTATCTTACAGTTGCTTTTGATTAGAAGTCTAGCTCAGGGTCTCTTAAGGCTGAAATCAGTGTTGGCTAGGCTGCATTCTCATCTGGAGGTTTGACTGGGGAAGAATCCATTTCCACATTTATTTATGTTGTCAGAGCTCGTTCCTTGTGGCATGTGAACAGGTCCCTGTTTGCTGGCTGTCAGCTTGGGATTACTATTTCGCCTAGGGTTTGTTGAGGTCCTTGCCACATGGCTCTCTGACACACCCTCTCTGAACATGACTGTGGATTTCTTCTCAGCTAATCAGAGATTCTTCAGTGTTACTGGTTGGGGCATAGGCTTGGATTACTGTGATATTGAATGGTTTGCCTTGGAAATGAACAGAGATCATTCTGTCATTTTTGAGATTGCATCCAAGTACTACATTTTGGACTCTTTTCATTGACCATGATGGCTACTCCATTTCTTCTAAGGGATTCCTGCCCACAGTAGTAGATATAATGGTCATCTGAGTTAAATTCACCCATTCCAGTCCATTTTAGTTTGCTAGAATGTCAACATTCACTCTTGCCATCTCCTGTTTGACCACTTCCAATTTGCCTTGATTCATGGACCTAACCTTCCAGGTTCCTATGCAATATTGCTCTTTACAGCATCGGACCTTGCTTCTGTCACCAGTCCCCATCCACAACTGGGTACTGTTTTTGCTTTGGCTCCATCCCTTCATTCTTTTTGGAGTTATTTCTCCACTGATCTCCAGTAGCATATTGGGCACCTACTCACCTGGGGAGTTCCTCTTTCAGTATCCTATCATTTTGCCTTTTTATACTATTCATGGGGTTCTCAAGGCAAGAATACTGATGTGGTTTGCCATTCCCTTCTCCAGTGGACCACATTCTGTCAGACCTCTCCACCATGACCTGACCGTCTTGGGTGGCCCCACACGGCATGGCTTAGTTTCATTGAGTTAGACAAGACTGTGGTCCTGTGATCAGATTGGCTAGTTTTCTGTGATTATGGTTTCAGTGTGTCTGCCCTCTGATGCCCTCTCGCAACACCTACCATCTTACTTGGGTTTCTCTTACCTTGGACCTGGGGTATCTCTTCATGGCTGCTTCAGCAAAGTGCAGCTGCTGCTTCTTACCTTGGATGAGTATTTCCTCACGGCTGCCCCTCCTGACCTTGAACCAGGGAACAAATTGCCAACATCCACTGGATCATCGAAAAAGCAAGAGAGTTCCAGAAAAACATCTATTTCTGCTTTATTGACTATGCCAAATCCTTTGACTGTGTGGATCACAATAAACTTGGAAAATTCTCCAAGAGATGGGAATACTAACCACCTGATCTGCCTCTTGAGAAAACTATATGCAGGTCAGGAAGCAACAGTGAGAACTGGACATGGAACAACAGACTGGTTCCAAATAAGAAAAGGAGTACATCAAGGCTGTATATTGTCACCCTACTTATTTAACTTCTGTGCAGAGTACACCATGAGAAATGCTGGGCTGGAAGAAGCCCAAGCTGGAATCAAGATTGCCGGGAGAAATATCAATAACCTCAGATATGTGGATGACACCACCCTTATGGTAGAAAGTGAAGAGGAACTAAAAAGCCTCTTGATGAAAGTGAAAGAGGAGAGCGAAAAAGTTGGCTTAAAGCTTAATATTCAGAAAACTAAGATCATGGCATCTGGTCCCATCACTTCATGGGAAATAGATGGGGAAACAGTGGAAACAGTGGGTGACTTTATTTTTCTGGGCTCCAAAATCACTGCAGATGGTAACAGCAGCCATGAAGTTAAAAGACGCTCCTTGGAAGGAAAGTTATGACCAACCTAGATAGCATATTAAAAAGCAGAAACATTACTTTGCCAACAAAGGTCTGTCTAGTCAAGGCTATGGTTTTTGCAGTGGTCATGTATGGATGTGAGAGTTGGACTGTGAAGAAAGCTGAGCGCTGAAGAATTGATGCTTTTGAACTGTGGTATTGGAGAAGACTCTTGAGAGTCCCTTGGACTTCAAGGAGATGCAACCAGTCCATCCTGAAGGAGAGAAGTCCTGGGTGTTCATTGGAAGGACTGATGTTGAAGCTGAAACTCCAAAACTTTGGCCACCTCATGCGAAGAGTTGACTCATTGGAAAAGACCCTGATACTGGGAGGGATTGAGGGCAGGAGGAGAAGGGGATGACAGAGGATGAGATGGCTGGATGGCATCACCAACTCGATGGACATGAGTTTGAGTAGACTCCAGGAGTTGGTGATGGACAGGGAGGACTGGCGTGCTGTGATTCATGGGGTTGCAAAGAGTCAGACTTGACTGAGCAACTGAACTGAACCGAATCAGAGATTCTCACACTTTGAGTCTCTCCTTGTAGAGTTTCCATCAAAGTTGATCTGGACTCTCAATCAAAGTGGTTGACTCATTAGGTTAGGCCACAGGGATCATTTCCCTTTTGATTACCTTTCAGTTTCCTAATTAAGGACCTTGCTTATACCTATGAAATCCCTTTGCCTTTGACTTATGATGTAATCTAATCATAAAGATTTCATCACAGTGAGAAGTCTCACCCACAACCAAAGGGAGTGGATTATGCAAGTTGTGTACATCAGGGAGCAGAGATTTGGGGGCCCTCATAGAATTCTATCTACCACACACCTGCTAAGTCTCCTTCTCTGAACCTTTCTCATCTTTCCAAACTCTTGGTGCTCCAGGACCCCAGGGTTCAGCCTTTGGCTATATTTGTTCGCTCCCTAAATAATCACATCATTCTGATATATTTTGATAATATTTAATGCTGATAAATCCAAATTTGGACTCCAGTCCCTACTTCTCCTTGAAGCCAGACTTATGTACCCTAAATGTGTTTGACATGGATGTATAATAGGCATCTCTATTCAGCAAATCCCAAACTGGCCTTTATCCTCCCTCTCAAATCTGCTTCTTTCATAGTTTTTCCCAATGTGTCTTCATTTTGGGTAAATCCCATCACACTGTATGACTAGTTCTCCTCCTGTCTTTATAAAAATAGCATCCTTACTTCTTTCTCACATCACTTTCCTACATCTGCCTTCCTGAATTTTTCAGCCCAAGATTCATCTTTTTGTCTCTTTATACTACCTTCTACCTAGAGAACTGAACAGTGTGAGACTTTCCACAGATAAGCATTGTTTCTGTCATTTTGCCATTGTTTGTAAGTGGTCTCCAAGTTCAAGGGAGTCTCCATGCTTTTGAGGAATGCATTTACTTGACTATGATAAATCCTCTCTTTCTGACATAAATTCCTTTAAACCTTTATCATTTAAAAAAATCTCTGTGTGCCACTGAAAGTCCCTCAAAAGGAGATGCCTGTGCCTCCCCGATAATACCTAATGCTCCCTGTGTGTTTGCATTTATCCATGCATATTCATTCAGTTTTTTTTTTTCAAGGTCTCAGATAAGGAATCCTTTGAATATCCCCTATTTCCTTTATATTTTCAATGTTTTCTTCACCAGTGGCTCTTTCCCTTAGCTGATAAACATGTACAAATCTATTGCATCTAAATACAAAGAACACACCTTCTTGTCCTTGAGTTCCTTCTTGCCTTGATTTTCTTATTCACTACACAATCATTCATCTTGAAAGAGTGGTTTTATTTACCCTTTTTATTTGCTGACCTTCCCTTTATTGCACAGCTCTCTAAAATCAGGCTTCTACTCCCACAATGCCATTAAACTACTCACTCTCCAAAGTCATAAGGACTGCTAAATTGTGAAGTCCAGTGGCCATTTTTCAGATCTCTCCTGCTCTTATCTGATCACATCAGTTGCTTCTTTTTGAAACAGTATAATTCCTTGGCTGTGGTTCTACTTCTAGTTCTCTGATCACCTTTCATATTCTCAGAAATTTATTTCATTTTGTGTCTCCTTGTTTTTTGTTTCTGTATTATTGTATCTTGCTTTCTCATCTATTCCCACAGTTTTAATCTTGTCAAATAGGTGATGATTCCAATATTGAATTTGCTTTTTAGGACTGTCTCCATTCTAGCTCCTTCTTCCATAGCTAGATGTTAGATGGACCCCTCAAACTTAATTAGATCCCTGCATAACTCCTTGTCCTTTTGATTTTTTGCCACAGCATATTGTCCTTCTGTTATGATGATCATGGCTAATATGCTTAGTCAGAAAGCTAAAAGCTCGCTGAATGTCTTTACATTTTTTAATACATTAATTCATCAAATGAATGTTTTTGAGTATCTATATGTGCTATGTATGGACTGTGCTATGTGCTGGCAGTACATTAATGAGCCAAAGAGATGGAGTTCTTTTGCCATCCTGGAGGTTATATTCTAGTGTAGAGACAAAAACAGGCAAACGTGCCAGAAAAGATTGGCTTAAAACAAAACATTAAAAAAAACTCAGATCTTGGCAGCTGGTCCCACCACTTCATGGTAAATAGAGGGGAAAAAGTGGAAGCAGTGGCAGATATTTTTTTTGGTGGGGGTGGGGAGGTCCAAAATCACTACAGATGGTGACTGCAACTATGAAATTAAATGACGTCCTTGGAAGGAAAGCTATGATAAACCTAGTCAGCGTATTAAAAAGCAGAGACGTCACTTTGCTGACAAAGGTCCATCGAATCAAAGCTGTGGTTTTTCCATTAGTCATGTACAGATAAGAGAATTTGGTCATAAGAAAGGGATGAGTGCTGAAGAATTGATGCTTTCGAATTGTGGTGCCAGAAAAGAGTCTTCAGAGTCCCTTGGGCTGCAAGGAGATCAAACCAGTCAATCCTAAAGGAAATTGGTCCTGAATAGTCATTGGAAGGACTGATGCTGAAGCTGAAGTGCCAATACTTTGGCCACCTGATGTGAAGAGCCGAATCACTGGAAAAGACCCTGATGCTGGGAACGATTGAAAGCAAAA
Organism: Cervus elaphus; assembly: GCF_910594005.1. Lineage (NCBI taxonomy): Eukaryota > Metazoa > Chordata > Mammalia > Artiodactyla > Cervidae > Cervus > Cervus elaphus. The sequence continues at coordinate 28,176,846 of NC_057846.1, forward strand.
GGAGAAGAAGGTGGCAGAGGATGAGATTGTTAGATAGCATCACCAACTCCATGGACATGAATCTGAGCAAACTCCATGAGGTAGTGAAAGATAGGGAAGCCTGGCATGCTGCAGTCCATGGGGTCACAAAGAGATGGACATGACTTAGTGACTAAACAACAACACAATGCTGGAAGTCCATGTTTAATCTGAATTTTTTTAAAAGTCATTACTCCTGTAAATTGTTTCTTTACATCTGTCTTCCAGTTCATTAATTAAATTATATATAAGTTGTTAGTTTTATATTATCTGTGTTTTAAGTATTAAATTTCAAGTTTTCTGTATAAAAACTCAGTTATTCTTTCCCCAATTTAGATGTTTTCAATAGGCTCCTGTTCTGTTTGCTTTCTTTAGATGTGTGAAAAAGTCTGATAATTATGATATTAACATTCTTTATATATTTCCTGTCATATATCATTTTCTTCTCATTATTACTGTAATGCATTGTTTCTTTTGAAACTTTGACCATAAACTGCTCATTTCCCCTGGAACTTTATAGCTAGGAAATTTTTTTACTTCTGAGCTGGTTTCTTGAGATTTCTGAGCTGATTTCTTGAGATGATTATATTTTCTTCTGTCAGTCATCAAGGAGCACTACAAACCAAAGCATACTTTATAAATTAAATTTTCTACTTGATGTGTTACTTTTGAATACATGAAGAGCATAAATTCAAGCAAAAATCCATGTGATATCCAGTTTATGATTAAAAGTTCTCACAGGAGAATTCTTTTTCTATCTAGTTCCAAGTTTAAAGTGGATATGTACTTTTTACTGTCTCTTCTGTGTAAAGGGTTTGCCTTTCATTCATTTTATTTCTAAAAAACTCAAAAGTATAGCTCTTTTATTCACATCCTCTTCAGCACTTGTTCTTTATAGACTTTATGATGATTGTTCTGATTGTTGTGAGGTGATACTTCACTATAGTTTTGATATGCTTTTCTCTAAAAGTTAGCATTGTTGAGCATCTTTCATGTGCCTGTTGACCATCTGTATATCTTTGAGTGAATGTCTATTTATGTCGTCTTCCCATTTATTTTTTGGATTGGGTTGTATGTGTTTTTGATACTGAGCTATATGAGCTATTTGTATAGTTTGGAAATTAATTCCTTGTCAGTTGCATTATTTGCAGTTATTTTCTCCCAGATCATAGATTGTCTTTTCATTTGTTTATGGTTTCCTTTGCTATGCAAACCTAATAAGTTTGATTAGGTTCCATTTGTTTATTTTTGCTTTTGCTTTTATTTCTTTTGCCTTGTGAGACTGATCTAAGAAAAGTATTGCTAAGATTTATGATTTATGTCAGAATGTTTTGTCTATGTTTTCTTCTAGGAGTTTTATGGTGTAATGTCTTATATTTAAGTCTGTAAGCCATTTGGAGTTGATTTTTTGTGTAGGATATGAGGGAGAGTTCTCATTTCTTTGATTTACATGTGGCTATTGACCTTTCCTAACACCACTTGCTGAAGAACCTTTCTACACTGTTGATGGGAATGTAAATTGGTATAACCACCATGGAGAACAGTATGAGGTTCCTTAAAAAGCTAAAAGTAGAGTTACTATAATCATCCAGCAGTCACATTCCTGGGCATGTATCTGATAAAGATGAAAACTAATTAAAAAAGATACGTGCACCTTAGTGTTCATAGCAGTATGCAGCACTGTTTACAGCAGCCAAGGCATGGAAGCAATCTTGTCTATCAACACATGAATGGATAAAGAAGATGTGATGTATACATGCACAGGCACACACACACACACACACACATATGTATATATGTAATGGAATATTACACAGGTATAGAAAAGAATGAAATATTGTTATTTTCATCAACATGCATGCACCCAGAAATTACCATACTAAATGAAGTCAGATGGAGAAAGAAAAATATATAATATTAGTTATATGTGAAATCTAAAAAAAGTTATACAAATAAACCTATTTACAAAACAGAAACAGACTCACAAACTAGGGTTACTAAACATAGTTACCAAAGAGGGAAATTTGGGAGAGGCATAAACTAGGAGTTTGGGATTAATAAATATACACTACTATATATAAAATAGATAAACCAAAAGGGCCTATTATATAGCACAGGGAACTCCATTCAGAATCTGAAAAAAATAATCAGTTCAGTTCAGTGTCTCAGTCGTGTCTGACTCTTTGCAACCCCATGAATTGCAGCACACCAAGCCTCCCTGTCCATCACCAACTCCGGGAGTCTACTCAAACTCATGTCCATTGAGTCAGAGTTGCCATCCAGCCATCTCATCCTCTGTCATCCCCTTCTCCTCCTGCCCCCAATCCCTCCCAGCATCAGGGTCTTTTCCAGTGAGTCAACTCTTCGCATGAGGTGGCCAAAGTTTTGGAGTTTCAGCTTCAGCATCAGTCCTTCCAGTGAACACCCAGGACTGATCTCCTTTAGGATGGACTGGTTGCATCTCCGTGCAGTCCAAGGGACTCTCAAGAGTCTTCTCCAACACCACAGTTCAAAAGCATCAATTCTTTGGCGCTCAGCTCTCTTTATAGTCCAACTCTCACATCCATGCATGACTACTGGAAAACCCATAGCCTTGACTAGACGGACTTTTGTTGACAAAATAATGTCTGTGCTTTTTAATATGCTATCTAGTTTGGTCATAACTTTCCTTCCAAGGAGTAAGCGTCTTTTAATTTCATGGCTGCAGTCACCATCTGCAGTGATTTTGGAGCCCCCCAAAAATAAAGTCTGACACTGCTTCCACTGTTTCCCCATCTATTTCCCACGAAGTGATGGGACCGGATGCCATGATCTTAGTTTTCTGAACGTTGATCTTTAAGCCAACTTTTTCACTCTTCTCTTCCACTTTCATCAAGAGGCTCTTTAGTTCCTCTTCACTTTCTGCCATAAGGGTAGTGTCATCTGCATATCTGAGGTTATTGATATTTCTCCCAGAAAAAAATATGTGTACCTGAATCACTTTGCTGTACACCTGAGACAAATACAATGCAAATTAACTATACTTCAATTAAAAAAAAAAAGAATAAAAAAGTTGTCTTGAAAAAATATTTTTAAATTTAAAAAATATAGCCCTTTGAGGTTCCAGATTCATCAGGCATGTCATATTAGACTCCTTATGACACATTAGAATCTTTTGTCTTTTTTTCTAACCCATGCAGTCTAAATGGAAGGAGAAACTTCAAAGTCTCTCAAAATTTGACAGAAGTCTTCAGAATGAAAGCTAGATTTGATACAAACACTTTGCTTTCTAGTTCCTATTTTCATTTTATTTTAGTCCACTGCAGTTTCCTCACAGTCTGTCTAGCTTAGTGATGCATTAAAATTTTTTTCCAGCCTATATATATTTTTTACCTTCAAGTGGAGTTACTCTACAAGAATTATTTTGTCCTTTGTTTTCACTGATAAAATCTGTATTAGATACTTATTTTTCCTTCTTACTGTTAGTTACAGATGATTAAATTACACTTGAACTTCATTCCGTTAAATCCATGCATTCAATCATATAAATCAGTATAAGAACTTAAATAAAATTATTCTGCCATTAAATTTCATTAATGATTTAGTTCACCATCCATTAATCAGTAATTACATTGATTATGGCCTACTTATTCTATAAATGTATTTTAATTAAAATATCTACATCCGTGTTAGAACAGAATTAGATTGTTCCTCAAAAAGTGACTTTGCTGAGAACAGCCATAGCTTTTCACAGTAGCAAGATGGTTTTATGCTCACAGAAGAAAGTTTTGCTGGAAGTCCCTATCAGGAATCTACAAAGTCATTTTTATACATTGCTGTAAAAATGTCACTTAATGTGCTGTGTTGTGATGATGTTTATTTGGTTTGCCCTGTTATTCTCTTCTTTTCCACCACTAAATAGGGTTTATTGCTGGAGTTATTTCTTTATGGTAAATTATGGTGTGCTTCCCAGTGTTTTGTTCTGTCAGGACACGGGAGTGCAATTCAGTAAGTAATATAACTACAAGTACTCTCAAGGTCTCATCAGAGCAATGCTCTATTTGAAGGGATCTGATTTATAATCAACAAGGCGGCCAGGCAGAACTTTGCTGGATGAAAAATTCAAAACTCTAAATAATATATAAAAAGAAAAATAAAATAGAATATATCTCATTGCATCCAGTTATTAGTTGCGAATTTTTTTGAGTTAAATCTACAAAAGTAAGGATACTTGAATTCTTTAGAGAAAAGACACTAAACAAATCTAACTGGTTGTGAAAACACTGAAAGATACAACATTTTTCTCAGAAAAAAATGGAATAAATGTACTTAGGAAGATATATGAAAAATAATGTTTCATAGGAATTTGAAGTAGATATATGGAGAAATGTTTTAAAGATCCTGTATTTTAATATTGCTTTCTATCACTAAATATATATTTAAATGTGAAATAATAGTACAATTAAGGAATAATATTCAAGAAAATAATCTTTTGACTTTCTATTGATATGGAAGAAACTTTAAAATGCTCTGATATCTATAGAAGATGAGTTCATTTTATCTTTGTTTAGCTTATATTGTAGAAAATAACCTTTTCTACTAGTGCATTAAAAGGGCATTTCCCTTTAACATGGCAATAATGATTCTCAAAAATATCAAACTATTCTGGATTATATTGTATGTTTTGTTTAGAAATAAATGTACCTTTGGTTATTGAACTTCTGTTAAAATTAGAAAAACAAATTTAAAATTATAATCAAAGCAATATTTCACTTGTGTAACCAGAGTTGGTTATTATTCTGTGGGCAATAAGGATTTTATACAATAATTTTAGAGTAGTAGGAATGGATATACTTTTGTCATTAACAGTCAGTTTGTCAGATTTCAATTTAAGGCATGATGATGAGTTAGTAGGTGCTAATATCTTCCTTCCCTGAAGCCAACCTTGTATGTGTCCCAAAGTGTGTTTTGTCAATTATGAATAAAGCTGCTCTAAACATCTATAGGCTGGTTTTTGCATGAAAAGAATTTTTCAGCTCTTTTTTGGGTAAATAGTGAGCACAGTTGCTGGATTGTATGTTACCATATGTTTAGTTTTGTAGAAATTTGCAAACTATTTTCCAAACTGGCAGTACCATTTTGCACTCCCATCAACAATAAATGAAACTTGCTCCATATCTCTGCCAGCATTTGGTGTTTTTAGTGCTTCAGATTTTGGACACTCTAATAGTTGTAGTGGTATCCCATTGTTTTGCAATACATTTTAAATATTTTTCATCTATTCTCAACAGTCTGCAGCATTTTGTACATCTTTTCATTCTATATTTTATATTTCTAAAATAGTAGTTCAAATGTTTTTCCAAACTATATTTATATGGCCCCTCATTCCCATCACCATCTCCCAAGATCCTCTTAACCTTTGCTCAGATGTATGTCTGCCTCCCCTTTAGTCCACATTAGTAGAAACAAGCGCTGAGAAAAAGTGCTAAAAGAAATACAAATTCTATAGTTCAATTAGATATTCTATCACTAGCATAACTATTCAGATTTTCTCAATACTGGTTTCTTGCTTGACAACCTATTGGCTTCTTCCTGGCACTTTTCATAGCTTTATCTATCTACCAGCCTATTCCCAGACACTTGTTCTGAGCATTAAATACTCTATATAGCTCTTAATTGATTTCTGCTTAAACCATTTATCTTACTGATAGGATTTCTAAGCCTCTACTTACTTTCATTTCTGTCCTAATTGTATCAAGTAGATCTGAATTATCTTCTAAAAGGGATAAATGTAATATCGTTGCATTTCCTGAGAGTTAGTCCCATTGCACTCATTCTGCATCACTGCTGCTAGATGAATGAGCTCTATTTCAACATGTGAATTTTAAAGGAGCCTATTTCTTCTTCCTTTTGCAGTGAACCAAGTAGCAAGATACAGACCAGCAAAGTTAAAGATATAACAAAACAATGAAACGAATTTTATCTTCCTTTTTTGAAGTCCAAATGTGTTTTGCAATGTTGAGGTTCCAGTTTTGCTCCTTCAGTTTTTTTCCAATAATATTTTCTCCAAGTCTGATATAAGATTGGAAACCCAGACTCCTTTATATGGAGTAACCTCAGAATATGTTTTGGTAGGTATATTTTCATTTCATTTTCCCCTTAGAATATGTGACTGCAAAAATACCCTTTGCAGTACATGGTCTACAAGTATTGAAGGTTTACATGAATCTACTCTGCTCTCTTCTTCCACACAGCAATGAGTGATAGACATCTTAATGGTACTGAGTTGAATGAAAGGCATAGCAGTAGATCATGTGCTAAAGCTCAAAAAGCAATGGGGTTTTATGTGACAAAAGCAAAGATGATCAGGAATTCAGCTTCTATAAAGAAAATTGGGATTTGGAGAACAAGATGACAGAGGAGTAGGTGGACGTGGAATACATGGATACATCAGGAACACACTTTCAGATACAGAGGTGCATACAGAACACCAGCTGAGAGTGAACAGGAGTACCTGACCAGCAGAAAAGAATATATAGAACCACGCAAAACTCGGTGGGAGGAAGGAACTAGGGGGAAAAACAGGAGTGTTGGTTAGGACTGGACCTACCCTCAGCGGGTGGGGGAACTGAAGCAGGAGTTCAGTCCCCACAGCGGACAATTGTCTGAGTCAGAGGAGATACATTTAAGGCCGAGAGTGAAACAGCTGATCTGTGGCAGCCTAAATGGAATGAGAATCATATAGTCCTTGTCGCGGCCATACTTACCCCAGACAGGGACACAGGTACCCTGGAAGGCGCAGTGGCTGGGAGTTGTAGTTTAGGGATTGTGGAGCAGTCCCAGGGCGAGGGCTGCTCTAGGACCGCAGCCAGGGGACGCCTCTACATGTCTGATGTGTGAACAACAAAGAAGGATCCCAGGCAAGGGAGCCCTCTAAGTGCCTGAACGGGCAGAGCTACAGAGAAAGACAGGCCAAAGAGGCCTTCTGATCGCCAGCTACAAGAGGCTCAAAAAAAGACTCTGATAGGGCCATAACTCTGTGGCGGAGGCAGTCCATGGCCCTGCACACTTGGCGCCACCAGGGTCCCCGCAAGCCAAGCAGCTGTGCCACCTCCACGCTCAACTCTCACTGGGGCGGAACTGCCACAGGCAAAAAAAGTCATGTGTCTATGCGCACAGGGTCACCTCAGTCATGTCTGACTCTTTGCAACCCTGTGGACTGTGGCCTCTCAGGCTTCTCTGTCAGGGGGATTCTCCAGGTGAGAGTACTGGAGCATATTGACCAACACTGGTTGCCATAGCCTTCTAAAGCACTATATTTCCTGCTGCCCTTGCTGCCAACCCCCCTGAGTACCTGGTGCTGCCAGAACCCCTGCGACCCAAGCAGCTGCACCACCTCCACACCTGGCCCTCACTGGGGCAGACCCGAGTCCCCCAGGGCAGCCTCAGGAGCAAACCCCAGTGGACGGCCCACATGCAGAGGTGGAAATAAAACCACAGTTGAAACCCAGGGGCAGTGTGGCTAAGGAAGAAGACCCAAAGCCCCCCCACCAGCTGTACAAGATGCTGATTAAATCCACGCAGTCAACTAGGCAGACTCTGTGTCTATGGAATATATAAAAGGCCATTGAGAGCTCCCACAAAAGAAAACGCACTCGTTCTGATAGCTGTGGACGTTGGAGGTAAGAACACACAGGAGTAGGACCAGATTAGAATCTGAGCTGCCCTCACAGCAGGTCCAGAGATCAGCACAATGTCAGAGGGCATCCCAGGGAAGTGAGGTGGATTGTGACTCCCAGTGAGGGAAAGGACGCTGACAGCTTTGACTCAAAAAAAACATTTATTATTCTTATGTTTTTACTTTTTCTGTAGATTCTTTTGTATTTTTTCTATTTCTTTTTGTCCTTCACACCCACCCCTGCCCACTGTAGTTGTCAATTTTATTGGCACTATGAAATCTAATTAAGCTTTTGAGCTTTTTTTCTTTTCTCAGTCACATTTTTTATTGTTGTTATAAACCTCTGCCTCTATGTTGGGCTTCTGCAGTTCTGTGGTTTTCCTTCTTTTTTTTTCTTGTCTCTTTGTTTTAATTTTAACTTTTTAAACCTATTATTATTTTTCTACATTTATTCCTTTGTTTGATTTTCCTACTGTTCTTTTCCCCTTGCAGTTAATCTTTAATGTATATAACTCTTCTTTATCGACCTCTATTTAACTTTGCATATCTATTCCTTGTTTCTGTCTTTCCTGTCAACGTATCTGTTAGTTTTGTTTTCATTGCTTTATTCCCGACTTGGCACCTTATTTTAGCTTTGTTTTCCAGTTTGTGCTTTAGTTAGTCTTGTTCTTAACTGGTAGATATAATTTTTGGTTTCCTTTGTTTGCTGGGTCAGTCTATTGTACTTTATTTTTGTTGAACTGTTTTGATTTTGCTTATGGGTGTATATGTATATGTATATATTCAGTCATACATTTTATTGTTGTTATAAACCTCTGCCTCTGTGTTGGTCTTTGCAGTTCTGTGGAGTATTCCTTTTTTCCCCCCTTTCTTCTTACTTTTTTCTTTTTTTAATTTTTTTAACTTATTATATTTTTTCTACATTTATTTCTTTGTTTGCCTTTCCTGCTGTTCTTTTCCATTGCAGTTAATCTTTAATGTATATAAATCTTCTTCATCTACCTCTATTTAAATGTACACATCTATTCTTTCTTTCCTTTCCTCTCAACATATTTGTTAGCTTTGTTTTCATTGCTTTATTCCCCACTTGGCATCATGCTTTAGTTTTGTTTTCCAGTTTGTCCTTTAGATAGTTTTGTTCTTAACATAAATATAATTTTTTATTTCCTTTGTTCACCAGGTCAATCTACTGTACTTTATTTTTGTTGGACTGTTTTGACTTTGCTCATGGGTTTATATGTATATGTGTATATTCTATTATTTTAATTGCTATTTGCCTGATTTTGTAGCTGCCATTTGGGGTTTGTCTTTCGTTTCTCATTTTCAGATACTTGTTTTAATCTCAGTGCCATAACAATTGACTTGTGGAACCTTCATTCCTGACCAGCGATCAAGCCAGTGGGAGCACTGGCTCCAAGACCTTAGATTACCAGAGAACTAACCCTAGGGAGTATCAAATAGTGAGAACTAACACAAAGGAAACCACTTGGAATACAAGACCCAATCATCAGCAGACAGGATTACCACCTCACTCAGCCTTGCCCATCAGAAGAAATACAAACAAACAAAAAAAACAAAAAACCCAACAGAAGTCTCACCCTATAAGAAGCTTACACAAACCACTGGACCAACTTTAGTAGGGCAGAAACCAAAAGGAAGAAAGAATTCAACCTTGAAGCCTGGGAAAAGGAGGCCTAAAACACAGTAAGTTAAAAAAATATAATGAAAAGGCAGAGAAATACTGTACAAATGAAGGAACAAACTAGAAACACAGAAGTCTAAATAAATGAAGAGGAAACAGGTAAAATACCTGAAGAAAAATTCAGAATGATGACAGTAAAGATGATCAAAAACCTTGAAAACAAAATGAAGAAAATGCAAGAATCAATTAGCAAAGACCTAGAAGAATTAAAGAATAAACATACAGAGACCAAAAACACAATTACTGAAATTAAAATTACCCTGGAAGGAATCAATAGCAGAATATCTGAAGCAGAAGAACAAATCAGTGAGCTGGAAGATAAAATGGTGGAAATAACTTCTGAAGAGCAGAATAAAGTAAAAAGGATGAAAAGAATTGAGGATAGTCTCAGAGACCTCTGGGACCATAGCAAATGCACCAACATTCAAATTAAAGGGGCACCAGAAGATGCAGAGAAAAAGCAAGGTTATGAGAAAACTTTTGAAGAGAATATAGTTAAAAAGTTCCCCAACATGGAAAAGGAAATGGTCAGTCAGGTCCAAGAGGTGCAGAGTGTCATACAGGGTAAACCCAAGGAAAAACACACCAAGACACATACTAATCAAACTAACAAAGACTAAACACAAAGAAAGAATATTAAAAGCAGCAAGAGGAAAGCAACAAGTAACATACAAGGGAAACTTCATATGCTTAACAGCTGATCTTTCAGCAGAAACTCTGTGAGCCAGAAGGGAATGGGAGGATATTTTTAAAATACTGAAAGGGAAAAAAATCTACAACCAAGATTACTATACCCAGCAAAGATCTCTTTCAAAATTGATGGAGAAATAAAAAGCTTTTCAGTCAAGCAAAAGTTAAAAGAATTCAGTAGCACCAAACCAGCTTTACAACACATGTTAAAGAGATGCATATTGTCCCTTTAACATGTAAGTCAAGAAATACAAGAAAAGAAAAAAGATCTACAAAATCAACCCCAAACAATTAAGAAAATGGCAATAGGAACATATATATCAATAATTACTTTAACTGTAAATGGATTAAATGCTCCAACCAAAATCCACAGACTGGCTGAATGGATACAAAAACAAGACCCATATATATGCTGTCTACAAGAAACCCACTTCAGACCTAAAGACACATATAGACTGAAAGTGAGAGGATGGAAAAATATATTCCACGCAAATGGGAAGCAAAAGAAAGCTAGAGTATCCTTCCACATATTAGACAAAATAGACCTTAAAATAAAGAAGACTGCAAGGGAAAAGGAAGGACACTACATAATGATCAAGGGATCAATCCAAGAGGAAAACATAATTGTAAATATCTATGTACCCAACATAGGACCACCTCAATACATAAGACAAACACTAACAGACATAAAAGGAGAAATTGAGAGTAACAAAACAATAATAGGGGATTTTTAACACCCCGTTCACACCAATGGACAGATCGTCAAAACATAAAATTAATAAAGTCTTAAATGATACATTAGATGAGATAGATCTCATTGATATTATCAGGACATTTCATCCAAATGGAGAAGAATACACCTTCCTCTCAAGTGCACATGGAACATTCTCCAAGATAGACCACATCTTGGGTCGCAAATCAAACCTCAGTAAATTTAAGAAAATTGAAATCATATCAAGCATCTTCTCTGACCACAATGCTATGAGACTAAATAACAGTTACAAGAAAAAGCTGTAAAAAACACAAACACATGGAGACTAAACAACATGTTTTTAAATAACCAACAGGTTACTAAAGAAATCAAAAGGGAAATAAAAAAATTTCTGGAAACGAATGACAATGAAAACACGACAACTCAAAACCTATGGGATGCAGCAAAAGCAGTTCTCAGAGGGACATTTATAGCAACACAATCTTACCTCAAGGAACAAGAAAAACATGGAATAGACAACCTAACTTTGCACCTAAAACAACTGGAAAAAGAAGAACAAAAACCCCCCAAAATTAGTAGAAGGAAAGAAATCACAAAGATTCAAGCAGAAATAAATGAAAAAGAAATGAAAGAAACAGTAGTAAAGGTTAATAAAACTAAAAGCTGGTTCTTTGAGAAGATAAACAAAATTGACAAACCTTTAGCCAGACTCATCAACAACAAAAGAGAGAAGACCAAATCAACAAAATAGAAATGAAAAAGGAGAAGTTACAATAGACAATGCAGAAATACAAAACAAAGGTCTGTTTAGTCAAAGCTATGGTTTTTCCAGTAGTCATGTATGGATGTGAGAGTTGAACTGTAAAGAAAGCTGAGCACTGAAGAATTGATGCTTTTGAACTGTGGTGTTGGAGAAGACTCTTGAGAGTCCTTTGGACTGCAAGGAGATCCAAGCAGTCCATCCTAAGGAAAATCAGTCCTGAAAATTCATTGGAACGACTGATGTTGAAGCTGACACTCCAATCCTTTGGCCACCTGATGCAAAGAACTGATTCATTTGAAAAGATCTTGATTCTGGGAAAGACTGAAGACAGGAAGAGAAGGGGTGACAGAGGATGAGATGGTTGGGTGGCATCACCGACTCGATGGACATGAGTTTGCATAAGCTCCAGGACTTGATGATAGACAGGGAGGCCTGGCGTGCTGTAGTCCATGGGGTCGCATAAAGTTGGACATGACTGAGCTACTGAACTGAACTGAACTGATAAGACTATTAGCAACGACTATATGGCAATAAAACTTATAACCTGGAAGAAATGGACAGATTCTTAGAAAAATCAATCATCCAAGGCTGAACCAGGAAGAAATAGAAATTATGAACACCCCAATTACAAGCACTGAAATTGAAGCTGTGATTTTAAAAATCTCTCCCAAAGCAAAAGCTCAGTACCAGATGTCTTCACAGGAGAATTCTGTCAAACATTTAGAGAAGAGCTAATGCCTATTCTAATACTCTTTGAAAAATTTGCAGAGAAAGGAACACTTCCAAACTCATTCTATGAAGCCGCCATCACCCTGATACCATAACCAAAAATATCACAAAGAAGGAAAACTACAGGCCAATATCACTGCAAAAATGCAAATATCCTCAACAAAATTTTAGCAAACAGAATTCAGCAACACATCAAAAAGCTCACACACCATGATGAAGTTGGGTTTATTCCAGGGATGCAAGACTTTCTTCAATATATACAAATCAATCAATGTGATATGCCATATTAACACATTGAAAGATAAAAACCATATGATAATCTCAATAGATGCATGAAAAGCCTTTGACAAAATTCAGCCCCCATTTATGATTAAAATTCATCAGAAAATGGGCATAGAAGGAACCAACCTCAACATAATAAAGGACATGTATGATATACCTACAGCAACCATTATTCTCAATGGTGAAAAACTGAAAGCATTCCTCCTAAGATCAGGAACAAGACAAGGGTGTCCACATTTCACCACTGTTATTCAGCATATTTCTGCAAATCCTAGCTACAGCAGTCAGAGGAGAACAAGAAATAAAAGGAATGCAGAACAGAAAAGATGTAGAGCTCTCACTGTTTGCTGATGACATGATACTGTACATAAAAAACCCTAAAGATAGTATCAGAAAATTACTAGAGGTAATCAGTTAATTTAGCAAAGTTGCAGATACAAAATCAATACACAGAAATCACCTGCATTTCTATATACTAACAATGAAAAATCAGAGAAATTAAGGAATCAATCCCTTTCACCATTGCAACAAAAGAATTAAGTATCTAGGATTAAACCTACCTAGTAAGGAGAGAAAAGAACTGTACACAGAAAATTATAAGACACTAATGAAAGAAATCAAAGATGATATAAACAGATGGGAGATATTCCATGTTCCTGGGTAGGAAGACTGAATATTGTGAGATTGACTATATTACCAAATGCAATCTACAGATTCAATGCGATCCCTATCAAACTACCAATGGCATTATTCACAGAACTAAAACAAACGATTTCACAATTCATGTGGAAACAAAAGATCCTGAATAACCAAAGCAGTCTTGAGAAAGAGGAATGCAGCTGGAGGAATCAACCTTCCTGACTTCAGATTATACTACAAAGCTACAGTCATCAAGGCAGTGTGATACTGGCATAAACACAGAAATGGAACAAAAGAGAAAGCCCAGAAATATACCCATGCACCTATGGGTACCTTATTTTTGACAAAGGAGGCAGGAATATACAATGGGGCAGAGACAGCCTCTTCAATAAATGGTGCTGGGAAAACTGGACAGTTACATGTAAAAGAATGAAATTAGAACACTTCCTAACACTATACACAAAGATCAACTCAAAATGGGTTAAAGACATAAATGTAAGACCAGGAGCTATTAAACTCTTAGAGGAAAACATAGGTAGAACACTCGATGACATAAATCAAAGCAAGATCCTATATGACCCATCTTCTAGATTAATAGAAATAAAAACAAAAGTAAATAAGTGTGACCTGATTAAACTTAAGAGCCTTTGCACATCAAAGGAAAGTATAAGCAAGATGAAAAGACAACCCTCAGAATGGGACAAAATAATAGCAAATGAAACAACTGAAAAAGGATTAATTTCCAAAATATATAAGCAGCTCATACAACTCAATACCAGAAAAACAAACAATCCAATCGAAAAGTGGGAAAAAGACCTAAACAGACATTTCTCCAAAGAAGACATATAGATGGCTAACAAACACATGAAAAGATGCTCAGCATCGCTCATTATTAGAGAAATGCAAATCAAAACTACAATGAGATATCACCTCACACTGGTCAGAATGGCTATCATCAAAAAGTCTACAATCAATAAATGGTGGAGAGAGCTTGGAGAAAAGGGAACCCTCTTGAACTGTTGGTGGGAATGTAAATTGATACAGCCACTCTGGAAGACGATATGGATATTCCATAAAAAACCAGGAATAAAGCCACCATATGACCCAGCAATCCCACTCCTAGGCATATATCCTGAGGAAAACAAAACTGAAAAAGACAAATGTATTCTATTGTTCACTGCAGCACTATTTACAATAGCTAGAACATGGAAGCAACCTAGATGTCCATAGACAGATGAATGGATAAAGAAGTTGTGGTACACATACACAGTGGAATATTAATCAGCCATAGAAAGGAATGCATTTGAGTCAGTCCTGAGGTGGATGAACCTAGAACCTACTATAGAGAGTGAAGTAAGTCCCAAAGAGAAAGTTCAATATCATATTCTAATGCATATATATGGAGTCTAGAGAAATGGTACTGAAGAATTTATTTATAGGACAGCAATGGAGAAATAGACATAGAGAATAGACTTATGGACATGGGGAGAGGGGAGGAGAGGGTGAGATGTATGGAAAGAGTAACATGGAAACTTACATTACCACATGTAAAATAGAGAGCCAACAGGAATTTGCCATATGGCTCAGGAAACTCAAACTGGGGCTCTGTGTCAACCTAGAGGGGTGGGGTGGGGAGGGAGATGGGAGGGAGGTTCAGAAGAGAGGGGATATCTGTATGCCTATGGCTGATCCATGTTGGGGTTTGACAGAGAACAGCAGAGTTCTGTAGATCAATTATCCTTCAATTGAAAAATAAATAAATAAATAAATAAATATAGGAAGATTGGGACTAAAGTGCATGATCTTTGCCAGAAAATGAAGACAGTCTTAGTTATGAAGATAGTCCTAGTAACAGCTCTCACCAAAAAAAATGGAAACTTACAAGAAAAAGCTGAGATTTACTTTTCAGGGGTAAGAAAGTTTTACATTGATATTGCATTAAGGTCATAATATAATTAAACAGATGCACTATTGTAAAAGTGGAATAAAATGAGACAGCTGTACAGTCCTAACCAGTAGCATGGGAAATGGAGCATGTACCCTTTAGGGATACAGATTTGAGTTTTCTCTTTATTTGTAACTTAGGTTGACAGTGGCCAGCAAACAAAACCAGATAAATTAGAAGGAAAGAAATAATACATATTAGAGATGAAAATCAACAATTCAAAAAACAGAATATTAAAAAACAGCCAGACCAAAAGTTAGTTATACAAAAGAATGATAAAATTGATAAACCTTAGCAAGACTGACAACAACTAAAATGAATGAACAAATTACCAGTACTAGAAATAAAAATGTGGACATAATCATAAATCCTTCAAAGATTAAAAAGTCAACATGCATTTTAGAATTTATATGGAAAGGTAAATGACCTAGAACATCTAAGACAGTATTGAAAAGGAAGAATATAGTGAGATCAAGTTTCTACTGGAAGTTAATGTGTACTATAGAGTTAAGATAATAAAAAAAGCGTGGTATTGGCATTAGGATGAACACAAATATCAATGGGACAACATAAAAAAACACAGAGGCATCCCACACAAATTATCTTGATTTTTGACAGAGGTACAAGAAAAATTGAGTGGAGAAAGGAAAGTCTTTTCAACAAAAGATGTTAGTTCAATTTAAAATCCATGGCAAAAAAAAAATACCCTAAGTTCTACAACATACCTTATAAAAACATGAACTCACAATGGAGCATACACTTAGACATAACACTTTAGAGGAAAACATAGAAAATTTTTGAGACCTAGGGCCGGGCAGCTTTTAATTTGTTAACTAGAGCACAATCCATGGAAGGAAAATTAATAAGTTGGAAGTCATCTAAAGCAAACCTTTTGCACTGAAAAAAATTTTTTTTTTGGAAAAAGATTCTTTTAAGAGTGTGAAAATAGAAGCTACAGACTTGGAGAAAATATTTGTAAATCGTATTTCTGACAAAGGACTTGCTTCTAGATATGTGGAGAACTTTCATATTTTAAGAGTAAAAAACTGAACAATTCAATTAGAAAATGTGCAAAAGACATGAAGGAACAGTTCACCAAAAGAGACAGAAAGATGGCAAATAAGCAAATGAAGAGATGTTCTACATTATTGGTCATTACGGAAATGCAAACTAAAACAATAAGATGTCATTACATACCTATCAGAGGGGCTAAAATAACAAAAAAATTAGGACAGTGATGACACTTTTATATTACTGGTGAAAAGTGTCACTTGCTCAGTTGTGTCTGACTCTTTGCAACTCCTTGGACTGTAGCCCGCCAGGTTCCTCTATCCATGGAATTCTCCAGGCAAGAATACTGGAGTGGGTTGCCCTGTCCTTCTCCAGGGCATCTTCCCTACCCAGAGATCGAACACAGGTCTTCCACAGTGCGAGCAGACTATTTACTGTTTGAGCTACCTGGGAAGCTCATCATCCTGGTGAGGATGCAGAGAAATTAAATTGCTCGTAATTTCTGGTCATAATATAAAATGGTTCAGCACTCTGAAAAATATTTTAGTTTCAGATTAAACGTGTATTCATTATAACGAGTCATCAATCACACTCTTGGGCATTTATCTAAGAGAAATGAAAATTTATACACTCAAAGACACCCATATAGAGATGGATCTCTGAGTCAAAAAAGCCAAGAGTTTATGCACTCTATAATTCCACTTATATGACATTTTGACATAAAAATTGTAAAGATGGAGAACAGCTGAATGGTTTACATGAGCTAGAATGATGGGGAGAGACACAGGTGTGGCAATGAAGAGGGAGCATGAGGAAGCCCTGGGTGATTAAACAGTTTTTTTTTTTTTTTTGATTAAACAGTTTTGTGTACTGATTTTGCTGCTTGTTAGACGGATCTTCACATGGGATCAAACTGCATAGAAACACACACACTCGAGTGCATGTGAAACTGGTACAATCTGAGTAAGTTCCATGGATTACACCAAGGCCAATTTTCTGGGTTTTATAATTACGCAAGATGTTATCATTGGAGGAAACTGGGTGAAGGGTCTACAGTACTTCCATGTACAGTTTTTGTGACTTTCTGTGTATCTACTATTTTAAAATAAAATTTAACTCCCTCCTCTCCTGATAAGGCAATAAGTCAATTTTGAATAACATTAGCAATACATCTCACATGTGTGATGAAATGAGCAAAATTTAGGAAAAATAAAACTTCTAAAAAATGTGCAAAAAAATAAAAAGCTAGTATAGTTCTCTATTCTTCTAAAAATAAATGTAAGCTGTTATTGATAAACCTTCTTAAAATAAACCTAGATAGCTTCACAGGTGAATTGTCGCAAACATTAGAAACAAATAACACCACTTTAGAGAACAGAAAATGGGAAATACTCCCAATTAATTTTTTGAGACGACTATAACCTAATACTAAAGACATTACAAGATGAAGGCATTACAAGAAAGAAATTCTGAAGACCAACATCTCTTATGATTATAGATGGAAAAATCTAAAGGAATCTTAGAAAAATAAATCCAGCAAAATATAAAAAGATCAGTACATCGAGACCAAATAGGTTTTATTTCAGAAATTTAAGTTGAAAATTAATGTGATTCTTTGTTTTAAATTTATTTTTTTATTGAAGGATAACTGCTCTACAGAATTTTGTTGTTTTCTGTCAAACCTCAACATGAGTCAGCCATTGGTATATTCAATGTGATTCTTAATTTCAACAGAAAATGGGGGAAAAATATAATATCAACAAATGTAAAAAAATGTATGTAGTGAATTTGACACTCCTTTATAACAAAGTTTCTCAGATAAGAAATGAGATAATCTTTCTTAATGTGCTGCTGCTGTTTAGTTGCTAAGCTGTGTCTGACTCTGTGACCCCATGGACTGTAGCCCACCAGGCTCCTCTGTCCATGGAATTTTCCAGGCAAGAATACTGGAGTGGGTTGCCATTTCCTTTTCCAGGGGATCTTCCCAACCCAGGGATTGATCCTGGGTCTCCTCCTTGGCAGGTGGATTCTTTATCAATGAGCCACCTGGGAAGTCCTTTGTTAATCTAATAATAATAGTTAAAAAAGAAAGCTACAGCAAATACCACATTTAATGGTAGTAGTAGTGTTAGTTGCTCAGAGGAGTCCGTTTCTTTGTGATCCCACAGGCTGTAGCCCACCAGGCTCCTCTGTCCATGGGATTCTCCAGGCAAGAATACTAGAGAGGATTGCCATCCACTTCTTGAGAGGATCGTTCCAACCCAGGGGTTGAATCCTGTATTACAGGTATATTCTTTACTGTTTGAGCTACAGGGGAGACCTCATTTAACGGTAAAATATTGATAGATTTTTCCTTAAGGTCAAGAATGTTATTAAAAAGTCTACTATCACTGCTTCTATTCAATGTTGTGCATATTTCCTAACTAGTGCAATACAGAGATAGATCGATCAATCAATCAGATATAATGATTAGAAAGCAAGAAATACAGTTAACTTGTAGAACAAGTAACTTGATAGTGTATATTCAAGATTGAAAAGACTCTCCAGACTATCTAAAATTAAGTGATTTTAGAATGGTTGGTAAATACAAGTTTGCTGATATAAATGCATATTTTATACAAAGTCTATAAGCAAGTAGAAAATGAATCTTCCAGATAATATCATTAGAAAATCATCAGAGATATCAAATATCTAGAAGCAGAATAAAAATGTTTGAGAGATCAATACTGAAAACTACAAATCACTGTTGAAAGATTGAAGATCACATTAAATTAAATGACATGCAGTGTTCATGTGGCAAAAGCCTCAGTATTATAAAGTTGTTAATTCAATCCATAGTGATTTTTAACATTTATATGAAAATGCAAAGGACCAAAAGTATCTGCAGCAGTTTTGAACTAGAAGGTATAATATCAGCCATGAAGATCTACTAAATGCATACTATTGGCAAAAATATAGAAATAAACAATTAAACAGAATAAAGAGGTCAGAGGTCATCTGTATTATGGAAAGGTGCAGTGGTAAAAGCCCATGTTTTGGATAGATGAAGCTAATCAACTGGATATTTATGCAGGCAAAACAATAAACTTGCTCGGTATCTTTTATAAAAATCAGTCCTAGGGGTATTTCAGATCTAAATGTAAAAGTTTAAAAAAAAAAAACTTGTATAATAAAATTTAGATAAGTATCTTTGTGACTTTGAATTATGCAAATATTTCTTAACCCAGAATATATTACCCACAGAGAAAAAGTGGTAAATTTTATCATACTCAAATTAAGTTTATCAAAAGATACTTTTAGGAAAAAGACAAACCAAAAAATTGGAAGATGTATATGTCATACATAATTTAGAATTAACTTACAAATACTATATAAAAAGAACTCACAAATATTATCTACAAATCAATAAGAAAACTATAGTACACCTAAAAAGAAAATGGTAACACTGTAAACAGGTATTTTACCAAAATGACATTCCAGTAGGCAATAAGCATATGAAAAAGCATTTATCATTAGTCCTCATGGAAATCAATATGAAGTGTATATATATGAAGAATATAATCACAACGATTACTAAAATGAAATAGTCAAGACCAATTATCATCAAGAATGTGGACCAAATGGAACTTTCATATACTGCTGATAGGATATGTAGTCACAGAAGAGAAAAACTGCTGAAATCTCAAATTAAAATCTTGAAATCTTGAAAGGAATTGGGGGGGAATAGTTACAACACATGCAGAGGAACAAAGATTAGAATTATAGCAGTCTTATTAGAAGGCAATGAAATAATGGAAGGAAGGAAAAAAAGAAGGAAGGAATAATCTGTCAACCCAGCATTCTAGGCAAATAAAAACTTTTCCAGGCAAATAAAAAAGCTGAGATAATTTATTGAAAGCCATGTATCATCTCCCAAGTTTACTCAAATGGAAGGTTTGGGTTTCCCCTGTGGCTCAGCTGGTAAAGAATCTGCCTGCAATGTGGGAGACCTGGGTTTGATCCCTGGGTTGGGAAGATCCCCTGAGAAAGGGAATGGCTACCCACTCCAGTTTTCTGGCCTGGAGAATTCCATGGACTGTATAGTCCATGGGGTCGCAAGGAGTCAGACATGACTGAGTGACTTTCATTTTCCAGCATTCTGTAGCCAGCAAAAGGATCTTTAAAAAGATGGAGGTAAAATAATAACTTTTCCAGGCAGAAAAAAGCTGAGATAATTTAATGAAAGCTGTGTATCATCTCCCAGATTTACTGAAATGGAAGGTTTGTGGTCACCACAATATATTTCAAGCACTGATGTAATTCAAGTGATTTGGGTAATACCATCTCCAGGGTATGAAACTGCATAGAGATAAAGGACATGACTCATATTTTGAACAAATTTGCATCGACATAGCTGCATTTATGAGTCTACTCATCCCCAAAATGGTGGACAATAAGACTATGGTCTACAAAATATTCATGGTTGTAGATTCATTATAGTCAATAAAAGAGAAGTGTAGGCTCTAATTGACAAGGAATACTGCACACACATGCCAGGTTGTTCAGATATTCCTGGTATTTTATCAAGTCTCATCTGAATTGAAGCCAGCAAGATGCTCCTTTCTGAGAGCTGGGATATATTGTCATGTTCTGGTAATCTTTGAGGAAATGCATAAGTTTTTACAGTAATATTAAAGATGATAGTTTGGGTATGTGTGGCAGTAAAATTTATAAAATATAACATAAGTAGTAGTTTTAAAATAAAGTAGTATTAAGAACTATCTCCAAAAATGCAGTATATTTCATACACACTATATATTTAGAAATAGAAGAAGAAGAAGAAATCTTAGAGACTAAAAGGAGATAATTTGATGCAGATCTAGTTTATGGTATGGTGATGCTGAAAAGAGACCAAAGAGAAGACTGTAGAACTACAGAGGCAAAAAAATTATTCAATCATAAGCCTACATTTTCTTAGTGCAGAAAGTGTAATCTTTACACATACACACACCTTTTTGAATAATTATTAACAAAGTCTTGCCTAGACGCAGAATCTGTGGGATTTTAATTAGCAGATCTAGCAAGAAAAGTTTCCAAGGTAAGATTTTGTTAATCAGATATTGTGAAAAGTTGGATTCTAAGTCACATTGTAATTTGGGAACTTTTATGATATAACTGGAGGCTGCAAATGTTTTTAAAGTCTTTGAATGAAGAAACAAATATAAATTCTGATTCATGTTGAAAAATAAAAATTCAGTTGTCAGATTTATATCTGCAATAAGTTTTGAAGGGTTATTTGTAGATAAAAATTCCTTGTAGATGTCCAGACTTCACAAGTTGTATGTTATTGCCTGTGAAATGCAACCATCAGTCACATTACTAATTGATAGTCAGCAAGAAACGATATCCAGTCTAAGATTAATAGGTGCCAGTTTGAAAGAATTTCAATCTTGAATAGAATGAGAAGATGTAAGATGGAGAATCTCACATATGTGCCCTTAGGAAGACAGAACTTAGGGATTCAGACTGATTTCTTGTAAATTCCTGATTTACAGGAAGTTGCTGATGTCACAGTTTTCTTGGATAGTGGGAGATTTTCTCATATGAACCTTGGGAAGTTTTATGAGAGACATGAACAGAAGATGACTCGGTTGAGTTGTCTCAGAAAGTGGACTGTGTTGAACTTTGTGTGACTGGGCTAATTTTCTCTGCCTGGGAAGTTTTCAAGGCTGGTCTCCTTTTGTTAGGGATTTTATTGACTCTAACTGAACCCTTGCCATCTCTTTACAGTCCCTGCACATAAATACTAATTCAGTGGACTTGCCTGTAGCTTACTATTGTTCGCTTGTCCTGAGTTGCAGTTCCTCTGCTCTTCCTGACTAAACTCCCTTTTTTCTTTTTGCTGGTCTGTTTACCTCTTTGTTTCAATCAACACCAGCTAGATGACTTTCTGAGCTTAGGAGGCAGTTTCAACGTGGTGCATCTACTTCCTCTCTTAGCTTCTGGATAATTAATATACAGATTTAAGCAATTCTTTGTCTTTTCAAATGCAGAAGAGATGCATTACTTTCCTAATATGCAAAATAACAACAAAATAAATTTAAAACAGACATATGAAAATAAAAAGAAAATCAAACAGAAAGCAGAATGACACCAGAATTATAGGCTAAAATAAAAAAGAATTACTCATGATAATAAGTGAGGTTTTTAACCAAAATATCAGTCCTGAATCTTAGTAAATAAAGGAAAATCAGAGTATTGAAAGATATAAAATAAGGAGAAAGATAAGAACGAAATTAGATAAACTATAATGCATGCAGAGTACATCATGAGAAACACTGGGCTGGAAGAAGCACAAGCTGGAATCAAGATTGCTGGGAGAAATATCAATAACCTCAGATATGCAGATGACACCACTCTTATGGCAGAAAGTGAAGAGAAACTAAAGAGCCTCTTGATGAAAGTGGAAGAGGAGAGTGAAAAAGTTGGCTTAAAGATCAACGTTCAGAAAACTAAGATCATGGCATCTGGTCCCATCACTTCATGGGAAATAGATGGGGAAACAGTAGAAACAGTGTCAGACTTTATTTTTTTGGGCTCCAAAATCACTGCAGATGGTAATTGCAGCCATGAAATTAAAAGACGCTTACTCCTTGGAAGGAAAGTTATGACCAACCTAGATAGCATATTAAAAAGCAGAGACATTACTTTGCCAACAAAGGTCTGTCTGTCAAGGCTATGGTTTTTCCAGTGGTCATGTATGGATGTGAGAGTTGGACGGTGAAGAAAGCTGAGCACCGAAGAATTGATGCTTTTGAACTGTGGTGTTGGAGAAGACTCTTGAGAGTCCCTTGGACTGCAAGGAGATCCAAACAGGCCATCCTAAAGGAGATCAGTCCTGGGTGTTCATTGGAAGGACTGATGCTGAAGCTGAAACTCCAATACTTTGGCCACCTCATGCGAAGAGTTGACTCATTGGAAAAGACCCTGATGCTGGGAGGGATTGGGGGCAGGAGGAGAAGGGGACGACAGAGGATGAGATGGCTGGATGGCATCACTGACTTGATGGACATGGGTTGGGTGGACTCCTGGAGTTGGTGATGGACAGGGAGGCCTGGTGTGCTGTGACTCATGGGGTCGCAAAGAGTCAGATATGACTAAACGACTGAACTGAACTGAACTGAACTGAACTGATAATGCAACATTTTTTATTTTTGTAGGATCAAGAAGGAGAATAGTAGATTGAGAACTGTGATATTGAACTATGTATTTGATTTTAAACTATATACCAAACTAAGTTATTTGCAAGAATTAGCCTCTTGGTGTAGAGAGAAGGGAACCCTTGTACACTGTTTGTGGAAATATAAATTTGTACAGCCACTATGGAGAACAGTATGGAAGTTCCTTAAAAGACTAAATATAGAACCATATGATCCTATAATCCCATTCTTGGGCATATATCTGGAGAAACACAAGGTTTGAAAGGATACATGGACCCCAATGTTCATTGCAGCACTGTTTACAATAAATAAGACATGAGGCATGCTAAATGTCCATTGACAGAAGAATGGTTAGTGGTACATGTATGCACAAGGGAATATTACTCAGCCATTAAAAAGAATAATGCCATTTGCAGCAACATGCCTGGACCTAGAGAGTGTCATACTGACTAAAGTAAGTCAAACAGAGGAGAGATGCCATAGGGCATATATTATATCCAGAATCTAAAAAGGAATGATACAAATGAGCTTACTTGAAAAAGAGAAAGAGATTTATAGACTTAGAAAATAACTTATGATTGCGGGTGGGTGAAGGGGTAGCTAGGGAGTTTGGGAAGGTCACATACACACTGCTATATTCAAAATGGATAACCACCAAGGACCAATTGTATAGCACAAGGATCTCTACTCTGTGTTATGAGCCAGCCTGGAAGAGGGGGGTTTGGGGGAGAATGGGTAAATGTATATGTATTGCTGAGTCCCTTCGCTATTCACCTGAAACTACCACAACGTTGTTAATTAGCTATACCTCAATATAAAATAAAAAGTTTAAAGTTAAAAGCAAAGAATGTAAACTCCAGGAAAAAAAGAAGAATGAGCCTCTTTTAAATTGTCCATAAAATATTTTTTAAAAGTAATCACGTACCATATTCAAAAAGTTAATAAATCTAAAGAAGTAAATTTTTTATATATTATATGTATATACCAAAGTATCTCCTCCCACCACAGAACCAAAGGAGCGGGACATGAGCTAGAACCTGAATGCCAGAACCCTTTCAGAAGTAAAGAGCCTGTTGTCCAGGAAGATCTGGTGCTGGAGCCCCTTTACTATTCCTCACCATAAGTGGCCCAAGCTCCAAAGCCTTTCCATTGAAACGCTCCCCACCCAGAATGTCCATGTATTACCCTCCTTCCCTCGGTCATAAAAGTTTGACCAGACTGGGGAGACAGGTTTGGGCCTC
Organism: Cervus elaphus; assembly: GCF_910594005.1. Taxonomy (NCBI): domain Eukaryota; kingdom Metazoa; phylum Chordata; class Mammalia; order Artiodactyla; family Cervidae; genus Cervus; species Cervus elaphus. The sequence continues at coordinate 28,201,434 of NC_057846.1, forward strand.
CTGTCTCCTTGTCAGCTGAGCAGTAGAGCCTTTTTTCTCTTCTTGAAAGCCAGTTCCATGGGATTGGCTTCTCTGCTTGTCAGGGAGCAAACCCTTTGCTCGTTAACAATAGCTCTGTTCCTGGAACAGACGCTGTAAATTTTTATCATCAGTTAGGGGGAAGGTCAGAGTTTCTCCCTGAATCTTTTGGGCTTTGTTTTTAGCTCAAAATAACCTGCATACCAAAGGATGTTTTGGGATGGCAACTTTTGCTCCCCTACAATACTATCAAAAAGAAATTAATCTGACATTTTTTTCAGGATGGTAAGGCAGACTTTATTCAGGGGTCTACTACAGTGGGGTTTTGCAGTAGGGGAGGCAGTTTCAACTTGTCAAGCTTAGAAAACAAAAGAGCCAATTATTTTATAAGCAAAATAAGTTTATGCAGGTATAGCAGAAAAACTGAAACTCTGGACATGCAAACTGTGCTGAATCTCAGATGGAGAAGATAAAGGGAAAGTTAACTTTCATTAGGGTTCATTGAAGGGACTGATGTTGAAGCTGAATCTCCAATACTTTGGCCACCTGATGCGAAGAGCTGACTCATTTGAAAGACTCTGATTCTGGGAAAGATTGAGGGCAGGAGGAGAAGGGGACGACAGAGGATGAGATGGTTGGATGGCATCACCGACTCAATGGACATGAGTTTGGGTGGACTCCGGGAGTTGGTGATGGACAGGGAGGCCTGGCGTGCTGTGGTTCATGGGGTCGCAAAGAGTCGGACACGACTGGGTGACTGAACTGAACTGGGGAGGTTGTGGTAGTTCTTCACTGATTCCAGGATGTAAGCAGCTTGTTGATGGGTCATAAGGAAATTTTCTTTCTTCCTGATGAAGTCTTGTAAATTGTGGTGAATGATAGTAATATGTGAGAGCAAGTCAGTTTTAAATGAGGTATCCTATATTTTCAAGGGCTCTACTCTGAGCACAAGGAAAAGTGGAAATTTATGACAAGAAACAGATTGGGGGTTTGGTGGGTGGAAAATTACTTACAGTGTAGAGTAATTCTTTGCTAAACAGATGGAGGGGTGAACAGATATAACAGAATTCTTACTGAAGGCAGGTCAGGGGGATCAGATATCACCAGGGGGCATGACAGAGGATGAGGAATTTGGTCATACATCAAGGGTGGGAGTTTCAGTCTAAAGTGACTTGACTGAGTTCTTGCTAAAACTGGAGTCTACAGGAACAGAGACTGAAGCCCAAAGCTGGGACTTGGGGAGCAGAGGGTCAGAGCAGCCTGAGGAGAGTTTGGTCAAGGAGAGAATCTTTGTCAATAATGTAAGCCCTGCCAGCTGGGCTCTACTCCCAGCAGTAGTGCATGAAGGCTTCTCTCTCACACGTGTCTGCCCATTATTCGTTATTAGTCAATCTTATGATGTTTGCCAATCTTTTGCATATAAGATGCTATCATTCTTTATAGGAAGAGGAATTTTTTTCTCTGCCTTCACAAATTTAGTAGCTGAGACCTGTGGGATGAAACTGACAAGGATTAACCGCAGAAGAAGATTTATTTATATGCACAAGGAAGCCAACAAAAGAAGTAGTTGGCTCTTTAAATGGTTAAAGTTAAAGGCTTTAAACCTAATCTAGTGAGGGAGAAATAACTTTTATAGGATGAAAAATAGCTTTCTTTAGGAGAATGAGTGTTAGAAAAGACTGTTTGTGGTAATGTTTGTCTATACAGGTGTGTATGGTCTTTCCATCTGCTTCAGGGTCATAAAACCCTTCTGAAGAGGGGATTTATGGTAAATTTAGTCTTGGCCTCTCTCCTGGAGTATAAACTGTCCCATAAGGGAATCTATGCTGTCCTCATTTTTCAGAAAGGCATGCTTTTAGTCAGGTAAGGGAAGCTCTGAGGAGGCTTTTTGTTTGTTTGTTTTTGCACTTGTTGAATCTTAAATGTTTTCATCTTAAAATAATAATAAATACTCTCTGGGCCTCTGAATAAGTTTCCTACAATATGTTTTGTTTCATCTTGCAGTGCTCCAATTTCCAGTGAGGCTGAGCATACTTTGCTTGACAGATTTTTGGGTTTCTTAAAGGATCTGTTCATCCCTCCTTAAAGGGGCTTGTCTGTCTGGTATTCGAGTTACTTGATTACCTGGAGACCTCAGGTTCCTAATGTGTTCAAGAAAACTATGGTTTGTAGTTTTCCCACCAGAAGAGAGGGGAGTTTTATAAGGCGGGGGGGAGGGGGGGGGGGAGTGAGATGTGAGAGATATAGGTTAGGAAAATGAAATAAATGAAAGCCAGAAAGGTGAATGTCATAATCCTGGAGATGAATGGCTGTAGTTCAAAGGACAGAACAGAAGTCACAGTTAAAATGGTATTTTAAAAACACCTGTGTTTTTAGTTCTTTCCCTAATAAAATTCCCCTATCTGTTACCAAGTCCAAGTTCATACTGCTGGCTGCACTACAGGCCAGAAATTGAGAGATAATTGTTGGGGCAAAGAATAGAGACTTTATTCAGAAAGCTAGAAGACTGAGAAGAAAGGCGGACTTGTGTCCCAAAGAACCATGTTACCCAGGTTTGGATGCTAGTTTCTTCTATATAGAAAAGAGAGGAAAGTTAGGAGGTAAAAAACAGCAATAAGTTGTTGCAAATATTTCCTGATCCCAGCCAAACTACAGAGGAGACGTGTCAATTTCTTTCCTGCAGCCACTGGAGGGTGGGTGTGGTCAGTATGTTTCTTATGAGCTTAAACAAAGCTACTTTAGCCTAACTCTCAGGCACAGGGAAGCAGTGTTCCTATGGGGACACTATGTGTACAGCTTTCACTGTGTATACTGTCAGCTGTAGGTAACACCTCTGTAGTGATTCAGTTCAGTTCAGTTCAGTCGCTCAGTCGTGTCTGACTCTTTGCAACCCCATGAATCGCAGCACGCCAGGCCTCCTTGTCCATCACCAACTCCCAGGGTTTACTCAAACTCATGTCCATCGAGTCGGTGATGCCATCCAGCCATCTCCTCCTCTGTCGTCCCCTTCTCCTCCTGCCCCCAACCCCTCCCAGCATCAGGGTCTTTTCCAATGAGTCAACTCTTTGCATGAGGTGGCCAAAGTACTGGAGTTTCAGCTTCAGCATCAGTCCTTCCAATGAACACCCAGGACTGATCTCCTTTAGGATGGACTGGTTGGATCTCCTTGCAGTCCAAGGGACTCTCAAGAGTGATTAACTTGCAGCAAAAGCAATAGAATACAAAGGTTAAAGTAAAAGGAACAGATCCAACATGGAGTTGGATTTGTTCTTCCCTATTACAAATCTATAGGCTGTAGCATCTAAGTGGTTAAGAACCTGAATTTGAAACCAGTCCACTTGCTTTTGAATCATGAGTCTCCTTCCTATCAATTATGGTATCCTGGGAAAGGTTTCCTCTGTATACAATAGTTTCTCATCTTAAAATGGGGAAGTTAATACTACTTACCTCACAAGATTGAAATTAAATGGGTTCACCAATAAGATATATCACTATGTTTAAATAGTTTAAATAAAGTTCTCTGCCACTCATTTTATCTTGCTAATCACTTAATCGTATGTGCATTAAAAAAAGAAAAAAAAAAACTAATGTAAAAGCCTAGAGAAGTGTGCCTTCCCCAGGGTAGGCCAACATTAAATGATGGAAACTGGACTGAAACTCGATGTTCTTAATCTCCAGAAGAGATTCCTGGTTCTTCTCTATGCAGTTTTTTGCTGGTCATTTTTTTTCTGTTTCATATCTTAAAAAAAATATTAATGATTACAATCTACAGTCACTTCTAGCAATTAAATTATGTGCTCTAAATGCAACATGAATTTACAAAATGCATGAGCTCATGTTAGATTAAATTTTCTGTGGTAATTCACATTTATATTTCATAGGCCTAACCATATACTTACATAAATTAAATCCTTATCCTTCACTCCAAATCAGAGGAAATATAGTTTAATGCTCCAGTCATGACCCAAGAGCTCCTATTTGAACCTAAAATCATCTTTTTATACCTTGCTTGTATCCTACCTTCCCTAAGAGAAAATTCAGTTAATGTAACCTGTCACACAAAGAAAATAAACTCCATGGATCGTTACCAGCATCCAACAGCTAATATTAAAAAAAAAAAAAAAGATAAAATGCACATAAGCCTTTTTTTATGTTTATGCTTAAGGCAAACTTATTGGCTGTTTTTCTGTAAGACATACTTTCTTTTACTCTATACTGAAAAGCTTAAAAATAATAGTCTACTTGTAAAAGTAGCTGTCAATAGACAGTTTATGTTCTGCATCATACCACCATAAAACAGGTAGATTTTGATGAAAGAAAAAAGATTAAAATTCAGCATAAAGCTAAGTTAATTACTATTGTGGCAACATAGGTGCATGATTTATAATAGATATTCAAATGAAGATGTTTTAAATGGATGGATTTCGAGGTTTTCCTTCCATCTGTATGACATTCAGCTCTAGAACTCTCCTGAGGCGGTACAACAGAGCAGGAAGGAATAGATCCTGAGGTAAGAAGTCAACATCAGTCATGTAAATAACGTGTCATCAACAGCCATTGAATCCCTTCTTGATGTAAGGACTTCAATTATTCCTCTCTTTAAGTACAAATTTAGCACTTGACCTTTTACACCTATAAGCTGACAACCTACAGTTAAATAATTAAATGTAGTAAAATGAATTCAACCCCATTAAGTCAATTTGAAAGGATAAGCAGTAACTGCAAGCCTGATGAGAGCTGTTAGCCCACTTGGGTACTATTATTTGAGTAGTTGTTCACCAAAGAAAGATAAAGAAGTATTAAAAAAAACTTGAATCAAAACACAGCAACAGTTTAAGTTTTCTAGGGCACTATTTTAAACTTCATGACATAGTTTACACCTTTTTTTTGGGTAATAAATGGCCGGCTCAATTAGTTAAGGTCCAGGGTGATGCTAAGAGCATTTATTGTGTTGGGCTATTAAAAGATGATGCTTAGGATAGTAATGGATAGCAGAAAATGCCATCCCCAAAGGTGCCACTCTGGCATAGGATTATTTTGAGCTGAAGGCAATTGAGAAGCAGATATTAGAAAAACTCTCTGGCCCCCAATTTGCCTCAAAGTAGGATACAAATTTGTAGAGATATCTCCTTCCCCTCTGTATCAGGGGTCCCACGCACCTCCCCTACCAGAGAAAACTCCAAACTGTCCTGAATCTTGTGATCACCATCAGAGGACTCTATGTAACAAACCTTACTAAAACTAGCCTCTAACTACAGTTGATTTCCACATATACATGCCTTCCTGTAATTTGCTGCCCCAGTAGATCAAAGTCCTTTTCCTTTGTCCTACTATATCTCTAAAATTTTATTGTTCTTTTGTTAAGATGCTTACATAAGCACAAATTTTTGCCACCTGTTACACATCATTGAGTGGTCCATGGGTGTGTGTGCACATGTTAATAAACTTCTTTGTTTTTTTCCTGTTAATCTTTCTTTTGTGTCTAATACTCAGGACCCTAGTAAGAGAATCTATGATAATAGAAAAAGATTTACGCTCTCCTCTATAAAAGCATGACAGTGGAAACAAAGAGGCTGGGAATAGTGACTCTAGGTGTTTAACTTAGATTTGTGTGAAAGGAGGAAGGGACAGAACCCTTTCCCTACCAAACAGGCAGAGATAAAGGACAGAAGTCAGCACATTGGATAAGAACAATTTTTAAAAGTGAGTAAAAAATCCTAAAATGCTGCTTCCTTGAAAATTTCATAAAATGGACACATGTGGATTGACTAGTTGAGGAAAATAAGAAAGAAGATGTAAATAAACAAAAGGAAGGATTTACTCCTTCAGTCCCTTACTGAGACAGTTCTTTGTTTAAACAAGCCTTTATACGGCTCCAGGTGCTCTTCTATGTAGTAGCTAAGTGGCAGTAGGAAAGAAACCAACAGACCAAGTTCCGTTCCTTTAAGGAACTTCAACTCGAGTGGGCAGAAACAAAGTTTAAAATAAAAAAAAACAAACAAACTGTGCAGTGTAATAGAGGATGATGAGTACAAGGATGCAGAGTAAGCAGGGACGGGGAGGGAATGCTGGCTGACAGTTGCAGTTCTAAGCAGGATGGTCTGGGGGGCCATGATGACAGAGTGCATTTTATCAACAGTAAACACTTGACTAAAGTGAGAAAGTGAGTCAAGTGGACATCTGAGGGAAGAGTGTTTCAGGAAGAGGACAGAGCAGTGCAGAATTAGGGGAAATTACCAGCGATAGAATTAGAGATAATAATAATTGAAAAGTGTTATGAGCAAAGAGATAACTAGTGAAATGCTAGTGTGATAGATGCATTTCTGGAAACTTTTGAGACTCTAGTCAAAATAGGTGGGTTTTTAGATAAATAAAAAATACCCAAAATAAAATTTCTACCAGATATTTAGGGAATGCCTGTATTAGTCTGCTCAGGTTGTCATAACACAATTTCACAGACTACAGAAGTATATGTAATCTTGCAATGAATGGAAGGTGAACACTTGGAATAAATGAATGTGACCGGCTCTTGAGGCATTTTTCTGTGAATGAAACTAGTGAAGAGAAGAGGGTCTATAAAAATACGACAGTGACTAAAAGTAACATGGGGTCAGGTCTTTCTTTTTGGGATCATATTTGTATTAATATTTAAAAATGTACTCTAGCTGAAATGTGGGTAATAGATTCTAGGGAGGAATTGTCAAAAATATTTTTTAAAAAATATAAAAAATGTGGAGAGACTATTTGGAGACCTAGTATCATTTTGGTGTAAACTGATGGTGACATTCAGTAAGGTGGAGGTGGTATTGAAGTTGGAGAGAAAAAGACTAGAAACTAATGAGATTTTGGGAGTGAGGAAACAGTGGTGACTCTGTTTCTAGTTTGGAGAGCTGAGTACATGATGCCATTTATTTAGGAAAAGAACCATTGAGTGGAATAGGATAAATGTGTTTTGGGGCAAAGGAAAGATAAAATATTATTCATTCAGGTTAAAAGTTATTTTCTCAGTCACTTACTTATTATGTATCTTTTCAGTTATTAATGATGATGGCTTGAATCCTATATAAAGCTTCGTGCTTGCCTAAGTCTAAGGCTGCCAGTCTTTGCAGTTGGGTATATAAAAAGTCTGAACACAAACAAATGAAAAGCAACAACAAAAGAATGGAAATAAAAATAATTAAATGTATTATAGTAAAATTAAAGGAAAAAAAATTAATGTACAGTTAATACTGTGTCATCCAAGGAGCAATAGCTATAGCAAAGAAAACATCATTAATTAATGGTACTCTAAATTCTCTTTATTCTTTTTTTTTTTGATTGTGCCATGAGGCATGTGGGATCTTAATTCCCTCACCAGGGATTGAATCCGTGCTCCCTGCAGTAGAAGTGTAGTATCTGGACCACCTGGGAATTCCTTTGATACTTTTTATTCTTAAAATATTAAGTTTTAAATCTACCTTGCTGCTGCTGCTGCTAAGTTGCTTCAGTCGTGTCCGACTCTGTGCGACCCCAGAGACGGCAGCCCACCAGGCTCCCCCATCCCTGGGATTCTCCAGGCAAGAACACTGGAGTGGGTTGCCATTTCCTTCTCCATTAAATCTACCTTAGTTAGATGTAATTTATAATATCAACAGTCCTAAATGCTGATTTCTATTTATTTCATGCAAGACTTCAATGGTGTTCTATAAAACTTGGTATGGCACCTGTGAACTAAAGTTAACAGCCTAATAAATATGCTTTTAATGACTCCTTATCTCTCACATTTCACTTTTGTTTTTATTTCTCACATGAATACTTGTACCTGGCTATTTAAAGGTAAATTCTAGTATCAAATTTAACCATTCCTTATAATTAAGTATTGGGCAGGAAGCTTAGTGATATGTACACTAAAAATGTGATTTCTTGTACAAGGAAAAAGATTAAATTAGAAGTCAGGAGGCCAATACTGTTTCCCATCTGTGAGTAACTTCCAGTTTTGCTCTAGGCAAGTGACTTCATCTCTATGACACATAGTCTGAGCACCGTGAATGAGAATATATGCTCCTTTGCCCTCTTTAATGCTGGGATTTGGCAGTGCTGCCAGGAAAGAGCTTTAGGATTTTTATTTCAACCACCTAACAGAGAATAGTAGCCAAGCTCATTTCTCAAAATAGTTGAAATTGACTGAATTGAATTTGCCTTTGGAGAACTGGAATTTGTATACATTGTAGAGATTCTCTTTATATATATATATTTCTATAGTTATGCAAGTGATGTCTTTGGTGAAAATTTTGAAAATACTAAAAAAAAAGAAAAAGCTTTGTACAGGCAAAAAAAATAGAACTATGTACATGGAACTATGGACTAGAACTCCTAATTCCACCAAACTGGGATGTTTATTAGTTTCTTCCCCCTTTTTCTTTTTAAAATAATTATAGCTGTGTTTTATATATATATATGTACCTGTGCTGTTAAAATTATTTATTTTCTATTTAACATTATATCATGAGCATTATTTTCTTAAAACTTCTTTTAAGAACATAATTTTTAGTTATTGCAACATTTTTACTTTGGAAATGACAGTTATTTTTTTCATTTTACTCGTAATTATTAACTTTAGCAAACAATATTTATTAAACAACCATATTAAATTTCTTTGCTTAAATCAATTTTTCTTGGGAAAAATATCTGAGTATTGATAGATTTCTTAAAAATAGTGTCATAATTGATGACCTCATCTAATAGATAAATCAGCGAAATGGAAAATTTTAAATATTTAAAAATTTAGATATACATAGTAATCATTAGTCCTTATAAAATTCATTGAATGCTTTTGTCCTTTTTTTTTTTAGTTCCTAAGCTTTACTAGTAAAAACAAATTAATGCAATACAAAAAATATATATATATATGTAACACTTAAGAGTAAAAGAAACAAAGCCAGTTAGGCTGTTTTGTGTTGTGATCTTGGAAAACTGGATTGGACCTGTGAGAAGCAGGCTAGTAGTCACAGGGGCTGAAGCAGGAAGCAGTTTATGGGGTGAAGTGCAGTGGAAGAAGAGTGGAGACTGGCTGGAGCTTGGTCCATGGCTTGCGGACTGCTATGGGGCTCGTCCTGTTAGTTGAGATGGTGCTCTGGGGTAGGACATACCCTCAGGATAAGTTAGTAAAGTTTAAGTGCCAGAAAATAATTTATTTCGTGGAAGCAATTACTAGTATAACATCTATTACGAGCTACCAACCATCTTGATTCAGGCTATGAAAATATTTGCGGCACAGAGTTGGAAATAAGGGCTTTGGCGTTTGTGGCACTCTTCTTTGTCCACTGTAATGCCAATGGACAGGTCTATACTTCCAGAGTTTGAGGGTTGAAAATTCGTCCATACAGGAAGAGTAGATGTGTTATTTCTCACAATAGAGTTCTAGTTGCCCACAACAGGCTGAATTTAGAACATCAAGAGGTATGAATATGTTAAAGTTGTTTGACTTCATAGTATTTCTCAAGTACCATTTTGATTTCAATCAGAATTTAAATAGATATTTTTGGTTAAGTGCAGAAAAACAAAAAGTGAAAAGATTCCTTGTAACCCTACCTCTTCAAAATATCAGACATAGTTACTGCCAAGGTTTTGATTTTCTTTTTTTTTTTTTCTAGACTTTTAAGTGGTGACTCAGCTGGTAAAGAATCCGCCTGGAATGTGGGAGACCTGGGTTCAAACTCTGGGTTGGGAAGATTCCCTGGAAAAGGGAACGGCTACCCACTCCAGTATTCTAGGTGGGAGAATTCCATGGATGGTCACAGAGTCGGACACAACTGAGTGACTTTCACTTTAGGTGTAAATTTGATTATTCACCTAAGGCTTAGTTATGCTGCAGCAACTGAAAACTGGAAATACGTCAATGAAGTTTTCTTATGCATATTAAGTGTCTATTAAAGATCAGCCAGAACTCAATATCTTTAGTATTTTGAGTCAGGATCCAGGATGATGAGCAGCTTCTTATGGGTTGGTGCTACTCTTATGGCAGAGAAGCCAGAGAGGAAGAAGAAACATGAATAGCCTCTTCACATTTTGCATGGAAGTGACTCCTGTCACTTCTGCTATCGTTCATTGGATAAGTCAAGTCAACTGGCTGAAGAGGCAACCTAGAAGGTGGTCAGGCTATAGTATAGATAAAATGATTCATAATTAAAGGCAGTTCAGTGGTTGTCGAGCACCTCTATTGTGATTGATTGTTTAAGGCTAGTAGCAGCAGAGATGTTCTTGTTTAATAATGAATCACTAGAGCCAGTCATTCATAAGATTTCTTTATGTTTACATTCACAATGAATCTTTACATTCTCTGCAAATAGCACTGTAATAGGATGTTAGGGTCAGTTAGAATAAATACAGCAAATTTGAATGTATACTATATTGATTTCTAGAAATAATTTTACCACATGAAGTAATACCAGTGTTTTTTAAATTTCTTTCCGTTACTGCATTTTTAGTCAAAACTTAAAATTTCCAGGCTAGACAGTAAAGGAAATTGCACATAGCTTGAATTTGGCAAATAAACCTGTAGCTATGCAAGAAAGTGAAATAATGTGACATAGCAGTTTAACATAATCTATTTCCAGCAGTTCTTCTTATTGTCAAATATTATTCCACTCACTTCAAGATAAATTATATTTCTCTGGATTGGAAAAAAAACATTTAAACAAATAATTTCAACAATTTTCTGATATCACTCTCTGTTTATTTTACTATAATTTGAGTTATTCTATTGTAACAGATACCACTATGAACTCAAGCCCTATCCACCAAATCGGTCACTAACAAATTAGAGTTTCATAGTGTGCTGCCATCATCATTCCCCTGGATGTTATATCTTTAAGGCAGTTTCTATTTGGCTAATGGCATTCTTTATCTCCTCTACTTTAGGCTTGCTCTGAGTGAACAGATATTGAATATATTGTCCTATTTTCATGGTTTCTAATAAAGGCATATACTCAGTCATAAATATACTAGGCTCCTTTTCCAGCACTAATACAGGTACAAATGAATAAATAGAATAGAAAGGGGAAAATTACTTGAAAAACAGCTAAGTGATTTTTGTACTATTTACGTGAACCAGCAGCTGATTCATAATTATTTTGAATCTCATAAAGGAATTTGAAGTTGAATTCCTAGACCAACCCTAGATGACACTGACCCAATGAAGTTCAGCAAAGAAGCATTTGAAAACATAAAAAGAGCTGATTGAAGCAGTGTCTTTCTCTCTTTTGAAATGTGTCATGTTATTAGTATTTCCTGTATAGTTTCATTTCCTGTTATTACTGATATTACTGTGTTTTACAGAAGAGGAGTCTATTAAGAATGATCCAGTCTGGATGTTACATATGCACAGTTATGCCACTGACTCTGTGCCTTAAACATTTGGGCATTTAAGATAGGAGTTGAATTGTTATAATTGAGAATAGCGGGCCTTACTGGGGAATTCCTTTGACCTTTCTAACTCAGGCAGCTCAGCACTGTGTGAATTCAAGTGTCCTTGTGCCTCTTGCCATTTGCCTGCCTTCTTGTTGCAGAATTTGGCAATGGTTTTTGAAATCTCGGAAAGCCACGACCTCAAAGGGCCCACACCCCTGCTGGAAGCGTCCTCAGAGATAAAATCAAGGCAGGGCAAAACCTGACAGGATGAAGCATTGGGGAAAACTGCAAGAGCTGACCAGCTTTGAATTTCTCTCTTTCAGCCATTTCTTTCCAAACTTCCAGGCCGGATGGATGATAACTAGGAAGACTACCATTTCCTTGATGTTTGAAAGAAGAGCATTGACCTGAAAAGTTACTCAGGGTGATGAAACCAAATGAGAGTGACTAATTCTGGCTTGTGAGAATGACCCATCTCTTCATCTATGCTAGAACTCAGAGTACTAATCAAGGCTCCCTTCTGCGCTTCCTCAATTCATATGAACAGGTAACATTCAGAGATAAACCGAATTTAATGAAAATAAAAATAAATTCAGAATAATAAGATATTTCTTCAAATAAAAAAAAAACTATAGTAATGTATCATTATAAAGTTAAAAACTATAAATTGGTCAACATGCTAGCAGAAGTATTAAAATTCATGAGTCATAATTTGACATATACACAATAAATGTGCAAAGATGAACAGGGGGTAGATATTTCATTATGGAAAAAGAACAAGATGTGATGAACAAAGTAATCAAGTAGAAACACTACGCATGAAAAAGTTAATAGTTGAAATAAGAGAATGATACATGGTTTGAATAAAAAATAAATGCAGCTGAAGAATGAATTCAGTTGTAAGATAGTAGAGAAATATTTTTCTAGAGGGAAACACATTTGATAGAATGGCTGGGAAGTATAGAAAATAGATTAAGTCCAGACATCCAGATAATAGGACTTTTTGAGAGAGAGGAAAAAAAAAAAGTCAAGGTAAATTTTCTAAGAATTAAATGAAAAAAAAATTCTTAAAACTGAAACATCCTATACAGTGTATCACATCAAACATTCTTGGGCATTTTGCAGTGGTTTGGATGACGTGGCCTAGTGGTGGTGTGCAGACTTTTTAGGGTTGATAGATATGGGAGATAAATGTCTAGTAACCCCCGTTTGAGGATAGAGATGCTGCTCTAAAAGGCATAAGAAATCAGGTTAGGGGTAAGTTTCAACTTAGAAAATGTGGTTGGAGACCCCTTTGGTAGTTTACAATATATATAGAATCCCATGAAGGCAACAAGAGATTGCTGTTCTGATTAAGGCAATGGTCAAAATGAGAGTTTTGAGTCCCCCTAACTCCCTTTTAAAAAGTCTCATCTGGCCAGTGCCTAAAACAAATGGTTCCTGGAGGTTTACAGTATCAAGGATTAAATGAAGTTGTATGTTTGATCGCTTCAGTTGTAACTGATATTGTAAAGACTGTAAGGGACGTGCAGATCAAGGGTAATGCTATGCCATTATAGCCATTCCAATTTGGGAATGTAGCAGTCACAATATGTACTCTTGTGGAATGTGAATCAGTATTCATTCATTGCTTTGAGACGGACATTTTAAAAATTTGCCAGCATATTGCCATATTCTTCTGAGGGGCTTAGAGTTAAAAATCAGTCATTGTGCCACAGTGATGATCTCATAATAATCACCTCTTTAGAGAAAGAGAATCAGAATGAATTAAAGATCAGAGTCACACAGATGAAAAACAGAGGTTGGCTGATAAACCAGCTAAAATGTAAGGTCTAGCCCAACCTGTGAAATTCCTAAGAATTACATGAACTGGAGCAACCAGAGGTAGTCCTACTACTGTGAGTAATAAATTATTAGCATTCCTATTCACTGATAATAGACAAGAAACTTGGAAACCAGCAGGGCTATTTAGGTTTTAGTGGAATCATATTTATCCATCAATCCTATTGACCCAATCCACAAATTCACCAGAAAGAAATTTGAATTTGACTGTGGCTTTAGCAGAAACAAGTGTTGAAGATCCATCAAGGGTGTTGGAACAGACATTTTTACTAAATGCTTACGATCCACCTTCTCAGACAGTACTTAGAGTGGCCATAACCAGTGCATATACAGATCGTGGGGATTTTCAGAAACTGAATAGTGTTGTTCAGTGAAGTTCTCTTATGGTTTGGCTCAAAAATTGCCTGAGTTGTTATTTGCCATTTAAGTGAGGAAAGTGAGGTTGCTGTCCAGTATTGGTTTGAAACCATTCCTCCTACTGAGAACCATCAGAAAATTCTGAGAACACAAATACAGATAATTCCTTGAGTGAAAGCAGAGAGACATGCAAACAGGGAGGGTATAGCACAGCAAAGTTAACTTAGAAGGTAGAAACGATAGATTAGAAGAATGCTAAGGGATTCTATTAGAAGAATGCTATGTTAGCAGTTGCTTCACTGAATGTAGGACCAAATATAGAGCCCTACAAGCAAACTCTATGGTCTGAATCTTAGGATGCCCTCTTCCAGCCAGGGAGAAGGTATTTCTCTGATCATTAAAAGGAGTTTCTAGACTTAGAATGCAGACTGAAGGGCATATTGCTGTTTTGTAAAACCTCAATGCACAAGGGTAGCTGTGCATTTTTTTTTTTTTTTTTTAAGCAGAGACAGGGTTAAGCTTGTGCCTTTAGGGCAGTGTTGGGGTTCTCAAAGACTGTTGTGATTTGATCAAAGGCTTTGCTGTATTGTATGTTCAGGCATGGGCCCTAAATAACTGAACAATAAGGAACACACCTTATGGTTTCTTGTAAGGACATATCAGAAAACTTAGACACAGAATTAAAGAGGATGATGCACCCCTTAAGAAAATTTTAATTAGTGCATTATAGGTATGGATAGTTACAAAAGGTATGTGGTATTTTTGAGGTAGCCATGCCTCATGAATCCATGGATTTTATGTTCATAGACAATTTTAAATAGGAACCTCTCACTCAAAGCATTCCTGAGATAAGGATTCTCCTGATGAGAACTGTTAGCTTGTTAACCAGGAAGAGTCCTATTCACATGTCTACACTGCGACTGGACCAGATGACCTGCCTTTGTTCACTCTCAAGAGTGTCCTCCAGATTTGATAATCAAGTGGATTGCAGACTAGCTGCTTACCCAAGTCTTTTGTAATTTATCTTGAACTAACTATTTCAAATGGAGTTCATGGGAGGTAAACTTTGAATTATTTTTTGTCTGGAAATTCTTTATTGTGCCTCATCATTGATTTATAATGTGTCTGGGTATATAGAATTTGGAACTCAAAGTCAGTTTTTTACTTAGTTCTTTATTTTTCCTCAGTTGTTTTTTATTCATTGATGCTTTATAGTCTGAGAGCAAGTGTTAGAGCAGAGAAATATGATACAGGCCTTGTTTTCATTCCATTGTAGTTACTCTGATTTCTCTTCTTGGTAGTTTCAGGCACTTTTTTCTAGTGTTAGTGCTCTGAAAATTAAAAAAGGATATGAACCCTTTTTATTAACTGTTTTATCAAATGATTGGACCCTTTTTGTTTGATGACCAGTGTCTTTTTGTCTATTTTGATTAATTGTATGCTTTGTTTTCTTTTAGTCATTTCTTCTCTTTCACTTTATCTAACTCCCATTAGATAAACACTGAAAGTACGGACTACATCCTTCATGAGTCTAGTTTTTCTTAAATATTTTATATTTGTATCTTTTCTCTGTATATTCTAGGTATCCTCAGATTTATCTCCTATATCTGTACTGTTCAGTACAGTAGCTACTAGTCATATGCAGCTATTGAAATTTAAATTAATTAAAATAACTTTTCACATTTCAAGTGTTCTAACCACATATCTGACTTCTACTGTTAGAGACTAGTTTCAGCTCTTCTTGAACTTTGTATAAATCGAATCATAGATTGCATAATTTTTTGTAACTGGCTTCTTTCACTCCAAACAATGCTTGTAAGACTCACCCTTGTTGTTGTACATATCAATAGTTTTCTTTTTTACTTCTGTGTAGTATTGCATTGTATGAATATACCACTATTTTTAAAGTGAAAATGTAGAATAATAGGAGCTTGTATTTGCTCAGTCTGCTATCTTGCATCCAAAGTTTATGTGGTTTTTATAATATAGTACATCAAATCTGTCTTATGCTGTATGTGGTTATATTGTCACCCTCAAAAGATTGTGAGTTACTTGAGAAGGGAATATATATTTTCTATAATTTAAAAGTGTTTGACATAGTACACACCATGTTGCTAGAATTCAATTAATATATTCCAAAGCAGAAACTTTAAGTAAATTTCTGAGCAAAGCAACAGATGAATTAAAAATAATAGTAAATTTTTTCCTTAAAAGCTAAATTTGATTTCTCTAATATTAAATGGTATAGCAAATTAAAAGTTATTTATGTGTGCTGATTTATATGTGTCTTAATTTTGGGAATTCACTTAAAAGTCTAGCTCTGTAATAAAAAGAAAACTTTTAAAATTTGACACTTTTTAAACCTATATTATAGGAACTTTCAAAGAGTGAAAAATTTATACAAAATTGATATAGTGAATTGATGGGTAGAGAAAAAGTCAGCATCATTTCTAGGAAGAGTTATTATTACTAACTATTCATAATCATTGTTACTGAAATTTTAGATTATGAGATGACTCAAATAAACTTTCCTGGGTGATCTATTTTTATAAATGGATTAAAACATTAATCTTAAAGCATTTGGATAAAGAATTAACTGGCAAAGATGAATTCAGAAATATTATATTTTGTTTGAACAGACCTCTGTAGAATTTGATCTGCAGAGGCAAACAAAGACAAAAAACCAATAAATACTCAGAAATATCCATGAGATGTTATTTGCCATAAAAGAGCTACAGCCTTCTGCTTTTGCAGACTATGCTACGGTAGTGTGTTTATTATTTTAGTTTTTTTCTCCTTATATATAAACATATCAAGTACCTAGTGTTTTTGTGGTAGATTTTTTAGATACAAGAGGAGATTTTAGTTAAGACAACATATGCTTGTTTCTAGTGCATTAAATTCAGACACGTTAAAATCTGGAGATGTGCTGAGAAAAACAAAATGCTATTAAAGCTTCTGTGTCTCTGTTATATCCCCAGGGAGATTTCTCTCAGCTGAAAAGTTAGCTTTCACAAAGCTACTTCCAAAGCCATTCAGCAGCTTGCCTCCTGTTAATGGAACTTCAGTGGAAATGAAACCCAGTGCATGAGGCAAACAACAAAAAAAAATTTCTCTTCAAGATTTTCAAAGGGCTAAAGCACAAGTTGAATGTCAAAAGGAATGTAAAGAATGTATAACATTTATTAATAACTGGAAATTTACATAATGTTTGAGGGAGGATTTGACCCAGGAAAGGGAATACTCTCTTCAGTTGTGGGCTATGCTGTTGTTCTTATAGCCATCGAAGGAGGTAACTTCATGTTTCCACATGACCACAATACTCCTCAGTAGCACACAGTAGGATGTGGGTTGGAGGAATTCCTCATGTGAATAATCAGTTACTCAGAGAGAAGCTACAGAGTTATTTCAGAATATTATAACAGTTAATTGTAAGTTAAATCTTGTCCCCTTCCTGAAAAGGAGATGCAATTCTTAACAAAATATTAAATTAATTAAGAATAAAACAGCATATGATTTCTATTAAGTTGACTCTTTAACCTTATGAACTTTCACTTTCTTTAATACTTTTTGTCTTAACATCTATTTTGCCGGATTTTAATGTAGCCACATCAGTGTTTGGTTAACGTTTTCATTACGGTACTTCCTTTCCATATTTTCTTTGATGCCATCTGTGTTCTTGCATTTATGGTGTATCTCTTGTAAACAGCTCAGATTGGGTCTTATTAAGGGCCATTCTGAACATCTTTGTCTTTTAATCAGACTGTGTAATATAGGAGAGGAAAGGCCTTCCCTTTCATTTTCCCTTATGAAGATTGATAGCTGGGTCTATAAAATAAATTGATAACAGGCAGAGTAACAAAGAAAAGGTATAAAATTTATTATTTTGGAATATTACATGAAGAGGGACACACAGGAAAAAGTGAATATACAAATAAATAAAATTTGAGAGCTTATAAACCATCTTAATCTGGAGAAGCAAATGGCATCCCACTCCATTATTCTTGCTTGGGAAACCCCATGGACAGAGGAACCTGGCAGGCTATGGTCCATGGGGTCACAAGAGTCAGAAATGACTTAGTGACTATACCAGCACTGCCCATACCGTCTTAATAGGGAAATAGTTGGGGGATTTAGGCCACTTAAGAGAGTACATTGTTTTTAGGAAAGACGAATGGGCCCTTAGAAGACTAGATGGGAGGTATGATAGTCTATGACAAATCTGTCTGGATGTGGTGTCAACTTTTAGCCTCTTCTCCTGTGATAAGAGGGGCTTTCCAGGTGGCTCAATGGTAAAGAATTTACCTGCCAATGCAGGAGCCACAGGAGCTGTGGGTTTGATCCCTGGGTTGGGAAGATCACCAGGAGAAGGAAGTGGCAATCCACTCCAGTATTCTTGCTGGGATAATCCCACAGACAGAGGAACCTGGTGGGCTACGGTCCACAGTGTTGCAAAAGAAGAGGACACACCTGAACACCCACACGTCTGTGATAAGAGTCAGACTTTTCTGGTTGATGAAATTCCCAGGAAGTTGTCAATGTGGATTGAGTTCCTTTTGGAGGATCCATCTTTAGGCAGATAAAGGGAGTTCATCCTGCAGAAATAATTCTGTGATTTTTCTAATGGTGGGTGTTCTATTTCCTACATTCCCTCTGTATTTATTAACTGCAATTATTCCATAAGAAGAAGTTGTCTCTTTCCATTTATTATTTATTTATTTACACTTTTATCTTCTTATTAGAGGCTCATGCGTACTTATTCTTTGTGTTTTAATCTGATATTATTGTCATTTCTTTTACTGCTCAAATTGTTCCCGCTTTGGCCATTGGGGGATTGGCAGCTGTTTCACTTTGACATGACGGATCCTTGTTTTATATTATTAAGTAAGTAAGTATGTATTCCTTTCTGTTTAAGTACTACAAGGTAGTCCAGGCTCATTCGTACTTTTGTGTATTCTCTCTCCTAGTCTCCAAATCAGCCATTTCTCCAAGGAACTCACTTTCCTTATTTAGAAAATAATTTATTAGCATCTGAGTGTCAGTAGCTCCTCACCTCAATCTTATATATAGGTTTGCTGTATTTATACTCTGCCCATGTCCTAGCTTTTTTTTTTTTATTAATAACAACAAACCACTTGTAGAAATTTTCAACATACTACATAGTGCCTTTAGTCACTGTTACTTTAGAATATGTACTGTTACCAAGAATACTTTTTAGTTGAATAATGATCTAGATGACATGCAGTAGGCTAATGATTTAGTTGAACCAGATTGGTCTTCAAAGTGTATAAAAAATGAGCCAACACATTGTCACAGAGATAGTTTACTTGACATTTAGCTACATGACTGACAAAGCGATGAGTTAGTGAACCATGAGGATATCTCTGTGCTTGAAGTCATATACAGTAACAATTAAATATTAGTGAATGAGTCTTGGATACTATTTTGACACAGATTGATATTTAAGTTAGCAAGAATAAGATGAAAAGAATTGATTTGTGGTCCATCTCTGATGCAGTTTCTTTCTGGTGTTGTGTCTGGTGAGATGGGAATTCACAAGGAGTATGCAATATGCAAGACTGACTGGGTGTGTTCAATCATGGCCGAGAGAAAAGAAGACATTTCAGAGGAAAAGTAACTTGCTAATCTTAGAGACTATAGAAAAAATAGAGATAATAACTGTTCAAACTAGATTTCTAACAAAAGCAGAAGCATAGAAGAATTTGAAAATGAATTGAAAGAACAGACAAATAGGATCTTAAGAACAGTTTAACTGTTTACCAACATGCACCTTCATTAAAAGAATGGTTCCTTAGAATATTTCAATTCAACAATCATTTTTTTGAGCAGCGATGAGCCAGGCTGTACACATCAGGTGATGAGCCAGGCGTGGAGATGCAGTGAGCTCTAGTGGAAATGCCTACCATCACACCTTCCTCCCAGTCTCAGCCATTAGTAAGAATGTGGTCTCTACTGGATCAGCCAGACTTCCTCTGGGAATGTGAACGCTGAACAGAGATTAAAACAAATCTGTTGGTGCGAAACCATTTTGACAATAGAGTTCATGAATTCTACTAGTTAGAGAAAAGCTGTCCTGGAGAGCAACATCTCTCTTGAGGCGGAACACCCCCAGGCATTGTTTTGGCCTGGTGCTCTAGAGGCAGATGCAGAGATCAAAAGCCCTCTCTGCTTCCTATTTGGCAGGAACTTGCATCTCTGCTCTGAAGACCCTTGCTCTGTCCCCTACTCTCCCAGGTCTCCTATCATAATTCTTTCATTTTGCTTAGGCTTTTGTTTAAGACAGGTTTCTTTGAGCTGTTCTTGCTTCTATAGCTGCCAAAATCTTTGACTAAAGAAATTAAAAAGTCTGGCTACAAATCTGAAATGACAGTCTGCAAGTATGAGGAGAATTTATTTATTTATATTTATTTATTTTTACCTGATTCCTTTAAAAAATATATTGGAGTATAGTTGCTTTATAATGAGGGGAATTTAGAAAGCAAAATAAAATTTACTATCTCAAAAAAACTAATGTATTAGAAATTAAGTACTAGACAGAACTTCAGTACAAGAAGCTCAAGGTGTATTTTGTAGTCACTTAGTAAAGACAGTTAAAAGATGAGGGTGTTGATTGATTTTCTGACAATCCACATTCCTCTAAATGCCGAATTAGCTTATACCTGAAAACAGAGGCCAAATCTTCAGTCTGGAATGATCCTGATCCCAGGTTAATTACTCTCCGGGAAGCTTGGAGTCAGGATTGTGCTCGAGGCTTCCTGTTCTCATGCTATGGTCTTGTTTCCCAGTCTCCACTCTGGTTACCCAGTTCCTGGTGCTGGATGAAAACCCTCATGTGCTCAGAGGCTCAGTTGTGTCCGACTCTTTTGCAACCCCATGGCCTGTAGCCTAATAGGCTCCTCTGTCCATAGGATTTTCCAGGCAAGAATACTGGAGTGGGTTGCCATTTCCTCCTCCAGGAAAGTCCTCATCCCTGTTGTTAACAACCTGCCTCTCTGGATTCTGCAACTGTCAGTTGTTAGGACCCTTCTGCTTGATATCTGGCTAGTTTTTAAATTCCCTGATCAGGAATCCTGTTCACAGAAGCCATCCATAGATAAGCATTACCTTATCCATATCCCTACAATACCCTTCATCATTTAAGGTATTTGTACTCAACTTAGAAGACCATTACATCAATTCTGCAGGCTTTGAGTCCTGAAAATGGAAGAATTGCAATCTAAACATAATTAATAGAAGTTTCACATCTACTGGCATTTAAACAATTCTTCTTTGATGTCCTCGCTTCTGCCCTTATTCTGGATATTTTTGTTATTGTTGTTCAGATGCTAAGTTGTGTTTGGCTCTTTGTAACTCCATAGACTGTATCACTCCAGGCTCCTTTGTCTACAGGATTTTCCAGGCAAGAATACTGGGGTGGGTTGCCATTTTCTTCTCCAGGGGATCATCCCAGACCAGAGATTGAACTCTTGTCTCCTGCATTGGCAGGTGTATTCTTTACCACTGAGCCACCAGGGAAGCCCTCTGGATATTTAGGTAAGGTATTAATCAAAATGAAAAAAAGAATCTTGAAAGAGACAAAAGATACCTTTCACACTGGGAGTACACCGATTTCAACACCACTGCTCTAAGTGAACCTGATCTGTGTTTTACAATTGTGAGTTGGTTGTGGTGCTTAGTTTCGTTATTATAAGATGATTTCAAAAGGGCAGCACAAATTTGTCTTGTAATAAGATAAGCAGACTTAAGGTCAAGAAGCCACCACCAAAGGGGTTGTTTGCTGAGAACTGAAGACAGGCCTCCTGTTTCAACTGTTACCTAGGGAAATTTCCATTAACTCCAATGCCAGTAGAATGAAACTGAAATGAAACTGGTAGGTCAGCAACGCTATGCCAGCCTCAAGTAGGTAGAAATATACTCCATCTCTCCTTTTCTGTCTGCACTTGATCCAAAAATTCAAAGTCTACAGCAAATAAGAAAAACAGAGCAGCCATTTTTCTTCAGCAAAAGCATATTACTAATTGGGCTCCAAACCCCACACATCACATTCTGGATTCATTATGGGGGCACAACTCTCAAAACTGATGGGTATGGAAGTGACAAATTATACCATGCAGGTGTACTTTGTCCATATAATTAATCCCATAAAACTGAGAGGATACAGGAAGAATCCTCATAACAAACAGAGAGAGGATTTTAATTGTTCAAAAGGTTCAGAGTATTTAATAAACACTAAGACATTTGTTGTCAGTATACCTGCCTTGCACTAAATATTAAATATCAGAAACTCAGATCTACATAAAAATCAATGAGAAAATTCAATGAAACTAAAATAAAAACTTTTATTTACTTACTTTTAATTGATCTAATAGATCGGGAGCCTCCCTATTAGATCAATTAAAAATAAGTAAATAAGCACCATCATTTTTAACTCCAGCCAGATACAGCTGGGAAAAGTCATGAGCTTCGTACTACATTTAATACACAGAATTTCTTCCTAACCATCTCCCATATGCAGCGTGTCTAGTTTTTACCTCTGCAGGGCCTGTACATAGAAGCAACAATAGAGTCATGATCTGTGATGCTGTTTCTGCTCTGTATAGAAATGAAAAACCAGTGTGATGTAAAACTGGTCATCATTAATATCAACTAGAAATAATACCTGTATCTGTCTACTTATGTGTGCTGTTGTTCTGTCACTAAGTCATGTCTGACTCTCTGCGATCCCATGGACTGTAGCACACCAGGCGTCAAGGAGTTCTCAGGCAAGAATACTGAAGTGGGTTGCCATTTACTTGTCTAGGGGACCTTCCCTACCCAGAGATCGAAACCCTCTCTCCTGCATTGGCAGGTGGATTCTTTACCACTGAGCTACCAGGGAAGCCCATCTGTGCTGTTATTCATGCTTAAATTCCTTTTATGTTGCTATACAGACCTATATGACTGATTAATATTAAATTGAAAGTAAAGAAAGAAAATATAGATCTTTGGGTACTACAAAGGCACTTTAAAGTAGAAATAAGAATAACTGAAGTTTTAGAAACAAATCCTTGTATTTAATAATTTTGATTTTAAGTTATTAGAGAATTTTTTTTTAAGAAAGCCTCACCCCCATGGGAATTACTTTACTATCTTTTATCTGAATTCATTGGCTATATATTTCTTCACAGGAGCACTTCGTACACTATGGGTTCCATGTAAATGAACTACATCTGTGGTGATGGTTTGAGGATGTGTTTTTGATATGATTTTCAGTCTAGAGATCAGTGTGCACCAAGATGCTCTTTGGGTGGTTCTCTATACAAAAAAGATCTTCATGACCCAGATAACCACAGTAGTGTGATCACTTACCTAGAGCCAGACATCTTGGAATTTGAGGTCAAGTTGGCCTTAGAAAGTATCACTATGAACAAAGCTAGTGGATGTGATGAAATTCCAGTTGAGCTATTTAAAATCCTAAAAGATGATGCTGTGAAAGTGCTGCACTCAATATGCCAGCAAATTTGGGAAACTCAGCAGTGGCCACAGGACTGGAAAAGGTCAGTTTTCATTCCAATTCCTAAGAAAGGCAATCCCAAAAAATGCTCAAACTACCGTACAATTGCACTCATCTCACACGCTAGTAAAGTAATGCTCAAAATTCTCCAAGCTAGGCTTTAACAGTACGTGAACCATGAACTTCCGGATGCTCAACTGGATTTAGAAGAGGCAGAGAAACCAGAGATCAAATTACCAACATCCCCTGGATCATCAAAACAGCAAGAAAGTTCCAGAAAAACATCTACTTCTGCTTTATTGACTATGCAAGCCTTTGACTGTGTAGATCACAGCAAACTGTGGAAAATTCTTAAAGAGATGGGAATATGAGACCACCTGACCTGCCTCCTGAGAAATCTGTATGCAGGTCAAGAAGCAACAGTTAGAACAGGACATTGAACAATAGGCTAGTTCTAAATTGGGAAAGGGTACGTCAAGGCTGTATATTGTCACCCTGCTTATTTAACTTACATGCAGAGTGCATCATGAGAAATGCTGGACTGAATGAAGCACAAGCTGGAATCAAGATTTCTGGGAGAAATATCAATAACCTCAGACACGCAGATGACATTATGGCAGAAAATGAAGAAGAACTAAAGAACCTCTTGATGAAAGTGAAAGAAGAGAGCGAAAAAGTTGGCTTAAAACTCGACATTCAGAAAACTAAGATCATGGCATGTGGTCCCATCACTTCATGGCAAATAGATGGGGAGACAATGGAAACAGTGAGAGACTTTAGTTTTTTGAGGGGCTCCAAACTCACTGCATATGGTGACTGCAGCCATGAAATTAAAAGATGCTTGCTCCTTGGAAAAAAAGCTATGACCAACCTAGACAGCATATTAAAAAGCAGAGACATTACTTTGCTGACAAAATCTGTCTAGTCAAAGCTATGGTTTTTCCTGTAGTCATGTATGGATGTGACAGTTGGACTATAAAGAAAGCTGAGCGCCGAAGAATTGATGCTTTTGAACTGTGGTGTTGGAGAAGACTCTTGAGAGTCCCTTGGACTGCAAGGAGATCCAACCAGTCCATCCTAAAGGAAATCAGTCCTGAACATTCGTTGGAAGGACTGATGCTGAAGCTGAAACTCCAATACATGGCCACCTGATATGACGAGCTGACTCATTTGAAAAGACCCTGATGCTGGGAAAGATTGAAGGCAGGAGGAGAAGGGGATGGCAGAGGATGAGATGGTTGGATGGCATCACTGACTTGATGGATCGGGAAGCCTGGCGTGCTGCAGTCCATGGGGTCACAAAGAGTCGGACACGACTGAGCGAGTAAACTGGACTGCACTTCCCTATTGTCTCCATCAGCTCCACCACTCACTACTCACTTCCACTTGTTTGATATAAAACTAATAGTTTTTTAGTCTTCTGTAAAGACTCTAGAAATGGAGATGCAGAAAAGTCATCACACTCTGCCCAACACACCAACCAATCATTGCAAGGCTTTCTTATTAATTCTACAGAAAATGACTGTCTTAGATTATTTTAAGAAAGGAGTACATAATCCATTGTTCAGAAATGCTTTGCAATAAGACAATTGCTATAGTCAAGTAGAGAGCAGTGTCCTTGCAACTTTTAGTAGGATATTTTGTCTTGCTTGATAGTACCAAAGATATTGTGGGTGAATCTGCAAATCATGGTTGTTTAATAGAATATTTTTGCTAGAGTGCAGGTTTGATGATTGCAATCAATGGAGTAATGGCTTCTAGTTCTTGGCATGAGTTATCCCTAGAACTTAATGAAATGGACAATATCGTTCCTTTGTTCTGATTTCTACAAGAAAATATGTGACTGGGAGCTTTCTAATCTTTTTCATAGATTTTCTTTTTCTCAGATAATTGATAGTTCAGTCCTTTTGGATTTTTGATAAGAAAATATGATCGGTGGATTGTGAAGAAGACAGAAGGAAAGATGGTAGAAAACAATGGACCTAATAGAGGTAAGTAATCAGTACAGTTTATAAGAGGTAAAGTTGTCATAGGAATGCAAAGAAGAGGTTAGTTCACTGACAGAATTAATTAGGGTATGGAGAACCAATACAGTAAACACACACACACACAAATGTTAGCTCTCAGAAAGCAAAGACTATTTTTCTTTTCTGTTATTTTAACTGCTCTGTCTACAGTGTCTACAACTCTGATATCAGATCAAGTCACTCTTTGGGCTTCGATGTCTACATTTATAAAGTCATTTTCTGCTTAAGTGAATTTTGAAAATAGAAATTCTAGGATTGAGACCAAGACTTCCCTTTGAAGAGGCAAAGGCTAAAGCCAAAATAAAAATTATCACATTTTAATTTTAGGAGATACAATTTCTTTTCACATTTAACATCTCTGAAATCAGAATGCATCTTGGAATCAAAGCATATCATACTTGAATTGACAGTTTTAAAAAAATTGTTGGTGGAATATCAAATAAGAGTGCATCTTATAATTGACAAGGTCTTAGAAGTGGTGAAATAGGGTTTTTTGGTAGTGTGTGATATTTCTTTGCAAAGAAACTTACTAATTTTTTACTTTTTTTCTGTGGCTGCTGAGATAGTTGCCTGATAATTTATTTCAGTTTGAGCTTTGTGAGTGTGAAGGTGGACTCATTAGCCAAGTAAGTGCACATCCGTCACTCACTGTGTGGTACCGAGCACCAGCTGACTACAGCCTCTCTCTAGGCTCTCCAACAGATCCTAACTAGTCGTTTTCTGGGAAATTATGTTCAGGACGTTTGGACTGTGTTGTCAGATGTAAAAATCATTAACTGCTTCATCTACTACAATATAGAGAAGTGAGATTTATTTAAAGATCACCTGTATATCTTTGTGTGCCCTTTATTATTTTCTTATCTTAAGCTTATTGAGATCCCAAATATGTCTTGATTAGAATCAAGGGTAAAAGTCAGGTATGGAAGGTAACAAGTTAAAGGGTGAGGAAGGATGACTGATTTGAAGGATCAGATGAGAAAGAGGCACTGAAAGCCTGAAAGCCAAAGAAAGGGTTTAGAATGACATTAACCATGTAGACACTTTAGGAAGGTATGCATTTGATGAAGATTTTTAAGAGATGACATTATTTAAGACATAGTTTTTAATATTTCCTCCTTTGGGTGTAAATATGTTCACATTTTATAGAAAATTTATAGATTTGTAATAGAATTTAATTAAATAACATACAATTTGCAGTCAGCCAGTAGTCTCCATTGTTCTGTTTTCAGCAGAGTTGCCCTTTCTGCTAGTTTGGAAATCACATTTTATTTTTCTCTAAGGTAATAGAAAATTATCAGATCTTGCAGGGAAATGTTATCTTTTTATAAAGCAGTTACAGTTCACTTAATTAATTTGAGTCTTAATTTTGATGCAGTTTGCATCCTATGCTTTATTTTTCCTCTTTTGTTAAAATGCATTGTGCTTCTTCCATGATAGGTAGGTAGGAAGCCTATGAACAGTTTGAGCCAGAAAAGAGAGTTTTGACTATCCAACTAGTTTAAAAAATGAGAAAAAATCATTTATTTCTGGTTTTTTTTCTGACTTTTTTCCATGTTAGAGAAAAGCCAGAAGAATATTATTCCATTATTAGGTAGAATAATATGTTAAAAAATAGTAGAGAGATTTTGGAAAATTTGTATATTCAGAGATACTTTAGACATAAGAAAACTCCTCAGATCTGCTGAACTCTTGTAACGTGATACTAACTGCCATGTATCTTGTTAATATTCTCTATACTAATCTTCTTCAGGTAACTTTTTATGCTCAATGTTAATATAATGCTAACTTTAGACAAATAAAGATGAGAATTTAAGTAATTTTGCCAATTTGTGTAACTATTGCTAGAGTAAGGATTTGAGATGATGTTTATTTTACTCCCAAGTTCCTCCTTGTATTATTCTATACAATGTTATCTATCAGCAGGAAAGTTACTAACGAATTTAAACATGGAAATGGCATTATTGAATTTCCATGTTGAAATATTGCCCTGGTAGCAGTTTAGAGACAGATTTGATGTAAGGCAATAATAGAGGAGACAAATCTTAAAAGCCAGTAAGAAAATAAATTGGGAAAGATGAAGATGCATACATTAGAGGAGTAGTAATGATTGTTGCTGTTCAGTTGCTAAGTAGTGTCCAACTCTTTGTGACCCCATGGACTGCAGCACGCCAGGCTTCCTTGCCCTTCACCATTTCCCGAACTTTGCTCAAACTCATGTCCACTGACTCAGTGATGCCATTCAACCATCTTATCCTCTGTTGTTCCTTTCTCCTCCTGCCTTCAGTCTTTCTCAGCATCAGGGTCTTTTCTAATGAGTCGGCTCTTCACATCAGGTGGACACAGTATTGGAACTTCAGCTTCAGCATCAGTCTTTCCAGTGAATAGTCAGGGTTGATTTCCTTTAGGATTGACTGGTTTGATCTCTTTGCTGTCCAAAGAACTCTCAAGTGTCATTTCCAGTTTGAAAGCATCAGTTCTTCAGCACTCAGCCTTCTTTATAGTTGAACTCTCACATTTGTACATGACTACTGGAAAAATCATAGCTTTGACTATACAGACCTTTGTTGGCAAAGTGATATCTCTGTTTTTTAATATGCTGTCTAGGTTTGTCATAGTTTTTCTTCCAAGGAGCAAGCATCTTTTAATTTCATGGCCGTAGTCACCATCCACAATGATTTTGGAGTCCAAGAAAATAAAATCTGTCACTTTTTCCATTGTTTCCCCATCTTTATGCCATGAAGTAATGGGACTGGATGCCATGATCTTAGTTTTTTGAATGTTGAGTTTTAAGCCATCTTTTTCACTCTCTTTTCTCTTTCATCAAGAGGATCTTTAGTTCCTCTTTGCTTTCTGCTATAAGGATAGTGTCATCTGCATATCTGAAGTTGTTGATATTTCTCCTGGCAATCTTGATTCCAGCTTGTGCTTCATCCAGCCTGGCATTTTGCACAATGTACTCTGCATATAAGTTAAATAAGCAGGGTGGCAATATATAGCCTTGAGGTACTCCTTTCCCAATTTTGAACCAGCCCATTTTTCCACGTTCAGTTCTAACTGTTGCTCATTGACCCGCAGACAGGTTTCTCAAGAGGCAGGGAAGGAGGTCTGTTATTCCTGTCTCTTTAGGAATTTTCCACAGTGTGTTGTGATCTACCCTGTCAAAAGCTTTAGCATAGTCAATGAAGCAGAAGTAGATGTTTTTCTGGAATTCTATTGCTTTTTCTATGATTCAGTGGATTTTGACCTGGTTCCTCTGCTTTTTCTAAATCCAGCTTGTATATCTGAAATTTTTTGGTTCACAAACTGTTGAAGACTAGCTTGCAGGATTTTGAGCATTACCTTGGTAGCAGGTGAAATGAGTGCAATTGTACTGTAGTTTCAACATTCTTTGGCACTGTCCTTCTTTGGGATTGAAATGAAAACTGACCTTTTCCAGTAGTAATAATAGTGATATTAATAATACTTGTCAGTAATAATAATGTTACTTGTACTATGTTAAGTAATAGTATTTGTAAATAACAAAAGACTAGGTGATTTAGACAATCCTCTATGGAGGGTAATTGAAAGCTTGATTAAACAATAAAAATATTCTACTTAAACAGCCTTCAGAGAACCAATGAAGAAATACCAGCTCAGAATTCAAGGGAAAAAGGAAACCAAGTCTGGAATATCCTGAGTCCACATCCTCTTGAGGTGTTGATAATTCTGTGGTAGTGATGAAAGGCTGAGTTTTGCTTTTGAAAGTCCCACAGAGCTAATGTAATAGGGTTTGGAGTCCAAGTCTGCCAAATCAATGGCCCTGTGAATTTCCATTACTTTTAATTGGAACCTGAAAAACTATACCTTTGATGAAAATGTGAATCAGAAGTAGCTGGCCTGGGGGCTTATCTGGTGGCTCAGTGGTGAAGAGTCTGCCTGTCAGTGCAGGAGACATTACTTCCCTGGAGCAGCTAAGTCCGCGTGCCGGAAGCATAGAGCCTGTGCTCTAGAGCCCGGGAGCCGCAGCCACTGAGCCCGTTTGCTGCAACTACTGCAGCCTGCATGCCTACTGTGCGCTGCTGCAAGAGAAGCCACTGCAATAAGAGGACTAACGGCACCAGAGACTAGTCCCCACCCCCAACTCCTCCCCAGCCCCGAGCTCCCCATGCCCCCCAGCCCCGCTTGAGAAAAGCATGCACAGCAATGAAGACCCAGCACAGCCAAAAAAAAAAAAAAAAGTAGATGAACCTTTGCAGGGACTGCAGCTCAACTTGGAATCATTTTGATCTTCAGAACTGAATTGAGGTGAGCTCAGATTGCTATTCCTTTCTGGTATCTAACAAAAACAGCATGATTCCTCTCTGGAGAATGGTGAGATTCTAGGCTTTGAGTAATTTCTACAGCAATTTTACAAATATAATACCTGATGTCAAAAAGGAGACAAAACATCATGAATGACAAGACATCATGAATGACACAGAAAAAGCAGACAATAGAAACAGATTTACCAAGTACCCTAGATCATAAAGGTGAAGGGCTTTAAAATAATTCATCTTCTTTTCAAGAGTAATAAAGAAATGATTGAAAATTTTATAGAGAACTGTATAAACTACTTCTAAAGTTCAAAAATTTATAATTGAAAACTATACTGTTGTTAATTAAGATATTAAAGGATGGTTTCTAAGAGAAGATGCAATACAACTGAAGAAGGAATTCAGAATTAGGAATGTAAATCAGAAGGGAAAAAAAGGAAAATATAAAAGAGATCACATAATGATATAGTGAGAAAAGCCTAAACTTTGCTTTGGAATTGCAGGAGGAAAGGAGAGAAAAATCAGACACGCACTGTTTGAAGAAATGATTGCTGATATGAGTCAAAATTATTAGAAGACATCTGCAGTAAATCTAAGAACTCTCATTAACTCCAAGGAAATTAAATGGCAAAAAACAAATTAATAGTATCCATCTTTTAGCAGTGCGCTTTGGTGTGTATTTTACAAAGAGCTTGGAGGGAACATCAGAAAGTAGTACTTTTCAAAGGTCATACTCTGTAGTTGCCTTACTGAATTTTCACTTTGGCCATGGTAGGTATTTACCTCATACGAATTTCATATTTTAAACCTCTAGTCACTTTAGCTAAGGTAAGCTGAAGAAAGTTGGGGATATTGAGTGTTCATTCACTTGTATGTTACAGAGACCCAGGATTGTATTCTGAGAAAAAGCCCATTACAGTCAGCATAGTCCCTTAGCTTGACTCAAACTGACTTTTTAATCCAGGATTGTTGCTAGTTTATCATCTTGCTCTCTTAGGGATTCACAATATTTCTTTTGACTTTTCTTTTTTCTGAAGGGAAATAGAATTTGGCAGGATTTTCTGTGTTGATTAGAATGCTGAAGAAGAGACAAAAAGTGTTATGGGAGACCCAATGAGCCAATAACCAAATAAAAATATAATCAAAGTTATTGTAGGCTTCCTCATGTAGACAGCTTGTTCTAGTAACTGAAATACAAACAAAAAATTTCAAAGAATTATGGTCTAAGATGTGAAGAGACCTTCCACCAGCAGGAGATGTTTGGGGTAAATGTGTGAATGGTGTGTCAAGCAATGAAGTCTTATACTCTCAACAGTCAAGATTCTATAATAAATTGATGAGGCTTGTAATACAGGGAAACTAGGAAGTGATTCATGTGAATTACACAAATATAAATCATTTAATATTTTTCCTTATATTCTTAAATATAAAAATCAACACATACACATCTTGTATTTCCTAAAAAATATTTGATTTCTCCTTCTAACATTTACTGTGGTTGGAAGAACAGCATTTTTCAAAAATGAAAAGTTCAAGAAGCATACTTAATGAAGGGAACAATAGCTCAATTAAGTGCAACACAGAGAAATGACTGCTTAATAGAAATAAATGAAGCCAGATTCCATTTGCACTTCAGACATTGGTAGGAAGCATTATTTTCTGAATTGATTTTATTGAAAACTGCCAGAAGCAATTTTTCAATGAAGTATTTTATTCTGATAGCATTTACTCCTTACTGTACCTTCCCCAATCCTTAATAGTATTGGACATGTATCCCCTGACCTAAGGTATTTGAATATCAGTGTCTCTAAGTTAACTGTATTAACAATATTTAGCTACCTGAAAGTAAAATAAGGTTGATGTATAGTTAAACTTCATAAACAATCTATAGCAGCTTTATTAGGAAAAAATAAACTATTGCTGTTATAGGTTTTAGAAAAATCTTGTGAAATTGCAAGAGTCAGTAAACAATGTACTCTGTCTTATTCTTGAAAACAAATTATTTCCGTATTCTTTGAATAGTTAAAAGGCCCTTTTCAAGAGTAATCTTCCAAACTAAGGGCCCCCCCCCCCTTTCCTTTTATTACTTAAGGTGAGTTACCTTAGAGTTTCTCCAGGTAGCCATGTTCCTATTGGTACGCATAGAAGACACCAGAATATCTTGTGGAATAAAGTAAAAAGCACAATTAAGTTGTGAGACAAAGGCTCATTAAAGAACTCAGTTGAAGAAATGGCATCTCTGTTACACACAAATTGCTTCTAGGCACTAAATAAGCTCCCTCTGTGTGAAAAAAGCAAATCAGTCATGTTGATTTCATGAACATTTATCTTTAGTTCTTTAGTTCAATTAGAGAAAGTAGGAAGGCTGCTCTACCTAAGATGAAAGACATGAAAAATCTCCACTCTTTTGTGTTTTCATAAATTAGAATGTATTTAAGTGATGTAGGACAAACAGAATCTCTTACCAAGTGCAATATTATTTATCATCAGCTTCACTTCTCAAAGGAAAAATTTGAGTGATGTAACATTTTGAGGCCGCCTGTGAATTTTGAGAATGTTAGACCTGTTGATCTTTACATCAATATCACCTTTAAAATTGTCATCTTTAAGATTTTGTCTATTTATCAAATTAATCATACCTTAGAGCTATGAAAAGGTTTTAAAAAAACATGTAGGGCCTTGATGAATAAAGAAAATAATTATTGAGGAATTTACTTACTACGAAGGACTGGTCATGTAAACAAAGGGACTTTTTTAAATTGGCAGATGACCATATTTCCTTTGGTGGTGCTTAATTATGGATGATGAATTTTTAACAGTTATTATACTCCTTTTAAATGGGAAATGAAGGAACGTAGTCATTGTTCTATGACGAGATGACAAAACAAATTAGAAGTTCTATAATAGTAACATCATTTTGCAAGAAAAACCCACTGTACTTTATTTTAGCTTATAAAGATAAGTTCATTTGAAATGGAAAATTCTTTATTCTACATATTCTTAAACTCAATATTTGGTTTCAAGGAGAAGCATAACAAGCAATTAAGATTGTGAAAGCACATGGAAATCTATAATGATATAATCAGGGTATTTAGTTTCTGCCAGGTTAAATTAAGTAACCACATAACAGTACAGTAGAATCTTCTTTACAGGTGGTAATAAAAAATATTCAACTTCTGTTATTTTGTTTTTTCCTCATACAAATTATTTTAAAATTTCAGTGGATGATTTCCCTTGAAATTTCCCCTTCGGTGTTAAGCACTCAAGGAGTTTGGGACCAGCAGATGCAAACTATTATATATAGAATGGATAAGCAACAAGGTCCTATTGTATAGCACAGGGAACTATGTTTAATATCCTGTAATAAAGTATAATGGAAAAAGAAAAAAACAAGAAATGAAGCCCCAAACCGACCCACTTCTAATGTTTTGGACAACTCTCCTAAAGCTTATATAGGAACTTTGCATTTGGAATCAACTGTAAATTCATGGATCTCTTCCAGTTCTCAGACTATGATGTGAGTTGGCAATTCAGAGGATATACTTGGAATGCTTTTGAATTTATATCTTTATAAGAATGATTTGGAGTTCTAGTAGATAAGTGATCTTTAACAACCTGATTGCATTTTTTTTTTCAACAGATATGTTTTATAGTACGATCATGGTTGGTTGAATCAATTCTATAAGATGAAAAAGTCAATGTACAGAATAGCAAGCACAGTGCTTAATTATAGTTAACAGTACTGCATTGTGTACTTAAAAATTTCACCAAAAGGATAGATCTTAAGTTGTATTCTTATCACAAAATACAGTAATAATAATAAATAAAAGGTGCTGGAAGAAACTTAGAGGTGAGTGGTATGTTTATGGTATCAAGTTGTTATGTAGCTTATTGAATGTCAGCCATATCTCAATAAAATTGGTTTAAAAATATGTCTGAGGCAATGAAAGAGGGTTAAGAATGACCTAAGTGAGAGAAGAGAATTGTAGAAGAATTCAATTTCCCTAACATTTTAGATAGAGAACATCTGGATGTAATACTTGGCCCAGATTTTACACTTAGTCATATTTGGTTTGATTCATTTTATTCCAACATTTATAGTTAAAATGCAATTGAATTAAACAAATATGGTTGAAAGACTAAAAAAGAAAAAAAAATTCTGTTAGGAGAAATCCAAATAAATCCATCCAAATAAACATTAATATTTCAAATCTCTGAGCATCAGAGAAAAGACATCAAAATCAGGTTAATTTGAGAAAGCTCTGCCTATATATAATGTTAAAGAGTCAGCTTCAAGACAGCCAATAATGTAGGAGTCCTGATTACTTTGGACAGAATTATTTCACAGAGGAACAAAGAGGGCAAAGTTAGAATCCAAAATTAAAGGGACAAGTCAGAGCAAGAAGCTCCAAATAAAAATGACAAAGCACAAAATAGAAACAAAATAGCACTGGGCAAATGTGTTACACCAACAAGGTTGCTTTACTTGGTGAATTAATAACTTGGTCCTTTGGGCAAGCCAAAGGCCCTTTGCCATGCTGGTAAGGACACACCTTTGTCCTTATTCTGCCAGTAATTCCCTGCTGCCTTCAATATCCTGCCTAGGGACAAACACATTATAAGGGATTTATCATTCCACAAAGCTGTCAAAATTCAAGAGGAAGACAAGGACATTAAAGGTCATCTTGTTCAACCTCAGGATTTTAGAGATGAAATAAATGAGGACTGGAGGTTAAGAGGCTTAAGGCTTTCCAAATCAGGACTAGAACTCAGGTATCTTTATTGTTTCATACAGAAACTTCAGTTGAATATCATGCGAGATTCCTGGAACAGAGAGTATTTCTAGTTTATTTAAACGGATTTTTTTTAAAGGGTGAAATTTCTGCAAAATGGCATTTTTAGTGTATCTGATTCAACCATGTCAAAAGTTAATAGACTCTGAAAATATTAGAATAATCAACAGGGAAGAATTTAGATTGTCTTCTATGAATTATACAGTCACAGCTTATATAAATTTTTATTCTATATCATAATTTTTTAGGCTGAAATAATGGATGTTTATTTCTGGTTTCTTTGTTGAGTTTTCTATTTAATCTGTTAAAACAAAATGTACTGTGTTTCCAGAGTTTGAATTTTAGAGCTGTTTGAATTTTTGGAAAAGTGATTCTACCATGAGCCAGAAATGTGGCCTTGGGTAAGGCATCTAATCAATTTGTGTAATAATTCAGTAACTACCTCTGTAAAATAGGACTAATAATAATAGGATGTGAAGGGTAAATGAGTTTGTACATGTAATGGGTTTAATACAATGGCTGGTGAAGAGTCATCACTATGTAAGTGATAGCCATTGATACAAATACTGCTCATTGGTATTATCATCATGTTTTATGCATTTTCTTTGAGAGACTATAATATACTTTTTTAATATATAAATTATTTCATGTTTGGAACATTATTTTTTATTTTATTTTTTATTTATTTATAGTTGATTTACAAGGTCGTGTTAGTGTTAAGTATACAGCACCATGATTCAGTTACACATATATATTTCAGATTCTTTTCCTTTATAGATTATTGCAAAGTATTAAGTAAAGTTTCTTGTGCTATACAGTAAGTCCTTGTTGCTTACCTGTTTTATATATGCTAAGTCACTTCAGTCCTGCCTGACTCTTAGCGACCCCATGGACTGTAGCCCGCTCGACTCCTCTGTTCATGGGATTCTGCAGGAAAGAACACTGAAATGGGTTGCTATTTCTTTCTCCAATTTTATATATAGTGTTGTATGTATGTTAATCCTAACCTCTCCCCCCCTTCTTTCCCCTTTGGTAATCATGAGTTTGCTTTCTATAAGTTTATTTATGTTTTGTAAATTAATTCATTTATATCTTTTTTAGAGTTTCATATTATTTAGTGCATATTAGGATGATTCAAATACTTAGAAATTAGTATTCCTTGTTATTCATGCTAGAGTGTGCTATAATGATTTTGTCATGAATCTGTTTCAGAAATCAAAACATGATAAATACCCCTTAGAAAGAATATGATAAAAAGACATGCCACATATGATCAGAGTGGAAATTTATTTTAATCTCATTGCCATAGAATGTTGATATCCTTTAAGTAAGTTTATTACACTCAATATTGAACTTAAGTGTTGGTCTTGGTGAAACTAAGTAAGTCTGAGTGCTAGAAACTAATATTCTTTAAAAATATAAATCTACAGTTAGTGTACAAATGACAAGACTAGAAAATTCTCTAGTATATCAAGTATATTAAGCTATACTTTGACAATATTTACATAAATATGGACCTTGAATTTATAGCAAAAAATCCTGATTACTATGTTAATTTTATTACTTTTCTAATATATACACATGTGCTCTAAGAATTTTGTTTTGTTAACTAATACAGTTATTTGAACACTGACATATAATTTTCCCTAGCCAATATATCCTCAGTGAATTACTGAATTATAATGTTAGAAGAAATACCTCTTAGTGAAATAAACCAAGAAAAAGAATAAAGAATATATCAGTCTTTTTTTTCCCCCTTCAGATACAGTTTAGACCAATATGACCCTGAAGAAAGGTACAAAAACTCTAACAACTAACAACCCACAAATATCCGAGAATCTGGGCAAGATAATTTCAAATTATATTTTAGAAAAATATTTAATGACATAAGTAGCTCTAATGCAGATAAGAAATGAAACACCTCTAGGTACTGTCACTAACAATGAAGATTTTAACATAATCAGAACAAAATAAAATTTAAAAGTGTTAGATTTTATTCGTTTCTCATGGTACCTTAGCTTCAACATAAACCTATCTTTGAATAGTTCTGCTTTGAAGGTGACTGAGTGTTGAAATTGATAACATTGAAACATTTTATGTTTTTGGAGAATTGACCTAGGATTGACAATTTGGATTGATTTCTCTAATGTTTAGCTTTGATAGAAGATGGCATACTGCAGGCCGCGTTCCTAGTTGACTGTTTGCATGTTCAGCTAATGAAACTACCCGTGGTGGTGAGTCTGCCCAGTGAAGGGGACATGAGTCACAGTAGACCCATAAAGCTAGATGCAGACTTCTTACCGAATTCTCTAGAAACGAATCATGTGCTCCCTTTTGGAAGCCCCAGATCTCCCAATTCCAACACTGAGATGACAGTAAGAGATTCTTATCTTACTAGTCTTAATAGAAAAACTCAAAATTAAAACCTTTCTGGCTACAGGTGTTAATTTTGCCACGTGTTTGTATATCCAAAGAAATTTGTTTTAGATGGGATGTTTTGGGAAGAACAATTTAATTTTTCAATACTTTATTTGTTCTTAAAAAGAAAAAAATAATATCAGTAGAAGGAATCTACTCTAAGCCCATGCCATTTCAGGGTCATCCAAAAGTAGAAAATTAATTTAAAATTTTTTTACTGTTTAGTCACTGTCCTATTGACAATTCTAGTGTAAAATTTAGCAGAAAATTAAGCCAGCAACTGTAGAAAAAGGTTGATTATTTAGACTACTAGTCACATGATTTTAAAACACTGTCAGGTAATAAAAGGATTTTTCTTGAAGTTTCCTTTTTTTACTCAAGAAATTTCCCTAGTGCCTTAAGTATAAGCTGCTGCTTTGAAAAGGTTTTCTTTTTGACAGTGTTCTGCAAAGACTCCAATGTCCACAGCTTGGAAACTGAGTGGGGTACAAATAGAGTTAACAAGTTGTTAGAAGACCTGGATTGTGTGCCACGTCTCTAACTTTTTCTGTGACTTTGGACAATGATTTCAACTCTCTGGACTTTAATACTTGTCATTTATATACTGACACATGGATAAATTAGATAAATCAGCTCAAATGTTCAGTGAGTAAGTTTTTAACATAACTTATATGTGTGTGCATGCTCAGTCGAGTCTGGCTCTTTGCGACCCTATGGACTATAGCCCACCAGGCTCCTCTGTCCATGGGAGTTTTCCAGACAAGAATATTGGAGTGGGTTGCTATTTCTTTCTCTAGGGGATCTTCCCAACCCAGGGATTGAACCCATGTCTCCTGCATTGCAGGTGGATTCTTTACCTGGTGATCCATCAGGGAAGCCCCTAACGTAACATAAACATGCTTTTACAAAATTCATTTCTTCATGGTTTTACCAAAGAGTAAGATTGTCTTTAAGTGTATAGAAATCTTACCAAAGAAAATGACCACGAAACCTTTAAATTTTGTTTCAGAGATTTTAATACTTTATCAACTTACCATTTTACTAACAGGTTAGATCCTTTTTCTCAGTGCAAACATCAGTTCCAGCTAAAGTTATGATTTCTGTTGAATGATTTTTATAATTGGGGTTTATGGAGATTAGAGATTGCAATGGACAGTTGACCAGAGATTGCTAATAACAAGCTCATGTCTCATCTTCAACTTCAGAGATCACTGGGTAGAGGGCTATTGCAGGTTGGGCAAGTAGTATTTGTTTTATCCCAATGGAAGAGACTTCTCAAGCAGTATTCTGAGAGCAAGGTCAGTTTTCATTCCAATCCCAAAGAAAGGCAACGCCAAAGAATGTTTAAGCTACTGCACAATTGCACTCATCTCACATGCTAGTAAAGGAATGCTCAAGTTTTCAAAGCCAGGCTTCAACAGTATGTGAACCATGAACTTCCAGATGCTTAAGCTGGATTTAGAAAAGGCAGAGGAACAAGAGATCAAATTGCTAACATCCGATGGATCATTGAAAAAGCAAGAGAGTTCCAGAAAAACATCTACTTCTGCTTTATTAATTACGCCAAAGCCTTTGACTGTGTGGATCACAACAGACTGTGGAAAATTCTTAAAAAGAAGGGAATACCAGACCACCTTACCTGCCCCCTGAGAAATCTATATGCAGATCAAGAAGCAACAATTAGAACTGGACATGGAACAACAGACTGGTTCCAAATTGGAAAAGGAGTACATCAAGGCTGTATATTGTCACCCTGCTTATTTAACTTATATGCAGAATACATCACACAAAATGCTGGACTGGATGAAGCACAAGCTGGAGTCAAGATTGCTGGAAGAAGTATCAATAACCTCACATATGCAGATGACACCTCCCTTAAGGCAGAAAACAAAGAACTAAAGAGCCTCTTGATGAAGTGAAAGAGGAGAGTGAAAAAGTTGGTTTAAAACTCAACATTCAGAAAATGAAGATCATGGCATCCAGTCTCATCACTTCATGGCAAATGGAAACAGTGACAGACTTTATTTTTTTGGGCTCCACAATCACTGCAGATACTGCTGCTGCTGCTGCTAAGTCACTTCAGTCGTGTCCGACTCTGTGCGACCGCACAGACGGCAGCCCACCAGGCTCCGCCGTCCCTGGGATTCTTCAGCCAAGAACACTGGAGTGGGTTGCCATTTCCTTCTCCAATGCATGAAAGGGAAAAGTGAAAGTGAAGTCGCTCAGTCGTGTCCGACTCTTTGCGACCCCATGGACTGCAGCCTACCAGGCTCCTCCGTCCATGGGATTTTCCAGGCAAAAGGAGTGGAGTGGGTTGCCATTGCCTTCTCTGCAGATGCTGACTGTAGCCCTATAATTAAAAAACACTTGCTCCTTGGAAGAAAAGCTATGACCAACCTAGACAGCATATTAAAAAGCAGGGACATTTGCCAACAAAAGTCCATCTAGTCAAAGCTATGGTTTTTCCAGTAGTCATGTATGGATGTGAGAGTTGGACTGTAAAGAAAGGTGAGTGCCAAAGAATTTATGCTTTTGAACTGTGATGTTGGAGAAGACTCTTGAGAGTCCCTTGGACTGCAAGGAGATCCAACCAGGCCATCCTAAAGGAAATCAGTCCTGAATATTCACTGGAAGGACTGATGTTGAAGCTGAAACTCCAATACTTTGGCCACCTGATGTGAAGAACTGACTCATTGGAAAAGACTCTGATGTTGGGCAAGATTGAAGGCAGGAGGAGAAGGGAATGACAGAGAATGAGATGGTTGGATGGCATGACCCACTTGATGGACCTGAGTTTGAGCAAGCTCCGAGAGTTCATGATGGACAGGGAGACCTGGTGTGCTGTAGTCCATGGGGGTGCAAAGAGTCAGACACGACTGAGTGGCTGAACTGAACTGAGAACATACCACCCTGTTTTGATGGTTATAAAAATGTCAATAAAATTAGGATATGGAGAAATATTTTGAGCCCTGAAAGATTGGTGCAGTTTTAAATACTTGACTTTACAGAAATAGACTATAGAACCTGTACTCTATTTTCTCTAAGCCCATTCTTTGAAATGGAAAACCTGAAAGCCTACATATCAAAGGGCTATGGAAGATGAAGGAAGAATATTTGAAACCCACCCATTATATATAGGGCTTCCCAGGAGGCACTAGCTGTGAAGAACCTGCCTGCCAGTGCAGGAGACTTTAGGGACTCAGGTTTGATCCCTGGGTCAGGAAGACCCCCCTGGAGCAGGACATGGCAACCCACTGAAGTATTCTTGCCTGGAAAATCCCATGGACAGAGGTGCCAGGTGGGCTACAGTCTATGGGGTAGCAAAAAGTTGGACATAACTAAAGTGGTTTAGCACACACGCATCTATACACAGTGCCCCAGTACTTCAGAGCTAAATATCTATGAAAATGAAAGACAGGACTACATTTTCTAATGCATGACTTTGGACTGCACAGTTAAGCAGTGTGTTTTCCTGAGGAAGTATTCACCTGGGGAGGGGGGTGTTCTTTCAGGCTAGTTTATTTCAA
Source organism: Cervus elaphus (assembly GCF_910594005.1). Lineage (NCBI taxonomy): Eukaryota > Metazoa > Chordata > Mammalia > Artiodactyla > Cervidae > Cervus > Cervus elaphus. The sequence continues at coordinate 28,241,610 of NC_057846.1, forward strand.
TATAAGACTTGAATAGGAAATCAATAAAAATACAACTTTTGGAAACTATTTTGAATCATCAATTTCTTTCTTAAAGTATTAATTCACTAACCAATGTTTTACAATGCAAGAATTTAGTAAAATGCGGCTAAACTGATTTTTCAGAATTATCTGATAAATACGGGTCTATGCAGTTGTTCGTGAAAGTTGTTTCTTTCAGTATTTTTCCCCCACTGTAAAGAGGTTGTGCCTTACCCAGCATATTCAGCTATTGGATACCTTTGCTCATTATCTGGGAGTTCAGTTGTAGCTAGGAATGATTTCAGATGATTTACATGCTAAGCAGTATTCTCTTGAAAGCAAATAAAAAGTAGAAAGATTGTGTTAGGATTGTGTAATGAAAACTTCAATATAAAGACCCTGAGCCTTCTTTGGATGTGCACTAAATAAGAGAGCTAGTAAACTAGTGGTTGGAATGTTTCTGTCAATAAAATTGATGTCATTTCATACTACTTGTATAAGGCTCACCTCTTTTTACAAATCAGAATAAGCAGTTAATTTGAACTTGTCAATGCAACAGTATCTGTTGTAGTTCATTGATTCCTCTGATAATAGTAAAAGATGCTTCTGTTTTTTCAAGGGCAGACATTTTGTATTCCGAGGTTATAGAAACACTCTCATATAAACCGCATTTATTTAGTTTTGTAGAAAGAAAATTTGTATTTTTTTATAGTCTGGTTTTATAATAGCAATTACTTTAAAACTTCAAAATGTAAATGTGAAACCATTATTTAAAAGTTGTTTGCAAGGGTACCATTGGTTGAAGATGTTTATCCAGTTCTTACAAACTTTTTATAAGCTTGGAATCATCACCAAATATAATATGACTTTGGAATCTAATGACTTTCTACTGAACATATTGCTGTGAGGGTTAGAAAATGCATTTGTTCTGAATATTATCTTGGCTGCCTCACTGAGAAGTTGCAATATTGTTTGTTTGTCAAACAGCTTGAAAAGCTAGACAATCCTATTAGGAGTGATGTGGAAATGATAGGTGGGGAGATTCTTCTTACCTGCTGCTTTGTTATTTGGTAAAGGCAAGATGGTAATGGTTTTCTTATCCTTTCATTCCTAATGAATTGTCATAATAAGATCTGCAGATTACTTTTTAAAAAACACAGCAGTGGTAGACAATTCATTTCAGAAACACAATATCCAGTCATCTCTGTAGAAGACATTTGTAAAAATGATTTGAGAAATGATGAACTCTTTCTGTATTAGACAAATGCATTTTGTATATTTGTCATAGAACAATTCTTTCAGTGCTTTCTGCCTTCCTGTAAAAATGCAGTTTTCCTGTAAGTAATTTTGTCTATTGACTCTTTTATTTCTGTTTCCACTCCTTTGTACTTTTTTGGTATTTTTCTCACATAAAATAAAAATATTATGATTGGAATTTTGGTGGTTTCATAGAACAATTAAACTGGTAACCTCTTAGTTCTTTGGTTTATTGCTTAATAGGGCAAATGTGTAAAATCTCATGAGTGTGATTAGAATGGGAGGTAATTCTGCTTTACTTTCTAATTATTCATCACAGTGTCTAATAACTGCACTTTTTATCCAATTAAAAAGTGACAAATTTGGACCTGGAATTCAGAACAGAAAAATGTTAAGACTTTTTATGGTTGAGTTCAAGGAGAGGGGAGTAGAAAGTAAATGTAACACTTTTTGTCCATATTACAGTTCTGTTGTATCAGATGAATTCTACTGTATCACAGGTAAGAGGTTTTGGGGTGCAGGATGTAAAAATAAAACTGGTTGAAGTGTCACCCAGAGCAATGACAGTTGATAAGAGGCTCAGTAATGCAAGATTTGGAGAATCTGGAGACATTAGTTTGTTACATTCATTTAAAATTTGCTGTGTTATATTAATATTTCTCTGGGCCTGAGGTATATCCCTTTCCACAATGAAACCATCCCCAAATAATGCCAACGTAATTAATAGCTTCTGCAGCCCTAGTTGACAGTCACAGTCTTACAGGCAGAAGTAGAGAAGGGACTAGAATATGAAAATACCTTCCCTAAGTCTGCACATCACTGCATGACACCTTTATATTCCAAGGGGAAAAATGATAGTAAGTCTTAGCAATAGCAGAGAACATGAAACACGAGAGTATATAAAAACACATTAATATACAAGTGAAATTCAAGCGACATTTCATTTTGTTTGATGACAGTGTGAATAATGGCTTTCCTATCCCTAATGACAAAACCTGTTTTCTAAAACTATAGAGGATAGTATAATATTTTCTTATTCATGTCTTGGCAAGAGTTACCTGTATTACCTCAGAACCTTTCTCTCCAGGAGTAACACTTTTTTTAGTGATTCTGGCTGTGTTTGCAGGAGGAGAAGGGACCTTTGAAATTGATAGTTGAAGTCCAGGTTACTCTGAGAGTGATATTCTGAGTAACACCTTCTCAAGTCAGCCCCAAAGGCCAAGCATATCCTCCTGTCAGTTTTCAAACAGAAAGCCAGTTTCACTTTCAATTATCTCCTTCAGCTTCACCCGCTTAATGTATAGTAAGAAGAATAGCAATACTGAATTGCATCCCAAGGCAGTGAGACCTCTGTGACACATCCAGGGACTATTTCTGGACCAGGGTGAACTCTGAACCTGTGTGAAATCACCCACAGTGGAAATCAGTATCAGTGAGCCTGCTCCATCTCTCCAACTTATTTTTTTTTTCCTGAAGGAGGGAGAACAGCTTTTTGACTCATGAAGAATGTTGCTCTTCCCTCGTACTCTTTTCCTCAAGGACTGGCTGAGCTCATTTAGGCTTCTGGGCCCCTCACAGCACATGTTAGTTCCGAGTCCTGCAGTCTCCATAGCTCAGGTTTGGTGCAGGAAGCAACGGCGTCTTCCAGTTCCTAGGCTCTCTACTTTGGGTTTTCTCTCCGCTTTACCATGGGCCTGATGCTGGGACACACTGATCTGCACTTCTCTCTGTTCTTTGGCTTACTACTCCCTTGCAGAGTCAGGGTGCATCCTGACAATAACCCTAACTCCACAGACCAGGCTTCACTGAGGACTGTTCTTGGGTTGTTGTATTTGGCATATGTGGTTAGCTATGGGTGACATTTTGCTGATACAAGTAAACTTAAGCCAAAAATAATGGGATACAAGTTTTTGAAAATCAGCCTTTGAATCACGTAGAAATACCGTATCAGTCTTAGATCAGTTTATTTAGTGAATAATGAAACTAAGTAGGTAAAGTGAAAGTGAAAGTCATTCAGTTGTGTCCGACTCTTTGTGACCCCATAGACTATACAGTCCATGGAATTCTCTAGGTCAGAAGACTGGAGTGGGTAGCTGTTCCCTTCTCAGGGGATCTTCCTAACCCAGGGATCGAACTCAGGTCTCCCGCATTGCAGGCAGATTCTTTACCAGCTCAGCCACAAGGGAAGCCCAAGTACGTAATAGTGTCATTAATTCTAATATAGTTATTTGTTTACTAGCAAATACCAATATATAACTGACTATAATAAATGTGGTACCCTGGAAGCTCAATAAATGTTAACCTGGGGCATTCCAAGAATGTAAGGTATATGTTTGCCTCTGCATATGTGCTTACAACTTATGTTAAACTGGTATAAAGACAAGCATTATATAGGTATACTAATATTGTTACTGATTTTTAAATGGTCTTAATATTGTATTAATAGATCCATACTCACAGAGGTTAAGAATCCCAAGCTGTAAATAAACAGTTTCATTCAGTTTATGAAATGAAGAAGAAACTTGACAAATGGATCATTGCTCCTAATCGTTAAATGTTCACAATGGAGTTTCTCCAGGCAAGAATACTGGAGTGAATTGCCATACCCTCCTTCAGGAGATCTTCCCAACCCAGGGATAGAACCCAGGTCTCCTGTATTAGAGGCAGATTCCTTACCATCTGAACCACCAGGGAAGCCCTTAACTAAATTTAGAACCAAAGATTCTCTCCAACATCTATTAGCATTTAAAAAAACTTGGGTGTTTTATAATTATTTCTAGTGGTTTTTATTTTTTCCTTCCATAATTATCAAATACCAGTTTTATAATAAATTCATTTAGCTCAGACTAAAGATTACAAATTAATCAGTAGTCTCATATTATAAAACTTTTCATATTTTTCTCAATCGTTTGGTTCTTTTAAAGTTTTATGCATACTTCTGTTAATTTTATACTGATACTCTAAGTATACTGATCTTATTTTCTGTCCTAGATATAGATTGTCAACAAAGGCAATTACTACTCATAAATATAGCATCAGTTTAGCATTTACTGTCTCAGAAACCAAGACATTACGGGTAAATGACAAGGATAAGGAATGAGAGTAGGTAGTTATTCAGTGAGACAATTAAGCAGAAAGAAATAAGTGGAATTGAGAACACAACTTACCTTGAAGCTTGCTGTCATCTAGTGCAAAAAGGGACACAGGGTGATTTGTTGTGCTCTTGCCAGGTAATACAATAGAACATACCCATTGCTAGGGACTGGGAATAAAATAAAACATCTAGTATTTATAAGCACTTGAACTTACAGCAATATGTAATAAATGATAGTGGAATAAGCAATTATTCTCATTGTGAGGAATTTTGATTTGGTATATTTTTAATGTCCTGGAGAGGCTAAATAGATGAATTAATAGGCCCTTAGGGCATCCATTTGAAATAATCACATTTCACTTTTTAAAGGTGTGTAGAGCAGAAAATTAAAAATTTGTGCTAAAAATTAAGTTACAGGAGGTCTATTTAGTATACACTGTTTGCAATAAAATAAAAACTATATACATTAAAATATTTATGGCATATTTTTACTAATAAATTGATAATTATACATTAAGATACAGAAGGTTTGATTAGAACCAGACATGAAACAGCAGACTGGTTCCAAATTGGGAAAGGAGTACATCAAGGCTGTACATTGTGACTCTGCTTATTTAACTTATATGAAAAGTACATCATGAGAAATGCTGGGCTGGATGAAGCACAAGCTGAAATCAAGATTGCCGGGAGAAATATCAATAATCTCAGATATGCAGATGACACCACCCTTATGGCATAAAGTGAAGAACTAAAGAGCTTCTTGATGAAAGTGAAAGAGGAGAGTGAAAAAGTTTGCATAAAACTCAACATTCAAAAAACTAAGATCATGCCATCTGGTTCCATCACTTCATGGCAAATAGATGGGGAAATAATGGAAACAGTGAGAGATTTTATTTTGGGGGCTCCAAAATCACTGCAGAAGGTGACTGCAACCATGAAATTAAGACACTGGCTCCTTGGAAGAAAAGCTATGACCAACCTAGACAGCATATTAAAAAGCAGAGACATTACTTTGCTGACAAAGGTCCTTCTAGCCAAAGCTATGGTTTTTCCAGTAGTCATTTGTGGATGTGAGAGCTGGACTATAAAGAAAGCTGAGCGCCGAAGAATTGATGCTTTTGAACTGTGGTGTTGGAGAAGACTCTTGAGAGTCCTTTGGACTGCAAGGAGATCAAACCAGTCAGTCCTAAAGGAAATCAGTCCTGAATAGTCATTGGAAGGACTGATGCTGAAGCTAAAACTCCAATACTTTGACCATCTGATGTTAATAACTGACTCCTTGGAAAAGACCCTGATGTTGGGAAAGATTGAAGGCAAGAGGAGAAGGGGACAACAGAGGATGAGACTGTTGGATGGCATCACTGACTTGATGGACATGAGTTTGAGTAAGCTCCAGGAGTTGGTGATGGACAGGAAGCCTGGAGTGATGCAGTCCATGGGGTCACAAAGAATCGGACAGGACTGAGTGACCGAACTGAACTGAACTGAATGAATACGCATGTAACCTTTTTTCCTATTGTACTAAGAAGGGTGAACAGACATACTAAACTTTTTGTTCTAGAAGATTTTATAAATTCAGTTGGTCAAATATTTATGCAGTTAATGCTAAAAATTACCATTCTAGATTCCCTATAATATGTTGGAGCTTTTCAAAACCAACTATGAAATCTTATTCTCCAGATCTTCACTTTATAGTTTAAGCCAGCCTCTTGTTTGTCCCAATTGTTATCACTGCCTCAGGCAGTTGTGATGTTAAGCAATTGTTTTCAACAAATGTGCTAGGATTAAGGTTTATCCCACTGAATATACTCTGAATCAGGTCAAATAGTGAGAAGCCTGCTAATGGAGCTTTTGCAGGGATCTACCAAATAGATCAAATATGTGAGAATGGGCTTTCTAAAGAGTTTCAAACAGTTTATCACCTCTAGAGCCTGCTGAGCAGCTAGCTGGTTTTCATTGCAAGATGGCTGATTTTCAAGGTTATTGTGGAGCGGGAGAGAGAGAAAGAAAATGGGAATAATGCAAGTCAAATAACAGAGGGCTTTTGCTGTTTACTGAGATTTAGCTAGTTTTCTTGAATAAATACTCCTTGGATTGTTGGAAGCCTTAGGTTAAGTTTTGGAGTTTTGAAAAAGTTATCATAATTTTGGCTACTTTTATCAGTGTACCTATGGCTTCCATGCAAGAGCAGATTTTGGAGATTCTTACTCTGCCATTCTGAAAATTGTCTTCCTCCAATAGTGTTTCGTAACTTTTAAAAACCTCTTGCACTGGGACGTGGCACAGATGTTAAAACCTGTGAACTCTTGGAAGCAGGTATTTGCTCACATACTGAATGCTCACATACTTTCTTCTCTACTTCTTCATGATCTTTCTTTTGAAGTCTGTCCCCAAATAGCTCCCCTATTATCTGAAGTGCTTAGGACCCATGTAGATTTTTTTAACTTTTGAGATTTTTTTGCTTAGTTTTTTGTTTTTTACACCCAAGGTGCCAGAAGAATCTCTGGAATCATATTTGCTTTTGAGTAGCCTTGTTTACCTTCATCCTGAGTCATTCGGTGCTGGTGTAGTAGAGCTTTTCAAAATCTGGGTCAATCTCGTTTTGCTCTTCTAAGTAAATAATTTTTTCCCCTAAATTCCTCTATAATTACAAGGATTTAAAAGATATTATATATTGCATAGCAATAAACACATTCTTGTTGTAAATCTGTTAAGCACATTGAGGAAGGTTGAAGTGTTTCCCAGGACTTCCTTTCCAGGGTTTTCTGTTAGAACATCACAGTTGTGAGCTCCGGTAGCTACAGTGCTATCACCATAGCTATACGATGAACGTGCAGCAGATCTTTGCAGAAGATTGCACTAGCTCCTTCAGAGCCATAATTATTACTGGAGTGCATCTGTATATCAACTTGAAAAATAGTCACAACCAAGAAGTTGAGAGTTATGCTATTTGGTGGGAATTTTTAGGACTTCAAGCCTGGGAGAAAGCATCTCAAGTGACGCTGAGAGAACTGTTCTAAAGAGGTAGAGCGAGGAGTCAGTTTAAATAGAAGTTTGCAACAGGGAGCAGGTAGTCTGAACATCAAAAGATTATTGTTCTTAATAATCAAGGAAAACCAAATCTCTCAAGTTAAGGAATTTAGTAGTTTTCTATGTATGAGAAGATGCAAGAGTCTGGGCTTACTGAAATCATTCCTTTCACATGCATCTCAGCTATCTGTGGCCAGAGCTCACCGTGGGAGTTTCTGATGGCTGTTGCTTATGCTTTTCACATCCCACTCCCACCCCAGGCTCCTCCGTGTTCACCATGGGGAGCGGCGGCAGCTTGTGGCAGCAGCTTGAACAACGCCAGAGAGCAGGCGTTGTTCTTCCTAGGTGCCCTTTGGAGGGCCAGAATCATGGATGGCTGTGACATCCTTGTTTATTGATATGGCAGGAAATACTCCATTTCATACATATGATAGTAGTTTGTATTTAAAAATGGAAATGTGGAATTGAGTAGTGCAGTGATTGTTTAAAGCAGACTATGTATCACCATGAAACAGATGAATAATACCAAATGGATAAAGCATCAACTCTTAGTTGACTTCATAATCCAGTTTAGCATATCTTTTCTTCTAGAGTGAACGTATGGGAGAAATACACATTTGTTTTACTATGCCATCTAAAAAGGTGTTCATTTGCATGTTCAATTAAAAACCAAAACGAAGCTGTACCAACTCCCATGTCTGTGGTCAGCCGCCAGAGTTTCCTTAACTGACTGAAGCTCTTCTGATTAAAAAAGTGTCAGTGCTGAATCACTCACTCGACTCTATTTCTCAGTTACTTTTTTGGCAAGACAAATACGTTTTTGCATGCAAAAATCTATTGTTGTATTTAATTATCTCTGCAGATATAAAACATCAATATAATTTTAATTAAGAAGTTTTTCATGTCTCTGGGAAGTAATCTGTTTATGTGACTTTGGAACTTTTAGGTTACGAAGTCTCCTGCAGGAAATGTTTTAAAGTTTTATTCCTCCTTCTTTCTTTTTCTATTTAGTGAAGCAGGACACAATATTCTTTTGATGATATACATTGATTGTGCTTAGCTATGAAAAAAATATTTATATAAAATATTCATATTAATCATAACTATGCATGTCCATAACAGTGCTATCTGTAAGAACATTTTTGTTTTTAAAATAAAATAATAAATTCCAATTAAAAATTCAATGTAAGATTTATTATAATTTACCTAAATTCTGTATTGCTCTTTCTCTCTAATGTGTATGCACATCTCTGAGTATTTTAGGCATTACCTGGAATTATGGAACATAGTAATATTAACTGGAAAATAACTCAGAATCATGATTTTGTCATTTTAAGATAGTATTATTAAAAAACTCTGCTTTCTCTTGCTTTTTCGATGGTCCAACAGATATTGGTAATTTGATCTCTTGTTCCTCTGCCTTTTCTAAATCCAACTTGAACATCTGGAAGTTCATGGTTCATGTACTGTTGAAGCCTGGCTTGGAGAATTTGAGCATCACTTTGCTAGTGTGATGTGAATGCAATTGTGTGGTAGTCTGAATATTCTTTGGCATTGCCTTTCATTAGGACTGGAATGAAAACTGATCTTTTCCAGTCCTGTGGCCACTGTTGAGTTTCCCAAATTTGCTGGCATACTGAGTGCAGCACTTTAACAGCATCACGTTTTAGGATTTGAAATAGCTCAACTGAAATTCCATAACCTCCACTAGCTTTGTTCACAATGATGCTTCTAAGGCTCAATTCATCATCAAAAAAGCAAGAGAGTTCCAGGAAAAAAAAATCTGATTCTGCTTTATTGACTATGCCCAAGCCTTTGACTGTGTGGATCACAACAAACTGTGGAAAATCCTTAAAACTATGGGAATACTAGACCATCTTACCTGCCTCCTGAGAAATCTGTATGCAGGCCAAAAAGCAACAGTTAGAACTGGACATGGAACAACAGACTGGTTCCAAATTGGAAAAGGAGTATGTCAAGCCTGTGTATTGTCACCCTGCTTATTTAACTTATATGCAGAGTACATTATGTGAAATGCTGGGCTGAGTGAAGCACAAGCTGGAATCAAGACTGCTGGGAGAAATATCAATAACCTCAGATATGCAGATGACACCACCCTTATAGCAGAAAGCAAAGAAAAACTAAAGAACCTCTTGATGAAAGTGAAAGAGGAGAGTGAAAACGTTGGCTTAAACCTCAACACACAGAAAACTAAGATCATGGCATCCAGTCCCATCAATTCATGGCAAATAGATGGAGAAACAGTGGAAACAGTGGCAGACTTTATTTTCTTGGGCTCCAAAATCACTGCAGATGGTGACTGCAGCCCTATAATTAAAAGATGCTTGCTCCCTGGAAGCTATGACCAACCTAAACAGCATATTGAAAAGCAGAGACATTACTTTGCCAACAAAGGTCCATCTAGTCAAAGCTATGGTTTTTCAAGTAGTCATGTATGGATGTGAGAATTGGACCATAAAGAAAGTTGAGCACCAAAGAATTGATGCTTTTGATCTGTGGTGTTGGAGAAGACTGTTGAGAGTCCCTTGGACTGCAAGGAGATCAAACCAGTCAATCCTAAAGGAAATCAGTCCTGAATATTCATTGGAAGGACTGATGTTGAAGCTGAAACTCCAATACTTTGGCCACCTGTTGTGAAGAACTGACTCACTGGAAAAAATCCTAATGGTGGGAAAGATTGAAGGTAAGAGGGATAGGGGATGACAGAGGGTGAAATTTTTGGATGGCATTACTGACTCGATGGACATGAGTTTGAGCTAGCTCTGGGAGTTGGTGATGGACAGGGAGGGCTGGTGTGCTGCACCCCATGGGGTCACAAAGAATCAGACATGACTGCATGACTGAACTGATAAACTGACCAATACAAAAACTGACCTATCTCCTAACATATTCATAACACCAAGAGAAATAATGTATTAAAATGCTTCAGTTAACTATTAAACACAATTCAACTATAAAGTAAAATGACCAGCTTCAATACTAAACTCAGTATGCTTACTAGAATCTGTAGGTTTAATGCAGAAAACTGGTAGACTCTTGAGTGTGTAGTTGTAATAATGTTAGAGGTTTTAGAAAATAAAACAAGATTTAACCTTTGATTTTCTTTCTAATATAAACTGATAGAGGTAACTTACTGCATTGAGCTAAATATAGGTTATGTTCTCAACTTATCACTCCCTAACAAATGAATTGCTCAGTACTATCACTAAAGATTTTTTCATTAAAAAGTACATTTGTCAATATTTTTGTTAAAATACATATTAACTGCATTTTCAAAGAGAACTGTTTTTAATTTTACTGCTTTTGAGGAGAATATAAGAATCTGTTTTGGTCCTTTAAAATACCCTAGAAAAAAATAAAAGTTTCTAAAATATCAGAGCATGTAAGTTAAACCAATGTCAAGGAAATGATCACTCCAGTAATAAACTAAGTGACAATTTAAGCTCATTTATTTCACAAGACGATCAATATCTTTTTTATAAGCTATCACATCTTTATTACTAACGCTATATCACTTTTAGGAGGTTTCAGCTAAATACATATTTCTATTTTTTAAAATTTTGTTTGCTTTCCAAAAAGCTACAAATGACCTAATCTTTTTGCCCATTCTGACCTCATCCTTCAAAGTACAAATTAAAACTACTTATCATTCCCCATCAAAAAGAAAAGCTCCTGCTTTTACTTCCCATAAAATATAGAGAATGGAAAACTTACTTGGAAGAACGAATTAGAAAGCTTAAGTCTATGTTGTCTGATTGCCATTTCCTCCTTGATTTTCCAGTGTGTTCTTGATTAAATTTACCAAACATGCTTAAAAAGTCAGTAAGTACAGAAAACAAATGGTTGTCCTACATGCCAGCATTCTTTATTCTGGTCCTAGTCTGGTTCACTAAACCAAACCAACTGTATCACCAACACAACCTTGCCCTGGCCAGGTACCAAGCATTCCCACAACCTCTGTTATGGTGGGAATATAGGTATATGTGTGGGGGCTGGGGTGGGGATGGGACTGGAATAGGAAGCAACATTTGTCTCTCTCTCTCTTTTTTTTTTTTTGCCATACATTAAAATTTATTCCAATTTGGAATGGAAAACTGAAATATTTGTCTTAATTGCTTTTATTATCTGAGTTTTGGAGAGTGTACGAACACATTTTACCATGTGAGAAATTGGTAGGACCACTCCAGGGACTTAAAAAGGCCTGTCCAAGGGAAACCAAAGGTGCATGCGTGCATGTGAATTTGCTTTAGTCGTGTCTGATTCTGTGTGTCCCTGTGAACTGTAGCCCACCAGGCTCCTCTGTTTATGGGGTTCTCCAGGCAGGAATACTGGAGTGGGTTGCCATGCCCTGCTCCAGGGGATCTTCCCAACCTAGGGATCGAACATGCTTCTCTTACATCTCATGTATTGGCAGGCAGGTTATTTACTACTAGTGCCACCTGGGAAGCCTGAAACCGAAGGTAATTTCACGGTAAATCTTCCTTTGTAAACTACAGAATCAAAGCTGTGAGTCAGTTCATACTGAAGTCCCCAGTGCCAGCTTGGTAACAGTGAAAATTTCCTTTCTACTTCTAGCTGGAGTTCAAGACCATTTAAGAATCTGTTTATAATTAGTTCAGTCTTCTTGTTATTAATATTAGTATACTAATAACATCAGTGCTGTTAATATTATCAGTATAATAATTATACTAAAATAATATAATATGAGCAGTAATAATATTAGCATTGTTAGTGTTACTCTCCCTTACAAGCATTGCTTGTAAAGGAATAGTTCTGGAGCATACTGTGCTTCGTTTATGCAAGTGTTGTCACCTAGAACAGCTGTGAATCAGGCTATTCTAGGCATTTTCTTTCACAAGTCTTAAATATCTTGGGTGTAGGAATTCAAAGAGATGTTTGTAAAATCTTCATTCTTAGTACCATATAAGCCACAATTTCATATCTAAAAAAGTCACGTGACAATATGTTTGGATTGGTAAGATCATACATACTGCAGGCTAAATTTCCTTACAATAAGTAAAAGTGAAATGGTTATATGGAAACCATTATAGAATGCAAGAAAAATTTCAGGCTTTGGGAAAGCCTTTGGGAAACATTAATTCAAATTCTATTTTGAATTTAAAACTTTCTGTATTCTAGCTACTTGGCCTTATCACCTTTGGCAAAATGAAGAAAATAATGCCAACTTGCAGCTTTATTGGGAGGGTGAAAAAGGTAATGCATGTAAAGTCCCTATATTACTGCCACAGAATAGATGGAAAATAAAAATAACTTCTCTTTTTCTTTATACTAGCAGATAAAACTATTAAACATTATTTTTCTTAATTAGAAATAATGTAAGTGTATGGTGCATGAATATTTTAATTCATTCAGCATTTAATGATTTCTTATTCTTTAAGCTGAAAATAGCAATCATGTAAAACACTATGCTATTTTAAAGTAAAGCAAGCAAAATGGCAGATATAAAAAGAGAAACATTCTTCTGATGTAGTATGAATTAAGTTGTTATCCAGGCAGCCTTGAGTTTGGATTCTGAAAACAACATTTTTGAAAAATTCAAAGTTCATCCTTTGAGGAAAAAAATCAATGATATATTGTCAACATAGCTACTTCATTTATCATTCCTATTAGATAGGAAACCATATGGAAGAAGTGGGGTAAACACTACTTCAATAACTCAGATCTTAGAATCAATATGGTGATGGAAATGACACCTATGAGAGTTAATGAAACACTAGGACACCTTTATTGTGGAAATGCTCTAGAAAAGAAATGGAATTGAATATCTCACTTGTGCCATCAAAATGTAATTTTCAGACTAGTCAGCAAATCTTATAACTGAATTTTGTTCTCATATTTGGGGCAGGAGAGCACTAATCAGAACACAAAATTCTTGGAAACAGTTTCGCACTGTCCGAATCAGCATATAGACCATTGTCCTGAAAATAGGAGGTCCTATCCAAATAATCTCAGTTGAATATATAGGCACACTCTTTAATCTCAACAATTAATACTGATGTAATAGGGTTGATACAGTGCTAAGTTTCCTAAGACATATCCTCAAGATAGCATCTAGCATATAGTATTCCCCCCAAAGTATTGACAGAAGCATTTATTGATATTTTGCAAACTTTCTTATTTGTCTTTGTATAGATCAGAAAGAATGACAGGTCCACTTAGGATATTAATTGGAGTCACTGCAGAATTTAAAAGTTCATTGTTTTATTTTAACCAAAAAAATATTTTCTGTTTAAAGATTATCCATTTCTTAGATGCCTTAACTTTTCCTTTATTTCAGTCATCAACACTTGGAATTGACTTTTTAATTCACATTTTTTCACAAATGTTAAAGCATATGGAACAAACAGTAAATGCATAGCCAAACTGTGATACAAATAGTAGGTGATTTGGGGGTTAACTTTGTAGCCAGAGGCCAATATAGTACATGAGATTTAAACATGAACTTTATCCCGGTCCTCAAGGAGACAGAATCATAAATAACATATGTAGACTTGCTTTTGGTTTAATGACAATGTGTTAATTAAATTCAGTAAACTAATGATCAGCACATTTGCAAATTTAGAATCAAAGCATTAATCAGTACTTGTCTAAATTCCCCAAGAAACCAGTAAACTACAAGTAGCTATTTTGTTTCACATGTACAGTTTACTATTCTGTAATTATTTTTTCTTCAAATTGTTGAAGGGAAATATGCTATGCCCAGTTTTAAATAGATGTCTTTACAGAAAACACGGAGATATGATTTAACTCACATACCCCACCAGTGTGTTTACTTCCTTCACATCAAACATGACTCTGAGATGGTTATGACCTTTAAAGGTAAGTCTTTCTGCCAAGTCCCTGTTGTCTCACTTCACTGTCTTTTTGATTACTGGGTATATTGGAAATGTTCCTACTGTCACACTGCTTGCCTCGGTTTTATCCATTGCTTTCTTCTGATTTCACCATACCCTGCTCTTAATAACTGGTTTATTTTCGTCTTAGAGTTGATTTTTCTTTCTTTAACATTTGTATGTTTATTCCTCTTCCATAGCCTCTATCCATCCACACTAGTAAATCCTGGGGTTTCCTGGGTCTTCTTCCCATTGTTTTTAATAATATTTATTACAAAATAGTCTACAATTGAATAGAAAGTAGATTTTCCACTCCCTTTATATTCTTAATGATATCATGCATGATACCAATTAAAGTAATCTAGGTATGATTTGCAGTTGGCCTTGCTGCTGGAAAATTAAAATTATAAAAATACTGATAATTCAATATATAGCTGTGAAGAGTTCTATAGCTGTTTCTATGGCATAGTTTTTTTTTTTTTTTACAGATTATGAAAATTATAGGGTATCTCTACGGGGTACAATTAACTTCTTTCCATCTCTTCTTTACCATGGCAACATGTTCTCTTTTCCAACTTGAAATGTATCAAAGGCCACCTGGGTTATTTTCATATTCTCTGCCAGCTGGCACAACAGGAACATAGGTTCATATTTACACAGGGGAATTGGGGGCAAGGGGTGACAGGCATTGCTTTTCCCCAGAGATGAGTTGTTGCTGCAGCTCCTCATGATTGTTAAAATTACTTCAGCTGGGTGAAGTCTGACAGTCTTCTGATACATGCATAATTTGAATTTCATCAGTATTTACCAGCCAGTGAGTATAAATGATATAATATTAACAACAACATTCTCATTTTACTGACTTAACACCTTTACGAAGTGAAAACTTGACTATTCAACCCATAGTCTTCAAAAGATTCTGAGCATCTCCAAGGTGTACCCCAGGGACATGCATGTGACCCAACTGAAATATTCTTGGAAAATATGTGAGAATGCAGTATTAACTTATAGATTAATACAAAGTATTTCTGAAAAGACATATTAATTTTAATAAGAAAATAGAATGTTTTAGATTAAAATAATTTGTAGAATTAAATTTTAAAAAGTGCCTAGAAATTTGGAAAAATAAAAATGGTGCTATATACCTAATATCTTGGGGGAATAATACTAAAATACCCAAAAGTATTTTCTTTGAAATTAGATAGTCTCATTAGTCACTGATTCAACAAACTCAAGGTTTCTTATAGCATTTCTTGGAGGATGAAATTACTTATAGTTACTTGTGGGCTTCCCTCGTGGCCCAGCGGTAAAGAATCCACCTGCCAATGCAGGAGATAAGGGTTTGATTCCTGGGTGGAGAAAATCCCCTGGAGAAGGAAATAGCAATCCACTGCGGGATTCTTGCCCGGAGAATTCCCATGGACAGAGAAGCCTGCCAGGGCTGCAGTCCGTGCAGACACAAAAGTGTAGGACATGACTTAGCTACTAAACAATCAGCATCACCATATTTGCTTTTGTTTTCTTATTTGCTAATTGATGTGTGTGTGTGTGTGTGTGTGAGAGAGAGAGAGAGACAGAGACAGAGAATGTTTTGTTTCAAAGTTTCAAATTCATTTTTTTTTTCTTTCTGTTTTCATTTAACTGGCTCTCATGCTGCTGGTAACTCTTTGGCGCCTAAAAAAATGAACTCACCTTTCTGCACTATGCAGAGAGAGGTCTAAACAGGCACTGTCTTGGTTTCCTGTGATAAATTAAAGGGAAACTTTCATCATATCGCGAGCCCCTGAGTCCTGCAAATAGAGGAGGAAAGTGTCCTTAAATGACTGGCAGCAGCGCTTTGCTTCGGCGGCACTGACCTTGACTTCTGAATGGAACGGTGACGGCATTTGATCATGACTGAGGAGAACCTTAAGAAACTCTTGCTGGCAGCTTGTGCCATGGTTACCACTGAAGACCCGACGTCGGGGTCATACCTTTCAGAAATACTGGTCAGTGAGCTGCCCTGAAGTTTGCTGCTGCTGACGACGGCGCTGCTCCTGTTGCCGGCCACTTCACTTCCAGAACCTTCAGTCACCAGAGCCAGGTAGCTTTCCGCCAGTGGAGACTTCCAGTGACTACTGATCCCAGCGCAGACCGGCGGCCTCACACAGAGGCATCTTATCACTGCTCTGGGTAAGACAGACACTCTGTGCTCTGTGGTCCCCGCCACCCCGCGTGACACAAAGGGCGCGCGCCCCGAGGGTCTGATGCCCTGACGCTCGGCTGGGAGGTTCTGCGCAAGCGCTCTGGCACGGTCTCGGATGACCACCTCCGAGGTCAGCCTGAGCTCTGCTTCCAGAAAGATCCTGAAGACACCGAAAAGGAAGAGCAGACCGCTGCTGAAAGGCCGCGCCCAAGGCGGGATTTAGGGTGGATGGAGCGCTCCAGCTTTCAAGTTGACTGTTCCCCAACCTGAGATTGCAGACAGGCCGGGAGGCACGCTGGTCCCCTCTGCGTCTGTCTGCTGCTCCCACGGCTCCGCGGGGCAGGAACTTCCGTGGAGCAGTCCGTAGCTGTTCCTCTGTAGACTCTTTAAAAGAAAATGGAAATAAGGTTGATGGAAAATAAGCAGTCTGTTTGTTTATTTTTGTAAAAAAAAAAAGCTCAAACTATATAGCCCCTCTAGTATTTATTAGTAGTCTAAATAATTTGCTACAGAAAGCTCTCTTTCCCAAACTCCCTGTTTATTAGGCTACTCACCAATGATTGCTGTTTGGTTGTTAAGTCCTCCAGATGAGAAAGATGTATGACTCATTTTGGGTTTAGAATTTTAGAGCATTTATAAATACTTCACATAGTTGTGTGTATTTCGCTTGCTTTGCCCGGAAGTAGATTTTGGCTTCTCTGTCTCCCTTTCCAGAATGAAAACTGCTCTCTGTCTTCCTCTCGTTCTTGAACCTAGATGAACTCCAAGTACAAAGTGCCTGGTTCATTATGTAAGTTCTGGTCGACTGAATTGCTATTTTGATATTAGAAAATTGCTTTTGAAAATACACCTTGTTTTGAAACAAAGCTGTGAGTTTATTATTTGGGTTTCAGAGTATTGAAAAATAATAACTACTGCCAGAAAAAAGATTCCTTAAGGAATATAGATTAAGGCAGTGCTTTCTACTTATATGAGGAGGCATAGGAAGCATTTTCAGGGTTTAAGACAGAGGCTGTTTGATGAACCCTGTAAATAATCTTACTCAGTTAAGCAAACCTGGGAACCACCATAGTATCCTTTGCTCATCTATAAAATTAAAGGACTGAATTAGGTGAATTTTCTGCTCTAAAAAATTCTGTGCTTATGGGACCAACTGCTCAATAATCTAAGCCTGGAATCACGTATCTCTGTCACAGCTCAAGTTTTTAATTTAGATCTATGACTTTGGGCCCAGTGTTTACATTTTGGGTCATGTTAAATTCTCTCATGAAAAGGTCAGAGGGCTTAAATAGATTATTTGTCTGTGAAATTCTATAACACTTATACTATCAGTACTTGAATCACAGTAATATTTGTGGTTATGAAAGTGAATTAGTTGCATTGTCTTATGGTGTTTCAGTTCTTGTGTGGAGAAGTTAGGGAAGCATTTCTGCAATGTACAGGATTCTAATCCAGTGGATGTTACTGTTTGTGAGAGGGTGGTCTGAGATCTGTTATAATTCACAAGCTCCGTTGGAAACCAAAGATCAGTGTTGGGTATTGAACTGGAATTCTTGTTTCTCCTGTTGCAGATATTCTGATTTTCTCATTTTGAAACCATTAACAAGAGCACATTTATTGATTTTTGTCATCTAAATTGCAGGAATCAAGACTCAAGAAGTTTTTCTCTGAAAGCCAGGAATTTAATCCAGTGTAAAACCTAATTGGTGGACTATTTAGAAAAGAAGGTGATAGACACTGGGTATCATTTATTATAAGCCATAGATCATTCATTTAGTCTTGATTAAGTTATAGTAGCACCTAAACTCATAAATTATTATTAGAGAACTTTTGAGATTATGAGAAGCTGAGTCACAAATGCTTTGGAAATGCAAAGGTCTAGGTTATCTTTGTTTGAACACAAAAAAGAAGGTCAGGAGGTATTTACTTCCCAGTTACAGCAAACTCTTTCCCTTTAGTATTAAAAAAAAATATATATGTCCTTTACATCTTTTCTTTCTAAAGCTGAGTTTCTGGTTGAGTTTTTGTTCACCAAAATGGACATGGGAGCTTTGTCTAATATTCAAGAGTTTGTTTAGTAATGACTGTGGAATTATAAACTAAAGGATGTAAAGTTTACCATTAAAAACAATATTTTGGAATTATTCTTATAGAAAATTGCTTACATACTTTTTAATATTATGCCTGCTGTTATGATTGTTTAATCAGTCACATAAATTTGAGATAAGTAAATAAATAAATATTTAAAGATAAATAAATAACCAATAATTATTGTTTTGCTATCCTAGCTCTAATAATCTAGTGTAGACCTGTGCAGAGTCCTTAAAATCAGAAACATAAAGGCTCTCTGTTAAGAAAAAAATCATAGACGAAAGTATCTCTAGATTAAATTTAAAGTACAATGCAGAATTTTGATTATCTGTAACAATTATAAGAACAGATTTTTGCATCAGAACAGAAAGTACAATGAATGTGGAAACTAAAATTTGAGAGAAAAAGTTAAAAATTTAAAAAGAAGAAAAATTTTTATTCTAAATACAGAGTCAAGGCATTTTTGTATTGGTTACTTTCTTTATAGGGCTTCTCTGGTGGTTCAGACAGTAAAGAATCTGCCTATAGTACAGGAGACCCAGGTTCGATCCCTGGGTGGGGAAGATCCCCTGGAGAAAAAAATGACAGCCCACTCCAGTATTCTTGCCTGGAGAATTCTATGAACATAGGAGTCTGACGGGCTACAGTCCATGGGGGTCACTAAGAGTTGGATGTGACTAACACTTTCACACTTTACATTCTTTATATTGTTTTTTTGTCAGGGTTGGAATCATAGTATTTACTTGTGTTTTTTTAAAAATATTTCAAAATTTATTGGAATTAGACACTCCTATTATTTCTTCTCATTTTACCGGTGTGCAACAGTATTTTCATACATTGCAGCATTATAAGTAATTGTATATTTATTAATGACTGTCTATAGCATAATGACAGGACACTAGGATAATCAATACAGTGATCAAAATACTGAAATTCAGATTTATATGGGTCATGATTGTTTGATCAATCACTTAAGTTTACAAGTAGCATATTTGTAATGCTTTCCTTAGGTCAATATATTCTTGAGATTGCACAAAATCTTGTATGGTATCTGTAAAGAACAGAGGAGCTTTATGATAAAAAAAAATTGTAAACATGGAAAATCGGAGCTGTGACTTGCTCTCATGGCCCTTCCTGGCTCCAGCCCTCTTTCCTCAGAGGCTCCTCCAGGCTGTCCCCCTCACCTTCAGATTTACACTCCCTTTTAGTCTTCTTGCTCTTCCTTTTAAACCCCTTTGTCTCACCTGTGTTCTTTTTGCCCTTTTAACTCCCTTAGATTGCCATTGAGTTTTGGATCCTCTGCCTGGCTTTGATTTCTGCCTAGGATGGTGCTCCTGAGATCAGTCCTTTGGTCTCTGCACAGATGCTCTGTGACTATCAGGTGACCACTGAATCTGCCCCAGGTCCCCTGGACACTGCACCTCTGTTAGTGGCATCTACTTTTCTGGGAGGGAGCACCTAGCATTACTGAGATTTAGGCTTCCTGTCAGTGATAAACTTGACCTGAATAAAGTTCAATGTGAAAGCACATAGAGATCAAGTGTGAATAATACATTAATGGTGAATTTTGTGCATTTTTTAATTCTTAAATAGATGTAATAGGAAAAAAAGATGA
The DNA here is from genome assembly GCF_910594005.1 of Cervus elaphus. Lineage (NCBI taxonomy): Eukaryota > Metazoa > Chordata > Mammalia > Artiodactyla > Cervidae > Cervus > Cervus elaphus. Next base: position 28,261,757 of record NC_057846.1, read on the forward strand.
AGTTGGGTTTTTTTTTTTTTTTAGTGATACAGTAAGCCGTTCTTGCTATATGTTGTTGTTGTTCAGTTGCTCAGCCATGTCCGACTCTTTGCGCCTCCATGGACTGTAGCACACCAGGCTTCCCTGTCCTTCACCATCTTCCAGAGTTTGCTTGAACTCATGTCCATTGAGTTGGTGATGCCGTTCAACCATCTTGTCCTCTGTCATCCCCTTTTCCTCCTGCCTTCAATCTTTCTCAGCGTTAGGGTCTTTTCCAATGAGTCGACTCTTTGCATCAGGTGGCCAAAGGATTGAAGCTACGGCATCAGTCCTTCCAATGGATGTGCAGGGTTGATTTCCTTCAGGTTTGACTGATTTGTCTTCTTGCTGTCTAAGGGACTCTCAAGAGTGTTTTCCAGCACCACAGTTTGAAGGCATCAGTTCTTTGGCACTCAGCCTTTTTCATTGTCCAGCTCTCACATCTGCACATAAATACTGGGAAAACCACAACTTTGACTATATATGGACCTTTGTTCTTGCTATACTTGTTTTATTATCTCCATTTCACAATCAGCTGAAACAATCAAGGTTAAATCAAAGGAACAGAACCTTACAAGTGACATAATTTAGATAATAGAAGATTTATTTTAAGAATTTGACCATATGCATTTATAGGAACTGGTTAAAGCAGTCTTCATCAAGCTTTGTTTTGTGTCTGGGGTCAGAGTCTAAATCCAGCAAGGCTGGCAGTCAGTAAGGGAAGGTGATGTTAGGCTGGGCAGAGGATGGAATAGGTGGAGCCCATGAGGATGAACTGAAACTTCCTCTTTCTCTCTGTCTCCAGGACTTCAACTTTGCTGACGAGATCTCTTCCAGAACATGGTGTCCTTTAGCACAGTACTAACCAAGCGTTTGGCCCAACAAGGATCCTTCAGGAGCCTCAGAAGCTGCAGGCAGACTTGTGTCCCACACCACCCTGATGAGCCAGCAGGTAAGGGATGGCAACTGTGTGTGTAAACTGTATCCCTGCTGGGTATTCCAAACTGATCTTTCAAGCGTAAAATGCTTGCAGCTGTTGCTGCAAGCCTACCAGCTCTTGCACAAATGATCTTTGTGACTGCAATAACTCACAACTGTACAAGGAGGTGCTGGGAAACAGAACTTCAGGATAGCTAAGATCCACTCGACTGCATGCACAGTTTGCTGTATACACTTACATGGCCACAAACTGGCTGTAAAAGTTTTTGTTGTGCTCCCTAATTTGGTATTATACAACTTTGATTTTTACATTGTTGCTTTTTTCTTCAGTGTAAAATTATGCCTCATTATCCCATTTTGATTTTAACTTGCATTTCTATAATTAGTGATAGGTTGAACATATCTTTTTATGTGTACTGACCATTTGTGTTTCTTTTTCTGTGAAAATGCCTATGGATGTCTCTTGCCTCATCTTTCTCATCTTCTGTTCATTGATTCAGTGGAGAGCTTCCTATTTTCTTACTGTTAACTGTTTGCTGGTATTTAATTTGCTATCATTGGCTAATTTGTGATTTTTGTTTTCACAAATGGCAACCCACTCCAGTACTCTTGCCAGGAAAATCCCATGGACAGATAGAGGAGCCTGGTGGGCTACAGTCCTTGGGGTCGAAAAGAGTCTGACACGATTGAGCTATTTCACTTTCACTTTTCTTTCACTTCTAGTGAACACGTTCCTTTTAAAAATTTCACAGTGGTGAATTTTTAAGTATCTTAATATAATTATATTTTATATGCTTATGAAATTCTTCCCTATGCTAAGATCATGAAAGCATTCCAAAATTTTCACATATTCATGTTATACTTTCCCATTCTAAAGTGTGCTTTGAGATTGGGTTCTAAGTACCGTCATCATTGTTTGTCCCATGTAGAAAACCAGTTGTCTCAACATTCATTACTGAAATATTCTTCCTTTTTATAATCTATAATATGATTTACATCAAGTTTCTTGATTTACATCGAGGTTCTATTCAACTACCATAGTCATACAGTAAACCTTCATAACAGTTCTTAATGGAGTATGTTGGTAATTATTGACCGTGTGTGCATGCATATTAAGTCACTTCAGGCGTGTCTGATTCTTTGTGACTCTATGGACCATAGCCCAACAGGCTTCCCTGTCCGTGGAATTCTCCAGGCAAGAATACTGGAGTGGATTGCCATGCCCTCCTCCAGGGGTTATTCCCAACCCAGGGATCAAACCTGCGTATACTGCGACTCCTGCATTGCAGGCAGATTCTTTATCACTCAGCCACTAGGGAAGACCAATTATTGAACATAGGGTCTTCCAAATAAATGTTCAAATTATAATAACAAATAACAAATAATTGTATTAGAATTTTTATTGGAATTGCATTAAATGTGTAAGTCAATTTGGGTTGAACTAATATCTTACAGTGTCTTATCTTCACATGTAGAATATCTGTTCAGTTATCATAATGAGTTCTAATATTATATAAAATTTTATTATTTGTAGGCAGGAAACTCTTTTCTAATTTTCTTAGGATTGTTTTTAGGTAGCAAATAGACTATTTTTTGTTAAAGAATAGCATCTAATAATGAAAAATCTTTAATCTCTAGTAATGAAAAAATCTAATCTTTATTTTCAATTATTCTATTTTTAATTTCTTTTTCTGGCCTTATTATAGCATTTATGGTCTTTGGTAAAATCTTATTTTTTTTATTGTGATAAAAACTCTTAACAAGATTTATCGTTTTAGCTTTTTTCAGTTCAGTTCAGTGGCTCAGTCATCTCCGACTCTTTGCGACCCCATGAATCGCAGCACGCCAGGCCCCTCTGTCCATCACCAAATCCCAGAGTTTACTCAAACTCATGCCCATCAAGTTGGTGACGCCATCCAGCCATCTCATCCTCTGTCGTCCCCTTCTCCTCCTGCTCCCAATCCTTCCCAGCGTCAGGGTCTTTTCCAATAAGTCAACTCTTTGCATGAGGTGGCCAAAGTACTGGAGTTTCAGCTTCAGCATCAGTCCTTCCAATGAACACCCAGGACTTAACTCCTTCAGGATGGACTGGTTGGATCTCCTTGCAGTCCAAGGGACTCTCAAGAGTCTTCTCCAACATGACAGTTCAAAAGCATCAATTTTTCTGTGCTCAGCTTTCTTTGTAGTCCAACTCTCACATCCGTACATGACCACTGGAAAAACCATAGCCTTGACCAGACAAACCTTTGTTGGCAAAGTAATGTCTCTGCTTTTTAATATGCTATCTAGGTTGGTCATAACTTTCCTTCCAAGGAGTAAGTGTCTTTTAATTTCATGGCTGCAGTCACCATCTGCAGTGATTTTGGAGCCCAGAAAAATAAAGTCACCCACTGTTTCCACTGTCTCCCCATCTATTTCCCATGAAGTGATGGGACCAGATGCCATGAACTTAGTTTTCTGAATATTAAGCTTTAAGCCAACTTTTTCACTCTCCTCTTTCACTTTCATCAAGAGTTCTTTAGTTCCTCTTCACTTTTCTGCCATAAGGGTGGTGTCATCTGCATATCTGAGGTTATTGATATTTCTCCCGGCAATCTTGATTCCAGCTTGTGCTTCTTCCAGCCCAGCGTTTCTCATGATGTACTCTGCATGTAAGTTAAATAAGCAGGGTGACAATATAGAGCCTTGACGTACTCCTTTTCCTATTTGGAACCAGTCTGTCGTTCCATGTCCAGTTCTAAGTGTTGCTTCCTGACCTGCATACAGCTTTCTCAAGAGGCAGGTCAGGTGGTCAGGTATTCCCATCTCTTTCAGAATTTTCCACAGCTTATTGTGATCCACACAGTCGAAGGCTTTGGCATAGTCAATAAAGCAGGAATAGATGTTTTTCTGGAACTCTCTTGCTTTTTTGATGATCCAGCAGATATTTGCAATTTGATCTCTGGTTCCTCTGCCTTTTCTAAAACCAGCTTGAACATCTGGACGTTCACGGTTCATGTATTGCTGAAGCCTTGCTTGGAGAATTTTGAGCATTACTTTACTAGCCTGTGAGATGAGTGCAATTGTGCGGTAGTTTGAGCATTCTTTGGCATTGCCTTTCTTTGGGATTGGAATGAAAACTGACCTTTTCCAGTCCTGGGCCACTGCTGAGTTTTCCAAATTTGCTGGCATATTGAGTGCAGCACTTTCACAGCATCATCTTTCAGGATTTGAAATAGCTCAACTGGAATTCCATCACATCCACTAACTTTGTTCATAGTGATGCTTTCTAAGGCCCACTTTCACATTCCGGGATGTCTGGCTCTAGGTCAGTGATCACACCGTTGTGATTATCTGGGTTGTGAAGATCTTTTTTGTACAGTTCTGTGTATTCTTGCCACCTCTTCTTAGGATCTTCTGCTTCTGTTAGGTCCATACCATTTCTGTCCTTTATTGAGCCCATTTTTGCATGAAATGTTCCCTTGGTATCTCTAATGTTCTTGAAGAGATCTCTAGTCTTTCCCATTCTGTTATTTTCCTTTATTTCTTTGCATAGATCGCCGAGGAAGGCTTTCTTATCTCTCCTTGCTATTCTTTGGAACTCTGCATTCAAATGGGAATATCTTTCCTTTTCTCCTTTGCTTTTCACTTCTCTTCTTTTCACAGCTATTTGTAAGGCCTCCTCAGACAATCATTTTGCCTTTTTGCATTTCTTTTCCATGGAGATGGTCTTGATCCCTGTCTCCTGTACAATGTCACGAACCTCTGTCCATAGTTCATCAGGCTCTCTGTCTATCAGATTTAGTCCCTTACATCTGTTTCTCACTTCCACTATACTCATAAGGGATTTGATTTAGGTCATACCTGAATGGTCTAGTGGTTTTCCCTACTTTCTTCAATGTAAGTCTGAATCTAGCAATAAGGAGTTCATGATCTGAGCTACAGTTAGCTCCCGGTTTTGTTCTTGCTGACTGTATAGAGCTTCTCCATCTTTGGCTGCAAAGAATATAATCAATCTGATTTCAGTGTTGACGATCTTGTGATGTCGATGTGTTTAAGTGTATAATATTGTTAAGCATACGTACATTGCTGTGCAACTGATTTCTATAAATTTTTCATCTTAAAAAACTGAAACTGTATCTTTTGAAAAACAACTTTCGTTTTTCCCTTTCCCCCACAGTTCCTGCAAATACCATTCTACCTTCTATTTCTAAGGCTTTGACCATTTCAGATACCTCAATATAAGTGGACTGTTGCAGCATTTGTTTTATCGTGGTTGGCTTATTTAACAGCATAATGTCCTCAAGTTTCATCTATATAGCATATGACAGGATCTCCTTTTCCTAGGATGAATAATACTTTATTATTTTTGTTTATTATTATTTGTGTTATTATTATCTACATGTATTTATCCATTCATCTATCAGTGGACCCTTGGGTTCCTTCCTCCTTTTGACTATTGTGAATAAGGCTGCAGTGAATCTATGCATGCAAATATCTTTTGAGATCCTATTTTCAATTCTTGTAGATATATACCAAAAATGAAATTGCTGAATCATGTAGTAATTCTGTGTTTAATTTTTTGAGGATTCTCCATACTGCTTCGTATAGCAGTTGCATCATTTTATATTTTCTCAAGTATAGTTCAAATCCTTTACTGCTTTACCAATGCTTGTTATTTTCTGTTTTTTTTTTTTTTTGACAGTAGGCATCCTAAAAGGTATGAGGTGATATCTGATTGTTGTTTTGATTTACATTTCTCTGGTGATTAGTAACACTGAGCATCTTTTCATATGCTTGATGACCATTTATATCTCTTCTTTGAAGTAACATGTGTTCAAGTTCTTTGCCTATTTTTTAATTGGATTATTTGAGTTTCTGGGTTGTTATTGTTCAGTAATAGGAGTTTTTGTTTTTTTTTTAAAAAACACGTTCTATATATAAAACCCCTTATCAGATATATGGTTTGCAAATATTTTCTCCCATTCCATAGGTTGCTTTTTCTGCCTTGTTGATTATTTTCTATAATACGTACAGTTTTTCCAGCTTTCTAGGTGATGCTAGTGGTAAAGAATCTGCCTGCCAATGCAGGAGAAATAAGGGATGTGGGTTTGATCCCTGGGTCAGGAAGATCTCCTGGAGGAGGGCATGGCAACCCACTCTGGTATTCTTGCCTGGAGAATCCCATGGACAGAGAAACCTGGCAGGTTACAGTTCATGAGGTCGCAAAGAGATGGACATGACTAAAGCGACTTAGCATGCTCACACAGTTTTTAAGTTTGATGTAGTCCCATTTACCTATTTTACTTTTGTTGCCTATGCTTTTAGTTTATACAAGATCTCATTGCCATCCAATGTCACACAGATTTCCCTCTATAATTTCTTCTAGGAATTCATTGTTTCAGGTCTCATGTTTAGAGCTTTAATTCATTTTGAGTTAATTTTTGTGTATAGTATAAGAGTCCAAAATAATTTCTTAGCATGTGTATATACAGTTTTCTCAGCACCATCTGTTAAAAAGACTGTCCAATTCCTATTGTGTGAACTTGACTCTCTCAGCAAAGATCATTTGCCAGTTTCTTTCCAGGCTCTCTTTTCTATTCCATTCATATGTATGTCTGTTTTTATGCCAATGCCATACTGTTTTGTTTACTTAGGTGTGAAATATATTTTGAAATCAAGAAGTGTGATGCAACCACTTTTATATTCTTTCTTAAAATTGTTTTGGCTATTTGGGGTTCTTTTGATTCCTGATGAATTTTAGATTTCTTTTTTTTGATTTCTACAAACAGTATCATTGGGTTTTGTTAGGTATTGCATTGACTCTGTAGATTATTTTGGATAGTATGTGCATTTTAACAACACTAAGTTTTCCAATCCATGAACACAAAATATTTTTCCACTTACTTGTGTCAGTGTTTCAGCATTATTCCGTAGTTTTCAGTGTACAAGTCTTTCATTTCCTTAGTTAAGATGTATTTTCTTCTTTTTGGTGCTACTGTAAAAGAAATTATTTTCTTAATTTCCTTATTAAATTGCTCATTGTTAGTGTGTGGAATTGCTACTGTTTTTTATACACATTGAGTTATATCGTTTTTATTGCTCTTCTCATAATATCAACTCTGACTTCAGGTATTTTATCTAATTTGTTTTTTTCCCCTCATAATTTCTTCTCTTTTCTTTATCACATTTTCCTTCTTTCATTTAAAAGCTTTTTTTTTTTTTTTTAGCTTTTTATGATTTATTTTCAAATGATCAATTTTATCTGTACTACACAGATTTTGATGTTATATTGTCATGTCTGCGTGCTAAGTTGCTTCAGTTGTGTCTGACTCTTTGCAACCCTATGGACTGTAGCCTGCCAGGCTCCTCTGTCCATAGGATTCTCCAGGCAAAAATGGGTTGCCATGCCCTCCTCCAGGGGATCTCCCTGACCCAGGGAATGAGCCCATGTCTCTTACATCTCTGTCTCCTGCACTGGCAGGCAAGTTCTTTACCACTAGCACCACCTGGGAAGTTCTGTCATCATTTAATACAAAATACTTTCTAGTTGCCTTTGAAAATTTTTTCTTTGACCCATGGATTATTTGCATCGTTTATGTTCCAAATATTTAAGCATATTCTAGGTATCTTTTGTTAATTTTCAGCTTATTCCTTCTTTGTCATAGACTATACCCTATGTGAACTCAAACAGTTGAAATTTTTTGAGACTTGCTTTATGACTCAGACTATGAAGATGATTCCTAATGCTCTTATACAAATTTCTATTTGTATATAATATCTGCATACAATATCTGCATACTGTTTTTTCCAAATTAATTAAAAATTTATTTATAACTTACCAAAAATTCTCAAAGTTGGATATACTTAAACTAGTAGAAAATCCTTTATAAGTAAAGCAATTTTGTTTGGCTTCTTTTGTATCTTTTTCAACTTAATCACCCCCTAAAAGCTTTGATAAATTCTTTCATCACAGGAAGCCATAATTTTTGTTTTGTACATTATTATTTCATAAAATGTTCCTCATTATTATAAAAGATTTACTAAGAAAACAAATATACAGTAACCCGTATCTCTTTATTTCCTCATGATAGTGATAGAAATTAAGATCCTCATTACAAATTCATATTCAGTGCTACAATTAGCAAAAATATAGTATATTAATTAAAATGCTTTTTTACAAAGGCTCTTGATTGCAACATTTTATTTAGCTATTAAAAATCTATTGTATTTCACCATCTTGGTAACAGTGCCTGCCAAGAAGATAATTAAATGAACAAGATGTAAAATAGAGTTTTGTCTGATTTCTCCATGAGTATTTCACCAAAATAACCTGCAAAAAAATAATGAGGTATTGTTATTTTAAATCCCTTAAGATAAAAATATAAAATAGCATCATTCCTTTAAAATTTAAGACTTACAATCATATAAAAAAAAATCAGTGAGTTACCAAAATGTCCAATATGGTTGAACTCAATCTGGTCCATCATATATTCAGATGATCTGCAGGTTAGTTGTATTAACATATTGCTAAAATTAGATAATTATATCTTCATTTTGAAAATAGGAGAAATAATCTTAAGATGTTGAAGTTGTTTTCCAAAAATTATACTCTATCAAGTAGGAAGTAAGAGGAATAAGTATTTAAGTTAGTGGAAAACCTTCATTTTGTTTGGAATCTGTGCTCTGCCTGAAGGATGAGGAGCTCTGATATCACACAAGTAAGTTTCTTGTTACCAGTTAGGACCTAACTTTCTGTTGGCATAGACTAAATATGTGGAATTACTTTAACAAATAAATTTTTTTTGGAGAATTTTTAAAAATTTATTTATTTTTTATTGAAGGATAATTGCTTTACAGAATTTTGGTGTTTTCTGTCAAACCCCAACATGAATTAGCCATAGGCGTGCATATATCCCCTCCCATATGAACCTCCCTCCCGTCTCCCTCCCCACCTCACCCCTCTAGGTTGACACAGAGCCCCTTTTTGAGTTTCCTGAGCCATAGAGCAAATTCCCATTGGCTACCTATTTTACATGTGGTAATGTAAGTTTCCATATTACTCTTTCCATACATATCACCCTCTCCTCCCCTCTCCCCATGTCCATAAGTCTTTTCCCTATGTCTGTTTCTCCATTGTTGCCCTGTAAATAAACTCTTCAGTACCATTTTTCTAGATTCCATATATGTGTGTTAGAATATGATATTTATCTTTCTCCTTCTGACTCACTTCACTCTGTATAAATGGTTCTAGGTTCATCCACCTCATTAGAACTGACTCAAATGCATTCCTTTTTATGGCTGAGTAATATTCCATTGTGTATATGTGCCATGACTTCTCTACCCATTCATCTGTCAATGGACATAGGTTGCTTCCATGTTCTAGGTATTGTAAATAGTGCTGCGATGAACAATGGGATACATGTGTCTCTTCCAATTTTGGTTTCCTCAGGGTATATGCCTAGGAGTGGGATTTCTGGGTCATATGGTGGTTTTATTCCTAGTTTTTAAAGGAATCTCCATACCATCTTCCATAGTGGCTGTATCAATTTACATTCCCACCAACAGTGCAAGAGTGTTCCCTTTTCTCCACACCCTTTCCAGCATTTATTGTTTGTAGACTTTTTGATGAGGGCCGTTTTGACTGGTGTGAGGTGATATCTCATTGTAGTTTTGATTTGCATTTCTGTAATAATGAGCGATGTTGAGCATCTTTTCATGTGTTTGTATTTTAACAAATAATTTTGAAGTGCTAGCTCCTCTGTGATTAGCAGTGTGCTCAGTGTTGGAAATGCACAGTAACTGAGACAGACAAAAGCCTGTCTGATTTCAGAGGTCTGGAGAAGTAAGCCCCGATTTTGGTGCTTTCAAGGATTGGTTTTATAATCAGGAAGAAAATAACACATCTTCACATTACATTTTCTTTTCAAGAACTTATTAGTAATTTTTGAGTCATTATATAGAATGTGATAGTCTAACTTTATTCTGATATAAAATAACATACTTACTGAAGAAATGCAGGCAAAAGAAAAGAAATATTAGCAAATAATTCATCTAATCTTAACATTCCTGGGCTCACATTTTGTCACCCAAGTTAGCTTAATACTGAACATGTATTTTGCTATCTGCTTTTCCCATTTTCCATTATATTTTAAATAAATATAAAATTATTAAATGCTTCTTGTGGGAAAATTTAAAATATCAACAAGTATAAAGAAGAAAAGAAACATTCACTATAACTTTACCATCTGGAGTCAGAACTTTTAACATTTGATGATTCTTTTCAGTAAAATGCATTTATAATTATAGTATTTGAAATTTTCTGTATATAAAAGTCTTTTTTTTTAAATTTAAGCTTACATCATAATCATTTGGTCACTCATTTTCCTAATTGAGGCTGGTAAAATTTACAAAATTTTGGGAAAGAGATGTTTGCCTATATGTCTTGATCACTAGTTGTGATTTTTTTAAATGGTAGCTTTGTTGAGCTGCAGTATTTTCAAGTGAATGAATCTAAGAGTTTTCGGTGGGTCGAGTACACACTGTCTTACGGATTTTCAGAATGTTCTTAAGATTCCCAAAATCAGTGTCTTGAGAGATTTGTAGTCCTTTGTTCTGTAATTTTGGGTTGTAAAATCTTTTAGAACTGTTGTAATATTTTAGGCAAAATGCTATCTTTTTCTTTAAGTTTTTATTTATGTGTTTGTAGTCTGTTTGCATCTTTTCCCAGAGCTATTAAAGTTCTTTGCTAGGATGATTCTTTCACTGTCATTTGCAGGGCAAGGGCTTTAAAAAAGGGTTCTTTCACAGTGTAAACATCCGGCTAAGGGGCTGGGCAGTGCAGGTGAAGGGAACAGGGGAGCCTGATGACCACTGGGCTCTTTTGTAGTCAGGTAGACAGGTTGGGTAGACCATGGAGTCTGCACAGGGTCCTATTCTGGCTCTGTCTCCTACCAGATAGGTGATCCTCACTCTGTCTGCATCAGTTTCCTTATCTGACATTCCAGTTATGGTATTTTTCAGCTCTAGAATTTCTATTTGAATCCTTTTTGTATTTTCTATCTCTTTATTCACATTCTTTTTTTTTTTTTTTTTGAGACTTGTTCTCCTGGTATTTTAGTTGCTTGTTCATGATATCCTTTGGCTCTTTGAGCATCCATCTTTGTGCATCTAGGTCATTAGGTAATAATCTGAAGATTATTTTGAGGAGAAATATGATAACACATGTTAAGCACTTAGAATAATACGTGGTCTGCTCATAATGAATCCTCAACAAATATCAGCCTGTTGTTATGGAAGACTAACCCTGACCCAGTCTTGGCTTTGGTGATATAAAAACTTTCACCGTAATCTCTGAATAATATTCTTCCTAAATGTATATAAAATTCCTAACTGACAATTGGGCCACCATTGCTATGAGTTGAGGTGAATCTTCACAGGATGCCTGGTTTTATATTTATCCTTCACTGATCCATATATGATGAATCAACAGTAAATAAAATCTTCACAGATATGACTAAAAAACTGTTCTGATGTTGGTGAATCAAGATTAGCCTTGTTTTTAGGTTGGGCTAAAAGTAATTTAGTAGGTGCAAAAGTAATTGTGGTTTTGCATTGTTGAACTTTGCCATTTGATATTGGAATACATTCTTAAATAAATATGGTTATGTTATACATCATTTTAATACACACTTCTTGCTTTATATTTTTAGCTAATGACATTACTTGCTGTTTATTTTATATTTATTTTAGACAATAGAACTGATGTTAGACAAAAAGCAAATTTGAGTGATTTTCTTATTTGAGTTCAGAACGGATTGTAAAACAGCAGAGACAACTTGCAACCTCAACAATGCATTTGGTCCAGGAACTGCTGACAAACATACAGTATAGTGGTGGTTCAAGAAGTTTTGCAAAGAAGACTAGAACCCTGAAGATGAGTTTAGTGGCCAGCCATTGGAAGTTGACAGTGATCAATTAAGTGCAATCATTGAAGTTGATCCTCTTATAACTACACAAGAAGTTGCTGAAGAACTCAATGTTGATTATTCTAAGGTCATTTGGCATTTGAAGCATATTAGAAAGATGTAAAAGCTTGATAAGTGGGTGCCTCATGAGCTGACAGAAAATTTAAAAAATCATCGTTTTTAAGTGTCATCTTCTCTTATTCTGTGCAACAACAATGAACCATTTCTTGATTGGATTGTGTGCTGTTTGAAGAAAAGTGGATTTTATGACAACCAGCAATGACCAGGTGAGTGGTTGGTCTGAGAAGAAGCTCGAAAGCACTTCCCAAAGTCAAACTTGCACCAAAAAAAGGTCATGTACACTGTTCAGTGGTCTGTTGCCCATCTGATCCACTACAGCATTCTGAATTCTGATGAAACAATTACACATCTGAGAAATATGCTCAGCAAATTCATGAGATGCACCAAAAACTTCAGTGCCTGCAGCCAGCGTTTGTCAACAGAATGAGCCCAATTCTTCTCCACAACAATGCCTGACTGCACGCCACACAACCAATGCTTCAAAAGTTGAACAAATTGGGCTATGAAGGTTTGCCTCATCCACCATAAACACCTGAACTCTTGCCAACCAGCTACCACTTCTTCAAGCATCTTGACCACTTTTTTGCAGGGAAAGTGGTTCCACAACCAGCAGGATGCAGAAGATGCTTTCCAAGAGTTCATCATATCCCGAAGCATGGGTTTTTATTCTGTAGGAATAAACACTTATTTCTCACTGGCAAAAATGTGTTTATTGTAAAGGTTCCTGTTTTGATCACTAAAGATGTGCTTGAGCCTAGTTATAATGATTTAAAATTCTGAAACCACAATTATGTTTGCACCAAACTAATACAATGCTGTGGTAAAGACAGATTCTACTGGCGTCAAATTAAAGAGATGATCCAAAGACAGCCCAGAAAGTGTCTTAAGTCAATAGAGAAGAGACTCCTTATTCAGGAAGTACCCTAGGGTACTGGTTTACCAAGTGACAAAAGAACTGCTTAGAGTAATTTAAATTCTTACCTCAACATTATACATTTATTTAAATTTCATAAAGGTCAATGAGTTGTATTTTTAAGTCTCTGTGAAAATTAAAAAGAAAATTACAGTGAATTTTTATCAAAACTTTCAAATGACTATTTTCTAACATGTGGTGTTATAAAAAATTAAAAATCTTTATTTGAAACAGTCGGCATTGAGAAACATCAAAAATTTAACATTGAAAGAAAATTGTCAAATGTGACATGTAATTAATGTTATTATTGTATGTGAAATCTCATAGAAATAAATAAGTCAAACATTTCTTTATGATCAGTCATTTCTCAAAGAGAACACATTCTAAAAAGAGGAAAAAAAAATAGGAGGTGGATCAGCTCTTTGGTATCAGAGTCTATACATAGTCTGATTTAAGTTTCAGCTAAACCATCTGAACTAGCAATACATTTCCATCTAATTAATAAAGAGGCTGAAACTAAGGGAGATTCAGTAATTTGCCCAAATCCTCAGCTTGGTAATAATGGTGAAACCATAGCTCTTCCTTTTATGCATATGTCAAATTCAGTTTCCCTGAGAATCTCATTACACAAAATAAAATAATAATGTGGTATTTTTGTTTAGTAAAGAGTATAAGTTTGAAAATATTAAATCATACATAGGCATAATATCATTTATAAATTAAAAAAGAGAGATGACAACATGGAAAATTCTTTAATATAATATTAGGTTAAAAATAAAATACAGAATTCATCCTGCAATGTCATCTAACTTTAGAATAAATGTTAAAGATTATAAAGCACATCATGTGCAGATGGTGGCTTTTGGTTGTTCTATTTTACCACTTTCTTCTATTATGCATTTTTTTAAATAGTGAAACTATAAGAATCAATTTTAAAAAGGAAAATAAAACCATGGTGTGAATATGCTAGTTAAAAAATCTGTTTGTATTAACTTCTTTCCATCTCTTTTTTGCCAAAACAACATGTCCTCTTTTCCAACTTGAAATGTATCAAAGGCCACCTGGGCTATTTTCATATTGTCTGCCAGCTGGCACAATGGGAACATAGATTCATATTTACACAGGGGAATTGGGGGCAAGGGGTGACAGGCATTGCTTTTCCCCAGAGATGTGTTGTTGCTACAGCTCCTCATGATTGTTAAAATTACTTCAGCTGGGTGAAGTTTGACAATTCAGTCTTCTGATACATGCATAATTTGAATTTCATCAGGATTTACCAGCCAGTGAGTATAAATGGTGTAATATTAACAATAACATTCTCAATTTTACTGACTTAACAACTTTATAAAATGAAAACTTGACCATTCAACCCACAGTTTTCAGATGATTCTGAGCATCTCCAAGGTGTGCCCCAGGGACATGCATGTGACCCAGTTGAAGTACTCTTGGAAAATAAACAAGAATGCAACATTAACTTATAAATTAATACAAAGTATTTATAAAAGACCATATTAATTTTAATAAGAAAATAGAATAAATTAAAATAATTTGTAGATTTAGATTTTAAATGTACCTAGACATTAAGAAAAATAAGGATGGTGCTGTATACATAATATCTTAGAGGAGTCATGCTAAAATATTCAAAAGTATTTTCTTTGAAATTAGATATTTTCTTGCATCCAATAACTATCTAAAGCTTAATGGATAGTAGAGATACTGTAGTTAAATAATACAATAATTTATGGGCTATGTCATACAAACTCTATTATGATAGAATTTGGAAGTATTTTTTCCATACAATTACTCGACTTGAGGAGATATGTAATCCTAATTTTTGTGAATGACAGAATCAGAATTTTCAGTTTACTTTATCTTGGAATACCAAATTCCGTTTTTCTGTGCCTAAGATTACCTAGGCCTATGTAACCATACCACTGGTTACAAAGAAATCACATTACAAAAAGTTAGATCTCTTTTCAGGGGATATGATTAGATGCTGTATTAATTCACATTACCTATTTACTCTGGCAGAGTGTTCAGGTGAATGTAGTTCTTTTCCCTGTAAAGTGTTCTGAGCTTTAGATAGTCCTGCCTTTGTTGTTTTCAGTCGCCTAGTCACGTCCGACTCTTTGCGACCCCATGGGCTGAGCACACCAGGCCTCTATTCGTCACCTCTCCTGAAGTTTGCCCAAGTTCATGTCAGTTGCATTGGTGATATCATCCAGCCATCTTATCCTATGACTCTCTCTTCTCCTTCTGCCCTCAATCTTTTCCAATGTTCTCATCAGATGACCAAAATACTGGAGTTTCAGCTTCAGCATCAGACTTTTCAACAAGTATTCAGGGTTGATTTCCCTTAAGACTTACTGATTTGATCTCTTTGCTGTCCAAGGAACTTTCAGGAGTCTTCTCAAGCACCATGGTTTGAAGGCATCAATTCCTTAGTGTTCCGCCTTCTTTACAGTACAGCTCTCATAACCGTACCTGGCCATAGCCTTGACTATATGGACCTTTGTCAGCAGAGTAATGTCTCTGCTTTTCACCACACTTTTTAGATTTGTCATAGCTTTCCTGCCAAGAAGCAAATGTCTTCTGATTTCTTGGTTGCAGTCACCATCCACAGTGATTTTAGAGCCCAAGAAGAGAAAATCTGTCACTACTTCCACCTTTTCCCCCTCTATTTGCCATGATATTAGTTTTTTTAATAGTTTTAAGGTTTTAGTTTTAAACCAGCTCTTTCACTGTCCTCCTTCACCCTCATCAAGAGGCTCTTTAGTTCCTCTTTGCTTTCTGCCATTAGAATGGTATCATCCACACATCTGATGTTGTTAATGTTTCTCCCACCTGTCTTGAGTCCAGCATGTAATTCATCCAGCTCAGCATTTCTCATGATGTGCTCAGTGTATAAATTAAACAAGCAGGTTGACAGCAGACAGCCCTGTCATACTCCTTTCTCAATATTGAACCAATCAGTTGTTCCATACATGGTTCTAACTGTTGCTTATTGACATGCATACAGGGTTTTCAGGAGACAGGTAAGGTGGTCTGGTATTCCCATATCAGTCCTTCCGTGAAAGAGTTGCAAATTAGTTAAAAAAAAAAATTCTCCTCTTCTGGGCATGCTGGGACAAATGGGTAACATCTAGGGTCTTTCATTATACTACTTAAACCCAAAAATAGAGCAGCAACCTTATTTTCCCTATAAGAAGAAATCACCTGTAACACCAAAGCATCTTTTTCTGGTTATTTACCTGGTTGCAATCTCAGTTTCTAATCTAGTGGAAACACATTGTGTCCCGTCCTGAAAATTGTCCCCTTGACTACTGAAATATCTAAACAGTATGATCCAGGGTCATGGGGACCAGAAGCAAATATTTTGCTACTGAGTCATTAACTGCTGTTTCATTTGATTCTAGACTATAGGATAAACAACACATGTGGGATGCTATATCAGTGCCAGGACCTGCTATTGCTTTATGTCTGCTGCTGCTGCTGCTAAGTCACTTCAGTCGTGTCTGACTCTGTGCGACCCCATAGACGGCAGCCCACCAGGCTACCCCATCCCTGGGATTCTCAAGGCAAGAACACTGGAGTGGGTTGCCATTTCCTTCTCTTCTCTGTCAGGAAGCATTTAACAAGAGGCTTCCTGTGTGCTGTTTTGGATCTGTCAGGAACCCTCTGGCCCTTATTAATTCCTGAATATTCAGGAATTAAGAGGAGAGGCACACCTTTCCCGGGGCTGAGGAATCCAGGCATTTCTCATTAAGGTGATAAGTACCCTCTTCCTTTTCATGAGCCATATGGTAAAAGTGATTGTTTGCAACTCTTTCTTTGATAGGGATCGTCTTATGTTTTGTAAGTCTGGAATTTTAATCTTTATCTTTGCTGAGAATAACCACCTTGTAAGACAGCATATATGTACACACCATGTTGATGAAAACACCTTTGCTTCATCAGAGCTTGGGTCCCCGTGTCTTTCTTTCTTTCTATTTTTTCTGTCTGTCTCTCTCTATCTCTCTATTTCTGGCTAATTCCTTGGAGCGCGGAGGCCCGCTGAGCTCACTTTCTTGCCCGGGCTTCTAAGACCCTCTCGAGAAGGCGCACTGTGCCTTTACCCTCTCGAGAGGGCGCCCGGTGCCTGCGTGCAGCAGCGCGGGCCCTAAGAACAGGACTCTATTGGCTTTCCGCGTAAACCAGGGGATGTCAGCCTCTTTCTCTCTCTTACTTTCTTATCGTCGACTCGGGACCACCAGGTTCCGGTCCATTAAAGGACCAACACCTCTTTTGCTTTATGTCTAGATCACACTAAAACTCTTTTCTGGCCATCTTGCTGTCTTTCCAGAAGCAGCCATTCCAAATTGGTATTAAGTTGCCTTCAAAGTTTAAAGAACTTACTAGAATATGTTACTTCTCCCTTAGAGTACAAGGTCCAAAAAATATTTCCTCATTTTGAAGTAAATATCCCGAGGATGTTGATTCTCAGTTTTAACTTGATTGATTAAGCAGATTCTTCTATTTTCAGAGAATATAGTTCCCCCCATTGGCATGTATATGTCTTATCATGGCCTTCAGGGTGGTTTCTACTTCCTTCTCTTCAGATTTTGTAAGGATGATGCTATCAGTAGACTGAATCAGCATCATGCCTTGTGGCATGAAGATAAATTTAAAGTCCCTGCAGATTATAATACAGAAACTAAGTGTTGCTGACACCTTGAAGTCAGATGTTAATGATGTATAGATGTTTCTACCAGTTAAAGTCAACTGCTTCTCATGGTCTGTGTTTGTTGAAAAGGACAAAAATGCATCTGCCAAATTAACAGCTACATTTATCAGTTACAAGGACTGTGTTAATATCCTGCAAGAAGCACAAAACCTCTAAATAACATTTGTACTTAAAGTTACCATGTGATTCAAATTATAATAACTCACTGCTAATTTCTTAAACACATGGACTCCTTAGGATGGGCTAAAATGTTGAAATTAACAAAAATACACTGGAACGATAGCCCTGGGATATTTGAAATCTTTAATGTGACTCTTTTCTGTGTATTTTCTCCAGAAATGCTGGTTAGCTTATTGTGTTTATTCCTTTTCACCATGTTTTGTTTTTGGATGTTATATTTTGCATCTTTTTATTTTGTATTTTTTAAACCAATTATTGTAGTTGTAGTTAATTTTATTACTTGTGTTTTAACTTTCAGTTCAGTTCAGTTCAGTTGCTCAGTCGTGTCCGACTCTTTGCGACCCCATGAATCACAGCACACCAGGCCTCCCTGTCCATCACCAACTCCTGGAGTTTACTCAAACTCATGCCCATCGAGTCAGTGATGCCATCCAGCTATCTCATCCTCTGTCATCCCCTTCTCCTCCTGCCCCCAATCCCTCCCAGCATCAGGGTCTTTTCCAATGAGTCAGCTCTTCGCCTCAGGTGGCCAAAGTTTTGGAGTTTCAGCTTCAGCATCAGTCCTTCCAATGAACACCCAGGACTGATATCCTTTAGGAT
This sequence comes from Cervus elaphus, assembly GCF_910594005.1. Taxonomy (NCBI): domain Eukaryota; kingdom Metazoa; phylum Chordata; class Mammalia; order Artiodactyla; family Cervidae; genus Cervus; species Cervus elaphus. Next base: position 28,280,157 of record NC_057846.1, read on the forward strand.
GGACTGGTTGGATCTCCTTGCAGTCTAACGGACTCTCAAGAGTCTTCTCCAACACCACAGTTCAAAAGCATCAATTCTTCGGTGCTCAGCTTTCTTCACAGTCCAACTCTCACATCCATACATGACCACTGGAAAAACCATAGCCTTGACCAGACGGATCTTTGTTGGCAAAGTAATGTCTCTGCTACTACCAGCTTTATAACTGGTAACCCACTACTTTTACTACATATTTACCTTTATCAGTAAGATTTTTACCTTCTTATGTTTTCTTGTTACTAATTAATGCCCTTTCTTTTTTAGCTTAAAGAAGTCCCTTTAACATTTCTCTTAAAACCAGTTTAATGGTGAACTCTTTTGCTTGTCTGGAAACATCTTAATCTTGCCTTCAGTTTTGAATGACAGTCTGAACTGGGTAGAATATTTTTGATTGGAAGTTTTTTCCTTTCAGCTCATTGAAGATATCATGCCTTTCCCTTTTGACCTTCAAACTTTCTGCTTAAAAAATCAGCTTTCAGTCTTATGGGGGTTCCCTTGTTCATCAAAAGTTGTTTTTCTCTTGCTGCTTTTAAGATTCTCTTTTAATCTTTAGCTTTTGACATTTTAATTAAAATGTGTTTATATGAATCTCTTTGGATTCATCTTGTTTGAGAGTCTGCGTTTTTTGGACCTGGATATCTGCATCCTTCTCCGGATTAGGGAAATTTTTAGCCATTATTTATTTTTTTTAAATAAGGCTTGTGCACCTTTTTCTCTCTCTTTTCCTTTTGGGACCCCTCTAATGGGAATTCTGTTCTTATTGTTGTTGTCTTGATGCTCCCTTAGGATATCTTCTGTTTTTAACATTCTTTTTTTTTTTTTTGCTGTTCTATTTGGGTGAGTTCTACTACCTTGTCTTCCAGGTCATTAATCTATTCTGCTGCTTCATCTTGTCTGCTGTTGAACACTTCTAGTGTATTTTTTACTTCAGTTATTATATTCTTCAGTTCTTTGACTTCTGTTTGGTACTTTCTCATATTTTCTATCTTTTTGTTGAAGATCACACGGTGGTTATGCATTCTTTTGAGTTCAGTGAGCATCTTATAACCACTACTTTGAATCCTTTATCAGTTAAATGTCTTACTTTCTTTTTATTAAGATTTTATCCTTTTGTTGTTGCTGTTGCTCTTTGTTTGGAACGCATTCTTCTGTTTTCTCATTTTACTTGATTCACTGGATTTTTGTGTATTAGGTGAAATCCCTCCTCTCCTAGTCTTAAGTCATGGCCTTATGTAGTCAATGAATCTTATTGTTTAACCTTGCCCTAGCTCTTGTTTGTCTCTCAAACCTTTGTGATTGTCTAAGCAGCCTGGTGATTGCTGATAGGTCCCCAAATGAGATTTTGTCAGGTGCTGTCAGTTTTCCAAAGGGAGGGGTCTCAGTCAGGCTGATTGGAAACCAGACCCTCAGGCAGCAGCTTTTAAAGTATAAAAGTATATATACTTCTTTGGAGTCACCATCATCACCCTCAGTTCAGTTGCTCAGTTGTGTCCGACTCTTTGCGACCCCATGAACCACAGCACGCCAGGCCTTGCTGTCCATCACCAACTCCTGGAATTACCCAAACTCATGCCCATTGAGTCGGTGATGCCATCCAACCATCTCATCCTCTGTTGTCCCCTTCTCCTCCTGTGCTCAATCTTTCCCAGAATTAGGGTCTTCTCAAATGAGTCAGCTCTTTGCATCAGGTGGCCAAAGTACTGGAGTTTCAGCTTCAACATCAGTCCTTCCAGTGAACACCCAGGTCTGATCTCCTTTAGGATGGACTGGTTGGATCTCCTTGCAGTCCAAGGGACTCTCAAGAGTCTTCTTCAACACCACCAATCAAAAGCATCAGTTCTTTGGCACTCAGCTTTCTTTGCAGTCCAACTCTCACATCCATACATGACTACTGGAAAAACCATAGCATTGAATGGACGGACCTTTGTTGACTAATGTTTCTGCTTTTTAATATGCTATCTAGATTGGTCATAACTTTCCTTCCAAGGAGTAAGTGTCTTTAAATTTCATGGGTGCATTCACCATCTGCAATGATTTTGGAGCCCAGAAAAATAAAGTCAGCCACTGTTTCCACTGTTGCCCCATCTATTTCCCATGATGTGATGGGATCAGATGCCATGATCTTAGTTTTCTGAATGTTGAGTTTTAAGCCAACTTTTTCACTGTCTTTTACTTTCATCAAGAGTTCTTTAGTTCTGCTTCACTTTCTGCCATAAAGGTGGTGTCATCTGCATATCTGAGGTTATTGATATTTCTCCTGGCAATCTTGATTCCAGCTTGTGCTTCCTCCAGCCCAGCGTTTCTCATGATGTACTCTGCATATAAGTTAAATAAGCAGGGTGACAATATACACCTTGATGTACTCCTTTTCCTATTTGGAACCAGTCTGTTGTTCCATGTCCAGTTCTACCTGTTGTTTCCTGACCTACGTACAGATTTCTCAAGAGGCAGGTCAGGTGGTCAGGTATTCCCATCTCTTTCAGAATTTTCCACAGTTTATTGTGATCCACAAAGTCAAAAGCTTTGGCATAATCAATAAAGCAGGAATAGATGTTTTTCTGGAACTCTCTTGCTTTTTTGATGATCCAGAGGATGTTGGCAATTTGATCTCTGGTTCCTCTGTCTTTTCTAAAACAAGCTTGAACATCTGGAAGTTCACGGTTCACGTACTATTAAAGCCTGGCTTGGAGAATTTTGAGCATTACTTTGCTAGCGTGTGAGATGAGTGCAATTGTGTGGTAGTTTGAACATTATTTGGCATTGCCTTTCTTTAGGACTGGAATGAAAACTGATGTTTTTCAGTCCTATGACCACTGCTGAGTTTTCCAAATTTGCTGACATATTGAGTGCAGCACTTTCACAGCATCATCTTTCAGGATTTGAAATAGCTCAACTGGAATTCCATCACATCCACTAGCTTTGTTTGTAGTGATGCTTCCTAAGGCCCACTTAACTTCACATTCCGGGATGTCTGGCTCTAGGTGAGTGATCACACCATTGTGATTAATGGGTTGTGAAGATCTTTTTTGTACAGTTCTTCTGTATATTCTTGCTATCTCTTCTTATCTTCTGCTTCTGTTAGGTCCATACCAGTTCTGTACTTTATTGTGCCCATCTTCGCATGAAATGTTCCCTTGATATCTCTAATTTTCTTGAAGAGATCTCTAGTCTTTCCCATCCTGTTGTTTTCCTCTATTTCTTTGCACTGATGGCTGAGGAAGGCTTTCTTATCTCTCCTTGCTATTTTGGAACTCTGCATTCAAATGGGAATATCTTTCCTTTTCTCCTTTGCTTTTAGCTTCTCTTCATTTCACAGCTATTTGTAAGGCCTCCTCAGACAGCCATTTTGCTTTTTTGCATATCTTTTTCTTGGGGATGGTCTTGATCGCTGTCCTCTGTACAGTGTCATGAACCTCCATCCATAGTTCATCAGACACTCTATTAGATCTAGTCCCTTAATCTATTTCTCACTTCCACTGTATAATCATAAGAGATTTGATTTAGGTCATACCTTAATGGTCTAGTGGTTTTCCCCATTTTCTTCAGTTTCAGTCCTAATTTGGCTAAGGAGTTCATGATCTGAGCCACAGTCAGCTCCTGGTCTTGTTTTTGCTGACTGTATAGAGCTTCTCCATCTTTGGCTGCAAAGAATATAATCAGTCTGATTTTGGTGTTGGCCATCTGTTGATATCCATGTGTAGAGTCTTCTCTTGTGTTGTTAGAAGAGGGTGTTCGGTATGACCAGTGGATTCTCTTGGCAAAACTCTATTAGCTGTGGCCCTGCTTCATTGTGTACTCCAAGATCAAATTTGCCTGTTATTCCAGGTGTTTCTTGACTTCCTACTTTTGCATTCCAGTCCCCTATAATGAAAAGGACATCTTTTTTGGGTGTTAGTTCTAGAAGGTCTTGTAGATCTTCATAGTACTATTCAACTTCAGCTTCTTCAGTGTTACTGATTGGGGCATAGCCTTGGATTACTGTGATATTGAATGGTTTGCCTTGGAAATGTACAGAGATCATTCTGTCATTTTTGAGATTGCATCCACGTACTGCATTTCAGACTCTTTTTGAACTATGATGGCTACTCCATTTCTTCTAAGGTATTCCTGCCCATAGTGGGAATCATTACCCTGCTGACCTCCAAACCCATCAGTTTGCAGGTATCCCCTTGTTGATAATTGTAGAAGTCAGAACTCTCAGTGGGTATTTCATTTCCTCTCTGAGAGGTGCAGTGAGGTCAAGGGAGATTGTACAGATGGTGTCCACCCCACTGTGTTCCTCCACAGCCTCTCGATATGTGGCGAACCAGAAGTCTGCCCTACATGCTGAAGCTTCAGGGAGTTTGTATCTCATATCATGCACTGTAACCCTTGGCACCCGCATTGGAGAGATAAGCCTGAAAGGTCTGTCTTTGAAAACCAGTTGGGCATATGTTCAGGAATTTGAAGAGACTGTTAGGGAATGAACATTTTATTACTGGATTTTCCAGCCAAGTGACAAGCTAGAGAGATTTTAATCATTATCACAAGTAAAAGTTGTCTCATATATTTCTTAGCTCACTTTGAAGAAAGTATTGTCTCTGTTGCTAATCACTACATTATGCTCAAAGAAAGCCTAGTGGGTTCCCTCAGAAAACACCAATGTTTAAGGCAACCATGTAGAGGATCCTAAAATATGGCTTCCTTTATTACTATTTGATTGCTCTCATAGCAGTTTTTATTATTATTTGTTTAAATCTGTCTCCACATTGGACTCTAAGCTTCATGAGTTGGCTTCATTTGCACTGCGGTTGGTACAAAGTAACAATCAATAAATACTTGTAAATGGAAGGAATTTCTTAATTCCTTATGCTTTAATTCATCAGAACCCTGGCATAACGGGAAAAGAGAGAGATGAACATTAGGGTGCTTGATGGAAATATGAGGAGGTTATTGCTTTTGCTATCAGTCAGGTATATGAAAGTTTACTAGGAAAGAGAAGCAAGCCTTAGTAACAGAACTTAAGTTCAAAGGCCTTAAGTAACCAGAGTGTTCTGTCTTTAATAGAATGGTCTGTCTTGAATGGAAAGGTCTCTGTTTGACTTTGCTTAAAGCCAACCTTCTGACACTGTTACCAAGATTAATGTGTTTTCAAAAAAGAGTTCCTGCTGGTTTCCACGTTACCTATTTTGAACAACAACAACAAAAACCAAGAAGTAATCTTACGGAGTCTGATGGCTCATTTTTCTTCTCAGCACCCTTATATGATAAGCTTTATAATTCCCATTTTATAGGTGAGAAAAATCACTTCTTTTGCTAGCATGTTTTCCAAAATATAGATGCATATTTTGAAACTTGGTACTTTATAAAAAAAAAGAATGTCACCTGCTCAGCCATGTGACAACTTAATTGACACTATATCCCCATAAATTTATGTTTTATTGTTCCTCTTTTACCTGTGAATTAACCAGTTATGACAGAGCCCTAAATCAGTTTCACTAAATTATTTGACCTTTACTCTGGTGATGAAGAAAATATCAGTATATCTACTACTGCTGCCAAAGGAATCTTGGTACATCAGTGTTTTGTGATAGTGGTTTTGGAAAATTAAAATGCCAAGTCATTTGGAGATAATCATGTGCTAAAACACAGCAGTCTTAATTTATTACTGTATAGGCAGCCGAAGTTTTCGATTACTGTTTGTTTTGATCCATTATGCTGCTTTTCTTTCCAAATAAAGAAATCTATATTATAGATTAAGACTTAGCACTTTCAACTTTAGTTAATCTTGATATCTGTTCAGTTCAGTTCAGTCGCTCAGTCATGTCCAATTCTTTGCGACCCCATGAACTGCAGCACACTAGGCCTTGCTGTCCATCACCAGCTCCCAGAGTTTACCCAAACTCATGTCCTCTGAGTCAGTGATGCCATCCAACCATCTCATCCTCTGTCATCCCCTTCTCCTGCCCTCAATCTTTCCCAGCATCAGGGTCTTTTCAAATGAGTCAGCTCTTTGCATGAGGTGGCCAAAGTATTGGAGTTTCAGCTTCAGCATCAGTCCTTCCAATGAACACCCAGGACTGATCTCCTTTAAATAATGTTAATCTCATATGTTATACTTATTGGGCCTTTTGCATATTTCATACTTGGCATAGTTTACTTGTGGTTTGCATCCAGAATTTACTTTTCTTTTTCTTTTAATTATCTCTAATATTAATAGCTGAATACCAGTAGGCTGTATGTGCTTTTTGAGACTTACATTTCATTGTTATCTTAGGATACTAGTTGATAGACTGGGTTTAATTATTTTACTGTCAGAGGTCAAAGTATGATTTTTGAGATCATTATATTGGAATCATTATACTGAAACACAATTATCTAATATAGAGATGTTCATGTAAAGCCCTGGTCACATACTATGTATTTTATATTAAAAGTCAGATAATTGGTATTTAGAGGACCTACCCAAACAGGAAAAATCAAATTTAGGGTCTCATTGATAGGGAAAATGGCACAGGTGTTTTTCATCCATCATATGCTAGCTGCATTTTATAAGAATTTGGCTACATTAAAAGTAATTTTGAAGCCAGGAAAGATAAAGTCCTGTTAAATAAAGTGCAACACGTGAAGTCCTAAGAATGCCAGGAGAAACCCACGTTGTTCCTATGTAATCTTTTAGAGTGAACCTTAAACTCCCAAATTGTTAAGTCTAGAGAGAATGCTCTGAGGAGACAGACTTCTGTGGATTCCTCGACTCCTCTGGATACTTACTTAATGAACTGTGTGAATATTTTATATAATCATGTTGTAAACACATTTGAACAGTGAGGGAAAAGTCAATATTATAGTGACTCATTGGCTTTCAATTTTATATTAAAAACCTTTTAAATGAATATAAGTACTTTATAGTTTTAATCATAGCATGGATCTAGTTTAGTATGCTGGCCTTTTCAATCATCACATAATTAGCAGCAGAATACTGTTTTGGTTTTAAAATGAACCTTGTAATGATATTGTCAACTCTGTCTTCTCTCTCTTTCACTCAAGAAAAACAGCATATAACTTCTCAGATGGATCTTTGTTTTGATTTTGTGCTGTATAATTCTTATTTTCTTCTGTATTATTTCTTCTGGAAGAAGAAATGAGAATCCAGCAGATCTTCACTGTATAAATTATGTGCTACACTGTGTGGTAAGTGTGGGAGAACACAGAAAAGAGTTGACCCTGACATTTATAGCCTAATGATAAAAAGATATATAAACCATACCACAAAGAAGAAAGCAGCATGCTACATAGAAGTCATATTAGATGATACAAGCATGCAGAGGAAGGAACCACTAAGATCAGAAAAAAATGAAGGAGGAAGAAGAGAAGGCTTCAGAAAAGAGGTGGGATGTGAGCTGAATCTGGAAAGAAAAGAAAAGTTCCACATGCAGATATGAGAATGCAGGGCTATGCAGGCTGGGAGAAGAAAACATCATTTTTCATCTTCTTTGATTACTTTTATTATTTTATTATTAGTTCTGAAACAAAATCAAAAGTCTTAATTAGTAAGATTCCATGGGTTTATGGCATTGTCTTAGGTAACAAGCGTATCTCTGAGTTGGAGTATATTTTAATATTCTAAGCAGAAAGAAATTAGAATCTTGATGTACATTATGCACAAAAAACATAAAAATACATTATTACTCTGTAATTAATACTATTTATTTCCCATAATTCAAAATCATCAAATAAATTAGAATGCCATAAAAGTAATTAAGTATGAAAAATTTGCTTTTTATTGACACAGTGAAACCTAAATGGAAAATTTTTCTTAATATTCTGTCTAGCAGTAGTATTTATTGCTTTCAAAATATATTAATTATGCATTTAATCTGCATTTTACTTTGTACTTTAGAAAGTTTCCTAAGTTTTATTTTCCTTCTAATGTGATTTCCATGTTTATTGTTTAGAAATAATTGCATAATGCATATTTCTGGTCTATGTATATGTATGTTAGACTCATAGATGCAAAATTAAAAGTTTCATATTTCTTTATGACATTATAATGAAACTCATTAATAACTACCCTGGGAACAAATTATTAGAAGAAATTATGTCTGAAGCAAAGAAATATAGTATAAAAAGGAGAAAGAACTACTTGTTCACACCAGTAAAGAATTTCAATAATGTTAAAAATATAACAAATTATAAAAGTTTATATTTAAATAATTCATATGCAATGTAAAACACTGAAAAAGAGTCCATTGAAAATTCCTGGCTAATTTGCAACACTTTACCTGAAACTTTAAACATACACATATGCACCTGTAAATTTAAGACTGCTGATACTTGCAACTTATCTTTATTTGATTATCTGTGTGCACTTTCTTTTTTTGGCCTGAAAACAGTCCCTCTCAAATTGATCAGATTTATATTATGTTTAACTTTGATAGTAAATAATTTGTAAAGCTTTCTAAGTCTACTTTTTGTCAGTTATTTGATGCCATAGAATGTGTTGTCATTTGCAATTAACCAAATGTGCAAAAATTTATCACTCATATTTATAGAATCTCAAAGTGCAAATGTTTAATAGCTATATAATTTTTCTTCCAATTATATATATATATTTACAATGATCACATTAGATATAAACTGTCACCTATTTTAAAACAACTTTTTGAAAATAAACATCACCAAATATATGAATATTATCAATTGCAGAAACATTAATATGTGTATGAGGTATATAAGTGTATACATTAATACCTACACAGGCATTTTTTGCTTGTGTTCTATAGTCATTTATTTATACATTTATTTAACAGAAATGTTGTGTCCCTACTGTAGGTGTGGAAGAGACTAGGTGTCAGGAATAGAAAAATAAATGAGATGTAGTCCATGCCTGAGAGTTTACAGTCTCCCACCTGAGGTAGACTTATACACAAATAATTACAGTAAAAGCCTGGTGTTACAGTAGAGTTTTGACTAAAATACTAAACATACAAAGAAGAAACTTTCAAAATGTGCACTATTAAAGCGATACCATTGCAAGAATTGTTTGTGGGAGGAAACGAGCGTTACTCCTCTTGTGTGATGTCAACAGTCCAAATACTGAATCCATTGAATCCAGTGAAAGGCAGGAAATGGCATGTTTTCACTGTTGCTTGGCCATTGCCAGAGAAGGTTGTAGCGTCTTAATGTTGAGCATCCCCAGGCCAGTCCTACCTGCCACACAGACAGTATGCCCAGTTTATCCTAAAATGCATGATGGACGCCACGCTCCTAAACCAAGCCAGGGGAGCCTGCGTGTCCGTCATGTGGGGGTCAGGAATTTCTTTTGGAGATGGGGGTCTGAGCAGAGGGTGTTTGTCCTTTCTGTCACCCCACTCTCCACCTGTTGTTCATCCTCGTGCCACGCATGTCAGCTCTCCCTGCCCTGGAAGGTAGAACTTGGTATTTGGAGAAGTTTCACCTCCAGGGAAGTCGTTCAGGAACAAATCTTGAGTTCAGGAGGCACATTTTCTTTACTTCAGGCTTATGAAACTTAACACGTTCATTTTCCAACCACTTTGGAGAACAGGGACAGATGTGCATCTTTCTTACTGTAGTTACCTCTCTAACCATCCCCTCTCTTTGATTCTAGAATCTTTTTTCTCACTGAATTATTCTAGAATCTAAGATCCCTCACTTCATACATCTTTGTAACTTATGTTTCAGGTAACATTAGAGGAGTGCGCCTTGCTCGGTGCTTGTTAATAAATGGTTTCACAGTGCTGTCCCATGCCCCATGGACTCTTTCCTATTTGTCTTAATGTCAATTTTCATATTCCCTGTTGAGAATGAAATTGCATAAAATACAAGGTTCCTGATTTAATTTTTATAACCTAATTGCTGAATTGGAAGGCACTTGGCATTTTTAATGTGCCAATTTTAAAAATAACTAGAACATGCTTTTGTGTCACATCAATTACTCTTAATAAAAATGTATATACTTACAGGACTTAACCTTTTGTGCCTAACCCATTGCAGCTTTGAAAGATAACCCAGGAAGTGGGAGGAGGCATACCGTGTTGGGCAAGGTAATTTTGGGAAAATGAGCACGTTCAGTGCCTATGGGACAGCAGGAATCACAGTCACTACAAAGCAGGTAGTGGGAGTTGCTAAGCAGATAAGGGCAGTATTTCCAGCATGGCCTTGAGCCAGTAATAACAGAGAGAGAAGACAGAGGAGGCAAGATCTCTTGTGTCCCTTCTTATAAGGGCACTGACCCCATTATGAGTGCTCTGTGCTCACGACCCAGTCACCTCCCAACGGCCTCTCCACACATACCAAATGCATCTCACTGGAGATTATGGTTTCACCATGTGGATTTGGGGAGCAGAGGACTTCAGTTCATACCAGTATCCACAAAATAAGAAGAATGTTATAACTGCTATGATGAATTTTAGAACATGTCTGGGTACTGAGAAATAAGTGACTTTTTTGTGTGTGTAAGGGATATAAAAAAATAGTTGTATAAAGCATGTCACTAATGCACTACATTTTGAAAATTGAGGAGGGTTTGGAGAGAGAAAATATTCAGTTCAGTTCGGTCGCTCAGTCATACCTGACTCTTTGCGACCCCATGGACTGCAGCACGCTTGGCCTCCCTGTCCATCACCAACTCCCGGAGCTTGCTCAAACTCATATCCATTGAGTTGGTGATGCCATCCAACCATCTCATCCTCTGTCATCCCTTTTTCCTCCTGCCTTCAATCTTTCCAAGCATCAGGGTCTTTTCCAAGGGGTCAGTTCTTCGCATCAGGTGGCCAAAGTACTAGAGCTTCATCTTCAGCATCAGTCCTTCCAGTGAATATTCAGAACTGATTTCCTTTGGAAGTGACTGGTTTGATCTCTTTGAAGTCCAAGGGACTCTCAAGAGTCTTCTGCAACACCACAGTTCAAAAAAAGCATCAATTCTTCTGCTGTCAGCTTTCTTTATGGTCCAACTCTCACATCCATACATTACTACTGGAAAAACCATAGCTTTGACCAGATAGACCTTTGTTGGCATAAAATAAGAAATGATGAACTAGAGACTGGTTGCATGAGCTGATCAGAGGGGAAAAGGTAGGAGAATGACTCAAAGTAGCAACTCTAGGCAATGAACAGGATTAAAAAACTGGTTTTGCTAAGGTCAGGTCTAATGCTTGTAGAGTCTCAAGTGGAATTAAATGTGCATGTTGGCCATTTAAAGCCTAACTGTTAAATATGATAAAGATAATGTGTTAAGAGGCTGGCAGGGTGTTGCAGCTTTGGTGATTCACAAAGCAATACTCTATACGAGTACCCTCAAGGGTGTAGAGAGTACCTTTGAAAGGCATAAGCTCCCAGAGTACTTGTATTATTTGTCTGAATCGTTCTTTATAGATTAGAATATTCAGTCACCCAATATGGGAATGGGCATTTACTTATCTTTTTCTATTTTCTCCCTTACGGATCATCAGTTTTGATCAAGTGATTAGGAAAATAAAGTTAGAAAACAAAATTTCTTATCTTCCAAATGTCTAATTTATCCAGTTATGAGAAACCACACTAATCCTCAAAAATATTTAGCCTTTCTCTGCATATTTATGATAAAATTAACCAAGACATTATTAATAGAATACAAAAACAATTAAGATTACTGTAAAGTTGTTGCCATTAGCTAAGCTCACATTTTAAGCAAATGAGCTAAGACTTAAAAAAAAAAGTAATTGGCTTTAACTAACATGTTCTCCAAAACAAGTGGATAAAACTGCTGAAGCTTTAGTCTCTTTAGTACTGAAAGAGATTTTGGTCTGTGATACCATCACTCAGGAACTGTGCATCTTGCATGTGGTTTGTCTTCCTGTGAGAACTGAGGTATCTTGCTATGTAACAAATTACCCCCAAATTTGGCAGCTTAAAAAACCCAAACATTTATTACTTCATAATCTGTGGGTTAGAAACCTGCAAGTGGCTTAGTGGTGTGTGCCTCTGGTTTAGGGTCTGTCACAAACTGAAATGAAGTTGGTGGCCTAGGCTAAAGTCATCTCAAGACCCACTGGTAGAGGATTACTTTCAACATGATTCACCTGGTTCCTGGCAGGTCTCAGAAGATCTGAGATTCTACAGGAATATCCGTGGTACCTTTATTCATAATAGCAAAAAATTGGTAATAGGTCAAGTTTATCAACTGAAGAATGAGCAAAAAAATTTTGTGGATTCATACAATGGAATATTATTGATGACATAAAATAAAATATTGAATCATAGAACAGTCCATCTCAAAATAATGAAGCCAAACATAAAGAGTACATACTATATAATTTCCTTTATACACAATTCTAAACAATGCAAATTAATCTGTAGTGACAGAAAGCTGAGAAGTAATAGCCGTGGTATAGAGGGACTGCAAGGAGTGGGGGAAAACTTTTGAATATGAAGAAAATATTCTATAACGTGATTGAGGCATTGATTTCACGGGTAAACCAACTGTTAAAATTCATTGAACTATCAGTTAAAATAACTTACTTGTATGTAAGTTATACATCAATAAAACTGATGAAAATATTTTAGCATAAGTGAACTCAATAAATGTACCGAAAGCAAATCAAATGCTCCAGTGTTTTTGTACTATTTTATTTATTTGGCCGCATCAGGTCTTGGTTGTGGCACGCAGGATGTTTGCAGTGCTCAGCCTCTCTAGTTGTGGTCTGGGGACTCAGTAGTTATGGCGCATGAGCTTAGTTGCTCCACGGCATGTGGGATCTTAGTTCCCCAACCAGGGATTGAACCTGCACCCTCTGAATTGCAAGGTGGGTTCTTAACCACTGAACTACCAGGGAAGTCCCTAAATGTTCCAATTTGATGACAAGCAAATCCCATTGTTTTGATGCTATTTATCAACAATGAAAAATAATCTCAGAGGCAAAGATATTACAAAAATTTTAAGTATCAAAAACTATAGAATACAGAAAAAAAAATCCTACTATGTTTAATGGTTATCTCCTCACCATAACACTATGACCTGTATTTTAAAATTGCAGTGATCTTGTGATGTGCTAGGTTAGAATTGCAATTTCAAACATTTGTCATATTCCTAATTTTTTTCTATTGCCAGCTCAGTTCAGTTTGGTCGCTCAGTTGTGTCCAACTCTTTGAGACCCCATGGACTGCAGCACACCAGGCCTCCCCGTCCATCACCAACTCCCGGAGTTTACTCAAACTCATGTCCATTGAGTTGGTGATGCCATCCAACCATCTCATCCTCTGTCATCCCCTTCTCCTCCTGCCCTCAATCTTTCCCAGCATCAGGGCCTTTTCAATTATCTGATTTCATATAAATGCATTTTCTTACGTATGCGTTTGAATTGATTATGAGTAAACAAACTTGAAAAATTACATCATTAGTAAATGAGTGAAAGTCTGAGAGCAAAGTTATTTTCTATTCAGTACATTTTTTAAAAAGCGTCATTACAACTTGTCTAAAAGACATTCCTGGAGATAGTTCTGATTATTATGCTCATAAGTAACGATTCCATCATTTAAAGTAAAATACTATTAAAGATTTAAGTGGTATATTAAAGCAGTATGTCTTCTACTGTGTTCCTATATTCTTAATAAATGCTACAGTGTTAAAATGCAGTTATATTCCAGCATGTATCTAGAATAGCAGTATACATAATGTTTCAATAACAATGTTTGCTTATAATATTACAGCCGTATGGATTTATCTATAATATTTTCTGTAATAACAATATAGTTATGTAATAGCATTTTTATAATTTATTCACATGACAGATTTTCATAGTATGGTAATATTATTATTCTTTTCAGCATTTTTCTTGAATGGGAGCAAGCAGGTTGTTAAAAACATGATGTTTAGGGACTAGGATCCAGGGTATAATCTTTCTTTTTCCCTGAAAAATCAGTTTCTCTTTCTATCATTTCTTTTAATTACATATATATGTATGTATTTCTGCATTTGTTAAGGGTGATGGTTTGTATTAAGGGATATTACTCATAAATAGAAGAGAGAATGGTGTGAAAATCCTGAAAGCTCTTCATGTACATTCATTTTGCATTTCATAATTAAATATGTGAAACCTAACGTGGTCCTATTCCACCATCCAGTTTGTATACCCAGGCCAAGATTTGAATGCTTGGGTCCATGCTACTGTTCTGCTTGGAATCTTTCACCTCTTACCAGTTGGACTTAAAAGGAATGGCATGAGTTAGGGTAGGTCTTCAGGTAAGTGTGAGTTTGATGAGGCAGTAGGGTGGAAAAAACTAACAATGGAAGAACAGATGTGAATAGTAATGAGAAATAGCCACTACAGACACATAGATGGATGCTGGAGAGCAAGAAGGGATCCTGCGTGGTGAGTGATTCTCTGAGAAGTCATGGGCAGAGGGGACAGAGGATCTGTGGAATGCAGTTGATTCATGAGAGGTTAAGGACTCGACCATCTGGTAAAAGTGCTCATTTAATATTAGGTTAAAATGAAATTATCGACTCACTTAGTAGTTTGGAGAGGACCTTTCATCTCTCAGAAGGTAGGCTGTGAATTTATTAAACATTTAAAAGAGATGTCTGAAGACTGAGAGGTGTTCTCTGAGACTTCAGTGAGACCATGGATGATGTCAGTTCAGTTCAGTTCAGTCGCTCAGTCATGTCCGACTTTTTGCATCCCCATGAATTGCAGCACACCGGGCCTCCCTGTCCATCACCAACTCCCGGAGTTTACTCAGACTCATGTCCATTGAGTTGGTGATGCCACCCAACCCTCTCATCCTCTGTCGTCTACTTCTCCTCCTGCCTTCAATCTTTCCCAGCATCAGGGTCTTTTCCAATGAATCGGTTCTTCGCATCAGGTGGCCAAAGTATTGGAGCTTCAGCTTCAACATCAGTCCTTCCAATGAATATTCAGGACTGATTTCCCTTAGGATGGACTGGTTGGATCTCCTTTCAGTCCAAGGGACTCTCAAGAGTCTTCTCCAACACCGCAGTTCAAAAGCGTCAATCTTCAGGGCTCAGCTTTCTTTATAGTCCAACTCTTACATCCGTACCTGACTACTGGAAAAACCATAGCTTCGACTAGATGGGCCTTTGTTGGCAAAGTAATGTCTCTGCTTTTTAATAAGCTGTCTAGGTTGATCATAACTTTTCTTCCAAGAGGCGAGCATCTTTTA
The DNA here is from genome assembly GCF_910594005.1 of Cervus elaphus. Classification (NCBI taxonomy): domain Eukaryota; kingdom Metazoa; phylum Chordata; class Mammalia; order Artiodactyla; family Cervidae; genus Cervus; species Cervus elaphus. The sequence goes on from NC_057846.1 coordinate 28,295,352, forward strand.
ATTTCATGGCTGCAGTCTGCACCTGCAGTGATTTTGGAGCCCCCAAAATAAAGTCTGTTACTGTTTCTACTGTTTCCCCGTCTATTTGCAATGAAGTGATAGGACCAGATGCCATGATCTTGGTTTTCTGAATGTCGAATTTTAAACCAGCTTTTTCACTCTCCTCTTTCACTATCACCTAGAGGCCCTTTAGTTCTTCTTCGTTTTCTGCCATAAGGGTGATGTTATTTGCATACTGAAGTTATTGATATTTCTCCCGGCAATCTTGATTCCAGCTTGTGCTTCATCCAGCCCAGCATTTCTCATGATGCACTCTGCATATAAATTAAATAATCAGGGTGACAATATACAGCATTGATGTACTCCTTTCCCAATTTGGAACTAGTCTGTTGTTCCATATCCAGCTCTAACTGTTGCTTCTTGACCTGCATACAGGTTTCTCAGGAGGCAGGTCAGGTGGCCTGGTATTCCCATCTCTTTCAGAATTTTCCACAGTTTATTGTGATCCACATAGTCAAAGGCTTTGGCATGGTCAATAAAGCAGAAATAGATGTTTTTCTGAAACTCTTGCTTTTTCGATGATACAACGGATGTTGGCAATTTGATCTCTGGTTCCTCTGCCTTTTCTAAATCCAGCTTGAACATCTGGAAGTTCATGGTACACGTACTGTTGAAGCCAGGCTTGGAGAATTTTGAGCATTACTTTGCTAGCGTGTGAGATGAGTGCAATTGTGTGGTAGTTTGAATATTCTTTGGCATTGCCTTTCTTTAGGACTGGAATGAAAACTGATGTTTTCCAGTCCTGGGCCACTGCTGAGTTTTCCAAATTTGCTGGCATATTGAGTGCAGCACTTTCACAGCATCATGTTTCAGGATTTGAAATAGCTCAACTGGAATTCCATCACCTCCACTAGCTTTGTTTGTAGTGATGCTTCCTAAGGCCCACTTGAGTTCACATTCCAGGATGTCTGGCTCTAGATGAGTGATCACACCATCATGGTTATCTGGGTCATTGAGATCGTTTTTGTATAGTTCTTCTTTGTATTCTTGCTACCTCTTCTTAATATCTTATGCTTCTGTTGCTGCTGCCGCCATACTATTTCTGCTATTGTGCCCATCTTTGCATGGGATGTTCCCTTGGTATCTCTAATTTTCTTGAAGAGATCTCTAGTCTTTCCCATTCTATTGTTTCCCTGTATTTCTTTGCATTGATCGCTGAGGAAGGCTTTCTTATCTCTCCTTGCTATTCTTTGGAACTCTGCATTCAAATGGGTGTTTCTTTCCTTTTCCCTTTCTCCTTGCCTTTCCCTTCTCTTCTTTTCACAGCTATTTGTAAGGCCTTCTCAGAAAACCATTTTGCCTTTTTCATTTCTTTTTCTGGGGATGGTCTTGATCTGTGTCCCCTGTACAATGTCACGAACCTCTGTCAACAGTTCTTCAGGCACTGTATCTGTCAGATCTAATCCCTTGAATCTATTTCTCACTTCTACTGTATAATCATAAAGGATTTGATTTAGGTCATACCTGAATGGTCTAGTGGTTTTCCCTACTTTCTTGAATTTAAGTCTGAATTTGACAACAAGGAGTTCATGATCTGAGCCGCAATCAGCTCCAGGTCTTGTTTTTGCTGACTATATAGAGCTTCTCCATCTTTGGCTACAACAAATACAATCAATCTGATTTCGGTGTTGACCATCTAGTGATGTCCATGTATAGAGTCTTCTCTTGTGTTGTTGGAAGAGGGTGTTTGCTATGACCAGTGCGTTCTCTTATCAAAACCATTAGCCTTTGCCCTGCTTCATTCTGTACTCCAAAACCAAATTTGCCTGTTACTCCAGGTGTCTCTTGACTTCCTACTTTTGCATTCCAGTCCCCTATAATGAAAAGGACATCTTTTTTGGGTGTTAGTTCTAGAACATCTTGTAGGTCTTCATAGAACTGTTCAGCTTCTTCAGCATTACTATTCAGGGCATAGACTTGGATTATTGTGATATTGAATAGTTTGCATTGGAAATGAACAGAGATCATTCTGTCATTTCTGAGATTGCATCCAAGTCATTCATTTCAGACTCTTTTGTGGACCATGATGGCTACTCCATTTCTTCTAAGGGATTCTTGCCCACAGTAGTAGATATAATGGTCATCTGAGTTAAATTCACCCATTCCAGTCCATTTTAGTTCGCTGATTCCTAAAATGTCGATGTTCACTCTTGCCGTCTCCTGTTTGACCACTTCCGATTTGCCTTGATTCATGGGCCTAACATTCCAGGTTCCTGTGCAGTATTGCTCTTTACAGCATTGGAGTTTACTTCCATCACCAGTCACGTCCACAGCTGGATGGGTTGTGGACGGACGGATGATGGTGGAGAGTTCTTACAAAACGTGGTCTACTGGAGAAGGGAATGGCAAACCACTTCAGTATTTTTGCCTTGAGAACCCCATGAACAGTATGAAAAGGCACAAAGATATGACCCTGAAAGAGAAACTCCCCAGGCCGGTAGGGGCTCAATATGTACTGGAGAGCAGTGGAGAAATAACTCCAGAAAGAATGAAGAGACGGAAACAAAGCAAAAACAACACCCAGCTGTGGATGGATGATGTACTTCTTGATAAAGTAAAGCACATTGAAATGTTACTTCTTGTAACATGTAAAGATTACATGTTCTTGTAATTCTTAAAGAAGTGGAAAATAAATGATACATTGCTAAAATAAAGTTGTGAGCATGTAATCTTTTGTGAATTTTCCCATGACCTGAAGTTCTGTGTTTAACGAGTAGATTTGGTCAGTTCATGAAACATTAATCATCAGAGGAAGATAGACTTAAAAAAATTTTGATTTGTATATGTATAAAAGGGATTCAACAAGTTTCTTGTTCGGCTTTGTAGCTGGCTCACAGTAAAAATGGAACTCAGAAATTTTTATTTTCCACCCCACTGATTCAATCACACTGATGAGGCAAAAGCAGTTCTGTCTTGAAAAATTACTTTAAACATGGCAATAAATCAAACCAAAAGCAACTTATACAGATTCTTTTATCTCTTCTTCTGACAAATTCAGCTATTGGCATTATAACAGTTTTGAGTAACAAACCAATTTGTATGTATCATGTCAATCTTACTCACAAATTTTAAATTGTCCCAAAGTTCACATGTTTTTTCAAAGTTTAAATTTTGTTAAATACAGCTTTAAATGAAAGGAGAACATACTTACACTGGATCCTTCACGGTGATCTTATTTTAGTTTATCATTTCAGTTTTATTTCCTTTTGCCCTACATCACAAATACAGCTCACTTCACCCCAAATTCCACGGCTAGTTATTTGACAAATCCATTTCGTGACTTAGCAAACATGAATCCTTTACCTACCTGGCATGCTTCTCCCCACAAAACCTTGTCTCTATAAAACTTTTAAAACCTCTCTAGGTCCAATTCAGTTACTGCTCTGCCAAGGAACGTTCTAATCATTTCTACAAACTATTCTTGTTATGATGGACTTTGTGTGTGTGTGTGTGTGTGTGTGTGTGTGTATGTGTGTTAAGTGTATAAAATCAGCATCCTATCCACTTCTGGGAGATCCACCTCCTACCTGCTTCAGTGATTTAAATGTGAATGTCTTTATTTTATAAACCTTTTAAAATGCTGATTAGATTACGAGTTGGCATCTTATGAAGAAAATCAAGTCAATTACAGTACCTTCTACCCCGCACTGTAGTTAACAGGCTTGAGTGTTAGCATCTGACTGACAAAAGACCAATTGTTACCTTTCCTTGTAATTACTACTTGAAGCTGGAAAGGTCTCTTTCAGGTGATGAAGCTGAGCTGTAATACCGAAGACACTCACACCATAGATTGTAGCATTTCAGGTGATAATTATTATCTCCTTCAGGTTTGTCTGTATTGTCTTATTTTTTTAATGATGAGAAATATTACTTTAAAAACCAGGGTGGGGCTGGGGGGAGCAGGAGTACTAGTTAAATTTAGAAAACAAAAGATACTGAAAAAGTTGTGATTTTTTTTTTTAAAAGAATATTTACCTAGCAACAATTAAGCCTTGTAGGTTAACTTCCAGTGAAGTCAGCTTACAGTAAAATCTTGCGGTCTCTTGAGTAAGACCAGCCCATTCTCAATTCCGTGGCTCTACACTTAACTTTGGTAAGTTCCCTAACCTCTCTGTGCCCGCTATTTATTCATCTGTAAAATGGGGATTATAATACCACCTGCATCTCACAGGTTTGCTCTGAAGATTGAAAGATAAAGTATGCAAAGAGCTCAATGCAGGGATAGTAAAACCTTAGAGGTTTCTGTTACTTCTGTTCGAGGAACTCTTTTAACCAACCTTTACACGATAACTCACTGTGAGTGTTCCTTGTTTTCTCTGTGGGAACATGCTAACTTTTGTCCAGTTCACCCTGAAAACTTAAGGTTAGTTGATTCCTTTTTGGTGTGCCTGTATTCTTCTGCTCTCACAAAAAAAGTATTTTCTTCCCAAAAGCGACTTTCGTTTGGTCTCAATTGTGTTCCTTCTAAGGGTACTTTTAGGTATAATTTTGCAGTTTAGCAAAACATTATGAAAACCATTGAAATATGAGTGTGGAAAGAAATGCTAATAACTGAAAAAATATTTCAAAGTTGGATTTATGCAATATAAAAACCTAGAAAGTTTTGCTCATAAAGTAGCTCTGTAGAAGTCTGTCATTTTTTCTGAACCAACCCTGAAGACTATAGATTGATTTCCATGGTGTATTAAAAAAAAATAACATAGAACTCAGAGGAAAAAACTTGCCGCTTCATGTAAAATGTTATGTTAGTTCAAATTTTCATTTAGAGTAAAATACTTGGAGTGTGTATGTATATGTATGTACACGTATATATGTAAGATTATATATAATACATACATATAATATAAAAAACCTTTTATGACTTCCATTTAACAAAATTTTCCATTTAACCTGTCAATTACAAGTCTTGATGGCAAAGATAAATATGCTTCAATTAGATTTCCTTCCAGTTGGAATCATATTCAGAGTGGCTGCACTCATTATTCTCTGTTGGTTTCCTCAGATGGACCAGTCTCGTATAACATGTTGTTAATTTTTGGAGTAGAAAAAAGAATACTTGGTAACTTTTTTCAGTTAGTAGATCACAGTCAAGCACAGCTGAAACTACTTTTGAATAATTAAAAGCAGGATCTTTGAGGAAGAAAATGTGGACATCATTATTTTTATCTGCCAAGTCTAATATTTAAAGGTTTTATAGATACTCTGGCATCAGATAGCCTTGTTTTAATTATTTTATCATCCCTTTCACTCAGTCTCAATTCTTTCTCAGTTTCAAATTGAAATATAGCTGTCCTAACTTAGTAATCAACTCTTATCATGGCAGACGTTGATACCGCCGCTAACTCCTTTAGGATTTACTAATCATCTTTCCAGGCTCCATACTACTGGTTCCTATACTGTAGAGAGCCTCAAAATAACTTGAGCAGCTTGTTAAAAAACATCCCCCACTACTTACCCCCAAATTGCTTTTATCAGAACCTCTAGTCTGTTTGACTGAGATATACACCAAATTTGTATTGGATTGTTTATTTAATAATAATTCTAACTTGTAACACTATGTCAGTGTACTAGAAGAATCTTCTATCTCTTATTTTCTGTATTTTTCCCCTTAATTTGGTAAAAGCCATTTTTATATGCATATTTTCAGATTCTTTTCCATTGTAGATTATTACAAAATATTGAATGTAGTTCCCTGTGCTATACAGCAGGTCCATGTTGTTTATCTAATTTATGTATAGTAATGTGTATATGTTAATCCCAAACTCTTCTTAGCAGTCATTGGGGGAAAACGAGTTGCAGAAAAGGAAACATTAATGTATAAATCAATACATGAAATCTCTGGGGTCTCTATCACACTCTTTGAAACCTTATTTGAAATAAGGAGACAGTTCTGATACTAGAAGGCCACACAGAGTCTTGAATAGTTGAAAACTTGAATTATCATAGAATTGCTTCATCAGGTTTAAAGAACTAGTCCAGAAGGTCACAGAGAATAAGGGGTTAGGATTCATTCAAATAAATGGTCAAGTATTAGTAGATAGCATTTAAATGGGAAGAGGAAGGAAGCCTAGACATGATTGTCTGGGGAAGAGGCTGGGCAAACCTAGTACCTGGTCCATCATTACGTATAGCATGTGGTGTGAGGACAAGAAATGAAATGGGTTGGGGATTACTGAAAAAGGGAAGTAAAAGATGTAAAATGCATTTAGTTTATTCTTTAAACTTTGAAAATTATCTTCTTTTATTTATATACATTTAGAGACAGCTACCACCATTTTTATGTTTCTAATAATGCTGTTAACAGTATTGTACATAAATCCTCATTCACACTTTTGATAATTTTTTTAGGATACATAATATTTTAAAAGGTTCTGGCATTTGATGCCTAACTCAAAACATTATTAACAAGTTACCCTGACTTGCAACATTTTTTTGTTTTAGTTTTGCTGCTATAATAATTCTGATGATTATAACTGATGGATCAGTTGTTACACTAGTTTCACATTCTTATTAGAACACTATGATATTTTTTTATTTGTAAAGCACTTTTGAATTTATTTTAAATCATTTTTATTGCAGTATCATTGATTTGCAGGTATACAGCATAGTGATTCAATATTTTTATAGATTATGTGCATTTCAAGTTATGATAAAGAAATTCACAGGCAGTTCAGTGGTTAGGACTCCATGCTTCCACTGCAGGGGGCATGGGTTTGATACCTGGTTGGGGAAATAAGATCTTGAATGCCATGGCCAAAATTTACAAAATAAAGTTATGATAATATATTCCCTGTGCTAAAGGATATATCCTTCTGACTTACTTACTTTTTGTACAGTAGTTTGTACCTCGTAATCTGTGACTGCCATCATGCCTCCCCCACTCCCCTCACCCAATTTGTAATCACTAGTTTATTCTCTGTATCTCTGTTTCTGTTTCAGTATATTCATTTGTTTATTTTTTGGGTTTCATATCTAAGTGATAATATACAGTATTCGTCTTTCTCTATCTGCCTTATTTCATTATATACTCTGCAGGCCCACCCATGTTGTTGCAGATTTCATTCTTTTTTATGACTAATATTCCATTGTGTTTATACACCACGTCTTCTTTATCCATTCATCTGTTGATAGACATTTAGGTTGCTCTCATGTCTTGGCTATGCTAAATAATGCTGCTATAAAGGATCCATGAATCTTTTAGAATTAGTTCCTTTTTTTTCTTTCCAGATATATACCAAGGAGTGAAATTGGTCAGTCCTATCATAGTTCCATTTTTAGTTTTCTGAGGAACCTCCATACTGTTTTCCAAAGGGCCTGCACCAATTTATACTCTCACCAGCAGTAATAGTATTTACTAAGTTGCCTTTTCTCCATATCCATGCCAACATTTATTTGTGATGTTTTGATGATGGCTATTCTGATAAGTGTGAGGTGATAGCTCATTGTGGTTTTGATTTGCATTTATCTGATGATTAGTGATGTTGAGCATTTTTCATGTGCCTATATGTCTTTTGTGGAAAATATTTCTATTCAGGTCTTCTCCCAGTTTTTAAGAAGTCTTATTTTTTTTGACATTGAGCTTTATGAGCTATTTATAAATGTTGGGTATTAATCCCTTATCAGTCATATCATTTGCAAGTACTTTCTTCCATTCAGTAGGTTGTCTTTTTGTCTAGTTGATGGTTTTTTTGTTGTTGTGCAAAAGATTTAAAATTTAATTAGGTCCGATTTGTTTAGTTTTGCTTTTATTTCCTCACCTTAAGGAGACAGATCCAAAAACATATTGCTGTGAATCATGTCAAAGAATGATCTTCCTATACTTTCTTTGACAAGTTTTGTGGTTTCTAGTGTTACATTTAGATCTTTATTCCATTTTGAGTTTATTTTTGTATATAGTGTGAGAATATGTTCTAATTTTCATTCTTTTACATGTAGCTGTCCAGCTTTTCCAGCACCACTTGTTGAAGAGACTGTCTTTTTATATTGTATATACTTCCCTCCTTTGCAATAGGTTAATTGACGATAATTGTGTGGCTTTGTTTCTTGGCTCTCTATTATGTTTCATGGATCTATGCGTCTGTTTTAGCGTCAGTACCATAATACTTCGATTACTATAGCTTTGTAGTATAGTCTGAAGTCGGGGAACCTGATATCTCCCATTTTCTTCTTTTTTCCTTAAGATTGCTTTGGCAGTCATCTATTCTTTTCCATAGTTCAGTTAGCATTCTTATTTAATGCTTTGAATTCTTAGTAAATTATTTATCTCTATGTCATCAGTTGTTTTTTCAGGGTTTTTTCCTTATTCTTTCATTTGAAACACCTTCCTCCAGCTTCTCATTTTGCTTAACTTTCTCTGTCTCTATGACATTATGAGACAGTTCTTGTCTGTAGGGTGATTTTTGTGGGAGCATCCTTATACAGTTTCTGTGTGCCCAGTGGCTTTGGTGGGAGGTGTAGTTTTGATGTGTTTGGGAGGGGAGGGGAGCTCAGCATCTTCTTATTTTGCCATTTTGCTCCTCATCTCCTCTCCTGTGCTTCCTTTTATTAATCTCTATTTAAAAATTATCTATTCTTCAGACCTTCATATTTACATCAAGATTTCTCACCTTGGTGCTGTTGATATTTTGGGCTGGATAATTCTTTGCTGTGGTTACTGTCCTCGGCATTGCAGGGTCTTTAGCAGTATCATTGGCCTCTCCCAGCTAAATGCCAATAGCAGCCCCCATGAAGATAGTAATAAAATGCGTCTCTAGATGTTGTGAAATATTCTCTGGGAGTAAATGTGTACCTGATTGAAAAGCACTATTATAAATAAACTGTGACCTAACTTTTAATGAAAAATAAATTCTATTAGCAATTTTGATTGGCATTGAATTCATCCTATAAATATAAGTGTAAAGAATCATCTTGACAATGTTCATTGTTCTTAAGCAAATTCTCTTAGTACAAGCAATGAATTTCTAGCCTGTCTTCTTAAAGGTTCACAGATGTGTTCTCCTTTCCTACAAAATATGTGTTGTCCACTAATATTGTTTCCATTTTCCACAATATGAGAAATTTATGGCTAAAGGAATGTTAGGAAAAATGGTAATCTTAATTTATGAAATATTTTGTAATGACTGTGTATATGTGCACTTTTGTATTTGAGTTGGCATGGACATAAGACTATATGTAGTGTGGGAATTTAGGAAAAACTTAAGTTAGGTGGCTTCTACTTGCAATACAAGGAGAGGCTCAACTTTCTGAAAAACTCTTTGTGAATAATGGGACAGGGAGTCAGCTGTGTGCAATAGATGGAGACTGGAAATGATAAACCTGTGAGTAGTACCCATGATTTTAAGGCCACCAGATTTGATCAATACTGGCAAATATGCTATTGGCAAAACAGCAGATGTCTCATTTCTGTTGTTGTGCTGGACTCTGTTTGAAGAAAAAGTTCTATAAAGCCTTGTATAATCAATTTTCTCAGTTTTCGTTTTTGCTATTGACCTTTGGTTTTTGAAAAATTAAGTTGGCTACCAGAAAGAATGTAAATTTCCAAGAAAATAAAGGAGAATTGAGATGAAATAAAACTTCAATCTGCATTCCCATTCAAAAAATAGTGTTTTGCATATCCTAGCCCTATAATTAATTAATATCATATCCCTATAGTTAATCCTGAAGATTATATACATATTTTAATATGTTGTTGAGAATCTTTCCTTGGCTGCTATCACTACAAATATGAATTTGAAAGAAATGTAGAATGCCATCCATACTCTGTACAGGATTAAATCTTGCTTTGCCTCCACGCCCCCCAAACCAGAGAGGACACATTTACCTATAGGATGAACCATGTAAATACATATTCTGTTACAAAATCTTTAGACTTTTCATTCTTATGTGTTATCTAATATAAATATTAGGATGTTGTAAAAGCCTGACCTGAATTAAAATACTAAGTAAAATTTACTGAGGCAGTGAATTTTACAAACTGTGTATAATAATGTCTGCATCATCAAAAACCATAAACCTTACAAATCTCTAAAAGAACTCTTAACTATAAGTGATTGAACTGAGATATGGATGAATCCTAAGTAACAGACAGTAAAATGTTTTTAAGGAGAAAATCCAGTATGTTAGGTAAGGAGCAAAAAAACACAGGCATGTCTTGGTATTAATCCTATATTTTAGCAACAGTTTTTCATAGTGATGGGGCTTCCGGGGGTAACTCAGTTGGTAAAGAATCCACCTGCAGTGCAGGAGACCTGGTTCGATTCCTGGGTCTGTAAGTTCTCCTGGAGGAAAGAATAGGCTTCCCACTCCAGTATTCTTGGGCTTCCCTGGTGGCTCAGCTGGTAAAGAATTTGCCTGCAATAATAATGCTCTTTCTGAAGCAGGACTCAGTGCCTGAGTATGGAAAATCAGGCCTGATGTAAATTTTTACAGCAAAGAGATGTAAGAGTTATAAGTGGTCAGATTCTATAAACTGAAGTTATCTTCAAGTATGGGACTTCTAGTCACATCTTCACTACATTGATTCAAGTTGCTGTCATATATAAAGCATTGCATGGATCCATGAAACTTTCACTAATCTTGAAAGTGAATAGAACACTTTAGTAGCAAAAGCAAATTGGTTTTGAGAGGAAAAAAAGAAAGAAATCTCTCTGGGACCTAGTTTCATCCTTTCCAAAAGGAATCCATTTGATTTTAGTGATAATAAACAGACACAAAATTTTAAAAACTGTTCATTTCTGACTTAGAAGAAAGCAATGTCAAGGAAATATGACTAATTTTACAACATTATCTTTTTAAAAATAACATAGAGACTTCAGTAATTTGTTGTGGTCGGGCTCATGGTTGATTTTTGTTGGTTTGCTTCAGAAGAGATGATCATACTTTGTGGAAGTATTTAAATGGGAGTGGAAACATTCTTTAGGTTTTTTTTTTAATTAGTTTTTAAAAATTGAAGGATAATTGCTTTACAGAATTTTGTTGTTTTCTGTCAAACCCCAACATGAATCAGCCATAGGTATACATATATCCCCTCCCATTTGAACCTCCCTTTCATCTCCCTCACCCTCCCAGCCTGCTAGATTGATACAGAGCCCCTGTTTGAGCTTCCTGAGACACACAGCAAATTCTCATTGGCTCCCTATTTTACACATGGTAATGTAAGTTTCCATGTTATTCTTTCCATACATCTCACCCTCTCCTCCCCTCTCCCCTTGTCCATAAGTCTATTCTCTATGTCTGTTTCCTCATTGTTGCCCTGTAAATAAATTCTTTGGTACCACTCTTCTAGATTCCATATATATGCATTAGAATACGGTATTTGTCTTTCTCTTTCTAACTCACTTTAGTCTGTATAATAGGTTCTAGGTTCATTCACCTCATTAGAATTGACTCAAATGTGTTCCTTTTATGACTGAGTAATATTCCATTGGGTATAGGTATCACAACTTCTTTATCTATTCATCTGTTGATGGACATCTAGGTTGCTTCCATGTTCTAACTATTGTAAATAGTGCTGCAGTGAACAATGGGATACATATGTCTCTTTCAATTTTGGTTTCCTCAGGGTATATGCATAGGAATGGGATTGCTGGGTCATATGGTGGTTTTATTCTTAGTTTTTAAAGGAATTTCCATACCATCTTCCATGCTGGCTGTATCAATTTACATTCCCACCAAAAGTGCAAGAGTGTTCCCTTTTCTCCACACCCTGTCCAGCATTTACTGTTTGGAGACTTTTTTGATGAGGGCCATTCTGACCCATGTGAGGTGATATCTCATTGTAGTTTTGATTTGCATTTCTCTAATAATGAGTGATGTTGAGCATCTGTTCATGTGTTTGTTAACCATCTGTATATCTTCTTTGGAGAAATGTCTGTTTAGGTCTTTTCCCCACTTTTTGATTGGATTGTTTGTTTTTCTAGTATTGAGTTGCATGAGCTGCTTGTATATTTTGGAAATTAATCCTTTTTCAGTTGTTTCATTTGCTATTATTTTCTCCCATTCTGAGGGTTGTCTTTTCACCTTGCTTATAGTTCCCTTTGCTGTGCAAAAGCTCTTAAGTTTAATCAGGGCCCACTTGTTTGCTTTTGTTTTTTATTTATATTGCTCTAGGAGGTGGGTCATAGAGGATCTTGCTTTGATTTATGTCATCAAGTGTTCTGCCTATGTTTTCCTTTAAGAATTTTATAGTTTCTGGTCTTACATTTAGGTCTTTAATCCATTTTGAGTTTATCTTTGTGTATGGTGTTAGGAAGTGTTCTAATTTCATTCTTTTACATGTAGCTATCCAGTTTTCCCTGGAGAAGGCAATGGCACCCCGCTCCAGTACTCTTGCCTGGAAAATCGCATGGACGGAGGAGCCTGGTAGGCTGCAGTCCATGGGGTCGCGAAGAGTCAGACGTGACTGAGCGACTTCACTTTCACTTTTCACTTTTATGCACTGGAGAAGGAAATGGCAACCCACTCCAGTGTTCTTGCCTGGAGCATCCCAGGGATGGGGTCGCACAGAGTCAGACACGACTGAAGTGACTTAGCAGTAGCAGTAGCATCCAGTTTTCCCAGCACCATTTATTGAAGAGGCTCTCTCTGCCCCATTGTATATTCTTGCCTACTTTGTCAAAAATAAGGTACCCATAGGTGCATGGGTTTATTTCTGGGCTTTCTATCTTGTTCCATTGGTCTATATTTCTGTTTTTGTGCCAGTACCTTACTGTCTTGATGACTGTAGCTTTGTAGTATAATCTGAAGTCAGGAAGGTTGATTCCTCCAGCTCCATTCTTCTTTCTCAACACTGCTTTGGCTATTTGGGGTCTTTTGTGTTTCCATATGAATTGTGAAATTTTTTGTTCTAGTTCTGTGAAAAATGCCATTGGTAATTTGGTAGGGATCACACTGAATCTGTAGATTGCGTTTGGTGGTATAGTGTTTTTCACAATATTGATTATTCCTACCCCAGAACATGGAATATCTCTCCATCTGTTTATGTCATCGTTGATTTCTTTCATTAGTGTCTTATAATTTTCTGTGTACAGTTCTTTTGTCTCCTTACTAGGTAGGTTTAATCCTAGGTACTTCTTTTTGTTGCAATGGTGAAAGGGATTGATTTCTTAATTTCTCTTTCTGATTTTTCATTGTTAGTATATAGAAATGCAAGTGATTTCTGTGTAAGTATATAGAAATGCAAGTGATTTCTGTGTATTGATTTTGTATCCTGAAACTTTGCTAAATTCACTGATTAGTAATTTTCTGATAGTATCTTTATGGTTTTCTATGTACAGTATCATGTCATCTGCAAACAGTGAGAGCTTTACTTCTTTTCTGATCTGGATTCCTTTTATTTCTTTTTCTTCTCTGATTGCTGTAGCTAGGACTTCCAGAAATATGTTGAATAATAGTGGCGAAAGTAGACACACTTGTCTTGTTCCTGATCTTAGGGGGAATGCTTTCAATTTTTCACCATTGAAAATAATGTTTGCTGTAGGCTTATCATATATGGCCTTTACCGTATTGAGGTATGTTTCTTCTATGCCCATTTTTTGAAGTGTTTTAATCATAAATGGATGCTGAATTTTGTCACAGGCTTTTTCTGTGTCTATTGAGATTATCAATCATTTGGTTTTTTATCTTTCAATTTGTTAATATGGTGTATGACATTGATTGATTTGCGTTTATTGAAGAATCCTTGCATCCCTGGAATAAACCCACCTTGATCATGGTGTGAACTTTTTGATGTGTTGTTGAATTCTGTTTACTAAAAATTTGTTGAGAATTTTTGCATCTATGTTCATCACTGATATTGGCCTGTGGTTTTCTTTTTTTGTGTTGTCTCTGTCTGGTTTTGGTATCAGAGTGATGGTGGCCTTGTAGAATGAGTTTGGAAGTATTCCTTCCTCTGTAATTTTTTGAAAGAGTTTTAGAAGGATAGGCATTAGCTCTTCTCTAAATGCTTGATAGAATTCTTCTGTGAAGCTGTCTGTTCCTGGGCTTTTGTTTTCTGGGAGATTTTTGATCACAGCTTCAATTTCAGTGCTTGTAATTGGGTTGTTCATAATTTCCATTTCTTCCTGGTTCAGTCTCGGAAGGTTGAACTTTTCTAAGAATCCGCCCATTTCTTCCAGGTTAACTATTTTCTTGCCATATAGTCATTCATAATAGTCTCTTATAATCCTTTGTATTTCTGCATTGTCTGTTGTAACCTCTCCTTTTTCATTTCTAATTTTGTCAATTTGATTTCTTCTCTCTTTTTTTCTTGATGAGTCTGGCTAAAGGCTTGCCAATTTTGTTTATCTTCTCAAACAACCAGTTTTTAGTTTTATTAATCAATACTATTGTTTCTTTCATTTCTTTTTAATTTATTTCTGCTCAGATCTTTGTGATTTCTTTCCTTCTACTAGTTTTTTTTTTTGTTCTTCTTTTTTCCAGTTGTTTTAGGTGTAAAGTTAGGTTGTCTCTTCAATGTTTTTCTTGTTTCTTGAAGTAGGATTGTATTGCTATAAACACCCCTCTTAGAACTACTTTTGCTGCATCCCATAGGTTTTGAGTTGTCGTGTTTTCATTGTCATTGTTTCTAGAAATGTTTTGATTTCCTTTTTGATTTCTTCAGTAACCTGTTGGTTATTTAGAAACATGTTTAGTCTCCATGTGTTTGTTTCTTACACTTTTTTTTTCTTGTAATTGATGCCTAGTCTCATAGCATTGTGGTTGGAGAAGATGCTTGATATGATTTCAATTTTCTTAAATTTACTGAGGTTTGATTTGTGACCCAAGATGTGGTCTATCTTGGAGAATGTTCCATATACACTTAAGAGTTTATATTCTTCTGCATTTGGATGGAATGTCCTGAAAATATCAATGAGATCCTTCTCATCTAATGTTATCATTTAAGACTTGTGTTTCCTTATTAATTTTCTGTTTTGATGATCTGTCCATTGGTGTGAGTGGGGTGTTAAAATCCCCTACTGTTTTTGTGTTACTGTCAATTTCTCCTTTTATGTCTGTTAGTGTTTGTCCGATGTATTGAGGTGCTCCTATGTTGAGTTCATAGATATTTACAATCGTTATGTCTTTTCTTGGATTGCTCCTTTGATCATTATGTAGTGTCTTTTCTTTTCTCTTGCAATCTTCTTTATTTTAAGGTCTATTTTGTCTGATATGAGGATTGCTGCTCCAGCCTTGTTTTGCTTCCTATTTGCATGGAATATATTTTTCCATCCTCTCACTTTCAGTCTATATGTGTCTTGAGCTCTGAAGTGGATTTCTTGTAGACAGCATATAATGGGTCTTGTTTTTGTAGCCAGTCTGTGTCTTTGGTTGGAGCATTTAATCCATTTACATTTAAAGTAATTATTGATATGTATGTTCCTATTGCCATTTTCTTAATTGTTCAGGGTTGATTTTGTAGATCTTTTATCTTCTGTTGTATTTCTTGACTGTATAAGTCCCTTTAACATTTGTTGTGAAGATGGTTTGGTGGTACTGAATTCTCTTGCTTGTTTGAAAAGTTTTTTCTTTCTCCATCAATTTTGAATGAGGTCCTTGCTGGGTACAGCAATCTTGGTTGTAGATTTTTCCCTTTTAGTACTTTAAATATATCCTGCCATTCCTTTCTGGCCTGCAGCTTCTGCTGAAAGATCAGCTGTTAAGCATATGGGGTTTCCCTTGTATGTTACTTGTTGCTTCTCCCTTGCTGCTTTTAATATTCTTTCTTCGTGTTTATTCTTTGTTAGCTTGATTAGTATGTATCTTGGCATGTTTCTCCTTGGGTTTATCCTGTATGGGACTCTTTGTGCCTCTTGGACTTGACTATTTCCTTTTCCATGTTGGGGAAATTTTCAACTATAATCTCTTCAAAAATTTTCTTGTACCCTTAATTTTTTCTCTTCTTATTCTGGGACCCCCTAATATTTGAATGCTGGTGCATTTGATATGGTCCCAAATGTCTCTGAGACTGGCCTCAGCTCTTTTCATTCTTTTTACATTATTCTGCTCTTCAGAAGTTATTTCCACCATTTTATCTTCCAGCTCACTGATTCATTCATCTGCTTTGATATTCTGCTATTGATTCCTTCTACAGTATTCTTAATTTCAGTAATTGTATTGTTTGTCTCTGTTTGTTTATTCTTTAATTCTTCTAGTTCTTTGTTAATTTATTCTTGCATTTTCTCCATTTTGTTTTCAAAGTTTTTGATCATCTTTACTATCATTATTCTGAATTTTTTTTCAGGTAATTTGCCTATTTCCTTTTCATTTATTTGGACTTCTGTATTTCTAGTTTGTTCCTTCATTTGTGCAGTATTTCTCTGCCTTTTCATTTTGTTTTTTTAAGTTATTGTGTTTGAGGTCTCCTTTTCCCATGCTTCAAGGAAAGTTGAATTATTTCCTTGAAGAAGGTTGAACTCTTTCCTCCTTTTGGTTTCTGCCTTCCTAAAGTTGATCCAGTGGTTTGTATGAGCCTCATAGAGGGTGAGATTTGTGCTGAGTTTTTGTTTGTTTGTTTGTTTTTCCTCTGATGGGCAAGGCTGAGTGAGGTGGTAATCCTGTCTGCTGATGATTGGGTTTGTATTTTTGTTTTATTTGTTGTTTGGATGAGGTGTCCTACATAGGGTGCTACTGGTGGTTGGGTGATGCCAGGTCTTGTATTAAAGTGATTTTCTTTGTGTAAGTTCTCACTACTTGATACTCCCTAGGGTGAGTTCTCTGGTAGTCTATGGCCTTGGAGTCAGGGCTTCCACTCCAAAGGCTCAGGGTTTGATCTCTGGTCAGGAATGAAGATTCCACAAGTGGTTTGTTATGGTATTAAGTGAGATTAAAACAAACATCCAAAAATGAGAAACCAAAGATGAACCCCAGACAAATGGCAGTTACAGAATCAGCCAAATAATAATTAAAATAATGCACATATACATATACACCCATGAGCAAAGTCATAACAGTCTAACAAAATAAAGTACAGTAGGTTGACCCAGTGAACAACCCAGGAAAAAAAGGAATAAATGTAGAAAAAATATAATAGGTTTAAAAAAATTAAAAATTAAAATTCTAGAAAACAGAAACGAAAAACAAGGAAGAAGAAAGAAAAAAGGGAAAAAAAAATTCCACAGAATTGCAAAAGCCTAATGTACAGGCAGAGGTCTATAACAACAATAGAAAGTGTGACTGAATATATGAATGTATACATATACACCCATAAGCAAAATCATCCAGTTCAACAAAAATAAAGTACAATAGATTGACCCAGTGAACAAAGGAGAACAAAAATTATATCTACCAGAACAAAACTAATTAAAGCACAAACTGGAAAACAAAACTTAAAGCAAGGTGCCAATTCAGGAATAAAGCAATGAAAATAAAACTAACAAACATGTTGAGAGGAAAGGAGAGAAAGAAAAGAAAGAAAGAATAGATATGTAAAGTTAAATAGAGGTAGATAAAGAAGATTTATATACGTTAAAGAGTAACTGCAAAGGGAAAAGAACAGTAGGAAAAGGAAGCAAAGGAATAAATGTAGAAAAAATAATAGGTTTAAAAAATTAAAATTAAGGAAAGAGAAAAGGAAAAAAAAAAAAAGAGGAAAACTCCATAGAACTGCAAAAACCCAATGTAGGGGCAGTGGTTTATGACAACAATAAAAAACGTGACTGAGGGATAAAAAAAGCTCAAAAACATAATTGGATTTCTTAGTGCCAATAAAATCGACAACTACAACAGAAGCAGGAAAAAAAGAAGAAAAAAAAATCTAAAAGAATCTACAGAACAAGTCAAAAAATAAGAATAATAAATGTTTCTCTTGAGTCACTGATGTCAGAGTCCTTTCCCTCGCTGGGAGTCACAGTCCGCTTCACCTTCCTAGGATGCCCTCCTACACTCTGATCTCTGGACCTGCTGTGGAGGTATCCCAGAATCTAATCTGGTCCTACTCTTGTGTGTTCTTGCCTCCAACGTCTGCAGCTATCAGAGCTGGTGCGTTTTCTTTTGTGGGAGCTCTCAATGGCTTTTTATATATTCCATAGACACAGAATCTGCCTAGTTAAATCCACATGATTTAATCAGCATCTTGTACAGCTGGTGGGAAGGTTTTGGGTCTTCTTCCTTAGCCACACTGCCCCTGGGTGTCAATTGTGGTTTTATTTCCACCACTACACGTGGGTTGTTCACTGGGATTTGCTCCTGAGGCTGCCCTGGAGGACTTGGGTCTGCCCCAGTGAGGGCCAGGTGTGGAGGTGGTGCAGCTGCTTGGGTCGCAGGGGTTCTGGCAACACCAGGTACTCAGAGGGGTTGGCGGCTAGGGCAGCAGAAAATATAGTGCTTTAGAAGGGTATGGCAACCAGTGTTGGCCAATACACTCCAGCATTCCTGCCTGGAGAAGACAGAGAAGTCTGGGAGGCCGTAGTCTACAGGGTCGCAAGGAGTCGGACACGACCGAAGTGACCCTGCGCGCATAGATGCAAGACGTTTTTGCCTGTGGCAGCTCTGCCCTAGTGAGAATTGAGCGTGGAGGTGGTGTAGCTGCTTGGCTTGCGGGGACCCTGGCAGAGCCAAGTGTGCAGGGCCATGGACTGCCTCCGCCACAGAGTTATGGCCCTATCATGGGCCCCCTTTATTCCAGCCTCTTGTAGCTGGTGATCAGAAGGCCTCTTTGGCCAGTGTTTCTCCATAGCTCCGCCCATTCAGGCACTTAGAGGCCGCCCTTGCCTGGGGTCCTTCTCTGTTGTTTGGCGCATCAGGCACTTAGAGAGGCCCCCCAGGCTGGGGTCCTACTCTGTAGATCGGCGTGTCAGGCACTTAAAGGGGCGCCCTGAGCGGGGTCCTACTCCGTAGTTCTGTGTGTCAGGCCTTTGCAGGGCCAGCCTCTCTGTTCAGCTGCAGATGCTGGTGTGTGGGGGGAGAGAGGCTATGGTGATGGCTCCATCCGCTACCTGTGACTCGGCAGTATCGCCTTGCTTCCATGGCTGCCTGGCTTTCCTTCACATGCGTTTCCCGCCAGGATCTCCTCCCTCACATCCCCTCAGTCTGTCTCTCCACAGTCAACAGCAGCTCTCGCCCTGGGATTCCTCCACAATTCCTAAACTCCAGCTCCCAGCCGCTGCCCCTTCCAGGAGACCAGCGTTCCTGTCCGGGGTATGCATGACTGCGGCAAGGACTGTATGATTCTCATTCCATTTAGGCTGCCGCGGATCAGCTGTTTCACTGTCAACCTTAACTGTTTCTCCTCTGACTCAGACAGTTGCCCTGCTGTGGGGATTAGACCCCTGCTTCAGTTTCCCCACCCGCTGAGGGCAGGTCCAGTCTGACTAACACCACTGTTTTTCCCCCTAGTTCCTTGGTCCTATCCAGTTTTGCGTGGTTCTAGATATTCTTTTCCACTGGTCAGGTATTGCCCGCTCTCAGCTGCTGTTCTGCACGCACTTCTGTGTCTGAAGGTGTATTCCTGATGTATCCATGGAGAGAGATGAACTCCACATCCACCTACTCCTCTGCCATCTTGTTCTCCTAGGTTTTTTTTAGTGATCTGGTACAAATAGGTTGACTAGCTTACTCTCCACCTACCTGAGTTGCAGCAGAGTTCTAAACAGGGCATGCATTTAAATGATCTATCCCAAAGGGTCATGCCAAAGTGTATCATCTTTACTCCACAAATATATCATTCTTTGAAAAGCTCTTTCTCTGTAGCTTAAGTGTGAGCCAGGGAGCATGCAGTGGGTGGGAAGCTCCTATATTGAATATTAAACAGTGCTTATTCATGTTTCTTTGATTAGATATAATTATTTTCTTGAATTCATGACCCTTGGATGTTGTTAAATTTTTTTTCAGGATGTTGCTTAATTGCTTTTAACGAAAGTACAAATAGATTTCAACTAGAGAATGAATAAAAATGGCTTCTTAAGATCCTGATTTTTTTAAGCATAAGGAGAAGAGCAGTGTGTGAAATATATTCCCTTTCTAATCATGAAGGATGAGTTATTTTTCCAGTGTATTAAGGGACAAATTATTGATTGCTTTTAATGTATATTTCTACATCTATTTTTCAAATAATTATTAGTTTTTTTTGGTCTAAGTTTGCTGTCATTATTACCATCACACAATAATTGGCTATCAGGTAAAGTCAGGAGATATTAGGTCATTTTAGCAGGAGCATTTTATTAATACAGGCACACTTAAAGTGACTTAAAATAATTACAGATCTCTCTATGACCTTGAATTTTAGGCAGTCGAAAATTTAAAGGGACTGATAATCACAATGTTTTAATAGTATATTCAAATAATATATAAAGACAGTTTTTCTCTGTAGATTATGTATGTCTTCCAAACAGATATACCTTAAAATGTGTGGACATTTATTATTATCTGTATTTCTGCAGAATGATTCTTCTATCATTTTCTTTGATCTGTTTCCTTCCTTGATCCTGTGTCTTTATACCCACAACCCAGATGTTGTTGTGAACAGAAATGGCCATAGTACTCAGCCTGAGTTCTGAAAGCTGTAATTATTTATGTTCAACAATAGGGATGGACTGCTGTTAAATCTGACCATCCAACATTTTCCCGTAAGCGTTGGGTTGACAAGTTCACACATGATGTCAGGTCCTGATTCACAGTAACAGATCACAGAGGAAATATTAACTGTGTGCATATTTTATATACTGTGCTCTTGATAGCTCAGTGTATCATGACATAATACAAGGAAAAATTCAGCAAGAGGCCCAACCAGCTCCAAATCTCTCTTTAATTTATTTTAGTGACTTATTGTAAGATTCAAAGTCACATAAGTCAGAGTGCATCTTATGTCATTCTTATTCTGATAAGGCTGTATTTGACATTTTGAAAACTAACTGGTGTGTAATCACAATCAAAATATATAAGGATATTTAGATGGAAAAAAATGCCTTTCTAGTCAATCTTTTTTTTTTTTTTTCTAATAAGCCATTAAATGAGCAGCAAATTTCAGGAGATAAAGTTTAACTCAGTTTGCTCAGTGCATTTGTCTTCAGATTGCTTGGAACAGAGTGAGCAGGGCAATCACCCACTGAAAGATATTGCCTGCTATCTAACATAATATGAATAAAATAGATATCACATTATACATATGAAAAATGATTTCAAGGGTAAATTCAATTTTATTTTTCTTAGAAGCTATTGCTTTAAAGAAGTATAATATTGGAGATGGAACACAGTATTGAAATACAAATTGAGGTATGAAAAATGATCAAAAGCAAAAAAAAAAAAAAGATGTCTAGGCAGCAAGGAAGATGTGGATGGTTAGAGTGAAATGTGGTAAAGACATCTGTATATGGCCTTTCCTCTGCAAATAGTCACTACAGGATTGATCATTTATTTATATACAAATTTATGTTTACTATTGATAATTAGAAATAAATATGCTTTGTTGATATTTATCAATTAAAATTAAGAATAAAATGTTTTACAGTGTAATTATAAGCACTGTGTTTACTGCTCAGCAGTGTCAAATGAGTACATAGCAGCAGTAACTAAATGCCTTGTTTTTTACTAATACTGCCCAAGTTTGTCAGTGACTTCCTTAGATACCTGTTTTTGCTTCAAATGTTTTGTTTCTGAAATTATAAGTGAGAAGGATCAAGTGAATTGGGGGTAGAAAAGGGATGACTCAGCTGTAAAATTATTTGTTGAGAATAGAAGTAGTAATTATTCAATAACTAGGTTACTTAATAGAAAAGACCATTTAAGAGCACAGAATAAACGCAATGGAGAAAATCTAAATTGAGCGCAGTTAATCAGTACAATATATGTGTATATATATGATATATATGTGTGAGGATATATATCAATCTATAAATATTTGTGTTTATGTTTATATATGTATGCATATATGTGTATATGTGCATGAAGACACAACATTTATTGAATCAATACATAATTCATATACATGTATGTACATATATATACAAATATATTTACATATCATTTATATACTCATTCAATGCTTTTGCCAGTAGCTCTCATATCCCAGACATTCTTTTAGGAGTAATGAACAAAAAAGGCCTAATATCTGTTCATACTGCCCCCAAGGAACGTGCATTCCAATGAGGACACATCAATAACAAGATACCAAATAATTAATACCCTGGAGAAAATGCAAAGGAGGGAATGGTTAAGGAGTGTTAGGAGTGGGGTTAGGAGTCGGGTTGAACTTTTTCATGAATGTATTAGCTTTCTATTGCTGCTGTAACAAATTGCCACAAGTTTCGTAGCTTTGTAGCTGACAACAGGAGGAGAACAGTCCGCAGGTTACTGTGAGAATTTCTGTAGAAGCTAACGGTGGCTTGCTACAGTGAGGGGAGAGACATAGCTGGGTTTTGGCTCTGTGTCAGAAGCAGAGCCAGCAGGATTTGCTGGAGGTTTGCAGCTTGAGTGGAAGTAAAAGTAGTTAGAGAAGGTTCCAAGGTGCTGCTGGCTTTAATACTTGGAGAAACTCAGTTACCCTTTATAGAAATTAGTAAGATTATGAGGATATCTGTGTTTTTGTTTTTGTTGTTGGAGGGAAGTAATATTCAGTGTTAGTTTGGTATATGTAAAGTCTAGGCTGGTGTTGGATATTCAGATTAAGGATGACTAGCAGAGAGTCAAACATGTGAGCCTAGAGTTCAGGGAGGACATAAATATTCATAAATGACAGATTTTATATGATTTCCAAAGCCATGGCACTGATTGAGGTATTCAGTTATGAGTTTACATAATAGAAGAGATTTAGAAATTAAACACTTGGACACTCCAAACAGAGATCAGGGGAAGGAAGAAGGAAATGAAGACGCTGAGGTACAAAAAACAGAGAAGAAATAGGTGTCAGTTCCTCATAACCTGAAGCAGAAAGTGGTTCCAGGAGAGAGAACTGCTGTGTGATGTTATTTTATGTCTGGAAAGTAGACAGCTGAGAAAGATCATGGGGCTTAGTGATCTCAGGGATTTTGTTGATAAAAACAGTTACAGTGGGAAGTAGAAAGTCAAGGGATTAAAATTAGAAACAACAAAGTGAATTATTTTATTCTAAAAGAAATATTGAACAGTAGCTAGAGGAGGAAAAAGGCAAACTGCAGTATTTCTAAGATAAGGGAAATAATTTACTATCATGGGGGGACTTGACCGACAAACATCCATATGATCAAAGCTGTGGTTTTTCCAGTAGTCATGTATGGATGGGAGAGTTGGACTATAAAGAAAGCTGAGCACCAAATAATTGATGCTTTTGAACTGTGGTGTTGGAGAAAACTTGTCCCTTGGACTGCAAGGAGATCAAACCAGTCAATCCTAAAGGAGGTAGTCCTGAACATTCAATGGAAGGACTGATGCTGAACCTGAAGGTCTAATACTTTGGCCACCAGATGTGAAGAACTGACTCATTGGAAAAGCCCCTGATGCTGGGAAAGATTGAAGGCAGGAGAAGAAGGGGTCGACAGAAGATGAGGATGAGGATGAAATGGTTGGGTGGTTATAACCGAGTTTGAGCAAGCTCCAGGAATTGGTGATGGACAGAGAAGTCTGGTGTGCTTCAGTCCATGGGGTTGCAAAGAGTCGGACACAACTGAGCGACTGAACTGAACTGAATCACTGTGAAAAACTAAGATAGGCAAAAAGGAAGAACTTCTAGAAGACCATCCATGAGTATATATGGGAAGAGGTTGGGATCTACAGTCAAGTATACAGCTTAGCTTTGGCTAGTGGATCATGCAGTACATCTATAGTTACAAAAAAGAAAGCAAAATACATGTATATAGATATTGAAAGTGGTGGCGATATCTTGTAAAGGTTTTCTTCTGATGGCTCAGTGAGATAAGAAATAAGAGCAGCTCACAGAGAGAATGGATTGTAGTGTTGTACATTTGATAAGAAAAAGAAGTGGAGGGATAGATGGATTTCAGAAGCGTAGTATGACTATGTCGCCACTATGGATCTATCTCAAGTTAGTGACAGGATTTAGAGAGACTAGTTTTCTTGGTTTTGTGCTTTTCTCAGTCACATTCAGCTATAGGAGGGCAGACAGACAGTATTTGAGGAACCGAGTTTAACTAGGGTTATGGTTTAACCAAAGGACTAGATCAACGTAATAGAGTCAAGGGAGTTGGAGTAACATTCAGTGGATTCTCTGTCATATTTAACCATGTGTATTTAAGGAGAGTAAGTAGGGCATTATGG
Source organism: Cervus elaphus (assembly GCF_910594005.1). Classification (NCBI taxonomy): domain Eukaryota; kingdom Metazoa; phylum Chordata; class Mammalia; order Artiodactyla; family Cervidae; genus Cervus; species Cervus elaphus. The sequence goes on from NC_057846.1 coordinate 28,319,574, forward strand.
AGAGGAGGGACCACAAAACGATTCTAGTATCAATGGAGTAAAAGTCTTGGTAATCTTGGATTCTTGAACACCATGTATTACTATTCTTCCACCCCATCCCCATCCTGACCTCTCTCTGACTTTCTCTTCTAAGTCTCATGGATTGCACTACCACCTTCTTTAAGACTTTGCTTAAATTTTTTTTTTTAAATGAGGCCTTCTTATCCAGCCTGTAGAAAAGAATCCCAACTACATATCCCTCTCTATTTCCCATATTTTTTTTGCTTTTCTTTCTAGCACTTACTGTCTGTGGTCTATTCATGCTTGATTATATATCAGTATAGCTCTCCCCACTAGAATATAATCTTCACAAGTGTGGGAACTTTATATTTCTGTACACAGTTGTTCCTCCATGTTCTGTAACAATACCTGGTACCCAGTCGGCACCCAGTCAACATTTTTAGGAATGAATGATGCATGCCTTTTGAAGTTCTCAAGGAAAATATAGATAAATCAAACAGGAAACAAAGTTGGTGGATCACATCAGGCACAAGGTAAGGCCGTGCTTTGATGCTTGCAATTTTAACACTAAATTAAATTGCTTAATCTGCTTGATTTGTAGTAAGATTTCATCCAAGGGGCTTGAAAGTATGGACAGGCCTGGAATTTTGAAGGGGTTGTGGGTGGAGAAACTGACAAAATTCTTCTCCTGCCATATCCTTCTGAAGATCATTTGTGTGGAGAGGTGGTTGAGTTAATCAGAACTGCACATTTTTGGTACTACTTCATTATAGATGATGGCATTAAATTCATCTGATTGTTTCAGATGAAGAGAAGATGTTATAAAACATAGTGAATGGGACAGCAAATTTACTTGATAAACAGTTCCTGATAAGCTTGGGTGTATATTTGAAGCTTTTAATTAATAATAATATTTAATTATTAATTTAGAGTTAAAAAAACTAAGACTGATTGGGTGATTTCTACCCTGTATATTTCAGAGATGCAGGCATGGAGGAGGGTGGTGGTTAGATTTATCTAGGCTAGCCTTTTATCAGTACCATGGACAGATGCAAGGGTTTAGGAAGTGGGGGCTCTTTGCAGTCAAGTTGTTGTATACCATGGAACATGGAATTGGAGATTTAAAAGGAGGAAAGTGAAAATGATAAAGCTGATATATAGTAAGGACATGAACTTGAATTTGCCTCTAAGGCCTATGCTTTTTTTGACCATAAACCATGATCTAAAAGAAAATATCTACTGGCAATTATTGTATTTTAACCCCTCAAAAAATAGAATATATGCTTATAAATATCAAAATCACTTAAAATGTCACTAATTAAGTTTCTAATATATCTATGTTCACTTCTAAGCTATGCAAGTTAAGTAAAGTATGTTCTCAGTCATAAAACATCTCATAGTCTAATGGGAAAGATAGATGTGCAAAGGGATTATTTAAAATGTTAGGTACTTTATAAAAATATGATAGAACACAGAAAAGGAGAATGGCTATAATACTCTCTCTGGTCAATAAAGTTAGACTTACATAGTTCTGTTAAATGAATGCATGGGTTTAGTAAGGGTATACATGAAGAAAGCTTGCAGATATTTATTATTCGTTTGTTTGTTTCAGGAGAAATTAAGAGTGGCTTAAAAGCATTGACATTTAAAACCCAAAAAGCCCTATAATAACCCCAGAAGTTTTATAGATATAAAAATTTCTAACTTCCAGAATGCATGAAACACTTTTATGGAGAATGCAAGTGTTTACCAGTTTCTCTTTTTTTGTGTTTCTACTCAAATCTAAAGAAAAATAATGCAGAGGTGATTACTTGAGTTTTTTGGTTGATTTCAGTTATCATTTCCCATTAAGTGTTGGAGTATACTCTGTGTCTGCAGTCATTATTACAGGCATTGCTGCTAGGGATTAAACAAAATAATGTATAAAATGGTCTTTGTACAGTTCTGGGGGAAAGAAAGTGGTGAATACATGTCAGCTATTCAGGTACATCTTGTTGCCATCTTATAAGTATTGTTTTCGAGGTTTCAGGTTCATTCTCAAATTCCTTTCTTCCTCTGCTTATTCACTCTGCTGACCTTTAGGGTGATTTTACCCACTTGTATAAATTTTTTTAAAAACTGTCTATCTGCTAGTAATTCCCAAGTGTGCATATCAAGCTTAAAAACAAAGCTAAATCTCAGGAGGAGATTCTAGGTTTTTATACACAATAGGGGTTTGTTAGTAGAAAGACAGTGGATAGAAAGTAATTATTTTCATCAGCTTGAGCTGCTATAACAAAATACCATAGGCTGGTGAGTAAAACAACAAACTTTAATTTTTTACAGTTCTGGAGGCTGGAAAGGCTGGGATTAGGATGACAGCCTGGTTGGCTTCTGGTGAGGGTTCTGTTCCTGACTTGCAGACCACTGTGTTCTTGTTTTATCTTCAAGGGGCAGAGAGTGGTAGCTCTGGTGTTTCTTCTTCTATTTACAAAGGCACAAATTCCATCCTATGCGCCCACCTTCATGGCCCTCATTTAAACCTGATCATCTCCCACTGCTTCCATCTCCTGCGTCTATCACACTGAGGTTAGGGCTTCAACATACGAATTTTGAGGGAATATGAATTAAAGGCACGTTGAATTTGAAATGTCTTTGGGACATATAAGTAGAAATAGGTATAGAGAGTGTTAGTCACTCAGTTGTATCTGACCCTGTGTGACCCCATGGACTGCAGCCCACCAAGCTCTTTTGTCCATGGGATTCTCCAGGCAAGAATACTGGGCTGGGTTGCCATTCTCTTCTCCAGGGGATCTTCCTGACCCAGGGATCAAACTCGGGTCTCGTGCATTGCAGGCAGATTCTTTACTATCTGAGCCACCAGGGAAGCACATCTTTAATCAAACCACAAACAGTTATCTACAGCCTTCTGATGTTCCATCATTTCCCATCTGAGCAAAATACTCCTCTATCTACTTAGCTCCTCATTCTGGAACTATGACTGATTGTTTACTCCTCAGCCTCTCTTATCTAACACAGGACCATAGCAAATCAATCATAAAGTCATCTACCCCCAGATATTCATGATTCATCAAATTCTTTCTCTGCTCACTATGACCATCTTGATCCAATTCACACTGGCTCTTCCCTTTCTAATCAGTCTCGGAGTTACCACTCTCAAACCTAATGGATCCTTCACAAGATAATGGGCCATGTCTAGCCTATATTTGCCCAATTTCCAACATTTTAGGGGTAAACCTTAAAATCTCACTGTGACTATATTTCATTCTATCCTGTATAAGAAGGTAGAGAAAAGTGCTAGAATAAACAGTTTCACCCATGCTTAACTTCTAACCTACTCCACTGGATAATTAATTCCTAATGTGTTTAGGTTTATAATCTGACTATTGTGGGATCTCATTATTAGTTGGCAATTTGCTATGATTTAAGACAAGCTAAAGGCTTCATTCATTTTTTATTGGCCTCCTGACTCATGGATTGGTAGGATGGCCAAGATCCTCTTCTACTTTCTTGTCCCTGTGTACTTTCCTGTTCTGGCCTGGATAGAACTGTGACTCAGGAGAAGTTGAAGGCTCGGTGACGCTGACTTCCAGAGGCCTGTGCTGTTGACAGTGACACTGGGCGCATAAGGTTGGCCTCTTCAACAACGTGTTCTGCACCCGTTGCATCTCTAGGTGTGGCTGCCACAACCCATAGAGTCCCCCTGTGACTCAGCCTCTTTCTCCTCACTTAGGTGGTAAAACACACACCAGGATCTCACTTCAAATAATAAGGCCTAGTGTCAGGGCCTTTTGGTCTTATTCTTAAAATGTATAAAATCCTTTATTGGAGAATCTGTTCCTTGCACTATTTCATAGTGCCTCATGGTCTTCAAATATATATGCAAATCGTCTGGAGGCCATGGAATCTTGACCTTCCTTGCTTTTTGTCTCAGAAAGTGGGCGTAATTGGGCATTCGTTCTAGAGTTATGACCTACAGAAGACATAAACTTTTATGAAAAAAGTGCAGCTAGGGAAAGGCAAGGTCAATTTATATTGCAGTTAGAATAACACCAGCATATCTCCACACTAAGGGTTAGTCAGAAGAACATATAGTAATATTATTATGTGCCCAGTAAGTCAATAGCCCATTGAGATTTGAAACTTTTAAGAACACATCAGTACAAATGTGGGAAGATTGCTTATTGGATAAATGTGTCAGCAATGTTGATCACTGTTTAGATTTAAGTCTGATTTGTAGTCTTTGGGATTTAATCTTTATTGCATCTTTGAAGTATCAGTAGCTTGCCTCTGCTGAATCAAGTTCTCTGAATCCTGGGGCTTCAGTGTCTTCTGCCTGGTGTATGTGTACACACACACACACACACTCACACACACACACACACACGTATTTCAGTGTTAATATTATTAATCTTTGTTCAAATAATTCTTCCATGGTTTCAGGAATATCAGAAATCTAAGGAGTAATCTTACATTTTCTTATATATTATATATATAATAGTAACAGCAGCAGCAGCCAGAGCAAGTCTAGAATATGCCAGAAATTTTTACTTGCGTCATTTCTAAATCTTACTACAATCCTTGTCATGTAGTGTTTTGAGGTGTTTTCATGTGTTTTTTTCCCCTGTTTTCTTCTGATCACTCTAGCCCCAACACATTCCATATAAGCAGATGGTCAGACTTGTGTTTGTTGTTTTAGTGAGTTTTGGGGACCAGAGTAAATACCGGAGACTGCTGTGAATCTTCTTAAATTACAGAGATGTGAAAATCTTGGGACCTAGAAAGCTCTTCCTGCCTAGTATGCAGGGAGATGGTGAGGATGGAGTGGTTTTGGGGTTACAGTGCATAGGGGACATGCCTTAGTTTCTAGCAGAGAAGGCAGAGGCCCAGCAATATTTCCAGAGGCTAAATGGCCTCAAGAGCCATATAGACAAGTGGGACCACAGGCACCACCTCAGAGGAAGACCTCAGAGCCCCAGGTAGAGCTTGGACTCATCCAGGGTGTCTAGGTGCTTAGCATCATACTGACCCGAGGAAGGACAGTACCTGTCAGGGACCATGTAGCCCCTGGCTTGGCACTGCTTAGGGCTTAAGATCGGGTACAGATTCCGAGGAAGGGGTAGAAATACTTCCTGCAAAGCTGAATGAAAGAGGATTTAGCCAGTCTAGTATCATAACTCTTTCTTGACTTTCTGTTTCTTGCAATAACTAAGGAAAATTACTAAAAATATCAGAGGTGTTTAGAGACTATACTAAATTGAATTGAATTAAACAGTGGGAGTAATGTAGAGTCTAATCATTTTATTCTCACAGAACAATATCCTCTGGCTTTCAGGTCTCTGTTTTTCAGGCGTTATATATTTTCTGAATCAAATTCTTACCTAATTGAAAGCATATTGGAGTTACACATCGTAAAGAAGTGTAATTTTTCATGATTCCTTTCTGTCATGAATTTACTGAGTGAAGTTTGTTCTGCATTTTAAGGAATGCCATTGCAGTAGCTGGCAGTCAGACCAATACATCCTAAAGCAAAGTTATGGTGTGTCTATAAATTTCCACCCTAATGTATTTCTATTGTTATATTTTTGCTTACAAAGATTTTAGTGTCACTTTATTTAATTGAAATCAAATGATGTTATTTACTTTTTACTGATGCAAAAAATTGCATTTGTAAGCGACTGTTATTCAAATTGAATTTTCTTATAGAACACTCGAAGGCTTTAGTGCAGAACCTTCTGCATATAAATTTAAAACAAGTGCTCAGCTGTGACATGTACTAGGCCAGACAAGTAATGGAGATGATATGGTAGCTGAGGTTGCAATTGATTATGTGCAAGGCACTGATGAGTCATCAAATGGCACAACATTCAACAAATTATCCTAAAAGCAAAAAGAGCAATGTCTGATATCTACAGATATTATCATCACTTTGTATAATTAGTAAAATAACTGACTAACTACTACTTTAATAATATCCCACAGTAGTCTTTAGCAGCGTTGTATGATTACTTTCGGATTTTTAAAAAAATATTAGAATGTATATTTTGGACATTAATTCAGAAAAGCGCATATAAATTGGGCCCATTCTATAGGAGGTGTTTGTGCTATGACTCTCAGTTATTTTCATTTCCTCAAGACTTAAACTCGGATATAAAGTTCAAAACCCTTTGCTTTCATTGTGATTGAAGTTCCCAATCCTGAATTCTTAGCTAAAGTTAACGTCTTATTTGCTTTTGGTAATTGGCTATACTCTGAATTGAAAACATTACTTTTCTTTGGCATTCATTTTTGGGAGCATGCTTTCTGTATCTGTGGGTTCAGTTCAGTTCAGTCGCTGAGTCATGTCCGACTCTTTGCGACCCCATGAACCACAACATGCCAGGCAGGCCTCCCTGTCCATCACCAACTCCTGGAGTCCACCCAAATCCATGTCCATCGAGTCGGTGATACCATCTAACCATCTGAACCTCTGTCATCCCCTTCTCCTCCTGCCCTCAATCTTTCCCAGCATCAGGGTCTTTTCAAATAAGTCAGCTCTTCTCATCAGGTGGCCAAAGTATTGGAGCTTCAGCTTCAACATCAGTCCTTCCAATGAACCCTCAGGGCTGATCTCCTTTAGGATGGGCTGGTTTGTCTGTGGGTAAATTAGTTAAAACTGCTTTTCCCAGTTATATTGTCATGACCCTCCCTGTTGTTAAGTCCTTTACATGTCCACTGGGCTTCTGAACTTGAATCCACAGGGGTATTCCTCCCTTCCTTCTTGATGCCTTGGGCACTCTCTTGAATACTGTGGCTCAGGCATGTGGCTTACAAGTAATTTGAGGAAACACATCTTTGCAGGAAACATTATTGTTACTTAGGCCTACATGGAACCAGGCTAAATGGTGGCCTCTGTGTTACAGTTTTAAGTGTGTTCAAATTATTCCTTTCTAAATAATCATTGTGCCTAATTTTTGTTGTCATTAAGCTCACTCCTTGAAACAACATTTCCTTGGTTTTTAACATTCATTAATTGTGTATAAGAAAGAGCTACTCATTAATTTACTAGCAAAGGAAGGCATAAGAATGTGTAACTCAGAAGAATGCTCTGAAAAGGAGAGAGGTAGGAGTGGAGATAATGCATATCATAGAGTGTGTGCTAAGTTGCTTTATTCGTGTCTGACTCATTGTGTCTTTATGGACTGTAGCCCGCCAGGCTCCTCTGTCCATGGGATTCTCTAGGTAAGAATACTGGAGTGGGTTACCATTCCTTTCTCCAGGGAATCTTCCCAACCCAGGGATCAAACCCTTGTCTCTTATGCCTCCTGCGTTGGTAGGCAAGTTCTCTACCACTAGCACCACCTGGGAAAACCATATCATGGAGTATACTTTAAATAAAATTGACATGGTAGACATTTTGGAATTACAGAGACCAGGGTTCAAATATGAACTTCACCACTATTTATCTGTATGACCTTGGGCAGTTAAAATCTTTTGAGCTCCATTTTAAAAAGTTTTTGTATATTGCAGTTGATACATCATTTAAAATGTTGTTTTGAGGCTCACTTGAGATGTGTATAAAGCACAGGAGCTAGTAGGACCTCAAAACACTGAGACTGATGCAAATCTTTTATCATTAGCAGATGGGGCTATGAGGGAAAAGCTCAGGGATGTCTGGGATTTGAAGAAAAAAGGGTGAATCAAAGATGAGGAAGAAAAAGATTAAAGACAAAATTTGCTTTGTTTATGGTTTCATCTGTATCTAACTCACATCAATATGTAAAAGACCTATATTCTTGGGAAATAAATAAGAGGAAAATACCATGAACTGAGGACTTCCAGATGTACAAGCTGAATTTAGAAAAGGCAGAGGAGCCAGAGATCAAATTGCCAACATCTGTTGGATCATAGAAAAAGCAAGGGAATTCCAGAAATACATCTACTTCTGCTTCATTGACTATACTAAAGCCCTTGACTGTGTGAATCACAACAAACTGTGGAAAATTCTTGAAGAGATGGGAATATCAGACCACCTTATCTGCCTCCTGAGAAACCTGCATTCACATCAAGAAGCAACAGTTAGAACTGGACATGGAACAATGGACTGGTTCCAAATTGGGAAAGGAGTACATCAAGGTTGTATATTGTCACCCTGCTTGTTTAACTTATATGCAGAGTGCATCATGTGAAATGCCAGGCTGGATGACTCACAAGCTGGAATCAAGATTGCCAGGACAAATATCAGTAACCTCAAATATGCAGATGACACCATCGTTATGGTAGAAAGCAAAGAGTAACTAGAGAGCCTCTTGATGAAAGTGGAAGAGGAGAGTGAAAAAGCTGGCTTAAAACTCATCATTCAAAAAACTAAGATCATGGCTTCCAGTTCCATTACTTCATGGCGAATAGATAGGGAAACAATGGAAACAGTGACAGACTTTATTTTCTTTGGCTCCAAAATCACTGCAGACAGTGACTGCATCCATGAAAGTAAAAGATACTTGCTCCTTCGAAGAAAAGCTATGACAAACCTAGATAGCATGTTAAAAAGCAGAGAGATTATTTTGCCAACAAAGGTTCATCTAGTCAAAGCTATGGTTTTTCCAGTAGTCATGTATGGATGTGAGAGTTGGACATAATGAAGGCTGAGCACTGAGGAATTGATGCTTTTGAACTGTGGTGTTGGAGAAGACTCTTGAGAGTCCCTTGGACTGAAAGGAGATCAAACTAGTCAGTCCTTACAGTCATCAAGACAGTATGGTACTGGCACAAAGACAGAAATATAGATCAATGGAACAGAATAGAAAGCCCAGAGATAAATCCACGAACCTATGGACACCTTATCTTTGACAAAGGAGGCAAGGATATACAATGGAAAAAAGACAACCTCTTTAACAAGTGGTGCTGGGAAAACTGGTCAACCACTTGTAAAAGAATGAAACTAGAACACTTTCTAACACCATACACAAAAATAAACTCAAAATGGATTAAAGATCTAAATGTAAGACCAGAAACTAAAACTCCTAGAGGAGAACATAGGCAAAACACTCTCCGACATAAATCACAGCAAGATCCTCTATGACCCACCTCCCAGAATATTGGAAATAAAAGCAAAAATAAACAAATGGGACCTAATGAAACTTAAAAGCTTTTGCACTACAAAGGAAACTATAAGTAAGGTGAAAAGACAGCCCTCAGATTGGGAGAAAATAATAGCAAATGAAGAAACAGACAAAGGATTAATCTCAAAAATATACAACCAACTCCTGAAGCTCAATTCCAGAAAAATAAATGACCCAATTCAAAAATGGGCCAAAGAACTAAACAGACATTTCTCCAAAGAAGACATACAGATGGCTAACAAACACATGAAAAGATGCTCAACATCACTCATTATTAGAGAAATGCAAATCAAAACCACAATGAGGTACCATTACACGCCAGTCAGGATGGCTGCTATCCAAAAGTCTACAAGCAATAAATGCTGGAGAGGGTGTGGAGAAAAGGGAACCCTCTTACACTGTTGGTGGGAATGCAAGCTAGTACAGCCGCTATGGAAAACAGTGTGGAGATTTCTTAAAAAACTGGAAATAGAACTGCCATATGACCCAGCAATCCCACTTCTGGGCATACACACTGAGGAAACCAGATCTGAAAGAGACACGTGCACCCCAGTGTTCATTGCAGCACTGTTTATAATAGCCAGGACATGGAAGCAACCTAGATGCCCATCAGCAGATGAATGGATAAGGAAGCTGTGGTACATATACACCATGGAATATTACTCAGCCGTTAAAAAGAATTCATTTGAACCAGTCCTAATGAGATGGATGAAACTGGAGCCCATTATACAGAGTGAAGTAAGCCAGAAAGATAAAGGACATTACAGCATACTAACGCATATATATGGAATTTAGAAAGATGGTAACGATAACCCTATATGCAAAACAGAAAAAGAGACACAGAAATACAGAACAGACTATTGAACTCTGTGGGAGAATGTGAGGGTGGGATATTTCAAAAGAACAGCGTGTATACTATCTATGGTGAAACAGATCCCCAGCCCAGGTGGGATGCATGAGACAAGTGCTCGGGCCTGGTGCACTGGGAAGACACAGAGGAATCGGGTGGAGAGGGAGGTGGGAGGGGGAATCGGGATGGGGAATACGTGTAAATCTATGGCTGATTCATATCAATGTATGACAAAACCCACTGAAATGTTGTGAAGTAATTAGCCTCCAACTAATAAAAAATTAAAAAAAAAAAATAAATAAAAAAATAAAATCTTTCAATAAATACCCACCAAATCAGGTGGTACAAATATTAAATCGATACAAATCCAAATATAATAGTAATTCCATTGAGTATAAATGAATTAAATACTCCAATGTAAAAACTGAGATTTTCAGAAATCAACCCTGAATATTCACTGGAAGAACTGATGCTGAAGCTCCAATACTTTGGTCACCTGATGCGAAGAGCTGGCTCATTGGAAAAAACCTCCACATCCTGGCAGTTGAGCAGAAGGTTGATTGAACATATTCAGACATGCGTTAATGGCATGCCATAGTGGGAAAATATAGAAAAATACTATGCAGAGAGATTTAAATATTGCTTTTCTCATTCCAGAAGTTTATCTTAACATGTGTGATACCTGTTGATTTGCTCCTGTTAATTTTAATGCTTCAGTTTCTATTCAGTAATTTGACTGCATCATTTTCTTTGTCTTTTGGAGTATTGAAAGGGAGATGTTTCTATTTACAAACTTATAAAATTATTTTCAAAGTCTTGAATATCAGATAACAACTGGAGGTTTTAATTTGCTTCTTAATTTTTTTTGGTATTTTCCCAAATAAGTATTTATTGCTTTAATAAATAGGAAAATCAAATATGACCTTTTCAAAGTTTAAGAAGCAAGTTTATAAATGACTTAAACTAGAATCATATATAAATCAAAGTGTAAACTCTGCAAACTTTAAAAATGTGTGGTTATTTCAAACTAATGTCCTTATTCTTGTGAAAACATTCTTAATTTAAGTATATCTTAAATAGAAGAATTTTTTTTGTGTGTGCTGACTACAGGTGATACTGCTTTTCATTCATTATAATATTCTGATATATAATTATTTGTTTAAAATTTAATGAAAAATAAGCTGCAAAAATATGTATGCCAGATTATAATTTAATAAACTTTAAAAGGTTTGCAGAACACTACTTTGTATCACATTGCTCTTTAAGAGACAGCATTTGAGCTTCTAAGCTTTACTACTCAAGATTTTCAAAGCTGTACTGTGTTTTGTGAGGAGAAGGTCATGATGATTGATCAAAATCTCGAAGTGCAACATATATGAGAAATGAAAGACTTTTATCCATAGATTATTACTATTGACTTTTCTTCATTATTAATTCTTAATTACTTTGAAAGTGTTTAAAATAAGGCCACTTCTCATTTGTCAATTATATAAAGTATTTATTGCAGGAGGATAAAAATATGACACTTTCAGTTGGTTTACTGACTATATGCTAAATGTATTTTTTAAATCATTATGAACTATTAGAGGATCCATTCTGCTTATGACTATGGGACACAAATTTCAGCAAAATACAATATATAGACAGTAGAATTCTATCTGATGATCTAAAACACACTTGATTCAGTTCATTACCAATGAGGATAGTGTGCATGGAAGTTGGCTTGCTTTTGAAAGGGGTAATATCTGAAGTTCAAGGGAATAATGAGCAGTTCCTGAATTACTCTTCGTTCATATTTCTTTTCAAAGGTTAATTTCTTTAATAAGGCGTTCTGCTTTAATAGATAGTAATTTCAGTGAAAATCATTTTGAGTCATTTGTTCTCTCAGCTGTAAACATTATAATTATAAGCACTGGAAATATAATTTAAAGCATTACAGTCTGATACAGCAAAGCCTGTAGTGTTAACTGGAAATGCTTTTTGGCAGTGGGGCTTTGACAGAAGGACTGCTGAGAGTCTCCAGAGCCTCCAAACCCACCTGTCTCGAGGGACTTTACAGGTTTAGAAAGAGTCAGCCTTTCTGCAGTTAATGATGGGTGGAACCGAAATGAAAATCAAAATTCCACTGAAGTTTTGGAATTAGATACCTCATTGCTTTTTCTTTATTAATGTCTGTGTTTATTGCTTTCCTCAGAACCCTGTTCACTGAGGTCCTGATAGCATGCTGATCAGAAAGTTTTGGTATTATGTTTCATTTTCCTTCAATAAATTCTAGTATAATTCCCATAATTCATCACTCAAAACAATCTTCCTAAGCACAGAAAAGTTATGATATTTCTGTGCTGCATGCATTAACTAATTAGTGATATAAATTTGGTTCAATCTGGAATCCCTTTAATTAAATACATTAAACACAGATAAAACACTTTTACTGTATAACACAGGCATATTCAAGACTTCTCTTGGATGTTACAGAAAATAATATATTCAACTATTCATTTTAGTTGTTGTGTTCATTTAGTTTAGTTGTTCAGTAAGACTCACTCATGACTATTATGGGCAGTAGTGGTAAAGAACCAGCCTTCCAATGCAGGAGACATAAGAGATGCAGGTTTGATCTCTCGATCAAAGGAAGATCCCCTGGAGAAGGAAATGGCAAACCTCTCCAGTATTCTTGGCTGGAGAATCACATGGACAGAGGAGCCTGGTGGGCTACAGTCCATGGGGTTGCACAAAGTCAGACACGACTGAAGTACCTTAGCCCTCAATGACTTATTATGGGTAAATGATGATGGCAGACATTGAGAATGCAGAGTAATTACAACTCAGGAATGTAGTTAGAGAAGTAGGCAGTACAACCACTAGTTACAAAGTATCATGACAGATGTTCATAGATTTATACAGCAAGTGATGTGGAAGCACAGAAGAGGAGCTATTAACTGAACTATGTCTATGAAGTCAGAGAGAAAGCCCCATTGCATGTGTGTGAGTGTGGTGGCAGGGAGTCAGAGAGAGTGATGTTTGACCTTAGTCAGGATATGGGGTATGGTTTTCTCCAAGTGGGCAAATGAAGTGGGGTTGGTGAAGGACAAATATAATTTATAGCAATAGTATCACTATGTGGTTAAGAACTTGTAGTTAGGAGTTTGGCAAATTTAATTTGAGTCCCTGTTTTATCACTTCACACATGTGTGACCTTGACAAGTTATTTAATCACTTTGAAGATGAATACAAATAAAAATAGTACATATTTCATAAGCTTCTTAAGCAGCTTATAAAGAGAGCTACTTATAAAATACTTAGCAGCATGCCTGGCTTATGATAAACAATCAACCAATGATAGCTAATTACTGCTTTTTGTATAGGGTTAAGAGTCCATAAGGATTATTTAGATATTCACTCAAATAATTAGAAAAATGGAGGTCCAAGTGTGTTGATTTATGTTGAATATAACATCTACAATTAAAAATAGAATCAAATATCTATCTACCTTTGAAAAAACAATAATAACAACTCACTGGAGAAGGAGCTGGCAACCCACTCTAGTATTCTTGCCTGAGAAATTCCGTGGACAGAGGAGTCTGGTGGGCTATAGTCCATTGGATTGCAAAGAGTCAGGCATGACCGAGGACACAACAGAATTCATATAGTGAAAGTAATCAATTTATTTGAAGATGAAATTCTTATAATGTTATAAAATTATATCAGAGAATGAAGCTCAAACATATTCATCATGACAGTTAATGTTAGTTAAAATTTCCTGTTAAAGACAGAGACAGTCATAGGGTGTCAGAAAGTAATATACAACATCCACAAATCAGAGTGCTATCAGTTCAGTTTAGTTCAGTCGCTCAGTCATGTTTGACTCTTTGCGACCCCTTGGACTGCAGGGGCTTCCCTGCCCATCACCGACTCCCGGAGCTTGCTCAGACTCATGTCCATTGAGTCCGTGATGCCATACAACCATCTCATCTCATTGGGCTTCCCTTGTGGCTCAGCTGGTAAAGAATCCACCTGCAATGCGGGAGACCTGGGTTTGATCCCTGGGTTGGGAAGATCCCCTGGAGAAGGGAAAGGTTACCCACTCCAGTATTTTAGCCTGGAGAATCCCATGGACTGTATAACCCATGGGGTCGCAAAGAGTCGGATGTTACTTTCAGAGGGCTATACCACATTAACAAAATACAGGATGAAGATCATAGGATCATCTCAATAAATGTAGAAAAAGCCTTTAACAAAATTCAACATCCATTTATGATTAGAACTCTCAACAAAGTAGGCATGGAGGGACCATACCTCAACATAGTAAAGGCCATTTATGAGAATCCCACAGGTAACACCATACTTAACAATTTCTTACCATAAGAAAAAATTGTACCCTTATATGGTGGTAGATGATAACTAGACTTACTGCATGATCATTTCACAGTGTATACAAATATTGAATCGTGTTGTATACCTGCAACTAGTATAATGTTATATGTCAATTTTACCTCAGTTTTAAAAAGAGAAAGTTATGCTTCAGGCATTAAAAAAGAAAATACATAATTATACAATAAAATCTTGTCTAATAAAATCCTCATTAGAAAAGGCAAAATGAATTTGTAGTATTAAAGAGAACTAGTTTAACCACAGAAAGAGTTTGTGGTAGGAGTTGTTTTACATAGTTACCAAAAGGATAAGAGTTTTGGTGATGTAGTTAATATTTGGCATAATCAAAGTACTGTCTTTTTGATGAGTTATTACTAGAGTGTGCCACCTGAGCCCCATCACTTTGCTAGAGTACACTAACAATATGTTTTCTGAACAACAGAAGTATGAGCATGAATTAAAGTAATGCTATTCTATGCTTGAGTGGTGCTAAGAACCACTCAAAAAGGTAAATAAACTACTCTTAAAAAGTTATCTAATTTTTACTTGGAAGACACATTAGAATATAAAAATGGTAATTTGGTTTTTCACTCCTGAATATTGCCAAAGTCAAGTTCCTAAAATCTTAGGAAGTCAAGATGACCACTTATCTTCTTATAAGTCTGTGTTTCATTCTGTTTTTCTTAATTAGAAAACAGAAGAACACATTGAACAAATATATTTGACAGTTTTAAAAAAATGTGTATTCTGTTTTTACCCTCATTCAGAAATTTAGACTTTTTTTCTACTAAAAAATATACAAGAATTTTACATAGTAATCTTTGTTGTCAGGTAACGATAGAAAGAAATGTAATCATGTCATGTTCAATGAATGATTTTGTGACTATGTTTCATTTATCATCTTCACTGAAGCATTATATGAATATGCATAATCTTGCTTTCTTTATTGAGCTTTTACAGTGTAATTTCACAAGTAGATGAAAAATGCTGTATTTAGATGGTTGGCTGAATTCCCAGTTATTCTTTTTTTCTCTATTGTTGTCTGAAATTCAAGGGCATTATAGATTGATTCATTTTTTTATATATGCTCTGCCTTTTTTAGTTAATTTAGAATGTATCATTTCTAATGTCTTTAGTTAATGATAGAATTATGCAGTGGTCTCAGTTCTTTTGCTTCTAATTTTTCTGATAATCTCAGAAGTTCTTCATAAACTAATATATCCATAAAATCATAAAATTTAAAAACTATTAATAGCAAAGATAAATAACATTATTGAATTCCTTTGTGCCAAACACAATAAATAGTTTACTTTAATTCACTATAATCCTATACAACAATGTTTCTTTTTATTCTATTAAAATATCAGCAAACTGAAGGCCACATAGATGATAGATACTAGGTTAGGATCCAAATTCTGAGTCAGGTAGTATGACTTTAGCACTCTCAGACTCTTAACCTCTAATGTTCACCAAAGAATGCAATGATAAGTATATACTGACTTTATCCCTAACTGCCTCAGTTCATCCAAAGACAGTTAAAGTTACTGACCGAACGCATGCTATTTTTCAAGCATTGCTTCTGGGGATTCAAGTGCTAAGTGAAAATGACAGACAAGGTTCCTGCTCTTAGTTCACTGTTCTAGTTGGAAGAGACAAACAACAGGTGGCCAAATAAATAAATAACATGATTTAAGAAAGTGCTAAGTGCATTGAAGGACATAAAGTCCTGAGATAGAGGCTGACTGTTGGGTGTTCTGTTTGATAGAATAATCAGAGGTTTCTCAGGAATGAAACATATTCATAGATCTGAAGGTTGAGAAGAAGCCAGACATATAAAGATATAGGGAATGAGCATGCCAGGATAGACAATTAAGTTTAAAGGCCTGCATGTGGAAGCAAGATTGGTGTTTTAGAGGAATTTTAAACATTTATGATATGATTCTGCTACTTTTCAGCTAAGAAAGGTAGCATTGCTACAGGAGTTTAATCATCTATTAATATTATAATATTATAAAATCATGAAACAAACTTAATATAAATGAATACCAAAACAAGATAATATAATTCCTTTGAGATTATTATAGATGTGTAAATCCCTCCAATACTGAAAGTGATTTAGATTGGAATATCTCTTTACTGAAGACAGAAGAAGAACCTCTATTGAGAACTCCTCCTAAATCTTATGAAATTTATAGAGTGGATCCTGAAAAGCACCAAGATTTAGAAATCTAAGTGGGGTGGTGGGGGGTGGGTGCTGGAGGATGAGGGAATGGGGGAGATTTGATGGACTTTATGAGTTCCTCTTGGGTTAACATTCATTCTCCATTGTGCTTGAGAGATGAGGAGAAATTTAAATACTTTAAACAGGAAAATGCTTAGATAAGTTTTATAAGCTCTTCTTTTGGCCAAGAAAGGTAATTTGCACCTGTTGCTTGGTTGAGGCAATTCCTTCAAGACAGACATCAATGCACAGGATGATGTAACTTTAGCCCCATTAAACAAACCTCACATCTGAATACAGAAATGCAGAGCAGGACACTGAAGATCTGATTGCATCAACTGATTTGCCTTTATTGTGGTGCTATCAGAAAATAATGAACCTTTGTTTTATCTGTTCCCTCATCTTTCCTAAAACTCTATTCATGTTTTCTTCTCTCATTCCTGATTTCCCACTTTTCAATTACAAATAAGATAGTCCTAAATTCCTCTTTCTATCTTCATTTTTTACCATCGCTAATTTTAAAAACTCCAAAATTAACCCCCAAACCCCCCAAATATCAACAGTAAGAGAATTGTAGATATCACATAACATTTTTGAAAGTAATTTAGAAAATCTTTGCTCTATAATATTATATATATATTTTATTAACCATTTTTATTGAAGTAGAAGGTATTGTGTTAATTTCAGGTATACAGTCAAGTGATTCAGTTTATATATATATGTGTGTGTATATATATTCTTTTTCAGATTATTTTCTATTATAGATTATTACAAGACATTGAATATAGTTCCCCATGCTATACAGTAGGTCCTTGTGGTTTATCTATTTAATATAGAGTAGTATGTGTATGTTAATCCTAAACTCCTAATTTATCCTCAACCCCTGTTATCTGCTTTGGTAACTATAAGTTTGTCTTCTATGTTTGCATATCTTTTCATGTTTTGTAAATAAGTTCATTTACATCATTTTTTTAGATTCCACATGTAAATTGTATATGATATTTGTCCTTCTTTGTCTAACTTCATTTAATACAATAATCTCTAGTTCCATCCATGCTGCAGATGGCATTATTTCGTTCTTTTTCATGACTGAGTAATATTCCATTATATATATGTACCTGTGTACCTATACGCCTGGAGGAGGGCATGGTGATCTACTCCACTACTCTTGCCTGGAGAATCCCATAGACAAAGGAGCCTGGTGGGCTTTAGTCCATAGTGTTGTGAAGAGTTGGACATGTCACATACATACATATATATATACACACACCACATCTTCTTTATCCATTCACCTGTCCAGGGACTTTTAAGTCGCTTTCATGTCTTGGCTGTTGTAAGCAGTGCCACTGTTAATATTGGAGTGCATGCATCTTTTTGAATTAGAGCTTTTGGCTTTTCCTGGAATGGGATTACAGGCTTATATGGTAGCTCTGTTGTTAGTTTTTTAAGAAACCTCCATTCTCTTATCCATAGTGGTTGCACAAATTTACATTCCCACTAACAGTGTAGGAGAGTTTCTTTTTCTCAACACCCTCTCTAGCACTCAAAATTTGTAGATTTTTAAAATAATGGCCATTCTGATCCTGTGAGGTAGTTTTTTGATTTGCATTTCTCTAATAAATAAGTGTTGAGCATATGAAAATTTTAAATTACCATGAACTAATAATTTAAAACTGTCTGTACTTAAAAACATAGCCTAGAAATATATAAAATAAAAATTTTCATAACTTCAAGGCAGAAATCTCAAAAAAGATAGCACAAAATCTTTATCTCATTCAGTATTGATAGAAATATAAAACAAGAAATGAAGCAAGAGCATCACTGTGAAATGATCTTGTCACTTTCTGCTACAGTTGTTTTACCTTTAAGTCTATCTTCTTCAGTAACAATATAGCTGCATCAGCTTTTTTTTCTAAATATTTACATGCTCTTTATTCAGACATTTGCTTTCAGTGTATTCTCATATTTTGTGTTTGTGTCTTGTAAACAACTTATAGTTTGACTTTTAATCCAGTCTTGCACTATTTTTGTTCTAATTAGTGTAGTTATTCCATTTATTTAATATTATATTAATTGTATATTTCCCAGTTTAATTTTTTTATTCATCCCACGTGCTCTATTTCAAGTTTTTCCCTTTTACATTGCCTTTGAGATTGCTAATTTTTTTTTTTTTTTGCTTATTTTTAAAAAAAAACTCTCACTGTTTCAATTCATTTAGTTGTTGTTGTAGTATGATACTGTAATGTAATAAGAAATCTATATTTGAATTTTAGTCTTTAGTATCTGGTTCCTGACACAGGACCTCCTAAAACTCTTGGGATTTTCTGAGTGATAGGAGTGTTTTTTGTTGTTCACAGTATGTGCCTTTCAACCATATTTGAGTTTATGCTAATAGGATGACTCCCCCCCAGTTTCTGTTGAGCATCAGGATGGTGACTGTTGGTCAGAGGAACCAACCAGGCCTGATCCCTGAGTGCGGGGAGGGGCTGGAGTTAGTTAATGATCAACAGTAAGTGATTTAATTAGCCGTCCCTACATTATTGAAATCTCCATAAAAGTCCTGAAAATGGGATTTGGAGAGTTAATAGGTTGGTGAACACATGGAGGCACGTACCTGGAGAAGCCCAGAGGATTCCATGCCCACACTTCGCCTTATGCATCTCTGTTCCATTTGGCTGTTCCCAAGTTGTAACATTTATAATAAGCTAGTGATAGTAAGTAAAGACACTTTCGAGTTCTGTCAGCTGTTACAGAAGATTATTGAACCTGAGGAGGGTGTGTGGGAAACCTTCAGTTTATTGCTGACCTGTTAGAAGCACCGAGGGCCTCGGACTTGGAGTCGACATCTGAAGTGGGGCACGGTCTCGTGGGTCTGAGCCTCTACGCTGTGTAGCCTGCCTTAACTCCAGTAGTTAGTGTTGGAATTGGGTTGAATTGTAGGACACCCACGTTGGTATTCAGGGAGTTGGAGATTTGGTTGTTGGTGTGGAAAAAAAACCCCACACATTCGGTGTCAGAAGTATTATGAGTAAAAACAGTTCATACATAAGAATGAAAACCTCTGGACAAAGCGAACCAGTCTAAAGCTAACAGTGTAGGAGAGTTTCTTCCTACCTACCCTCCTTCCTACCCTCCTCCCCTTCCTACCCTCCTCTTTCTACCTACCTATTTCCCCCACCCTCAACAATAAGGATTCTAAAACATTGCGCCTTCACTGCCTTCCTCTTGTTTACTGTTATTTTTGTCACGTATCCCAATGTGATCTTAATAAACCCCGGGGGTGCACAACTGTGACACGTTCAGAGTGTGCTGGGTTGCTGGCTTCCTTCCGTTTCAGCCTGGCACTATGAGCATCTCCACTTACTGTGGGAAGTCACTTCTTAGCTGCATGCCTTGACCAGGTCTTGGCCTCAGACATCTTCTTCCTCTGAGCAGACTCCACAGTTGAAGTCAGCTTCCCTTGAGTGGGTCAGTTTTCCTGCCGCAAATCAACTTTGGCGCTCTTGTGCTCCACTGGCTTCTGTGGGACCACCTTTCCCTTTTATTTTGATATGTCTTTACTACCTTTGTACATTTTGGATGTTCCTAGAAAGTATCCATTTATAATTCAGCAGTGTTAGTTGTTTTCAGCAAGTAGGGGAGGGGCTTAATTTATAACAACTGTCTCCTTCACTGGAATTCAGCTACAAGAGGGAAAGTTCATAATCTTTTCTAGAAAAGCCCCAGTTGATCTCTTAATAATTTAATTCATAACTTTGTCACGTATGCCCGCCTGTCCCAATCACATGTGGAAGCCGTGTCGGGCCCATCCTTGGGTCTTCCTTAGGCAGGCATGTCCATGGCAATCCTGTCGGCCCCGCTAACCCCTGGGGGTGCTGCTGAGGTACCACCGGTGAGGTTAGCAGCATAAGAACAGGGATCTTTCGCACTTCACTGTACTCCTGTAACAGCTAGAAAAATGCACAGAATAAGAACATCTAATGTGCATCCATGCTCAGTTGGGTCTGACTCTCTGCGACCCCATGGACTTAGCCTGCCAGACTCCTCTGTCCATGGGATTCTCCAGGCAAGAATACTAGAGTGGGTTGCCATTTCCTTCTCTAGGGGATCTTCCCAACCCAGGGATGGAACCTGCATCTCCTGTGTCTCTTGGCTTGGCAGGTGATTTCTGTACCACTGCACCACCTGGGAAGCCCAAAGACACCTAATACACCTCTATAAAAACATTTTTTTTTGTACTATACCATGGTTATGATGAAAATAATCTTTTTTTTCTATTCATAACTTATAGTAACCATGCTGTAGAAAAGTGAAAAGAGTGAACAGTTGAAAGTCATCAAAAAAGGACATTAATATGGATACAAATCCAGTGTCCATTAGGTTATTTAAGTAGGAAGATTGCTCTGAATATATATGATACTGAAGTATATTGCATTTGAAATACTTCATAGTTCAGACATGAAACTGTCAAGTTGGAGTTTGTTCACATCACTCTTGAAGAAGAAAGAACACTTTTAATCCTGTTGTTTTGGCGTTTCTTCTTGTCATGATAATTTCATGGGGTCCCTTTATACTCTTTTCTGTGTGTGATTTCTCTCTAACTGAAACAATAGATTATAGTTTGACAAAAGAACAATTTTTTTCAATCAAGTTTCAGTTCACCCTAAAAGAAAATTGCTTTTGTTCCATCTGTACAAAGGATCTTATGATGTTTGAGGTTAAACAAAATGACCTAGTAGAAAATATATCAGTTAGAACCACAAGACTTGTAATCAAAGATGGCATAGTGAATTTTCAGAATATGACATGAACATTGATTCAAATATCCTCTAAAAATGTCTTATCGTATTCACAAATAAGTAATAGCGGTTTTTTATTGGTAAGATATTTACAAAAGAAATGCATACACCTGGTTAAATTGCTTAGTAAAATGTAATGTTAATATAATTCAAGACCCTTTTACTTAAGAAATGAATCCTCTATTTCTATAGTCACAGTAAAGTAGTAACTTTTGAATTGCAAATCGTAGAACTGAAGAAGGCTTTATTTAAATGGAATATAAGAGATCAACTAGTCAAAACTCTTGAATTTGAATAAGGGCAATTTGCAACTGATGGTTGACAAGTTAGATAATAAAATTGATGGCTTAAATAAAACTTTTAAGAATTAACCATCATTCTTTTATTTGCTTTATTAATGGAAGTATTGCAATGGTGTTTACACTTTAAAGAAGTTATTGATTTAGAGTGTCTCACCTTTTACAAATGAAGGGCACATCTCCAACACTGGTAGCAGATCCTTCTTTCTGTCACAGAAACTATGCATCTGTGTTGTTTCTTTATATTTAGCATTTTACATATCAAACGTTTAGAATAAAATAGACAATTTTAAGCTGAGCATTTGTGTGCTCAAGTTAAAATATTTCTCCATTTATTTCACCATATAAATATTTTTGGAGAAAAGCATCATATTGCTGCTCACAGGGCCTCCTGTATGATTTTTGGTTGTGGACTGTACAGCCCTAGCACGCAGTAGTCACATGAAAGGCTGGGTGAGATGGTGGCCACTGGGTCATGCAGAGCACAATCTTCAAGTCTAAGGCAGCCCTGCTCCCCCTCTTCCCAGAATTAGTTATCATTCTGTACATATTTGGAGGTATAGTTTCCAGTCATGCCTGGCACATGTGTACCCAATTTATTGAGCAGGAATTCATTAGGAGTCTAAAGCAGAATTGCTTTATTTCTCTCCGTATACAGGCTTCAGCCATGCTGCAATGATATGCACTTCACCTACTCTAAACCCCCTAAAATGGAATTTATTAATATTTATGGATTCATTCATATTTTTCACTTTTTTCTTGATATTTATTTAACTTGGATGTTTCTAGAAAATAATGGATTCAAAACTTTCTGATAGTTTGATATAACTCATATTCAATGATGGTTTTATATAATTCATATCTTCAATTATTAGCTGTTAGATATGGGAGTATACATGCAGTCCTTCCTTGGTGATCAATGCAAAGAAATAGAGGAAAGCAATAGAATGGGAAAGACTAGAGATGTCCTGAAGAAAATTAGATACCAAGGGAACATTTCATGCAAAGATGGGCACAATAAAGGACAGAAACGGTATGAACCTAATAGAAGCAAGAAGATATTAAGAAGAGGTGGCAAGAATACATAGAAGAACTGTACAAAAAAGATCTTCATGACCCAGATAACCACAGTGGTGTGATCACTCACCTAGACCCAGACATCCTGGCATGCGAAGTCAAGTGGGCCTTAGGGAAGCATCACTACGAACAAAGCTAGTGGAGGTGATGGAATTCCAGTTGAGCTATTTCAAATCCTAAACAATGATGCTGTGAAAGTGCTGCACTCAATATGTCAGCAAATTTGGAAAACTCAGCAGTGGCCACAGGACTGGAAAAAGTCAGCTTTCATTCCAATTCCAAAGAAAGGCAATGCCAAAGAATGTTCAAACTACTGCACAATTGCACTCATCTCACATGCTGGCAAGGTAATGCTCAAAATTCTCCAAGCCAGGCTTCAACACTATGTGAACTATGAACTTCCAGATATTCAAGCTGGGTTTACAAAATCCAGAGGAACCAGAGACCAAATTACCAACATTCGTTGGATCATCAAAAAAGCAAGAGAGTTCCAGAAAAACATCTACTTCTGCTTTATCGACTATGCCAAAGCCTGTGACTGTGTGGACCACAACAAACTCTGGAAAATTCTTAAAGAAATGGGAATACCAGACCACCTGACATGCCTCCTGAGAAATCTGTATGCAGGTCAAGAAGCAACAGTTAGAGCTGGAGGAACAACAGACTGGTTCTAAATTGGGAAAGGAGTACATCAAGGCTGTATATTGTCACCCTGCTTATTAAACTTCTATGCAGAATACATTATGCAAAATGCTGGACCATGACTCACAAGCTGGAATCAAGATTGCTGGGAGAAATATCAATAACCTCAGATATGCAGATGATACCACCCTATGGCAGAAAGTGAAGAAGAGTGAAAAATCCTCTTGATGAAAGCAAAAGAGGAGAGAGAAAGTTGGCTTAAAACTCAGCATTCAGAAAACTAAGATCATGTCATCTGGTCTGACCACTTCTTGGCAAATAGATGGGGAAACAATGGAAACAGCGACAGACTATATTTTTTTGGGCTCCAAAATCACTGAAGATGGTGACTGCAGCCTATAATTAAAAGACACTTGCTCCTTGGAAGAAAAGCTATGACCAACCTAGACAGCATATTAAAAAGCAGAGACACCACTTTGCCAACAAAGGCCCATCTCGTCAAAGCCATGGTTTTTCCAGTAGTCATGTATGGATGTGCGAATTGGACTATAAAAAATGCTGAGCACCAAAGAATTGATGCCTTTTGAATTGTGGTGTTGAAGAAGACTGTTGAGAGTCCTTTGGACAGCAAAGAGATCCAACCAGTACATTCTAAGGAAATCAGTCCTGAATATTCATTGGAAGGACTGATGCTGAAGCTGAAACTCCAATACTTTGGACACCTGATGTGAAGAACTGACTCGTTAGAAAAGACCCTGATGCTGGGAAAGATTGAAGACATGAGGAGAAGGGGATGACAGAGGATGAGATGGTTGGATGGAATCACCAACTCTATGGACATGAGTTTGAGCAAATTCTGAGAGTTGCTGATGGACAGGGATACCTGGAGTGCTGCAGTCCATGGGGTCACAGTCAGACACGACTGAGCAACTAACTGAGTGATGCAATGCTTGAAAAAGTTCTTGTCATGTACTAACGGTCATAGAAGTCTTAGTTATTATTTTCATTACTGTGTAACTTTATAAATCTATCCAAGGCATCAGCAATTGATAATTAGTGCATTTTATTCCAAATATTTTAATGGTGTTTTCTCTGTTTTATTCAGTAATATTTTAAAGTGTTTTCTGTTTCATCTTTGTGGTGACCCAAGGATGAAAGAGCAGATAACCAGGGAGGGTCTTGGAATGAAGAAATGGAAAAACCAGACCCTTATCTTCCTTCCCTGCCCCATGTTGTAACTATTAATGGAACAGTATAACTTGTCTCCCCTCCTACCCCATAGGGAGGAGGTGTTTGTCTTACTCTCCCCCCCTACCCAGTATACATGCCTCATCCAATCAGCAGATGACCCGCAAGACCCCTATCCCACTCGTGTACTCTGGGTATAAAAGTGGACCAAGGACCCCCATTCAGTGTTGGTTCTCCCTTGAGCTGGCCTGCTGTTCTAACAGCATCCCCCACTCTAATAAACTTTATTTCCCTCTCCTCTGTCTCATGCCTGGAAATTCTTTTCCAATTCGCGCCCCAACCACAACCATCTTATTTTCCTTTATCATTTGAATTTGTAAGATTATAATGTCCACAGCTGGAAAAACTCTATCTGAAACTTTTAACTATTTCTAACCCAAGACCTTAGAGCTCTTAAAAATCAATTCACTTTTCCTTTATTCTTACCATTTTTTGTCTGTTATTATAGGTCTAACTTCTTTTAACAACTCTTTAGTCAATATGTAAAAACCAGTGCTTATTTGGATATAACCGCAGTTTACAACATTCTTGTTTATTTTTCTTTCCTGCTGTATCTCTATCATTCCTTTAGGGTTCACTTATCTTATTTCTGAAGAATGTTATTTCATGGAAACATTTTAAGTCATAATATCCTTTAAAATTTTTATTAGAACACCAATGCTTTTTCTCACTCTGAAGTAGTTACTTAGCTAGCTTCAAAATCTCAAATGGTGAGTTATTTCCTCTTTATGTCTGAAGACATGGTTTCCCTGATGGGTAAAGAATCTGCCTACAATGCAAGAGGCACAGGAGACAGGGGTTCTGTACCTGGGTTGGGAAGATCCCCTAGAGAAGGATATGGTGACCCACTCCACTATTCTTGTCTGGAAAATCCCGTGGCGAGAGGAACCTGGTGGGCTATAGCCCATAGGGTCACAGAGTCAGACACGACCGAGTGACTAAGCACGCATGATATCTGAAGACTTTTTTCTAATACCTTTCAGCTTCTCCTTCTGCTGTTGAGACATTTATTGTCCACATTAGTTTCTATATTGGCAATGTTTTCCTTCCTGTTGTGAATAGATCCTCTTGGTTTTGAAGTTCTGATGTTTTACTACAATGCATCAAGATGAGGTTATTACTAATTACATGTTCAGGGAATATTGCACTTTTTGAATATGAAGACTCATGTCTTTTATCAAATCTGAAAAGTTCTTTGTCATTAATTTCTCAAATATTGCCTCTCTGCTCTCCTCTTTCTTTCCTTTTGGAACTCCAAGTAGATAGAGTTAGAGGTTTTCATGTTTTCTCTCCTGCCCTTCTGACTGGTTTTGACATTTCTTGTTTGTCTCTGTTTTGCTGCCATATTTGTAATGCCCTCGGGTTGACATTTAAATACATAAATTCCTTCTTTCCTTGTCTATAAAACACTTTTATGATGCTTTATTGGCCGTCTTATTTTCAAAATTAAATGTTTCTTTCAGAAGTTACCTGATTTTTTAATGTGATTTCTTTTTCTTTTTATATCTTTACCTGTTTTATCCTTTAATATTAAAATGGCTATTGTGCTCAGTCATGTCCAACTCTTTGCAGCCCTTGGGTTGCACCAGGCTCCTCTGTTCATGGGAGTTTTCAGGTGAGAACACTGGAGTGGGTTACCATTTCCTAGAATTCCACTAATTGAAGTTTTCAGATGTTCAATCTTGTGTTTCTTCTGCAGATTACCTTATTTGGTGCATTTCTTGTGTATTCATTTTATTTTCATGTTTTTTCCAGAGCCTTACAAATGTGAATTCTTAACAGAAATGCAGGAGGATCTGTTTGAGAATGTTTCCCACTGTAGCAGATAATCTTAACTTCTGTTGAAAGGAACCAATTTTTGCATTAATTTCTTTCTTCGAGTTCTTAGAAAGTACAAGTTGTATTTTCAGAGGATTCATTTTTTTCTACTCCTTAGCAAACTTCCTTCTACTCAAGCTGGAATTTTTTCTGAGACTGTCCTCTGATTGGTGACATAGCCTTTCCAAGGGTCCTAGCTTTAAACCATAATCTCAGTTATGACTCTTAATTTCCGAGGGACCCCAGTCCACAGCTTCTCTCTCTGTTTTTCAACCTACTCTTGCTTTGAGCACTAGATGGATTCCCTTATTTTCTAGAGAATTCAATTGTACACTTAAAAGAGTGCTTGTTATATGACATATATGTGTGTGTGTGTATACTATTTGCATATTTTTCAGATATTTATATTTGGAACATTTTCAGATTATTTTATTATTTTGATATAATCTTAAGTACTGATATTTTGTTCTTTTAAGAGAATAATAACTATTATGTTTGACTACTTTAGAGGTAATTTTTTTTTAAGAATTAGAGGATAACAAAATTATCTTCTGAGTCCCTTAAAGTTTAGATATAAACTACTATCACAAAAATTTTTAATGTAACTAAACATAAAAGCAGAATGAACAGGGAAATTGGATTACAAAATACAGAATTATAGAGAATTTCAAGAGTATCTATACAAGTACCTTTTTCTTTGTCTTACTATAAATGATAGTGAAGGTCCTACCAAGTGGTATTAATATGTATATTTATTTCATTAGCATATTAAGTTTATACCAAATGTATTTTGTTATGTTAAAAAGTCATTCCCAAGATATACTCTAAAAAATTTAAACATATGATGTATATTTGAATAAACTATGTGTATGTAATGTTTTACAATGGTTTTAATAAATTATTTCTATTGGAGTAAGTTAAGCTAATGACTATACATTTATAGATAACATGAATTAATAAAACACATAGAGCAACGGAAACAATCTGAAGTTTGTTTGAAGACTGTTTTTAATTACAAACATTTAGACAGCTGAATTTCCAGACTTAATAATGAAACATTAAGGTAAATCTGTTTCTTTGAGGGAATGCTCATGATGTAATGTTAAGTACAGAAACAAGTTCTAAATATGTATGGTCTCTATTGTGTAATGTTTCATTGCACCAAAATGAAAAGTGTGTATCTATGGGTCAGGGGATTTGAATGTTTAATCACTTTATTTAGATAATTTGTGACATTTTCTAGAATTCTTAAAATAAGCATGATTATTTTTAATAATAGTGAAAACCATTAACCTGAATTTTATAATTTAATATGAACTTTCATGAAACCATACAATATCTAAATAATTTTTACATAATCATTGTGTCTATAAGATTATTCTTTTGATAATTATATTATTTTGACTGCACAAGGAACTAGAGAGGATTTTATGGTAAGAAAATAAAATGATCTTTGTCCCATCTCTTAATGCCTAGCTCTCAAAAAGGTCACATCAGTTTCAGTCCTCTTGTGAATCTAAACCCCAAAATAAAATCATCCTCATTCCCAAAACTGAATTTAAATAAAATTAACTAAAGAAATAAAGTACCGATATTCTTTTCTAGGCTGCAAATATGAAACTTTCTGGGGATGCAATTGCTAGCTAAAATAAATATTTTACTGTTTTAAGGGTGTGCAATTCTGTATTTTACTGTTACAAAAAATTCTCATGTTTCTTACTTTTTAGTTTTGAGAAAAATGATAGAACTTTCCTCTTAAAGTTATTGTGACGATTACATGACTTCATTTATGTATGTCTTTTATCGCTAAGACAGGCACATAGTAATATATCAATTACTATTATTGATATTATTGTTTATTCCGTCATTTTTTGTCATTATTTATAGAATGATATGTAGGAACTTTAAAGCAAGTATAATTGTATCATCATTTCTTTTTCTTGAAAAATTGCTGTATACTTTGGAAGAGTATATGATATAACTTTTACTCTATTCATCTAAGTATTTAAGGGACTCCAAGAATATCTCTACACAAGTTCCCTTATCCTTGTGTCACTATAAATGGCAGTGCAGGTGGTACCCAGCAGGCTCTCGGGAACAGGGAGCAGTTACTGTATGATGCGCTTTTGCATCTCATAAGGCGCAGAGAACTCAGAGTAAGTTTGGCAGATCAAACAGTGGATAGTAACATCTGTTAACAGTCAGGGAAAACATATGTTAACATAATAATTTAACTAACTATGATTTTAGTTAAAGTATTACCTTGGGGTGATTAAGCTCTTGAAGACTTTTTCAATGCATAGGCGTTCTTTAATTTATCAAGTTGTGAATAAATTTGCTTCCTGTTCTTGAAGAAGAACATTTAACTCATTTTGAGTATGTAACACATTACTTTCTAAAATGAAATATAGTGTTATCATACCCAGGGATAAATCAAATATTGTGTTAATTGATATAACACTGTCTAAAGGTATTCCCAGTCTTCCCTGGTGGCTCAGGTGATAAACAAACACTTGCAGTGCAGGAGACATGGGTTCGATCCCTGGGTTGGGAAGATCCGCTGAAGAATGGCAACCTACTCCAGTATTCTTGCCAGGGAAATCCTGTGGAGAAAAGCACCTGTTGGGCTACAGTCCAAAGAGTTGGAGACAACTAAGCAACTAAACAACAGCACATGTATTCCCACTGGGAAATATTTCTCACTGCGTATTTGAGATTGAAGGTACATCAATTCAGTTCAGTTCAGTCACTCAGTAGTGTCCAACTCTTTGCAAGTCCATGGACTGCAGCACGCCAGGCTTCCCTGTCCGTCACCAACTCCTGGAGCCTGCTCAAACTCATGTCCATGGTGTCAGTGATGCCATCCAACCATCTCATCCTCTGTCATCCCCTTCTCCTCCCACCTTCAATCTTTCCCAGTATCAGGGTCTTTTCCAGTGAGTCCATCTTCACATCAGGTGGCCAAAGTATTGGAGTTTCAGCTTCAGCATCAGTCCTTCCAACGCATATTCAGGATTTATTTCCTTTAGGATTGACTGGTTTGGTCTCCTTACAGTTCAAGGAACTCTAAAGAATCTTCTCCAACACCATAGTTCAAAAGCATCAATTCTTTGGTGCTTGACTTTCTTTATGGTCCAACTCTCACATCCATACATGACACACAGCAAATGTGAAAGTGTGAAAGTAGAATTTTTAAAATAATAAATGTAAAATAGCTCTTATAGCTTTTGGTGTATGCTGACAATCTAAGCATCCCTTCACTACTAGATACATCACTCAGTTCCCATTGTCATCTTCTCCCTGTGTCTTCACGGCATCTTCTGTGTGTGTCTCTGTGTCCCAGTTTCCCCTTTTCAAAAGGGCACCATTAAAGTGGAGGCCCACTCTAATGACCTCGTTTTAACTTGAATATCAATGTAGAGACAACATTGCTAAGTGAAGTCACATTCTGAAGCACTAGGGGGTTTTTATCATATCTTTGCAGGAGGACACATATCAATCCGTACAGTGACATAAAAAGGAAGGAAGAGCATACGGTCAGGTGTGGTGGACTTAAGAAAAATAGAACTAGTCTGGCTGGGAGATAAGAGACAGGAAAGTGTGGGTGATTAGAATTCTCATTTCACCCATTTGATAGAACAAAGGCAATTTGGGAAGATTAGGAATACTTCTTTCCAACCTGTAGGATCCCTGTGCCTATAACTGGAAGAGCCCTGAGTTCCTCCTCACAGACTATGTTTGACAGTTTCCAACAAATTTTAAGAAATATTCCTATGTAGAACATTCTCCTTTGACTTATTTATATGCTAAACAATCACAGATTGATTTTGATCAGCTCTTTAAATTCATTTTCCCTAAACTCTAAAATTGAGTGTGGCATATCAAATAATTCACCAGCAGATTAAAAGGAATCTTTTTTCATTATTTTCATTAGTTCCACTGTTTATCTAACTCAAAGTAATGAATGCTTTAATTTCATGTGCATCACTATTGCTCATTAGAGCTGTGAATTTCTACAATGCGGAAAAGAAAGGATTCTCGGTGTATATAACTGAACTGAAGTCCAAGTAAGCCTGTTGTGTTTCAGAAACTGAAAAGCCACCAGTTCTGTTGGATGCATAATGCTGTGATAAAAGTGAACGTGAAGTCGCTCAGTCATGTTTGACTCTTTGCGACCCCATGGCCTGTAGCCTACCATGTAACCATCCATGGGATTTTCCAGGCAAGAATCCTGGAGTGGGTTACCATTTCCTTCTCCAGGAGATCTTCCCGACCCAGGGATTGAACCCGGGTCTCCTGCATTGTAGGCAGACGCTTTACCATCTGAGCCACCAGGGAAGTTGCTGTGATAAAGGAGCATCCTAAATCTGCCATTTTTAAGGGCTTTCATGTAGGGGTTATTTTTTGTTACTTTATACCTTTACTTACATGTGTTCAAGACTGAGAGCTGGCATTAAATAATGAAGTTGTCTCGAACTCAGTCTTTTGTACATTTATGGAGGGAATAATTTCTATCATCAAGAATGAGAGAAGTTCACACACTGACAAGGCAATTTCTTTTTGAAAGTGAAGTGAAAGTGAAAGTTGCTCAGTCATGTCTGACTCTTTGTGACCCCATGGACTATGTACAGTCCATGGAATTATCCAGGCCAGGATACTGAAGTGGGTAGCCTTTCCCTTCTCCAGGGCATCTTCCCAACCCAGGGATCGAACCTAGGTCTCCTGCATTGCAGGCAGATTCCTTACAAATTGAGCCACAAGGGAAGCCACAAAGAAAGAAATTTCTTTTTAGTGATTTTTATATTAATTCTTAGTTCAAAGTATATATCTCCAAATTTTCTAAGTTCATTTCTAAGTTTATCTTAATTTTCTATGGTAGTTCATTTCTAAATTTATCTTAATTTTCTATGGTAAAGCTGCACATATTTTAATGTTTATTAATAGATTTAATTATTTTTCTTGAATCATGTGTCCATATTCTTTGACCATTTTTCACAGGCATGTTTTTTTCTTATAAATATGCAGTATATCTGTAGATTCTGCAGACTTATATTTTCTATATTTTTTACATTTTCCTAGTCATATGTTAGTCTTTTAAATTTGCTTAATCATCCTTTTGACATAGAAACATTTTGTCTTTATATAGATTTAAATATATAAAATTTTACTTATAAGTTGTTAATTTTTTGTGTATGTTGTTTATCAAAGTCTTCCTAGATATAATACAATGAAAATATTTCATTTTTTTTTCTTTGTTTAACTCTTAGATCTATCAGGAATTTATTCTTTGGTGTCAGTATTAGATATTTTTGTAATAGATATATAATTGCATTAGATATTCAGTTGCCCCATCAGAGTTAGGGTTAGGGTTAAATATTGACTACTCCATATTTTCACCAATAACTTGAAGTACTTTGTGATAATCATTGATACATATTTATGTTTATAGTGTTTTTGAACATTCAGTTCTATAGTACTATTTTCTTTAATTCTGCTGCACTAGAAGTATTTTTAGTGACTCTAGTTTTATATCCTACTTTGTCACTTACTAGACAATTTCTAAATGGCAACCCACTCCAGTACTCCTGCCTGGAAAATTCCATGGGCGGAGGAGCCTGGTAGGCTACAGTCCATGTGGTCGCAAAGAGTCGGACACGACTTCGCGACTTCGCTTTTTCCTTTAGACAATTTCTACTTGCCACTTCTTTCTCTTTCCAGTAACATAAAATCGATTGTCAAAATGCATAAAAAGTTTTGTGTGGATTGCACTAAATTTTAAAATTTATGAGGAGAAAAATAACATTTTGTATTTTTATTAACTGGAGGAAAATTGCTTTAGTGTTGTGTTGACTTCTGCTGTACAACAATATGAATCAGTCATAATTCCATATTAACATATATCCTCTTCCTGTTGAACCTCCCTCCTCTCCCACCACCCCACCCCTGGGTCATCACAGAGTGCCAGGCTAGGTTCCTCGTGTTACACAGCACTTTCTAACATTTTTTAAAGATCACATTTCTCCATTCATCATCTTGATAGGTGGCTCCATTAATTGTGGTTAAATTTTATATTTTTTATTTATATTTAAATAGATTAGTAGCCACAAAATATCTTTACATAAATATAGGCTTGATTAGTAATTTGTATTTTGTAAATATTGCATTGCTTTGTGAATGGGAAGTGTTCTATTAGGTTTTTAAATGGCAACCCACTCCAGTATTCTTGCCTGGAGAATTCCATGGACAGGGGAGCCTCGTGGGCTACAGTCCATGGGGTTGCAAAGAGTGAGACATGACTGAGTGACTAATACCATGAATAGTTTCTAGAAATGCATTAATTTTGTTGTTGGTAATGATACATTGAGTAATCTTGCTGAATTTTCTATTTGTGCTAGTTTGCAGTTACTCGCCTTGATTTTTATAGAATATTATAATCTCTGCAAATAAAAACAGCTGTGTCTTTTCTTTACAATATTTCTTCCTCATTTCTTTTTGTATCAGTTAAATTGACTTGATGGGAATACTGACTGTTTGCAAGGAAGTAAAACTTCTTGCTTCTCAAACACGTTCTATTCAGTTGTGTCCAACTCTTGGCGACGCCACAGACTGTAGCCCATCAGGCTCCTCCATCTATGGAATTTCCCAGGCAAGAATACTGGAGTGAGTTGTCATTTCGTACTCCAGGGGATCTTCCTAACCTAGGGATCAAACCCGTGTCTCTTGTGTCTCCTGCTCTGGAAGGTGGATTCTTTACCACTGTGTCACCTGGGAAGCCCTAAGATACTTATGTCAAGTTTGGGAATCCTTACAAAATGAAATTTTAAAAAGTTAGGATGGACATTAAATGTTACATTTTAACCCTTTTATTTTATTAACTGTCAAGCTATATATAGTATTTTAAAAATAAAATTCTGTCTTTTCTGGTGGATATTTATTGTTTCCTTTTTCTATTTTTTTAAATTTTTTCCTTCTTTTCCTTTCTAGTACACTCCCACCTAGGAAAGCTATATTGGACTTTTGACAACTAAGTTATCGTATTTTGAAAATAAGGTTCCTTGTTGATTTGCATTTTTATTTTAAAGTTAATTACCTTTATTTTAAAAATTATTTATGTCTACTTTCTTTGGACTGTTTTTCTAATTTTTTTAGCTGAAACAGGAGTGTATTAACTTCCAGGTATTGATTGGCCTAACAAAATACAATGAGCTGAGTGGCTTGAGACAACAGAAATGTATTGTCTCATAGTTCCAGAGACTAGAAGGTCTGAAATCAAGTTATTAGCAGAGTCTTACCCCTTCTGAAACTTGTAGGGGAATCCTTCCTTGTCTGTATCCAACTTGTGGTGGTTTGTTGGTTTGGCATTCCTTGGTTTGGAAGCACACAACTCCAATATTTGCCTTTGTTATCACATGTGTTGTCACATACATGGTGTTCTCCATGTATGTCCATGTTTCTTCACATGGTCGTCATCTTATAAGATACAAGTCACATTGGATTTGGAGAAGGAAATGGCAACCCTCTCCAGTATTCTTGCCTGGAGAATGCCTTGGACAGAAGAGCCTGGCGGGCTACAGTCCATGTCACAGTCAGACATGACTGAGCAACTGTCACTCACTCACTCACTTTGGGTTAGAGGCTTCTACTCTAACCTCATCTTAACTAATTGCAGTTGCAATGACTCTATTTCCAAATAAGATTACGTTCTTATGTGCTGGAGTGAGGACTCCATCATATCTTTTCTGTGGGGACTCAACCTTTAATGAACAAGGGCTTAGTTTCTTTATAATCTCTTTGTTTCTATTAATTCTGTAAATTCTCATCTGAGTATTGGTATGAGCACATATCTTAAGATTTGATACATATCTTATGTGTAGTCATGTGCAGAGAAATGCTCTATTATTACCGAGTATTGAAAGCATAAACATTTCTCTTTAGAACTAAGGGAATAACTTTTCTTGATAAAGATGATCAGAGACAGAATGGAGACATAATAAGATCACCCGCAGAGTATATTGGCCAAAGGTAAGGCGAGAGAGTACATGAAGCCTAATGTAAGTAAAAATGAGGCCATTTGATATTGAAATCTCGTAAAGAAGAGGATATGTCAGGAGATTAAAAATCTTAAGAGGTTGATGGAAATTACAATAGAGGAGGAACAGAGGCAGTGTCCTAGAGCCAATTAGAGGAGGAAAGCAGAATTTAGTCTTACAGGAAATTGAATTGTAGGAAAGTTTTCGAAGTGGAACTGGCTTACATGGGATCACAGATGAGTTCTCACGTAGAGTTTCTGGTCTAGTGCTTAGCGGCACAGTCTTGGGCAAGAACATCTCACATCCTTATTGTTATGTGTGAAAATTTGCCTAGAAAGAGATCAAGGCTGAATCCGAAGTTGCAGTCAAGTGGTTCAATAGCCAGCACTGTGTCTGCTGTACATGAAAGACACTTACATAAGATTTATTAAAAAAAAAAATCAATCTTCTCAGTTTATGTAGAGAGCGGACTGCAGGGATTATTAGGAAACAGTGATGTATAAATTTCTGACACAGCAATATGCCCTAATGGTCTATTTGCATATCCGATACTAAAAGGAGGAAAAACTGTTCGAAGTAGGGCAGGGACTTTTGAAAACCTTGAGCAACACTTCACTCACCTCACTTATGATTTCTTAATGGCTGTTTTATGGTTACCAAACAGCTCTAAAAAATGATAATTCAGACAGGATCATCATGAATAAATTCTGCAGCTTTATGTGTTATAATCCTACATCTAGTTATGCAGATGGCTGTTAAATCTCAATAAATTAGATGATTACATAATATCAGGGAAGTTAAAGCAAATGAAACTTCAGATGTAAAACGACACTGACATTTATCACATCAAATTTAAACAAGTCTTTGTGGTGTTTGCACTTTAAATTTATATGTATAATTCAGTTCAAACTGCAGAGAAACCCAAGAAAACATTTATGATAATACACTGTGTGCTTTAAATGTGCTTCAATATTAACAAATAGAGACTGTTCACTAAACTTCTTTATTATTTATTTTGGAGAAAAGGATATAATGCAAAAATGAATATATGAACATTCTATTTACATGCACTACACGTTACTTGATCAAGACTTTGCTTGTAGATTTGATATCCATGAAGTAGAAAATGGCACTAATGTACTCTTTTGGTAGTTTACTCTGAATCTTTTAAGAAATTCTGTTTCTAAAATTATTGAAGTACCAAAGCTATTGTGATGATTTCATTTTTGTAGGGTACATTATTACAAACGATAAAAGCCTGAACCCTTGAGAAATAGCAACGAGATGACAAGTGGGAAGTGGATCCATTGCCTTTGTTTATAATGAGATGTCCAGAGTGAATACTAACAAATACAGAAAAGATTATGCTGCTGAGATCCAGACCAAAAAAGTACTCTTTTTTTTTTCTTTTCTGGACTGTGAACTCTTTCTAACAGTCTGTCTTTTCAGGAGAGATTATTCTACCTTTCCATAACACACACAGTTTTCAAATAAACAGTTGTTTTGAGAGTGATGCTTTTCATATCATAGTCAGTCATCTCAGTGATGCCTTACATGTCATCTGTGTTCACTACTTTTTAATGAACTAATACCATTATTTTGGACTCTCTTCTCTCATTGTATGCAATAACCTCCAATCTGATATCAGCATGTAATTTCTCTCATTGCATGCAATAAACTCCAATTTGATATCAGCATGTGTGTGTATGTATTTATATGTATATACACATATATGTATGTACATGTATATACATGTTAAAGTGGAGAAGGCAATGGAACCCCACTCCAGTACTCTTGCCTGGAAAATCCCATGGATGGAGGAGCCTGGTAGGCTGCAATTCATGGGGTCGCTAAGAGTTGGGCATGACTGAATGACTTCACTTTCATTTTTCACTTTCATGCATTGGAGAAGGAAATGGCAACCCACTCCAGTGTTCTTGCCTGGGGAATCCCAGGGACAGAGGAGCCTAGTGGGATGCTGTTTATGGGGTCACACAGAGTCGGACACGACTGAAGTGACTTAGCAGCAGCAGCTGCGTATGTTAAAGAGCTGCCTTCAATATGCCAGCAAATTTGGAAAACTCAGCAGCAGCCACAGGACTGGAAAAGGTGTTTTAATTCCAATCTTAAAGAAAGAAAGGCATACCAAAGAATATTCAAACTACTGCACAATTGCACTCACCTCACTAGTTAGAAAGTAATGCTCAAGATTCTCCAAGCCAGGCTTCAACAGTATGTGAACTGTGAACTTCCAGATATTCAAGCTGGATTTAGAAAAGGCAGAAGAACCAGAGATCAAATTGCCAACATCCAGTGGATCATCAAAAAAGCAAGAGAGTTCCAGGAAAACATCTACTTCTGCTTTATCGACTACACCAAAGCCTTTGACTATGTGGATCACAGCAAACTGTGGAAAATTCTGGAAGAGATGGGAATACCAGACCACTTGACCTGCGTCCTGAGAAACCTGTATTCAGGTCAAGAAGAAAAGGTTAGAAGGCGACATGGAACAACCGACTGGTTCCAAATAGGAAAACCTGTATATTGAAAGGCTGTATATTGTCACGCTGCTTATTTAATTTATATGCAGAGTACATCATGCAAAATGCCAGGCTGTATGAAGCACAAGCTGGAATCAAGATTTCTGGGAGAAATATCAATAACCTCAGATATGCAGTTAACACCACCCTTATGGCAGAAAGTGAAGAAAAACTAAAGAGCCTCTTGATGAAAGTGAAAGAAACTAGCTTTAAACTCAACATTTAGAAAACTAAGATCATGGCATGTGGTTCCATCACTTCATGGCAAATAGATGGGGAAACAGTGGAAACAGTGACAGACTTTATTTTGGGGGGCTCCAAAATCACTCCAGATGGTGACTGCAGCCATGAACATAAATAACACTTGCTCCTTGGAAGAAAAGCTATGACTAACCTAGAAAAGCATACTAAAAAGCAGAGACATTACTTTGCTGACAAAGGTCTGTCTAGTCAAAGGTCTGTCTAGTTTTTCCAGTAGTCATGCATGGATGTGAGAATTGGACTGTAAAGAAAGCTGAGCACCAAAGAATTGATGCTTTTGGACTGTGGTGTTGGAGAAAACTCTTGAGAGTCCCTTGGACAGCAAGGAGATCCAACCAGTCTATCCTAAAGGAAATCAGTCCTGAATATCCATTGGAAGTACTGATGTTGAAGCTGAAACTCCAATACTTTGGCCACCTGATGCAAAGAACTGACTCATTGGAAGAGACCCTCTTGCTGGAAAAGATTGAAGGTGGGAGGAGAAGGGGAAAACAGAGGATGAGATGGTTGGATGGCATCACTGACTCAATGGACATGAGTTTGAGTAAGCTCTGGGAGTTGGTGATGGACAGGGAAACCTGGCATGCTTCAGTCCATTGGATGTGTATGTAAAAGTGGCAATGATATTTAGAAGAACTGAACAGCCTCCCCACTATTAACACTTGGCCTGGCTAAACCTTATTTATCCTGTTTTCTGGTTCTCAAATGGAAGTTTCTCAAAGAAGTCATTCCTGATTAGCTTCTTGTCTAAATCAGGCTTCCTTTTGTTGGTCTGTATACAAATCTGCTTTTCCTTCCAGTATTCAAAATTTTATGTACTTTGAATATTGACTAGTAGATTGAGCTGTAGACCATCTCATGTTTCCATACTGCCTACTGGTTACCAGTAGACTTGCAGTTAAGTATTTGTTGAAGGAGTAAATGATTGGACCTTTCATATCTAAAGAAATAACGGATAAATAAGTTATTTATAAAGCATGTAAAATGGTGACTAGCCCTTGACAAGTGCTCTATAGTTTTTGGATTGAGATTTGTTATACAGGATGAATTCTCAAAATTGGATCTGTTAGAGCATAGAATTGACACATTTTTTTAGTGTGCCAGTCATTTCTGACCCATTGCGACCACATGACCCAGTTCCTCTGTCCATGAAATTTTCCAGGCAACAATACTGTAGTGAGTTGCCATTTTTCTACTCCAGGGGTGCTTCCCTTCCAGACCCAGGGATCTTGTGTCTCCTGCTCTGGCAGGTGGGTTCTTTACTATTGGCACCACCTGGAAAGCTCTCCCCCCCACTTTTTTTCTTTTTTAGTAATTACAAATAATTAACTTTTTTAAAGTATAATTTATATACCATAATTTCCCCTATTTAAGTGTATAATTCTATAATTTTATACACATATTTTAATAGATAAAAACACATTCTGAAATTGCAGACTCACTGCCGTGGATCCCCTGTGGTCAGTGCTGGACCTGGCTCTAAGGGAGGAAGAATTAAAAAGGTCACACCTTCCTAATCCTTCACCTTCCTAATCCACTGTCTCAGGATTCTTACCACAATCAAAGACACAAAGATACCACTTTTCATCTTTCCTGTATTTTAATGAGAATGTCAGCAAGAAGTTAAACATTCTAACCTCGACTCTTCTTTTTGATGTCCTCACAAAGCACAAGGGCTCAGTCCACATTGGAAGAAACGCTGGTTCCGAGTTGACAATCATCTCCAGGGAAAATAAAAAAGGCTCCTGGGAACCTTCTCCTTCCTTCAGGGTCTTAGTCTTAATCATTTCCTTTGTTTTGTCTAAACGACTTCTGTTGAACTGAGCCAGCCATCGTCCATCAGTTTTCTATAATAAATCAGTTTAAACTCACTAGGGAGCCTTTTCAAAACTCTTACAAATTCACTGTGTAGTTTTAGGATACATATACAATGTTACCAAAAGAAGTTTTCTGGTTTGGACTTCTATGGATGAGATTTCCTTTTCTTTGTATGATCCTTTAACTTTTCTATCATTTTCTATCATTTTGCTTATCTTACTGGTATAATCTGAGGTCAAATTTATAAAGCATTCAACAAGAAAGTACTGTGGAAATTGAATCAATCAATAAATGTGCATTCAGCAACATTTTTCTCTCAGGCTTTATGTGCATTTATTATTATTCATAATTTAACATTTATTGAGCACTAAGAATCATGCTCTGTTTGGAACAGAAAAGTAGATACTATCTCTGCTCACCAGACTTACAGTCTCACAGAAAATTCCATTTGTACGATTTCAAAAGTTAACCCTCACTGTTGGATAAATCAAGGGAGAAAATAGACTATAAAGTTTGAACAAACTTTGATTAAAATTTATTTTCACCTATAAAATCCTGACTAATGTCTGTGGAGATTAAAATCTTGCTAAAACATGACTGACATGCAGGAGTTTTAACTAAAAGGTGTGACCTTGATATCTGCAGTATCGTCTTAATGCTAAGTGAATCCAGTTAAAGGTGGATTAACAGAACAACTGTCTGCCCCAGGAACAAAGTCATTTGTGTTTCAAAGAATTCCAGGTCATCTTGATCTGCTGCATTGTTGCTGCTAATGTTCAGATTTAGTCTCAGTGGGATTTGGTATCCATTTTAGTTGAGAAATCTAGTAACTCTTCTCACTTATTCAGAGCAAGTTCACAGGGAATTCACAATCTGTGTGTCTACTCTTGGTTTTGCTTTTTATGAATTAAGTATTACTTTAACAAAGATCAGAACTGGGCAAAACTGCAAAGAATGCTTATTATCTAAAAGCAAGGTCTGCCTCTCTCTGCCCCATTTTTACCCTAGTCTAACCCTAAACTATACTCTTGATTCTGACCAAGTAAGAAAGTTTATTTGTGAGTACAAAGCTTAGAGCTATCATTGGCTTACTATTTTTTTCTGATAGTCCAGTCTCCTACAGAAACTGATGAACTGATCTTCTGTTGGCAGCCTTGTAAGCAGAAACACAATTCCACAGACTCTAGAGCTTCAAACAGACTTTAATTGATCCAGTAGTAGATCTTTACTCAGCTGCATACTTACTGACAGAGAAGGATTAGGACCTGTAAATAGCAGTACTTCATGTGATGAGTAGGTGTATAAACTTCAAGGGCTCATGGTGCCTCATCAGCCAGAAGCAGAGATAGCAAGTTGGATGCCTTCAGCTTCAAGCAATTGGAATGCTTGATTCCAACAGGCATTTGAATTCTCTCCTCCTACAATAAGTCTACAAATAGGACAGAGTTTAGGGTCATATGTCAAGGCTCTCTTGGTTGTTAAGATTCTTTTAGTTTCACCTACTGCCACTGCTTAGCTTCAAGGCCAGGTTGTTGGAAATAAATTCAGCTTCAGCAGTTTCAAACATCTCTTGTCCTGAAAACAATAGGGATCAACTATCTTCATCTTTTCTATAGAGGCAAGAAATGTTTCTGCAAAGCTCTTTTGTAGCAAACTTTCCTTAGTCCTTGTTATCCAGGTCTGAGATATTTGACCTTCTCTAAACCATTCACAGTAAAGAGAAATGAGATTTCATTTGGCATAGATGGTTGTTGAAAAGGGAATTGTGTTGACCATTATAGAATGTCATTTGTGGAGGCAGAACATAATTTTTAAAGTATTTTTTAAATAATAATTTTATTTATTTTTTGGCTAAGCTGGATCTTCACTGTTGCATGGTCTTTTCTCTAGCTGTGGTGTGCAGGCTTCTCATTGCAGTGGCTTCTCTTGTTGCAGAGCATGGGCTCAGCTTCAGGAGTTGTGGCTCCTGGGCTCTAGAGCACAGGCTAAACAGTTGTGCTGCATGGACTTAGTTGCTCTGCGGCATGCAGGATCTTTCCACATCAGGGATTGAACCTGTTTCTCCTGCATTAGCAGGCAGGTTCTTTAACACTGAGTCACCAGGGAAGCCCTTTCACTGTCTTAATTTGAACTCAACATTCAAAAAACAAAGGTCATGACATCCAGTCCCATCATCCTGGCAAATAGAGGGGGAAACAGTGGAAACAGTGACAGATTTTATTTTCTTGGGCTCCAAAATCACTGCAGATATTGACTGTAGCCATGAAATTAAAAGGTGCTTGCTCCTTAGAAGAAAAGCTATGATCAACCTAGACAGCATATTAAAAATCAGAGACATTACTTTGCTGACAAAGGTTCATCTAGTGAAAGCTATGATTTTTCCAATAGATATGCACAGATGTGAGAATTGAACCATAAAGAAAACTGACCACCGAGGAATTGATGCTTTTGAACTGTGGTGTTGGAGAAGACTCTTGGGAGTCCCTTGGACTGCATGGAGATCCAACCAGTCCATCCTAAAGGAAATCTGTCCTGAATATTCATTGGAAGGACTGATGCTGAAGCTGAAGCTCCAATACTTTGATCATCTGATGCAAAGAACTGACTCATTGAAAAAGACCCTGATGCTGGGAAAGATTAAAAGCTGGAGGAGAAGGGGATGACAGAGATGAGATGGTTGGATGGCATCACTGACTTGATGGACATGAGTTTGAGCAAGCTCCAGGAGTTGGTGATGGACAGGGAAGCCTGGTGTGTTGCAGTCCATGGGGTTGCAAAGAGTCAGACATGATTGTGTGACTGAACTGAACTGAAGTTGAACTTTTTAGAAGTGATACCCTAATAAAAGCTTGGCCTTTTTAAAAATAGGATGTTATAATTCCTAATGCTTATGTTTTACTTTCTTATTTGGGGCCTTAAAAGCAAATTTCCTTCAGGTATAATTGCCTTCCATTTTTGTCTGATAAAGTCTCCAAGGATCTCATACCCCTCTGCTTTGTATTTTCACTGATAATTGCTTCTCTAAGCATACATGTTGATAATTTCTTTATATTTTCCTTTAATCTGGAAAAGTAAAAGCTGCTTTTAAATTTTTAATATTAAAATAATTACTTCTTACAGTATTTGAAGAAGTAAATGTGAACAGTTTTGCCAAATTTCTTGGATTATTTTATTCATTGTTTATGATTTAGAATGAGTTATTGTTATGGTTAAAAATATGGTATAACATATGATTTAACATACCCTTTATGATATAATTCTGAAATTCCACATAATTCAGTAACAAATCTTTCCTCTATTTCTTTACCACTTTCTTTGGGGGAGAGATTATTGGCACTTTAGAGTTAAATTTGCCTTGTTCGGTAATGCTAACATTTGAAGCAACTTGAAGTCCTGATTCCTTTCCTACACTTAGCAAATGAAGACCAGGCCATAAGATTTGGTCTTACCTTAATTTATAGAAGAAAAGAGCTTTCCTTAGTATTATATAGACTGTGTGCTATGGATTGAATGTTTGTATCCCTCCAGATTCACATCCTAGAGCCCTAATTCCCAATGCAATAGGGTTTGGGGTGGGGTCTTTGTAGGTATTTAGGATTAAAGGAGATTCACAAGGTTTAGGAATAAGTGTTTGTCATGTAAGCCACCCTGTCTGCAGTGTTTTGTTCTAACAGCCCAGACTGTCACTGGCCTGCAAATGGTGCGGTGCTATGTAAAGTTTGTTACTGTCATGTGATGAGGTAAGTCCAGACACAGAATAAGCGTTTGGTTTACTCCTTTCATTGCATAGGGTATAGGGCAGTTTATATGTTGTGGACCTCACAAGGCCAATTGATGGGTGCTGGAGAGAGCTGCATGCTGTCTGTCGGGGGATGTAGTGTTGTAAAGCTAGTTTGTCAACTCTAAAGGATAACGGTACTGAACTCAGGCTGGATGCTTGCTGCTCAGAAGCCTATACTACAGAGGCAAGTGTTGGTAGAAAGGAAATGTTGTTTTATTCTGGAGGGTGACAACCTGGAGAGAAGGTAGACTCATGTCTGAAGACCGACACCCCCTGCTGACAAGTGGGCCAGAGCTTTTAAAGGGGAGTTCCAGGGGTGTATAGTCAGAGGGAAGGGACCACATTCGGAAACAGAACAGTTAGCTCTGACAGCCATCTTGAACTTGGTCGCACAGTGGTCTGACCAGCATCATCTTGACTATTTTCAGTACGGCTTATGTCATGGCTGCAAGTCTTGTCATCATGTAGTTAACTTCTCCCACCTGGTAGGAGTTTCAGCATTTACAAAACTGCTCAAAGAACATGGCTCAGAATAAATCTATAGGCCTTGAGAAAGAACTAAAGGTCTTTGGCTTTGACTGAAGTATTGCTCTTTTGTTTTGTTTGACTGCTTTCCTTTGCTTCCACATTTCCTCCCTTCTCTGATTAAACTTACCAGTGACTCAAGTTTTTCTACAGACAAAAGGCAGGCAGGGAGCATAGTGGAGGTGATGTCTGTCCTGGGAAGGCCTTATAGGGTCCCTCTCCATTTCAGTAAGTACATAAAATCCAGAGCTGATTTTTTTCCAACAAAAGATAATTGAAATTTAACTGTAACTTTACAAGATGTAACTAGTTACTGATGAAGGATTGCAAATGAATTTTGTAGTACAGCATCAGTCCCTTCATTTTGGTTAATCATTAATGATGAATATCCTGAGCTTCCCAAACTGCTTTAAAACCTCTTCTTCTGTTCTTGTATCCTCTCCCATCAAGACTGCTCCATATTTTATGACTATTATTAAAATAGTTTGGATATACATTCTGTCCTACCGTATAAGTATATATGGTATATA
This sequence comes from Cervus elaphus, assembly GCF_910594005.1. Classification (NCBI taxonomy): domain Eukaryota; kingdom Metazoa; phylum Chordata; class Mammalia; order Artiodactyla; family Cervidae; genus Cervus; species Cervus elaphus. Next base: position 28,363,485 of record NC_057846.1, read on the forward strand.
ACCAAATTCCATAAGCTAACAAGACTGTGATTTCAATTTTTTTTTTGTATGAAGAGTTACAACATGTATAGATTTTATAATTCTTTTATTTTTCTGTGTTATACTTTTAAAAATTTGAGGCTTTTACTTTGTATGTCTGCTTCTGTTTCACTGTTTCAGCTATTAACTTTTTTCTTTTAACAAAATATTGGTATAAAATAGATTGGGGGAAAAGGCCAGATCCTTTATCAAAAATGTTTTCTGAAGTACTACCCTAAGGAACAAACTATATCTATTCTAATCTTATTTGGGATTAGTGAGTAGTGAAAATACAGATACTTATTAAACAAAATTCAGCTTGAAGATGAAAACAAAAATAATTGTATAGGTGGTATCTGCAGAAAAATGACTCCTCCCTGTCCGTAAGGTACTAATCATGAGTCCCAGTATCCTTAAATTTTATTTCATTTTTTCAAAACTCTTTATTTTGTACTGGGGTATAGCCGTTTAACAAACAATGTTGTGATGATTTTAGGTGAACAGTGAAGGGACTCGGGCATACATACAGATATACATGTCCCTTCTCCCCCAGACTCTCCTCCCAGCCAGGCTGCCACATAATATTGAGCAGAGTTCCAGTAGGTCCTTGTTGGTTATCCATTTTAAATAAAGCAGTACATGTCCTTCCCAGACTCCCAAACTTTCCCTTTCCCACATCCTTCCGCCAAGCAACTAGCAAATTTAAAAAAAAATTTAAATTTAAATCTGGTGGGTAGACATGGGGATGGAGGCGAGGAGCAAACAAGCACGTTATAAAAGAGTTTAACTGAGTCCTGGGTGAATCTAGGGATGTGGCTGTAGCGCAGATGCAGATGAGGTGGAGAAACAAGGCCGTAGCCAAGTCAGGAAAAATAAGGGGGAAGGAGACAAACATAGTGAAAGCCAGCAAAAATAATAAACTTGCCCTCCACCATGTTGAGATCTTCACATCCTTGTGTCTTGGGTAGAAAGTGGACTAAAGAAGTCCTGACTACTCAGACTGTAGTTTTTTTTTTATTTCCACAAGGCAGGCAAGTGTTTGAAAACACATTAAACTAGCTAGGAAGGTACTGTAGAGAAGAGTGAAGAGAGGCCAGGTGGCAGGAGAAGGCTGGCAGCTTAAATGGGTCAGGCCATGTGATGAGTCCTGGGGAAGGCCAGTGTTGCAAATACAGTCAACTCACCTACTCTTCAATGATAATACGTGATGTTGAAAGAGAATTCACTTTGTACCAGGCATGTGCCAGTTGCTATATAAAGATTATGTAACTGAATCCACATACCAGTCCTGTGAGGTATGATAATATCATCTCCATTTCATTGGTTGAGGAAACTGAATCCTGGAAGTCTGGGCCCATTAGATGCTCTTGTTAATGACTATGCTATCTTGCTTCAACGATTTTAATATTTCCTTTCGTCTGTCTTTTGGGTAAGAGGTCTTGCTTCACATTTCAGGTACTACCTTAAGTTTTCCAAATAGGGAAGGGGGTTTTATGTTCTGTCCACATTCTGAGAGCAGTTTCCTTGAGAGGTTACATGAAAACTCTACACAGTCTACGCATTTTGAGGGCAAATAAAAGGGTAAACATGGGTAACAAATGTAGACCTTCAAAAAATTAGAGGTATATTAGAATGACTTTTTAAAATCAAAGATTTGAATGCATTTTTAATCTAACTTTTATCTACCCAATAAGGTATCTTTGAAATTAATTCATTCCCCAGTAGATGAACCTAATGATTAGCTTTGCTGGAATTTCATTATTAGGACTGGAAGCCTGCCATTATCTTCTGTCCTCAGCAGACAGGAGCAAATGGATCAGGACCTTCTCTCTTCCTAAATTTAGACTGGACTTGAAAGTCGCAGGAATTAGCACACCAAAATGTCATTATCTGCCAGTGGATTATAGCTGATACAAGAGATGATTCCTATTTGCCGTCCAAGGTTTCGGGGAATCCCATAGCAGTCTTTATGCTGGGTTTTATATTTTAAGCTTTACTGTAAAGTTGACAAAATATTATATAAATTTTGAGTAGAATATTGCTGTAATAAAAACAATGTTAGTTTTCTTAAACATTTGTTAAAGCTGCTCCAAGCACGGGAATTCTGCAACCAAGACAATTTTTTATAACTTCCTCAGTCTTTGAGCACATATGATGGTCAGCTTTGTTTAGTTTTTTGAACTCTGACAAAAATAAAGCCTCAAATGGAACAAGGAGAAGAAAGCTTCTGTTAAACAAAATATTGACAAGAAGTGCTGACCCCAAAGAAAGAGGAAAAAAAGAGACTGAAAAATAGATTTTTTTGGTTACAGTTTGCTTCGTGTGCAAATTATAAATTGCTCAAATCATTGATATAGAAAGATCTCCATTTACTATCTGTCTTGCTGCCTTTTCTGCTTCAGTCCCTTAACTGCAAGTAAATGTTTATGTTTTCTGAAAACTCCAGAATATGGATTATGTAACAGAGTGTCAAATCCTCATGGGGAACACACCACACTGCCAATTTTATAAGGCACAACTAAATTGCTGAGAAAAGAAAATTACTTTTGGATGAGTGTAAACGAACATTGAATGAATAATTATATCTACAGCTTTTAATATATTAACCGAAGAACATGTGCAATGAATTTCTTAAAGTCAAAACCCTTTAGCTATGGTTTCATTGAAAAATAAAATCTATTGTACTTGTCATGCTGCTCTGAAGGCTAATAACTAGCTTTATTGGGAACACTGTGACACATTTATATCCCCACTGTTGAAGTGTGGTCGCTGAAATGTGGCAAGAGAATCAAAAACACACACTCTCAGACTGAGCACATCACCAGCTTGGACTCTCAATTACTTGTTTGTAGATGATCTGGGCTCACTGTTGCTCTTTGCTTCAGTTTTTATATGACCACTGTACCCCCAGAGGGAGGGCAATATATTAGGTTTTTTATATTGTCTAGTTCAGTGTAGGGTTTCATGAAATAGTAGTTTACAAATATGGTGCAAATGAGATTTCTGATTATTTGTGCATTTCAGTCAGTTTCTCTGTCCCAAAGTCATATGAGATGACAGTGTACTGTTTATGTTATTCAGAGTAGGATTCTTTGCACATTATAAATAAAACTTACAGCAGACAAACACAGAGCCATCTGTCATGCTTATATAATTTGGATTTCTAAGACCAGCCCTTTATAGAATGTGTGCCATACTTTAATAAGCTGAAAATGTGGGTCATTCTTTATCTAGGATGGAGTGAGATTTAAAAACCCTTTCTTCCAATTCAAAAAGTCCAGAACACATGCTGTTTACTTTCGGGCCAATTATACTCTTAATTAAAAATAGTTTTCTTACATAAACCTCCACCATAATGTATCTTGGAGCTGTATTAAATTAATCCTCAATTAAAGAAAACTGTGCAAGAATATTTTTTATCTAATGCTAATCTTAATGTACAAATTTTGAGTCTGTACAGTTTATATTTTGTATGAGCTTCTTAAGGGCTAATTTTTAATTGGTTTGGGCCATGTTACAATCTAGTCCAGTAAAAGCAAGTTAGCGAGAAATTGGAAATGAACTTCAACCAAATCTATAATCAGCTCTCATCTGCTGACGCTGCTATAGCAGCAAGATTGTCAAGTACAGAATAAATTAATGAATGGCATTAGGATATGTTTGATGTGACTTAGAGCAGAATTTTCAAAACCAGCACTTAAATTTAATTAAAATTATGGTTTTCTTATAAGTGAAAGTGAAAGTCGCTCAGTCATGTCCAACTCTTTGCAACCCCATGGACTGTAACCTACCAGGCTTCTCTGTCCATGGAATTCTCCAGGCCAGAATACTAGAGTGAGTAGCTGTTTCCTTCTCCAGCGGATCTTCCCAACCCAGGGATCAAACCCAGGTCTCCTGCATCGCAAGCAGATTCTTTACTGTCTGAGCCACCAGGGAAGCACTAAAAAATAGGAACCGAACACCATTTCTTACAAGGGTGAGCAGTTTTTGCTAAATTTAATGATTAATTGTTATGGTCTCATAAAATACTGCTAACCCTATTGCAATATATTCCTAAAGACACTTCTGTTCAATTATTAACTAAAAAATAGGAACTGAACACTCACTATGTGTTAGATAATGTTTGCGTTAGAGATCAACACAGATAAAAATCTGTGCTTCCATGGAGTTTTATTTTGAGGGAGGTAGGGCACTCGATCAGCTAAATGTATGAACTTTACAGCACAAGGGTAAAAGCTCAGGAGTTGAAATAAAGTGGGGAAGCGGTGGTGGCGGTCAGTGGTGAGGGTCTGCAGTTGTCACAGGGCGGCCAGGAAATGCCTCACTGAAAAGTTGCTTCTGAAGAAGCTCTGGAAGGAGCAATGAATGTACCTGGGGGAAAAGCATTCCAGGCAATGGAACAGCAAGTTCAAGGTCCTGAGAGGGTTGTTTCTCTCATATTTCAAGGAGCAGAAAGGTGGTCGACTCTTCTGGCTGGAACAGAGGAAATACCAGAGATCAGGGTCAAGGTCAAGATGTGAGAGCAGAGAAGCAACAGAGATTCTGATCATAGAGGCTTGACAGTCACATGAAAATTTTGACTTTTATTCTAAAAGATACGGAAGTTTTTGAAAGGGTTTGAACTCCCGTGAATTGATACTGAATTTTTACAGTATTCTTCATACTGAGAAATCAGTTAGAAAGTTATTACAATCATTTAGAGGAGAGAAAGTAGCATTTGGGATCAGAGTGGTAGGTTGGAGGTAATGAGAAGTAATCAGAATCTGGATATACATTTTCTGTATTTTCAGTTCTTGTTTTTTTTGTTTTTTTAGTGAAATATAGTTGATTTACAATGTTGTTTGATTTTAGAAGGCAAATTACATGTTTAGAAGATAAATTATGTATATTTAGAAGATAAAAATGAATGTGTTAAGTAAACAGAAGAGTTTGATAAGGAACATAAAATATTTTTGACAGCATATGTGAATAAGGACATACAACTCATTATTATGAAATATCAAATTGTAGAATATAACCTGTATTTTGAGGAGAAGGAATTATGGTTGAAACATCCTTTTCAGAATGTTTGTGGACAGATTGAAGATGTTTTCATCCTTTTCACACATAATTTAAACTTCATTTTCCAGAGAAGGTATATCACCAAATCATTACATGTTAGGTTCCTCCATGAGTTTTCTAATATACAATCATCCTTAACCTACAAATTAGAAATTTCATATACTCCAAATTAATACATTAAATATATTTACATCTTAGTAATGTATTAGTGTATCTTAAATAATTCTTCATAAATTTAAGGTCATTTACCTTCCTCCAAAAGAGATCTAGTCTCTCCCTCTCTCTTATTTTTTTTTTTTAAAGAGGAGAATGGTTTTGCTTGATATGGTATATAACTTGTAGTCTAATATATAGGAAGATATGCTTTCTTTAGTTGATCAATTTTGCCTCTAACTGAAAATATTTTAGAATGCTGGCATCTCAAGTAAGGTTTGCAAGATATGACTTTGAGATAAGGGAGGAAAATATTAGCATGTATTTAACTGTTTTAATATATTAATAATTATGTATTTCTCATTCTTTGTCACTCAGTCCTCCCATCAGATGATCTCATATTAGTGACACTTCACATATGGTGCCCCCGTATCCTGAGGGAAAAATGGAACTTCAGGAGAGCTAACCTCATGTATTCATTTTTTTCAGGGGATTGAGATATTTTATGGTTCTCATATACCTGGTTAAGCAGATTTACAGATCATACTGTCTAGTTGGAAGCCAACTAACTCACACAAAATGAACAAAAGTTTTATAAAAGTTCGCTGCTCCAAACAGTGGACAGATTGAAGATAATACTTATCTTTTGAAACCAAGTTAAGGATAAAAATAAAATGGCAGAACTCTAATTTCACTTCCATGAAATGTGAGTTCTGCATCAGTCAAAATATGAGGCAAACATAATAGTGACCTGTGAAGCAACCAAAACACAAAACTTGAAAACATTGAGGAATTTATAAAATATCAAATGGAGACTATTTAAAATATTTATTTGCAGCTACATAATTCACAGTGAAGTGGAGTGAAGTCGCTTAGTCGTGTCCAGCTGTTTGCAGCTCCATGGATTGTAGCCTACGAGGCTTCTCCATCCATGGGATTGTCCAGGCAAGAGTATTGAAGTGGGTTGCCATTTCCTTCTCCAGGGGATCTTCCTGACCCAGGGATCGAACCCGGATTTCCTGCTTTGTAGGCAGACGCTTTTACCATCTGAGCCACAGTGAACATCAGCTTATATGATGCCTTGAGGTATTAACAGTGAAGTATGAAATTACCATTATTAGAATGACATTTGACTCAGGATTCACAAAATGAAGGTAAACTTCTGTAATTTTTAAGTGATAATTAAAGTCACTCAATACTCAATCAGTACTCTACAAAATTCCCCTAAACTTTGTGGTAAATATTAAGATACATTTTGAGGTTTCCTCCTCAATGACAAAGAAGCAGAATGCCACTTGGGAAACATATGTATCCTATTAAAATAATATCAGAAGCTATGTGATGAAAAACTAACATTTTATCGGCAAATACTGAATATTTGAAGAAACTAGTAGTGAAATCACACAACATGAATTGCTTGCAGTACACCTGTACAAAACTGTAGCCTTGCTAACAAGTTTAAATTAACGGGAATTTGGTAGCTTCTATTTCAATAATAAAATACACTGAGGTCCCTTTTTTCCCCAGCCTTTAAAGCAAAGGTGTTTTGAAAATTATTTCATTTCAAAAGTAAATATCTAGTTAAAAGTAAAAACAAGACAGTATTTGAGGCAGAAAAAAAAGCAACAATATTGGAATAGCTTCTTTGAATAGAGATTTTAAATAATTATTTAAATAAAGTTTAAAATTATTTTTGGAGTATAGTTAATTTACAATATTGTGTTAGTTTCTGCTCTGAGCAAAGTGAATCAGTTATACATATACATATATCCACTCTTTTTTAGATTCTTTTCCCATCTAGGTCATTACAAAGTATTGGGTAGAGTTTCCGGTGCTCTATAGTAGGTCCTTATTAGTTAGCTATCTTATATATAGTAGTGTGAATAGAAGTTTTTAAAAGGGATTCTGTAGAGGACACCACTAGTGAATTTCAATCACTGCATCAATCATAAGCAAGGCATTGAAAGTAAAGAAGTAGAAGGCAGAAATACTACTGAATGCCACTGATATGGTAATTTTTATATAAAAAGTGATTCTTCAAACTCTAGAAGGTCATTTATAACAATTGTAATCAGCTGAGAATGACCAAATAATAACTATATTCCTTCTCAACTGTTGCAAATCTGAACTTATTTTTCTTGCCTTTACTGAGCTGGCCAGGACATTTAGTACAGTGTCCAAAAAAAGTTGGTTATAGTAGCACCCTTGTCTTATCCCTGATATTAGAGTGATTGTCAACTTTTTTCTCTACTAAGTATTCTGTTTGCTATAGGTTTATCAATTTATGGAAGTTTAATTCAGTTCATAGTTTAGATTTGTTTCATCTTTGAAGTGACTGAGGATCTTTAACTTTTTTCATTGTGGTAAATTTCATTCTTTATAAAGTTAAAATCAACCTTTCATTTCTGGAATAGGGGTATTAGTGTTTTACGAATGACTGAGTCTGTTTGCTCAATATTTGGCTTAGGACGTTTGAATTTCTGTTTATGAGGGAGATTGACATGGCGTTTTCCATTTTTTGTACTATCTTTATAAGATGTGAATATTAAATCAAATTTACTAGTCCTGTAAAATGACATGGGGAATGTTCCTCCCTTTACTCAGAAATATTTATTTAAAATTAAAATTTTGTCCCTTTAATGTTTGGTAAAATTCCCCTGTAGGAGTATGTTGATCATATTTTACATTTAGGATTAAATTTTAGATGCCTATTTATTTCATCAAATTCTCACTTTTATAGGGTTTTAAATTACTGTTTCTATATTTTATATGGCATTTTTAGATTATTTTATACATGAGCATCTGTCAGAGTGTTTAGTCTATATACTTCAGAAGTGAGAATTCTCTCTCATCCATATTAATACCTAGTCTTAGGCTTACTTTATATGGAGGTCTCTGCTTTGGAGGGTCAAGAAACTTTCCCATATGGAAAGCACTTTTCTTCTTTTTGGTCTTCCTTTTGAGTGAAAAGGAAAAGAATATATTCAGGGTGAAATAATAGCATATTCAAAAGTCCAGAAGTAAGAGAGCACTTGTCTTATTAGGAAAACTCAAAGTAACTCACTCTCACTGGGCTTGAGGGAGTATGTTATCTGAGTAGTCTTGGAAATTCATAAAATCTTGGAAGGCATTCACAGAAAACTTAAAAGTTTGAATTTTATTCTGGGAATAATGGAGATAATTTGATGGTCATGATGGTTGTATAAATATATACTACTTCTTGAATTATTATCACTTATTATACCCTTTGCTATAAACTGTACAGATTGTTTTTAATCTTCAAAATAAACCCATGAAGTAAGTTTTGGGGATTTTAAGAAATAAATACACATACATTCATTCAGTATGTGGAGGTTGTCCTGGGAACTTGTGATATGAACAGATTTTAATAATAATGGCTAATCAGAGATGGCTAAAGCCTGTGAATGGATAATATTAATAGTAACAGTCAAAGTGGTAATATTATGAAGCAAAGGAGCATCTTTTTATACTGTAATCTTTGTCATTGTATATGGCAACCCACTCCAGTGTTCTTGCCTGGAGAATCCCAGGGACAGCGGAGCCTGGTGGGCTGCTGGCTATGGGGTCGCACAGAGTCGGACACGACTGAAGCGACTTAGCAGCAGCAGCAGCAGCAGCAGCAGCAATATTTTGCCCTTATCACATACTTATTTGCTCAGGTATTATCTTTCTTTTATCATTAAAACTGAATCTTAGAAAATGATGCTATGATCTCACTCAAAATTAAGCTAAAATTTTATCTCCCCCAAGGGAAATTACATTTTATTTTGGAGAAGAAAATCTTATTTTTTTCATTGTAACCATCATAAAATCAGCATAAAAAATGAAAGTGATGTGCAAAGTTTCTTCTCATCTGTCTGTCAAAGAGCAAGAAGGTACTCATTTCATCCAACTACATGGAAAGATATTTCATGTTTCAGACTGAGTTCTTGTGTCATTTATGCATAAGAATTGTTTGGATGAACTGAAACTTTCTAATTTTCTACAGGCTATACACTCATGTATTTATTCACACGTTTATCTTTGTGCATCAAGCATGTATTGATAACCTATTATACTCCAGGGATTAAGGATCTATAGTGCTGAATTATAAATAGTTCAAGTGTTGCTAAACTTGTAACAAAATGGGAAAATATCCACATTAAAAGTATATAAGTGAGAATTTCTGGTTAAGATAGTAATGTAAAGCTTCCTACAGTATTTCCCATCCTAGTATCTAACCCAGTATTCTTTCATGTATATAAGTGACAGTCAAGGCTTCTCACATATGAAAGAAGTTTTGTAATACTTTACCAGTATATTGTGTATTGTTATTGGAATATAATTGACAAAATAATTCAACAAATTGTGTATTTCATCCTTATAGAGAACTTAGGAATGGCCAAAAAAAACAAAACGAAAACAAAACTTGATCCAGTAGTGATTATCAGTGACTTTGCTAAACCTAGAATTTCTATAAGAAAATGTGTGAAATGGGTTGCAGAAGAGAGAAATAGTATACATTTTGTTAACAAAAGTAAGGAAGTAGTCAGAATGAAAGTGAGAACTATGTGAGTTTCAAGTTTGAGTCTATGGATCTAGTAATATCTAAAATTAAAACATGCAGTTAAATAATACTGACTGAAGTTCTTTGCTTTAATTACTCTTTATTCCTAATCCCAGAAGTATCTTTTAAGAGAACAGTCTCTCTTAGGATAAAGAAATTTATATTTGTTTTTTTAGCAGGGTTTGACTGCGGTTTTCAGTCTTACTTGAGATGTTCTTTTACTAAATTTGAACTAACCCAATTTAATATTGGATACTAAATTAGCATAAACTGTATGATCACGTTTTAGAAATTGCCTTGTCTCCTGATTGATCAGTTCTGCTTTCATATATTGTGTCTGAATCAGGAACTAGTCCAAAAAACAGTTTATGCCAGGTAGCCCAGTAGAAGGGCTTGATTATTGGAGACTAATTGCAAACATGTTCAAAGAGCTGAAAGACATGTAGGGACCATAGATTAGCAACACCAAGAAGCCAGTATCACCTTATGGCTGGAGATGAGGGATGCGATGGTACCTCAGTCCCAAAGCCAGGGCTTCAAGATTGGAATGGGATGGCTGACTGTATGTGAAAGCTGCATGACCGGACCCAGAACCACAGACAAAGGGGCTGTCCAGAACGAGCCAAGGCTGTGGAGAGACAGAGCTCTCACCGGAGAAGCAGCTCAAAGCAGAAAGAAAAGAGAACTAACTCTGTTTCTGCTACTCAGTCTTTAGGCTCCTGTCAGTTCTTTACAACTGCAAAACCTAGCCAGAACCCAGTGATCAAAGATGGTGGAACATACAGAAGAAAGACAGAAAAGACATCCAGGGGCTGGTACATCGGCTTAAAAAGATATTCAAGTTGATAGTTGTTTTTTGCTTAAAACTGTTTATTTCTAAATGTTGAACTTCTGAATAATTTTTTTTTCTTGTTTTACTATAGGTAAGCTAGAAGAAACTTCCAAATGCTGATTGTTGAAATTAGTATTCAAACTTAGATTGGTAAAGAAGGAATAAAAGTATTTAAAGTGGAGTTCACAGTGGGAAAATTATTAAGAATATTTGGAGAAAAACAATATATTGGATGTTACTGCCACGGTTTACATAGAATAATGATTGGGAGAGCAAGATGAGAAGATAGCAAGGTAAGAATGGAGAGGAACTTTTATACTTTTTTGAGTTTCCTGGTTTGCACTGGACCTTTCTAAGAAGTTTTTAAATTAGAAAGAGACACGATCACATATGTGTTTTAGGTCGACCACCCTGGAAGCATTAAGGAATATAGTAGAGGAAAAAAAATCTTCAAAAAATCTTCCTATGGCTGCATTAAAAACAAAAAATAGAATCTTACAGTATATTTATATCACATGTGTGAGTTATTAATTATGCTTTAAATTTGCAATAATGTTTAAGAGGCAATCAGTTTAGTTCTGGAAAAGACATTTGTGTTGTCTTTAGGTTAATAACTTCTTTACTTGATCTAATAGGGATGTCATTGGAATATAGACAAATGAAAAATTTAGGAAATTTGATAGCTCATTATCGTTGGCAAAAATCTCATGTATAAATTGTTGAATAAATTAACCCCAGGTCTAAAGCTAATCAGCTAAAGATTCCCCCATTTACTCTTAAAAATTTAGCAATTCAGTTTTCAAGTGTTGTTTAATGACTAGTGTGTGCATATAATAATAGATACTGAAGAGAAAATATAAATGAAGTATGTTGTTTACCTTAATAAGTTCAAAAGTTAATGGAAGGTATAATATGCATTAAATATTAGATTCAATGATAATGTAGAGTGTATATAGTGAAGGGCAAATTGAATTGCTGGCAGCAGGTGTCATAAAAGCTCAAATAATTAGGAAACCAATATGGAGTGATTTGATTGAAGACAACTTCATAAAGTAAAGACATCTTAGGATTTTCCTACAGTTTTATGTCATTTTACTTTTTTCATGATTATCATTGTTCCATTATTCCTAAATGACTTTTAGAAATAATTTTGCAGTCTGTTGATATAGAATTATTTATTAACAAATGAAATGCTTGTGTTAGATTTTCTTTATTTCACAAAGAGCAGAAGTAATTATGATTAAAATGTAGTCCAGGTGCCTTCATCTGTTTTTTGAATTTCTTCCTTTTATTTTTATTTCATTGAAAATGTATTCATTACCACATTGGAGAACTGATGTTCATATTTAGTTTTATTAAACCCATTGTGTATGTATATCTTTGAAATATTTCAAAGCCATTGAAGATATTGATTGATGAAATACCATACTGGTGACATGGCAGATAATGATTTGTTTTTCAAGAAACCCTTTGGGCGTAGTAGATGATATATTTATTGATTTATCAGTATATGTGGAGAAAGAGCAGAATAATATAAAGTAAAACATGAGTCTCTTATACCAAAAATGTTTTTGGTTTGAAGTATTCAAAGTAAAATATGGGATTCAATAGGTTGATTTTGCCTGAAATGTAATGACATGTTATGTTTACATTTAAGAATCTTAAATCTTGAGAAGACGTAATTGTCTTTGTTCCCTATTTTTGCCAGAGTGATGAAGACTAAGTATGACTTTCTTTTTGTTGGTTAGTCAACTTATAAGGACATCCAGTTTTTTATCTTTGACTTTCTTTTCCCCTCCAGTCCAACCATGAGGTCATTATGTTGGAGCTAGCTACTGATACACCTTAACACACTGCTCACAGTTGGGCCCCATGACAAAGGTCTGCTCCCCTTTCCATAAACAAGAAGAGAGGCCTAATAATTAACATGTGAACCCAACAAAGTAATTGAATATTTTATCCAGTGCATTTCTATGTGGAGTAGGCAAAGAAAGGCCTCTTTCTTCTGTGATTTAAATATCTGAGCTCACAGTTTCAGAAGGCCTTGTCTTCCTTTGTGTAGAGAACTCACAGAGAAGGAAGCCAACAATTTGCTTTGCCTACATGAATTCCTTGATTGAAAGCATGTTAAACTGAAACTACTACAAATTTGCATCTTTCTTCATTTCTATGTGCAATTGAAGTATCCTTCTGTGAATCATCTTTTTAACTTAAATTCTTTATAACCTAAAACATAAGAAAATCACCTGTTGCATATCTTCCAAAAAATAATTACAGGTCCACAATATTTTATTCTAAATCTTTGGTACAGATACAATTTGGAATTTAGATATGTTGTGTAGAATTCCAGGGATGTCAGGGTAACACTCTGGAGACAAACTCATTAAGATTTCTACAGTGATATGAATGAACAGTCGCACTAAATGGGACTGCTAGTTCTAAGAAATGATATACTTCTTATTATCTATGGTATTTTTCACCAACCAGTCATATAGAACTATTATTGAATAATATTTCATCAACATCCTCGAAAATACCAATGAAGTCACAGGTATTACCAATGATATTTCCTATAAATAAATAACATTTATTTATAATTACTATTTGAATAAAAAAATCACTGTAAAGTTGCCTACCAGTTAATTCAACATAAATGGAAGCTTCAAAGATAAATATAAAATCTTACTCTGTGTCAGACATTTTCATAACGCAAAGGTGCATACGCCTCTAGGCTCCTTGCCCACACAGAGGGTAAGTTGCAGGCCATGTTGTAGAACATTACTAGGGGCCATCGCTTTGACTTTCCAGCACGGTCCAGGCCCTGGTGCTTCCTTTGGTTAGTGTCGATTTTGGTTATGTTGCTGTTTCCTCATCAATTCTAAGGGAAATGACTCTTGGGAGCTATTTTCAGACATTAAAAGTTAAGTGTTTTTCAGAGTTTTAAGAGGAAAATTAACTTACATTTATTGAAATGGATACATACTATCATTTACAAAATTATTCAGAGCATATGCACAAAATTTCAGAAGAGCATTTGATTTTTTTTTTTAATAGCACCTTTTTGACCTTTCCACACATAGATGGTTCGATTTTTAAAATCATTGTTGTTATATGTTGGCACACCTTTAAGGTTAAGGAATAGAAAATTTGGAAAAAACTTAAAAGATAAGAGCAATTTAAATTTCAAAACAGCAAGACAGCAACAGAAGTAAATCCTTACCCACTGGGAAGTAAGCTGACTAAAGATAATTACTAGATGCAACCTGGAAGCACAAATGCGTAGGTTATCTAAGGTCCTGGGATGAAGTGAAAGTCAGTAGCAGGACAGCAGGGCAGCCACTACTTATTTCACGGAAGTGCAGATCGAAGATCCAGATTAGAGTTCCTGAGTCCATCTCTCTAGTTCTTTGCATTATGATACCTTGTGTCACCCAAACATAAACATAGCATAAAAAGTAAAACCCATTCACACTACACTGGGTGGACATTTTTGAAGGCTGTTGGCAGTTTGAACACTGGAAGATGATTTAGGTTTTTATACCTGATGATACATTCACTTCTCGAACCAGTCCATAAAGTCCAAAATAACTATACTTATATAACTTAATGAAGCAACTTAAAAGTTAGGCATGTTCTCGGTTTTTAAAGACATAATCTAAGCATAAATTTGTCTTATTGAATAGAGCCAAGTAAACACTACAGGGAATTAATATGAAACTAAATCTGAATTGAAGGTCTCTTTGGTGAGTTTAAAAATAGGCACTTCCCTGCCAGTGAAATAGAACACATGTGAATATTCATTTGTTACTGTGAAATTTAGTTCCCTTCTTCAAGAAAGTGCCATTAACAGCTGTAATTTGCACAGTTATCAGTTCCTAGTTTTCTCTTTGGTCTTCCATTTGAAAGTGTGAAGAATTTTGATGATCTGTACTAATCAGGCTGATGAGTAATATGTACAAAATATATAGTTAGTCTGAAAATGAAGTTTGAAGCCGTGTGTGTGTGTGTGTGTGTGTGTGTGTGTGCACGTGTGTGCTTAGTCACTCAGTTGTGTCTGACTCTTTGTGACCCATGGACTGTAGCCTGCCAGGCTCCCCGTCCATGGGATTTCCCAGGCAAGGGTACTAGAGTGGGTGGCTGTTTCCTTCTCCAGGGGATCTCCCCAACCCAGGGATCGAGCCTGGGTCACCTGCAATGCAGGCAGGTTCTTCACTGTCTGAGCTACCAGGGAAGCCCATATATATGTAACTGAATCACTGTGCTGTACATTTGAACATAACATGACATTGTAAATCAACTATACTTTGTTAAAAAAAATAATATACTAATATGAATGAGATAAAATATAATAATCATAAATATATCCAAACATCTAAAAAAGCTACATTTGTGTTTATGAATAAGAGGAAAGGCTCAGTAAATCAGGAAAACTTTATGATGGCAGACATGGGCCTTGATTGTAGAGAGTGGGCTTCTTCCATGCATCAGAAGTAAATTTCCACAAGGACTTCGAGAATTTTAGAGAAACAATTTTCCTATTCTTACAACTTCAGAGAATTTGAAAATTAAAAGTGTCTCTGTCACTTCAGTTGTCAGCTGTCACACAGACCTAGTCAAATACTGATGACCAGAGCTAACTTGCTATTCCCAAGAAAATTAAGCATTTTAAAGCTTAATAATTTCCCTAAAATATAAAAGGAAAGAGTGCTGGGAGTGGATATGTGAATAAGGGAGAAGGGGGCCACTTTGGGAGAGTGAGTATTTTACATGCAGTTTTTGAAATTTTGCCTGGAGTGTATCCAATATTTAAGAGCTTAAATTGTACCTTTCCTATATTTGGATTTTTATGTGAGTGATAAATTATAATGTTGGTTGGTTTACCTTTTTTTTTTTCTCTACTTGCAATCAATATTTGTTTAAATCTTGGTTTTCTTTGCTGTTTTTGTAATTGCTTTCTCACTTCTCAACAATTTATTTATAGCGCCAAAACAAAGAGATTGGTAATCCAAGGCCAAATTCTCCTAATTCTGATCCAAATTTGCAAAAATGAAGCAAAGGCAACATTTATTTGTCAGCTTCCTGGCAGAATGCTTTTGTTGGGAAGTCATTTGTGTTGTTTTTAGAAAAGGAGGGCTAAAGGCCTTATTTTTCATTCCTACATAAAATAAATTCTGGACTGAATGACAATCTTTAACACCAAGTCCAATGTGTAGAATTTGTTTTTCTGAAATTACTTCAAAATTCTGTGCTACTGTTGCTTTATAAAAAAAGCACCCATCTTCTTATTCAATATTGGAAGCATTCTCTAGGTTATCTGCTCCCTCCTTCAGCCAAATATGTTAGTTCTGAAAATAAGTTAGGATCAGTGTGACTTCCTTTAAATTTGGCCACGCTGCACAGCCTATGGGATCTTCCCTGACCAGGGATCAAACCTGTGTCCCCGCAGTGAAAGTGTGGAGTCTTCACCACTGGACCTCCAGGGATGTCCAGTGCGACTTAAAAAGACAGATCATGGACCTTGCAGCTGTCTGCTGAATAAGTTTTCCTTTTTTCCTCCTCTTTCCCTCAACCCCCCGCCAAAGTGTCATATGCTGCATTTTTTTCCCACCCAACAATGATTCCCTGTTTTTCTCTGTTAATATGATATTGAGTAGAATTTGGAAAACCAGAGCTAACCTTGCATTAATACTTTGAATTACCCTACTACAAGTTTAAAAGTGATTCAACATGCTGGACTAGTAACTCAGCTTCCTTGAGAACTTGACCTTTAAAGTAAAGAAATTAGGATGCCTGTTCAGTTAGTGCTTCTATAATGTAATGACTCTCTAGGAGCATGAGGTTCTGACACTTTATAATAATAAGCTTCTCTATACTCTGTATAATTTACTTAGTTCCTTTGGTGCTAGTAGAATATGACTCCAGTATGATGCACAGTTATGGCTTCCTAGACAAACACAGGTCCAAGGCATGGACATAGCTGCTGTGCTGCTTCCTCCAATGTCCCCCCCCCCCCCCCTCTATTTACTTATTCTAACATTCCAAATGGTGAAGTAATGTTATTGCAGTGCATCATTTGTATGGATTAAATTCAAGAACACACACAGGAGGTACAAGTGTGAATTCATGTTAGTTCTAGAGAATAGCCAAATTTGAAAATGAGTGTTAGTTCAAGAGGCTGTAAGTTTTATTTTATTTAACTCCAGAGTGTTGTTTGTGTCTTCTGACTCAATACCAGTAGTACTTCAGCTTTTCTTCAGTTAGCCAAGAAAGATTTATTGGTTCTTGGGATTCATCCTTTGCCAGGCATAGTGTGTTCTATGACACAAAGATACACTTAGAGCTTTTCAAACATGAAACTCGCTTGTTTCTAGTTACTTTGGATAGCATAGATTCTACTTCTCTAAGTGGTTATATATCAACATCATAATAAATAGAAGAATTCCAACATAACAGCAAACATGTTATTAAATAAAATAATAGCATATGCAAAATAGCCACTACCTCATAGAAGCCTAAAATGGAAAATCAGTCAGCCATCTTTGTTTTCTAGGCTAGATAGGAATTATAGAATAAAATATGGGGAGGAAACTGTGAAGATATCTTTTCTTCCTTATAAAGATTCAAAAAGTAAAGCATTTCCTATTGCCTGCCATGAGATTTTATAAGTATTCTCCATAGGCTTTAGGGGTTATTTTCTTATTTCCTGTTTAAATATTAGTCATAGAATATTAATTATATAACTATAGTTTTACTCCACAAATACTATAATTATAAAATGTTGATAACCTGATTACCACTAATTATAATATTCTGATAGAAAACTAATTATGAAACTGACTCTGTAATCTGAGCAAATGCATTTGGCAGTAGTTGCCACAATTTAATTTTCTGCTTAAATAGCTGTACTTTTAATAATGTTATTCCAGAATTTAAAGAAGATTATATGTGTCTTTTTCTTTGTTTCTTTTCTATCAAGTTAATATTTTTGTGGCTGAATGTACTTCAAGCACTTTTTTCAGACTCATACAATTTGCTTTCAGGCTGAAGCAATTTCAAAACCAGATAAGTGCTGAAGTAGAAAGTTTTATCTTTGTTAGCAATAAATCAACAAATCCAATTAGGAAAATGTGTATCTCCAAAAATTTGACAAGACTATATAGTCAGCTTTCAGTTTTATAGGATCAGCAACTTAAGGCAGGTACACATAAAACAAGCTCAAATATATTATTCAAGAAATGGGCCATAAAATTCCATTGATTAACCAGCAGAAAAGATTTGTCAAGGGGATAAATTGTTCTATGGCCCCTGCAGGTTTAATCTAAACCTGAATCTTGGTTGGCAGTGCACTTGACCACTTACCCTGAGGCCTGGAAGAATAAGTTCTCCTAGGACCACAGGTGAAGAAAATCTCTCATACAAGGTTGACCCTACCCACCACTGTCTTTTCTCTTAGAATAATGCATAATTAGCTAGCTAATGATGATGTTAGGTAGTTAGAATAGGAAAAAGGAGTCCAAAATGGCAGTGGCTAAAAGACAAAGAAGGGAAAAGCCTGCGGAAATAGAACAAAGGAAGGTCCAAGGACTGAAGTGAGAATCTCAGGTAAAACAGCCCTCCTGGCTATCTCAATTTACACAGGGCGGGTTCAGGGGGAGGAGAAAAACCATGTAAAAAGAGGAGCCAGAATTCTCTTCCCTTCACATCTTTTGGGTTGGCCCACCCTCATGCCTTGAGGATGTATTTTTCTTTGCTTCTAAATAAAGCTGAGCTGTGACACAGAGCTGTAACACTGATCTGTCCGAGGAAATTACACAGGGCTGTAACACTGGTGCGTCCATCGCTTCAAATTTTTGTTGCAACAAGACTGAACTGAGGAAATTACACACTCCCCTGACATCTATGGTGCTGTGATTTGGATTTAACCTGGCTGAAGCAACCTCAGCTCAGCCCCAGCGAGGCGGAGGCCAAGCACTGCAGAAGCCCAGTGAAAGCTGGGCGAAAGCTTTCACTGCGAAAGCTCCCACAGTGGAAGCTGAACGCTAAGAAAACCTAGTGCACGGGAAGTGACAAGAAGCCCAGCGTGCTGGAAACTGGGACAGCAAAAACAAACTTGGCAGAAGCTCACGTGGCTCAGTCTCAGATTCCAGAAGACCTTTGGTTGGGATAGGAGGTCCTCGCCCCTATGGTTGGAAGGACATATGGCTAACAAAATCTTAATTCCTTTACAATTGCTCATTTCTTGTTTCCTTGAACCCTCGAGAATAGGCAAGCGGCAGTGGGTATAATTGAGGGACTCTGGCAGGGGCTACTGCTCACTGTGTCCCAAAGGCTCCACTATCCGCTCTGCCCTAGTAGCTGTTGCTCAAGCGAGTGGAGGTTCTTCTGTCATTAATCTTCTTTGTGCCAAGGATAGCCAGTAAAAACTGAGCACAGGTTAGGTATTTAGCAGATTTTCCAGTGGGTTAGGTAGGGGATTCCTTGGCATGTTTTTCCCACTGCTTTTTCCTCCTGTCCTTCAGCTCCTGTCTCCTGGAACTTGAGCCGTGGTGCCTGGCTTCAGAACCTAATGAAGCTCAGGCTCTTGATGTCTCATTGAAAAAATTCAGTGAAAGACAGAAAGATAGATAAGAGGTGGATTTGTTCAGATTCAGAGAGAACCACAGTCCACAGGGTGTGGGCCATCACAGAGGGTGAGTGTGGTGGCCATGGAATGTGGTGCTTATTATTATTAAAATACTCCTCATGCCCCTAACAGGACCAGATAACCCACTCCTTTGTCATACTTCTGTTATTACCTAAAGTGGGTCTATGACAATGAAATGTTTACCCTTGGAAATACCCTAAACTGCCCTTATGGGGGACTAGGGGATGAAATCAGTGACTTACATTCCCTCAGAGGATAAGGCTTATGGCTGTTTCACCAGGTTCCAAGTCTCAGGGCACAGGCTTGGATTGCTTTACATCATGGTATCTCTTCCCATCTGTGATAGACAAACCAGCAATGAGTTACAACCCCTTAATCCTACCCAGCACTGGTCATGCTGGAGACCTGGGGGATGCCCAACTCCAGTCTAGGGATCCCAGGAGGTAGACATGCCTCGACCTACACAGGGACCTAGGTCTTGGGAGGCCAACCTTCCTTGACCTGCCCGGGGATTTGATCAGGAGGCTGTCACTCCTCAGCCTGCCTGGGGATCTGCACCCTGACCCGGAGACACCTGGCTCTCAGGTTGCAGCAGTACTGGATAGGATAAGCTTTAGAAAGACACACCCCTAAGGAAGTCCACCCATGAAAATAGAAGGAAGCCTATTAGTTGTGGTGCTGTGCCCAGTCTCAGCAATAACTCAGGAGCCCAACGAGAACCCTGTTACCTTTCTGGAAAGGCTAAAAGAGGCCCTCCAAATGATTACCAATTTGGACTTAGACTCTTACAAGTTACAGGTGATCTTAAAGGACAAATTCCTGTCTCAATGTGCATCAGACATCAGGATAAAGTTACAATAGCTACAGTAGCAGGACCCTGTTGCTCTATAGATGAGGTGGTTCAGACAGCCATCAATATCTTTTAGAACAGGAGAGAGAGGCCAAGACCCAGAAAATGGAGAAAAGGAAAGTGATGAGGTATGCCCAGATGCTGGCCGCCCTCCAGGGAAGCCCTATGGCAAACCCTGAGTCCTTAAAGGATAAGGCACGAGGCAAATGCCTATTCTGTAGACAGACAGGACATTGGGCCAAAGAGTGTCCAAACCATGAGAAGCCTCCTAAAAGAGCTTGCTACAAATGCTATCAATTGGGACATTAAGTGGCTCTCTGCCCTCGGGACTCCAGAGCCTCAAGGTCAGATGTCAAGCCTTCCCTCAGTATGGTTCAACAGAACTGGAGTGGCCCACTCCACAGTAGAGTGCTCGCCTGTCACAGATACCATCACGGGGCTGGAGCCAAGGGTGCAACTGGAAGTGGCAGGTAGGTCTGAGAATTTCTTGGTTGACACAGGGGCTACCTACTCTGTCCTGACCTCCTAATCCGGAGCCTTCTCCTCCCAAACCTGTACTATTTTAGGTGCTACAGGAAAAACAATTACAAAAATATTCACCTGAGCCCTTTGTTGCTGAGATGAACAAATATTTCCCACCAGTTTCTGGGGGTCCCTGAGTGTCCTATTCCCTTATTGGGAAGAGATCTTTCCTTGCCTTCAAAATCTTGCTACTATTATATTCCTGATAGAAGATGCTTTAAAACTGTCTTTTAGGGGCAAATTAACTATTTTTCGCAGTCACCAAGTGAAACAGCTCCTAAACAGGAGAGGCCATTTATGGATGTCTAATCAAAGAATCCTCATGTATCAAGTAGTGCTGATGGAAAATCCAGGCCTCACTATATCCCCTTGTGAGGTTCTTAACCCAGCCACCCTCCTGCCTCCCCCGAGGGCTCTCTCCCCTTTCCCTCTTGCCTAGAAACTTTGGACCACTGGACAAAACCCTGAGAGGAATTGTCAGAAGATCCTCTGACCAATCCCGAGGAAATCTGGTACACTGATGGAAGCAGTTTTGTCTTGGATGGAAAAAGAAGAGCCGGATATGCAGTAGTCTCCAATTTTGAGACCATAGAGGCTAAACCTTTGCCACCAGGTACTTCAGCCTAATTAGCTGAGCTCATAGCCCTGACTCAAGCGTTAGGGCTGGGAAAAGGAAAAAAGAATAGCCATTTAGATTGACTCCAAGTATGTCTTTCTAGTGCTACATGCACATGGTGCTGTGGGAAAGAAAGAGGCCACTTAACCACCCGAGGGTCCCCAATCAAATATGGTGATCAAATCCTTAGGCTCTTGGAGGCAGTCCATCTGCCCCCTGAGGTTTCAGTCTCCCGTTGTAAAGGACACCAAAAAGGGAGCACAGAAGTGGCATGAGGGAACCAAGCCGCCGATCAGGCAGCTAAGAGAGCAGCATCACAGAACCATGACCTAATAGGGGCTGCCGCCTTAGTTCCACAGACTAATTTGCCAGAAAGTCCTTCATATACTAAAGGTGAGACCTTTAAAGCTAAGAGTGAAGGTTTTCAAGATCATATGGGGGTGGTTCCAAAAGGAAGGAGTCCTTTTTCTGCCTGGGAACCTCCAGTGGAAGTTGGTTAATTCCTTACATGTCACTGCTCATTTAGGGGAGAAGGCCCTCCAAAGATTACTAGAAAGGTCCTTCAGAGGAGCAGGTCTCCAAACTATAAGGCAAGTGATCTTCTCTTCTCCCACTTGCCAGTTAAATAACCCCCAAGAAGCTCAAAGACCTCAGCTTTTTCAGTCCATCCAGTGGTGTGGGACCTACCCAGGAGAGGACTGGCAGAAGGATTTCACCCAGATGTCTTTGAAGAGTGAAGGCTTTCCCACTGGGACTGAGAAGGCTGAGGAGGTGGTAAAAAAAACTGCTCCATGAAATCATTCTGAGATTTGGTCTATCTAGGCCATTACCAAGTGACAATAGGACATCATTTACTTCTAAGATCACCCAAGGGGTCTCTAAAGCATTGGGCATTCTTATTATCTCTATTGGAGACTGAGACTGGAGGCCTCAGTCTTCAAGAAAAGTAGAAAGAGTCAATCAATTCTTAAAATCAGCAATAAAAAGATAACCCAGGAGACCTCCCTGGGATGGAAGGAGGCTTTACCAATAGCTCTCCTCTGCACCTGCATTGCCCCTAAGGAACAGGTTGGTCTTAGTCCTTATATAGCATCTCAGTGCTATATGGGAGACCTTTTGTGTATGTTAATGACTTCTTCCTAGATCCAGAGGCTCAAACCCTCTTGTCTTATACCATGACCATTGGGCAATTCCAACAAGATATACGCTTGTGGGGTATGAACCAGGACCCAAAAGATTCTAGAGATCTACCACTATATGCTCCAGGGACTCAAGTCCTAATTAAAGTCTGGAAGGATGGGTCCCCAAAGGCTCAACTCCAGCCCACATGGAAGGGCCCCTACCCTGTAATACTTTCTACCCCCACAGCGGTCAAGGTATCAGGACATGACTCCTGGATTTGCTACTCACTAATCAAGCCGTGGAAGAAAACAAAAGAGGACACTCAGTACACCTGTGAGCCCCTGGGACATCTCGGACACCTATTCAGGACTACAAATGAGTGCCATTCTAATGAACATCCCCACAGTTTCTGGGGATAAGATTTCTCAGGATGGCTCTAAAGAGCCAGCATAGCTTGGTAGGGGTTGTACTCCAAAATAGACAGGAGATAGATCTCCTGATCCCTGAACAAGGAGAGACTTGAACCATCTTGAATGAGATGCATTGTTTCTGGGAAAATACCTCCAGCTAAGATAAAGAAGGTCTCACAGTCCTGAAGAAAAACATTCTGGATCCTACAGGACCTCAGAGAATGAGCTAGAGAGTTCTTGGGGGTGGCTACAATCTCTCTTTGGGGGATCCTTCTCCTGGTGATGGGAAATTTGGAGTTGGCTAATGCCTTTACTAATTCTTGTTATCACCATATTGATGCTGCTTGATTGCTCAGTGTATAATCAGTTGTCTAAGCCATTTTGTCTCTGCCCAGGTAAACAGGCTATAAAAAATGCAGTGCCAGTTCAACAAGGATATATAAAGCTACAGCCGACCATGGAAAATATCATTCACCCTTAGATGGACACTGCTATAAGGACTCTGAAGCTTGAGACTAGCAAGAGGGGGAAGCCCAATGCCCCTTGCCATCCCAGTTCAGCAAGAAATAGCGGGAGAGACCTCAACACCCATATTTCCAAAGAATTGGGCCTCCCGTCACTTGAGGAGTGACTCTTAGGTAGTTAGAATAGGAAGAAGGAGTCCAAAATGGTGGTGGCTAAAAGACAAAGAAGGAAAAAGCCCGTGAAAATAGAATAAAGGAAAGTCTAGGGACTGGAGTGAGAACCTCAGGTGAAACAAACAGCCCTCCTGGCTAGCCCAGTTTATATAGGGCAGGCTCAGGGGGAGGAGAAAAAACATATAAAAGAGGAGCCAAATTGAGCCCTGGAAGGGCTTCTCTTCTCTTCACATCTTTTGGGTCGGCCCACCCTCACACCTCGAGGATGTATTTTCTTTGCTTTCTAAATAAAGCTGAGCTGTAACTCAGAGCTGTAACACTGGTCCATCCATCGCTTCAGATTTTTGTTGCAAGACAGAACCAAGGAAGTTACACACTCCCCCAACAGCATCATCTGAGTAAAGACTGGTTTTACTAATAGGATGTTTTTCTCTGAATTCTCTTGAGGTAATATATAATTTTATAAATCATAGTAACATAATATTAGAAAAAGTCTTTCAAAAATTTCATAATTGCATTTTTATAATATTTGCTTCAGAACAGATATTTCAGTCCTGGGAATGCTAAGTTACAGTCTAGATTAAAAAAAGAGAGAGAGAAAGAAACTTCTTAATATAAATTACAAGGTCAAAAAAAGTTGATTGATTATAAGCTTTAATAATATTTTATAAATAGTTGGTTAGCATGCTAAGAGGGACTATGTAAGGAACATTAAAAATCTTTGACCCTTTCAAAGCATTATGCTAAATTAATACATATTATAATTTTTAATGTGTGGTTACTCTGCAGTGCTTAACCCCTGTAAATATTGATCATTTCACAGCAGAAGTTTTTAATCTTTATAGCTTAAATGTTGCTGGACACGAATTAAGAGCCAGTAGCAGTGGGTGAGACTGAGGGGGGCTGATGACGTATCTTTCTCCATTTCTTCTGGAATTATCTCCATCAGTTTACTAGTTCAGGTAAAGGAGAGCCTTTTGAGAACTGCCTCTAAAGAAATGATTTGATGGTGATGGGTCCAGTTTCATACACATACATATTACTTAAGCCGATGGCTGATCGGTGGTGGAAGGTCCCTCTATTCAATTATATCTTCCCCTCTGTCCATTTGAGTTCCCCAGTGGGCACTTCTTTAGAGATGAAAATGCAATTGTTACCTGAATGTATGATAATGATGTTGGCAAATGGAAACAGATCCAAAATACAAGTAATCAATTTCATGAGAGTCTAAGAAATATATGAGTAATGATTAAAGGAAATGTGGTATTAAGAGTTGTGCAAAATAAAAGAATCTGGAGGGAGGAAGCTGGTATTTCTCTCCTAGTCTAGTAAAGACTACCATATGCAAGAGAGAATATAGCACATTTATTCTAGGTGGCTTCAAAGGCAGAAATAGGAACAATGGCTAGAAATCACAGGGGATCCAATGTGAATAAATATATTAAAAAGACTGTGCAATTTCAGTGGTCCAAAATGAAATGAACGGCTGCAGGAGATGACGGTACCTCTGGAGATAATGATTGGTTTAGAAGCCATATGCTGGGGACAGTGGAAAAAATAAAATTGATATATAAATTGTTGCATGTGCTGTGCCCTGTTTTGAGTGCTTAACATATTTTCAATGCATTTAAACCTGATGAAAATCTAGAAAGGTAAATTCTGCATCATTCCATTTGACAGATGAAGCAAAGAGAAGTTTAAATAATATATCCAAGGTCCCACACATGATAAGTATGGAGCTGTGTTTTGAATTTATGCAATTTGGCTTCAATATCTATTTTAACCACTGTGCTGTTTTAACTCTAAAGAGTCACCTGTTTATACTACTGATATTACTAGTATACAAATATTTTTCAGTTATTTAGTGCAATGTAGTTATGAAGAGGACTATATGAATGGAAGTGATAAGGAAGTCAGAAAAAGTCAAGAGTGTTGAATGTTGCTACAAATACCTGGCAGAATGACACCTTAAAATGATTTAGAAGACTTCCCAAAGAAAATTTTCCAGTGTATTTCAGGCTGCTCATTCCTTCTAGATTAAAGTGGAGAATAAAATTTCAGCTTTTCTCAGTTGGTAGACTGTGGAATAAAATCTTTCCAACAAAGAAAGCTTCAAAAGTACGTATTTTGACTATGTTTCCTACTGCTAGGTAGTTTTCTGCAAAGTTGAGTATAATTTTAGGTCCCCTATAATCTGACCCTACTCTATTGTTCAAACAGTTTGGTGAGTTGATTTTTCTCACTTTACTTTTCCATATTCACCATCTATACATTACCTCAATATAGCTTCTGTTCCTTAGCTTAGGTTATCTTTTATTAACCCCATGATACCCAAACGCTAGCTCACCTAAAAGTACATGTTAGGTTTTATCTCCTTTTGAAAGCTTTCCAGAGTTGCCCACACCAATCTGTTTTTGTTCTATATTATGGGGTAAATGTAGTTGGTAGGTTTAGCATAGCTTAATTCTCTAATTAGTTCTCTCCATGAGGAATCTAAACCATTGATTACATATACTTTAGCAGCTGTAGTTCAGTATTAGTATTTTTGATGTATTGGATAACTGTGGAGGATTTACTTCTTTTAACTTTATCTAGTTGCCTGATACAGTCATTTCTACAGAAGTAACAGTGAGAAGTTTTTATCTTGTAACAAATTTCTATTAGATCTCTAAAAAGCTTGTTAAAAATACATTCTCTGATGTTCCAGTTACTGGTCTACTGGCTCTCAGCTTCATTCCAAACTTCCATTGTTCTCCTTTGTATGGCAGCTGGAAGTGAACAAAGTCATCTTCTCTTACTCCCTTGCTCACAAGTACTTCCACAAAGATTTGGCCAATGGGAAGCACTAGCAGGAGACTGCAAGAGGGAAGAAGAAAGAAACATTCTTTAATTTCCATTTCGGTGGTGTCTCTGGTGGCAGCCGTGGCAGCACAGGAAGGTGACGCTGGGCTATAGAAGTGACTTTAAGTGACGAGGTCCTGAGCGTGTCAGTGGGGGTTTCAGCCCTGTCAGTAGAGACCAGGAACCCCTCAGTTCCTTTGCTATGGTCAAAGCAGCTACAGTCTTGACATCTCTATGTCAGCTGAAGGGCTGCATCATGAGTTCAGCCCAGGGTTAGAAAGAGAGCTGTGACATCTCCTTCTCACACTCCTCCAGTATTGTCCCCCTTTTAGTTTTGCTTCTTTTACCTTTATGACACCAGAGTACATCATATGAAATGCCAGGCTGGATGAAGCCCAAGCCGGAATCAGGATTGCCCAGAGAAACATCAACAACCTCAGATATGCAGGTGACACCACCCATATGGCAGAAAGCATAGAGAAATTAAAGAGCCACTTGATGAAGGTGAAAGAGGAGAGTGAAAAAGCTGGCTTAAAACTCAGCATTCACAAAACTAAGACCCTGGCATCTGGTCCCATCACTTCATGACAAATAGATGGGGAAACAGTGGAAACAGTGACAGACTTACTTTTGTTGGGCTTCAAAATCACTGCAGATGCTGACTACAGCCATGAATTAAAAGACGTTTGCTCCTTGGAATAAAAGCTATGAGAAACCTAGACAGCATATTAAAAAGCAGAGGCATTACTTTGCCAATCAAAGCTATGCTTTTTCCAGTAGTCATGTATGGATGTGAGAGTTGGACTGTAAATAAGGCTGAGCGCTGAAAAATTGATGCTTTTGAACTGTGGTGTTGGAGAAGACTCTTGAGAATCCTTTGGACTGCAAGGAGATCCAACCAGTCAATCCTAAAGGAAATCTGTCCTGAATATTCATTGGAAGGACTGATGCTGAAGCTGAAGCTGCAATACATTGGCTACCTGATACGAAGAACTGACTCATTGGAAAAGACCCTGATGCTGGGAAAGATTGAACGCAGGAGGAGAAGGGGACAAAAGACGAGATGGTTGGATGGCATCACCGACTCGATGGACATGAGTTTGAGCAAGCTCCAGGAAGTGGTAAAGGACAGGGAAGCCTGGCATGCTGCAGTCTATGGGGTCACAAAGAGTCTGACATGACTGATCGACTGAATAACAACAACCCATAGGACATTTTGGTTAGCAAACCTTCCATTAAACCTCTCTCTGCTTGAAATATCTGGAGTGGTTCCTGCTTTCTTAACTAGATGCTGACTGTTTCATCGAGACCAATTCTATTTCTGGGGCTGGGATCATTCCTTCAATATCCTCTCAAGAATCTGGTTTCTGCCCGATTTTCTCATTGAGACTGGGCACGCTAAAGACAATGCATGCTGTCTCTGAATAGCCTTCTTTAAAAAACAACAAGTTCTCTAGTATATCGACATAACTCTGTCTCATTATATTTTCTTCTCACTCCTGTTTCATGGGCTTCAGGACACCCAACAAATACTAGTCATTTTACCTGTCTGAATTCTGTACCTATTAGAGTTAGATCAAAAGTGTAGAGAGATGGACATACAATTAAGTGCTAGAATAATGACAAACTCTATGTAGAATGCAGGTTTAGGTTTAGGTCTTTGACCATAGAAACATGCTAATATTTGACCCATGATGCAAAATGTACACAGTTTATTTGTTTATTTTACAAATACTTCTGAGCCCACCCCATACCCCGGGCAAATTTCTGAGTATAGAGGCTGAGACTAGTGAACCAAACAGACTAGGCCCTTAAAGTGGCAAAGAGGAAAGTTTGAGGGGGCACATGTGATTCCTTGTCCTAAACACACAAATTAGAGGAGTCAGTTCTTTCTCTCCAGGGTGGGGTGAACAGAGACCATAGAGATTAGCCAAGAGCCAGGCAGAGTCAGGTGGGAGTCTCTTTTTGGAAATAAGGAGTGGAGAGATTGAGGCTCCCTTTGGCTTAAACTAGGCATCAGTTCAGTTCAGTTCAGTCACTCAGTCGTATCCGACTCTTTGTGACCACATGGACTGCAGCACGCTAGGCCTCCCTGCCCATCACCAGCTCCTGGAGTTTACTCAGACTCATGTCAATTGAGTTAGTGATGCCAGCCAACCATCTCATCCTCTGTCGTCCCCTTCTCCTGCCTTCAGTCTTTTCCAGCATCAGGGTCTTTTCAAATGAGTCAGTTCTTCACATCAGGTGGCCAAAGTATTGGAGTTTCACCTTCAGCATCATTCCTTCCAATGAATATTCAGGACTGATTCCCTTTAGGACGGACAGGTTGGATCTCCTTGCAGTCCAAAGGATTCTCAAGAGTCTTCTCCAATATCACAGTTCAAAAGCATCAATTCTTCGGCACTCAGCTTTCTTTATAGTCCAACTCTCACATCCATACATGACTACTGGAAAAACCATAGCTTTGACTAGACAGACCTTTGTTGGCAAAGTAATGTCTCTGCCTTTTAATAAGCTGTCTAGGTTGGTCATAACTTTTCTTCCAAGGAGCAAGCGTCTTTTAATTTCATGGCTGCAGTCACCATCTGCATCCAAAACTAGGTATAGCCAGTATTAAAATGGAAACATCAAGGGAGAGATAACAGATTGACCTTATCTTTCATGTAGACGTCAGGATGATATTTTCTGTGAAGAGCTCTTGTAAATAGATATCAGAGAAGGCCCCAGAAACACTGAAAGTAGTGATAGTCAAAATATTTAATATGCGGTTTGTCATGGGCACTGACTGGTTTGAGTGGACACTGGCTATAAACTCTCCTATGGCTACACCAAATTATGCTGGTGAGCCTTGTCACTGGTCACTGAGGAACTGAGAAAAGAGCAAGATAGAGAGTGACAAGGAGTCTGGAGTCACTAAATATAAAGTCATGCACTTTTGTTTACTGACACCTGGCCTCAAGATAATTCTGATACTAATTTTGGCAAATTACATAATCAAGAATTACTTCTACTCTGAAATTAAGAAGATTGCATTCAATTTGTAAATTATTTGGCAACATAGTCACTTTCCCATACATTCTAGAAATAACTTTTCATCTGATAATGTATTAAATGTTTAGCTCCTTAACTGCCTGGATTTTCAGACAGGTGTCTAGCTGTGCAAGTAATATTCACTGTATATGCTTATTCTTACTTTAAGTTATCTCTAATTTTTAAGGTAATTTGCTGTCTGTTTTTGTTGTTCTTTTATGTTGTATTTATGAAATATTTTAGAAGTACTTGGTACATTTTCAGTGATCTCACTTGATCTGTCATTATCATCAATGCTGGGTCTTTTAAGGCATTTTAGACTGGGGATCAAGCCATTAAAATAAATGTATACAGTCAGCTTTTAATTGCATAGTGCAAAATGTTGTGGCTATATGAAATCTTTTTCAAAAATGATTTTTATAATCTTATTTATAATTTTTATTTTTTTAAATGCTATCAAAAATATGATTTGCTTTCACAATCAGAAACATTTTGTATCAGTTAAGACCTTTGTACACATAATCTTGATATACTGGATTACCTTTTTTTAGGTATGTCATATTTTCATCAAAACAGAATTGGAGAGTTTTACAGTAAGCATACTTTTATTTGGTTGAATTGTTTTAAAGAAATAACACAACTGTCCTCCTCACTATTATGCATTTCCTTCCCCACTATTATGCACTATTATGCACTTCCTCACTAAAATATGCATTTGCTTTAACTAAAAACTTAAGATTTATTATAAGTCAATAACAAAAGCACAGTTTCCTTCTAAGCCTGTTACTAACTAGATCTTGCTAAGGTGTATTGATCTAATTTAGTTTTATTGCACTTTTCAGCCCAGGAATCTCAATAAAGATAAATAAAAAGGCAATTGCTAGATTTTTAATTAGAAAAATATGTAATAATGACATTATTTTCTTGGTATATACACAATGTACATACATATTTTAGTTTTATAACCAAAGACACAGAGCTTTGCATTTCACAGTTCATTTGATATGTATTAATTCAAATTTCAGTATCTAATGATTTATTCATTTAGATTTTTATACCATAATAACAGATAATAAATATTAATTTTTGCAACCTATATTTAAAAATACCAGGAATGGTGATCTTTTATATTAAAATATCTAACTTGCTAAATTTCAAAAACTAGAGATATAATATACAACATGGAACAAACCTCATTTTTCAGAAACATTCATAAAATACCCCTAATTACTACGTGACATTTAGCTGACTTAATTTGGAAAGGTGAAGCTTAAGTTCAGCAGTGCTTAGACACCTCACTCATACTTCCAAGAAGACACAGCTTACAAGGATAACATTGGCACATAGCCCACCCAGAGGTTAACTGCCCACTGTGATTTGAGCGGTAAGTTTAGGCCACACATCGTTGTCATAAGATTTAAATGACTGATTCATTTGTAGTATAAATTGAGTTTGTGCTGTTTTGTACACTGAACAATGTGGTTTGCATTTTGGGTTTTCCTTAGTTTTGGACGTCTTCAGTCTTACCACGTGTACTGCCATCATGTTCTTCTTTCCTTAAGTGAGGAAAAAGAAAGGGGGTGGGTATGAATGGTTTTGGAGATTCCTGGGGCTTATGTGGGTACGTGTTCAAAGCCTGTGATTTAGTTTCTCCCCAGAGTCTGTGGAACCCCAGTAGAAGATGGTTATGTAGTAATTCTAGTCCTAGTTAAGGAGCCAATACCCTTAGGGGTATGGGCTTTGACATCACTTATGGATTGAATGCCCCCTTTTAGCATGTACAATCTATGCATATTTAGGTAGGCTAGTTAATGTTCCTCTGCTTCAATTTCCTGAATTTTATCTCAGTGATACCCACCTTGGATTTCTAGTCTGCAGAACTGTAAGGTAATAAGTTTGTGCTGCTTTAAGGCCCTAGGTTTGTGGTGATTTATTACAACGTCCACAGAAATAAATGTAATATTTCATGATCAAACTGACTTGTTTTGTGTAAGTGATGACACCTACAGCCCTTCGAGAACTCGTCTAAATCAGATTTAGCCAAGCTATGTCCTGACACAGCAGAGAAGCACCTGAGGAGCTGTCCTGGTGATCCATTATTCCTTGCTTTATTTCTGCCTCATGGATATTTGTATCCTTGAAATCAATAGTAAAGTGTGATATTGTCTAAAATCTTTTTCCTGCGAGTCTGACTTAGCAGACTGTTTCCTTGAATATTCTCATTGCCTTTTTTTCCTAAATGAAACTATCAATGATATATTACTTTTCAATTCAATAGGTGTTTTTAAGATGATATCATATCTTCATATAGATTAGGTTAGTATGTAAATACATAGTGAAATAATGACTGTATTAAAGAACTTACAGTCTACTTGAATCATCTCAGTTATAACTGAATAGATAACAGAACATCATTTGAAGGATCATTTTCCCTCTATACAAGATGAGAGTCAAAAGTATCTGTGTTGGCCTCAAGAAAATCCCACAAAAATTTTCATATCTGTGCAGTAATGTTGAGAGATCTTGAGTACTATTACTGAAAAAAAGAAAATCAGTTCTGGATAGTGATCTGAACAGAAAAGAAAATGCTAATATAAATTGCTTTGTTCTTTGTGAATCTAAGGGAGTTTTATACTTGGTATACTCCGTCTCTAAGAGCTGTTTGTTGAGAGTAATTGAGTCATCACAGAAGCCAGATAGAGAAAGAATTAAGTGTGATCCATCATGCTCTGCTTCTATCCCCTCTATTGATGTAGCATGAATAATGCCAACTCAATAAGGTGAAAAGTCCAAACCTGTCAAGTCAAGAATAAACTTGATCTGGATCTAAATAAACAGATCCAGTGATCTGGATTATTACTATAGCAGGAGAAAATTGGAAAAGCTGGTTTGTACATTACTATTATACTTCTGTACATAACTATAGCTTTGACTTGGAGATGTAGATTTTAGTTTTGATGCTTCAGACAGAATCATTACACAAGCCTAGGTTGAAATAGCAAGGAGGAGAAAAAGAAAAATAAGAAAATCTCTGAATTGAAGAAATTAAACTTAAGTGTCCTGACAATTTTCAGGGATTAATATCTGATTAGCTTTTTGTAAACTAGAATGAAAAATGGCTGAAGTAATTATCTGATATTATTGATTCATGTTATATAAGATTGTTTAATATATGTAATGATTATCTAAAAATAAAAGTAATAATTTTATAATGTGCCAAATTTTACTATATCACTCAAGAGCTCTATTATTTTATTGTCTACTATTCTTATTGTTCCTGTTTCACTTGAAACATAAAGGAAATCCACAGTAATTGAATACAGTCTTTAAATAGCACTTTGATGTGAGGATGATGGTAAAAATTATGATGACTACACTTACTGAGTACTTACACATATCAAACATTGCATGCCCTATGACTGCCTGCATATCTCACATCTTCCAACAACCTAATGAGGTTGGTCTTTAACATCCCTTATTTATATGATGAAATTAAGGTCAATAAAGATTAGGTTACCTGGGTTGATAATATATGCAGTACTCAGAAAACCTCAAGTTGAAATCCTTGTCTATGACATAGTGTATGCATTTAGCAGCAATCTAGATAACTTCTCACTGTTACTTCTTCTATTTACCTGTTCTGTCCATCTATAAAATGTGAGTTCATTGAAGACTCATTTTAAAGGTCATTACCCATTAGAATATTTCTTTGATTATTCTAGGTGTATTCTAATAGAGAACATTAAAATTTGGTTTATTTTAAGCTTTTCTATAGCTGAGAGCATTATTTGATAACAGAAGTTATTTCATGAACTGATAAGTACAGGATTTCTGATAACATGCAGTTTACAATCAAAATGGAAATAGCTGAACATCATTTAACAAAGAGCATTGAATACCCTTAATAATTTCAAGGGATTTGCAAAATTGATGTGGAAACACAATGAATGTCCAGATGGTTAGCTTTGCCTACAGAACTTGCTCATTGTCCTGACTGTTGAGAGTTTCCCAATTTAAACATCACTTTTTCCTGTTTACTTTCAATGTGCTAATTCTAAAAGCCACCTCTCCCCACCACCTTCCTTTCTTGCTCCCTCTCTCTCCCCTCCTCTCTTTCTTCATCACTGTCCATTCTCAGAGGTCACTAACAGTTTGCTTTCCCAAGCAAATTGTTAAAAGATTAAATTTGTCTTCAGCATATTCTTCTCCCATAACTCACACTAAATAACATATTGCCCTTGCAGTTCATTCGAGCTACCAGTAAAATGTCAAGGTTGAAAGTATAAACTAATTAATATAATTAACTTACTGGTATCCTAAGAGTACTGTGAAATCACTTTGATCACAATTATAATGGAGCCATTGGGAAGATTTCCAGCAATGGCCAGCAGTGAGCTCCCTGAGCAAGCTCTGGTGAGTATGCCTGACTCTAAGATCAGTTTAACACAGGAAATTTAAAATATTTTAAGTTATATTAATTGCAGAATAATATAGTACTAATTAAAAGAAAAAGAAAATGAATTGTACATGCTGACATGTTGTGATTATGGCAAGACACCCATCATCCTTGAATGAAGGACTGTATTTTCCTGACATTGGGTACATGCCCTGAGATCTTTAAAGCATCAGTTATGTCTAGGTTCTACTGTCACATCCAAAATGTGAATGATTAGACAGAGCAAACTACAGAGGTCAAAATCTGATGAACTAGGTCTGTTTCTCTGACTTTTCTGGGACCACTATCTGTGCAGGACAGTGTTTTGATTGTTTATAATGATATGGTTACTCTGAATGACAAGTGGTAGCCTTTTGTATAGAGGTATAACCAGTCCCTAATGCACTTTCACCATTTCCAGCCAGAGATGTTTCTTACAGGAGATATACTCACACATAGCTCAGAATGCTGATAACTTGCTGATAACTTCTTCTATGCCTCCTATTTCCTAGCTTGAACTTAAATCTTTGGGAGTCCTCGTGTTCCTTTCGATTATGAGGTGATGGTAAAGGCAGGGTGGGATGTCCTTTGTAGAATATATGAAAAACTTGAAATAACTGACACTATGTGACATCCCAACACTGCACTGAGGATCTAATCAAAACCTGAGAAGTGTCTTCAGCCATTTACTCGTTATTATTACAAATTGTGAGCAACTTCCCTGAACTTGATTCTTGAAAATTAAATCACTCTAATTTCTCCTCTCAATATCTTTTAACCTAATCATCAGGTCTGTTAACACACTCACCTAGGAAGTTATGACATTAACTGAGAAGAACAGAGTTTGAGTGAAAGAGTTGCATTTTATTAACATTGTGCTGTAACTTCATCACCCAATTATAGTAACAGCAAAGAAGTCGTTGTTCAGAATTGGAGCAAATACTCCATTGCCCTGCTGGAATTCAGATCCTTAAACCCAGGTTGAAATTTGTAGTTGCTGACCTGGTAGCTCAGATGGTAAAGAATCTGCCTGCAATGCAGGAGACCCCGGTTCAACCCCTGAGTCCGGAAGATCCCCTGGAGTGGGAATAGCTACTCACTCCATCCAGTATTCTTGCCTGAAGAATTTCCTGGACAGCGGGGCCTGGCGGGCTACAGGTCACAGGGTTGATAAGTGGAATATTCAGCCTAAAATTATGCTTATTATAAGAACAGGCATGTAGGATATTATAAAATAGTGATGAAATAACAACTGTGGCTTTTGAAACCAGTTTTGTAACAAAATATACAAAATAGATTTTCGTGTATGTGTTTTTGTAAATTATGTATCTATTCCATATATCGTGTATATTGTATCAAATCATATAACTGAACACAAAGTTCAGTTCTGTGTATAATATCTGTTCTCTCTGTAATATATATAATGTATGTATAGGATGTATATAATGTATACATACATTATATATATAACATGTAAATAATGTGTATATAAGATATAATGTGTATATAGCATATATGTAATGTGTGTATCCATTATCTATAGCATGTATTGTTGTTTTTCAGCCACTCAATCATGTCTGACTCTGCGACCCCATGGACTGCAGCACGCCAGGCTTCCCTGTCCTTCACTGTCTCCCAGAGCTTGCTCAAACTCATGTCCATTGAGTCGGTGATGCCATCCAACCGTCTCATCCCCTGTCATCCCCTTCTCCTCCTGCCTTCAATCTTTCCCAGCATCAGGGTCTTTTCCAATGAATCAACGCTTCTCATGAGGTGGCCAAAGTATTGGAGTTTCAGCTTCAGCATCAGTTCTTCCAATGAATATTCAGGACTGATCTCCTTTAGGATGGGCTGGTTGGATCTCCTTGCTGTCCAAGTTACTCTCAAGAGTCTTCTCCAACACCACAGTTCAAAAGCATCAGTTCTTTGGCGCTTAGCCTTCTTTATGGTCCAACTCTCACATGCATATGTGACTCCTGGGAAAACCATAGCTTTGACTATGCAGACCTTTTTTGGCAAAGTAATGTCTTTGCTTTTTAATACACTGTCTAGGTTTGTCATAGCTTTTCTTCCAAGGAGCAAGTGTCTTTTACTTTCATGGATGCAGTCACCATCTGCAGTGATTTTCGAGCCCAAGAAAATAAAAAGTCTGTCCCTGTTTCCATTGTTTCCCCATCTGTTTGCCATGAAGTGGTGGGACCAGATACCATGATCTTCATTCTTTGAGTGTAGAGTTTTCAGTCAGCTTTTTCACTCTCCTCTTTCACGTTCATCAAGAGGCTCTTTAGTTCCTCTTTGCTTTCTGCTGTAAGGGTGGTGTCATCTGCATATTTGAGGTTACTGATGTTTCTCCTGGAAATCTTGATTTTGGCTTGTGCTTCATCCAGCTTGGCATTTTGCATGATGTATTGTGTATATAAGTTAAATATACAGGGTGAAAATATACAGCCTTGATGTACCGTGTCCCAATTCAGAACCAGTCCATTGCTCCATGTCTGGTTCTAATTGTTGCTTCTTGACCTGCATACAGGTTTCTCATGATGCAGGTAGGGTGGTCAGGTATTCCCATCTCTTGGAGAATTTTCCACTGTTTGTTGTGATCCATACAGTCCATGGCTTTAGCATAGTCAATGAAGCAGAAGTAGATGTTTTTCTGGAATTATCTTGCTTTTCAGTGATCCAATGGATGTTGGCAATTTGACCTCTGGTTCCTCTGCCTTTTCTAAATCCAGCTTGAACATCTGGAAGTTCTTGGTTCACATACTATTAATGTCTAGCTTGGAGAATTTTGAGCATGACTTTGCTAGTGTGTGAGATGAGTGCAATTATGTGGTAGTCTGAACATTCTTTGGCATTGCCTTTCTTTGGAATTGGAGTGAAAACTGACCTTTTCTAGTTCTGTGGCCACTGCTGAGTTTTCCAAATTTGCTGGCATGTTAAGTGTAGCACTTTTATAGCATCATCTTTTAGGATTTGGAATAGCTTAGCTGGAATTCCATCACCTCCACTAGCTTCGTTTGTAGTGATGCTTCCTAAGGCCCACTTGACTTCACACTGCAGGATGTCTGGCTCTAGATGAGTGATCATAGTATCATGGTTTTCTGTTTCATTAAGATTTCTTTTGTATAGATTTTTGTATTCTTACCACCTCTTCTTAATATAACATTTATATATGTATATAATATATCAAATCATATAGCTTAATACAAGGGTTAGAAGATGAGAAAATATCCACATCAGTAATTTAAATGCTAGGTTATTATTAGTCTCCTTGAGTGGCTTAGAACACTCTGAAGGCCGGGAGTCTCCGGTCCAGGTGTCAGCGAGGCCGTGTTCCCTCTGAAGCCTGGGGAGGGCAGCTCCTCTGTGTCTTCTGCAACTGCCGCAGCTGTGTTCCCGGGCTTGGGGCAGCCTAGCTCCAGTCTTCACACCGCAGCTCCTTCTGTCTCTCCACAGTCTTCCCACGTTTTCTGTATCTAAATGGCTTTTTACAAAGTACACCAGTCATAGAGGAGTAGAATCCACTCTAATGACCTTTTTAAAACGCCATTATCTCTGTAAAGATCTCATTTCCAAATAAAGTCACATTTTGAGGAGTTGGGAGTTAAGGCTTAAACCTATTGTTTTTTAAAGAGTGATACAATTCAACATGTAACAGGTTGCAAATATTTTTGCTTTAATTTGGAAATTTTTTCTTAGAAGCCTATGTGTTTTACCTTTTTGTGACACAATGCTTTATCAAGTTCTGTTGAAACAGCATTTCTGCTTTTTGTCAAATGTTGGAATTCCCTCTGATCATAGCTAGAAGATTTATCATACCTAGTTTTGTTCCACAGATAAGGTTTGAGGCAAAATAAATTCACATGATACTGATTTATTAGAATTATAATAGTTGTTTTATGTAAGTCTTTGTCTAGGGTAGGCACGTAAATTACTTTTATTCCTAAGAATTTTGCTCAACATAAATTACTGTTTTCCACATTATATTGTTTTTCAAATGCTTTCTTTGTGA
Source organism: Cervus elaphus (assembly GCF_910594005.1). Lineage (NCBI taxonomy): Eukaryota > Metazoa > Chordata > Mammalia > Artiodactyla > Cervidae > Cervus > Cervus elaphus. The sequence continues at coordinate 28,401,236 of NC_057846.1, forward strand.
AAGAAATGTTTCCCTTTCACATTGGGTGTCTCCTGTGTTATTCCAGCTCTATTTCTGGATGATGATGGAAGTTTTAGGGGATGAGATTGGCTTCTTTGAGTTATCAGATGTTATCAAATGTCTGGCTGCTTGTGGAAAATTATCTTCATCCTTTCTTTGCCCGTGAAACATAGCACAGAATGTGTGGACAAACACACAGGTGTTCAGGGGTCATTTGTCTAAGTACTGGTTCTGGATCTCAAAGTAAGGCATTTCCATATTGGGCATTTCAAAATAATAACTTGAACTTTATATTGCAGTTAATTTAGCACACAGCTTTTATTGAGAAATAAATGAGAGTTTTTATATTTTAATAAATGTCTTCCGAGTTTTCTAATAAAAGATTGTGTCACAATTTAGATTGCAGACACTATGATGGCGTTTACCATGCAGTGCATTTATTAAGGGGCCATCTTGGGATTAGCACTTGCAAAAATGGTAGAGAAGTCAGGACTGGGTAGATGAAAGTTCTGGAGGTAGAATGGCCCTTCAGAGTTGTCTCCAGATGGGTTGAGCTGGCTGGGCCAAGGTCATCTCTAAGAGATCAGCCGTGAGACATCAGCCTGGGTAGAAATGGCACCATCTTGAGGAGACCACCTTCTCCCGCTGAAGCATCCCCAAAAGATACCCATGCAGCCCACCCAGCAACTGGGGCCACACGTCCTCCTCCACTGGGACATGTGGGCAGCTCATCACGGTGTGCACCACAGGGAAAAGAATCATCACAGTTTTGGGATGTGCTTTCAACCATGCTTTAGCTGGCTCTGTAGTAATGTAGATCTACAAAGGCTATAAATTTTTTTTTAAAGTTTTATTCATTGCATAACAATTAAAAAAACAACCCTCCGCATATTTTTTGTTTCCATTTTCCTTATTAATCTTATTGAAGCATCACATAACTGAACATTGCCTCACTCTCACTGTAACTGGAAATAGAGAATATGAACATGGGGATGTTTCTACTCAAGATCGCTAGTCCTGTAAGTCATCATCCTTATCTGGTGTACATAATCTTGATCTAATGTGAAGAAGGGTGCATGTGTATGTATGAGAATGGGACATGCATGTTGTCCTATTTCCATGAGGATATGCATTTAATCCTGAGAGTAACATCATCATGTTACCAAGAACTTTGTATTTGTCTTGGCTATAACCAGAGAAAATATAATGGACAAATCTAGGTGCTATTCCCATATTCCCAACAGGGTTCTCAAATTCTCCCATAGGCCACACAGTATCTTAGACTCAGAAAGTCCACATCTGTCTCATTTGTGGAGATTTCCACCTTGTGTGTGGGTAGTGCCTTTCTAAAAATTGAGTAGAGGAGTAGTAAAGTTTCCGTTTTTTTGTCAACAGAATCATTCTGAATTGTGCTAAAGTAAGAGACTTAAAGAACACAGCTAGTTTTCTGACAACAAGGGGAATGACTTTTAGGGAAAATAAATATATTTTGACTGAGAAATCAGCAGCTTTGATAGGAGAGTATTCAAGAGACTGTAGGAATGACACTATTGCCAGTTGTCATTTTTCCTTAAACATTTGTCTCTAAATGCGTAAGAGTAAATCTTGGATGGTCTTAACTATACACGGCTAATATGTCATGTCTGCTTGATACTGATCCTTTTCTATTCTGAAGTTCATTTAAATTTGCTTTATAACAGCTCCTAGACTATTACAAAATTTTTCATTCCAGTCTGGTTAGTTGAAATGCCTTTTTGGATTATCGAAATACACTTCTATCTGATTTCCCTATGTCTCCTACTCAAAATCAAAACAGTTTAATTTTCCAAATTTGAATTACATCCCTGCACAGAAAGCTCTGTGCACCTCAATGCTATTAACTGAAGCTTCATCTTGGCTGCAAAGTCATTTGTCAGATTGTTTCAGTCCATATTTCAGCTCTACATTTATACTACCCTAACCTGCATGAGCCAAATCAAATGAAGCATAACTGAACTCCAGGATCTTAAATTAGAGCTTCATATGACAATATATGCCCTCCTCCCCTCCTCTATGGTCACAGATTGGTTACTTGACTAAATTTTTAATACTTCCCTTAACATCAGTGTTCTAAAAGTTTTGCAAAAATTATTACTTTTATTGCATTGAGTCTTCCTAATTATACATTTCCTTATTTCCTTCCTTTCTTTCCTTTCCTTTTTGTTGTACAACCACTCTTCTCTTGAGGACATCTTTCAATTTTGTAAATCCATCCCCACAATGTTAAGAACAATACTAGAAGTGTATTCCAAGATGGATTTGACTTCTAAATTCCACAGTAACAGGATGACTCATGCTTTCAACATGCTCTTCACTCTTCCATAAATCACTTTATTTTTCTTACTTTTAAAAATGATAAAAGTAGCCTTCTGAATTGGTATTCAGATGAACACACATGTATTTATTCCACAATTTAAATTTTAGATTTTAAGAAATCTTATTTAGTATGCCAGTTTGGCAATAATCACTTTACTTCACTATTTTATCTGAGCAGACTTTTTGAGCTTCGAGCATCAATATTATCTTCCAATCTATTTGTGTTTGGAAATTATAGTTATAATCTTTAATTTTTGCTTCATTTAATTAGTGATTTAGACAACTGAGTTGATAATAAAGGAAATGTTTTTCATATATTTTCCAATGGTGCAGCATAAAACAACAGGAGAATAATTAAGAAATCACTTAAATAATTATGACAGAAATTGATTTTCAATATAATTTTGAAGAAGAATACACACCAAATGTAACAGAAACAGTATTAAAAACTAAATGCAACTTTCATTAGGCAAAAAAAAAAAAAAAAAAAAGAAGAAGAAAGATAAGGAAAAAGCCAGGTCTAAGATCTAGGTAGAGGACAAAAAAGAACTTATCTGCAAAAGATACAAAATTAAGCTTACAAAGTGGGAGAAATTATACTTCCTGATTTCAGAATTTATTATAATAATCAAAACGGTGTGATATTGGTGTGTGTATATATATATATGGTGGTGGTGGTTTAGTCACTGAGTCGTGTCTGACTCTTGTGACCACATGAAAGGTAGCCCTCCAGGCTTCTCTGTCCATGGGATTTCCCAGGAAAGAATACTGGAGTGGGTTGCCGTTCCCTTCTCCAGGAGATCTTCCCAACCCAGGAAAGATGTGCTTCCCTGTGTCTCTGGAATTACAGGTGGATTCTTTACCTACTGAGCCACCAGGGAAGCCCATTAGGGAAATGCAAATCAAAACTACAATGAAATACTATTATTGTAAAAAAAATAGAAAAGAAATAACAAATGTTAATAAAGATATGGAGAAATTATAACTCTTGTGAGTTGCTGGTGATAATGTAAAATGTTATGGCTGCTCTGGAAAACAGTAATTCTGTTGATTCAAAAATGTAAACATAGAATTACCATGTGATTCAGCACTTCCACTTATAAGTATATGTCCCAAAGAATTGAAAGCGGAGATTCAAACATATATTTATATACCAATGTTCATAGCAACATTCACAATAACCATAAGGGAGAAACAACTCAAATGTCCAACATCTATCAACAAATGAATGGATAAGCAAAATGTGATATTTATACACACGCACTCATGTGTGCACACACACACACACACACACTGGAATATCATTCAGCCTTAAAAAGGAGGGAATTCTGATATGTTACAACATGGGTGAAACTTGAGGGTATTAAGTATAATATAAGGGACGTATGCTAGACACAAAAAGACAAATACTGTATTATTCCCACTTACATGAGGTACCCAGAACAGTCAAATTTTTAGAGTCAGAAAGGGAACAGTGGTGAAGAGAAAAGGAGGATAAGATATTGTTTTTTAAGGGTGCAGAGATTCAGTTCGAGATGAAGAAAGGTCCTAGAGATGGGTACTAGTGATGGATATGCACCAATGTGAATCTGCTCAAGATAACTAAATTATAAACTTTAAAGGGGTTCAAATGCTAAATATTGTTTTCTGTGTATTTTACCATAATTAAGTAAAAAAGAATGAACTAACTCAGCTTTAACCCCATAGGATTCTAGAAATGGGAACTCTACATCTGTAAAGTGAAGATGCTGTCACTGCCTATTTCATTCAATTGCTATGAAAATTAAATGGAGTGGCATCTATAAATAATATAGCACAATGTCTGACATGTTAGGGCTTCCCTGCTGGCTCAGCGGTAAAGAATCTGCCTGCAATGCAGAAGACCTGGATTCGATCTCTGGGTCGGGACGATCCCCTAGATGGAGGGCATCTCCACTCCAGTATTCTTGCCTGGAGAACCCTATGGACAGAGGAGCCTGGCGGGCTGCAGTCCATGGGGTCGCACAGGGTCGGACACAACTGAAGTGACTAAGCAACTGGATCAGCAGCTGGCATGTTAAGAGAGAAAAACTCTTAAACTTATTGTCATGTGGCGTTAGGCCAGATATGTCATTTTATCTTTGCTTTAAAGTGAATTTCTGAAATCCATTGTCAGTTTTATAAAATACAGAAAATTTCTCATTTTAATCATTTTTATCCCCATTTTAAACGCTTATCTGTCTTTGTTCTATAATTTCCAAATAAAAAAGAAAATCCTTCTTATGTTTGGAAACTACCAGCTCATGGAAAATGTTTGAATTCATTTATTTCTTCACAAGCAATTTGTTTTTATTGCATTGGATAAAATACATTATAAAATGATTTTAATAGACATCTTTAAATGCCAAAGCTAAGTATGTAGATATTCTTCTCTAGTTTACTTTTAATGACTTTAAAATGAATTATCTGATTTTTGTTTTATAGTACCTGTCTGAAAAATAGACAAAGCTTAGAATTAAACTAAAATGTAGAGACAATGCTATGGCGTAATTATGTTTAAACATCTAGAGCAGTTACTGACATATATTAGTTTAATGAAAAAAGCAATTATAGTAACAAGAATTCAATTCTTTTATATTATATATTTATATTCCATTGATCTGTAGTTATGGATCACTTAGAGTTTTTAATAATACCCTTTTAGTTCAGGATCCTTATCCAAAATATCAGACCACTATGAGTTAGCCAATGAAAGACTTAGTAAACTCTGCTCCTTCATTCCTCCCATTTGCCAGGCATCATAGTAAGTCTTTGACATATAGTGCCTCTAATGTTAAATGAACTCTAAGGGCCATATAGAAGAGATGAAGCTCAGCTTTTGTAATATGCCTAAATTACACAAGTAATAAGGGTGTTGTTATTGTTTAGTTGCTAAGTCGTGTGTGACTCTGTGTCTCCTGGATTATTAACAGCCAGATTCTTTATTACTGAGCCACAAGGGAAGCCCAGTAAGGACATAAGCTACTTCAGTCATGTCTGACTCTTTCAGAGCCATGGAATAAGGGCATATATGGACTTAAATGCAGGATTATTTCCTTTTTTATACCCATAGGACTTTTCAATAATGTTCTTCTGTATTCTCTGATGATATTTACACTTATTTTTTTATCTCATTTTGACCCAGAAACTAGGGAAAGCAAGTAAAGCTACCTAAACTTGTAGCCCTGACTTATTATTCAAAGTAAAACTGTGGATTACTTTATAATAGAATTCATGGTGAATTTAATGAGTTTCAGAGGAAATCATCAAAATATTATGAATGGAAAATTCTCTAAACCTTTACTAAGACATTATCCAATTTCAGACTAAACCTAAAAATTCTAAATAATGTATATTCACCATGATTCTCCCTAGAAACAGCAGTCTTATACTCCTCAGAGTGTTTCATGGCACCAAGTACAAAATACTTTAGAAGTAACCACCTTGCCTCTCCAACTCCTGTTCCATCTCTGTCTTTTTATCTATCATTAGTGTACCATTACAGGTAGCCCACCTTTCATGAAAACCACACCAGCTGCTATTCAAAGATACACTGTAGTTCTATTTTTAAAAAAGTCATGTGGTTAAGATGTCTGTAAAAATTTTATCAGATTTAAATGAGATATGCATAACTCAATGTAAAATAGAGTTTCATTACCTACAGAGTAGTTGGGATTTCTGGTCACATGCAGGATATTTTTAAAGAAGTATTATGTTCCCATTCTTTATTCTCTGAGTTGTATGTTGAAAAAAATAATTCTATTAAAAAAGCAGAAATTACCTGTAAAATTAAACAGACCTGAATTAAGCATATTATATGATTTTTATCATGCATGGAAACCAGGCTTGTTTCTGATAGTTGAGGGAGAGTTGCAAGGTATTCTGCAGACTGCAACACTAAAAAGGACAACTGCAGTAAAATTTTTCAAATTAAGATTCTTGGGAAAAAAAAAAAAAGATTCTTGGAAATCTAAATATGCTAGGTCAGAAGATAGCTTTCTTCAGCTCTGCTCATTTTTTTAGAAATGACATATTTAAAGCATAAAACGACATATAATATCACTATTTTACTGTGAAAGAAGAAATTTTAATAAATATACAATGGTACGTATATAAATAGAAATGTTGTTGTTTAGTCGCTAAGTCCTGTCCGACTTTATGTGACCCCATGAACTGTAGCACGCCTGGCTTCCCTGTCCTTCACTATGTCCCAGAGTATGCTGAAACTCATTTGCACTGAGTCGATGATGCCATCCAACCATCTCATCCTCTGTCATCCCCTTCTCCTCCTGCTCTCAAGTTTCCCAGCATCAGGGTCTTTTCTAATGAGTCAGTTCACATCAGGTGGCCAACGTATTGGAGCTTCACTTGCAGCATCAGTCCTTACAATGAATATTCAGGAATGTTTTCCTTTAGGATTGACTGGTTTGATCTCCTTGCAGTTCAGGGAATTCTGTAGAGTCTTCTCCAATACCACAATTCAAAAGCACCATTTCTTTGGCACTTAGCCTTCTTTATGGTCCAATTCTTGACTACTGGAAAAACCATAGCTTTGACTATATGAACCTTTGTCAGCAAAGTGATGTCTATGCGTTTTGATACACTGTCTAGGTTTGTCACAGCTTTCCTTCTAAGGAGTGAGCTTCTATTAATTTCATGCTGCAGTCACCATCTGCAGTGATTTAGGATCCCAACAAAATAAAATACGTCATTGTTTCCACTTTTCCCCCTTCTATTTGTCATGAAGTAATTGGACCAGATGTCATGATCTTAGTTTTGTGAATGTCGAGTTTTAAGCCAGCTTTTTCACTCTCTTCTTTCACCCTCATAAAGAGGCTGTTTAGTTCCTCTTCGATTTCTGCCACCTGGGTGGTATCATCTGAATAGCTGAGGCTGTTGATATTTCTCCTAGCAATCTTGATTCCAGCTTGTACTTCATGCAGTCTGGCATTTCACATGATGTACTCTGCATAAAAGTTAAATAAGCAGTGTGACAATATACAGCCTTGAGGTACTCCTTTCCCAATTTTGAATCAGCCTGTTGTTCCATGTCTGGTTCTAACTGTTGCTTCCTGACCTGCATGCACAGGAGGCAGGTAAAATGGCCTGGTATTCCCATCTCTTTAAGAATTTTCCAGTTTGTTGTGATCCACATGGGAGCAGTGGATATTTTTCTGGAATTCTCTTGCTTTTTCTATGAGCCAATGGATGTTGGCAATTTTATCTCTAGTTCCTTTGCCTTTACTAAATCCAGCGTGTACATCTGGAAGTTCTTGGTCCATGTACTGCCTGTCTTAAAGGATATTCAGCATTACCTTGCGATCATGTGAAATGAACACAATTGTGCAATAGTTTGAACATTCTTTGGCATTTCCCTTATTTAGGATTGGAATGAAAACTGACCTTTTCCAGTCCTGTGGCCAATGCTGACTTTTCCAAATTTGCTGACATATTGAGTGCAGCACTTTAAAGCATCATCTCTTAGGATTTTAAATACTTCAGCTGGAATTCTGTCACCTCCACTAGCTTTATTCACAGTAAATGCTTCCTAAAGCCCACTTGACTTCTCACCCCAGGATGTCTGGCTCTAGGTGAGTGACCACACCATTGTGGTTATCCAGATCATAAAGACCTTATTTGTATAGTTCTTCTGTATACTCTTGCCACCTCTTCTTAATATCTTTTGCTTTTGTTAGGTCCTCACTTTTTCTGTCCTTTATTGTGCCCATCCTTGCATGAAATGTTCGCTTGTTATCTCCAATTTTATTTGAAGAGATCTTGGGTCTTCTCTATTGTTTTCCTCTATTGCTTTGCTTTGCATTGTTCATTTAAGAAGGCCCTCTTATCGCTCCTTGTTATTTTCTGGAACTCTGCTTTCAGTTGGGTATATCTTTTCCCTTCTCCCTTCCCTTTCCTCAGCTGTTTGTAAAGCTTGCTTAGACAACCACTTTTGCCTTCTTGCATTTCTTTTTCTTTGGGATGGTTTTGGTTCCTGCCTCCTGTACAATGTTATGAACATGTCCTTAGTTCTTTAGGCACTCTGTATACCAGATCTAATCCCTTGAAGCTATTTGTCACCTCCACTGTGTAACCATAGTGATTTGATTTAGTTCATACCTGAATGGCCTAGTGGTTTTCCCTATTTTCTTCAGTTTAAGCTTTAGTTTTCATTCAGGAGCTGATGATCTAAGTTACAGTCAGCTCCAGGTCTTGTTTTTGCTGACTGTATAGAACTTCTTATCTTTTGCTGCAAAGAATATAATCAATCTGATTTTGGTATTGACTAGCTAGTGATGTCCATGTGTAGAGTCATATCTTATGTTGTTCAGTTAAGTCACTCATTGGTGTCCAACTCTTTGTGACCCCATGAACCGCAGCACGTCAGGCCTCCCTGTCCATCACCAACTCCTGAAGCTTGCTCAAACTCATGTCCGTCGAGTCAGTGATGCCATCCAACCATCTCATCCCCTGTCGTTCCCTTCTCCTCCTGCCTTCAATCTTTCCCAGCACCAGGGTCTTTTCCAATGAATCAGTTCTTTGAATCAGGTGGCCAAAGTATTGGAGTTTCAGCTTCAGCATCAGTCCTTCCAATGAATAGTCAGGACTGATTTCCCTTAGGATTGACTGGTTTAACCTCCTTGCGGTCCAAGGCCTCTCAAGAGTCTTCTCCAACACCACAGTTCAAAAGCATCAACTCTTCAGTGCTCAGCCTTCTTTATAGCCCAAATCTCACATCCATACATGACTACTGGGAAAACCATGGCTTTGACTATACAGACCTTTTTTGGCAAAATATTGTCTCTGCTTTTCAATATGCTGTCTAGGTTGGTCATAGATTTTCTTCCAAGGAGCAGACATCTTTTAATTTCACGGCTGCAGTCACCATCTGCAGTGATTTTGGAGCCCCAAAATAAAGTCTCTCACTGTTTCCATTGTTTTCCCATCTATTTGCCATGAAGTGATGATGGGACTGGATACCATGATTTTAGTTTTCTGAGTGTTGAGTTTTAAGCCAACTTTTTCACTCCTCTTTCACTTTCATCAAGAGACTCTTTAGTTCTTCTTTGCTTTATGCCATAAGGGTGGTATCATCTGCATATGTGAAGTTATTGGTATTTCTCCCAGCAATCTTGATTCCAGCTTGTGCTTCAACCAGCCTGGATTTTACATGATATACTCTGTATATAAGTTAAGTAAGCAGGGTGAAAATATACAACTTTGATGTACTCCTTTACCTATTTTGAACCAGCCTGTTGTTCCATGTCCAATTTTAACTGTTTCTGTTTGACCTGCATACTGATTTCTCAGGAGGCAGGTCAGGTGGTCTAATAGTCCCATTTTTTAAGCATTTTCCACAGTTTGTTGTGATCCACACACTCAAAGGCTTTGGCATAGTCAGTAAAGCACAAATAGATGTTTTTCTGGAACTCTCTTGCTTTTTTGATGATCCAGCAGATGTTGGCAATTGGATTGCTCGTTCCTCTGCCTTTTCTAAATCCAGCTTGAACATCTGGAAGTACATGGTTCACATACTCTTGAAGCCTGGCTTGGAGAATTTTGAGCATTACCTTGCTAGCATGTAATATGTGTGCAATTGTGTGGTAGTTTGAGCATTCTTTGGCATTGCCTTTCTTTGGGATTGGGATGATTGTTATGTTGAAAGAGAGCATTTGCTATGACCAATATGTTCTCTTGACAAAACTCTGTTAGCCTTTGCCCCACTTCATTTTATACTCCAAGGCCAAACTTACCTGTTATTCCAGGTATCTCTTGACTTTCCTACTTTTGAATTCCAATCCTCTCTGATGAAAAAGACATCTTTTTTTGGTGTTAGCTCAAGAAGGTCTTGTAGGTCTTCATAGAACCAGTTAACTTCCGCTTCTTCGGCATTAGGTGTTGGAGCATGGACATGGATTGCTGTGATATTGAATGGTTTGGCTTGGAAACGAACAAAGATCATTGTGTCATCTTTGAGATTGCACCTAAGTACTATATTTTGAACTCTTTTGTTGACTATGAGGGCTACTCCATTTCTTCTAAGGCACTCTTGCCATGATAGTAGATACAATGATATCTGAATTAAATTTGTCCATTTTCGTCCATTTTAGTTCACTAATTCCTAACATGTCATGTTCACGTTTGCCATCTCTTGCTCGACCACATCCAATTTACCTTGATTCATGGACCTAATGTTCCAGGTTCTTACGCAGTATTGTTTATAGCATCAGACTTTCACCACCAGATACATCCACAACTGAGAGTCGTTTCAGCTTTGGCCCAGCCTCTTCATTCTTTCTTGCACTATTTCTCCACTCTTCCCCAGTAGCGTATTGAGCATCTTCTGACCTGAGGGGCTCATCTTCCAGTGTCATATCTTTCTGCTTTTCATATGGTTCACTGGATTCTCAAGGCAAGAATATTGGAGTGATTTGCCATTCACTCCTCCCCAGTGGACCACGTTTTGTCAGAAATCTCCACTTATGAACCATGCTGTACAGATAAAATTATACTTTACGTGAAATACACATTTCTTATTGGGCTTCCCAGGTGACTCATTGGTATAGAATTCACTTGCCATTGCAGGAGACTCAGTAGGTGTGGGTACGATGCCTGGGTCGGGAAGGTCCCCTTGAGGAAGAAATTGCAACTCACTCCAGTATTCTTGCCTGGGAAATCCCATAGATAGAGGAGCCTTGATTGCTGCAGTCCATGGGGTCACAAAGAGTTGGACATGACTGTGCAGTTGGGTATGCACACCCATACATCTCTTACTCGAACCAAATTCAAGTATGGCTTAAAATATAACATCTTTTCACTTTGTCATATTGAGGTATTTTTGCATGTTGTCACATTGCAGCAATACAATTCTGTAATAGTATTTGATTTTGTGTCTTTTTCTTACTATCTTGTCGGTGGTAAAATAAGCAAAAAACTTATCTGTGCAGGTAACTTCAGCAGCAGGGACTTGCTATTTAATGATCTCAGGAAAGATGCATACAAGCAAAATTTTAACAAGCAGTCTCATGAGGTCAGAGGTTTTGCCCACCTTTAGATAACATTATTCCACCATGACATGGCATCTATTAACAGTAGGCTGTCTATTTCCTGAATTTCAATTCTTTGTTGCTAGACTGGGTAAAATAATTAAAGATATTGTGATCTTCATGTAAAACTATTCAAAATATTTTGTGGAGAAAATATTTTTTCCAAAGATTTTCAGATTTTTCTATATTCCTATATTTCTAAGGTATCTCAGATTTTTTTTATTAAGTGAGGAATATTTAGGTGGTCAGCAGATGAAACACAGATATAAATAATGCATACCACATATGACTATCCCTAATGATTTCCCAGTCCATTTTATTAAGTTTTTTAATATTAGAAATGTGACAATATCTAATAGCATATTTTGCTTCTAGAAATGATATAAAATCACAAAAGAACATCAGTCATAGCCTAACATGCAAAACGAGCCAAATAATCTACAGAATCACTGTTTTTGTTTGTTAATTTGTTTGCTTCACCATCAAGACCTGAAGACTCTATAAAAGTTAATCCACTAAATTCTGGATAGTGACAATACTTTCTGGAGTTAAGAGAACCATGGTAGATCTCATCTTCTCTGGTGGAGTAGTGGTGTTAGAAGATGAGAAGTTTACCATAGAAAGCATAAAGAGACTGATAAATCATCATGAACTTTTTATGGCTCTATTTGGACTATTATAACATTAGGATGCTGAGGAGTCAGGTACCACATGAGTCATAGGTACCACCTAAGTCCGAGCGACCGAGTGTTTCTCCCAGCTTTTCACCCTGTGCGTGGGATTTCTCCACAGAAGACTGGGGTCAGAGCATGATAAATCCACTAAAGGCCCCTCAGACTTCCAGCGACTGAAGCCTGAGCTTGGTGCAGGAAAACTGAGAAATTGTCCAAGACAGGCTGACTGGAAAGATAAAGGTAGAAAACCTGAGAGAAATTCCTCCTAGTAATCCTTCACTTTCATAAAGTATAGAGCATCTTTACTTCTAGGATGAGCCAGGGTAGAAGTGTGGAGTCAAGAGGAAGCCAAGAGCAGGACTGGAGAACCGAGAGCAGGACTTCAGAATTGGAGCCTGTCTGTGAAGGGAAGTCATGAATCCTAACGCTGGGGCTTGGATGTAAAGAGAAGATGGCTTATTGGAATAACACCAGCCCTTAGCTACCAAACCTTACTGAAGGAAAATTTCTGATCTTATAGTCAAAGCCAATGGAAACTTAAACATAAAATTTATACCAAATCCCAGACCTCCTTTCACTATAGATGTTATCGATTTAGCTTATTGACTCTAGCAACTTGTCAGTATAAGGAAGTATACTTGCAGGTTTTGCTTTTAACATCACAACGTAACAGTTTCTATTGTTATTTTCTACAAAAGAACAATAGCTCCCCAAAATACAATAAAAAAGAGCATTTAACCCCAAATCAGGAAAATAGTCAATATAGATAAATACTGTGATGAGTGTAAAATTGGAAATGTCAGAAAAGCTATTTAAAATAACTATGATAAAATGTAAAATGTTAGATACTATCTTTAAAATAACTGTGACAAAAATGCCAAAGTATTTGTTGGGAAAACTGGCCAACATGTGTCAACAGTTGGAAATTTTCTGAAAATAAAAAATAAACTATTAATACAAAAAGGAGAACCAAATGGATATACTAAATAAAATATAAGAGAGAAAAAATAATTCATTACATGGGTTTTACAACAGAGACAACAAAAGTAAAGATCAATGAACATGACAACAGAGGAGGAGAAAGTATCTCAACTGAAAAAAAAAAGACCAGGAAAGAAAAAGAGAGAGGAAAAAACAAACAAAAGAAAAACAGAACAGCCAATGTCTATGGCAAGATAGCAAGTGGTATAACACATATCACTGAGCACAGATAAAGAAAATGAGAATGGACAGGTTAAATATTTAAAAAGGTAATGTCTGAGAACTTTCCAAAATTGTTGAATACTATCAAATCACACATCTAAGAAACAGCAAATTCTAAAGGAGGATAAATAAAAAGATAACCACAGCAAGACACATCATAGTCAAACTGCTGGAAAACCAGAGTAATAAATGTTTAAGCAGCCAGAGAAAGTCATAACATACAGAAGCACCAAGATTTGATGGTGATTCTGACCGCTCATTAGTAACAATTGAGACTAGAAAACACTAAAATTTCGTTTTCAAAGGGCTAAAGAAATTATCTAGGATTCCATAACCAATGAAAATATTTTTCAGTTGAAAGGAGGAAAATGACAATTTCAGGTGGACCAAAACTAACATGACTTATTTGTAACTGAAATACATTACAATAAATGCTAAAAGAAGCACTTTAAGATGAAGGAGAATGATACCAGACAAAACCTTAGACATAGTGGAAGCAGTGAAGGGCTTTCTTATAGAATCTGTTAGGTGTATACACACACACCTATTTGTGTATACTCATATGTATTTGTATACACATGTCTACACTGTTTAAAACAATAACAATGTATTTTAAAATTTTTGGCAAAAGTAGAGGTAAACTTATAGGATAGCAGAAAAGATGAGAGAGGAATAGAAGAAATAATAAAGTTAACAGTTTTTACATTATGGATGGTGAAATATTTAAAGGTAAACTATAATAACATAAAATGGCTAAGATAATCTCTAGAATAATCAGTAAAAAAATGAACACAAAGAGGTAGAGTTAAAATGGTAAAAGAAAAGAAAAAATGGAATTTTGAACATATTCAGTTCACTGAAAAAAAGACAAAAAATAGGAGCAAGGAAACTGAGATAAAGTAGGAAAAATAGAAAATAAATAACAAATATTATTAAGCCTGATCGTGTCAGAAGTTACATTGCATGTAAATGTACTAACCTCCCCTCCCCCCAGCTAAAAGTTCGAAATTACTAGAGTGGGTGAAAAAGTAAGAGTGAACTCTGTTTGAAATACAGATAATTATGTTTAGAGAAATATTTTAAAATAGTTTGTAGTAAAGTTGCCATGCAAACACTAAGCAATGGCTATATCAAAGGAAACGTCATGGGGAAGAGTATTACTAGAGATTGAGAGAGATAATTTGTGCTAATAGAAGAATCAATACTTCAGGGATTCATAGAAATTTGAAATATGCATGTACTTAACAGAATTTCAAAGTATGTGATAAAACACTTTTACAGAATAGAAAAAAGATACAGACAAATCCACAACAGGGCAGATTTCAAAGCCCTTTTCTCAGTAATTGGTAAAAACAAAGATGAAAAAAAAAAGTTTAGTAAATACATTAGATTTTAACAACACTGTGAACCAACCTGAGCTAATTGATATTTATAGAAATATTATATCCACTACTTAATTGTGTACATTATTTTAAAAGACATATGAGACATTTAATAGTTCTCAGTACATATATATGTTCAATACATCATCAAAATATTTGTCAGACAACAATGGAAATATATTCAAAGTTTATTAGAAAATGATATATTGAAAACCCAAATATTTTAAAATTAATTCACAGAAGGTATTACACAGAAATTTTAAAAAACAAGATTTTGAATGACAATAGGAATTTGTTGGGTGCATCTAAACCAGAATTGAAAAGAAATATATACTGTCAAGTGCTTATATTAGAAGAAAGTGAAATTAATGGTCTAAGCACCCAACATAATATTATGAAAAAGAGAAATTAAACTAGAAATGGTTGTGAACAAAGGAAATAGTATAAATTACTGAAATAGCAATAGACAAAGAATAACTTAGAGAAATTAACTCAAAAATTATAATGAAAACAAGAATAAGTTACTTGTGATGCAAAAGTTGTGATGTGGAAATAAAGATAAATGAGAACAAGCAAAGGCTATTTATTCAGAGCTTGCTGTAACAAGGGAATCAGCCACCATCATTTGTATTTTGGCAGCGGCTCAACCACAGGCTGGGAGGTGGTGGAAAAGGAAGGCTTAGGTATGCCCTGACTGTTGTCATGGGGAAGCTATAGGTAGACTAATGAGAAGTGGGTGTCCTCTGTGATTGATTAAGAGTGTGTATTTGGTTTTCTCTCTTGGTCCTAAATTGGAAGTGTGGACAAAAAGCAGGGATGCTGTTGTTGATTAATCAAGTCCTGGCCATGTGGAGCTGCTTGATATTACAGAGATTACTGGAGCAATATTGTTTGACTTCCAGGAGCAGTATTATTACTAGAGATAGCAGTCTGACTTCCTCCAAGTCTGACTTACAGGGGACTGACTTTCTGGGCTAGTTATTGTAGATATGGTGTTAGTTTCCTGGGCAGGTTGTTGCAGCTTGTGGATCAGAGTTCCATTTTTATATTTGGTCAGGTTATGGTCCACATGTATATTTAATCTCTCAGGAATAAGAAGAAGCCCATGATGAAAATTGAGTACAGTTAAATGTTGGCATTTGAGAAAATATCTGTGTGATTGAAAATATATATATGTATCATAAAAAATCAATAGATGGGGATTTATGATTAGGGAGGAGATCTTATGATAATAATTTCCTTATCCTTTCTTTGCAGGAATGTAATCGATATTCTATAAAGCAGAAAACAGTCAGTATAAAAACATATTGATCCTCTCATCTTAATGCTTTTATTACAATCTATTTTTATAACCTTAGAGAAATATATTGTGGTTAAAAAATATTTAACGGGAATCCTTAAAATCTTAACTTCAGTCTAGTTTATTTTTCTTCTTTCAATTTCAAGTGACCAAGTATAAAGATTTTATTAACCCAGCATAGGATGATTCCATTTTTATAAAATCATTTCTATATATCTAGCTATTACTTACTGGTTTCCCAGGGGGTACAGTGGTAAAGAATCTGCTTACCAATGCAGGAGATGCAGGAGACACAGGGTCTATCTCTGGGTTGGGAAGACCTCTTGCAGAAGGAAATGGCAACCCACTCCAGGACTCTTGCCTGGAAAATTCCGTGGACAGAGGAGCCTGGCGGGCTACAGTCCATGGGGTCGCGAAGAGCCAGACACAGCTGAGTGACTGAGCACAGCACAGCTAGTTACTTGTCCTTTTTGTGTGTGGAGGGGTTTGAGAAATATCTGAGTGCTGGAGCTTTATCTCCTGCTGTTCATGCACCCAAATCACCATCCGAGCATTCTGAGACTAACAGGCTGGAAGGATTCATGAGAAGCACATGGAGAAGAATGGGTTTTTCCTATTGACTCTAGCTTGTTTGGAATTTTTTTAATCTCCCAATTAGATCCTGGACTGTTTTCAGCATCATCTGAAAACATAGTTCCCTGCTGCTAGAAATGAAAGGCTCTTTAGATACTGACATGAAGGCCTTCTGGCTTTCCCCACATGTCTTGAGTTAATAATTGACTACCATGGGACTGCCAGTTTCTTCCTTAAAGGTGCTGATGGCAATTAACAACAGTAAGTTCTTTCATATTTCTTATATATTTACCAACGTATTCATGTCTTTCATGTTCAGTTTGTTGCCTACGTCAGTCAGTATTTTCCAACACTGTCCATCCCAATTCACTTTGGGCTGTTGGAGAGTCGGGCATTCTGATCATTCTCAGTCACCCCTAGTCCTTGAGACCATACTGTCATCTGTCATGTTAGTGAACCAATTCTAAAATTCCATCCTGAATAGTCTGTTTCCTAGGACCACTTCTAGGACCTAGGACCATCAATTTGATTGAGTTTCCCTGGAAACTGTCTTTTGAGATGGATCTTTGTGTGTTAAGTAGTTTGTTTGGAAGGTGAGGTCAGAAAACAGTGGTATGGGAACTGAACAAGCCAATAAATAGTGTCATCAAGTAAGTTATCACTGTGGGCAATTACAGCTCACGCCTGTTGGGGAAATCTGGGAAGCAGCATTTAGAGAGCTGAAAGATCTAGGAAATTTTCTGGCCCTTGTAATGTCAGTGTTTGTGGGATACTCCTAGAGTACATCATTCCTAAACATGACTGGACTGCCTTTTGATCCTTAGGTGGCATTGGAGGGGCTGGTGGTTGAAATTTAGGTAGCAATGTGAGAAGTTCTAAACTGATATAAGCAAGACAATGATAGCATGTGCTATGGTAAGCAAAATAAGAGTTAATTAAAATATTTAATGGTCCTTGTACAATCAAGAAGAATAAAATTTTTGATTAACATACAGTTTTTGATAAATTAAGTATTCATGTTTTAATTTCTGGAATAACCTATTAAAAACAATAATTTTGGGATAAATAAAAATAATTTGCTTTTTCAATCCCTTGGTTAGAAAGATCCCCTGGAGAAGGGAAAGGCTACCAATTCCAGTATTCTGGCCTGGAGAATCCATGAACTATATAGACCATGGGGTCGCAGAGTTGGATACAACCAAC
Organism: Cervus elaphus; assembly: GCF_910594005.1. Taxonomy (NCBI): domain Eukaryota; kingdom Metazoa; phylum Chordata; class Mammalia; order Artiodactyla; family Cervidae; genus Cervus; species Cervus elaphus. The sequence continues at coordinate 28,418,988 of NC_057846.1, forward strand.
CGGCTTTCACTTTCACTAGCAGTAAATAACTCCTTAATAGGTGAAGCTTGTAACTTGGTCTCTTTCCCCTTGGAACACATTTTCCAAATGACCTTAGACTCTAGAATTCTTGGTGTTTATTTTCTAGAAAGTTTAGAAATACTGCAATTTCACTTGGATAGAATTAACCTGAAACACTTGGCCATATTACGATATTAGAATAATTTTTTCAGACACAGAAATTAAAAAAACTGAGCATATTTTTGAAAAATGATTAGAAAATGTATTCCAACAGATTACGTATTTTTATACTCAGGTTCTTATCTCAAAGAAACCAAAGAAAATAGAATTGCTGTCAGATTTTTAGACACTAATGTTCAACATTAATAAATGTTGAATCATATTTAATGATACTCAAGGAAAACTGTGAGCTAAGGATTTTATAATTAACTACCCTTTCTTTCAAATCACTTGCATTAGGAACTCCAACAAAGCAAGGTGTTTTGTTTTTGTTTTATTACCCCTGGAGAATGATTACCATCTATTCATTGGCTTGGTTAGTATGGAAATCTTCATTTCAGTGTGTGAGAGCAGCTGCTTGCCTTTCACTCTGTGTCCCTGTAGAAGAAGTAGGCTGATGAGTAGTATGTGCATGGAAACACTTCACTATATAATACTGGAGCTGAGTGGTCATTCCTTGATTCAAAGTGGAGAGTGCTTGACTTTTTGTTGCTCCTTTTGGAAACCATTAAATCAAAAAGGCTCCAAAATCACTGCAGATGGTGATTGCAGTCATGAAGTTAAAAGATGCTTACTCCTTGGATGGAAAGTTATGACCAACCTAGACAGCATATTAAAAAGCAGACATTATTTTGTCAACAAAGGTCTGTCTAGTCAAGGCTAAGGTTTTTTCCAGTAGTCATGTATGGGTGTGAGAGTTGGACTGTGAAGAAAGCTGAGCACTAAAAAATTGATGCTTTTGAACTGTGGTGTTGGAGAAGACTCTTGAGAGTCCCTTGGACTGCAAGGAGATTCAACCAGTCCATCCTAAAGGAGATCAGCCCTGGGTATTCACCGGAGGGACTGATGCTGAAGCTGAAACTCCAATACTTTGGCCACCTGATGAGAAGAGCTGACTCATTTGAAAAGACCCTGATGCTGGGAAAGATTGAGGGCAGGAGGAGAAGGGGACGACAGAGGATGAGGTGGTGGATGGCATCACCGACTCAATGGACATGAGTTTGGGTGGACTGCGGGAATTGGTGATGGACAGGGAGGCCTGGCGTGCTGCGGTTCACGGGGCTGCAAAGAGTCGGACACGACTGAGCGACTGAACTGAACTGAATTGAACTGATTGTATCTGAAGATATTTAGACAGCATTTTAACTATTAATATTAAGTAACTTTGGTTTATTTTACAATATATTTCTTAGAGCAGCAATAAGCAGGTTAAAGACTGCCCCCTCCCAATTAATTTTCATATTATTCCTGTTAAGTAGACCTCTGTGGTGTAAGAGAACTCGTTACACACATGAGCAATTGAGGCAGTGGGAAGTTTGATGTTAATGCCAAATAGCATGTCAGCAAAAAAGCGAGAAGCAGAAGCAAAGCTTTATAATTCCCAACAGTGCTCTTGCTACTAAAACATAGGATTTCCTCCATAAGAACTGCAAAGCTGTTTTGTAGGTTTAAATGTTATGTCATTTTATTTTTCCTATGAAAAGAGAGTAAAGCATTCATCTGCTAATCAAAGTATTTACAATCATAGACACTCTTGCATACAATGGTGGAATTTGATGTTAGAGGATAGAGTTGGAACTAAGATCACAAGCTCCCAGCAGTCACGGTTTCCAACTTCTGAACAGTTTATTCATTTTGTGACCAGGAAACATTGGAGGAACAATGATAGAGAGTTTGATAGATAATGTGTGACAGGTGACATTCATGCAATTGTGGTCGTATCCTCATGTATTAATGTTGCAGAAATGTAGTTTGGCACTCAGAAAATCCTATCTAATTTAAAATCCTATCTAATTTTGGACTAATCATTTATAAGTGCTGTTTTTAAAACTTCTTTCCTATTATGGACATATAAATTCAGGTGATACTGCAGGGAACGTCCCAAAATAATGTATTCCACCTTATTTAAGGAACATGCCTTCAATCCCAAGTGACCTTTTTTTTTCAGATTTACTTTATAGATCAAAGGTCAAGATTTAGCTGTATGTTATTTCAGTCCAGTCAATTTTGTTCCCTACCTGTTTTTTATCCTTGCATAAAAGTGACTGCTTGTTCATGATCACAGAAGGGAAAGCACTATCGTGACATATAACTAATTTTGCATTTTGTGTGACAGTAGTACTGAGAATCAATTTCAAATGATTCCTCCAAAGTGATACACATGGTTCATGACAAGGTTGTAAAAAGAAACCAGTTACATATATCTCCATGTCAGCATTTGACTAGAACTGCTATACAGAAGCTTTGCAGAGAAAGAGGAAAGCTTTAATGGGTCATTTGCCCAAATTAGATGGTTACAAGAAACAGGTTATATGGCTTCTTGTGTTTGGCTCATAGTTAGCATTAGTTTGGCTCAGACAGTACTGTCTGAATTTGCCTGCAATGCAGGGGATCTGGGCTCAATCCCTGGGTCAGGAAGATCCCCCTGGAGGAGGGAATGTCTACCCACCCCAGTATTCTTGCTGGAGAATTCCATGGACAGAGGAGCCTAGTGGGCTACAGTCCATAGGGTGGCAAAGCGTAGGACACAACTGAGCAACTAACACACACTAGCATTTGTTACAGATTTGTTCATTTAGAGTGTCTTTTCAATTATAATTTTTTTTTGTTGTAACATGTAGAGTTTAAATCAGGCATATACAAGCAAAACAAAACACCTTTTAAATTTACCCACGATTGTGTTCAAATGCTTAATATTCAGTAGCAAATGTACAAGCTACAGAAATAATATCTTTATCATCAACCTTTGAACATCTTCATTTTTATTTCTATAGTTAATCTCCTTAAATGCAATTAATTAAATTCTACTCATGAAGATCACTATTAATTTCTCTGACTATGTCTAGTATGGTAGCCACAAGCTCCAAGTGGCTGTTGAGCAATTAAAGTATAGCTGGTGTAATCAAAGAACTGAATTTTAAATTTATAAAAACCTCAATTTAAAATCAAGTTAATAAAAAATCAAAGCAGCATATAATACTTTTCTATTAAGCACATAGTATGAAATGTTGAAAAATTTTGAGGCAAAGATCTGAGAACAAAAAACAGTGAAATGGTAAATCATAAAGTTATTATAGAAATTGTTATTCCATATACTTAATTAATCAGAGACATATTCTTTTCTTATGAAAAATGAGAGTAATGAAGTCTCCCAGAAGAAACTACCAAGAAGAACATCTGATGAGTTTACCAGATTACAGGAATTATTACACAAAATCCCCTAAATTGCCAACTTGTTGATGGGAAACTCCTGGGTAGGTAATAGTTAACAGTTTTTCAAGAAGTTCATGACTCTTAGATGTACTAGTTTGTTTAAGTCTAAATAATATTGCATAATAATATATTTTTTAGGTAAAAATTTAAAATTTTTTTCTTGTACTTTAGGTAAAATATAATTTTAAAAATATGAAAGATTATACTATTTTTCTATTTTATTCAGCACTACTCTCATCCTGTAAGATTTTTGTACCTGTATAATTGCCATATGTTTCAGTTATCTGTTGCCATGATAATGCCATGGTAATGAACAAAATGATTAAAAACATGATATCATAAGGTAGCAACTTTTTCTATTACGAGGTTGCTATTTTTCCAGAGTTGTCTTCTGGTCAGAGCCAGACCTGGTTGATCTTGGCGAGGGTTATTTTAATGCATTTGTAGGAAACTGAGGAGTTGTCTATGGCTGTCTTGTCTAAGGTTGCCTCAGCTGGGTGAATTATCTCTTCTCTAGCTGTGACAGGGGTCCAAGAGAAAGTGTGAAAATGAAAGGCTCTATGCTCAGAAGTAGAGAACCGCCACTTACATCACTGTCTTTTGTCTGAAGTCCATCACAAGGCCAAGTATTTAAAAGTGGTGAAATATTCTGTCTGTCTAGAAGGGAGAGTCTAGGAAGTCATATTCCAAGCATTATGGATGCAAGAAGGATAATTAGTTGTGAATACTTACATAAGCAATCCACAAGTCCAAGTGATTCGGCCTGCCTTGTTGTTAGAGAATATTTTCCTGCCCTTCTGTCTGACTTGGCCATGTGATGTGTTTTGGTTGATGTACTGTGATTAGAAATGTTCAAAGTCTCTACCTCTATACTAGCCATTGCATCCTTTACTCACTCTCTTGATCTTCTCTCTCTACCACAAGAACAGCTTGTCTATGGTGGGGTCTGCTTAGCAGCTGAAATGATGCTGTTAAAAACAACATGGAGTAGTCCTGAGTCAAACCGTAGCCACGAATCTTCCATTTGAGTTGGAAGTAAGCCTTCCTTATTATAAGTCACTTAGATTGTTTTTATCATAGCACAACCTACCATGAACTATTGTAAAAGTGTTATTAGAAGCTTTATGTTACTAAGCACTTTCTCAACCAGCAGATTTCAAATATATCACTGTTTTTAAGTACGTGTCAGTACACCCTTTTTCTGTATTGTACATCCTCATACAGTAAATATTAGAATCTGTGTTGCAAGGTAGTTGTTTCTATGAGTTGCAAAAAAAGAATATGTGAATCCTACACCTGGTTTTTTCCCTGATACAGAAATGATCTGTCTGTGAGCTTTTTGTTTTTTTCTAATTGTACCTTCAGGAGTTTTGAAGCCTATTGAACAAGTAGCCTGTTGACCTGAGAATCAGAGTGATAAATTCTGCCTTCAAGAATAAAAGATGAAAGTGAGAGGAGGGCATATGAAAACCAAGAAATATTTATAACAGAGAGTTGTGAATGTAGAATTAAACCACTATGAACACAGTGACAAATGTCTTAAAGACAAACTCTGAAAATTCTGCTTATTTTTTTGTTGTTGTTGTATCATATATACAAAGTCCTTTCTTTGTTTTCCAGAGAAGCAGATAGTTGAGAGTTGATGCAAAGATTTTCCATCTCCTGTCTTGGATTCACAGAGAGTATACTGTCAAGAAATGGTTATTAATGATAGCTTTTAGAAATTAAAAAAAAAAAAAAAAGAAAGCAGACAATTGCTGGAACAGTTTGAAAAATAGTAAGTGGTTCATTGGAATCCAGCCCAGCTTGAATATTGAATCTGGAGGCTTAAATATCAGGAAAACATTTTTTTCTTACGTTTCTACCACTTTTATTCATTTTTTCCTCAAATACTTTAAAATACAGCTTTATGAGGTTAGAAAGGAGTAAGATAGAGACAGAAATGTTATAACAAGTTGAGTGAATATGTGGCAAGTTGATAATGACTCAAACACACAGGGAGAACTCTCCTTTTCCACCATCCGTTCCCTGATATGTCCTGATTTGAAGTAGAGAAAAATCTGTAATACAACCTAGCCGGAAATCCATTACAGTTTCAATTTAAAGTGAAATGAGAAGCTGAAGGGGAGCATGTTGAGATATGTTTATTTTATGGTCCTTGAAAAGATTGATTTCAAAATCTCTAGCAGAATCCAGAGGGCTCTAATTCTGGACAAAAATAGATGAGGCAACACATCTCTGGCTCAGAATTGCCACAAATTCATGTATTTATGGGCTTCAGGACATTTGCAAAACCCTAGTTGTATGAAGTTCTTATTAATCAAGAAGAATTTACTGCGTGTCTGTTATGCATAAATGCTTTCACCTCATTTTTTTAGACATTTACTATAGTCAAATTGCTTTTTAGTATCTACCCTACACAGAGCAACAAAAGCCGGTGGATGGTTATTTACTTATGACTTGTTCAGACTCTTCATTTTCTTCTGTTTGAACAACTTCCCACTATGAAAAAGCAATGAGGAGATAACACTAAGATTTTTACAAATGCTAGTATTTTACCTCGTAATAAAAAAAGGTAAAATCTGTTATGAGAGAATCAGCTTTGTTACAGTGACACACATCCCCAAAAGTGTCTGTGGCTTAAAATATTAAAAAAAAAAAAAAAAAAAGTCTTGTTCCACTAGGGTCATAAAGAGCCGGACACAACTGAACGACTAAGTATGGCCCAGCGCTGTCTTATCATGTGAAAGTTTGTACAGGGCTCTACTCCATACAGAACATTAGGGACTCAGGTCAACAGAAGCTGTGTCATCTTTTAGCTCCACCACCAGGAATAAGGCACCTCTGTTGCTCTGGCATGAAATGACACAGTAGAGAGATATGCTCTGGAATTAAATCCTTAGGCCTAAAAGTAACACATGTCACAAATGCTTGCTACCTATTGGGCAGAACGGATCATGTGTTCCCAGAAGTAGACTTGTCTGCTCACCTAGCAGACAAAACAAAATCTTTAAAAAGTCAATATTGGTAAGAAATAGCAGTATCTCAGCATTTAGTTCACTTAAATTAAAGTGATTGTTGACGATATTTGAGGATAACATTGTGTCATATATTGTGATGAATGCAGAAATGAGCAAAATGCAGCTACTTTGCCATAATAGAGAAGGGGTCATACTGAATCTGCAAGCCATATCTCTGCCAACAATATTAGTATTATAGCTAACACTCTACACTTATTATACGCAGGATATTCTATAAGATGCACAATTAAATGAATACTCTCAAAAACTAAAGTCAGGTCTATTGCTTCCCACCCCCCACCCCCCCACACTTTTTGCAAATAGAAAAGTGACACAAAGTTGAATTGGCAAAATTTGATTTACAGACATAAACTGCTTTGAGACCAAGGGTATAATGATAGGAAAATAATAAAACTTATGTTTTGTTCACAGAACTCAGTAAACCTCTTCCCATTACTTAATTTTCTATATCCAGACTTTTCAATTAAGATAGAACATGTGGGTGAACCGTTGTTAATTATAACTGGCTGTCCTTAATTTATTCATGTTACTCTGGGAGTCATTCCAAAACAGAATGAAATCTGGATATGATCATTTAAAAAACCTTTCTCAAAAAAAGATAAAAATAAAAAAAATAAAAAACCTTTCTCTCGTATCTTTAATAGTAAATTTCACTTAAAACTTCATTTTTTTCTTTTTTTAAAGCATTCTTACCATCTTGGGAATATCCATGTGATGAAATTTATTATATGCTGAAATACCCATAAAATTTTATTATTTAATAATTTCAAGTCAAATTTTATAATTAAAATTGTTTATCCTACAATTTCAACATATATTAATGAACATAGATTTATTTGATATTGACCCTGTTCAATTAAGTGGAGATACATTTCAAATAAAATTGATTTTCATGAAAGCAAAAATTGATCAAATCTAAGGAAAACATAGCTTTCAAAACTAATTCATAAGAAGCTTGAGAATATTTATAACAAATTGAGGAATTTGAATGCATTAAAAAATATACAACAAATAGTTTTTAGATGATTTGAAAGTTTTGTTTACCAAACTATCAAATAGATAATTCCTATAAACATTTAATTTCTATTATTTACAAACTTTGCCGGAGAAAATAAAAAGAGAACATTATCATTTTGTTTAATAAGACTTACATAACTGTTGTCAAAATTAGATGAGGATGGGATAATCAATCTCATTAATACTGACACACAAAAAAATAGCCATTTGCGTTTATTCAAGAAGAGAATCCTGCTTTAGTGTTGGGGAAACTAACACTATTTCCCCATGGTAACAAATTGGATAAATACCGCAATATTATCTCAATAGATGTGTTAGAAACATTTGAAAAGTTTCAATACCACTTTACTTTTAAAATACTCTCCAATTAGAAATAGAATTGATCTTTACCACATTGAATGATATCTACTGCTAGTATGAAATTAATATTAAACATTAGAAGCATGTTTAATACAGTAAATGAGAAAAAATGGCCATTGTCATGGCTTTTGTTCAATATTTCATTTTGTTGAATAAAAAATAATTTTAAAATATAGGGAAATAATTAAATATTTGAAAAGAAACCAAATAAATATTAGTTACAAATTAAGTAATTGCATACATAGGATACCACAAGAATTTAGCAAAATAATTATTATAATTCATCAGACAATTCACCAAATGGCTCAATTTAAAATCAGTATAAAAACCAATTACATTTCTCTGTGCCAACAACCTAAAGATCTTGATATTTAACACCAAACTAGACTTATAGAAATTAGACCAAAATAAATAGGACAAAATCATATTATCTAGACAGAAAGATCTACTTTCATAAATACATGTGTTCTGAAATTGATTAAAATATTCAATGATCTTCACTTAAATTCCAACGAGGATCTTTGTGGAGTTTACCAAGTTAATCATGGGTGAATGTGTAGACTAAGAGACGTCTACAGGTGGCTACAGATGCAGGTGGCTATGGACTTTGTGCATGTACTTTTAAAAATTTAGTGTGACAATCTTTGGTGGAGTTAAAATGCTTCACATCTACAAAATCCTAGAGAAATGAGTGACTTCATCAAGAATGTTCATTGCAACTTTGTTCCTAATTTAAAGAAAAAAGCTAGAAATAATCCTAATGATTATCACCAGAAAAATAAGTTAATATCCTGTATTATAATCATCTAAAATAATAATATACAATGACAAAAATTAAGGTATCAGCCCTTCAGTAGTCAGCACAGGTACATCACAAAAACACGGGATGATGATAGAGTACATATAGTATGGTGTCATTTATATAAAGCCTGTAAACCTACAAAACCTAACTCTATGTATTTCATAGATGTATATGTGTAGTTAAACTATAGTAAAAAACATGAGGATCAGTACCAATAAATTTAAATGATACTAACACTTTTATGAGAAATGTTATGAAGGAGGGGCAGAAGGTGGCTTCCAGGTTCTGTCAAGTACTCAATTGCTTAATCTGTGGAGTAATTCCATAGGTTTTTACTTCATTATTCTCTTTACTTTAAATATTCATTACATGTATTTTTCATGTTTGAAATATCAGATATTAAAAGCAATTTCCAAAAAATAAAAAGAGGAAAAAAAGTAGTTATTTTAGCACTCTTTTGTCATGTGGGTACGATGAAAGGATGATGAGATGGCTGGATGGCATCACCGACTCGATGGACATGCGTTTGAGTCAACTCCGGGAGTTGGTGATGGACAGGGAGGCCTGGCGTGCTGCGATTCATGGGGTCGCAAAGAGTCGGACATGACTGAGTGACTGAACTGAACTGAACTGAAGATGAAAGAGCTAATACATTTTAATCAGAAGCACCAGGTAAGTTCAGGAAACAGAGATTGCACATAACAAGAATTGTGAGACAATTTAAGGCCATCCCCTCTCCTATGACCAGAATGATCCTTCACAAAATGAGGACCTTACATTGAGTCTTTACAGAGCCTCTCATAGAGTTAAACACTCTTAGTTCTTTTTTTCTTTTCCTCTTAGTTCTTTATTTTGAACAACTACAAATACTTTTGAGAAAAGATATAATAGCTTAAAACTACCTCAGTCTAGTATGGTTTTAAATAGTTCTAAAGTTCACACCAGAGGGTATCAGCAGGTCAAGAACTGAGGGACAGTCACAACCCTGTGGGAGCATCTGTGGGAATAGCCCCTCTGGAAATTATTTGAATGGGTCCTAAGAGTATTAAATTCTGGGAGTCATGGGCTCTTATTTAAAAGCTGAAGGATTTTGAAACTTTGGTTACAATTTTAGCCTCAATTTTGATGAAAATGTAATAACGCAAATTACAGTAGACACTGCAAATTGTGCTTTTCAGTATTGCTCAACATAGGTTCAGAGATTTAAGTGGCATAATAAATTTAAATTTAAGTAAATTTAGATTCACTGATGATTCTTTGTTGATCATCTCTGCTGCTTGTAGCTTTATTGCTGTTTTCACCAAAGAATGAAGAGAAACATCCCAGCCTTTGGTAAAGCTATTTGGGTTTATGCTTGTAGTGCTTTGAAAGAATAAAACATTGCCTAAAAGAAATTTTTTCTCTTTACTATGACTGGATAGCAGTACATGGAGCTTATAAGTAGGCCATAAAACTTTGAAATATACAATCTTTTAAAAAATATAAAAATTAAACTTATGTCTGCTAATTTTCTCCCAGATTATAGCCTTAAACCATGCTTGTTTAAGTGCTGGGTGACATATGGCTTCATTATTGCTATAGCTCTGGTTAGGCCAGCCCTCAAGGATCCTAAAGAATAAATATTTCTCACTCTAAACCCTCAACGAGTACAAAGGTTTTGAACCATCGGAAAATATGGGTTTGCATCTTCTTTTACTTGAATGTTTCTTTTTATCTTTCCCCAGATATTCGTACTTGCCAAGCCTATTCAGAAAAGTACTTAAGCATTCCTGGACTCATGGTGAACACCAAGCCTCATTCCATGTAATCATATAAAAGAAATGGTTTCATTTGCTGAACAGCAAGATGTAGGATTGTATCAGTCATTGTGCTTCTCCAAGAAAGGTAAGTTGCTGCTAAATTAACCTTTCCTTACGACAAAACTAAATTGCATTCTCTCATGGCTAATCACAAAAAAAGGTAAATTCTATGGTTCAGAGTAAATACCACCTGCTGGTAATAGTTATGTCCTTATTCTCAGTTTTTAACTAATTATATTGTCAAGAGGTTTTAGAAAATAATACTCATAAGTTAGATAAATAAGAGTTTACATTTCAACGTTAAAATCCAAAGCTTTAAGCACATCACTCTATGTATTGTCTGATAAAATGTATGACAGCAATAAATAGGTAGAATTTGCCAAGATATACATTTACATTGCAATATGGTTTCCTCAGATGTTAAATTGTAGATGTGCTTAAAGAGTAACAAAGACAAAAATTTCATCAAATATTACAATATACAGTATTTATAAGAAAAATTATTGAATAATCTTTTGCTGTTAATAGAAACAATTCGTAATCTGCTCAATAGTGTACTGCTTATTCATGCAACATAGATTGCTTAATTAGAGACTTTCATATAGAAATAATGTTTGGCAAAAGTTCATGACCATTTTCTTGAGATTTATAGAGGAAAAGCATATTTCATGATATAAAAATTTATTACTAAGGTAATATTTACTTTATTTCACTCTTTCAAACTTCTCATAAAATACCAGTAATTAATTTTGGAGGTTAACTATTTTATGGTTGCATTAATAAGACACTTGTCTTTGTTATTATAATATACCCATGCTAAAATGGTTAAGATGTATTTGGCCAACATAATAGCATAGAGGGTTTTTTTCAGAAAGGAAAAAAATTAAAATGGTTCTCAAGACTTGACTATACAAAAGTACTCATGTTGTAAACTTCAAAACATTTAGGAGCACTAAAAACTTTGAAAAACCTATTTTGAAAGCTAGTGTTTGCTTTAGGAAAACAGAGATAAACCCAGAGGGTTGCCCTTTTATGCCAGGAGATAAGAATATCTCTAACTCTGGGCTCTTGTGATCCCCTGCTGTACATTGGTTGAGTTCTATATGTGCCACGTTCTGATCTCCCTACAGAGGAAGAATGATTTTACATTTTCTGTGGCCGTGAAGAGTCCACAACATAGAGTAGGATATGTATAGTTCTTCTTTCTTTTTAAATTAAACTAGTTTTTGTACTTCACCTTTATCACTGTAACCAAGCAATGGAGTCCCCATCAACTCTGTCCCAGTAACAACTATTAAAACAAGATAAGATAGTGAGTGCGTTCTCAGTCATGTCCAACTCTTTGTGATGCCATGTCCATGGAATTTTCCAGGCAAGTAAGCACTAGATAAATATGTATTGAATTAAATAAGAAATTTATTGTCAGTGTCCTCATAACTAAATTCTCTCTTTGGTGCACACTGAGTTTCAATGAAATTTTAAAAAATTTCCTTGTGATTTTTGAAGATCCCTTCCATGAAGTTGTTCTTATTGAATATATATTCTACTTGTGAATCGTGAGAAACACAGTCAGTTTGAAAAAATATAGGACACAGGAGCATAAAAACAACAAAAACAAAGAAAAAGAGGATGAAGGGGATGTTTAGTACTTTTGTTGCTGGATTTTTCCCCAGAACTTTTTGGATAATTCTCTTCATCTCAGAGTTATTAGAGCATGACAGGAAGGCTTTTGTTATTGTTATTTTCATTGTTCTTAATTTTTATTCTGTGTTATCAAAGCTTGACTTTATTGATGAAAAGCTTATTTTTAGGTATTTTTCTTAGAACAAGCAATTCCATTTAAGAAATAATTATGAGAACGATAATTTTATATGTAATATTTTTACTAAACCATGTGGTATTTGACATCGAATGAGGTGATAAAAAGCATGGATTTGAAGTTATTCTTTGTGATGCAATGGTCGATGGGGTTGTTTCCTAGAGAATGTTAGTTTCCAGTCCCAGAGTTGAAAATCTGGCAATTAACTCATTCTTTCTAGATCAGATCCGTACTTATAAGTGGAAACGTGGTCTCACATCGTTACAAATGTTACAATGTGTTTTAAGAACTTAGCACAGTACCTGACATAAAATAAGCACAAAATAAATATTTGCTATCACCTGTAAAATTTAGTAAGAAGACAAAATGTCCATTATTAAAAAGCATGGTTCAGTTCAGTTCAGTCGCTCAGTTGTTTCCGACTCTTTGCGACCTAATGGGCTACAGTATGCCAGGCTTCCCTGTCCATCATCAACTCCTGGAACTTACCCAAACTCATGTCCATTGAGTCAGTGATGCCATCCAATCATCTCATCCTCTGTGGTCCCCTTCTCCTCCCACCTTCAATCTTTCCCAGCAGCAGGGTCTTTTCCAATGAGTCAGTTCTTCACATCAGGTGGCCAAAGTATTGGAGTTGCAGCTTCAGCATCAGTCCTTCCAATGAATATTCAGGACTGATTTCCTCTAGGATGGACTGGTTGGATCCCCTTGCTGTCCAAGGGACTCTCAAAAGTCTTCTCCAACACCAGAGTTCTAATGGATCAATTCTTCAGCGTTCAGCCCTCTTTATAGTCCAACTCTCACATCCCCCATGACCACTGGAAAAACCAAGCTTTGACTACACAGACCTTGGCAAAGTAATGTCTCTGCTTTTTAATTTTCTGGCTAGGTTGGTCATAACTTATTTTCCAAGGAACAAATGTCTTTTAATTTCATGGCTGCAATCATCATCTGCAGTAATTTTGGAGCCCAAGAAAATAGTCTGTCACTGTTTCCATTGTTTCCCCATCTATTTGCCATGAAGTGATGGGACCAGATGCCATGATCTTAGTGTTCTGAATGTTGAGTTTTAAGCCAACTTTTTCACTCTCTTCTTTCACTTTCATCAAGAGGTTCTTTAGTTCCTCTTTGCTTTCTGCCATAAGGGTGGTATCATCTGCATATCTGAGGTTATTGATATTCCTCCTGACAATCTTAATTCCAGCTTGTGCTTCATCCAGCCCAGCGTTCCTCATGATATACTCTGCATATAAGTTAAATAAGCAGGGTAACACTATACTGCCTTGATGTACTCCTTTCCTGATTTGGAATCAGTCTGTTGTTCCATGTCCAGATCTAATTATTGCTTGCTGACCACCATGCAGATTTCTCAGGAGGCAGGTAAGGTGATCTGGTATTCCCATCTCTTTCAGAATTTCCCACAGTTTGTTGTGATCCACACAGTCAAAGGCTTTGGCATAGTCAATAAAGCAGAAAAGGGTGGTTTTCTGGAATTCTGTCACTTTTTCAATGATCGAAATGATGTTAGCAATTTGATCTCTGGTTCCTCTGCCCTGTCTAAATCCAGCTTGAATATCTGGAATTTCACGGTTCACATACTGTTGAAGCCTGGCTTGGAGAACTTTGACATTACTTTGCTAGCATGTGAGATGAGTGCAATTGTGCCATAGTTTGAACATAGTAATGCTTCCAAAGGCCCATTTGACTCTGCATTCTAGGATGTATGGCTGTAGGTGAGTGATCACACCATCGTGATTATCTAGGTCATAAAGATCTTCTTTGTATAGTACTTCTGTGTATTCTTGCTGCTGCTGCTGCTGCTAAGTCGCTTCAGTCGTGTCCGACTCTGTGCGACCCCATAGATGGCAGCCCAACAAGCTCCTTGTCCCTGGGATTCTCCAGGCAAGAACACTGGAGTGGGTTGCCATTTCCTTCTCCAATGCATGAAAGTAAAAAGTGAAAGTGAAGTTGCTTAGTCGTGTCTGACTCTTCGCATCCCCATGGACTGCAGCCTACCAGGCTCCTCTGTCCATGGGATTTTCCAGGCACGTGTACTGGAGTGGGTTGCCATTGCCTTGTCCGGTATTCTTGCTACCTCTTCTTAATATCTTCTGCTTCTGTTAGGTTCATACCATTTCTGTCCTTTATTGTGCCCATCTTTGCATGAAATGTTCCCTTGGTATTTCTAATTTGCTTGAAGAGATCTCTAGTCTTTTCCATTCCATTGTTTTCCTCTATTTCTTTGCATTGATCGCTGAGGAAGGCTTTCTTATCTCTCCTTGCTATTCTTTGGAACTCTGCATTCAAATGGGAATATTTTTCCTTTTCTCCTTTGCCTTCAGCTTCTCTCATTTTCACAGCTATTTGTAAGGCCTCCTCAGACAACCATTTTGTATTTCTATGTTGGGGGGGATGGTCTTGATCACTGCCTCCTGTACAGTGTCACGAACTTCATCCATAGTTCTTCAGGCGCTCTGTCTATCAGATCTAGTCCCTTGAATCTATTTGTCACTTCCCCTGTATAATCATAAGGGATTTGATTTAGGTCATACCTGAATGGTCTAGTGGTTTTCCCTACTTTCTTCAATTTAAGTCTGAATTTGGCAATAAGAAATTCATGATCTGAGCCACAGTCAGCTCCTGGTCTTGTTTTTGCTGACTGTATAGAGCTTCTCCATCTTTGGCTGCAAGGAATAGAATCAATCTGATTTCGGTACTGACCATCTGGTGATGTCCATGTCTAGAGTCTTCTCATGTGTTGTTGGAAGAAGGTGTTTGGTATGACCAGTGCATTCTCCTGGCAAAACTCTGTCAGCCTTTGCCCTGCTTCATTCTGTACTCCAAGGCCAAATTTGCCTGTTACTCCAGGCGTTTCTTTACTTCCTACTTTTGCATTCCAGTCCCCTATAATGAAAAGGGCATCTTTTTTTGGGTGTTAGTTTTAGAACGTCTTGCAGGTCTTCATAGAACTGTTCAACTTCAGCTTCTTCAGCATTACTGGTCAGGGCATAGACTTGGATTACTGTGATATTGAATGGCTTGCTTTGGAAATGAATAGAGATCATTCTGTTGTTTTTGACATTGCATCCAGGTACTGCTTTTTGGACTCTTTGGTTGACTATGAGGGCTACTCCATTTCTTCTAAGGGATTCTTGCCCACAGTAGTAGATACAAGGTCATCTGAGCTAAATTCACCCATTCCAGTCCATTTTAGTTCGCTGATTCCTAAAATGTTGATGTTCACTCTTGCCATCTCCTGTTTGACCACTTCCAGTTTGCCTTGATTCATGGACCTAACATTCCAGCTTCCTATGCAGTATTGCTCTTTACAGCATCGGAGTTTACTTCCATCACCAGTCACATCCATAACTGGGTGTTGTTTTTGCTTTGGCTCCATCTCTTCATTCTTTCTGGAGTTATTTCTCCACTTTTCTCTAGTAGCATATTGGGCACCTACTGACCTGGGAAGTTCATCTTTCAGTGTCCTATCTTCCTGCCTTTTCATACTGCTCTTGGGGTTCTCAAGGCAAGAATATAGAAGTTGTTTGCCATTTGCTTCTCAGTGGACCACATTTTGTCAGAATTCTCCACCATGACCCGTCCGTCTTGGGTGGCCCTACACTGCATGGCTCATAGTTTCATTGAGTTAGACAAGGCTGTGGTCCACGTGATCAGATTGGTTAGTTTTCTGTGATTGTGGTTTTCTTTCTGTCTGTCCTCTGATGGGGAAGGATAAGAGGCCTATGGAAGCTTCCTGATGGGAGAGACTGACTGAGGGGGAAAAGCATAGTATTAAGAGATAATAACAAATTATACATAAAACTATGTGGAGACACTGAGCTTATTAATTTGATAGAATGGTAGCTATTTCCCTTAGGGAGAGCCATATTGTTTTGGGTTTCTTATTACTGTGTGTAAGACATGATTGTAAGTCACACCATCAAGCGAGTAATTGAGCAGTAAAGAGCCAGAGGGATTTCAACAGATAAAAATAGTGGGGAGGCCTTTTAGTCGAAAGGAAGGGAAGAACATGAGTAAAGGTGTATATAGGGGAATGAGCTGAGTGTCTCTAGGAATACATGTCCTGAAGTCTTTAGAGTGCCTGAAAAATAGAGGTAAGATGGAAAATGAGGACGGACTACTCAAGACCAGAATGCATAAAGACATCTGTCACTCTATTGATTACCAGGGTAAATTCAGCGGTTTTGGCTGTTTCTCCCCCACCATTTTATGTGCATATCTATTCAAACATATTCCATTAGAAAGTATTTCAAATAGAGAAGAGACATTTTTGCTTTAGTAATACGCTGGTAGCTACACTACTTTGCTGGAACCGTGAAATAGGATCTAAAGATTCACATATAGGAAAAATGTTATCCTTTCTCCTCTTTGGTAGAAGGCTTGGGATGCTATATATGGGAGTGGGTGACTCAGGGACTCTGTTGAAAAACAGTCATTCCTGGGATACTCTTTCCAGCACGCAGTACAGATTTTGCCCTAGGAATGAGGTCAAGGGACAGTCTTGGCCGGAGAAGCTTCTGACAATGAGAATGGAGTAACGAGGGATGAACAGAGAATTCCAAGTGGTTCATTAATTCCTTGTGCTGTGGTATTGTTATGCATGGCCTAGAGTGTCTTGACAGAGATCCAGAGAAGTCTTTTTGTTTATTTGTTTTTTTGGGTCATGCCACGGCAGTGGGCTTCCCTGATAGCTCAGTTGGTAAAGAATCCACCTGCAATGCAGGAGACCCCAGTTTGATTCCTGAATTGGGAAGATCCCCTGGGGACAGATAGGCTGCCCACTCCAGTATTCCTGGGCCTCCCTTCTGACTCAGCTGGTAAAGAAAGACCTGGGTTTGATCCCTGGGTTGGGAAGAGCCCCTGGAGAAGGGAAAGGCTACCCACTCCAGTATTCTGGCCTGGCCTGGCATGGACTGTATAGTCCATGGGGTCGCAAAGAGTCAGACACGACTGAGCGACTTTCACTTTCATATGCCATGGCATGTAGGATCTTAGTTCCCTAACCAAGGATCGAACCCATGCCTCCTGCAGTGGGCGTACGGAATCCTAACCACTGTACAACCTGGGAATTCTCTAGAGAAGTCTTAAGGGGCCAAGATGAACAATGATGCTTCAAAATACATTGTGGTTTTGGATGAAATGCAAAACACAATTCTAAATGTAAATGGAGTTCTCCAGAGCTCAAGGTTTGAATGGAGTCACAGTAACATTTAATTCAACCCTTACTCATCCTTGTTGTCGCCGCTTTCTGAAACAAGGTCTCAGGGTCCAGGAGAAGTACACAAATCAGCTTTTGTGGCAACCGCCTTTGGCCTCTTTTGCCAGGGCAGCTTCACTGCCCACAGTTCACAGCCAATGGCCAGTGCTGCTACTTCAGTCATGGCTGGAGCCCAGGCTGCTCTGCTGGGCCTCCTGGAACCCACTCTGCCTTTGATGAGCCCCGATGGGCAGCAAGCATGGTCTCACCTGCTTTGTCAACTACAACTGAGATTTGCTGGGCTGAATCAGCAGGATGCAACAAGGGAGAAGTCCTACTATTTCAGATTAAACTGTTTCAAAGCAGTGTCACATTTTAGTAATTTACAAATGGCTTTATTGAAATCTTTCTTTTAACATTTGCATGAAAACAATGGGAAAATCAAAAGCAAATTAAAGCAATAGAAACTGTGAACTATAAAGAATTTCTGTTCACCTTTTTGTTACCAGGAATTTGTTTCTGAATTAATGCTATTTTGCTTGGCAGCCTCCTCCAGAGTTTCCTAGACCAAAATTTCTCTCAAGAAGACGTTCAGTGGCCCATACCAATAGGCATTTGTCAGGTCACCTCATTAGGTTTCAGACACACAATTCCAGATGTCTAGACCCCAGAAATAGGTGCAGATCCAACAAAATCTTTGCCTGCATATAAATAAGATTGCATGAGGGTGGTACCATCAGATTTACAAATATATCCATAAATACCTAAAATTCTAACAGTGTACAGAGAAAGTTAAGTTCAAATGATACTTCTGTTACATTAAAAACTGTGGGTATGATCCAGTTTAAATTATCAAGTATATCAAAGTCATCCTGTTAATTGTTCTTGTCCTATTTTTGAACCACAGTGAAATAGTAATGCTTAAATGCTCTTCATCTCCAAAAGAATAATCCAAGGTTTTAGGGGAAAGTATATATATCATCAACCAGCTGCCTCTGAAATTAAGTTGTGGAATATTAAAATATGGCTTTCAATTATAGTAAAGACTTATGTCTGTCATCAATCAGTTATAAAAGACAGTATATTCAAAATATGAGGACTTTTGTCATTTTCCCCTGCAGGTTAAAGAGAAAATTTAGTTACCTAAAGCCCATTTTAAATTGAATTATTTTTTTCAGTGTTATGAAAACTAACTAAAGTAGGCAAAGAGGCAAAGATGCTTTTGATGATGACGAGAATAAAGGCTAGCAAACTTCTTTAAGAATAGAATCTGGCTGTGGGCAGGAGACAGCACTGTTGTCTGGAGGACCCTGGATGTTAGGAATACAGAGGCTGCTGAGACTTCCAGAGCTACTTGTGTTGGCAATCACTTCAGCTGTAAAAGCCACACGCTGGATACTGCTTGATTAGTAACACTGTCTTACAGCAGGAGTGATTTTGATATGAGTCAAGCTTCAGGTAATATTTCTATTAATATAAATAATATTTTAGAAAGAAAGTTCTAAGGTAAGCTCATGATAAAAGCACTTATCAAAAATCATCCATTCTCTTTTTTACCTACTAGAATCTTTTGTTAGGGCTAACTCAAGCTTCCATATCTTGACTGTTTGGGTCCAAGTTATTTTTCAAATCTCTTTCTCTCTTATTTTTTTTTTCCTCTCAGCCCCAATCAGTCCTTAAAAAATGTTTTTTTTCATTTCCATGAACGGGTCTAAGACATTTTTTTTACTCCTTGAATGCTGTTGTCTCTCTGTCCAGGGCTCAAAATATTCCAGCACAATTCTTACCTAGCTCCTTGAAAAATAACAATAATGACATCTATAATGAAATTTTTCTCCTTTAAAATTTTCACACCCATTTGCTCACTGTACCATTGATTTAGCAGTGAATAACATGTTTCTCTGTGACCTTTTGTACATTATTACTTACCAATTTATAATGTTTTAAGGCATTTTCTTTGGATAATCTCCATAATTAGATAAAATCCAGGAAGTCAGGACCTCAATGTGCTATTCTAATGTTATATACCAACTTTGGGCATCAAAACCCTAAGTATTTTTTTTTTTTTAATTAATATGGCCCCTTCCAACTGACCAAAATAGGCATGCCATCCTCCAAAGCTAATCATGTAATTAGGATCATTAAGGGAGAAATAGAGGACTTAAGTATGGTAGTTTTTCCCCATACAGTGTTCCCAACAGTGTTGGGAACTCCCCAACACTCCCCAACAGTGTTCCTGTCGGGAAGATAATCTTCACGTAAACCTGGAATTTATATCCATAAAGAAAGCAATCAGTAACTCTGAAACTATTGAATTTAAGCCAGAAAAAAACATTTTCAAGTATAATGTGAATTCACTGATTTATTCTTTAGGCCAGTGATAGGAAATGATCATTAGTCTGTGTGGTCCTGATGTATGAATCTTCATGTTTCTTTCCGCCTTTAATGCAAGACAAGGGGGAACATTTATAATGAAGGAACATAAAATTATTTTGTATTTGATGCCTACTGTATCCTTAGCCCTAAATGAACCCAGTAGAGGACACAAAGGCAGGTGTAATTCAATATTTGCTTCCTCCAGGGAGCCTTCAATCATGACTCCCACTTCAAACTGATTTTGTTGTGGTTGTATAGTCACTCAGTTGTGTCTATTTGCCATGAAGTGAAGTGACCGGATGCCATGATCTTAGTTTTCTTAATGTTGAGCTTTAAGCCAACTTTTTCACTCTTCTCTTTCACACTCATCAAGAGGCTCTTTAGTTCTTCTTTGCTTTCTGCCATAAGGGTGGTGTCATCTGCATATCTGAGGTTATTGATATTTCTCCCAGCAATCTTGATTCCAGCTTGTGCTTCATCCAGCCCAGCATTTCTCATGATGTACTCTGCATATAAGTTAAATAAGCAGAATGATAATAAACAGTCTTGATGTACTCCTTTTCCTATTTGGAACCAATCTGTTGTTCCATGTCCATTTCTAACTGTTGCTTCCTGACCTGCATACAGATTTCTCAAGAGGCAGGTCAGGTGGTCTGGTATTCCCATCTCTTGAAGAATTTTCCACAGTGTGTTGTGATCCATACAGTCAGAGACTTTGGCATATTAAATAAAGCAGTAGTAGATGTTTTTCTGGAACTCTCTTGCTTTTTCAACCATCCAACGGATATTGGCAATTTGATCTCTTGTTCCTCTGCCTTTTCTAAATCCAGCTTGAACATCTGGAAGTTCATGGTTCATGTACTGTCGAAGCATGGCTTGGAGAATTTTGAGCATTACTTTACTAGTGTGTGAGATGAGTGCAATTGTGTGGTAGTTTGAGCATTCTTTGGCATTGCCTTTCTTTGGGATTGGAATGAAAACTGACCTTTTCCAGTCCTGTGGCCACTGCTGAGTTTTCCAAATTCACTGTCATATTAAGTGCAGCACTTTCACAGCATCATCTTTTAGGATTTGAAGTAGCTCAACTAGAATAGCTGTGAAATATTAGAATAATCTAATAAATATTCTGAATTGATAAGGATTCATGGGTCTAAGCAATATAATCCAATCCTAGATGATTGCACAAAAAATGTTTAATAAAATGTTAAACCAACATTGCTGCTCTTAGGTGTTCATTAGAAAGAAATAAAAGCTCTAGTAATTTTCTGGTAGAGTCTTTAGGGTTTTCTATGTAGAGGATCATGTCATCTGCAAACAGTGAGAGTTTCACTTCTTCTTTTCTTATCTGGATTCCTTTTATTTCTTTTTCTGCTCTGACTGCTGTGGCCAGAACTTCCAAAACTATGTTGAATAGTAGTGGTGAGAGTGGGCACCCTTGTCTTGTTCCTGATTTTAGGGGAAATGCTTTCAGTTTTTCACCATTGAGGATAATGTTTGCTGTGGGTTTGTCATATATAGCTTTTATTATGTTGAGGTGTGTTCCTTCTATTCCTGCTTTCTGGAGAGTTTTTATCATAAATGGATATTGGATTTTGTCAATGGCTTTTTCTGCATCTATTGAGATAATCATATCGTTTTTATCTTTCAATTTGTTAATGTGGTGTATTACATTGATTGATTTGTGGATATTAAAGAATCCTTGCATTCCTGGGATAAAGCCCACTTGGTCATGATGTATGATCTTTTTAATATGTTGTTGGATTCTGTTTGCTAGAATTTTGTTAAGGATTTTTGCGTCTATGTTCATCAGTGGTATTGGCCTGTAGAACATAGGCAAAACACTCTCCGACATAAATCACAGCAGGACCCTTTATGACCCACCTCCCAGAATATTGGAAATAAAAGCAAAAGTAAACAAATGGGACCTAATTAAACTTAAAAGCTTTTGCACAACAAAGGAAACTATAAGCAAGGTGAAAAGATAGCCTTCAGAATGGGAGAAAATAAAAGCAAATGAAGAAAAAGACAAAGGATTAATCTCAAAAATATACAAGCAACTCCTGAAGCTCAATTCCAGAAAACTAAATGACCCAATCAAAAAATGGGCCAAAGAACTAAACAGACATTTCTCCAAAGAAGACATACAGATGGGTAACAAACACATGAAAAGATGCTCAATATCACTCATTATCAGAGAAATGCAAATCCAAACCACAGTGAGGTACCATTGCACGCCAGTCAGGATGGCTGCTATCCAAGTCTACAAGCAATAAATGCTGGAGAGGGTGTGGAGAAAAGGGAACCCTCTTACACTGTTGGTGGGAATGCAAACTAGTACAGCCACTATGGAGAACAGTGTGGAGATTCCTTAAAAAACTGGAAATAGAACTGCCATATGACCCAGCAATCCCACTTCTGGGCATGCACACCGAGGAAACCAGATCTGAAAGAGACACGTGCACCCCAATGTTCATCGCAGCACTGTTTATAATAGCCAGGACATGGAAGCAACCTAGATGCCCATCCTAGATGCCCAACCTAGATGCAGACGAATGGATAAGGAAGCTGTGGTACATATACACCATGGAATATTACTCAGCCATTAAAAAGAATTCATTTGAATCAGTCCTAATGAGATGGATGAAACTAGAGCCCATTATACAGAGTGAAGTGAGCCAGAAAGATAAATACCAATACAGTATACTAATGCATATATATGGAATTTAAAAAGATGATAATGATAACCCTATATGCAGAACAGAAAAAAAGACACAGATGTACAGAACAGACTTTTGGACTCTGTGGGAGAAGGCGAGGGTGGGATGTTCAGAGAGAACAGTATTGAAACAAGTATACTATCAAGGGTGAAACAGATCGCCAGCCCAGGTTGGATGCATGAGACAAGTGCTCAGGGGGGGTGCACTGGGAAGACCCAGAGGGATGGGATGGGGAGGGAGGTGGGAGGGGGGATCGGGAAGGGAAACCCATGTGAATCCATGGCTGATTCATGTCAATGTGTGGCAAAAACCACTACAATATTGTAAAGTAATTAGCCTCCAACTAATAAAAATAAATGGGAAAAAAAAGAAAGAAGTAAAAGCACATGTCCACAAAAAAAAATGTGTATGAATGTTTGTAACAGATTAATTCATAACAGCTTCAAACTGGAAACCAATAAAATACACATGAGCAGGAGAATAAATTAAATCATAACATATTCATTCAAAGGAGTACTTTTCAGAAATAAAACAAATATAATTACTCCTCCCTGTGATAAAATGGATGAATCTCAAAAATGTTAGGTTGAACAAAAGAAGCCAGACAGAAAAGTATGTATACTATATGGTTCTATTCATATGAAGTTTTTGTCACCAAGGCTATCCATAGGGATAAAAGTAAAACAGTACTGCTGTTGAGGGAGAGAGAACTGCTGGCAAAGAGGCGTGTGACCCTCCTCCAGCAGTTATGAAAATATTCTAAAGAACGATAGGAGATGGTTAAAGTGATATATGGGCTTCCCTGCGGCTCAGGTGGTAAAGAATCTGCCTGTAATGCAGGAGACCTGGGTTTGGTCCCTGAGTTGGGAAGATCCCCTGGAGAAGGGAAAGGCAACCCACTCCAGTAATCTTGCCTTGAGAATTCCATGGATAGAGAGGAGCCCTATAGGTTAAAGTCCATAGGGTCACAAAGAGTCAGACACAACAACTAAGCGACTATCACTTTCACTCTCACAAAGTGATATATACATTAAAAAATTCTCCAAACTGTACATTTAAGTTCTGTACATTTTAATCTGTTCAAAATGCATCTCAGTAATGTTAAAAAAGATATTGAGTAGTTTAACCAATCACTGGGAGCTGCTACAAACTGGTTTTGTCTCCCTGAAAGTCATGTGTTGTAATATAATCCCCAGTGTGATAGTATTGGAAGGTGGGGCCTTGGGGAGATGATCTGGTCATAAGACAAAACCCTAATAAAATGGGATTAGTGTCCTTACAAAAGAGATCCCAGAGTGCTCACTTTCCTTTCTGCCATGGGAGAACACAGCAAAAAGACAAATGTCTATGACTCAGGAAGTCAGCTCTCACCAGACACTGAATCTGCTGGCACCTTGATCTCGGACTTTCTAGCCCCCAGGGACTTTTGCTGAGGATGAAAGAGGAGAGTGAAAAAGCTGGCTTAAAACTCTAGGAGTTTTAAAAACAAAGATCATGGCATTCAGTCCCATCACTTCATGGTAAATAGGAGGGGGAAAAGTGGAGACTGTGACAGATTTTATTTTCTTGGGCTGCAAAATCTCTGTGAATGGTGACTGCAGCCATGAAATTAAAAGACACTTGCTCATTGGAAGGATAGCTATGACAAACATAGACAATATTAAAAAGCAGAGACATCACTTTGCCGACAAAGGTCCATAGAGTCAGAGCTGTGGTCTTTCCAGTAGCCATGTACAGATGTGAAAGCAGTACAATAAAGAAAGCTGAGTACCAAAAAATTAATGCTTTGGAATTGTGGTGCTGGAGAAGACTCTTGAGAATCCTTTGGACTGCAAGGAGATCAAATCAGTCAATCCTAAAAAATCAACCCTGAATATTCGTTGGAAGGACTGCTGCTGAAGTGCCAATACTTTGGCCACCTGATGCAAAGAGCCAACTTATTGGAAAAGACCCTGATGCTGGGAAAGATTGAGGACAGGAGGAGAAGGGGCTGATGGTTGGATGGCATCACTGACTCAGTGAACATGCATTTGAGCAAACTCCGGGTGATGGTGATGGACAGGGAAGCCTGGCATGCTGCAGTCCATGGAGGTGCAGAGAGTCAGACACGACTGAGCAACAAAAACAACAAAGCCTCCAGAACAGTGAGAGAGAAATGTCTGTTGTTAATGAGCTGCTCAGTTTACAGTTTCATGTTAGGGAAAGCAACCTGGATGGATGAAGACAGGAGCTTTTCAGGTGAGGGACAAACCACTCCTTTTTTGATGAGAACATGAACACTTTTGTCACCACTGAGCTCTGAACCTTAGCACATCCCTAGAGGTGTGAGCCCCTTTGGCACACATACATGTGTGTGTGTGTGTACTTGGTGTACACATATGCATGTGTTTTTATGAGTGTGCCTCACTACATCTGGTGTCAAAGTCCCTGATGCTGTGGATCAGCTCAGGGAACCAGAGTTCCTCTTTGCAGCTATGATTACTGCCACCAGCGTGATGCCCGCTCATAGCTCAGTCTATCTTATGTCAGATACCTGGTGAGTCAGGTCTGGCACATGTCCAATTAGCAAAGTCTGAATCACAACGCTTTGTCCTAGAGAGGCTGGAATCAAGTACCCAGGAGCTCAGATTTCCTCTCAACTAAGATTCATAAGGGCTTCCCTTGTGGCTCAGCTGGTAAAGAATCTGCCTGCAATGTGGGAGACCCGGGTTTGATCCCTGGATTGGGAAGATCTCCTGGAGAAGGGAATACCCACTCCAGTATTCTGGTCTGGAGAATTCCATGGACTGCATAGTCCAGGGGGTCGCAAAGAGTCAGACACGACTGAGAGACTTTCACTTTCAAGATTCATAAAGCAGGCATTCTCCAACGAGGACTGGAAGTGCTGGGTCTCTGCAGTGAATACTGCTTGCTGTCCATGAAATGTGTTTTTTCCTTTTCTTGTGCATGTGACCAGACTACATTTCTTTATTATTTTTCTTTTTTAGTTTGTTGTAGCATGCGTCTGGGACTTCCCTGGTGGCCCAGTGATAAAGAATCTGCCTGCAATGCAGGAGACCTGGGTTTGATCCCTTTGTTGGGAAGATTCCCTGGAGGAGGGCATGGCAACTCATTCTAGCACTCTTGCCTGGAGAATCCCTTGGACAGAGGACCCTGGGGGGCTACAGTCCATGGGATTGCACAGAGTCAGACACAACTGAAGTGATTCAACAGCAGCATGTGTCTGCAGTCTTTCAAGTGATATGTGAGCAGAAATAACACGTGCACCTTGCAAGCCCAGGCTAAAGATAATGGGCAGTGTTTTCTGTACTATCTTTCCCCTTACAGTCAACTGGATTCAGTTTTAACTTTATAATGTCAGTTTCCTAAGGGACTGCAGGGCAACAAGACAAAAAAGACTGTGTCCTTGAGTTACTGTGTAGAGAGCAGCCAGCTGACCATTGAAATGCCATTTCAGGCTATTACACAGGAGGCAAATATACTTCTACCTTCTTTAATTCACTTCTCTATTATAGTGCCCTGTTCTTGCCTTAACACTGCCTCCAAAACTAGTCATAACAGCAAGTAGAGTATTTTATGTTTAGTTGTATTTATTTCACCTATGTTAAGTCTAAGTTATTGGTAATCCTCCTCTTAGTCAGGACCTAAGAAATCTGTATACCAGGAAACATGACAGCTCTTTTTATATAAAATTTTAAAATATAATTTTATATAAAAATAAAAAATGAGTATTAGTTGAATATATAGGTTATGATATATTTTAATCTAAAATAGGAAAGGATAAGATGGAAATTCTTCAAGCCTTGTTTGGATTATACATCTATCATCAAAGTTAACATTTTAAATAAAACACTGTGTATCAGTTAAGCATTTTATGAACCTGAATAAATATATATTTGCTAGCATTTGCTTAATAAGTTTGAAATTCATATCATGTTATAGATTTAATAGATATTTTATCATATTCTATTAGCATTCCTACTAAATCTCTGCTCATTAAAGGTTTCTGCTATTAAAAAAAAAAAGAGACCAGTGAACTGTATTATGAACTTTTGTTACTACTGTATTTCCTTTTTTCTTCAAAGATTATTCAATTTTAATTTACATTTCAAAGTAACCTGTTTCTTGGAAACCTGTTTCTGAAATGCCAAATGTGTTCTCAAATGTGCACATTGTGACCTTTTCTGTAATACACTCATGCTTCTTTAAATTATAAAATGTTAGCCCATATTAGTGTTCTGGAAGATACGGTCTTAGATTCCAAACTGTTTGATTACACCACACTCTTGTATATGGTATTTCCTCAGGTCCAAATATCATCCCATCCTGTCTTATTCTTATTTGTTGTTCGAAGCCCAGGTCAGATGCAGTCTCCTATCAGGTCCCCAGAAAGCAGTCTTCTATACTGTCTCTCTCCTGTCTGTGTATTTGTACATTGTTCTATTTTCACAAGCTCTGGATATTTGTAATCATTTCTTTGCATCTCTGCCTCCCATATTGAATCACGAATACTGGTGAACAAGTTCCATGATGCCTTTATTTTTTGATATTCTCTATGTCTAAAACATAAGTGACACATTGCAGATGTTTTCCACTTGAATTTTATTATATTGTAGTGAACTCATTGGTACATTCCTATAGCATAACAGTAAGTACACTTTTCACTTGACTGTTTGACTTGAGATAACATGTTTCTTAATATTTCTCACATTTCCTGTTACTTAAAATGTAGGTGATTCTATTCCACTCTCCCTTTAATTTTATCCATTATATTAGGTGTAAAGTGGTCTCTCATTGGTTTTGATTTCATTGCTGTGATCATTAATGATATTTAGCATCATTTTGCATGTAACCCTTTTATTTACAATCCATAAATTTGCTGTGATATGTCTGTGCCTCTCTTCCTGCCCTGCAAATAGGTTCATCAGTACCATTTTTCTAGATTCCATATATATGTGTTAATATACAATATTTGTTTTTCTCTCTCTCACTTTCTTCATTCTGTATGACAGGCTCCAGGTTCATTGACCTCACGGCAACTGACTCAATTTCATTACTTTTTATGGCTTAGTAATATTTCAATGTATATATATGGTTCCACGTCTTCTTTATCCATTCATCTGTCAGTGGACATCTAGGCTGTTTCCATGTCCTGGGTATTATAAGTAGTATAACAATGAACACTGGGGTGCATGTGTCTTTTTGAGTTACAGTCTTCTCAGGGTTTATGCCCCGTTGTGGGATTGCTGGGTCGTTCGGTAGTTCTTTGTGTAGTTTATTAAGGAACCTCCATGCTGTTCTCTACGCTAGATATGTCAGTTTACACCCCCACCAACAGTATAGGAGGGTTCCCTTTTCTCTATACCACCTCCAGCATGTATTGTTTGTGGATGTCTTGATGATAGCCATTCTGGTTGGTGTAAGGTGATACCTCATAGTTTGCATTGAAAGGACTTGTGGGGAAGGAGAGGGATGAATTGACATGTATACACAGCCATGTGTGAAATAGTCAGCAGGAAGCTGCTGCTTAGCACAGGGACCTCAGCCTAGTGCTTTGTGATGACCTAGGGGGTGGGATGGGGAAGTGGGAGGGCGGCTGGAGGGGGAGAGGATATGTGTATACGTGTGGCTGATTCACATCGTTTTACAGCAGGAACTAATACAACACTTTAAGCAACTTAAATATTTCTCCAATTAAAAAAATCTGTTGTGGGAAAGTGTTTAAAAATTTTATTTTAGCATATTTCACTAGGTTTTTATTTTATCTTACTGAATTTTAAGATTTATTTATGTATTCTGGCAGTGAAATTAACCTGATTTTATTCTTTTCAAATTTATTTTGGCTACTCTCGATCCTTTGTATTTCGATATAAATTTTAGAATCATCTTGTTAATTTTGTTCAAAGAAACCTGCTTTGAATGTGATTTAATTTTGGTTGGATTGAATCTACATGGCATTTGTGATGCATTATTTTGCTAGGTTTGCTGAAACAAAGTACCGTAGACTGGGTAGCTTAAACAACAGAAATGTATTGTCCCTCAGTCCTGGCATCTGGAAGTCCCAAAGTGTTAGCAGGCTTGCTTCCTTTTGTGTGTGAGGGAAGGATCTGCGCCGCTTTCTCCCTGGTTTGTAGGTGGTCACGTTCTCCCTTGGTCTCATCGCATCATCCTCCTTGTTTGGGTCTTTCTGTCTGTATTTCCCCTTTGCATAGGGACACCCGTCGTGTTGGACTAGGACCTACCCAGCCCTAATGACCTCACTTTAGCTAGATTATTTCTGCAAGGACTCTATCTCCCACTAAGGTCACATTCTGACTGCTAAGGGTTAGGACTTTAAATGAACTGGAAGACACAATTCAATCCATGACATGTAGCTAGTGGCTAACATAATACATAATAGAATTAGAACCTCTTACCAGTAAATTGAAATATTTGGCTCTCAAAGCTTTGGCCGGAACTTGTCACATGACCCTGGCTCCAAAGAGTATGGGGAAGTGCAGTCCGACTCTGTGTCAGGAAGGCCAGGAAACAAACATACCTGGTGATTAGCACTAATGATCACTTGCTCTATGATTTGATTTTTTAATATTTTTATGATAAGCAATGGAGGAATTAATGATCAAGGCAAGATACTGGTGACCACGTTTTTCTTCTACACAGTAGTCATTTTTCATATACATTAATGTGTTCTCTTATTTCTTTTAAATTTCCCGTGGGTGTATAAAGATGTAAGGATAATAACAATAATATTTTGATTCCTCCATTCTTGGAATTTATATAGTTGTAAAACTTTAAAAGTTTCTATATGTAGGCTAGTGTCCTATTTGAATGTTATGCCATCTGAATTCCCATCAATAAAAAGGTTTGAGGAAATCATGGTAAAAGTAAATCCTATTAAAGTTTAGAAGGATATTAAGAAAAAGGATGCCTTCTTGAAAAATGGGACATTCTACATTTATAATTTGCTGTTTCATTTCTAATTAAAAAAAAGAAACTTCATTCTCCATGGCATGGCACATTGTATAATACACCTGATAGAAAATGCCTTATAAAATCTGGCACATGCTGTATGGTAAATGCTCTGTAGAAACTTATGTCTCTTAATAATATTGAATTTTATTATCTTGTATATTTAACATCAGATTTCCAGACAAAAGCTTATTATTTATTTGGCTTTTCTTGTTTTGGCCACTACCATAATGTCAGTGTATAATTCAGTGACCCACAGTAATCCTCCATTATTTTCCTTTCCTTTAATATTGTAAGCCACAAATATGTCCCTGTTTATGTATTGATATCATCTATCACAAAGTTATTTTCTGCAGGTGTATGTGTTCCTTTGTTTGATGACCTTAGCTTATTGTTACAAAAAACTTATTAAATATGATTTCTTGTCTACATAAACAACCTTCACTTTCTCAGTTTTTAATAGTTAGAGCCACAATGCTAGAACTTTGTCACATATTACAGTGCTTCTTAGAGAATATTTGTAAGCAAATATTAAGGAATGTTCTAGGAGATGAATAAATATTAGAAGTGGAATAAAGGAAATGGGAAATAGTTCTCCAAGTATAAAGTACTTAAAAGGAATTTTAAGTAATTATAAACTTGCTCTTTATTTCAGGTTTCTGTTTATAGAAAATCAATTATTGAAAGCCCATTTAATTTTATAAAATATGTATTTTATATTAAATTAAAGTGGAATCCATTCAATGATAGAATGAGGAGGGGCAATATTTAGTGCAAAATGTGGGAAGAGGGAATAGTTGTCTTGCTTCCAAACAAATTCAGAAACAGTTAAAATATATAGAAATACATATTAAAAAATACAGAACTATTTTAAATATATAGAAATACATAGATGATATCACTTTAATCTGAGTCACATTTAAGTTTACACTGAGACATATCTGAGACGCATTTAAGTTATACTCAATTATTGCAGGTCAAAATGATAAAACTGTAAAGAGAATGATCTTATTCAGCTCATGTACACGTGCATCTCAGAGTATGCAGTATCATGTGACTATTTCCCTGGTTCATTGTATCCTTAAGTCATCTGCTAAACAACACTCGCTATGTTGTTTATCCAACTGTCGCTTAATTACCCATAGAGACGCACCCTTGAGAAGTGGAGGGCGGGAAGCACTCCGTGCCCTCACTGGCGTTGCTGCCAAACCTCACGGGAATGAAATTCAGTGACAGCTGTGGAGGGACTTGGAGATTGCTGGGGGCATGCAAGGAAATAATGAAGTGAGCCCTCTGCACAAGTGAATAGGAGAAAGCAGCATTTTGTGTTTCCTTCTAACAAGGTAATTCAGCTATCAGTCTACAGTCCTCTGGATAAATAGCCTTCTCCCTAGAATATGGCTATTTCCCACTTTTTGCCTCATGCTAGACCATGGTAGAATTTAAAAAACTGCCTTTGATGGATGTAGATTCGTGAAAAGTAGAGGAGGTGTTTATATCTATTCGTGAGCCCCTTTGTAAAAGTTACTTCAAGTAGTGCTTCAAAGAGGTTTTCCTTTGGTTCATACTTTGGTTTATTTGACTTTCTGAATTTTGATTGCTTTCTCTATTTGTCTTTTACAAGTAACTAAGACTAAATGAAAAAAGAGCAAATTAAAACAAAAATAAAATATACAATCAATGATATTTGAAAATACACTGAAAGTGTCTAAAGTAATAATTAGGATAATAAGGAGAAATCATTTTGTAGATTTGTAATATATTTTATTGGTAAAGTAATTGTCATAACAGACTTCCCTGATGTCTCAGTAGAAAAGAATCTGCCTGTCAGTGCAGGAGACATGGGTTTGATCCCTGGGTTGGGAAGATCCCCTGGAGAGGGAAATGGCAATCTGCTCCAATATTCTTGCCTGGGAAATTCCATGGACAGAGGAGCCTGGCAGGCTGCAGTCCATAGGGTTGCAAAAGTTTGGACATGACTTAGCCACTAAACAATAACAACTATTGTTGTAACATTGACATAAATAATCTTGAAGAGTGTGGAATTTTAGAAAATTTTAAAAAAGACAAAACAACAACAATAAACAAACAAAACCACTATGATCAGAAAACTACATAAGAAAAATCATAAGCAAAATCTGGTGTATGAAGTTGCAGAGACCAAAGGGTTACATTTGTAGCAGAGTTGGATACCATAACTAAAACTTGCTTTTATTTCCTTATCAGATTATTTAAAAATAACTTAAGTCATAAACCCTGCTGAAAATGCACAGTGAGCTTTAATCTGTTATTCAAATTGACTGGCAAAGTATGTATGTATTAGCATGGTTAATGAAGCATAAAACACATTCTTCGTTGTTTTATTCAAAGATGCTGCTACTAAAAATCTTATTATCTGTACCTGCAGCTATAACTAAAGGAATGGATATAAAACTGACACTGCTTCCTAAATCATATGAACTAAAAATAATTCTGCAATTAAAGAAAACCAAACCTGTTTTCCAGCACACTTTTATTTTGTTAAGAATCACATAATCTCAAATGTTCTGTAAGAGTTTGATTCTGATGTTCTTAAATTCATCAGTTACTCAGAATTTGTTGATGTGCCTTATGGAATTTTGTAGACTACTGCTGTCCATCAATATTTCCTCATGAGTGAACAGCTAATTGATAGTTTCATTTACTCATAAATTTCACTCTTCATCATTATTTCTGGGATCTACTCTTATTAGTATTCCCTGATCTACCATTCCTATGTATTCTCCACTTTCCAATTCGTTTCCTGTGCTACAGATTGATTAGCGTTGCCCATGAAGCTTTCTTCTTTGCTTCTGGGTCTTTATTCATATTTTATTAATAGATACTATCCTCAGATAGCTCTATCAATAACCTCACATGTGCAGATGACACCACCCTTATGGCAGAAAGTGAAGAAGAACTAAAGAGCCTCTTGATGAAAGCGAAAGAGGAAAGTAAAAAAGTTGGCTTAAAACTCAACATTCAGAAAACTAACATCATGTCATCTGGTCCCATCACCTCATGGGAAATAGATGGGGAAACAGTGGAAACAGTGGCAGACTTTATTTTTGGGGGCTCCAAAATCACTGTGGATGGTGACTGCAGCCATGAAATTAAAAGACGCTTACTCCTTGGAAGGAAAGTTATGACCAACCTAGATAGCATATTAAAAAGCAGAGACATTACTTTGCCAACAAAGGTCCATCTAGTCAAGGCTATGGTTTTTTCCAGTGGTCATGTATGGATGTGAGAGTTGTACTGTGAAGAAAGCTGAGCGCAGAAGAATTGATGCTTTTGAGCTGTAGTGTTGGAAAAGACTCTTGAGAGTCCCTTGGACTGCAAGGAGAACCAACCAGTCCATCCTGAAGGAGATCAGTCCTGGGTGTTCATTGGAAGGACTGATGCTGAAGCTGAGACTCCAGTACTTTGGCCACCTCATGCAAAGAGTTGACTTATTGGAAAAGACCCTGATGCTGGGAGGGATTAGGGGCAGGAGGAGAAGGGGACAACAGAGGATGAGATGGCTAGATGGCATCTCCAACTCGATGGACATGAGTCTGAGTAAATTCCGGGAGTTTGTGATGGACAGGGAGGCCTGGCGTGCTGGGATTCATGGTATCACAAAGAGTCAGACACGACTGAGCGACTGAACTGAACTGAATTGAACTGAATATAGCTATATTTGAGCCTAACATAGTGACCAGCATGCTTAGAGTGACCAGTGGTCTTTGTTTGCCTGTTTAGGTGGACCTTTGTTTGCAAAGTAATGTCCCTGCTTTTTAATATGCTGTCTAGACTAAATATTACTGCATTCAGTTCAGTTCGGTTGCTCAGTCGTGTCCGACTCCTTGCGACCCCATGAATTGCAGCACGCCAGGCCTCCCTGTCCATCACAAACACCTGGAGTCTACTCAAACTCATGTCCATCGAGTTGGTGATGCCATCCAGCCGTCTCATCCTCTGTCGTTCTCTTCTCCTCCTGCCCCCAATCCCTCCCAGCATCAGGGTCTTTTCCAATGAGTCAACTCTGCATGAGGTGGCCAAAGTATTGGAGTTTCAGCTTCAGCACCAGTCCGTCCAATGAACACCCAGGACTTATCTCCTTTAGGATGGACTGGTTGGATCTCCTTGCAGTCCAAGGGACTCTCAAGAGTCTTCTCCCACACCATAGTTCAAAAGCATCAATTTTTCAGTGCTCAGCTTTCTTCACAGTCCAACTCTCACATCCATACATGACCACTGGAAAAACCATAGCCTTGACTAGACGGACCTTTGTTGGCAAAGTAATGTCTCTGCTTTTTAATATGCTTTCTAGGTTGGTCATAACTTTTCTTCCAAGGAACAAGCATCTTTTAATTTCATGGCTGCAGTCACCATCTACAGTGATTTTGGAGCCCCCCAAAATAAAGTCTGACACTGTTTCCACTGTCTCCCCATCTATTTCCCATGAGGTGATGGGACCAGATGCCATGATGTTAGTTTTCTGAATGTTGAGTTTTAAGCCAACTTTTTCACTGTCCTCTTTCACTTTCATCAAGAGGCTTTTTAGTTCCTCTTTAGACTTTCTGCCATAAGGGTGGTGTCATCGCTGTATTCAAGTATTAAGTTATTAGAGATAAGTAGAGAGTTACCATTTAATATGAAGAAGAACTGTTTATTAATTAATAAGTGGGTAGCATATGTTTAAAATCTCATAATCTCTATGATATTCATTGTAATGGAGCCAAGCTGAAACAGGTCTTAAATATGGCAAGGCACATTCTGTTTTAGCAGACTGTTGTTGCATAAAACAGTGTCTTCAGATTTAGGTAAAGCCATGTTAGCATTTTTCAGGTCAGGGGATCAGAAGGGACTTTTCTGGGTAGTTCCCTGTTGCAGTCACATGTCAGTAGTGTGTTGTAAAGAAGTTGAGATTAGGTGAGTGACTGGTTGCAGTCCATGTGGAGAGAGGCCACATGGGGGGCCTCTTTGCTAGGGGTCACCTGCTGCAGTGCCCCGTCTTTGATTAGTGCAAGTCATTCTGCACCTTGTAAGGATTAAAAGCAAAAACTTCTTCTCTTGTGCAATACTTTAATTTGTTATTTTCTGAATCCAAATATGTTTTCCACTGTCAATGGAAAGATGCTTTAACCTCATTCATATGGCTGAAATTCCTTTCTTTTTCAAGGGAGAGGAGATGAGAAGATATTAGAATGTTTTTCTTAAATGGACTCAGCATTTGCTAACTTCAACATCTTAAGATCTCCTTTGGATTCTTGTTAAAAAAAAAAATTCGGAGATAATCTTAATCTCATTTAGATCTGAGTTTTTTCCCGCCAGATGGCTTCCCCCAAACCAATCACAAACATAAGAGCTGGTAATGGCATAATGTGTTATAAATCATCTGATGAATTTCCCTTTGTCTAAAAGACTGTTCAATCAATTTAGAAAAGGACAAATTTAATTATTTCCCAGAAGACTTTAGGGCAAAATTACAATTTCAGAATTTCATTTTAAGCAATTTCAAATCCTTATGTTTATATCAGCCAATATTTCAATTTCATCTTAAGAGATTTGTTATTGCAACAATGAGTTTGCTATTGTCAAAGGATAATTCTTGGTCAAATATGCAAACATGTTTTATGAATGTCAACATAATGCAAATGAAGCATGAAAAAGAGTTTTGCAAATTGCACCAGTAATTCAATGCAATGCCATGAATTTGATTAGTCAATGTAGATAGTTCTGAAAAGAGAATAACTGAATCCGCCTTTGATAAAATCATTTGGTCAGTTGGATGATTCTTAACACTGAACAAAGTATTTTTTGTCTCCCACTGGCTTCCCTAGTGGCTCAGATGGTAAAGAATCTACCTGCAATGTGGAAGACCTGGGTTCGAACCCTGAGTTAGGAAGACCCACTGGAGGAGAGCATGGCAACCCACTCCAGTATTCTTGCCTGGAGAATCCCCACGGACAGAGGCTCCTGGCGGGCTGCAGTCCATGGGGTCACAGAGAGTCACACACGACTGAGCAGCTAACACAGCACAACACACATTGTTCTATGTGATGATGATTAAAAATGAATTGTATTTTGATCAATTTTCAGTAGATTCATTATATATCTTTGATTAAATTACACAGTGCTGTGTAATAGCTTAATAATAAGATTAATTTTACAAGTAAATTATAAAATATGTTTATTGTTTAGCAATTCCCCCAAATGCACATTCCTTTTAATTTACTGGAGGGACTTAGGGAGGAATCTCCCTCTACCATTTTTTATTAAGAAATCATCTTTCTCTGAAACTATTTTAAGAATAACAGTGACAATTAATTATTTTAAAAGCACTTTATTTTTAAATTATTAAATTTATAATATTTATCATTGAAATTTTATTTCACTAGTTCAGTTCAGTTCAGTCACTCAGTCAGGTCAAACTCTTTGCGACCCCATGGACTGGAGCATGCCAGGCCTCCCTGTCCATCACCAACTCCCAGAGTTTACTCAAACTCATGTCCATTGAGTCAGTGATGCCATCCAACCATCTCATCCTCTGTCATCCCCTTCTCCTCCCACCTTCAATCTTTCCCAGCATCAGGGTGTTTTCCAATGAGTCACTTCTTCACATCAGGTGGCCAAAGTATTGGAGTTTCCGCCTCAGCATCAGTCCTTCCAATGAATATTCAGGACTGATTTCCCTTAGGATGGACTGGTTGGATCTCCTTGCAGTCCAAGGGACTCTCAAGAGTCTTCTCCAGCACCACAGTTCAAAAACATCAATTCTTCAGCACTCAGCTTTCTTTATAGTCCAACTCTCACATTCATACATGACTACTGGAAAAACCATAGCTTTGACTAGTTAGACCTTTGTTGGCAAAGTAATGTCTCTGCTTTTTAATATGCTATCTAGGTTGGTCATAACTTTTCTTCCAAGGAACAAGCATGTTTTAATTTCATGGCTGCAGTGACCATCTGCAGTGATTTTGGAGCCCCCCAAAATAAGGTCTGTCACTATTTCCACTGTTTCCCCATCTATTTGCCAAGAAGTGATGGGACCAGGTGCCATGATCTTATCTTTCTGAATGTTGAGTTTTAAGCCAACTTTCTCACTGTCCTCTTTTACTTTCATCAAGAGGCTCTTTAGTTCTTCTTCGCTTTCTGCCATAAGGGTGGTGTCATCTGCATATCTGAGGTTATTGATATTTCTTCCAGCAAGCTTTATTCCAGCTTGTGCTTCTTTCAGCCCACCGTTTCTCATGATGTATTCTGCATATATGTTAAATAAGCCTTGAGGTACTCCTTTCCTGATTTGGAACCAGTCTGTCGTTCCATGTCCAGTTCTAGCTGTTGCTTCTTGACCTGCGTACAGATTTCTCAGGAAGCAGGTCAGGTGGTCTGGTATTCCCATCTCTTGAAGAATTTTCCATAGTCTGTGGTGATCCACACAGTCAAAGGCTTTGGCATAGTCAATAAAGCAGAAGTATTTCATTAGTAGTGGAGAGTTAAAAGACATACATATATGTAAATGCATGCATAACTAAGCATACTATTTACACATATACATGTGTACACACTATATCAGTTACTTATTGCAGCCCAATGAAGTGTCCTAGAACTTTTGTCTTAAAATTAGCAACATGTATTTGGCTCACAATTCTGTGAGTTCACACTTGGTCCTGGGCTCACCTGGATGGTTTGTGTGTTTTTCAGCTGGGCTTATGCACGTGTCTACAGGTTACTTTCCAGCTTGGCTGGTGGTCTCTTAAAATCAGTCAAACTAACTTTGGCTTGTTGACAGTTCACCTGGCTTATTAACTTTGGCTTGGCAGTTCAGGGTTCCAAGAGAGCAAGAGCAAAAATTCAAGGCTCCTGAAGGCCTCATCTCAGAACTGGCAGAATGTAACTTGTGCAGTAATAGGTCAAAACATGTCATAAAACCAGCCCAGATTCAAGCAGTGGAGAAACTGACTCTATGAACTGATGTAGAATTGTGAAATTTTGTGGCCAGTCTTGCATTTTTTTCACATTTAGAATTACCATTTTTCTCTGTGATAGACACAGTTCTTTTCATCTAATAGATATTCAGTATATGAATATTGAATTGATACATTTATTCTGAATTTGAATATGCTTATGAATAAAATTTAGCTCTGAAAGAAACAATCTTTGTCCATTAAATGTAATGAACTTATAGTATCATGGAACCTTGAACTGGAAGTGACTTTTGAAATGGATACTTTAATTACATTTTTTGGTAAACTGATATTGGCCTGTTGAAACTGAGTATAATAAATACAGTGACTTTTACATGACCCAGGACTAGAACGGTGGGTCTCTCAGTCCTTGTGCAGCATTGTTTATACTATAATGAGGTCATTATGAACTTGGGTATTTAGCAACTTCAAATTCTGCAAAACAACTCATTAGTGGAATGAATTAGCCATAAGTTAGTAGTAGCTTTTACTTGCATTATATAAAAATATACTAAGTATAATATGCTCTCCATTTTACCCATTCCTCTGTCACCTAATTTACATGAGGACTAAACAAGCATCATTAATTCTAAATGGGATATTATAAATCTTTTGATGAATTTGTGATAAAAATGTAGAGCGTGATTTAATAGGGAAATAACTGTCTCTTTATAAAAACTGAAAATGAAATCAAAATTGCTATACAAGCAACATCAAAATACCTCAAGATGATGGATAAAGATGACATTTACAAGGTTTGGTAATGCCGAATAGTAAAGTTTACAGGAAATTAATCTAATATTGGAGACATCTCATTTTTCACCAGAGCAGAATCATAATTCAGCTGTCTCTCCCTGAATTTTGACAAGGTCAGAATTTACCACTATGCAACGCAAATGCTGTAGCTGAAGCAGTTTCATCACATCCTAAATCAGTTTCTGTATAATTTCATCTACAAAATCAAATTCTGGGGGAAGTATCTGCCCTTAATATATTAAAAAATAAAATAAGAAAAACTTTGGAAACTTTATGTTCAACTATTACAGAAAAATAAAACTGTAGTTTGATCCATAATTAATCAAAATTATCAGCAGCTGGGTTTCATCCATATTGCTGGGAATTATAACGCAAAACAAAGCCAGCTGTTTCTTTCAGCATATCAACTCCATTACTGTCTCAAGAGCTATTCTGATTAAGCCTAACATGATGTGATCACTTTCATCAATTTGCAGCTGCTTGTACAGTGTTTAGATTTCAAAATCAGCATATGCTGTATATTCCTAAACCTAAGTAAACTAAATTCACATCTGTGTCACTTAAATGGCTCCAAAATTAATTGGCATGCTTTCACTAAGATGGGTGGGTATTTTTCTTTTGCTTTCAGGTAATATATGCACTTTAGTGAGGTAGATATATTTTGAATAGGACTTAGGTTCACACTTTAGAGGTTTGTAAAATAATGTAGAGCACATTATTACAAAGGTCATGGCATGTAGAAAATATCAATATGTGTCCAAGACACATGTTGTTATACACTGGTCAAGAAAAGATAATATAATAAAAACACAATACTAGGGTTCACAGTCTTTATTTGGAAATGACATTAAATGATTGTGACAGATTCAGAATGTGCTGTGTTTACTATAACTTCCCTTTTCTTAAAGCAGTCTTATGACTAATTAATTCATTAGTTCAAATGAAACCACTGAGCCGTTTACTTCAAGTATATTTTCTTTGCTATAGTCAAGAAAAATTTTGGTGTTAATAGCCAGTACGTGGAACTTTCTTCCCACCATCATTCCAGATACACTTTAAGCAGTTCACCATTCAACAAGCTACTTTGGCTTCTTTCAGTTTCCCATTGAAAATCATATCTTTCCCCTAAGAAGTTTATTATGGTGAAGTAAAGGAAAGAAAGTTTGGGTTGGCCTCTTGTACTTTAAGCATAACTCTACACCTTTATTTAATTCAAATTCCATTTCTTCCTATCTGAGAAACTCTTTCTATTAAATATTTAGTTGTTCTCTCTCCACTGGCAACTCAGTCTATGAAGAAGCTCAATTCTATAACGCCTGCTTTTAAATCCAAGATTTAAAATAACATCTCCTTCTTTTGACAGGTGGTTCTCAAATGTAGGCAAACATAAAATACACTTTATCAGAGCCTGTCCCAGAAATTAATTTCTAATCTGAACTACAGAAGGAAAATGAATTTAAGCAAGAACCTCAGATGACAGAAGATTCAAACATGGAAAACTTTGTTCTGTATTCCTATACTTGTACTTCTTTTGGAATATCTGTTATATTCTACTCTGCTACTCATTCATACACATATTTTTTTCTAGAAAATTACTGGTGGGAAATGTAAAATGGTACAGCTGATAATGGAAAACAGTACAATTGTTCCTCATAAAGTTAAAATGGAAACACCATATGGTCCAGAAATTCCAATTCTGGATCTACGTCCAAAAGTATTGAAAGCAGAGACTTGAACAGGTAATTGTACATCAATGTTCATAGCAGTATTATTCACAAAAGCAAAAGATAGAAGCAACTCAGGTATCCATCCACAGGTGAATGAATCAACAAAATGTGGTAGATACATACAATGAAATATTACTCAACACTAAAAAGAATGGAAATTATGACATTTAAAAGCAGGGATATGGGCTTTCCCAGTGGCTCAGTGGTAAAAATTCTGCCTGCCAGTGCAGGAGATGCCAGTTTGATCCCTGGGTTGGGAAGATCCCCTGGAGGAGGAAATGGCAACGAGCTCCAATATTCTTGCCTGGAAAATTCCATGAACAGATGAGATTGATGGGCTGCAGTCCATGGCATCACAAAGAGTTGGACACAACTTAGTGACTAAACAATAACAAGAAACCTTGTAGACATTGTACTAAGTAACATAAGCCAGTCACAAAAGGGCAAATATTGGGTCATTCCACTTACATGAGGCCTAAAATAGTGAAACCATAAAGACGAAAGTAAGCAGAATGACAGTTTTCTCTTGCTGGGGAGAGAGAGGAGTAGAGAATAAGTAATTATCTATGGGTACAGAGTTTCAATATGGGAAAAAGAAGAGAGTTCTGCAGATGGATGGTGGAGTGTGAAGGTACACTTAAAATGGTTAAAGCAGTAAAGTTGATGTTTCTTTTTTTAATATATAAATGTATTTATTTTAATTGGAGGCTAATGACTTTACAATATTGTAGTGGTTTTGCCACACATTGACATGAATCAGCCATGGGTGTACATGTGTTCCCCATCCTGAACCCCCACTCCCACCTCCCTCCCCATCCCATCCCTCAGGGTCATCCCAGTGCACCAGCCCCAAGCACCCTGTCTCATGCATCGAACCTGGACTGGTGATTTGTTTCACATATGATAATATACATGTTTCAATGACATTCTCCCAAATCATCCCACCCTCGCCCTCTCCCACAGAGTCCAAAAGACTGTTCTACATCTGTGTCTCTTTTGCTGTCTCGCATACAGGGTTATTGTGACCATCTTTCTAAATTCCATATACATGCGTTAGTTTGTTCAAGCTGGTTTTAGAAAAGGCAGAGGAACCAGAGATCAAATTGCCAGCATCTGCTGGACCATTGAAAAAGCAAGAGAGTTCCAGGAAAACATCTATTTCTGCTTTATTGACTATGCCAAAGCCTTCCACTGTGTGGATCACAATAAACTGTGGAATATTCTGAAAGAGATGGGAATACCAGACCACCTGACCTGCCTCTTGAGAAAGCTGTATGCAGGTCAGGAAGCAACAGTTAGAACTGGACATGGAACAACAGACTGGTTCCAAATAGGAAAAGGAGTACATCAAGGCTGTATATTGTCACCCTGCTTATTTAACTTATATGCAGAGTACATCATGAGAAACGCTGGGCTGGAAGAAGCACAGCTGGAATCAAGATTGCTGGGGGAAATATCAATAACCTCACATATGCAAACGACACCACCCTTATGACAGAAAGTGAAGAGGAACTAAAAAGCCTCTTGATGAAAGTGAAGGAGGAGAGTGAAAAAGTTGGCTTAAAGCTCAACATTCAGAAAACTAAGATCATGGCATCTGGTCCCATCACTTCATGGGAAATAGATGGGGAAACAGTGGAAACACTGTCAGACTTTATTTTTGGGGGCTCCAAAATCACTGTGGATGGTGACTGCAGCCATGAAATTAAAAGACGCTTACTCCTTGGAAGGAAAGTTATGATCAACCTAGAAAGCATATTAAAAAGCAGAGACATTACTTTGCCAACGAAGGTCCGTCTAGTGAAGGCTATGGTTTTTCCAGTAGTCATGTATGGATGTGAGAGTTGGACTATAAAGAAAGCTGAGCACTGGAGAATTGATGCTTTTGAACTATGGTGTGGGAGAAGACTCTTGAGAGTCCCTTGGACTGCAAGGAGATCCAACCAGTCCATCCTAAAGGAGATAAGTCCTGGGTGTTCACTGGAAGGACTGATGCTGAAGCTGAAACTCCATCCAATACTTTGGCCACCTCATGCGAAGATTGACTCATTGGAATAGACCCTGATGCTGGGAGGGATTGGGGGCAGGAGGAGAAGGGGATGACAGAGGATGAGATGGCTGGATGGCATCACCAACTTGATGGACATGAGTTTGAGTAAACTCCGGGAGTTGGTGATGGACAGGGAGGCCTGGTGTGCTGCAGTTCATGGGGTCGCAAAGAGTCAGACACGACTGAGCGACTGAACTGAACTGAGCTGATACTGTATTGGTGTTTTTCTTTCTAGCTTACTTTGATGTTTATCATTTATATGTGTATGCTTTATATACATACATATATATATATCTCCACAACTTACAGAAATTAAATATGTTGGTTAAATTTGCTTGTTTATCAAAATGACGTATTAGGGTTAAAATAAGCTTTGGTTAGATGCTTATGGTAAAATTTGTTAAATATGCATGATAGTATTTCAATGGAAATGATTAAAGATTAGATATAAAGACTTCAAATTCCAAACAGTACAGAAAAGGAAAAAAAAGCTTAAATTGATTCAGGAAAAGGAACAAAGCGAGAAAAGCAAGTATAGAAAATGCTAGACAAAGGAGATACAAAAATAAGCTGGTAAAGTGAGTCCCAATATATCAATTGTTACATAAATATCAATTATTTAAACGTGGTAGTTACAAGAATAAGACTCACATTGGAGTTAAAAAAACACATACTCTGTCACATGTATTTTAAAAACGTTTAAACCATAAATATATGAAAAATTTAATACAAGAAGACATATCAGGAAAATACCAACTGAAAGAAACCTGGGAAAGGTAATTTGATATCAGGCAAAACAGACTTAAGGAAGAAATACTGTTGTGGATAAAGACAAACCTGGAAAGTAAGATTCTAAATAGTCTCACTCATATATATATAGGTTAAATCTGGAAGATTTCACTAGCCTATTATTAAATATTTAAGGTAGATCAAAGGCCAAGCCCAGCCACGATGCTCCTGAAACAATAAAATAGAGGGAGGTTCCCTTTGAAAATCAATATTTAGTATACTTATTTTAATTAAAGTGCTGTGATACTGGGCAGGGTGGTATATCAGAGGGCTCCCTTATATATGCATTGGAGATCTATAATATAAACAGATAGCACTGCTGATTAGTAAGGGAGGAGAGGGGCTACCAATATCTGGTACTAAGACAGTTGGATATCTGTAGTTTTATAAAAAGAAAATAAATCTCTTATGCAATAATTTCTTGCCATGTACAGTTCCAAAGTAACAGTAGGTGGAATTAGGAATTAAAGATGAAGAACGTGGCAATACTGGCAGCCCTTGCTTGCATGATAGTGCAGGCTTCTAAGAACGATTCAGCAGGGCTTCCCTGACGGCTCAGTGGTACAGAATCCACCTGCCAGTTCAGGAGACACGGATTCGGTCCCTGATCTGGAAAGATCCCATGTGCCGCATGCAGCCAAGCCTGTGCGTCACTAGTGAGCCTGCGCCCCAGAGCCTAGGGGCCACGACCACTGAAGCCCGCTTGTCCTAGGGCCTGCGGTTCTGCAAAAAGAAAAGCCACTGCAACGAGAAGCTCACGCACTGCAACTAGAGAGTAGCCCCCAGTCGCCACAGCTAGAGAAGAGCCCACACAGCAACGAAGACCCGGCGCAGCCAAAAATAAGTACATAAATATAAATGTTTTTAAAAAGAACAATTAAGCAAGCTGAAATTAGGCAGAATGATCTTCATAATCATTTTAAGAAATTGTTTGTTCCATGACCTCTCAGCTTTCTTCCAAACATTAAAACTCTTACGGTTGCTTATAAATGTATAGGAAAAGAAAAATACAATAAAACTAAGACTTATTTAGTACAATGTCAGTGTAAAACATTACAAACAATGAGAATTAGTGTTTTGTTTCTTTGTAAAAAATAAAAATAATGACTAGTGAC
This sequence comes from Cervus elaphus, assembly GCF_910594005.1. Classification (NCBI taxonomy): domain Eukaryota; kingdom Metazoa; phylum Chordata; class Mammalia; order Artiodactyla; family Cervidae; genus Cervus; species Cervus elaphus. The sequence continues at coordinate 28,462,948 of NC_057846.1, forward strand.
TTACACAATGCCCCTTTTCTCACTGAACATATCCAGTGCTATGGAGCGGAGAAGGCAATGGCACCCCACTCCAGTGCTCTTGCCTGGAAAATCCCATGGATGGAGGAGCCTGGTAGGCTGCAGTCCATGGGGTCGCTAAGAGTCGGACACGACTGAGCAACTTCACCTTCACTTTTCACTTTCATGCCTTGGAGAAGGAATGGCGACCCACTCCGGTGTTCTTGCCTGGAGAATCCCAGGGATGGGGGAGCCTGGTGGGCTGCCGTCTATGGGGTCGCACAGAGTCGGACATGACCGAAGCGACTTAGCAGCAGCAGCAGTGCTATGGAGCATGCATCTTTCCTGGGCCTTGGCCAAATGTTTGGATTAGCTTCCTACAGTCTGTCCTGTGTGCTTTGAAGGTTGTGCAGCATCTCCAAGGGTTCTTTTGATGCGAGTTCTTTGCTGGTGTCATTTCCTCTGAGACCTCATCTTTGTCATCCCCTCCACATTCCTCATTTATGTTAAGTTCAGTGTCACTAAGTTCCCCTGGCTGCATTATCTGGAGTCTCTGAGATGCCGCGCGTCATCATTCCCATGTCAGCTGTTTCATCTATAACTCCGTTTCTGTTCAGTTTGTATTTCACTCCTATTGCCAGCACTTTTCTTTCCTTTGTTGCATCCTCATTAGTTTTGGTCAGTTTCCTCCTTTGGTGATCTGTTCTGTTTAAATGCCGTATGGGTTTATCGCTGGGTGATAATGCAGCACATGTACCTGCTTTCATGTCTATGCCTGAACTGAGTAAGGGACGCAGAGTGACCGGTAATCAACAGGCTCTGAAAAATGTGACATGGTTTGTCACTGACCATGGTAGACATCTTTTATTTATCTAGCAACTTGTGGACTGTAGAACCGCAGTGAAATTTGTACTTAATGGAGTTATTAATGTTTATTATACCATAGTAAGTGACATTTGAACCATGCTGTTGGGGGATCGATTAACTAAACCATGATACCTGAAATGTGTGCATATCAGAACCATGCAAATCAAGGGATGTCTGTACTTTAACATGTTTAAAAATAAATTATAAAGGATATTTTTATCCTCTTGAGATAGAAAATTATTTTGTAGGCAAGACTCCAATATACCATAAAATAAAATATCAGTGAATTTTTCTGTATTAAAATTGAAATCTAGTATTCCTCAATAGACCCCATAAAATGGAGAGATAATAATAATAGGCACTTTCATAAAAGAAAAAAGCTAGTTTTATAAAATAGAAATCATTAAGCAAAACTCAAGCAAACTAATAAAAATGTAAAAAAAATGAATGGGCACTATGCAATAAACAAAAATATGTTTGTACAGAGTTAAACATATATTAAAATCATAACTGACCTAATAATATGCTAAAAATTAAAAAGCCTAATAGCAGGTTTTTTAAAAAATTCTGTTAAACTCTTGAATATTATCTCATAAAAGTTGAATTTATGTATACCCACTTTTTGTGTGTCTGGAAATGTCTTTATTTCATTGTCCTTTTGAAAGAATTTTTTGGAGGATAAAAAATTCTAGATTGATAGGTTGCTATTTATTTTTTTTCAGTGCTGTCTTCTAAAGGATGTTGTTCCATTATCTTCTAGCATTCATTGTTTCTGATGAGAAAACAACAAACACCTTTACACTTTTTCCCCCTGTACAAAACTTGACTTTTTTTCCCTCTTGTCACTTCTAAGATTTTTCTGTTTACCACTGACTTTAAGCATTTTGTTATACGTAGCTTTGGTGTGGTTTCCTTCATGTTTCTTTGTCTGGGGTTCAGTGAGCCTCTTGCAATTGAGGGATTATACTTTATAAAAAGGATTTATACTTTATACTTGAAAATTTTTGCCATCATTTTTCAAATACTTTTTCCATCCCTCATTCCTCTCCTTTGGACATTCCAGTTGCACATATAATTAACCACTTTAAATTGTCCACAGCTCATTAATGGCCTGTTTTTTTTTAAATATAATTTTTTCAATTCTTTCCCCACTATGTTTCTTTTTGGATAGTTTCTATGTTTCTTTGTCCAAATTCACTAATCTTTCCTTCTGCATTTTCCAATCTGCTATGAAGCACATCAGTATCTCTTAAAAAATCCCATGCATTGTATTTTTCACCTATAGGATTTATATTTGGCTGTTTTTGTCTTTCATGTCATGTTTCATGTAACATAAGATGCTTAAGTCTTCTTCTACCTTCTTGGAGTGATAGATTACACTAATAATAGTTGTTTTGATGCTATTAATTATTAATTCTATCGCATGTGTCTTTTCTGAGTCATATTTCTAATTATTTTTCTCCTCTTTATGGGTTGTATTTTTCTGCTTCTTTTCATACCTGATAATTTTTTTTTATTAGATACCAGATGGTGCTGGGTATTTTTGCTTGCTAAAAATATTTTGGAGCTTTGCTGTGAGATGCATTCAATTTACTTGAATTCAATTTGATTCTTTCAAGTCCTGTTTTAAGCTTGGTTAGGATGCACCAGAACAGTTTCTATTCTAGGACAAAATTTTACCCCTTGTTGAGGCAAGATCTTTCTTAATACTGTGATATTGGTATTAAATACTATTATAATATTAGTATTGCTGATCCCTGAATTATAAAGTTTTATATTCTGCCTTAGGAATGGATATTATCCTGACCCTGTGTGGCCTGTAAGCACAGTATCCTATAATCCTTTAGGTAGTTTTCCCCCCAGCCTCAAATAGCTTCCTCGTGTATGTGTTAAATCATCAGGACTCAGTTGTATATTGGAGAGGGACGGTGCACATCTCAAGGGTTGTCTTCCTGATTAACTGTCTCCTCTTCAGCATCCTGTCCTGTGAACAACACTGGCTTCGCTTTCTGGATGTCTGACTCCACCCCTCCTGGCGCTATGGTCTGCACACTCTCTCCAACAAATGAAATAGGCATTTGTAGGTTACACGTCATTTGATATCTGTCCCTCATGAATCTCTGAGGTTTTCTTCCCCAATGACCAATGTTCTTTGAGCCAATGTTTCTTGTATTTTAGCTTTTCTTATTATTTCACAGGAGAGTTAAATCCAGTTCTTTTTATGAATCACTATGTCGATTATTTATTATAGAAGTTTACTCTGCTCTAACTATTGTAAAAAAAATTATTATAAAAACAGTGAGCTGAATAACTCCAAATATGCTGTGTGGTCATAGCAGTCAAGCAGCTTTTGTAGCAAGGACACAGATAATTCAGGTTGGGTAGCTATATACCTGTCTTGTGTCAGAGAACATATTTTCTACAGCGGTCACCTTTGATAACTTGGAAAGCAGACTACATACCTACTAAGTTTGTCATTCTAGAAGAAGCATTTGTATAGAGCCAGAATGTCAATATGTATCAGTGGTTTCTGGAGGATGACAGCAGGGTGCTATAAAAATAAACATGGATTTAGGCAAAATTTGGATGCTTTACAAGCAAACAGTGGAAGTAGTTCATCATTCAAGCCCTTTAAGGTTGGCAAGCTAACTGCAATTTCATTCCTCTCAAGACTGGTGTTTCAAATAGCCTCAAGAAATATACCCCTGTGTATGTATGTGCATGCATGCATGTGTGTATACAAGAGAGAGGGGGGAAGAAAGTAGAGCATAAAAATAAATAAATGGAGCAAGAATAAGTACCATATCCAGAGAAGATTTTAATGTGACTATTAGCACATAGATCTTACTCCAATCACATGTTCCTAGAAACTTTTTATATTTTTTGGAGAATTCTATTACTGATGAAATCCAAAGCTTGACCTGAAAAGTATGTATCTAATTGACATTTGATATAATTCTTTGGATCACAGACTTCCACCTTCTAAAAGTAGACTATGGAAGAGTCTCATTGCCCAAGAAAGGCATACTCTCCTATTTACACTAAACTGTTGTATTAAAGAATCATGGCCAAGTAAAGAATGTCTGAGCAGGTAAATTCAGAGCCAAGAAGAGCAATGGATGATGTATTTCCTTTGCTCAATGTATTTTCTCCATTTACCGTGAAGATTGCCATGGTTAAGAGTAAGCTGGTCATAACTTTTGGGCTAGTACTTTGACTCAAAGAGGTTATCTGAGAATATTTTTCATGTGTGTACAAGGCATATGTACAAAGGAAGCTTTTTCTAGCATTATTTATAAAAGAATCACTCACACAATGCAGCCATAAGAACCATTTTATAGATATATGATTTCAAATGTGGGAAGATCTCTAAAACATTAAGATTTTTTTTTTTAAAAAAAGGTTATATAGCAGTATCCATGGTATGCTCTCATTTCTGCAAAGAAAAAAGAAACAAGGAGTGAACTGTGTATATAAAAGTGCAAATATGTATGTAACTGTGCAAAGAAGAACTAACACATGCCCTTCAACTGCTTATGAGACGAGTTCCCTCTTGAGATGGAATGGGTTGCTGAAGTATATCTCTAGATTATTGGATTTGAGATTTGTCAGAATGAGCACTTTGACACATAAATCCTATACAAGTTACATTATATTGCAATAAATAATGGAGGAACATACTGGGATACTTCAGGCAAAGGCAAGTTAAAAGAACTAATTACTCAATTTTCTCAGGTTGTTCAAGGGAGCTACCCTCAGCTTGGTGGTAATGGGGTATTATAGCCATCCTCTCTAATTATAAATTAAATGAACTTCCAAGTGACTGCATCAAAAATCTTTTTGTACTCCCAGCCACGTTGCTTTGAATTTCTGTATAACCGTATTAAATTATTGTTGATGCTATACTATTCAAGTGGCCATCTGATTATAAGCTTTGTTATGGATACAAGCCGTTTGCTAAAGTACAAATCTTATTTTATTTTATTTTATGGTCCATACGGGCAGTTTTCATTCATTTGGAAAAATGACCAGACTGTTAGCTTATACAATCAGTTATCTTTGGTGTTAGGAAAAGACTTTGCAAGATAGAACTAGGCCAGACTACCCATAAAATGGTAGGAAGGGGAGTTACTCTAAATTTGCATATTCATGTTTTCCTCACACAAGCCTAAAAGAATTCTTACAGAGCCATCAACCACTGGATGTGTTAAAGAAGCTGATCTATGATTCCAACATTGTTCTCATTAATGGAAATGAAGCTCCCTTTTGTCAAGTTTTTGCATTTCCCAAAATAAGTTTGAAAAGTGCAAGTATAAGACCTCTCTTGAAATTTATTTGGAATATTAGCATAGTAAAGTGTATGTAAAAAGAATTAAGACAATAATTTTATCTACCCTGCATTTCTTAAACTAACAGAGGATGCATATGTTATTCCTAAAATGCAGTTACTAACATCTTTCAGTAGAGTTTTCTCTGGGACATACCACACTGGGCTTATCGCGTTTTAATAGTTTTCCTTCAGACAGAAACTATTCATACCATACTGGAGTGGGTGGCCATTTCCTTCACCAGAGGATCTTCCTGACCCAGGGATTGACCTGACCCAGGTCTCCTGCATTGCAGATGGATTCTTTACCATCTGAGCCACCGAGGAACCTCATTCATACCACTGCAGATATCCAGTGTTTTAGGTTTCATTTCCTTGTAGTCACATAAAGTTTGGATATTTTGAAATTTCTTTAGGTCCTGCCACTAGTTATTCTCAGAGCTTGCTACTACAGATAGATAATCCCATCCTTTATGTGTAGATGTAAACCAATTAAAGCCAGGAAGTAATCTGATTTCAGTGATCTTGATACTTGTGTTGGGGAGGTAGCTCGGGGTTGGAGGAGAAAACCATGAAGTAGCAGGTTTCTTTCAGTGTCTTTCTCATGAAGAGGATCTGATCTAGGGCTTTTCCATATATGTGCACCAATTTGATGAGAGAGCAAGGTAAAGGCTACATGGATGCTGACCTGGCCCTGTCGGCCCCAAGTCATCTTTCTTCCTACGCGATTTCCCTGTTATATTTTAAATTCTAGGTTTCTACATGTGATTTTCCTGTAGGCAAAAAGACTATGCTATTCCATATACTACAGATGAAGGTGTTTGGAAATTACTGTTCTAGCTCTGTCTGTTTACTTCACAGAGATGCAGACTGCGGATGCGGAGGTGATCCACCCCTGGTTACAGAGCTTGTGACCGTGGTCAGCTCTTTGCTGTGCTTAGTCACTCAGTTGTGTCTGACTCTTTGGGACCCCACAGACTGTAGCCCACCAGGCTCCTCTGTCCATGGGGATTCTCCAGGCAAGAATTCTGGAGTGGGTTGTCATGCCCTCCTCCAGGGGATTTTCTCAAGCCAGGGATCAGACCCAGATCTCCCACATTGCAAGCAGATTCTTTACCATCTGAGCCACCAGGAAAGCCCTTCTACTAAGCTGTAGCTCATCTGACTTTCACTCTTCCTGTTGCTGCCCTTACAAACAACAAGGCTGTTTGATGTCTCTCTCTATTGTTAAAAGTACAAGAGGTGTTCCTTAGAAATGTCTCTCTGACCACTTCAGTGTAAGAAGGAGGGAGACAAGAGGCAGATTGTGTGACAGGCAGAAGGGGCAGGGGACCAGGGCATCTAACTCCCATCACGTTTTCTGCACTGGTATCACGTGCTCTGTTCATTACACGGAGAGTGTCCTTGAAAAATCCCATACTCCAGGTATTCCAAGAAGTATGCTTCCAACAGGGCTGCAATCCAAATTCAGTCTACACGAAATCAGAAAGAGAGGCTTCTGATTTTTCTGAACTCATTCCAGAAACGATCAGTCTCAATTTGGAAAAACATCCTGATTTAAGCAGCCCCTCCTTGTGGGGTGCAGGGAATGATGTCTTAAGGGATATGTCTTATTTTCACAAAACTCATGCATGTGCTATGTGGTGATTCCACACACTATAGCTTCCTAGGCAACAAAGCAAGGAGACCGCCTCTACCTCATTATGCAAAAGAAGCGATCAAAAAGAATTTCAGAAATGAGTGTATTTCTCACGTACTACTCAGAGACGCTGCCCTTTATCAGTGTATTTTAAATTCTCTAGAGGCCTAAGTGAGTGAATATAATGGTTTCCCTTGAATGTACTCAGAATTGTCCCAAGAGGTTTCTTCATTTTGTTGTAGGATGTCGTGATGCAACAGTCTAATCCATTGGCAATGACCACTGTTGTGATCATGCCCTTCTTCAGCAGTTAAACCTCAGTTAAACAGAGGTCCAAGGTAAAGGACCAGCAGGAAAGCTATGCAATCACATTGGTATCCTCAAATATGCTAAATATTCAGAAGTGCACACAGCAGCAAAGAATAAGCATTTAAGTTATAATAAGGCAATAAATAGCTATTATAACATTTACCTTATGGTTTAAAAAATGTATTTTATGGAATAGCAAAGAGCAAATCCTTTCCTTCTTTTGTTGTTATACTTAGTCCTTTAAGAGTCTTTGTAACTGTATGGTTTTGAAGTAATTTTTTAAAAAATCAATGCAAAAATCCTGTTGGTGAGTTGTTTTGATAACCTCTCTACAGAAGCTATTCTGGACATCCTTTACCACTTGCCTGTGTGCATTATCTGTAATTGTCTTTTAATAGACTGAGACTAAATTATTAGGAAAAAATTGCATTGCCAGGGAGTAAGGGTTGTCAGATACTACTGAGATGTAATACATCAAATGCTCAGGCATTCAACTTTATCTCATAGGCTGTTTATTTTCAGGACACAGGTTTAAAAAAATTTTAAACCTTCCTAACCTGTTCTGATTTCAAATGAGCAAAGTAATGAGCACTAACAACAAGGAGAACAATAGAATTAATGAGTCCTGGACATCAGCAACATATTAGATAAAGGATTTGTGGCTAAAAGCAAGATAATAATGTAAGCTTTTTTTTTTTTAACCAAGGAGCAAACGAAACTAATTAAAAGTTCTTAAGGAAAGAGTTTTCTTTAATAGTCAGGATTTACAATGGCTTCACAGTTTTCAAGAAAAGTGTATTTTATAAATGGAAAATTTTGTGATTATCAAAGATACAGTTTTTGTCTTGCATTCTCATCAATGCAATATAATTGTCAATATGTAACCCATTCCTAAACCAGCTCTGCATGGCTAATAATAATAATAATAATTAAAGATTTGATTTAATAACAATCATAGATTAAAAAAATTTTTAAGTGTTTTCTTTTTAACTGTATTTTGCTTTCTTTTGACCTCTGTTTGCCTTGGTCATTTTTAGTCCCTCTGGACATTTCTGCCATTCATGTCAGGAACCAGTGTCTGACCACACTATGTCTTCCTCCTCCATCCTATATTAGAATCCTTTCTATATTTTTCTATTAATATTTTTCTTTTTTAGTCTGGCTCTATTATTTTTTGCCATAACTGCAGTGGGTTCTTTGTATTCAGCAAATGGCAGCCTTCTTAACACAGATCATTAAAACACAGCCTTTAAAACACAGATTATTCAGCCTCTCAATCTTGTAATATTCTGAGTACAAACAGGGTTATATGGTCTTGTTTCTGACTAAAGGTAAGTAGTCTATCCTGATCCACACTCTCTAATCTAAGTTTTAAAAAATGCTAATATGAAAAGCCTCAATATTTATATTTTCCATGGTGCCATAATTCCACTATTTGGAGTTCTCTCTATGAAAATGTATGCAAAGATTTTATTAAATCAGGTTCACAACATGGTTTATTAAATAGAAATCATCAGGAACCAAATATCAAACAAATAGGAATGGGCTAAATAAATTATGCTGGGCTGATTTATTATTTATAAAATGAAGTAATGAAAATAATTTAAAAATATATATTGAGTAGAAAATATACTTAAAATGAATAAAACTAAATGAAAATCTGTTCAGTATTATACTGTTTCTTACACACACATTTTAAAATATATATAAGTTCATAGAGAAAAACTGCAAAATATTTCATCATACCTCACATATTATCTTTGTGTAGTTGGATAAAATAACTTTTTCATTTGGTTTTTTAAAACTTCTGAGTTATTAACAATAAACATATTTATATGAGAAGGAAAATGCTATTTAAAAATATACATACTCTGGTTTCTTTTTATTTCTTATTTAAAGGGTGCTATTTTTAACCAAGGCTTACCACTGCATAAAGAACTTTTGATGACTTCCTTTTTTGTTTTTTTGCAAAGGACATAAGCAATGTCACAGATGAATATCTCTGTGCATATTTATAATCTTCAAGCTACATTTTGACTCAAAACCGGGAATAGAGAAACTGCAATGCTCTTAATTTTTATTTTACTCATGTTTTCATCATTATAAATAAAACTTTAACCAAAAGGATTTGGTTTCAGATTGTTCCCTAGACCAAAGATCAGTCCTTTTTCTTCCTTTGCCTATAAAATTCTTAAAGGCAAGGACTATGTAACAGATTGCTTTTATGTTTACTCTTATGCCCAGGTTTTTGGGGTATTTTTATTTAAAGGAATTTATGTTTAGGTATGTTTAATTAAGGGAATATCCTTAATATATATTAAAATATGATTAGATTTATGCCAATATACTTTTACTCCAGAATTACTCGAAATAGAAATAATTTATAATGTCCCTACTCTGACTAATTTTGGTTCATAAATGTTCAGATACTTTTCTATATTTACTTCTAGAATTCTGTGTATCCCATATCAAGTGCTTTTATAGTGCTTAAAATTTCTTAAGCAATATGGTGTTTTTACTTTTTGCCTGATAATTTCCATTTTTCCATTATTTTTTCTATAATGATATATATATATAAACTATATAGATATAAACTATTATAAATAAGTAAACTATATCCCCATATAGTTTATTCATTTGCATGAATTTCCTTCTCATAATAAAATATGTGTCTGTGAGTATTTTAATACATAAGAAGACATGACAATTTACTATGTTTTTATTTTAAATGGATTTTATTACTAAAGTTCATTAAAATATCAACCTGTTATAAATCTCCTCAAGCTCCGCAGTCACCTTCTACATTCTCAAAAAAAAATGTGCTCATTTACTCCTTCCAAAAAAGTAAGATTATCAAATAATACCTTTGTCACACTCTGTCCTAAACTATAATGTGTGGTCTGAGTGGACAAAGAATAAAAACTCATTTCCACTGTTGCTTCCCTTCTTGGTTTCAGAGGATGTGTTATTTAAACACTTGAAAGCCATTTATCATAAATTCTCTCACAGCAGGGTTGTGTTTACTTCCCCTTTTCCTTTTTATTTGCTGTTATCTTTTTAACTTTTAAAAATTAATTTATTTTTTATTGAAGGATAATTGCTTTACAGAATTTTGGTGTTTTCTGTCAAACCTCAACATGAATCAGCCATAGGTACACATATATCCCCTCCCTTCTGAACCTCCCTCCCGTCTCCCTCCCCACCCCACCCCTCTAGATTGATACAGAGACCCTGTCTGAATTTCCTGAGACATACAGCAAATTCCCATTGGCTGTCTATTTTCCATATGGTAATGTAAGTTTCCATGTTACTCTTTCCATACATCTCATCCTCTCCTCCCCTCTCCCCTTGTCCATAAGTCTTTTCTATATGTCTGTTTCTCCATTGTTGCCCTGTACATAAATTCTTCAGTACCATTTTTCTAAATTTCATACATAAAGTTTATTTCTAGGGCTTCTCAGGTGGTGCTAATCATAAAGAACCAACCTATCAATACAGGAGATGTAAGAGACATGGATTTGATCTCTGGGATAGAAAGATCCCCTGGAGGAAGGCATGGCAACCCACTCCAGTATTCTTTCCTGGAGAATCCCGTGGACAGAGGAGCATGGCAGTTTACAGTCTATAGGGTCACGCAGAATTGGACACGGACTGAAGCAATTTAGCACACCTGCACAAAGTCTGTTTCTAATTTCCTTGGTTTTGTTGAAAAGGAAAAAAATGGAATGATAGTTTTTTAAAATCTGTTTTTTTTTCCTTTACAAGGAAAGAAAAGATTTGATAAAAGAGATTTTTTACATAAAGTCACCTCCTTCTAAAAAGTATGAGTAGCATAAAAATGAAAGTCACTCAGTCATGTCCGATTCTTTGTGACCCCATGGACTGTAGCCTGCCAGTCTCCTCTGTCCAAGGAAATTCTCCATGCAGGAATACTGGAGTGGGTAGCCTTTCCCTTCTCCAGGGGATTTTCTGGACCCAGGGACTGAACCCAGGTCTCCCACATTGCAGGCAGATTCTTTACCATCTCAGCCACCATAGTGGCCAATCAAATATATGTCTTATCCAGTTGGTAACTCAGATGAGTCAAATGCTTTCAATCTAAATTGTTGAGGAAAAACTGAACAATAACTTAAAGGGAAGTTCAGGCTATTTTTTTCTCTGGTTCATCAAAAGGATTTTCTCTCAGTTCAGTTCAGTCGCTCAGTCGAGTCCGACTCTTTGCGTCCCCTTGAACCGCAGCACACCAGGCCTCCCTGTCCATCACCAACTCCCAGAGTCCACCCAAACCCATGTCCATGGAGTCAGTGATGCCATCCAGCCATCTCATCCTTTGTTGTACCCTTCACCTCCTGCCCTCAATCTTAGTTGAGTATAATTTGGAAAAGTTCCTGGGAAAATTATTTATGGTAGCATCTAGAAAAGAAATGATGAACTTTCAATAAGCTTCTTTCATAGACTGAAGAATCTGTGTTTTCTCCTCCAACCATCTTTTTAATTTCCCCTAAACAATGATATGTCAAGGCATAGTCAAGACTATGGTTTTTCCAGTGGTCATGTATGGATATGAGAGTTGGGCTGTGAAGAAAGCTGAGCACCAAAGTATTGATGCTTTTGAACTGTGGTGTTGGAGAAGACTCTTGAGAGTCCCTTGGACAGCAAGGAGATCCAACCAGTCCATCCTAAAGGAGATCAGTCCTGGGTGTTCATTGGAAGGACTGATGCTGAAGCTGAAACTCCAATACTTTGGCCACCTCATGCGAAGATTGACTCACTGGAAAAGACCCTGATGCTGGGAGGGATTGGGGGCAGGAGGAGAAAGGGACGACAGAGGATGAGATGGCTGGATAGCATCACCGACTCGATGGACATGAGTTTGAGTAAACTCTGGGAGTTGGTGATGGACAGGGAGGCCTGGTGTGCTGCGATTCATGGGGTCGCAAAGAGTCGGACACGACCGAGCGACTGAACTGAACTGAACTGAAACAATGATAATTCATAAAATAGGAAATAAGGGAGTCTTTATATCCTGTAAATCTTTTTTTTTTTTTTTCTTTTTTTTTTTTTTATAGTTTAATGTATTTTAATAGCAAACTTACAGGAACAGCACAGAAGACAGACAACATTAAAAACATGTACTTGCATGTAGGACAACTCAGTTAGAAAAGTATAGTGAATGGATGGAATCTACTGTATGATAAAAATGCTACAAACACCATTTAGTTGCAGTCAATAAGAAATTTACTTGTTTTAAAAAAATCCAAATGCTGGCATTGTCCAGAAAAATTTAACAGGTTTATTTATAATTGTTATAAAGTTGAACTGCTGAAACTTGTTCACTGAAACATTTTGACTTTCATTAATGCTTTATGTCCCCGCATTTATATTAAAAATTCACACACAAATGAAAATGGAAAAACTGCCAATACCTGATTTCTGTCCCCTATTTTTCCACTTGCAATCATATACTTAGGTACCTTTTGACCCCATGGAAAAAAAATATCTAACGTTCAGAACTACCAATAACAGGAAGAAGAGAATTTTTTTTTTTTTTTTTTTAAAGAATGAAATGTTTCCCATCATAGTGGATTCTTAAGCACGTTCTCCACGTATGCGGCGTGCTAGCTGGATGTCTTTTGGCATAATTGTTACACGTTTGGCATGGATAGCACACAGGTTGGTGTCTTCAAAAAGGCCAACCAGATAGGCCTCACTTGCCTCCTGCAAAGCACCGATAGCTGCGCTCTGGAAGCGCAGGTCTGTTTTGAAGTCCTGAGCAATTTCCCGCACCAGACGCTGGAAGGGAAGTTTGCGGATCAGAAGTTCAGTGGACTTCTGATAACGTCTAATTTCACGGAGTGCCACAGTACCAGGCCTGTAACGATGAGGTTTCTTCACCCCTCCAGTAGAGGGCGCACTCTTGCGAGCGGCTTTTGTAGCGAGTTGCTTCCTCGGTGCTTTACCACCGGTGGATTTGCGGGCAGTCTGCTTTGTACGAGCCATGGTATAGAGACCTCCTTATTTACCTCCATTTCTGGGCCAAAAAGTTTTGGGGCCAAGCCGGAGGGACCCTGGGTCCCCTCCCGGCACGGCCGGGGCCCGGCCCGGGGCTGACGGCAAGCGGGGCTCGGTTCCGGGGAAGCGGGCAGACGGGGAAACTTACCCCCCTTTATATCCTGTAAATCTTGAGTAGACACCAAAGACAGTTTTTATAAAGATTGTATTTTATTAGATCAGATCAATCAGACCAATTTGGCAGTTAAAACACACACACACACACACACACACACACACACACACACACACAGAAAGAAGATAATCATATTTCTCTACCAATAACATTTTTGCTTTCAGTTTTTTATTTTTTCCTAAGGACTTTTTTGCATAAGGACTTTAGTTTTTCTCAGTAAATGTTTAATATAGTAACACTGATATATTAACAGATTTATTTTAATTTCTAGGTGTTTGTTTTTCTGCTCATGGCCCTTTCACCAAGAGACCTTTATGCTGAAACATTCTGATGAATATTATCATCTTTGAGGACCAAATAGATTTTCAAAATTCAAAGCAGAGGGAATAATCTTAAAATTAGAAGATTTTAACTATCAAGAGTATTTTAAATCACAATAGCCTAAGCCTTGAAGAAGGCAAAGAGTAGCACATGTCCCACAATCATTAAGTTAACAAGAGGGTTGAAACAGGAAAAGAACAGTAGAATTTTAGTTCTAACCACTAACTGGCTGTATTTTCACTTGAAAAGTGTCCCCCCACCGCCCCCAGTGGTATAGCAAAAGATGTTTGAAAGCTGTAAAAGGTGGAGAAATGGTGCTAAAAGAGAAATGATATATTGGGTTTCTTTTTTACTGAATAAATCTATAACAAAAACCAATTCTTATTTCTGTTCTGAAGGCCAACTTCATCTATTCACTATATGGATAGCAAATGGTTGCATTTATAACATCCTATTTGCATGCTGTAAAATTGAATTGTGTCAAAACCCAGCTTGATAAATTAATAGTTTTGGTTAAACTGACCAATGAAATCACTCTGTGTAACTGGAATCTCTTTCCAAGCACAAGTGTTTGATTTAATTTTAAAAGATTTACTTGGAACTATTTGAAAATGCTCTAACTATGGATGACTTAAGTATGTTATAAATGAGAATTGGGAGAATAACTGGATGTATGAAATTGCACAATATAATTTTCAATGACTTCTGCTTTGTGAGTCCCTAAAAGCTGAGTTTTATGTGAGAGTAGGACCCTGAACATAAGAGAGAATATTTCCCTTCTGATCCCTTGCTTTCTCTCTGAACAACTGTGAAGAGAAAACAACCTGCCTACCATTAATATTGACCAGAGACTTAATTCTTTCATAGGATAAGATCTCTAATTCCTATGAACTATTTTAAGTCCTCTCAATGTGATGAAATTATAAATGCTCTTCACCATTAGGTTGACTATTAATCAAAGAAAAGAAAGTGAAGTCACTCAGTCATGTCTGACTCTTTGTGACCCCATAGACTGTAGCCTACCAGGCTCTTCCATCCATGGGATTTTCTAGGCAAGAGTACTGGAGTAGGTTGCCATTTCCTTCTCCAGGGAATCTTCCCAACCCAGGGATAGAACCCAGGTCTCCCACATTGCAGGCAGACACTTTACCGTCTGAGTCACCAGGGAAGCTAGTTAATCAAGTACTGTTCTAATTTTCCTTAGAACCATTTTGCTAGAAAATATATATAACTCCACCAATGGTTTCCCAAGTAATAAAACATAAACATAGAATGTACTTAAGATATTCTAACCTGTACTATCTCAGAAAGAGCTGCATGAAAGTGAAGTGTTAGAATCCATTTTTATATTATATACAATTTCATAATTTAGTTTAGCTCTATAAGTTGACATCTAAATTATATGAAAGATATGAAATATTTGCAAGATGCTAAAATTTTTGGCCAAGTGGTAGAGGCATACTTAGAAAATTAGGCTCAACTTGCTTCAGATGTTTTCCAAATTAATAATTGAGCTTGATTTTTCAAGCATGTAATTGTGACTTAATAAACTCTGCACCATTCTATTCATAGTACTCAGCCTTCTGAAAGAGTTAAAAATGCTTCCAAAGTTAATTTGCTCAAAAGTTATAGCTTATGCCTTGGGAAAAATCTCAATTATAATGTGTCCCAGTGACTATGTTATGTATTGCCAGAACCAATTATGGGTAGTTAAGTTCCCTGTCTTTTCCCCAAAAGGCTGTATTAAAAGGAAACTATGAGAAAAACTATCAATAAATCAGAAATTGCTTTTTTACAAAGAAGAAAAAATGATAATTGACCTATTTTCAGTTTCCAATGAAATAAAATCATTTTGTCATTCTTAAAACAACTTACTGATTCTTGTAATTGAAACGTATATGAATATCTGTTTTGTTGAGAATTTATATGATGCCTGTTACAAGATGAAAAAAACAGGGTGTAAAAGATTCCATGCTGATTGCACATTTCATTGTAGAGGGGCACCACAGTAAACTGCAGCTAATGTTGTCATTCCAAGGATACAGTTGTCAGATGCCATTATGTTTTAAAAAATGAACTATAGTCGATTTACAGTATTGTGTTAGTTTCAGGTATTTGTAGCAAGGTGCTTCAGTTATATGTATTTGTTTTTTTCAGATTAACTTTCATTTTACATTATTACATATAGTGAATATATTTCCCTGTGTTATACCATAAATCTTTATTGCTTATCTGTTACATGTATAGTAGTAGTTTGTATCTGTTAATCACATATTCCTAGTTTATCGCTCTCTTCCCTTTTTTTATCCTTTGGTAACCAAAAGTTGGTTTTATATGTCTGTGAGTCTATTTCTGCTTTGTATATAGATTTATCTGTATTTTATTTATATTATTTTTTAGATTCCATATGCAAGTGATATAGTATTTGTCTCTCTGTCTGACTTATTTCATTTAGCAAGATATTCTCTAAATATATCCTTGTTGCTGCAAATGGCCGTACTTCATTTTCTTATGGCTGAGTAATAATCCATTGTATACATACCACATCTTCTAAAACCAGTTGTCTGTTGATGAGCACTTGGAATGGTTAAGTGTCTTGGTTACTATAAATAGTGCTGCTATGAACATAACGGTGCATATATCTTTTCAAATTTGGGTTTTTGCTGTTTTGGGACAGACAGGAGTGGAATTGCTAAATCATATGATGTGCTGTGATGGGCTTCTGTTGTGGCTCAGCTGGTAAAGAATCCACCTGCAATGAGGGAGACCTGGGTTCAATCCCTGGGTTGGGACGATCCCCTGGAGAAGGGGAAGGCTACCCACTCCAGTATTCTGGCCTGGAGAATTCCATGGGCTGTATATAGTCCATGGGGTCGCAAAGAGTCAGACACAACTGAGCGACTTTAAGAAGAAGAAGAATTATGTGCTGTGGTTAGTCACTCAGTCATGTCTGACTCTTTGCGATCCCATGGACTGTAGTCCACCAGGCTTCTCTGTCCATGGGGATTCTCCAGGCAAGAATCCTGGAGCAGGTTGCCATGGGCTCCTCCAGGGGATCGTCCCAACCCAGGGATCTAACCCAGGTCTCCCACATTGCAGGTGGATTCTTTACTGTTTGAGCCATCAGGGAAATCCAAGAATACTGGAGTGGGTAGCCTATCCCTTCTCCAGGGGATCTTCCCAACTGAGAAATTGAACCGGGGTCTCCTGCATTGCAGGTGGATTCTTTACCAGCTGAGGTACCAGGGAAGCCCATGATAGTAGCTCTATTTTTAATTTTTAAGGAACCTCCATACTGTTTTGCATCAGTTTACATTCCCACCAACAGTGTGAGGGGGTTCCCTCTTCCCTACACCCTTTCCAGCATTTATTGTTTGTAGACTCTTTTCTAATTGGGATATAGTTGCTTTGTAATGTTATGTTAGTTTTTGTTGTACAGTGAAGTGAATCAGCAATATGTATACACATATCCCCTCCCTCCTGAACCTCGGTCCCACCCAACGCCTCCCGCCCAACCACCCCACCCATCTAGGCAGCCTCGGAGCCCCGAGCCGAGGCTCTGTACTATTCAGCACGCTCCCGAGAGTCTTCTGTCTTACACACGGTGGGATGCATTTGTCAGTCCCATCTCCCAGTTCACCCCACTTCCTGCTGTCCACACGTCGTTCCCTACGTCTGTGTCTCTGTTCCTGTTTGGCAAATAGTTTCATCTCTACCATTTTTCTAGATTGCACATATATGTGTTAATATATCATATTTGTTTTTCTCTTTCTAGCTTACTTCACTCTGTATGACAGACACTAGGTCCATTCTACATCTGTACAAATGGCCCAGTTTTGTTCCTTTCTAGGACTGAGTAATAGTCCATTGTATGTATATACTACATCTTACTTATCCACTCATCTGTTAGGGGATATTTAGGTTGCTTCCATGTGCTGGCTGCTGCAGCACATATGCTGCAATGAACATTGGGGTACATGCATCTTTTTTTTTTTTTTGTATTTTATTTATTTATTTATTTTTCTCCTTCCAAGGTTTGTTTTTTTTTTTTGTGAGAAGATTTTTTTTTTTTTTTGTCATACATTGATATGAATCAGCCATAGATTTACACGTATCTTTTTGAATTACGGTTTTCTCAGGGTATATGCCCAGGAGTGGGATTACTGGGTCATACTGATAGTTCCGTTTTTAGTTTTTTTTTTTTTAAATTTTTTTATTAGTTGGAGGCTAATTACTTCACAACATTTCAGTGGGTTTTGTCATACATTGATATGAATCAGCCATAGATTTACACTTATTCCCCATCCCGATCCCCCCTCCCACCATTCTGCTTAGTGGCTGTATCAATTTACATTCCCACCAACAATATAAAAGGGCTCCCCTTTTCTCCACACACTTTCCAGCATTTGTTGTCTGTAGAATTTTTGATGGCTATTCTGACCAGTGTAAAGTGATACCTCATTATAGTTTTGACTTGCATTTCTGTAATAATTTAGTGATGTTGAGCATTTTTGCATGTGTTTGTTGGCCATCTGTATATTTCCTTTGGAGAAATGTTAGATCTTCTGCCCACTTTTTAATTGTGTTGTTTGTTCTTTTGATATTGAGCATTATGAGCTGTTCATATATTTTGGAGATTAATTCCTTGTCTATTGCTTCATTTGCAAATATTTTCTCTCATTCTGAGTGTTGTCTTTTTGTTCTGTTTATAGTTTTCTTTGCTGTGCAAAAATGTTCAAGTTTAATTAGAATCCAAGCTGCTGGATTATTTGTAGACTTTTTAATGATAGTCGTTCTGACTGGTGTGAGGTGATACCTCATTGTGGTTTTGATTTTGGAATACTTTGAGAAGGAGAAGTATAAGTTTTTCTTTGTATGTTTTGGTAGAATTCTCCAGGGAAGCCATATTTCCTGGACTTTTGGTTACAGGGAGTTTTCTTTCAAATTCTGTTTCACTTCTAGTGATTATCTATTGATAATCTTTCTTTTAGCATTTTTATTGCCTCCTTTTTGAACTCAAGGTCGAATAGACTTGGGGGGCCCGTTTTATTATTTGTTCTTTCAGGGGATTTCTCTTCTTCTTTTAGTTGAGAGTAGTTCCTCTGTTTTTTTACTTACCTATCTTTACCTGTCTTTCTCTGTCCCTATGAATTTGGGAGAAACAGGTGTCTATTGTGGCCTTAAAGGAGTATTTTTTGTGGGAGCATCCTTATGTATACTGTGTAGGTCCAACATATCTGCTGCAAGGGCTTTTTGGATACAAGTGCCAGCCACATCTTTGCTCAGCGTGCTGGCCATTTCCCTTGAGATAGATGTGACCGAGGTGATATTGTGGCCTGCAGTGGATGTGGGGCAGGGCCTCCCCTTTGCTCTGTGGTTATCACAGCCCTTGGGGACAGGGTCTTAGCTCCCAGTGTTGGAATGGAGGCCCTGAGGGTCAGGTTTGATCAGGTGCCATTGCCCTTGAGTGTGCCCTCTGTCTGGAGGGAGGGAGGTAAAATGAAGCAAGTGAGATCCCATGTTCACAAAGAACCTATGTGCCACCCACACAGGCATCTGTGGTTCTGTCCAGAAGCAGCTCAAGATCTTGTCCTTTTTTCCGTTGTGTTCATCTCAGATCTGGTGTTGGGCTGTGCTGTGAAGTGAGCTGGTTCTGGGGCCTGGTGCATTGGGTTGCAGAAACTGGGGAGGTTATGTTGTCCCCTGGAACCTGAGCTGCCTTTGTGGAATTGGAACTGTATGCTGTGAAGAGACCAACTACCCAGCAGTGAAGAAAGTTTCAGCATCACACATTTGAAAGCAGCAGATGAGAAATAATGGAAACTTTTCTTCTTTATACATAAGGTGTTGAGACTCCTCTAAGCACCTGTTACGCAGGTGATAAAACCACAATTAGCCACAGAAGCAGCAAAAATTACAAGTGTTCTTAGAAGCTTTCAAATTAAAGCAATAAAAGCTTTATACTTTATATACTAAAACTGAATTCAGACAATATTTTCACATCTTTTGTTGCAGATGAAATAGCTGTTTTTTTCCATTAATATTACTGACTGCTATTAGAAAGAAAGACTAGAATATTATCAATTATTGGATTATTTAGTTTCTATTTCTTTTCCTGTATGTGTAAACCGGTTTTTACCAACTTTTAACAGTCACTTTAAACAAATATTTATAACAGTGGTTAAGTATAATGCTGCTTGAAGCCTCGAGATTTTGTCTCTTAGATGTGTCTGGAAGACTCTTACTGACTCTCAAAGCTGATTATTTCTGGGAAACTTATCCTTTGGGCATCTCAACTGCCCTGCTGTTTGTTCTTTTCTTGCTGTATACTAATTTCATCATCTCTGTTGAAGATAGGGGCCCTTATAAGGTAGTAAAGATTCTCAGAAGATTTAATGGGCACATCTTTTTTTTTTTTTTGCTCTGTTTTGTAAACACCAAATGACATTAACATTATATTAGAAATTCTGAGATTTAAGGAAACTATCAGTGTTTGAAGCACTGTGTGATGTCCTAATAATTTTTTTCATTATATAACCTAAAAATTTTTAAAAAACAAAATATATGTTCAGTTCTTATTTGGCAAAAGTGATTTTAAAGTTCCCATGATATAGATCAAACTTTCAGACAGATTTAAAAACTTAATTCCAGGCAGTGTAGAGGAAGACTATAAAATAAAATGTTCTTTGTTTACTACTAATGGATGGTCTACTTTTTTTGTATTTTGGGAGGCATTTTCCTTTATCTAAATGTACATATGTTCTTATCCTGTAAAGAACAAAAACATAGTTTGTGGTTAATTTCTCCATGTCTATCAAAATTAGCATGAGTTAATCAAAGAATTAGTTTATGTAGCACCTTCACCTATGACGAACAGCCTGTAAGTTTGTTGATCCAAAACAGTTAAGCATTAAAACCCCAGGTCATTTCATCTCAGGAACTATAGTAGCAGGTTTTGACTCATGAAGAATCGTTTTAGCAACTTCAATCTAATGGAAAATCTACTTTCTCGCAAAGAAAAGAGAATACTGAACTTTTATTATCACCACAAAAGTAGGAAGCAGTGAAAAGGTAACACACAGAGAAAACCTGAGATGGATAGAATCAAAATCTCTATGCAAAGTATTAGCAAATTAAAATCCAACATTATATAAAAATGGCAACATGCCAAGACCAAGTATCCCAGGATAGCTAGGTTGGTTTAACATTTGAAAATCAATGTAATTCACTACATTAAAAGAATAAAGAAAGAAATATATATGATCATCTCAAGGATACAGATAAATTATTTGATAAAATTTAATATTCATTATAAGAGAAAAAATTCTGAGCAAATTCAGTATAAAAGGAAACAATTCAGTAGACAATTGGAACAAAAAAATCATCAACCAACATCACCTTTAATGGTGAAATAGTAAAAAGCTTTCCATTCAGACTGGGAACAAGACAAGAATGCTTCCAGTTTTCATTGTATCAGAGATCCTTGAAAATACAGTGAAGCAAGAAATTTTTTAAATGTAAGGGTTAGAAGAGAAGAAATGAAACTGCCATCATTGAAGGTATTATGACTGTGTTATGTAGAAAATCCAAAATATTCATTAGCCTTGTATCTCTTATTGTGATAATTATAAAGCTACAAGATATTGTTCAGTATTATTATCCATCAGTATACATAATGGATCGTACTTAACTATTGCAGCCAATTATAATGGATTAAGGGATCCCTTATATAGAAGATTTCATTAACCAGACTTATTTCTGCTTTGAAGTACAAAATGTTTTGAAAACCTTATGACAGCAAATTTAATCTTTACTACATTTTTAGGAAGAGGATGCTACTAACTTTGTAAGTAACTTTTTAAAAGCAGAGGAAGTTAGGCACCGAGCCAGGTCATGATTTGCAATAGTTAGTCTGACATAGTTTACTGAACAGCATAAAACCATTTCAGTAATTTGTAATGAGAAATGCAAAAAGGGGAAAACTTTTCACCTCCTCAGTTATTAAAAGCAAGACTCCAAATGGAACTGGAACCCAGCAAGGTGACATGGTGATGCACCCTGAAACACTTTCATAAATTTAAATGTGAACTGAGCAGAGCTTAGTTTGCATGTTTTGGATTAGACTCCAAATGCTTTTTTAAAGGCTTTATATCCCTGCTGGCTCAGTGGTAAAGAATCCGTCTGCCAATGCAGGAGACATGGGTTCATTCCCTGGTCCAGGAGGATTCCACATGCTGTGGAGCAACTTAAGTCCATGTGCCACAACTCTTGAGCCTGTGCTGTGGAGTCCAGGAGCCACAGCTATTGAACCCATGTGCCGCAACTACCGAAGGCCACAGGCCTAGAGCCTGTTCTTGGCCTCGGGAGAAGCCACTGCAATGAGAAGCCAGCAGACCACAACTAGGGAACAGCCCCTGCTTGCTTCAGCTGGAGAAAAAGCCAGTGTAGCAATGAAGACTCACCACAGCCAAAAATAAATACATAAAATTATAAAAATAAAAAAGTTGTACAAAAATTTTTTTCAGTAAAACTGAGTAGTTCATTTCTTTGACAAAATTCAAACTTAGCAGCTACTTGAACCTAATTAGCAGACA
Organism: Cervus elaphus; assembly: GCF_910594005.1. NCBI lineage: Eukaryota > Metazoa > Chordata > Mammalia > Artiodactyla > Cervidae > Cervus > Cervus elaphus. Next base: position 28,485,189 of record NC_057846.1, read on the forward strand.
AGTAAGAACTAGTTTAAACCAAATATCACGCGGAGAGAACGCAAGTCTCTAATACGTAATCAAACAAAACAAAATTGTGATTAAACGGAGTGCCTGGAAGACATTTTTGTTGTTCAGTCACTCAGTCATGTCCAACTTTTTGCAACTCCATGGACTGCAGCACTGCAGGCTTCCCTGTCCTTCACCATCTCCCAGAGCTTGCTCAAACTCATGTCCATTGAGTTGGTGATGCCATCCCACCATCTCATCCTCTGTTGTCCCCTTCTCCTCCTGCCTTCAGTCTTTCCCAGCATCAGGGTCTTTTCTAATGAGTCTGCTCTTTGCATCAGGTGACCGAAGTGTTGGAGCTTCAGCTTTAGCATCAGTCCCTCCAATAAAATATTCAGTATTTATTTCCTTTAGGATTGACTGGTTTGTTCTCCTTGCAATCCAAGGGACTCTCAGGAGTCTTCTCCAATACCACAATTCAAAAGCATTAATTCTTTAGCACTCAGCCTTCTTTATGGTCCAACTCTTACATCCATACCTAACTACTGGAAACACCATAGCTTTGACTATACATAGCTTGTAAACATTTACCTCATCTATAATAAACTCTTTTTCTGAAAGCATTCAAGTATTGAGGAATTAATTTCATTTTTTAGAAAAAATATTCTAAGGGACAATTATAAAATATTAAAATTTTGTATGAAAAAAGGAAAGCATAGTATTATGGTGTTTTTGAATTGAAAATACCCTTCATAATCTGAACTGCTGATCTGGTACACAGAAACAATTTGGGGAACTTTTGCAGCTTATATTATAGACAGAGGTTTGCTACAGGTATCAGGTTTGCCAAGAGATATCAAACATCTTAATGTCTCATTTTAATAAGAAAAAACACAAATACCAAATCAGAGTTATCAGCAAAACCTTGGAAAGGCTCGCTCATACAACTCACAAATGACAAAGAATACATTAAAAATTTCAACTGGATTAGTTATAAGATGTATAGAAAAGAAATAAAATACCATTAGGAGCATAAAATTGGTGGAAAAATAATAAATATAATATCCATTTTAAAGGTGAGGCTTCTGGCAAACTGTTAGTATAGACTTTTCATTTGACAACTTGTTAATGAACTAGTAAAAGTCCTAATAATTTTTGTGAGGCACTTGTATATTTAGAAATATATACCATGGAAATGGTTAAAGTATTAGAAAAATGTTTCAATATAGAAATATTCCCCAAAGATTACTAAAAATTATATAATTTTTCAGTTGCTTGAAAGTATGAGTTGTTAGTTAAATAGACTGTTTCCTTGCAATGGAATAGTATTCAATTAAGACATATGTTATATATTATTGCAGAGATTTATTTTGCTACAGAAATACTTGATTCAAATGTATAGAAAGAATAAATATATTATGAATTTATTTTATGCTATTCTGCATAGTATTCACATATTACAGGGATTGCTTCTTGGTGCCAGTTTTGTAAATACTTAATTCCTTCTTCCTATGTACTACTGTCTTTCATTTGGGTTTTTCTGAAATATAAATTATTCATCCTTTTCCCAATTAATTTTACATGTTCTATTATATACCAAATTATTGCATATAAACAGTTTCTAGACTTACTTATATTCATTGTGTATTTTGGAGTAAAGAACATCAGGAGATGAAAGTCTTCCTTCATTGTTTTCATTAAAAAGTAATTTTGAATGATTTGTAGTTTTTATTCTTCCAGGTAACTTTATGATTAGTTCAGGAAGGTTTATGTAAAACAAAATATATAAACAAACCCTTTCATTTCTAATCTAATTAGAAAAGCATTATTGAGTATTGGCTTCTTTACAGTATTTAATCTCTTCATCTAACTATGTAGAATACTCTCAATAATCAGTCCCTCTTTGACTAAATTTTGTGACTTTTCATATGTTTCCTATAATTTTTCTGACAGTTTTGCAATTTTTAAATGTTTAATTCTTCTGCTATTGTGAATGGAATATTTTACTTAACATTTTAAATTCATCATTATAGGTAGCATATGTGGCTTTATCATGAAAAAATGAACAGCAAGACATACCTTTTTTTGGTAGAGCTAAAGGGAGGTATTTTGGTAATTTAGGTAAATATGTTCATTTTGTGGAGAAGAAAATGGAAACCCACTCCAGTATTCTTGCCTGGGGATTCCCATGGACAGAGAAGCCTTGCGAGCTACAGTCCATGGGGTCACAAAGAGTCAGACATGACTGAAGTGACTTAGCACATGTTTGTTTTGAAAATGAAGAATCAAATTCTATGAAGTTATTTCCCCCTAGTCACATACAGCCTATTGCCTAATATCAGTCAGTAGATAATAAATATTTGCCCCATGCTACCGCTGCTACTGCTAAGTCGCTTCAGTCGTGTCCGACTCTGTGCGACCCCATAGACGGCAGCCCATCGGGCTCCCCCATCCCTGGGATTCTCCAGGCAAGAACACTGGAGTGGGTTGCCATTTCCTGCTCCAATGCATGAAAGTGAAAAGTGAAAGTGAAGTCGCTCAGTCGTGTCCGACTCTTAGCGACCCCGTGGACCCCAGCCTACCAGGCTCTTCTGTCCATGGGATTTTCCAGGCAAGAGTGCTGGAGTGGGGTGCCGTTGCCTTCTCCATTTGCCCCGTAACTTTTTATAAAATAAACATAATCAATTAATGCATAACTCATACTCATGCTCAGTCACTCTAGTTCCTAATTTAAGGAAAGAAACCCATATTCATCATATACATTTCCATCCAAGTGTTGTCAGTAATTTTTTAGAAATCCTTGGTAATCAAGATATTCTTAAGGTATTTATATTTTAGTTAGTCTGAGGCTGTTATAAAAATGTGAAGAATCATCACTGCATCAATTTCTGGAAAAGAGAGAGATACATGACCAGAGAGCAGAGAACAAAATGCCCTAAAAGGCCACACATCCATTCCACCTGCTGGGAGGCCGTCACTCTGTCGGATGAGCTGCAGGCTTGTGTCATAATGAAACATTCCAGTGCCTCCCAGGACCTTAAGCCACAGACATCTTTTTCATCAGCTTTGCATGGAATTTCAAATAGACCGTTGCAAGACAAATTGTTCAAGCCTTTGTATTTCCTTTTTATTGTTAATGTGGTTGTTACATTTACAGGGAAAATGACCTTGCATGTAACATAAAGTACTTTTGTTACTTTCAACTAATGTTTTATTTGTTTTGAAGGCAATTTATACTAAATTGAATATAGAGAGCCTAGAGTGCAATTGGAAATATCATTCTGTCCAATTGCCAATTAATCAGGAGTTAAAAGCACTTGAGCAGAGAATTGGCCAAACCCTCCAGTAAGGGGGAAGAGGAGACCTTCTTTATCATATAAATGAAGACATTTCCCATTAAAGAAAAAAAACTCAGAAAATGAAAGGCATTATTGTCACATTACCCAGATCATTTAATTTTGTTTTCTCCTCTCTTATAAAATTTGTCACTAAACAAGTAGATGACTTTGGATGTCTGTGCACTGCTGCTGGTACCTTAACTCCCAGCATGATTTAGAGATCCTTCCTTTGATGCTTTGACAACTCAAGCAGATTCTAGCACCTCTCCTCAGTAATAGACATTTGCATTTTTGTCTTCTTACTTATATGGGCTTAAATTTAGCAGGGTTGTTATTTCCAAGTTCAAGGAGAATCGTCTCTGTCAGCATGTGATCTTGTATTTGCATAGAAATAAGTTGATTCTGACAGTTGTTCACAAGCACTACAAAAACTTCAAGTAAAGTGAGATGTCATCTTAAACTCTGGGATGAAGGTAGCCACAATCTTTTTATAATTCCAAATATAATTCCTCTTTTGCCTGGAATAGCTCATGTCTGGTCTGCCATTTAAATTGTCCTTGTATCCATCAAGAAGGGAATATCCTTTCAGTGTCATCCAGGCCGGGGAGTGACTTCACTTGTCCCTTGGACACTTGAAGAATTTTGTTGAATTTAAGATTGTTTTGAAAATTTTCCAAAGCAGTGGGATAAAGGTAGATTAACACATGTACCACTGTCCTTCGCTTTCATATCATATGTAGATAATGTTGCTATCTGTCTGCACAAATCTGGTTTAAAAGGCGAGTGAAAGCCCACAGACCCTTGTTTCCTGCTACATACAAATGAAGACTGATTTACTCTGTTGTCACGCAGCGTTCCCTTTCTTTTTCTTCCTTCCACAGTGAGCCGCCAAGTTGTCTGATGTTTCTGGGTTGTGTGGTTCTGTCTGCTACTGTCTTCCCCCAGCTTCTGTGCATCCATTCAGTGTGGGTGCTTATGCAAGCTGACACTGCGTCTTGCCCTGTAGCCTGCTGGGGTTTCTTTCACCCATCCTGTCGAAAGCAATTTCATTTTACCTGTAACACAGCAGCTGTTTGTGTACCCTTTTATCATCCATCCGCCACATATGAACACAGGTTTTATATTTCAAGGGAATAAAAAAGTGACTTTACTGCTAATAGGAAGGCTGTATTCCAGGAATTCATTTGTAGACAATCTACCTGAAATTTACAAATTGTTAGAACCTTGCTTAAAGCTTACAAAATACTACCTGTTATCCTAAATTTTTGCCATCACCATCCACATCATAAACATATAATGCAGCAGTTACTTTTTTTGGACAACACTGAGCAAAGGGATTTACCAGAATCATCTCGTGCAATTTTCTTCCTTGTAAAAATAACATAAACGTTGAGAGAGGAATGAAGAGAAAAATCGTCAGTAGAACATGTAAGTAACTCTCTCCCAGAGTCATAAAAATTAGTGAGCATGGGGGACAAAGTTTTGCAGACTACTCGGTCACCTTTTAGAGTTATTAGAAATAGCAATGAAATGTCTAATGAAACCAAATATTTCATTTTTCTGTACCTGTTTTCTCTTCTCTAAAATGCATGTAATAGTAATTCTAGACTATCTTACCTGTCTCCTGAAAAACCTCTATGCAGGTCAAGAAATAACATTTAGAACCCTTTCTGTAACAACTGATTGTTTCAGGATTGAGAAAGGAGTACAGCAGGCTGTCTGCCGTCACCCTGTTTGTTTAATCCATATGCTGAGCACATCTTGAGAAAAGCTGGGCTGGATAATTTACAAGCTGGAATAAGTGTAATAGGTGGCAGAAACATCAACGACCTTAGATGTGCGGATGATACCGCTCTAATGGCAGAAAGCAAAGAGGAACTAAAGGGCCTCTTGATGAAGGTGAAGGAGGAGGATGAAAGAGCCGGCTTAAAACTATTAAAAAAAAAATAAGATTATGGCATCTTGTCCCATTACTTCATGACAAATTGAGGGAGAAAAGGTGTAAGTAGTGACAGATTTCATTTTCTTGGGCTCTAAGATCATTGTGGATGGTGACTGCAGCCATGAAATCAGAAGACAATTGCTTCTTGGCAGGAAGGCTATAACAAACCTAGGCAGTGTGTTGAACAGCAGAGATGTTGCTTTGCCAACAAAGGTCTGTATAGTCAAGGCTATGGTCTTCCCAGTGGTCATGGGCTGTTGTGAGCACTGAACTGTAATGAAGACAGAGTGCTGAAGAATGGATGCCTTTGAACTGTGGTGTTGGGACTGCTCAGAGTCGCTTGACAGCAAGGAGATCAAACCAGTCAATCTTAAGGGAAATCAACCCTGAATACTCATTGGAAAGACTGATGCTGATGCTGAAATTCCAGTATTTTGGTCATCTGATGTAAACAAATGACTCATTGGAAAAGTCCCTGATGCTGGGAAAGATTGAGGGCAGAGGGAGAAAAGGGCTGTCAGAGGATGAGATGGCTGGATAGTATCACCAATGCAATGGACATGAACTTGGGTGAACTCCAGGAGACGGTGAGGGACAGAGAGGCCTAGCGTGCTGCAGTCCATGGGGTTGCAGAGTTGGACACAACTGGGCAACTGAACAACAAAACCAGTAACATGGTTGAAATATTCTAAGCTTACATTATTGTAATTTATTTTGTTGGAAACAAAGAATGAACCAGATGTGAATGAAGCTGAATAGAGAATTGCTTTAAGAAATAGCAGAATATAGCAGAGCTCTTGAGTTTGCTTACAAATCCCAGCTCTGCTGACAGTATCAAACATTTTGGTAACATAAAGAATTAAAATGTGAATATTTATGTGGGAAAAAGGGACAATAATTATATAAAAATTATAAAACATAGAAAACATGTTTAATGAGTAAGATGAATGCTTTATAGTGAACAAAAAGTCATTCCAACAATTTACTGTGATATATACATTTTCTTTATAGCAATAAAAATAGTGTTAGGTATTAATTTCTATGGAACCATTTCTATTCAAATTAATATAAAATATTCTTTAAAGTGATCACTGTAATATTCCTTGCTAACCACCATTTATTTTTTAACTACTTATATATTATTAATCTTTATGATTTGGAAAAATCATTATTGGAGATAACAAGGATGCTGCCATACGTAGATTGATGCATAATCTTTTAAGTTTTCTTTTTTGTGATGTTTTACCCGGTAGATTTAGGTTTCACATTTTGAAATGAAATTAGTTTAAAGAAGATGATTAAGAGAAGTTTCAGTGATTTTGGAAAATCTCAGTCTTTTCCTCTTCAATATTGACTCTTTTGTCTGAAACTCCAGTAATGGAGATATTAGACATTTGACTTTCTGGTGTCTATTGACAGTATACTTTCCCCCTACCCTGCACTGAATTTTGTCTGCTTCCTTCAGATCAATATTTCTGTTCAGTGATTCCCTGTTCAGCCATTTCTTATCTTCTGTTTAATCCGTCTATTGAATCTTCATTTTTTAATCTCAAAAATTAGTTTTCTGGAAGTTAAAATTACATTTCTGGAAATTCTATTTGATTCTTTTCCTATATTCCTGTTCTTTCTTGGTAATCTAATTGCTGCCTCATATGCTACCTTGGGGCTCCCTGGTGGTTCAGGTGGTAAAGAATCTGCCTGCAATGTGGGAGACCTGGGTTCGATCCCTGGTTTGGGAAGATCCCCTGGAGGAGGGCATGGCAACCCACTCCAGGATTCTTGCCTGGAGAATCCCACAGACAGAGGAGCCTGGCGGGCTACAGTCCACAGGGTTGCAAAGAGTCGGACACCACTGAGTGACTTAGCACATGCTACCTTACATTTCCTTAGTCATTTTATACCTGGTTATTCTACTTGGCAATTGTGTGTTCTCTGACACTTTCGTCCTCAAAATCCCTTTGTGGGCCTGGTCAGTTGTTTACTGTCTGTGCTGGTGATCCCTCTTAGCGCCTTGCCCCCTGTGTTCTTGGTGATAGCTGTGTGAAGTCATATCTGCTTTTTCTCCATCTGCGTGACTAATGAGTAGTTATATTGGAAATGTTCTCTGCCAGAGAAGTTTTACATCTGCTTTTGCTAGAAGTTGGCATCCTTCAAATTGGAATATTTGAAGGAGGAAAATGGCAGCACTTTCTCCTTCTTCGAGTGCCTCAGCACAGTCTGGGCACCCGGGTATAATTCCCAGGCCTAGCTGCTGGGCCAAGGCTCCATGTTTGGGTTGAAACATTGTCAGGCGTGTTCACTGTCAAGCAAGTTTGGTTCTCTAGCTTCCTGTTGCTGACCACTACCAAATCCAGTTTATGTTCATGGTTTGTTTCCTGTTTTATTTTTCTTAAGAAAAAGTGAAGGACAGGGGAAGCTGACATGCTGCAGTCCATGGGATCGCAAAGAGTCAGACATGGCTTAGAGACTGAACAACAACAGAGAAGGTTCGTGTAAGTTTTACTACCAATTATCTGTTTCTAACAACGAGGGTCAGTGAAGGATTTTCTGGTTTTCATTTGTTAGACAGTAGGATCCTTGCATATTACCCACTCATTGGTTTAGATCCTTGAGTGAAACAATGGGCACTGCACCCTCCATGAATGACTGCATTGAAAAGGTATATCCTTCTGCAGGACCTTTCTCGCCTTCTTCTCTCTCTTTGTCCCATCCATCCATGTTTTTCGTGACCAGGATGGTGTAAGTCATAAAGTGTGGAATAGTAGAAACCTGCTTTTGTAATAATCAAAATAAAGCAACAGTTCTATTTGGCCCCATTCCACTGGCTCACCTTTTCTTGTAATTAACTTTTCAAGAGGGCTATGGTATAGATTAGATGTGCTGACCTTGGCATAATATTACAATATCATCTTGTACTTCACACAAGCCAGGTTACCTACCCTAGAATGCATAGGCTATTTATGTTTGGAGTAGAGAAACTCCTGAACTTTCCTTTGAACTATGCCCTGTTTCAGTCCAGAGAGAAGAAACAGCATAGATAAGGCAAAGATTAAGGAATGTTTCTAGATTTCTCACATACCCGTTTGGGAAATTGAACTTAAATTTAATAAGAATGTCATATTGATTTTATGTTCAATCATATACATACTGATTTTATTTTTTCTATTTTTTTTCATTTATTTGTGGCCTCATGACAGTAAAAACAGCCAATAAAATGAAAAAGCAGCCTCACTGAAGATTGCCTAAGAGAAAAGCAATTATCTATAGGCCTCTGTAGAGATTTTCAGAATCCTCCTTCCTCTTTTTAATTTTTCAAAAATTCTAAAGACATTCATTTTGCAACATGCATCGCATCTTGGTAAAAATAAATAGTTTAATAAAAAGATACATAATATATTTCTCTGAGGACTGGTAACAAATGGGATATAAGTTCAATCTAAGTATAAAATAATGAGATGCCTCTCAGAACATGAAGGAAATAAAAAAGAGTATGTATTTTTGTAGTGATTCATAATACAGTGTTGAGTTAGCAAAAAAGTAGAGAGCTAGCATTGAATAAATGTGTGTTCTTTGAAAACAACATCCATGATACAGAAAGAACACATCCTACTTCTTTTCTCAAATAGAATTCTTGTATCTAAACTCTACAGGTGCATCTTTTTAGACAAATCAATATCCCCACTGGAAATCAATCCTGAATATTCATTGGAAGGACTGATGCTAAAGCTGAAACTCCAATAGTTTGGCTACCTGATGCGAAGAACTGACTCATTGGAAAAGACCCTGATGCTGGGAAAGATTGAAGGCAGGAGAAGAAAGGGATGACAGAGGATGAGATGGTTGGATGGCATCACTGACTTAATGGACATGAGTTTGAGTAAACTATGGGAGTTGGCGATGGACAGGGAGGCCTGATGTGCTGCAGTCCATCGGGTTGCAAAGAGTCAGACATGACTGAGCGACTGAACTGAACTGAACTGATATCCCCACTGGACATTTTTCATCATTAGTAACAGGATTTCATATTAATGTCTATAAGACTGAAAGGTACAATTGGGCAAATGTGTTGTTCAGTCACTAAGTCGTGTGCCACCTCTTTGCAACACCATGGACTGCAGCGCACCAGGCTTTCCTGTCCTTCACTTTCTCCTAGAGTTTCCTCAAACTCATGTCTGATGAGTCAGTGGTGCCATCCAACCATCTCATCCTCTGTCTCCCCTTTCTCCTCCTGCCCTCAATCTTTCCCAACATCAGGGTCTTTTCCAGTGAGCTGATTCAAGTGGCTAAAGTATTGAAGCTTCAGCTTCAGCATCAGTCCTTCCAATCAGTACTCATGGTTGGTTTCCTTTAAGGAAGGACTGGTTTGCTCTCCTTGCAGTTCAAGGGACATATAGTTTAATTTCTTTCCCTGGAAAATTTGGTGCTTCCCACCAAGTTTGAATGTCTTCTTCTGTGTAATGCAGTGTACTGTGACATTACAGAGGAATGCTAAGTACCATGGGGAGACTGAAACAAATATGGTGCTGCTAATATCAGCAATGCTGAAGTCCATGTTTATCCTTTTATCTCCGAGGTGTTTACAGTCTGCAGATGTAAATGTACATTTTATCCTATGGGTAGAATTTAATGCTATTGAAATGGATTCTATAAAGTTAGAAAATTATAAAAAGCAGGGCTTGAGAAACTTGAAATTGAGATACTAGATAAAAGATGAACTGGAAAAGGAGACCAGTAAAAGGGGACCAAGATTACTGATGAAACCTCAGAGAATACAGAATCACAGAAGTCAGTGGTCATGTTAAAAGCAGTAAACTGTGTGAAATATTCTAAATTATAAGTCTAATAATGATTGGAGCTTTTGGATAGGATTTGTGGTAGGTAGGCCATTGGTGACACTGACAGGAAGTGCTTTGGTGAACACTGAGGACAAAATCAGACTGGAGTGGGCTTCAGTGTGAGTTGTAGGTGAGAAGGTAGAAGGTGTGCTTGTGCCTTCAACTCTTTTGAGTAGAGTCTCAATTGAAGCAGAAAGCAGGGACATGACAGCAAAGAATGCAGAGTTAAGAAGAGCTTCCAATTTCATTGCAACAGTCAACAAACCTGAGTTAAGTGATTCTGTGGTCCAGGTCCTCTTCCAAGTAATGGGACCACAACACTGCCCAAGACTGAGAAAACCTGGCTTCTCATGGAGCTAACATCCCAGTGGTGGAAGACAGAAAATATTCTCGATAATTAAGTATAATGTCTAATGTATTACCTGGTGATAAATACTAATGAGAAAAATAAAGCAGAAAATCAGAGATGGGCTATATAAAATGACAGGTGAAATTGGAGACAGGTCTCACTGAGAAACAGGGCTTTTGAGTAAAAAAGACCTAAAGGGAACGAGAGAGCTACCTTGTGACTTTTCAAGAAGGGCATCTCAGTGAGAAGGAAATTCATGTACAAAGTCTCGGAAGTGAGAGCGTGTCTGATGCCTTCCACCTACAGAAGTAAAAGCTGCTGTAGCCAAATGAGGAAGAATAAAACTAGAGAAAATCAGACAGATACCAAGGTAGGGAACACACACATTCTAGCATCCCGGGGAGTCACTGTGGAGAATGTGTCATTTACTCTGAGACAGGCAGACACTGGGGAAAGGACAGGCCAAGACTCACGTTTTAACAGGATCCCAGTGACTGTGGTGCTGTGAACACTCTCTGGAGCCAAGGCAGAAGTCAGAAGATCGGTCGGGAGCCTATTTCAATAACTGAGGAGAGGATATGGTGCCAAGATCAGTGCAGTGCCTGCTGGGTTCGTCCTGACTTGTGATAGAATTCTGTGTTTCTTTTTAAGGAAGAGCAGATAGGATTTGCTCATGGAGCAGATGAGGCTTTAGCTGGGAAAGGAGGAGTCGAAGGTGAGCAGAAGTTTTGAACATCAGAAAGGGAAAGAATTGATTGCTATTAAATGAGATGTGGATGGCTGAGAGCAGCAAAGTTCTGAAAGAGAACAGGGAAAGGATGTCCCTTAGACATGCATGTGGAGACACCAGTTAGACTGTTACAGGACATGCAGAACAGACCGGAAGTTCAGGAGAGACATAAGAGCTGCAGGTATAAATGGAGGAGTTATCAAGTTATAGATGAGAAGCAATGAGATTGGATGAAATCTCTTAGGGGATCACCGTACATAGGAAAGGAAAGAGCTCGGTAACTGAGACTAGGGTTACAGACTTAGAGGTTAACACATGAGAAGGAAATAGGAAATGAGTCAATAGGAATAACCAAAAAAGTAAGAAGAAACCTAGGTGATAGGATACCCTGTGAAGGAGGTATGTCAAAAGGGCCAGAAGATCAATTTTTCCAAATGTTGCCACATTAGATAAGATAGAGACCCCCTGAAAAGTTCAGTCAGTGTTAATTAAGTGCAGCAGAAAAAAGTCAACATGGCAAGGAGATGAAGAGAGCCTGAGAAGTCAGGGCTGGGAAGACCTCTTCTAGAGCAGCTGTCAGAGAGTCCTCATGTGGAGTGAAGCCTGAGTGAGGGAAAGGAACCAGGCCTACAAAGATGCGGGAGAAACGCAACTCGGACAGAGGGATGTAAAGAAATGTGGCCAGAATTGGCTTGGCAAACTCAGGGAATGGTAAAAAGCCTTATGGCTAGAGTAGTCTTAGTGGCAACAACCAGGGTAAAGGGAAACACCACCGGAATGGATTGTGTGGATATTATTGACCTGATTTATAACTAGGAATATGTCTCCACTGCAGCGAGAGGCCACTGAAGACTTTTAAGTAGGGAAATAATATGCACAGCAGAGACTCTAAGGGCAAAAAAAGAAGGGAAGGAGTTCCATAGTCTCATTTTTAGAAGGGAATATTGGTTAGTGACAACAAATCCCGATTTGTAAGGAATTTTCCTGGTTTATCCATGTTATCCCAGAAAAATTACTGATATTTTCCACATTGGATGGTAAAGTTTCTGGTCTTTCTAATATCAGTTCATATAGTAGCAAAATTTTCTAAAATATTTGTTAAAACATCATGACACAAAGTATTTTCTTTTCCTTCTATTTTGCAAATGATAGAGAATAATTCTGATGAGAATGACTGAGGCATCACTCCACCCAAATAGCACATGAGGCTTCTTACTGGACTCCTTCCTTGTTTCCACTCCAGGATTTGATGAATTGTATTATTTCACATTAGGTTGAGAATTATGATCCTGTTCTAAACCTGCTTCAAGAAATTATCCAAATGGATTGTAAATCATCTTTTTATTATCCCCCCAGTTGCTGCTGAATTGTTTAGATAGGAAAGAGGTTATCAAACTCTTTTATTAACTTGGACAAAAGTGGAAAAGCAATAAAACGCCCAGAAAATTGCCACACAGGGGCAATAAAGTTGTGATAAAAGTGACTAGGATTTTGTTATTCATATTTGCTGTTTGGCATCCAGTGCTTAGAAAGAGAGAAGGGGGCCTTATTTTATGGTCAATAAATTATTCAAAGCCTTTGGGTTGTAAAGTTAAGGCAGTTGAAATACTAAGTATTCTTTCTGGTCTGTTCTTTCCTGCTTTCCTTCATTACTATGTAGCTAGGCTTTATTTAAAATGGAATCTGAGAAGGAAAAACAAAGCATGAGGCAGCTTACTTCCTCCAGAACAATGAAAGGCAACAAAACTGTAGCATTAAAATGTAAAGTATTTAAAAACCTCAGAAATCCAATCCAACTGAAGTTTTCTAGGAACCAAGCCACATGCTCTCTCTTGGCAGTTTTAAATGTTTTGCTACCGCAGTCAATGCGACATAACTTTTCTTCTGAGTTTTTAATATTTTATTTTTATTGTTACAAAGAGTCTAAAGTATAAACCTCATTGATGTAGGGTCTAAAACACAAGTTATATGGAAATAAACTGTGAACATAATTGTAAACAAAAGGAAAAAAATGTAAATATCCCAGCTTACACATTCAGCAACTAACCCTTGGGTTTTCTTGGAAATGTTTTATTCCCACTTTTGATCTGTGGGCACCACCATTTGGCTTCTTCCCTGTAGGTTTTGTGGTAAGTTAGCATTAAGAAAATCACTGACAGTCCACAGTTCCTTTTGGAGATGTCAACGTGAAGTAGAAATTACTTTCCCGAAACTTTTTTTTTCAATCAGGTCGTTGCCCTCATTAAACAAACAGACAAACAAGCAACCAAATAATCTCAATAATACAGTTATCCACAATGTAAAACCTCTCAGCACATGGTATATTGTACACATGTTATTTCACAGACCAGTCATTCTGTCTTTAGCTTCTACCATGAGCCCCACAATCAACTCTCAGTTCAGAGTCAGGCATTTTGCATAATTCATACTTCTGCTCATTTTATTTCTCTTCTGATGCTTTGTTTTTAAGACCATATTAAGTGCCTTCCTTTCTTTGAAGCTTTCTGTGACTGTGACCCCCTGGGAAGGAGAATCTCTCTCCCTGCCATTTTCCGTGGCACCCAGTTTGAGGGTGGCGGTGCTAAGCTGTTTTGAGCACTCTTCCTGGGTGGGTGGCTTCAGCCTTGTGACGGTGTTAATCCTCAGGGCCACACTGTGTGGAGTAGATGTTGTTTCTGCCTCCTTGCGCTTAAAGCCACTGAGACTCAGAGACAGACAGGGAGCATTCATGAAGTGAAGCACAGCCCTTGGGAGGGACACCCATCATTCACTGCCCGTTTTGACTGGTCCCACACCCATACCATCCCCTGCCCGATAGGGATGGCATGATAGTAGTCCTACCCTCTCATCTTTTATTATGGTTATTTTTCCAGTCACTTCGGTAGGCTCACTTGATGTTTGTGAGTATAAAGAAGGAGGCTCATGTATTTATGTCTGTAATGTTTAAAGTTCTAAATTACCTCAATGTCCAGCCTCAGTTTCACCCCAGGGCCCGGCAGCCAGCTCAGCTGGAGTGGCCCTCATCTCCTGCAGCCTAAAGCGGAAGGGCTGAATTCCACCATCCCTCCCCTCCTGCAGCCCTGTGACCTCTAAGCCTCCGAGGAGGGCTGGCCAAAGGCGAGCCTGGCCCAGGACCAGACCTGCCTGAACCCCCGTGGGGACCTGAGTGATGGGTGGCTTTCTCTCCCTAAAACGTCCCTTTTTATTTATTTATTTATTTATTTATTTATTTTTTTGTGTGTTCCCCATCCTGAACTCCCCTCCCACCTCCCTCCCCACCCCATCCCTCTGGGTCGTCCCAGTGCACCAGCCCTGAGAACCTTGTCTCATGCATCGAACCAATGGATAAGAAAGCTGTGGTATGTATACACAATGGAATATTACTCAGCCATTAAAAAGAATACATTTGAATCAGTTCTAATGAGGTGGATGAAACTGGAGCCTATTATACAGAGTGAAGTAAGCCAGAAAGAAAAACTTCCCTTCTTAAACCAGTTTTCCAGCAATTCTAAATGCCTCCACTTGGGCAGAGGGGAAGGTGGGTGCATGCTCATCTGCAGAACTGGTCTGCTTAGACGCTGTGCTGGGTGATTTGGAGAGGCTAGCCATGGAGAGCATCATCACACTGTCCCCAGGCCATGCTCCCCGCACGCCGGGGTGTACCCTCTTTTTTCAGGTACTCTTGGCTGTATCCTCTTGCCTGGGGGATGCACTTCTGCCTCTGCAGTTACCCTTGGTTCACTATACTGCTAAACTTCCATGTCACTTTCTCATAAGATCAAATCAGGGGAAAAAGTAAAAGTCCTTGGGTTTCAATGTTTCAGGAGGATGTGACTGGGCCTGAGGGTGGCACCGTCCTCAGCTGGACACTGGTAGCAAGCACTGGGCTTTAGTCATCTTTTTATAGTCCTCGGAAAAATTAGGAAATGCGTGCTTGCTTGCTAAATGAATTTTAATGAGATAAAATATGTTTTCTATTGGATCATCATTAATGAAGAAGCTGTATTATCCTTGGGGACCCATAACATAGCAGATGTATAATTTCAGCGATGTGCACTAGTCAATTAAAAATTCACATGCTGCTGTTTCTGATTCATAGGCTCTGGAAATTCATGGTGTATTGGGGTCATTTTCCACCTTTTTTTTCTATTTCTTTCCTTTTGTGTATTTTACCAGTGAGTGTTCACGGGCACTGCTCAAACAATGATTCCATATCTCCATAGATATTAGTCCTTGTGCAACCCAGAGACATATGTAAGACTGCTGTGCCTTTAAAAACTATTTGTTTTTAAACATACAGTTCCATGGACTTGTCACCCCTTTCCCTTGTAACCCAGAAATTCATTCATTTCTTCTGAGCACTTGTGAGTTAGCCAGTGAGGGCACAGTAGTGCATAGGTTTTTGAGCTGATCTCCATCATTACATTTTCCCCCCTTACAATCCATTCTCTCAGAACAGCCAAAATGGGGTTTTAAAAACATAAATCAGAAAATGTCATTTCTATAGTTAAACCCTCAAGCAGCTCTTGAATGCACTAGTCTAGGCTCTGGGCCAACATTTGCCAGGGTCCCTCCTGATCTCTGGTCCATTTAAGGCTCTGCTACGTAAGTTACCATTTGATTACCACTCTGCAGACACCCAGGGCTTTCTACTCTAATACACCACATCTGTGCCTACCACAGGGCCTTTGCATGTGAGGCTCTCCATGTCAGCTGTAAAGTTATCTCCTCAGAGACATAATAATGGATCCACCTTTCAAAAGCTGCTCTCTGCCCACACCTTGGTACCTTCAGTATTTGGTGGCATGGTCTATATTCTACACCAGCAACTATTGATGCGTGACAGTATCTTACTTATTTACAAATAATTTTATGTAAGTGCCTAGAAGTTTCTTCTACACCTACCTTATTTCTAATTCCAAACAAGGGGCTCTGTAGCCACAAAGCCATGGAATCTGCCACTGCACTTGCTTAATAAATCAATGGTGGGTTATTGTCACATGGAAATGATGGGAAGGATCCTTCTACAAGGTTATGCTATGACTCCCCTCCATAATTTCAGAAAATGACATTTTATTTTATGACTAAAATGTTAATCATAGCATGATTAAATGTTACATGATTTCAGTTCTTTTTTCAGTTAAGTAACTTGCAATCTTTTTTTCCCCTTGTAGTTCTTGTTGTTTGCTGTCTTTGTCTTGAGACGTTAAATGCTTCTTTAGTTATTTCTTGAGGATATTACGTGTACATGTTTAAAATATATATATGTTTTAATATATTCCATATATATGTTTTAAAAATTATCTAAACTTTTCATGTATATGTTTTAAAAATTATTTTAGGTATAACTCAATGTATGTTTGAAATATCATTACTTTCCAAAATGCAAAGCAGCATGCTGGAGATCTTTAGTATACATTTAGTGTTATCTGTTATGGCTTATTAAGAATATATTTCCTGAGGGAAGGTGGCAGGAATACTCAAAGACACATTACGTGCCTAGATTATAAAAGCAAAAATAATTTTACTGGTTTCCTCAGGAGGATGTTGCATTTTGAACTCAGTTGCCCTTGGTTATGTACTTTTTTTCTTTATATTGTCTTTAATTTATAGAACATTATTTTCTTCCTCCAAATTCTTTAAATATTTGTAAAGAATTACTCATGAGTAATCCATATCTTCCAATCTAAACATGTTTCTGAATTTCTTTTTGAATACTGGCCTTCATATCTTAGAGAAATGTGTCAAAAGTAAAATATTTTAAAAGCATTGAAATACTTGGTAGCTTTATCTTTAAAAACTGTGTCTGAGAGCTGATGAAAAAAATTCTAAACAGCAAGCAATGCATCATTTCAAACCTCCAGGTAAATTTTCATATGGGCTGTGATATTAGTTAGCTAAGGTTGTGACAACAAGATCCCACAAACAGGATGGCTTAAACAAGAGACTGGTTGTCTCACGGTGCTGGCGTGGACAAGCCCCGAATCAAGACATTGCAGGGTTGGTTCCCCCTGAGGACTGTGAGGGAAGGGTCAGTTGCAAATGTTTGGCTTGTAAATGGCTGTCCCTTACTCCTATCTTGTCACATTATCTTCCCTGTACCTATTTTTAACTCCAAATTTCCCCTTTTACTAAAGACACCAGCTCAGACGGTAAAGAAGCAGCCTGTAATGCCGGAGACCTAGGGTCAATCCCTGGGTCGGGAAGATCCCCTGGAGAAGGAAATGGCAACCCACTCCAGTATTCTTGCCTGGAGAGTTTCATGAACAGAGGAGCCTGGTAGGGTCCATGGGGTCACAAAGAGTCGGACATGATTGAGTGACTAACACACACACCAGTCATCCTGGACTGGAGCCTGCCTGAAGAACCTTGTGTTAACTTGATTAACTCTGTAAATACCCATCTCCAAGTAAGGTCACACTCTGAGTTACTGGGCATTAGGACTTACATGTGAATTTGGGGCTACACGAGTCAACCCATAACATCAGCCTGTTACAAAAATCTATTTTTTAACATCAACTGACTTTCCTTATATTTCTCACATGATTGTGCTGTTGGGTTCACCAAAAGTTTTGTGTAAGTTTTTCCATTAGATGTTATAGAAAATCCTGAATGAACTTCTTGGCCAACCCAGTATTTTAAAAATATCTCAAATTGATTTATACTTTATGTCTTACATAGATGCAGTGTGAAAATAGAAACAAAATTCCTGCTAACACACTGACTTCTTCTATTCGTTCTGCACAAAAAGATCCTTTGTTGAAATAAGAAGCAATCTGACATGAAGGGTTCAGTCAGTGAGAAGCTGTCCTCTTCATTCCCCAGGTCGTCCCACTCCATTACCCTCTATCTGATCCTGTGTTATCTTGTTGGTTTTAATGTAGGAGCTTTCCTATCTACATGAACAATGAAATTTCATTTGCTAACTAAATCTTGTAAAATTCTGCTATCAGTGACATAGTACATGTGTGAAGATTTGGTATCTGAATCCTTTAAAAATCAGTTCGTGGGATTTTTTTGTTTGATTTTGTTGGGTTTTTTGGCTGCTATGCGCAACATGCAGGACCTTAGTTAGTTCCCTGCGTGTTCAGCGCATGCTCAGTCCCGTCAGTCGTGTTCAATTCTTTGCAACCGCATGGCGTGTAACCCGCCAGGCAAGAAGACTGGAGTGGGTTGCCATTTCCTCCTCCAGGAAATCAAATCTACGTCTTCCCAACCCAGGAATCAAATCTACGTCTCTGTATCTCCTCATTGCAGGTGGCTTCTTTACCGCTGAGCTACCAGGGAAGCCCTTGACCAGGAATTAAACTCTTGTCCCTTGCGGTGGAAGCTTGGAGACTTAACCACTGGATTGTCAGGAAAGTCCTGGGTTTTGTTTGGTTTCATTTTTCAATCAAAAATTGAAAAGTTAAATTTATTAGAAGGTAGAGTCAAGAGCAATTGCTATTCGCCAAAGTCATATGACACTCTTTTCATGTTTTAACTCTTTCACAGAAGGGCTTACTGAAAACAATTTAACTTGATTAGCATTGTATTACTTTATGTTTTGTAGATTACATATATTAGTTTATATATAAAATATTTATTCTTTTCTGTAAGTTTCATCCTCCTTCAACATTTTACAATCAGTTTATAGTTTAAGGGCATTATTTTGGTCTCTATTCTCTGTCAGGGAAGCCTGGCAGGCTGCAGTCCATGGGGTCGCAGAGTTGGACACAAATGAGCAACTGAACAACAACAATTCTCTAAGAACCTTCGATGCTTTTTTTAATCTGAATTTAAGTTTTATATTTCCATACTGTATTGCAAGTGACTTAAATTTTATTTCAAAATGAAAAAGATGATATTAATGATGAAAGTTCACCCTACAAATAAAAGGAATTAGTTCAGTTGAGTTTAGTCGGTCAGTCATGTCTGACTCTATAAGACCCCATGGACTGCAGCACGCCAGGCCTCCCTGTCCATCGCTAACTCCCAGAGTTTACTCAAACTCATGTCCATTGGCTCGGTGATGCCATCTAGCCATCTCATCCTCTGTCATCCCCTTCTCCTGTGTTCAATCTTTCAAGCATCAGGGTTTCGTCAAATGAGTCAGTTCTTCACATCAGGTGGCCAAAGTATCGGAGCTTCAGCTTCAGCATCAGTCCTGCCAATGAATATTCAGGACTGATCTCCTTTAGGATGGACTGGTTGGATCTCGTTGCAGTTCAAGGGACTCTCAAGAGTCTTCTCCAACACCACAGTTCAAAAGCATCAATTCTTCAGTGCTCAGCTTTCTTTATAGTCCAACTCTCATATCCAAACATGACCACTGGAAAAACCATAGCTTTGACAAGATGAACCTTTGTTGGCAAAGTAATGTCTCTGCTTTTTAATATGTTGTCTAGGTTGGTCATAGCTTTTCTTCCAAGGAGCAAGTGTCTTTTAATTTCATGGCTGCAGTCACCATCTGCAGTGATTTTGGAGCCCAAAAATATTAAGTTCTCTCACTGTTACCATTGTTTCCCTATCTATTTGCCATGAAGTGATGAGACTGGATGCCATGATCTTAGATTTCAGAATGCTGAGCTTTAAGCCAACTTTTTCACTCTCCTCTTTCACTTTCATTAAGAGGCTCTTTAGTTCTTCTTCACTTTCTGCCATAAGGGTGGTGTCATCTGTATACCTGAGGTCACTGTTATTTCTCCCGAAAATCTTGATTCCATCCTCATCCAGTCTAGCATTTCTCATGATGTATTCTGCATATAAGTTAAATACGCAGGGTGACAATATGCAGCCTTGATGTATTCCTCTTGCTTGTTGTTCCATGTCCAGTTCTAACTGTTGCTTCCTGACCTGCATACAAATTTCTCAAGAGGCAGTCAGGTGGTCAGGTATGCCCATGTCTTTAAGAATTTTCCAGAGTTTGTTGTGATCCACACAGTCAAAGGCTTTGGCATAGTCAATAAAGCAGAAGTAGATGTTCTTCTGGAACTTTCTTGCTTTTTCAATGATCCAGTGGATGTTGGCAATTTGGTCTCTGATTCCTCTGACTTTTCTAATTCCAGCTTGAATATCTGGAAATTCATGGTTCACGTACTGTTGAAGCCTGGCTTGGAGAATTCTGAGCATTTCTTTGTTAGCATGTGAGATGAGTGCAATTGTGTGGTAGTTTGAGCATTCTTTGGCATTGCCTTTCTTTGGGATTGGTATGAAAAGTGACCTTTTCCAGTCCTGTGGCCACTGCTGAATTTTCCAAATTTGCTGGCATATTGAGTGCAGCACTTTCACAGCATCATCTTTTAGGATTTGAAATAGCTCAACCTGAATTCTATCACTTCCACTAGCTTTGTTCATAGTGATGCTTCCTAAGGCCCACTTGACTTCACATTCCAGGATGTCTGGCTCTAGGTGAGTGATCACACCATTGTGATTATCTGGGTTGTGAAGATCTTTTCTGTATAGTTCTTCTGTGTATTCTTGCCACCTCTTCTTAATATCTTCTGCTTCTGTTAGGTTCATACCATTTCTGTCCTTTATTGTGCCCATCTTTGCATGAAATATTCCCTTGGTATCTCTAGTTTTCTTGAAGAGATCTCTAGTCTTTCCTATTCTGTTGTTTTCCTCTATTTCTTTGCATTGATCGCTGAAGAAGGCTTTCCTATCTCTCCTGCTATTCTTTGGAACTCTGCATTCAGATGGGTACATCTTTCCTTTTCTCCTTTGCCTTCTGCTTCTCTTCTATTCACAACTATCTGTAAGAACTCCTCAGACAACCATTTTTCCTTTTTGCATTTCTTTTTCTTGGGGGATGGTCTTAATCCCTGCCTCCTGTACAGTGTTACAAACCTCTATCCATAGTTGTTCAGGCACTCTGTCTAACAGATCTAATCCCTTGAATCTATTTCTCACTTCCACTGTATAATCATAAGGGATTTGATTTAGGCCATACCTGAATGGTCTAGTGGTTTTCCCTACTTTCAATTTAAGTCTGAATTTGGCAATAAGGAATTCATGATCTGAGCCACAGTCAGCTCCTGGTCTTGTTTTTGCTGACTCTGTAGAGCTTCTCCATCTTTTACTGCAAAGAATATAATCAGTCTGATTTTGATATTGACCATCTGGTGATGTCCATGTGTTGTCTTCTCTTGTGTTGTTGGAAGAGGGTGTTTGCTATGACCAGTGCGTTCTCTTGGGAAAACTCTATTAGCCTTTGCCCTGCTTCATTCTGTACTCCAAGGCCAAATTTTCCTGTTACTCCAAGTATTTCTTCTACAACCCAGAGGCAAATACTGTAAATATTTTGATGAATATAATTTCAGATATTATTATCTATTTATCTATCATCTCTCTCTAGCTATACATCCTGAAAATCATAATCACTAAGAATAAACATTTACAACCAGGCTTTTTTTCCCTAACAAAATGCCATGAAAAAGTTTGGATGTCAATAAATATAGAAACATACATATATATATGTGTGTGTGTGTGTATTAGATATATATCTTTATTTTAGTAATTGCTACATATATATATATATAGGTACATATATGTAGGCATATGTATGTACTAGAGGCATATGTCATAATATTAACAATTGAATAATTTAGTTTTTTATTATGTCACTCATGAAATGTATAATAACTATGCAATAATGTATATGATAAAGTATAAGTAATAATAAGAAGATTTCCTTGCCCCACACAACCTTTAAAAATAGATTTTTTTTTTCCATTTGTTTTTATTAGTTGGAGGCTAATTACTTTACATTATTGTAGTGGTTTTTGCCATACATTGACATGAAAACTTGGAAGCAACCAAGTTTCCTTCAATACATAAAAGAAAAAACAACTGTGGTACATTCATGCAATGGAATATTATTCAATGATAAAAATAAATGAGTTCTTAGGTCACAAGAAAATGCAGAGGAACTTTACAGACGTATTGCTAAGCGAATGTCACCAATCTGAAAAGGCTTTGTTTTGTGTGATTCTAACTGTGTGACATTCTGGAAAAGGCAAAACTATGGAGACATTAAAAAGAGCAATGGTTGCCAGAAGGTGTGGGCAGGAGGAGGGATGAATAGGTGGAACAGAGGGGATTTCTAGGGCATTAAAACTATTGTGTTCACTATGCAGTGTGTGACACTGTAATGATGGATATGTTTCTGTGTTCATTGTCAAAACTTCCAGAATGTGAGACACAAAAGAGTGAACCTTAATGTAAACCGTGAACTTTAGTTAATAATAGTGTATCGATATTGGCTAGTCAGTTCTAACAAATATACCATGCTAATGTAAGATGTTAATAATCAGAAAAAACTGGGGGAGAGGTGAAGGGAAGGGACTCATAGGAAATCTCAGTACTTTCTGCTCAGTATTTATGAACCTAGACGCTGTTCTAAATGATAAATCTATGAATGAAAAAAAGTCAAGTGTATCACCCGTGTTTCTGAAACTCTCTGATGTTCCCCTAGATTGCACATTGAAATTTACCCATTCATGAGTCTGGATTTTGAGTTAATAATTCATCTGTTTTCCTTCATGTTTTTGCCAGTATCCTCCAAAATAAAATATGTATTTTTTTCCAGTTTTAAAATTTTCATAAATGTAACCTAATTATATGTATTCATCTAGAATTAGTATTTTTTTCTCAACATGTTCCTGAAATTCATTTATGTTGATTAGCTCATGTTTATTCAATTTCTCTTCTTATAGTAAACCTTTAAATCAATAGATCTAATTTATTTGTTCATCCTGCTGTAGTTGGATATTTGGATCTTTATTTGGATTTTTTTGCTTGTTATTTTCTGCTATAATACACAATGCTGTTATTGATAACCTTAATGCAGGCTTCTTCCTTGTCTGTATGTTGTCAAGTTTTGCATGATTACAAGCAAGTTAGGGTTAGAATATTTGGAAATGAAATGGTTCTTTGAAATAATATATTTCATTGAAGGGTACAAGTAATTAGCATTTTTGTCTTGCTTTTTCTGTTTTATAAATGGTACAAAAGTTACAGAAATGTGATAATAAGCAGTTTATAATTATAAAAATGTGAACATGAGTCAGAAGTGACGAATGTATAAGGTGGTTATCCTACACTGGATTGGGGCAGTTCTCTGCTTATCTTTGGAGATACTTAGAATTCCTGGCACTGCTTCCTAGCCAAAATTAGGATGAGATGCTCTGATTAGTGATTGATGATGTGCTGTGTAAAGTTCAAACCTATCCTTCAGATACCAGGGGCAAGCCTTTTTGCATTATTTCAGGATATATGGAATGATGCCTTAGCCCTTATTTTACCAGTTTTACAGCCTGGCTTGGCTATGTGACCAGTGGGTCAGAAAAGATCTCCTGGGCAACTTTGCCTCACTGCAGCTGAGATTCCCAAGGCTTGTCTCCGAAGAGGAACCACCTCCTGGGTTCCCAAGACAGGCCTCCGGGGGCTGCACCTGAAAATCCCTCTGATCCAGTGCTGTCTGTGCTCACTTTCTCCTCTTCTCCTCTGTCCTGTGTCTTTATTAAAAGCTGCGTGACTCTGTGTGCACTGAGAGGTCCATGTTTGTTCCCAAGTGTTATCAATGACGCATTTCAGCTTTATCTCTAGGAAATTTGTGTTTTCACTACAGACAAATCTATCAATGCTTTTCTGGTTTCTGATTTGGCTAGTATTAATAATAGCTAACACTTACTGAATGCTTATTATTTGTCAGACACTGTTCTAGATACTTCTAAAAATATTAATTCATTGCTCCTCAAAATAACCTTGCATGCAGGTTTACAAAAAAAAAGTGGTTTATTCTTTCCAGTTTTCACAAGAGGAAGCTGAAGTGATGAAATCCAAGGAATTGATTTTTTCCAGGTCATTTTTATTAATTAAGATATGAACCACTGCAGTCAGGTCTGAAAGTCTATGTAGTGCCCATCCATTCTCTGCTGCCTAATATACTTTTAGGTTAGAAAGCTGTTTCTCAACCCCAGATTATAAAACTATTGGTATATATATATTTTGTCCTGTCCTCATTTCTTCCATACTCAATTATTTGTAGTTTCTTAAAGATTTTATATTTTCTACCATCGCCTTAGTTTAAGTCTCTCTCTATAAACAGAAAACCTTTTTCTGTTCCACAATCTCCTTTCATTTAATTCCACTTGTTAGGACGCTCCCCTCCCCACAGCAGTCTGAGTTCAGTGTCCCCGTGAAATGTCCCAGTGACGAACTCTGCACTCTTGTGCTATAAGGACTCTTCATGCAAGGATTTTCATCTTTGTTTCCTAACATGCACTTGTTTTCCTGGTGTGTATTTTAACCTCAAAATGGAAGCTTTGACATCAGAATTATGCCTTAATGTCTGCATCTTCAGGGTTCAACACAATTTCTGAGATGCAGTAGTTGTTGAAGAAATATGTGTTAACTAAATAAATATGCCAAGGTTTATATTTTTGTTTAAAATAATTCTAGCCTTTTGACAAGTTTTTGCTGTCCGGCTTTATCATTTGGTCATTTACTTTCTCTGCCTTCAAATCAAATACCACTGGTTTACTTCGGGTTTTCTTTATGGGAACATCAAGCACTGAACCATCAACACTCACTTTACTTTTTTGTGAAACAAATGGACTATGCATTACTATATAAAACTAATTATCCTAGGAACCTCCCAGGCAATCCAGTGGTTAAGACTTCACCTTCCAATGCAGGTTGCTTGGGTGTGATCCCTGGTTGGGGAGCTAAAAGCCCAGATGCCTTGTGGCCAAAAAACCAAAACATGAAATAGAAGCAGTGTTGTGACAAATTCAATAAAGACTTTAAAAATTATCCTAAAACCTGAGGTAAAATATAGCAGAATATAAATTGATGTTTAATATGTATTAAAATTATAACTTTTTGAGTCTATGTTGGAGGGAATGCTGAGTTTCCTGTTCTTTTCTGAACTCTCAAATGTATCTTTTTTAGCTCATTCCAAGAATATGCACTATGAATTTCCTAAAGAATATTGTCAATTATCTCTTCTTTAAGAAAGGTGAAATGAGAATTTCAGTGAATATAATTAGGTTCATTTATTAAGTATGCTTGAGTTAGAGTGCTAGGTCTTGAATTAATGAGTTGAAGACAACTTTGGACTGGTTTTAATCCATCAAAAAGCCAAAGCAATTTTAATCTGGTTTAAGAGTCAATAAAGCAGTGAGATTTTAGACCCTGCATCTTATATAACATCCTTGTAGTAGATGGGCCATTAAACATGGAGTAGTACTAGGACTGCAGTTCTTAGCTTACCATTCCTTTTGTCTGGATATGACCCAGTCCTACCCCACTTCTAATGGAAGCCACAAACAGCCAAGTCATATCCATGAGGAGCCCATTAGTATCACATTTATCGCCATTCTCTTCTGGGTCAATAGGAGGAAATACTTAGATTATAAGAGTTTCCTGCCCTACTCCTGGTGGGAGAGCAGTGCCATCTCTTATTCTTTGTACTCATAGGAGACCCCTCTGCTTTTTATCTCTCCTTATTTATTTTTTAATCTTGATGTTTTTCTTGTTAAGTATGTAACTCCTATAGGAACCATACTTAGCCATTGGTAACTTCATTTGAAAAACATTTCTCACTTCTTAGAATCCCTTTTATTCTCTTTTCCTAAGACTCAGTGTCTGCCCTGACATTGATGAGGCTTCCCTGGAGGTACACATCTGAGTTTTTCTAGCTGGATTGGGATGCCTGCTATCTCTTTTGGGATGGAGACAGTCACATCATTAAATATCCCTGTTCATGGTCTCTAGCAGCGATGGAACTGTTTCCCTCAATAAATACAGGATCCTGTGACACAGCTTAACTATTACCTGCAAAACTTCCATGTTAGAATTGGATTTCTTTCCTTCTATGATCCCATGTGCTTTTGTCATTAATCCCTTCTTCTGAAATATTTCTAAAGTTTAGAACTCTGCTGGTTTCACTTTACACTCATTTCCTCCCATCTCTCAGTGAATCACTCTTTCAAGAGCACTTCTCCCTGCCAGAGGTCCAGGTCTTTGACTCTTGGTCTCTCTTTGCAACTCAACCACCCAAGTTGTCTCCTAGCACCATTATCAAAACAGTGAGGTTACGCTCATATCCAGAGCCTCAGGGCAACTAGGAGAAGGCAATGGCACCCCACTGCAGTGCTCTTGCCTGGAAAATCCCATGGACGGAGGAGCCTGGTAGGCTACGGTCCATGGGATCTTGAAGTGTCGGACAAGACTGAACGACTTCACTTTCATTTTTCACTTTCATGCATTGGAGAAGGAAATGGCAGCCCACTCCAGTGTTCTTTCCTGGAGAATCCCAGGGGCAGGGGAGCCTGGTGGGCTGCCGTCTATGGGGTCACACAGAGTCGGACACGACTGGAGCGACTTAGCAGCAGCAGCAGCAGAGCAACTAAGGAAATCCTCCTTATAAGCTCCTTCCCGTTATTCCTCTGCTTTCTGTGCTCCTCTGGCCTCATCAGCAGCCACATGATTTTCTGGAGTGGCTCAGGGTGTTCCTTGGACTCACGCACTTCTGGATAGAGGAATTGTAAGAAGTCTTTTTCTCTTGTCGGGTCATCACTCTTTAGTGCCCCTCAAGGGGTATCTCAAAGCGTGGGTCTAGGGAAAATGCCATTACCTAGGAAAGGGCCTAGTTTCACACCAGCTGAGAGCTGAATTTACTTGTTCAAATATGTTTCTCTGTGACTTTACCAGCCTTTGGCCTCATGTACAAGCCGAGAGCCTCATTCTTCATTGCATTTTGGATCTAAGATGTGAATACAAGGGAAGCTTCTCTAAAATCCCCACAGCAATTCAGAATTTAATGATTTGTAGTAAGGTTTTGGAGCCACCAGTCCCCGTTCTTTACAAATTCCACAACTTTTAAAGATTCTTCTGCTTCGGGTTAAGCCATCTGTGCTTCACTCTGCACTTTAGCCAGACAACTTAGCCCCTGCAGCAGGTCAGCTCATCTTGTAGTTTCCTGTCTCTCATCCTTCACGGTCTTGTGTGCTGTCTTAGGTCTATTATCTGAAAATTGTTTTTGTTTTTATCTAGTTTTACAGTTATTTGGGGACAGAGGAGAAATTTAGTCCCTGTTACTCCATCATGACTGGAAGCAGAAGTTCTGTTTATTTTCCATCTTAGTAAAAGAAGAAACAAGAGAAACTTAAATTTTACATCTGTATTTAATATTCATATTGAAACTGGCAGTTTCATTTCGTTCTTCTGTCACATGCTGCATCAGGGGTTATCTTGAGATAAAACTGTTTCTTATTGCAAGGGGGTTGGTAGGGGCCTTATTTCCTTTGCAGAGTATTGCAATTAATGTATATAATTAAGCATACAGGGAGTTTCTGTTATCTAGCTTTAATGACAATGAATGGCCAAGTATTCTAAAATATTCACCAAGACAAACTGTATGTTGAAGATTTTTCAGGGAAAAAGAATAATAAGAAAATTGTTTTGTTGTCATGTCTACACTAAATATGAACTCTTCATCAGCTCCATTATGAGGCTGAAACCTTGATGACCTAATCTAAAGTGAGAAGTTATCAAAAAATAAATTAAATTAATGAGTGTTCTGAAGTGTAAAATCGCACTTATTATTGTGAAAAAATAAATTGAATTGTGAATGAATTCCATGTTTGAGATATTAGCTAATAATGCAGTGAAAACTTCTTGATTAGCTAGATATTTAAAAGAGTATAACAAAGAGGCCATTGAAACAGAACAAGAGCTCTGTAGCAAACCTGTTATACATCGAGGGTCATTTGGCGACATAGACTGTACTGTGGTGCTGTTGGGAAAAGAGTATCTTTTAAATAAATGCTACTAGGTTAATTAGATATCTGCACGGAAATGGCCAAATCAGATCAGTTCAGTTCAGTCACTCAGTCGTGTCCAACTCTCTGCGACCCCATGGACCGCAGCACGCCAGGCCTCCCTGTCCATCACCAGCTCCCGAAGCTTGCTCAAACTCATGTCCATTGAGTCAGTGATGCCATCCAACCATCTCATCCCCTGTCGTCCCCTTCTCCTCCTGCCTTCAATCTTTCCCAGCATCAGGGTCTTTTCCAGTGAGTCAGTTCTTTGCATCAGGTGGCCAAGTCCGATCCCTATTACACAAAACACAACTATCAGTGCCAGCTGTATTATGCAGCTAATATTGAAATAAATAGTAAAGCTTTTAGGAGAAAGCATAAGAGAATATCCTGAAGACCTCGATAAAGGCAGAGAGATTTCTTCATAAAGCTACAAAGAGTTAAAAGAAAGAAAAGCTAACTACTATCCTCAAAGATATTTTCTATATATGTTTGACAAAGGACTTATATAAAACACAGAAAATTTCCTATAAGTCAAAAAGACAAAGTATCAACCCAGTAGAAAAATGGACTAAAACCTCAAACAGCATTTCATAAATGAGGATATCCAAAAGCTGATAAACATATAAAATCGTGCTCAAATTGATTAGTCATCAGAGAAAGGTAAACTAAAGTCACATATATAACAGAGTGGCTAATACGAAAAAAGCAGAAAATACAAAATTTAATAAGAAAATACCAAATTTAATAAGAAAGGAAAGCATCTGAAAACTAATTTCTTGATAGCATGGGTGTAAATTGGTATAAATACTTTGAAAAAATTGCTCATCATTATCTGTTAAATTTGAATATTTGCATACTCTGTTATCTATAAATTTCACATTTGTATTCATGAAAAAGTATTAATGTTAAAAGATATTTTTATATAGTGGGAACATACTGAAATACACATATAATGGTCTTTATAGCAATATTGTTTATATTGACCCTAAATCAAAGTCTAAAAGTCAATTTAAAGAAAAATATACAATAGTTCAAATGATTCATAAAGAACTTAATAGAAATACTAAGGATAAGTTATATTACACCACAAATGTACAATCTGTTAGCCTCAGTAAGAAAGCCAATAAAAATATCTATAGTAAGAAATTCATAAAATCAAGCTATTAACTTTGAATTCTAGCATTCTTTTGAAAGTCTTTGATGCATTTTATTTTCTTGCTCTCTTCAAGTCAAGAGCTGAATAAACATTAATAAAATTTACCTCTAATAACGAACAAAACAGTAACTGTTTACACCGTAGCTATTTCAAAAGTAAGAAAGGAAGTAGAGAATTGTTTCTTACCCAAATTATTGGGCCATTCTAGATAGGGCAGAGTAAAACCCAACCCCAAGGTCAATTTAAATTTTAACGGCCTCAGGATGAATCTATACAAATGTAGAATATGAGTAGAGTACATATCTGTATCTACCATTTAGACACTTCAAGCATATGCATACTTTTTGTTCTATTTCCTACTGAGTTATGAAAATAATGTATTTAAGGACAGCATTTCATGCACTTACTGAATCTCCAGTTTTTCAATGTATTCAACTGTGGTGCAATCTGTGAAATATTAGAACATAGGTATATGTTCTTAGGAAGAAGTGCATAGACTGGGAATGGAAAGCTATTGATATTATTGAATTTGGTGTTCAAATAACCAAGGGAATCTTTCCAAGAATTAGAGATTGATCATGAATGCAAAAGTTATTTTTTCTCATCCATTTCTTGTATATATGAAGCCATAAAGACTTGATGTGAGTATTAATATATACTTTCTTCATAGTAAGGTAAGTAAAGACAATTGTTTTGGGAATAAAATCTCGATGTAGATACAGATACAGGTTTTGTGTGATTTAGAATAAAATTTTTATGTTTTTTATTTCTTTTTTTCTATTTTGGTTTATTACAGGATATTGAATATAGTTCCCTGTGCCTACAGTAGGGCCTTATTTTTTATCCGTTCTGCATGTAATAGCTTGCATCTGCTAGTCCCACACTCTCAATCCAGCCCTCTAACTTGGCAACCACATGTCTGTTCTCTATGGTGAAAGTGAAAGTGAATGTTGATCAGTCACGTCCGACCCTTTGTGACCCCATGAACTATAGCCCACCAGGATGCTCTGTCCATGGAATTCTCCAGGCTAGAATACCGGAGTGGGTAGCTTCCCTTTTCCAGAGCATCTTCCCAACCCAGGGATTGCACATTGCAGGCAGCTTCTTTACCATCTGAGCTTTCAGGGAAGCCCTTTACCCTGTAGAACATATTCTCTATGTTTGTGAATGTTTTTCTGTTTTGTAGATAAGTTTGTGTCATAGTTCAGATTCCACATATAAGTAATATCATATGGTATTTGTCTTCCTGACTTACTTCATCTAGTATGATAATCTCTAAGTGCAAAATAAATTTTTATTTTTAATTTTTAAATTGTCACATTAAAATGCAGTTGTGGTGTTTTCAAAATACTGAATCATGAAAAGCTACAAATAAGCCAAAAGTCAAGTGTTTTACTTCCATCCCAAACTTTTATGTAGACTTGGCCTCATTGTTTATTTTGAGATTCAAGATCCATCCTGGTACATACACATATATATTTATATAAGGCTCTGTGTGAGTATGCATCAACACTTTAATATGGTGACTAATTATTCATAAAGTTAAAAACTTTTTTAAAGTTTTCATGTAGTAATTCTTTTTCATGATGTAATTCTCATTCTTCATCAAGGTGGAAACTTTCTTATTTATACCTTGCAGCTGCCATGTAAGAGTTCTAAATTTAATGTTATAGTTTAGTCCTTACCAATATTTCAAGATACAGTTTCTTAATTGGCACAATGTATTGCTGTCACATTTCTAGACTGACACTTAGTCCCACACAATTATAGCCAATTACAGTAAAACCTGTTGAAGCTCATCTTGCAATCTTCTGTAAAGAAGGGGGATAATGAGGGAAGAAGACACTCTGTCCTCTGGTTCTTTGAAAATTTCCATCCATCTGGGTTCTTATTTACTGGAGGAAGAAATAACTTAGCTTGTTGCCCCCTGAGTGACCACCTAAGATTGAGTACAATTATTTTTTGATCCATTCTTTCAAACATTTCTCATTAACATTTACTCTGGATTGTGCATAAAGAAAGGTGAACGGTTAGAAAGATATGGGGAGGATAGCTGATGGTCTGCCGTGCACCTCGAGACAACGGTCTTCCCTAGCTCAGCAAGAGAGGAGCCAGTTGCCACAGGCCAGATAAAAGTACACCGAGGATTTGAAGCAGTCGGAGAGGATGGCATGGTAGGTCTTGTCTGGTGAGGGACAGTTTCATCTTGATAGATGGCTTGTGATCATTCTCATTCAGTCTTTAATTTCTGCTTTACTTCAGGCAGAGGATTAAAATGTGCACATACCGGGAACAATTTAATGCCATTTACTTCATTTTAGTTGCCGTCTCCCACTTCCCATGTCCAGGGAACATCTGATACACTCATGTGCAAGCACACTCATGTGCAAGCAGTTTTTTGTTTGCATTTGTTTTAGTTTTAATTTTTGACTGATCCTAGGAAGAGACCTGGGAAGATGAAAAAAAATGGAAGGAGTTAAGACAGCACAAGGATCTTTTATCAAGTTGACCAACATTATGGGTGACTTGTGCTCAAGTCCATACCTGAAGAGACTTAATTAAACATGACTCAGAGTAGCCCATCTGAAGACAGGAAGAAGAGCATAATCCTCCAGTTTCTGCCCCTTTGGTCAAGGATAACCCTACTTCTTCAAACAACAACTCTCAAGGTTTTAGGTAACCTTGATATCAGAGTGACATTGTCAGCAAAAACTCTGGGATAGAAAACAAGAGGTACGTGGTAAGAGCTCTGGGCACACATGTGGCATGTCCAGTGTGTGGGTGAAGCCCACCGTGAACTGGATGCTTCAGTAGCAGCCAGAGCAAAAATTGGAGCTCAGACTGTGCACGGATGCAAAAGAGATGTCTAATGGAAAGCTTAGATGATGTACAATAAAGCATTACCCTTAATTGTGTACCTCTCTAGTGAAGAGAAGCCTGCTAGAATATTGTTTGAACTTAATACGATTTTGTCAATGTGCACATTAGGGTGGAGGAAGCAATGGGAAGGGAAGAAGCCCTATTTCCAGCTCATGGTTTTCCAAAAATGTACCTTGTTATTTTCCAGAATGATTTCTAGACTAATTTAAATATCCAAACTGAGGTTTATAATGTTGAATAAATAAGATAGTGACATGTGCCTTTGTTTTTCTAGAAATGTAGACATAATGCTGCATGCACATGTTTAGAAATTATAATAAATTTCAAAACAGAAATGTTAAGCCAGTTATAAATTAAAAAAAGCCACATATCCAGTCTATCAGAATTTATTTTCAAATTTTAATGAGGGTATAAGGAATGTGCAGCGAACCAGAGACTCAGATTACAGAAATGCTAAAAAGAGCATTTACAATTCTGTGACATAAAAGCAGACTAGGGACAAAGCAATCTCAGAGTCTAGGGAATTAAATCTTGACTTGTCTTTTAATCTTTGTGCACACATCTGCAAAATGCAGGGCAAATGCTATCCTGGTACCATGGGAAACTGTCAATATTGATATTGCTTATAGATAAACGGAACTTACAATGTGAAAACAGACTAAGCAAACCAACTTAACTATGTCAAAGAATTCCAGTTAAATCATTTTTGAGAACTACTGTATTTGAATATTCACCATGCCTTTGATTAAATGTGTCATTAAATGTATATCAATTTAATTTAATTATGTTATTTTATTTTTAAAATGGTGTGTTTGTATTTAGTTTCTTGATCACCCTCTTTCAGATCACAACTTATAAAATGGCATTAGCTAACTTATAAGCCAGGCTTCAACAGTGTGTGAACCAAGAACTTCAGATGTTCAAGCTGGTTTTAGAAAAGGCAGAGGAACCAGAGATCAAATTATCAATGTCCTTTGGATCATAGGAAAAGCAAAGGAATTCCAGAAAAACATCTACTTGTGTTCATAGACTATACTAAAACCTTTGACTGTGTGGATCACAACAGACAGTGGAAATTTTAAAGAGATGGGTATATCAGACCACCTTACCTGCCTCCTGAGAAATCTGTTATGCAGGTCAAGAACCAACAGTTAGAACCGGACTTGGAACAACAGACTGGTTACAAATTGGGAAGGGGTACATCAAGTTGTATACTGTCACCCTGCTTATTTAACTTATATACACGGTACATCATGTGAATTGCTGGGCTGGATGAAGCACAAGCTGGAATCAAGATTGCCGGAAGAAATGTCAGTAATCTCAGATATGCAGATGACACTACCCTTATGGCAAAATACAAAGAGGAACTTAAGAGTCTCTTGATGAAAGTGAAAGAGAAGAGAGAAAAAGATGGTTTAAAACTTAACATTCAAAAAACAAAGATCATGGCATCCAGTCACATCTCTTCATGGCAAATAGATGGGAAACAATGGAAACAGTGAGAGACTTTATTTTCTTGAGCTCCAAAATCACTGCAGATGGTGACTGCAGCCATGAAATTAAAAGATGCTTGCTCCTTGGAAGAAAAGCTATGCAAACCTAGACAGTCTCTGCAATTAAAAAGGAGAGACAATGCTTCTCTGACAAAGGTCTGTCTAGTCAAAGTTATGTTTTTGACAGTAGTCTTCTATGGATGTGAGAGTTGGGCGATAAAGAAAGCTGAGTGCCGAAGAATTGATGGTTTTGAACTGTGGTGTTGGAGAAGATTCTTGAGAGTCCCTTGGACTGCAAGGAGATCAAACCAGTCCATCCTAAAGGAAATCGGTCCTGAATATTCGTTGGAACAACTGATGCTGAAACTCCAATACTTTGGCCACCTGATGCGAAGAGCAGACTCATTTGAAAAGACCCTGATGGTGGGAAAGATTAAAGGCAGGAGAAGAAGGGGATGACAGAGGATGAGATAGTTGGACGACATCACCGACTCAATGGACATGAGTTTGAGCAAGCTCCAGGAGATGGTGAAGGATAAGAAAACCTGGCATGCTGCAGTCCATGGAGTCGCAAAGAGTTGGAGATGACTGAGCGACTGAACAACAACTTTTAACAGATCCTCAATAAACATATTTTTGAAATATTGACAGTGTCAAAGAAGTTGACATCTTCAAAAAATTATAGCAAATACACATTTCATGGGTCCCAAAATAGACACAAAAATTAAATATAATGACATCATAGCAAGAATTACTGTAATAATACTGATCATCATTGATATTATAGCAATACCAATGAATACTTAAGATTATCTGCTTTGTGAAAGCATAGCTATAAATGTAATAAATTTTAACAACAAATGTCAGAGATAACTTTTTCTTTCATCCATTTTTCTAGGTGAGGAAGACTGTAGCACACTCTGGTTAAATACCTTACCACAGTCACGTAGCTAGTAAGAGGAGATCCAGAATTTGAAGCCAGATAGTGTTGCTTCAGAATCTTTGATTTTTTTCCCCATGATGTTAAAATGCTAGATTTCATAAGCCAATCAACCATTATGGAATACATAATGAGAATCTTTCCAGTCATTTTAAGATTTAAATCTTTCATTTAAATTGCTGAATTATCAAGGACAAAAATAATCCTGTCAGGAGAGAAGAAATAAGAGAATAGAAAATATAACATTCCATATTGTTTATATCAAAGTGTATATCTCAGTTGAATTTACTGGGTGAAAAAGCATGCCAATGTTAAAAATGAGTTAGAGATATAAAATTTTGCGAATCAGTTAATATTTTCTTAGAGATTACTCTTTTAAAAATAAGTATTATAATATTAAGAAGATTTGATGTTGGCTTCACATTTTCCAATTTTAACATTTTAATTTACTGTAAACAATATGCTTACAGGGGACATACTACATGCGAAGCACTGTTATCTATGCTTAAAAAATATGAACTTACTCAGTTCTAAAGGATCTTTTTGAAAATCAGCTTATTGACGAAAAACTGAGATAAAATGACTTGCCTCATGTCATGGTTAGCAAGTTTAGAGGCAGTTTTCAAAATCTTGGAAGGCTTTCTTGTGTCCATACTTTATCTTCCATGTTCTTTCAATAAGGATCTTGCACATAATAACAAATAAATCATTAAAAATAAAAATATTGAGTTCCTGTTTCCAGGAACAGTGAAAATTCTATCATGTCTTTCTTAAATAAATAGTGCCATGCTTCTTTATTGAATAGCATTTTATTAGCTGATTTATATTCTATCTTTGAAGGCCTCATTTTACTCATTTTTTTGTTTTCTCCTATGTTGTATGAATATAGCAAGTTATTTGGATGCAAAGAGCTTATTTTGAGACATAAATAAAATAATTCCAGTAACCAATTTTCTAGCAATTCTCCTTAATCTGCCTCAGCTAATAAATATTTTAAAATGTAAGAAATACGATGCTTTTGGTATAGGTTTTGGAGACAGGCTGGAATATTTGCTATGCCAGTGTGTACCACAGTAAAAACAAAATGAAATGAATGAGTAAACAAACAGAATCTCTTCGATATGATGTGAAAACAGCCAGGGAAGGCTGTTCCCTTTGGTTAAATCAATGCAGTGTGAAGTCTGTGTAAATTTGTTGTAAGCATTATGACAGATGGGAAAGAACTCATTTAAATTTCAAAAACTCTTGCCTTGCAAAGGAATTTTCTTAGGATAATTTGTATTCATATCTAAATAGCAGGTGCCTCAAGACTAAGGATTGTGGTTGCCATTTATATTACAGGTTACGGGAGCTCCTTTTCTTTATTTTTCTGAATCATCCTCTATCTTTGAACTATTATTCAGAAGATGGTGTTGCTTTTTGTCCTTTCTTCACTTTGATGATAAAAAGTTACCAATTCCTTTCATGCTCATTATCACGTTCATTGTTTTTCTTGTGTGTGTTCAATCACTCAGTCGTGTCTGACTCTTTGCAACTCCATGGACTATAGCCCACCAGGCTCCTCTGTTCATGGGGATTCTCCAGGCAAGAATACTGGAGTGGGTTGCCATGCCCTCCTCCAGGGGATCCTCCCAACCTAGGGACTGAACCCAGGTCTCCCGTATTACAGGTGGATTCTCTACCAACTTGGGTGCTTTTTGGATGATGTCCTGTCCTGTAGAGAGCTGCTAACTCCGTCAGAATCTGTTCAGGTATCTGAGCCATATTAACAATGTTCTAACAATTGTCTTCATCATAGATGTGGTAAATTAGATCAGGTGGAATGAGAGAGACCCAAATTCAATCCCTGGTTCGGGAAGATCCCCTGGAGATGTAAATGGCAACCCACTGCAGTATTCTTGCCTGGAGAATTCCATGGACACAGGAGTCTGGCGGGCTACAGTCCTTAGGGTCGCAGAGTCAGACACGACTGAGAGACTAACACACCTGGTAAATTAAAGAGTTTACCTTAAAGTCACCAAGGATTGAGTACATATTTTTAAATAGGTCATTACTACAGATCACAAAGGCTATTTTCTATTGTGTTACATATCCCTACTACAAATCTGAATGATAAATAGACCCTCGGGGAGTGTGAGCAGCAAGGGACAACCATGTAAAGAAGCAAAAGGGCAGCCATGTGCAAGTCAAGAAGAGAGGCCTCAGGAAAAACCAGACCTGCTGACGCCCTGATCTTGGGCTTCAGCCTCCGAACTGTAAAAAGTACATTTCTGTTGTTTAAGCCACCCGTTCCTTTCAGTGTGGTGTTTTAATATGGCAGCTCTAACAAACAGATAGTCCTGGGTTAGTTTTCTACTGCTGCACTGACGCATCAACACAAATTCACTGGCTTTAAAAGAATGCAAATGTATTTTCTTACAGTTCTCTAGGTTCCCTGGATCTTGCTGTTCTAACAATAAATTGTCAACTGAGCTGCCTTACTTTCTCAACCTTTTAAGGGAAAAAAAATCTGTTCTTGCCTTTCACAGCCTCTAGAGGGCACTCACAGGCTTTAGCCTATGGCCATTTTTCCTTCAACATCAAAACTGGAAACTGTATCTCTTTGTCCTTTCTTCCATCATCACTCCCTCTGACCTTCTTCTGCCTCCCTCCTCTACTTTTATGGATCGTGGTTATTACCTTGGACCCACTCAGATAAATCCAGAATAATCTCCCTATATTGTCAGCTGATGAGCAACCTTAAATCCATGTGCAGTCTTAATTCTCCTTTGCCGTGAAACATAACATTCTTCTGGGAATAAGGATGGTGGATAGCTTTCTGGGGGAGAGGATTTTTTGCCGACCATAGTCCTATCACCAGGCATTGTTTATTCTTAAAAAGCAGTGGGTTTGTTTTTTTGTTTTTTTACTATCACTGTTCAGGAGATGGGTATGATATTGAAATCTCTACAATAGTGAGGGTTAAGTTTCTGCCTAGCAGGCCCAGACATTTTCTGCTTATATAGGTCAAGTAGCCCTTTAAGAGGCTACTCAGCATTCCCAGGTCATAAGTATTTATTTCATTTCTAGACATTTAGCATAAAGAACTAACTCTCTTTCGCTTCACAAATCTCCTGCTGGGCTGCCCTTTTGTCACACCTCATCGGAAGCCAGAGATGTGTCTCATAACTCTCAGTCCAAAAAGTCAGTGCTGGGCAAAGTAGAAGGGTAGAGAAAGTGGAGAGTGGATCTGGAGTAGTAAATGAGGAAAAATTAAGCTCACCAACTCTCACCATCAAATCCATCATCAACTCCCACTAAATTTGCCTTTTAATATCTCTCTCCACTCCTCCCCTTGACCACTGACGTCCTCCAAGCCAGATGGTTTCATCAGTTTTCCCTGACACCACTGTAATAATTTCCTAACCAGTCGACTTGTGCTCAACCACACTTCTCTCCTCCACATGGCAGACAACTTATAAAATCAAGCTGTGTCTCATTCATCCCACTTCCAAATCATTAATGTCTTTCTGCTGCTCTGAAGATAAACTCCTCAATCCACAGCTTCCTACCTAACGCTCAGCTTTAGCTGAAACCTTGCTTACCACATCTAGAATGTTTTAACCCAGCCACGCTGGCGTCACTCTGGTCGTTGATGTTCTTGTGTTCCTGTGTTTTTTCAGGCATTTGGATGCATTGTTTTTTCCACCCCAGCTGTTCTTCCTCCCTTTTCAGCAATTCAGGTTCCATTCCCTCTTTGGATGGTAAGTGTTCCTTTCTGAGTTGTCAGACTGTGTAGGCGTCCACTATTGCTTTCTGCCTCCCTACATTCTTTTTTTACACAGTAGTCTTTTCTGTGTCCCACAGGAGGTGCCAGGAACTAAATTGCTCAGAATCACCTTTACTGTGTGATTCTTGGTGAGAGCTGGCTAAGGAGTAGTGCTTTCAAGAGAGTTGGAAGTTAAAAAAGAGAGCCCTTTATTCTCTGAAAGCAAATGCGGGGAGATCAAACAGCAAAGACAGAGCTTGGCTTTGATGCCTTTTGGAAACTATCAGTAGCTTCTGAACACATTATGGGAGAAAATGGAGATGTGTAGATGAGTAATTATGTGTGTTCATGGAAGCTGTGTCCAAGTGGAAAGAACATCATAGAATACAGGTTCTAGAGCATATTCTGTCACTGACCAAGTGACCCTAGATAAATTTTTTGAAGAGTTTTTATTCTCTCATTTTCAAAGAGGTTTTTGTTGGTGTTTTTTTTTAGCCATGAGTAGGAAAAACTATGGCACATGTGAAGTTGCTATAACGTGAGTGATACTCAGTTTGCCTCAGTCCTCTTAGCTGTGGTAGAAAGGTCTGTTCTGCTTTTGAGCCCCTAGGCTGACATCTTGTAATGATTCCAGGAGGTTTCTGGATAAGAATTTGTTTAATGAGGAAATTCCCTAGTGATCCAGTAGTTATGACTCTATGGTGTCACTGTTTAGGGTCTAGGTTTGATACCTTGTCAGGAACTGAATTCCTGCTTAATGAAGTTTATTCAGGCTTAAATAAATTGACATTTTTTACCACTTTAAAACTTATTTAAACTTAGATGAGTCTGTCACTCTAATTTTGAAACCAAACTTCCCTAAACTCAGGGCTTTCATGTTTTAAAAATATCACTTAAAAATGATCTCACATTCATTTTTTTCTTAACTGGCATTTTGTGTCTCCTTAATAAGACATGAGTCATGAGGAAGGGGTGATTTGTTAATATTGCTTGAGGGTAATTGGTCACTAGGATTTTGTGCATACTCTATCCCCCGCCCCACCCACCACCTCACTAACTATCCTAGGAATCCATGACTTTTAGGGCCTGGCACACACTTCGTTGATTTTTAACATGTCTTTTGTTGAAAAGTGGAGTTGGTCAAGACAGGTTTAGGAACTGAGGTAAATAGGCATATTGGTATGAAATTTTATGATTACCTGGCTAAGAGTTGGGCTGTGTTTAATACTTGCTGGAGCTGAGCTGTCAGAGGCTAAAATTTCTTCTAGTGTCCTTGCTTTTGTCTCCTCTGGTTTTGGGATTTCCCTACAAACTTCCCTGAAAAAAAGAACTTTTCAGGGTCGGTCAGCTGTGAAAGTAAAAAAGTGAAACTGTTAGTCGCTCAGTTGTGTCCAACTCTGTGAGACTCCATGTACTGTAGCCCACCAGGCTCCTCTGTCCGAGGGATTCCCAGGCAAGGATACTGGAGTGTGTTGTCTTTCCCTTCTCCAGGGGATCTTCCGACCCCTGGAAACCACCAGGGAAGCCCTTTGCCCTGGAGAGGAAGCCTTTATTCTGGAGAGGAAGGCTTTATTATGGAGAATGCTCTAGGGGCATTTTATTTTTTATTTTTATTTTTCCATTTATTTTTATTAGTTGGAGGCTAATTACTTTGCAGTATTGTAGTGGGTTTTGTCATACATTGACATGAATCAGCCATGGATTTACATGTGTTCCCCATCCCGATTCCCCCTCCCACCTCCCTCTCCACCCGATCCCTCTGGGTCTCCCCAGCGCACCAGGGACATTTTAAAATGGTTTCTTTCCTCTCCCTCTGCCACAGGCACCAGGTATTTTTCTTGGCTCTTCCCTGTGAGAACCTGGTGGGGTTTCTGAGGATAAAGCCCCCTAAGACTGCAGCCCCAGAAGTTTCCCTCTCACACTGGCCCTCCCTCAGCTCTCCAGCCATTCATTCAAATTACCACTTACAGGTTCTTGCCAGTTTCTGATTCTAGAGGCTTCTGCTCCAGGTAAGCTAAACCCAGCTGTGAGTTCTTTGGGTTCCCTCTCTCAAGTTTGTCCTGAGACCTCAAGGCTCTGCTGTCTCCAGGAAACGTCATTGATTTTCAGTTTGTTCAGGTTATTCTTTTCTTACTGTAGGGACGTGTGAGCTCTTTAGATATCTGCCCTTTCTTTTAAAAACTGTATGGCTTTTAAAACAATATGGTAAAAGTGCATTGTTTCTCCAAGGGAAATAAGTATTTTAGTCTCTTTATCTCACTGAGTGTTGATATTTTATTATATGTTAAAACATAGAAACATAAATTTAGACCTAAATTCCGTAGGTCTATAGTTCTTAACCATTTTTTGATTACAAATATATTTTATATATATAATGCATTTGTAAATTACATTAAACCGTACAAAAATACTAAAACTTTAATCAGCTGTATCACTTTAGGGTCATGTGATCAAACCAGAACAGTTTTGATAGGCTTCACAGAAGGAAGATATAATTGGTTTTGATGCTTCACTTGTCTGTTTATGTATTTTAACTTCAGTAATACTTCTGCAGAAAAGTTATGTTCAGTATAGAGTTATATAAAATGATACAGTTACCATAAAAATTCTTCCTTTTCCCTCTTTATGATCATCAAACAAAAGCTCTGCTAGGATGTAATTTTTCAGCATTGATTTTGATGAGGTTCTTTTGATAATTCTTTAAGGCATTATATTCACATGGAGAGATGTGTCCAATGCAATGTTATTAAAACTTTTAATTATTAAAAGAATAAGTAGATAGTAAACATTACTATCTAATTATTATTTTGAGTCAAGAATAGGAAAAATGTTATCTTTGTGCAAATTTATCACATAAATATATGGTTCAGTTCAGTTCAGTTCAGTTCAGCCACTAAGTCCTGTCCGACTCTTTGCGACCCCATGAATCGCAGCACACCAGGCCTCCCTGTTCTTCACAAACTCCCGGAGTCTACTCAAACTCATGTCCATCGAGTTGGTGATGCCACCCAGCCATCTCATCCTCTGTCATCCCCTTTTCCTCCTGCCCCCAATCCCTCCCAGCATTAGGGTCTTTTCCAATGAGTCAACTTTTCTCATGAGGTGGCCAAAGTATTGGAGTTTCAGCTTCAACATCAGTCCTTCCAATGAACACTCAGGACTGATCTCCTTTAGGATGGATCTCCTTGTAGTCCAAGGGACTCTCAAGAGTCTTCTCCAACACCACAGTTCAAAAACATCAATTCTTCGGTGCTCAGCTTTCTTCACAGTCCAACTCTCACATCCATACATGACCACTGGAAAAACCATAGCCTTGACTAGACAGACCTTTGTTGGCAAAGTAATGTCTCTGCTTTTTAATATGCTATCTAGGTTGTTCATAACTTTCCATCCAAGGAGTAAGCGTCTTTTAATTTCATGGCTGCATTCACCATCTGCAGTGATTTTGGTATCATGAACCTTATAACTAATGACCTGTTGCAGTTTTAGACATACAAATGTGTCACTTTATGAATATAAAATATGTCTTCCTTTGAATTCAGCTTGCATTCCTCTAACACAATGAACTCTATGAGACTCAAGTAAGTTCTTTCAACCCATTTATTTAATTTTGAAACTGTATTTGAATATTAGGCATAATGTTATAATAGTCTTTGTGCTAGACACATATTCCATAAACAACAAAAATGAAGTCAAAGAATCCCATGGCAGTAACTGATGAGAAGGCAGCTATTCTGATGACCTGGAATTTGTCCATTGTTTGTAGTTTGTTTTCAAAATAACATTTATCATAAAGGTGACTGATAATACATACACTGATCTCAAACTGAGAAAAATGTATATTTTTGCTGAGTTTTGAAATCAGGTTAATTGGGTATGACTGCCAGCTCTGATGACTCATATCTCTTATGATCTTGACAGATTTACTCAATATATAAGCCTCAATTTCTTAATCAGGAAAAAGACCTGACAAAGTTGCTGTGAATTCAAATGACTCAGTGGATGAAAAGATCCCCACTTTTCTTTCAGTGAACCATTAGTTTGACCTAAACATTTTCTCCATGTTCCCTGGTAAGGTATCTTACATATATTAAGCCCTAATAGATAATATTATGGAATATAATACATTATATGATACCCTGTACACACTTGCAGAGATTTTTTTTTTTTGTTTTAAATGAATGACTAGATTGACTGAAGAATGTGGTAATATCAAATAGAGAAGTGGTTACTATTGCTAAAGTAAAGATGTATCCCAAACAATATTAATAGAGACATCCTAGAAATATAGCCCACTTTAAAAGAAATGAATTTTATTAGGAAGAATTTTAGAAAGTTGGTGTCTTAGATTGTTTTTTACTGAGTCTGACTTCTCTGATCACATAGTACTGACAGGGGTATCCAAATTTAGCAATAGATTAAGGAATTTTTAAACTCTAGACTTTTTAAAAGATCTCAAAAGGACCATAGTCTATAATAAGATGTATATAGAAGCAGTCCCTTCATGGGTCACAGCCTTGTGGCTAAGGGATTACTCAATGAATCTATGAGCCATGTCACACAGGGCTCGACACTCACAGGCAAATCTGGCTTTGTCTCTTGTGGGGCCACTTCTCCTTTCTTCTTGGTCCTGGTGTGGACAGGGTTTTGTTTGTTCAAGTAGGGATAGGCTGACAAGATCGCCCTTCACCCCTCAGAGACACTCTGTCCCGACCCCTTGCATTGGAGTCTCATCTCACACTCTAGCACTCATCTCACAAGCTAGCAAAATAATGCTCAAAATTCTCCAAGTCAGGCTTCAGCAGTAGGTGAACTGAGAACTTCCAGATATTCAAGCTGGATTTAGGAAAGACAGAGGAACCAGATATCAAATTGCCAGCATCCATTGGATCATAGAAAAAGCCAGTGAATTCCAGAAGAATATCAGCATTATTGACTATGCTAAAACCTTTGACTGTGTGGCTCACAACAGAGTGGAAAATTCTTGAAGAATTCTCTGTGGAATATTCTTGAAGAGATGGGAATACCAGACCACCTTACCTACCTCCTGAGAAATCTGTATGCAGGTCAAGAAGCAAAAGTCAGAACCAGACATGGAACAATGGACTAGTTCAAAATTGGGAAAGGAGTACATCAAGGCTGCATATTGTCACCTTGCTTATTTAACTTAAATGTAGAATATATCATGTGAAATGCTGGATTGGATGAAGCACAAGCTGGAATCAAGAAAAATTATCAATAACCTTAGATATGCAGATGACACCACCCTTATGGCAGAAAGTGAAGAGGAACTAAAGAGCCTCTTGATGAAAGTGAAAGAGGAGAGTGGAAAAGCTGGCTTAAAACTTAACATTCAGAAAACTAAGGTCATGGCATCTGGTCCTATCACTTCATGGCACATAAATGGAGAAACAAAGGAAACAGTGACAGAATTTATTTTCTTGGGCTCCAGAATCACTCCAGATGACGACTGCAGCCATGAAATTAAAAGACGCTTGCTCCTTGAAGAAAAGCTATGACCAACCTAGACAGCATATTAAAAAGCAGAGACATTACTTTGCCAACAAAGGTCCATCTAGTCAAAGCTATGGTTTTTCCAGTAGTCACATATGGATGTGAGAGTTGGACCATAAAGAAACCTGAGCACCAAAGAATTGATGCTTTTGAACTGTGGTGTTGGAGAAGACTCTTGAGAGTCCCTTGGATTGCAAGGAGATCAAACGAGTTGATCCTATAGGAAATCAGTCCTGAATATTCATTCGAAGGACTGATGCTGAAACTAAAGCTCCAATACTTTGGTCACCTGATGTGAAGAACTGACTCATTGGAAAAGACCCTGATGCTGGGAAAGGTTGAAGGCAGGAGGAGAAGGGGATAACAGAGGATGAGATGGTTGGATGGCATCACCAACTCGATGGACATGAGTTTGAGTAAACTTCTGAAGTTGGTGATGGACAAGGAAGCCTGGCGTGCTGCAGTCAATGGGGTCTCTAAGAGTTGGACACGACTAAGCGACAGAACTGACACAGGGCTACCTAAGATGATGGGTCCTAGTGAAGAGTCCTAACAAAACATGGTCCACAGAAGGAGGACATGGCAACCCACTCCAGTATGCCATAGAGAACCCCACGGATGAACAGTGTGAAAAGACACAAAGATGTGACTACAGAAGATGAAGTCTTCCCAGGTAGGAAGGTGTCCAATATGCTACTGGGTAAGAGTGGAGGGCAATTACTGATAGCTTCAGATAGAATGTAGCAGCTGGGCCAAAGCAGAAATGACACTCAATTGTGAATGTGTCTAGTGGTGAAAGTAAAATCTGGTGCTGTCAAGAACAGTATTGTATAAGAACCTGGAGTGTTAGGTCCTTGAATCAAGGTAAATTTGATGTGGTCATGCAGGAGATGGCAAGATTGAGCATTGACATCATAGGAATCAGTGAACTAAAATTGATGGAATGGATGAATTTAACTCAGATGACCATTATATCTACTATTGTGGACAAGAATTCCTTAGAAGAAATGGAGTAGTCCTCATAGTCTACAAGAGAGTCCAAAATGCAGTACTTGGATTCAATCTCAAAAATGACAAAATGATCTTGATTCATTTCCAAGGCAAACCATTCAACATCACAGTAATCCAAGTAGA
Organism: Cervus elaphus; assembly: GCF_910594005.1. NCBI lineage: Eukaryota > Metazoa > Chordata > Mammalia > Artiodactyla > Cervidae > Cervus > Cervus elaphus. Next base: position 28,530,047 of record NC_057846.1, read on the forward strand.
TGCCCCAACCACTAATATCAAAGAAACTGAAGTTGACTGGTTCTTTGAAGACCTACAAGACCTTTTAGAACTAATACCAAAAAAGATATCCTTTTTCATCATAGAGATTAGAATGCAAAAGCAGGAAGTCAGAGATACCTAGAATAATAGGCAAATTTGGCTTTTGAGCCAAATGAAACAGGGCAAAGGCTAACAGAGTTTTGTCAAGAGAACACACTGGTCATACCAAACAGCCTTTTCCAACAACACAAGAAATAACTCTACATATGGGCATCACCAAATGGTCACTACCAAAATCAGATTTATTAAGTTCTTTGCAGCCAATTATGGATAAGCTGTATACCACAAGCAGAAACAAGACCTGGAGCTGACTGTGGCTCAGATCATCAGCTCCTTATTGCAAAATTCAGGCTAAAATTGAAGAAAGTGGGGAAAACCACTAGGCCATTCAGGTATGACCTAAATCAAATCCCCTATGATTATACAGTGGAGGTGATGAATAGCTTTAAGGGATTAGCCCTGGTAGGCAGAGTGCCTGAACAGAAGTTTGTAACATTGTACAGGAGGCAGTGACCAAAACCATCCCAAGGAAAAGAAATGCAAGAAGACAAAGCTGTCATCTGAGAAAGCTTTATAAATAGCTGAGGAAAGAAGAGAAGTGAAAAGCAGGAGAGAAAGAGAAAAATAAATCCAACTGAATGCAGAGTTCCAGAAAATAGCAAGGAGAGATAAGAAGGCCTTCTTAAATGAGCAATGCAAAGAAATAGAGGAAAACAATAGAATGAGAAAGACTAGAGAGCTCTTTAAAAAAAACAATTGGAGATACCAAGGGCATATTTCATGCAAAGATGGACATGATGAAGGAGAGAAACAGTAAGGACCTAACAGAAAAAGAAGAGATTAAGAATAGGTGGCAAGAATATATAGAAGAAATAAGCAAAAAAGTCTTAATGACCTGGATAACCACAATGGTGTTGTCACTAACCTAGAGTCAGACATCCTGGAGTGTAAAGTCAAGTGGACTTTAGGAAGCATTACTATGAACAAAGCTAGTGAGAGTGATAGAATTCCAGCTGAGCTATTTCCAATCCTCAAAGATGATGCTGTTAAAGTACTGCTCTCAATATGCCAGCAACTTTGGAAACTCAGCAGTGGCCACCGGACTGGAAAAGATCAGTTCTCATTCTAATCCCAAAGAAGGGCAATGTCAAAGAATGTACAAACTACACTGCAATTGTGCTCATTTCACATGCTAGCAAAGTTACGGTCAGAATCCTTCAAGCTAGGCTTCAACAGTATGTGAACTGAGAACTTCCAGATGTGCAAGCTGGATTTAGTAAAGAAAGAACCAGAAATCAAATTGCCAGCATCTGAAATGTATAGAGAGATTATAGAGAAAACAAGAGAATTCTAGAACAACATCTACTTCTGCTTCATTTGCTGCACTAAACCTTTGGCTGTGTGGATCACAACAAACTGTGATCTTAAAATTCTTAGAGATGGGAATACCAGACCACCTTACCTGTCTCCTGAGAAACCTGTATGCAGGTCAAGAAAGCAACAGTTAGAATTGGATGTTGAACAATGGACTTGTTCAAACTTGGGAAAGGAGTACGTCAAAGCTGTATGTTGTCACCATGCTTATTTAACATATTCTGTTTACATCATGTGAAATGCCAGGCTAGATGAATCACATGCTGGAATCAAGATTGCTGGGAGAAATATCAGCAACTTCAGATATGCAGATAATACCACTTTTATGGCAGAAAGTGAAGAGGAACTAAAGAGCCTTATGATGAGGATGAAAGAAGAGAGTGAAAAGGCTGACTTGAAACTCAGCATTCAAAAAACTAAGATCACGACATCCAGTCCTACCACTTCATGGAAGATAGAAAGGGAAAAGGTGGAAATATGACAGCTTTTATTTTCTTGGGCTCCAAAATCACTATGGACAGTGACTGAAACCATGAAATTAAAAGACGCTTGCTCCTCGGAAGGAAAGCTATGGCAAAATGAAACAACATACTAAAAAGCAGAGACATCACTTTGCCAACAAAGGTCCGTATAGTGAAAGCTATGTTTTTCCAGTAGTCTTGTACAAATGTGAGAGTTGGACCATAAAGAAAGCTGAGCGCCAAAGAGTTGATGCTTTCAAACTGTGATGCTGGAGCAGACTCTTGAGAGTCCTTGGACAGCAAGGAGATCAAACCAGTCAATCCTAAAGGAAATCAACCCTGAATATTCATTGAGAGAACTCATGCTGAAGCTGAAACTCCAATATTTTGACTGAAACTCCAATATTTCCAGTGAGTTTGGAAAATACCCTGATGCTGTGAAAGATTGAAGACAAGAGGAGAAGGGGGTGGTAGAGGATGAGATGGTTAGATAGCATCACTGACTTAATGGGCATGAATTTGAGCAAACTCCAGGAGATAGTGGAGGAAAGAACAGCCTGGTGTGCTTCAGTCCATGGGATTGCAAAGAGTTGGACATGACTTAACGACTGGACAACAAAAACATATAGAAGCAGATAAAAAGAAAATACAGTGAGTTCTGGTGTTAGTCTCCAGTTCTTCTTCTAGAATCTGGTGACCTAGTGTGGTCACAGAGTAGCCTTCATGTTGGTCTAGCCTGGGTTGATGTCTGTGATCCTACTCTTGGCTCAAGCTGCCTGGTCAGCATTTGTGCTGCCAGCTTCATTGCCTGTTACTATTGCTATTACACTGCTACTTTCTTTTCTGCTTTCTTTTTTCAAGCACTGTGCACTATTCCTGGGTTCTCTCTCCCAGGCGTTAGTGTTCTGTGGTGCCAGTGGGCCTGGCAAGGACATTTTGACCATCTCTTGATAGAAGGTAGGGTCCCTCTCTCTTTGAGCACCACGAAGTGCCCATGAAATATAAACTAAACACTTGTCCCCAAAAGAATCAGATCTAAAAATTAGCTCATTAGTGTATTTTTTTTTACATGTCCTATTGGAACTGGAATGTGATTAAATAAATGAGATTAAAGAAAATGTAAAACTCTGACAGGTGTGAAAGATGAAAGTCAGTCCTTTGTTCTGATCCCATGCCCTCTATTATACTTCTCAGGAAATAAATAACTTTTAGATGCTCAAAGGGATCTACAGAAATTGCTAACATCACTATAGACAGAGCTGAAGTGAGCAGTAAGGGATTGCTGGTTTTACTTGGTGGGTATCCTTTCCTTCTCTGCTTTGTGTTTGAAACTAGTGATAAGGGATCTAGGGAAAAGGATTAAGAAAAACAAACCACCTAAACATTGAGTCTTCCCTCAAGGTTATACAGTATGAAAGAGACCATGAGTATTAGTGGAAGATATTGAGATTAATAGAAGATTAATAATAATGAGAATATTATAGAAAGCAGACCTATCTTACAAAATGGAAAAGATTAATCTTCCATATGTTATGTATGCTGTTACAGTAACCCCATTTGTTTTTCATTTGACTTCTCTTTTTCTTTTGTAATGTCTTAGATGGAAAGAGGAATGAGTTATCTGACAAATTTAGATTCTGCAAACTTGTGCACTGAGGAGAGTACTATTGAAATACACTGTTAAGAAAGATTTTCAACATACAAATGTGTCATTTCCTTTCTTCTTGTGCCGTGCTGAAATATTATGTGATAAAGGTTTTAGGTTTCAATTGTTACAAGAGGGAAGTGGATAAATCAGTGCTGCCGTCTTTCGGACATATGGTAAAAGAAGTTTTACTTGTGTTTTTTCCCAAATTGCTTCTATTGAATATATGGGTCTACTCTGTGTATTTTTGTGTGTCTAAATGTGTGTGTGTGTGTATGTGATATGAGAGAGCTGTTTACATATGTGATCAGTAATTTTTGGTACAATTTTTTATCCTATCACTAATAACTAGGTTTGATTGTTTTTTGTAATAAATAGAGATTTCTGCTAGGTTTTCTGAGGGTGAAAAATAAATATATGTGCACAAATGTATATGAAATACATATATAATATATATTTTGTAAGTTGAATTAGCAAGAAATTTTGGGCATATAAATGTGCATATTTTGTTGCAAATTATTGGCTTTACTCAGTGTGATTAAATATATCTTAGTCTAACCTTAATTTTTACATAATACTTTTGACTTTAATACTTTTATTATCTCTATTGCTCATATAGCAAGTATTGGTTGGGCATCTACTGTGTGCACTTTCCTGAACTAGATGTAAAGAAGGGATATAAAAAATAAAAGTCTTTGTCTTTAGGAAAATCAAGATCTAAGGCAAATTGGCATAATATAATTTGGGCACCGTAAGTGGTGTGCAAGTGCTATATGTAACTACTATGAGAATACAGGAGGGGCCAAAATTACTTAAAGAGGAAAAGAAGAATCTTCATGGAGCTGTTAGAATTTATATTCACCTCGAAGAATCGTTAAGATTTACATGGCATAAAATGTGACTAGCATTCTCATTAGCCGTGTGAAAATAGTGATAGAAAAGTCATAAAACTGAGATTATAAATATTTTACACAGGTATTAGGAGCTTTTTTTCTGGTCATACACTGCCTACCTTCAGGTCCCAACTCCCCCACTCCTTAGTTGTGTAACATTAACTGGATACTTAAAAGTTTTAGGTCTTGGTTTCCCAACTTGCAAAATTGAGAACATACCTCATGGTGCTGTTGTGAGAATAAAATAAGAAAACTTCATATTAAAAAAAAGTCATGGTTTAAAATAATGGTGATTCATTTATTTGTGGTTGTCTGCCAAACAATTTATAAAAATTATTTTTAATCCTCGTAATAATTTTAAAATTCATATTATAACCACATATATCTGTGTGTATATAAATATATATCTGATATATCATTTAACTCTCACTAAAATCTAAATGATTCTAAAATAAACATTGTTACTGAGCAGTGGTGAATTTGGTTTAAAACATAAGTGACTAGAATCTCTGTAAATGTGTACAATCTTTTTAAAGAGAAGTCAGACAGTGGATACTAAGAAGTCTGAGATAGTATTCCTGTTATCTGATAGTTCAACATATAATGAATTAGCCTAAAGAAACATTTAGGCTAAAAAGAAGAAACCTAAGTAATGCAAATATTTCCAGCAGCAGCATCTGTATCAGTAAAACGTTGCCCATCAAAGAACAGGGAACATATCTTTTTTTGAAGAATTGTAGCAAAATGGCTGCATAAATAAGGTACATATATTCAGTGAATTATTATGTGGCCCATCATTTTAAACTTAAAAAAATAATTTCAAGTATAGAGATACTGATATGAATTTAAGGGGAATACATGAAACTAGATGATAATATACATTATAGTATCAATTTGTAATGTGGATACACTCAATTTTTTTCTTATATTGGGGTGATGGAATGGTAGAAATTTTGTCCCAACTTGTCTTCAATAGTGTTAGAATATTTTTATAATAAGAACAGGAATAAAGAAAAGTATGTTTCCAAACACAATAATACTGAATCTCTTTCATTAAGGTTTTCCTGTTGTAGCTTCTATAAACTTTTCACCCTCTTCATGAAGAGCTGATACTGCAGAGAGGCGTTTCACTTCTCATGAGAATGCGCTTTTAATAGATTACATACACTCAGAAGATTTTGCAGTTCTTTGTCAGTGCATTGACATTTGACAGGAAACCATAGCATTATGTGAGGTTACTTTTTCTTTTAACTCTGGAGAAAACAGTTAAAGCCTCATTTGGATTTTGTGACTTGTCCGCTGGCTTCTAACAAACCCTCACATGTGTAAGTTTTCTAACATTCCTAAACAAACAGCACTGATAGAGTAAGGAACTGGAGGAATCAAGTAAGTCTAACGAATCCCTCCGAGGCAAAAGTGGGAACATCAGGGGTGAGATTTTTTTGTTTCAGTTTCCTGTTAACACGGGATTCAGAGAAAAACCTTTCATTTCCCAATAGATAGCAGAACAGTTTTTTGCATTTCTGCATTTCACTAATGCAAACTTTCCTTGAAGCATGACTCCAGGTATAAAATCCAGTCATCTTGCAAACTATTTTGTCTTTCATTTATTTGTGGAATTTCTCCTGATGTTCTTATGTACATGATGAACACCTACTAAGTGACAGGAACTCTCTATTCATTGAACCAAAGAGATAAAAACCCCTGAATCATGACTCTAGCTTGTGTGAGCAGAGACAAACAATAGACAAGATAAATAAGGGAAATGTATTTCATGTTGGATGGTGATAAGTTGGTTGGGGGGTGGGTCAAGGCAAGAAGGAGAAGAGGAAGTGAAAGAGGTAGGTTGCCATTTCAGATCTGATGCTGGAGAACAGTCTGTCTGAGTGAATGAGATGGGAAGGTATTTATAGGATTTGAGCAGAGTGATACAATCTGACTTACTTTAAAAAAAATAATTTATTTTAATTGGAGGCTAATTACTTTACAATATTGTAGTGGTTTTTGCCATACATTGACATGAGTCAGCCATGGGTGTACATGTGTCCCCCATCCTGAACCCCCTCTCACCTCCCTCCCCATCCCATCCCTCTGGGTCATCCCAGTGCACCAGCCCCGAGCACCCTGTATCATGCATAGAACCTGGACTGGTGATCCATTTCACATATGGTAGTATACATCTTTCAATGCTATTCTCTCAAATCATCCCACCCTCGCCTTCTCCCATAGAGTCCAAATGTCTATTTACATCTGGTTCTCTTTTGCTGTCTTGCATGTAGGGTCATCGTTACCATCTTTCTAAATTCCATATATATGCATTAATATACTGTATTGGTGTTTTTCTTTCTCACTTACTTCACTCTGTATAATGGGCTCCAGTTTCATCCACCTCATTAGAACAGATTCAAATGCATTCTTTTTAATAGCTGAGTAATATTCCATTGTTTATATGTACCACAGCTTTCTTATCCATTCATCTGCCAATGGACATCTAAGTTGCTTCCATGTCCTAGCTATTGTAAACAGTGCTGCAATGAACATTGGGGTACACATGTCTCTTTCAGTTCTGGTTTCCTCAGTGTGTATGCCCAGCAGTGGGATTGCTGGGTCATATGGCAGTTCTATTTCCAGTTTTTTAAAGAATCTCCACACTGTTCTCCATAGTGGCTGTACTAGTCTGCATTCCCACCAACAGTGTAAGAGGGTTCCCTATTCTCCATATTCTCTCCAGCATTTATTGTTTGTACACTTTTTGATACCAGCCATTCTGACTGGCATGAGATGGTACCTCACTGTGATTTTGATGTGTTTTTCTGATAATGAGTGTTGTTGAGCATCTTTTCATGTGTTTGTTAGCCATCTGTATGTATTCTTTGGAGAAATGTCTGTTTAGTTCTTTGGCCCATTTTTTGATTGGGTCATTTATTTTTCTGGAATTGAGCTGCATGAGCTGCTTGTATATTTTTGAGATTAATTCTTTGTCAGTTGCTTTGTTTCCTATTATTTTCCCCCATTCTGAAGGCTGTCTTTGCACCTTGCTTATAGTTTCCTTCATTGTGCAAAAACTTTTAAGTTTAATTAAGTCCCATTTTTTAATTTTTGCTTTTATTTCCACTACTCTGGGAGGTGGTCATAGAGAATCCTGCTGTGATTTATGTCAGAGAGTGTTTTGCCTATGTTTTCCTCTAGGAGTTTTATAGTTTCTGGTCTGATATTTAGATCTTTAATCCATTTTGAGTTTATTTTTGTGTATGGTGTTAGAAAGTGTTCTAGTTTCATTCTTTTACAAGTGGTCGACCAGTTTTCCCAGCACCACTTGTTAAAGAGTTTGTCTTTTCTCCATTGTATATTCTTGCCTCCTTTATCAGAGATAAGGTGTCCATAGGTACATGGATTTATCTCTGGGCTTTCTATTTTGTTCCTTTGATCTATATTTCTGTCTTTGTGCCAGTACCATACTGTCTTGATGACTGTAGCTTTGTAGTATAGTCTGAAGTCAGGTTGATTCCTCCAGTTCCATTTTTCATTCTCAAGATTGCTTTGGCTATTAGAATTTTTTTTTTTTTATTTCCACACAAATTGTGAAATTATTTGTTCTAGTTCTCTGAAAAATACAGTTGATAGTTTGATAGAGATTGCATTGAATCTATAGACTGCTTTGGGTAGTATACTCATTTTCACTATATTGATTCTTCTGATCCATGAACATGGTATATTTCTCCATCTATTTGTGTCCTCTTTGATTTCTTTCATCAGTGTTTTCTAGTTTTCTATATATAGGCCTTTTGTTTCTTTAGGTGGATTTATTCCTAAGTATTTTATTCTTTTCATTGCAAAGGTGGATGGAATTGTTTCCTTAATTTCTCTTTCTGTTTTCTCATTGTTAGTGTATAGGATTGCAAGGGGTTTCTGTGTGTTAATTTTATATCCTGCAACTTTACTATATTTGTTGATTAGCTCTAGTAATTTTCTGGTGGTGTCTTTAGGGTTTTCTATGAAGAGGATCATGTCATCTGCAAACAGTGAGAGTTTTACTTCTTATTTTCCAATATGGATTCCTTTTATTTCTTTTTCTCCTCTGATTGCTGTGGCTAATACTTCCAAAACTATGTTGAATTGTAGTGGTGAGAATGGGCACCCTGGGCTTTTTCCTGACTTTAGGGGGAATGCTTTCAGTTTTTCACCATTGAGGATGTTTGCTGTGAGTTTATCAAATATGGCTTTTATTATGTTGAGGTATGTTCCTTCCATGCCTGCTTCCTGGAGGGTTTTTATCATAAATGGATGTTGAGTTTTGTCAAAGGCTTTCTCTGCCTCTATTGAGATAATTATATGATTTTTATCTTTCAATTTGTTAATGTGGTGTATCACATTGATTGATTTGTAAATATTGAAGAATCCTTGCATCCCTGGGATAAAGCCCACTTGGTCATGATGGCAATCTGACTTACTTTTGAAGAGGACCATTCTAGAAGCTGTGTGGAAGATAAAATGGAAGGATTAACATGAAGCTGAGTGACCTATGGAAAAGTGAAAGTGAAAGTCACTCAGTCGTGTCTGACTCTTTGCGACTCCATGGACTATACAGTCCATGGAATTCTCCAAGCCAGGATACTGGAGTGGGTAGCCTTTCCCTTCTCCATGGGATCTTCCCAACCCAGGCATCAAACCCAGGTCTCACACATTGTAGGTAGATTCTTTACCAGTTGAGTCACCAGGGAAGCCCAAGAATACTGGATTTTCTCAACCCAGGAATTGAACTGGAGTCTCCTGCATTGCAGGTGGATTCTTTACCAACTGAGCTATCAGGGAAGCCAGAGAGACCTATTGGGAGCTATTAAATTAGCCCAGGATTGTAATAACAAATAGATGATATAAATGGGTGGCATGCCAACATCAGAAACCCTGGAAGAAGAAAAGTTAGGTTGATGTGGAAAGTACCCCATTGTAGGTAGCTGTATTTATATATATATATATATGTATATATATATATAAATCTGATTCTGAGACATGAGATCTGAGCTGGGTATATTGGCTTAGTCTGCATGTAGGTAGTAGTTCATGCCATTCAAGCCATGGAAATAAATGAGCTTCTCAGGACAATTTTGGAGACTGAGAACAAAAGAAAGTAGTAATAGTAAATGCCAGCAATCTTATGGCAGCATCATCTATGATTAATTTCATCTTTTTTTTTCAATGCAAAAAAGTATACTTCATGATTAACCAACCCTTGTTATTAGCCACTCCAGAGAACAAACAAAACCCACAGTTCACCAGCCCAGAGGGGATTATTTTTCATTCATCGCTCCACTCAACAGACTTTAGTGTTCATCTCACTTTCAGCTCTCTGTACCTCTGTTGTCCACATATGGTTATTTAATCTAATCCACTTGTAGACATTTATTAGAGGGTTTTCTTTTTCAAAGATTTTAAATTTGCCCAAAGAAATCATAGTTTGAAATCCAGTAATCTAAAAGATGTATATTTTCATCTAAAGCCCATAAAAGATAGATTGAAGTGTAGAGGCCTAAAGAGAAACAAAACTGAACTTAGTCTCTGTAGTAGTGCCCAAATATTCAACAAGTATATATTAAGTGTAGTCTATACTCCAGATTGCTTTAGGCTCTGGCAATATAATATTGAACAAAACTAGACATGGTCCCACTTCTGTAGCTCACAGTCTAGCGAGATTTATCAGATTTAAAATTTTCAAAATTTTGCAAAAATATATTTTACAAAGATATTCCCATTTAGAAGACTGAGTAATATAAGGATGTTTCCTTTGTATGTAAGTGAAAATGGAGTCATAATATCTCAGCTTTTGGGACCAGAACCAGAGTCAAACATATTGAGAAGGGACCTGTGAGCAGACTGACAGGAAAATATTTCTAGCTGCATAGCAGGGATACCTAAATATACACTTGGTTGTCGAGTTGTTAAGACTCCCGGCTTCCAATGCAGGGAACATAGGTCTGTTCCCTAATCAGAGAGCTAAGATCCTGCATGCCATGGGATGCAGCAAAAAAAAAAAAAAAGTAGACTTTGTGAGCCCGTCCTTTATAAAGTGAGTTCAAATGTTAAAAGCTTTGCCAGAGTCCCAATGCTTTGGACTGTATTTTTAAAAAGAATTTAGCTGTTTCATTGTCATCTCATTTTTGAAAGTTATATTTTTGATTTGTTTCCCATGGCGAGTAAAAAACTGTCATCCAAATCAAATAATAGAGTGAATTAAAAAGGGGGGAATGGCAGGAGAGTCTGGGTCTGAATTAATCAGTTTGGTTTCCTATAATAGTCAGTGTTCCCCGATAATTGTTTATTTAGTTTCACCTCTGCCTAAGAAAAGGGGATGTCGTTCTAACTTCCCCCTCTACCAGCTTCCTCCACAGTGACTGAAGTGTTTAAAGAATACACTCCTTGGTTAGATCGACCGGACTTACAAAAAACTAAAACTGATTTACAGAATGATATATGTACAAGTTGCAAAATAAAATAACTCCTTGGAAATATTTTTTAAAAAATATATTGGCAGGAATTGCCACATCCTTATTTTCAGTACCTCTTCCCAAAGCATGATGAACATTTGCATATGAATGATTGTCCATTTTCTGGAGGAGATAAAGAGTTCAGTGTCTTGAAGCTGCCAGGGCACACAGTTGCAACTTCAGCTGTGCTAAATCCATAACTCAGCATTAGAGAAAATAAACAATGATAAGAAGATGTTGGGTTTATGCTAAACTTATCAATCAAATGAACTGAACTGCTTCCAAGAAAAGGTCATTGTTTCTTTTGACAAATGTTCTTAAAGTTGTGGTCCTCAGACTGGCAGGAGCAGCATCACTAGAAAACTTGTCTGAATTGCAGATTGTTGTTGTTTAGTCTCTAAGTCCTGTCCAACCCTTCTGTGACCCCGTGGACTGCCAGACGGGAATGCTAGAGTGGACTGCCATTTCCTCCTCCAGAGGATCTTCCCTGATTGGGGATTGAACCCCACGTCTCTTGCCTTGGCAGGCAGATTCTTTACCACTGAACCACCAGGGAAGCCTGCAGGTTGTTGATCCCTTCCCTAAACATCAGAAATTTCATAGGTAGGGACCATCAGTCTGTTTTAAAGTAAGCCTTGTAAATGATTCTGATGCATCTTGAAGAGACATAGCTATAGATTGGGTCATAAAACATGTATGTGTATGCTCAGTCGTGCCCAGCTCTTTGCAATTGTGTTTTAAAAGGTACAAGCACATATTTGAGGTGCTGGCAATGTATATAGTGAGGGAAGCCTTGATAGGAAAATATATAAGAATTTTTTTTTTTAAGAGAAAGAATGGAAAAAGAAAGGGAAATAAAAAAACTAAGTTTTTCCTGTGGCTCTTTATCTTGTGACTGGACTTTGTTTTGTTTCTAAAGGGATAAACACATGCCTTGACAGAAGAAAATTTGGCTCATAAAGCTGTGATAAATGATCACGGGAAATATTTGTTTCAAATTTTCAGCTACTACTTGTTCTGAGGGAAATTCTTTTTAACTTTTTAGCTAAACAGTTGTTTTCTGCCAGTTGGGAATTTTTCCTTTTTCAGCTAAAGAGAGCAAAGTTACCTCTCACTCTAAAAAAACCCACATATCTACAATCACAAGTGTACATTTGTACATGGAAAAATTCATGAGTGGGTTCCATATAAGTCTGTCTTTTAATGTTAAAATGAAAATTCATGGGTAGTTATAATATGTTGGCATATGTAGGACAGAGATGTAAATTTTATTAATTGTACTTGTTCCCTGGCTAAAATTGGATTTCACATTGTAAATTTCAATGTGAAACATGATGCCAAAGGGCCCTAGCAATTCCGTGTGTAATTATCATGTTTTTCCATGTGTTTGATAGAAGTATGGCACAGTGGGATGACTTTCCTGATCAGCAGGAGGACACTGACAGCTGTACAGAGTCTGTGAAGTTCGATGCTCGCTCAATGACAGCTTTGCTTCCTCCCAGTAAGTAGAACAAGGGAGGGTGCTCATGGACATTGTCCTTGGAGTTAGTGAGACTGTGTAAAAGTATGGTCATGGGACTTACTCTATCTGCTTGGCTGGATCTCAGTCTTTTTAAAATTTTCTTTACCTAAGTTTTTCCTCCTTTTTCTGTTCAATTCCTCATAGAACATTATTGAACAATATCTAAAATTTCATTTTAATTTGCAATCTGAAAACAAAATTTCCTTCTTTTTTGCTAAACAACAAAAGCAATGGCCATAGGAAAGAATGTTTTAATGGATGTTTTATTCACTTAACTAGAGAAACATCTTCTTCTGCTAGTAAGATTCCCTCTATATCGAGATAGCTTTTGTACAATTAGCATCTCAACATATGAATTGCTGGTTCATATAAAGAAATAATACTAAAATATTGGTGTATTTTGAAATATCCAGAGGACGGGCTTTACTGATCCATTCCAAAGTTTAATCAAAGTGTGAATTTTGTTATTTCTTTTTTTTCAACTTGTATTCAAATCATAAGAGGCCTCCAAATACAAAACTATTGAGGTAGAATGAGAAAAGAAAATTTGCATAATTACCATCAAAAGTAATGTTTTTCTTGTCTCACTTAAAATCTGAAAAAATATATATAATTATTAATATATAACTGCTTGAGGAACTTTATTTTCATCCAGAATGTTCACATTCCCATGTGAAACAGAAGAATAAAATTTATGTTTGTGTGTGTTTTGGTATGGTATCAGTATTAAAATTTACCAATGAATGCATCCAATGAGACAAGTACAGCTTGGAGAAGATAGTAACTTTGTCCTGGATGTTTAGTTAGTGGATAAATCAAATGTCCACAGCGATTTCTATATTGACTTCTCCTTTTGGCTGTCCCTTTTACTTTCTGCTGAATAAATGAGAACCTATTTCTTGGTTCCTTTTTTATTCCAGTAGGTTTGATACTAACCATATAATTGGAGATTTTTGAAAGTTTTAATTAAGTAAGATGAGTAAGTTCTCTAACAGGAGGTTGGACTTTTGTTTTTTAGGTCCTAAAAATGGCCCAACTCTTCAAGAGAGGATGAAGTCTTATAAAGCTGCACTGATCACCCTTTATCTCATTGTGTTTGTAGTTCTCGTGCCCATCATTGGCATAGTGGCAGGTACAGTACTCTAGTTCTGAAACTCAGCAACTCATCTAGTAAATTATTTACCGCAGAAGCAGAAAGAAGTATTCAGTCTTTGGTATATGGCAAATTCGTAAGAATTTGAACTTCAGATCAAAAAATGTTCCTCAAATTTATTTCATGAAAAAAACAGATTCTGCAAAGTTATTGCATAAAAAACCTATAAATAAATAGCATAGAAAATGGAACTTTAAGATAAAAATATGAATATGTAAAGGGAAGGTGGAAAGAATTGACCATTTCAGCAATGTTATCATCTGGAGTCCTAGGAAGTTCTAATGGTGCATCATACATTTCATGGTAAGCATTCTAGTTGCAAATGTGAAGATATAAACCTGATTGTTCATATCAGCGATGCCTAAAATATAAAAACAAGCCAGTTGTTCTGGAAAAATACTTTTATTCCTAGTATTGAGAGCAGAAAGAAGTATCCCTACAAGTCTTCAGAGGAAACCTCAGAAACTAATGACCTGTCCCTCAGCAATATTTGTCCTTTATATGGTCACATATTTCATGAGGGTTTTATTTAAAACCTCTCTAAAAATAAACTGATAGCATCCTTTCAAACAAACAAACAAACAAAAAAATAGAACACTTTGCTTGGGTCCTACATGATGTTTTTTAGGTATGTATTTGTCTTGAAGAGTTTGGCTGGAATTAGGGATACATTTAAAGAGTTTATACAGGGGTGGATAGCTTGCATGTAACTCAAGCAAATTTATAAACATTATTTCCCTCAGGACCATTTTTGAGGGATTTGATTGACATTTGAATTTATTTGCCTTGTAGCTCCCTTTTTCTCTGGGAGTGACAAAATGTCTAGACATATACTTGAATAAGAGATAGGCTGGGAGGAAGATGTGTTTTTGTGTGCATACTAATCAGCTTAACAAGGAAATGCTCCTAATATAAGGCCATACCTCCTCTGTCAAAAGGATATTCCAAGATAGAACCAAAATTGTACTAAGGAAGAAATGATAATGAAAGCAACAATGACTGTAATATTTTTATAACATTTTTGAGCATTTACTCTGTTCAGGCCCTGGGCTATACATTTTCCACAGATTATCTTAAGACACTGCACAGTTACCCTTGGACAGACATATGCTTACCCTTATCATCCACAAAAGAAAACTGTTCAGTGATGGAATTGAAGTTCCTACCATGACTCCTGACTCCTGTCCTTTGTGGTCTACTATCTCCCAGTTCATTCAGGTGTTTAGGACAAAATATGATTGGCCACTAAAAAATTAGCTTGTTGTAACATTAGCCAGGAAAATATTTTCCATATGTAAAAGTCAAATACTATTTTGGATGTCAAAAACAATAATCAACCACAACCAATCAACCAATCAAACGAACCACAACCATTTAAGTAAAAGAATCTGATGTGTCTGTCATTAAACAACAACTTCCTGATAAACCAGGTTATCTATGTGTTGTTTACGTTTATGCTTACCAGTTTCAAGTGCTTAACTGAAAGATGCATTATTGTTTGGGATCATTAGCTGTCAGCCAGTTAGAATTTGCATAATTTCATCACTTTTATGGGGCTTCCTTGGTGGTTCAGCTGGTAAAGTATCCACCTACAACGAAGAAGACCCCGGTTTGATTGCTGGGTTGGGAAGATCCATTGGGGAAGGAATAGGCTATCCACTCCAGTATTCTTGGACTTCCCTGGTGGCTCAGCAGGTAAAGAATCTGCCTGCAATGTGGAAGGCCTGGGTTCGATCCTGGGGTTGGGAAGATCCTCTGGAGAAGGGGGTGACTACCCACTCCAGTATTCTGGCCTGGAGAATTCCATGGATTGTATGTAGTCCATGGGGTTGCAAAGAGTTGGACACGACTGAGTGCCTCACCTTCATCACTTTTATGTAAACCATGGCCTGCAGAACCAGCCTCCAGGAATGCAACTTCTTTCTACTCGGCCCAGGCACAATGTGAACTGAAGTTTGAAAATATCAGGGTTCTAACCAGGTTCAAAATCTGTGGGCTGTTAGAAAATGCTACCAAGTCAACACACTTGTTCTAGGGTTGACAATGATTGACCTGAAGTAGTTTGTTTCCTTAGACTGTAGCATGTACTATTAATACCGACAAAAAGCTAAACGTGTTCAAATCTTGCAAGTTCACATTAGCACCCCAATTCACCAGAATTTAGATCTCCTGTGTTTATCATACTTGAATAATAAACAATTGACTATCCATTTACAGCTGTAAGTTGTAGGTCAGAATTTTTCCAAAAGAAAGCTGAAATGCAATACATTAACTCTACATAATATAAAAAATTTCAAATGTAGAGAAAATATATCCCTGAAATGATAGAAATTATTCTGTTTTGGCAAATATAAATCAGTAGATGAAATAAAATGTTGTGCATGAAAGCTAAAGTGTCTTATGTATTGAAAAATATTTCTTAATTATAGTCTTCTCCACAAGCTACCTTTTTTCCAAGAAGCTACTACATTTCTGTTACAGTATAACAGTATATAGTAATGTCTCTGAAGAATAAGATAAGGTTAAGCCTAAGGTTAATGTATACAAATTGCTGACAAACGGAAGATCCTTGAGCTCAAAATAATACAAATTTTTGGTAGAAGAAGGTATTGCCAACATGGAAGAGTATATGTGATCTGTAAGGTCAAATATAACTCTCTCCCTATTGTACAAGTCATAAAATTTGTCTCCTTTCAAATGTAAGATAGAAAAGTCACAAAATACCATCTCTCTGATGATAATGAAAGAAATGAACATTTGAAAATATGAACTCTAGCATTCCATACCTAGATTTGTGGTACTCGTATTTGTATCATCTGTATCATAGTTAAACGTTTTTAAAGAAAGTAAGGATTAAATTAGGTTTCACTCAGGATTTGGGAAAACAAACAATATTGCATTTTTAAATCTATAAGCAAAAAGTAGCCTTTAGTATCAGCTCATGTTGAACTTGATATTGAAGAGAAATCTTTGGTCACATGAAATTTTATCAAATCAAGTCTTCCCTTTCTACACTATGAAGAGATTTTGCTTTATCCCTATGAAATAAAAAGAATTTCTAGTGAAAGTAAAAATTATATGGTTGAGTAATTAAATCAATATGCCTATTAAGATAAGTACAGATACTATCTTTCTCATGGAGCACCCAACTTCATCCCAATTTTTTATATTACATAATATTAACTCCCCCTTGTATTAGTATTGGGCATGCAGATATTGAATCCAAAATATTAATAATAATTAAAAAATGAAAAGTATCAAATGTGCATTATGTGCCAGGGAAAGATCTGAGCACTTTACATATATCAGTTCATTTAATTATTTAAACACTAACTAGTAGTATCCCATTTATAAGGTAGTGAAATGATAGCCTGATTAATTTGCTCAAGGGCACAGTTTATGAAGGAAAGAACAAGAATGGCTAATCTAGGCAGTTCCCGTCTAGAGCCTGAATTATTAACTGCTATCTGAAAAAGCAGTAATCATTATAAGAGAAAAATTTAAGGGCTAACTTGGAAATAATTTTGCAAATATTGTTAGTTAGGGTTTCTGATTGTTAAAGTCAAATTCCATTCCCAGTCAGTTTGCTATTCCCAGAGTTGCTTGAGCAGTACTTTATATATAGTAGGTACTCAATAAATAAATCATGGAACTGGCAAATGCATAAATGAAGCTGTCAACCCCAAACTTGCTCTCTACACTTAATTTAATAAATGTTATGAGATCTAACTAAGAAAAATACTATTTTGTCCAAATTATTGATAAAATAATGTACACTCAATATGGCCTCTGTCTGTTGTGGATTGTATCAAAACATAGTCACATATTTTACTAATTCAAATAAGCTAATTTTAAAGAGACTATAACTAGGAACATATAATATGATTTTTTTTAATTGTGATTTAATTGAATATGTAGTTTAATGCTTAATAAGAGCTACAATGACAGGTGTCATCAAACACCTTCTTTAAGTGACGGTGTTGAAGACTCTGTAACTAAGATAATAACTTTCAAAGATAAGGCACTTTTATTTGAGTAGTTTTCATATGTGCCATCTGTGTGCTACGGGATTTACATGCCTTATCTCATTCATTCTCAGCACCACTATAAGACAGTTATTACTTTTAGGTCTTTGGGGAAGCCTAATTAAGAAGAAGAAAAATAACTTGCTCAGAGTAACCTAGTTAGTAACTAAGGAGTGGGACTAGATTCCAGAATTGGGCAGCTTGTTCCTACATAAACACCAAGCTCTCATTTGTATAACAGGTACCCTGAGCTTAGGGTGGAATTGAGAGCTTTTCTTTTTTTTTTTTTAATTCAGGGCTTTTCATGTGTTACCTCAGTTAAGTCTCAAAAACCTGTAAAGCTAATAAATAACTATTGCCATATCACTTTAAAGAAAATTGACAGGTCAGTTATTGCTGTTTATATAGATATACTTTTAAACCATACAAAGTTACTCTTTACTGCTCAATAATGGCCAAATATGTAAAGTCTTATGTATTCAAATTAATATGGATAAAAGACTGATATATATGTAGATAAAAGGTACAAATCATATAGATATATACAGAGAGAGATGAAACAATAAAATCTTAACCATCATTAACTAGGAATAAAATGGTGCTTAACATTTTCTTCATGGTGTACAATTATGTATTATTTTTATCGGCAAAAGTAATATTTATACTTTTCATTTTTGAAACTATAAACATATTGCTCTAGATCCTTTCAGAAGGATAATTAGCTTATTTAGAGAACATATGCCCATTTGTAAATATATATCAGCAGCTCTCTATGCCCCAAACACCATTTAATAGAATTTTTATATTCAGGAAATAATTGCTCATAAGATGGTTCATCGAAGTGTTGAATATATTAGTAGAAATAGAAGCAATATATAGGGGTTTTGTTAAATCTGGCAAAACCACACATAGAATACAATGTGGTTATTCAAATTGTTTTGTAAAACAATATTAAATAATATGCAAGGGTCTTTATGATAGATGCTAATTGAAAGTTAGTTTCCAAATTATATATAAGCTCTTGATTGTATAATAATAATATGATAGTGGACTCAGAAATCTAATATGCATATACTAAAATGTTAGCACTTAATTCTGCACCATGAGATTAATGGTAAATTATTTTCATTACTCATATTTTCTAAATTTTCCTCTACAAATATATATTTTAGAGGAGTCTTGAAAGAACAGTATTTTTTTAAGTTAAAAAACTTTTATCCAATTTTCTGCTTTACCAACAATAAATTAGATCTGCAGAAACTGAAAGTGATAACTCTCTGGTAGCTTAGTGATAGCATAAGGAAGATGAGCCAACAATTTATTCATACAATGGATAACACTAATATTTCTACTTTTGCTACATATTGTTTTTGTCACATCATCATTTATCTTCATAATAGCTAACATATTCAACATGTTTACTGCAGACACTGTGTTAAGCATTATCTCATCTTATCCTAACAGCACACCTGAGGACCAGGATACAGTGCACTTCATAATCTGTAGCATTTACTCTTGCTCTCATAGCCAGATGTGGCGACCCAGAAGATTCATCTAAGCAGCAAGTCAGAAAGAATGACTTAACCGTGGAATAAATTCTAATGTAAAATAGGAAAAGGAGACTGTTTCCCTCCCAGCACTCTGCCTACTTTGGTTCATACTTTGTATGTTTAAAACAAACACCTGATTTAGGATAGCATTCAGAATGTTAGCTTAGGATGAAGTGATGTGGAATGGAACAGTGGATGCATTTAAGGATACAGGGCATGACTCTCTTTATTTTTACTTAAATATGCAGCTCAGCTCCTGAGATGGGAAATGAAGAATTGCACAGTTGGTTCAGTTAATGCAGATGTATCTCCAAGTCTGGAAGGCAGAGGAAATGGCAGTGAAGATGAAATGAGATTTCGAGAAGTCGTGATGGAACGCATGAGCAACATGGAAAAGAGAATCCAGTATCTTTCAGACAATGAAGCCAATCTCCTAGATTCTAAGAATTTCCAGAATTTCAGCATAACAACTGATCAGAGATTTAACGATGTTCTTTTCCAGCTAAATTCCTTACTTTCCTCCATCCAGGGACATGAGAATATCATAGGTGATATCTCCAAGTCATTAGTAGGTCTGAACACCACATTACTTGATTTGCAGCTCAGTATTGAAACACTGACTGGCAGAGTCCAGGAGCATGCATTTAAACAACAAGAGGTAAGAGTTTTTGTACTGGAAAGTCATATGCTGGGAGTGAATCCATCTGTAACCTATCTCCTCCGATAGTCCAGGGCAGAGATGAAGTTGCGAAACTGTTTTCACATCATTCTACTTAACCTGATATCTCTTGCAGTCTCACCAGAAAGTTCCAAATGGATTTACCTACTGCCTGTTCCAAATTCCCAGCCAAAGAGGGAGTTTTGTTTGTTTTTCATCAAATATAGACTCTGTTAGCATGTTTTAATTTTATAAATACTTTCAGAATGCCTCTTGAGATTCTCTAAACCCATTAGAATTGGTATATTATCTTAGCATATTTGGACAGATAGACACAGTTTTTGCAAATTTTAAAAGAAACCCAGAATTTCTCCATCATGAAAAGAATGAAAACCTTATTTACATGGGTAAATTGTAAAATCTAAATTTTAAAATAGTTTGTCACTCCCAAGAAGTATTGCTAAATTTTTATGTGTATAGATAACTATAAGTAAAGAATTAGAGTTTGAATAATGCATCAACATCTTGTTTCCATCACAGGATCAAACACAAGAGAGCAAGACATCTTCTAGACCACTTGCTAGCCAAAGTATTTTTGCAAAGGCCCAGATGTGACTCTTAGACTTTGGGAACCACATGGTCTCTTTTGCAATTTCTCAACTCTACCACTAGTCATACACAGTAGGTAGACACATGAGTGAAAATGTGATCCAATAAGTCTTTCTTTACAAAAATAGACTTTGACCCATGGATCATAATTTTTCTCAGCTTTGCCTTAAACTATTCTGTGGCCAGCCCTCTGGGTTACTTTGTATTGAGGAGAAAGAAATTAAGAAGCAAGTTGTTTAGTTCAGAACTGGATTTTTTTGTTGTTAGGTAATTATAATTGTTCAATTTGTGAAAAAAATAAGCTCATGGATAAAGCTTTATTACTTGTGTGAAAAAATTAATCTTCATATTACATGCCCTAAGATCATAATGTGAAATGTGTAAAATTTCCACCATTAGCTCAGTAAGGCTGCCATCTTTGTAGTATATTTTACTTAAATGGACCACATCTTAATGATGTTGTTTGCTATATAGATACAGTGTTATGCAGTGGTGATGAATTTTTTAAATGGATGTCTCTTTTAGAGAGCAAAGAAAAGCCTCTGAAGTTTTAACATCATGTGAAAACCAACTAAATTATTGACTAGAGAACAGATTAAACAGGTTAAGAAAGCACATTTTTATATTTATTGTAAGATGCAATCACTGAGAGGACAATGACATTGCTGTTTAAATATAGAAATTCCATCGGTGAACCTCATCCCAATGCCAGCCTTGATAGTCCGTGTTGTATCCCTGTCACATCTTCCAAATACTGACTGTTACTCTCTCCCCCGTGGTTAATAAGTATCTAAGCATATGCAAATGTTATTGGAACATCAAGCACTCAGGCTATGGAGGGTTTAGAAAGAGTGCACAAATAAGAAAGTGTCCACAGGGATGAGAACCTTGAGAGACAGAGGAAAATAAAATATCAGCTTTGGGACTAGAAACTGATTAAATATGAGGGAAAGAGGACAGGAGAAGAAATATTACTTTGTGTGCAAACAAGATTCACTACTCTAAAACCTGACTGTGTTTTACACAGTTTACTGTTGTGTTCTACAACAAACTTTGCAAACAAACTTTGTGTGCAAACAAGATTCACTACTCTAAAACCTGACTGTGTTTACACAGTTTACTGTTGTGTTCTACAACAAACAGTAGAAAATTCTTAAAGAGATGGAAACACCAGACCCCTCACCTGCCTCCTGAGAAATCTGTATGCAGGTCAAGAAGCAACAGTTAGAACTGGACATGGAACAATGGACTGGTTCCAAATTGAGGACAGAGTACATCAAGGCTGTATATTGTCACCCTGCTTATTTAACTTCTATGCAGAGTACAACATGCGAAATGCTGGGCTGGATGAAGCCCAAGCTGGAATCAAGATTGCCAGGAGAAATACCAATAACCGCAAAATATGCAGATGACACCAGCCTTATGGCAGAAAGCTAAGAGGAACTAAAGAACCTCTTGATGAAAGTGAAAGAGGAGAGTTAAAAAGTTGGCTTAAAACTCAATATTCAGAAAAATAAGATCATGACACCTGGTCCCATCACTTCATAGCAAATAGATGGGGAAACAATGGAAACAGTGACAGACTATTTCCTTTGGCTCTAAAATCACTGCAGATGGTGACTGCAGCCATGAAATTAAAAGACGCTTGCTCCTTGGAGGAAAAGCTATGGCCAACCTAGCTGCAGCTGCTGCTGCTAAGTTGCTTCAGTCATGTCTGACTCTGTGCGACCCCATAGACGGCAGCCCACCAGGCTCCCCCATCTCTGGGATTCTCCAGGCAAGAACACAGGAGTGGGTTGCCGTTTCCTTCTCCAATGCATGAAAGTGAAAAGTGAAAGTGAAGTCGCTCAGTCGTGTCCGACTCTTAGCGATCCCATAGACTGCAGTCTACCAGGCTCCTCCGTCCATGGGATTTTCCAGGCAAGAGTACTGGAGTGGGTTGCCATTGCCTTCTCCATTGGCCAACCTAGACAGCATATTAAAAAGCAGAGATATTACTTTTGCTGACAAAGGTCCATCTAGCCAAAGCTATGGTTTTTCCAGTAGTCATGTATGGATGTGAGAGTTCAACCATAAAGAAAGCTGAGAACTGAAGAATTGTTGCTTTTGAACTGTGGTGTTGGAGAAGACTCTTGAAAGTCTCTTGGACTGCAAGGAGATCCAACCAGTCCATCTTAAAGGAAATCAGTCCTGAATATTCATCGAAAGGACTAATGCTGAAGCTGAAGCTCCAATACTTTGTCCACCTGATGTGACGAGCCGACTCATTGGAGAAGACCCTGATGCTGGGACATATTGAAGGCAGGAAGAGAAGGGGACAACAGTGGATGAGATGGTTGGATGGTATCACTCACTCGGGAGTTGGTAATAAACAGGAAGCCTAGCGTGCTACAGTTTATGGGGTCACAAGTAGTCAGATACGACTGAGCAACTGAACTAAACTGAAGATCAGAGGGGCAGTGAAACAGGGTGAGAAGAAAAAGAAGACAGACACAATGAAAGAATAAGAATTTACTTGATATTGGTAATGTCCCCAAGTCCTCAGAGATTATAGATTATATATGAACTGGCTCAGCTGGTAAAGAATCCACCTGCAAAGGGGGAGACCTGGGTTTGATCCCTGGGTTGGGAATATCCCCTGGAGAAGGGAACAATTACCCACTCCAGTATTCTGGTCTGGAGAATTCAGTCCATGGGATCACAAAGAGTCGGACACGACTGAGCAACTTCCATTTTCATCATTTTCATAAACCCACATAAATGAAGATTTAAAACCAAATTGGAAACCATTTGGAAGATAGTAGAAGTGCTGAACATGTTTGAAATGATACATGTGTGTGTGCTTAGAGCTGTGTCTGGCTCTTTGCGACCCCATGGACTGTAGCCCTCCAGGCTTCTCTGTCTGTGGGGATTCTCCAGGATCCTCCAGGATTCTCCAGGAGTAGGTCGCCTTGCCCTTCTCCAGGGGATCTTCCCAACTCAAGGACTGAACCGAGGTCTCCCACATTGCAGGCAGATTCTTTACCGTCTGAGCCACCAGGATGCCTGGAAATGATATGTAATAGAAGCAGTCGGAATCTGGTAATAATTGATCATTGAGTTGGAATAGATTGCACTTCCGTTTTGGAAGTGGTCCCAGCATTAGAGATGGAGGTACAAGGGAAAGGAGGTACTTGCAAGGTTAATTTTTTTAAAGCCGTTTTTTGTAAGACAGTAGTCATTTGCAGAGATTTGAAATCTAGGTCAGTGCTAGTGTGTGTGTGTGCATGTGTGCTTGCTCACTGAAAATAGTATTTGCAATCTTGTTCCCATCGCTTAAAACAGTTAGATTCATCTTTGAATCTTTAGCCCAATGCAGGAATAAGTAAATTAAATAAATGCCTCAATCAGTAATTGTTTGAATAAAAGGCTTATAAGTAATACCAGCGTAATGTTTATCAAGGATAGACCAAGCATTAATTTGAAAGAAAGAAGAATACTGACTAAATAAAAGAGAGAGATGGGATTTATTATCTCTGTTTTACATAGACAGGACTGTAAGAATGCAAAGTTAAATGCTTGTTTCTAGCAGAGCCACTGGTGGTAGATGGACAGTGTGTGGGGTTACTGTATAGCAGCAGTCCCCAGCCGTTTTAGTTCCAGGGGTGGTTTTGTGGGAAACAATTTTCCCTTGGATAGGGGGTGATGGAATTGGTTTCAGGATGATTCTTTTATTGTGCACTTTATTTCTATTATTATTACATCAGTTCCACCTCAGACTGTCAGGCATTAGATGCTGTCAGCTGGGGACTCTTGCTATACAGGACTTTTAAAGATATATCAAATGAACTTTCTCTCTTCCCAATAAAACCTATTTCAAGTAAAGTGTGGTTAATATGAGCACTGTATAGAGTTTTCAAAGAAGGGGGAAAAGGCAGCCTCAGCTTTAGGTATGAAAAACATGGGTGACTCCTAAGGTTTAGGGAGCAAGGTCACCAACTAGTCCCTTGACCTTTTCTCTGTGGATATCAGGAACTCCCTGACAGCTGGAGCAATCTGCAGCCACATCAATGATGTCGAGCATATTTATCATGTCCTTATGCTCTATAAAACATCCATGTTCATTATTTCATGTATATATGTACCATATTGTACAGAAAAGACTAAACGGGGAGGGAGGCAGCAGAGGGTAGAGACATCTTAATCTAGAACAAGATTTTGGATGAGGGAAGGCAGGCACAGTCAGAGTGATAAAAACCGACGTCTCTCTATTTGAGTGCGGTACTCTTGTACAGGCAGATCTGGGTATACTTGCATTTCTTTCCAAAGGCTTTAGGTGACACTTTTGACCCTCTTATTTCAACTTGTCCAGTCCAGTCAAGGGAGGTGAAATTTTCTTTTCATACCTGGATTAAGGAACAGTACACCACTGATTTATTTCTTTGTGCAATTGGGAAATGAGAATTTATTAGCAATTAAACATAGAAGTCATTAGAAAAGTATAAATTATACCATGAAGACAGAGGACACAAGGTAAGTAGAACAGAGAAATAGAAAAGGCTACCAAGATAGATGAGAAAGTTAGGTACCCTGGAAAGAGAAAGCCTAGCTCCCAAAGGAAAACCCAGGAAATGACTTGAAAGGAAAAGTAATAAAAAAAAATATTGTCTAAAACTTTACAACTGGAGACTTAACCTCATCACAATTTGAAAAGCAAATAGAACAAGATTTTATTGTGTCTACTCTTACTCTGAAAAATTAAATGCATTGATGATACCTAGGGTTTGAGTGCAAAAAGTAGGCATTCAGATACATTAAGTAAGAGTTTTGTAAAAAAATGGTCCTGTGTATTTATAGGGTGGTATGGCAGTGGTGAACAAAAATTTTTATATTTAGTCCCTTTGATCAGATCCACTTCCAGGAAACTGTACTATAAAAGTACTTGTATAAATATGTAGATACATATAAAATTGTGTTCATTGCAGCATTATTTATGTGCATCTCAAAACTCTTTATCAGTAGGAATCAAA
This sequence comes from Cervus elaphus, assembly GCF_910594005.1. Lineage (NCBI taxonomy): Eukaryota > Metazoa > Chordata > Mammalia > Artiodactyla > Cervidae > Cervus > Cervus elaphus. The sequence goes on from NC_057846.1 coordinate 28,555,488, forward strand.
TTATGAAACATACAATATAATTCTACTAAATTATAGCAAATAAAGCAGTATCTAAATATTTTAATAGGTAAATATTCTTAATATATTATTGAGTGAAAAATAAAGTCATCATCCAGAACATGATGCCATCTCTTTCGTTCATATTCTTCAGATATGCGTGCATATGTGTAAATGCCCACAATCTATATGTACATTTGAAAACATAAAATAATGAAATCTCAAATACAGAGGCAAAACATGTGAACATAAGATATTGTTAACATGCTAGTTGAGATTTTATCAAATCTGAAAAGCTATCCTTAATGTTCATTACCACTGAGAATTATGACATTAAGCTTTGCTATTGCTGTAAAACAATTTAGTATACAAATCTATTGAGTTTATAGAATTGGAATTACTCAAGTACAGTATAAAGAGTTTAACTTCAAATGAATTTAAAACCATATGCCAAGTTTTAAATTTTATTTTAGTTTTAGCGTTTTGACATGTAGATATTTAGGAATAGAAGCATGTCTAAGATATATATAATATATATATTTAACCTTTTTTTTTCTGGCAGAGTGTAGAAATAAGCCATTCAGTTAAAAGAGGAAATGCTTCAAAACCAAAGAATTACTGTTTTAAAGTTGTTCTCTAATTTCCATATTCTTGTTCCATAATATTATTGTAATATTATCCATTTTAAAAAAATCTGACTTGTAGGGCTTCTTAAACTTATATATCTGATAATTGTGTGTGTAACAGAAATTGCAGATGTTGGCTTGTGTTTCACAGGAGATGCGTAAATTAGAGGAGCGTGTATACAATGCATCAGCAGAAATTAAGTCTCTAGATGAAAAACAAGTGCATTTGGAACAGGAAATAAAAGGGGAAGTGAAACTGTTGAATAATATCACTAATGATCTGAGGCTGAAGGATTGGGAACATTCTCAGACATTGAAAAATATCACTTTATTCCAAGGTAAAGTATCTTCTCATTCCTCCAGAAAATTATATACTAGGATGTAGTGATACATGTAGAAATTTGGTATTGGGAATTCTATAGTTTTCGAACAGTTTTGGAGCATATATTTATTACAAATATCCAGAGGAAGGAGTCTTGGGGTCTTTTCAGATGTGTTAAGGTAACTGTCTTCTGCTGTATCTAAAACTGATAACCAATAGGGACCTACTTTATAGCACAGGGGACTCCGCTCAGTGTTATGTGGCAGATTGCATGGAGGGGAGTTGGGGAGAGAGTGTATACACGTGTGTGTGTGGCTGAGTCCCCTCACTGTTCACCTGAAACCATCACAACACTGTTAATCAGCTATCAGTTCAGTTCAATTCAGTCACTCAGTCATGTCTGACTCTTTGCGACCCCATGGACTGCAGCACGCCAGCTTCCCTGTCCATCACCAACTCCCTGAGTTTACTCAAACTCATGTCCATTGAGTCGTGATGTCATCCAACCATCTCATCCTGTCATCCCCTTCTCCTCCTGCCTTCAATCTTTCCCAGCATCAGAGTCTTTTCCAATGAGTCAGTTCTTCACATCAGGTGGCCAAAGTGTTGGGAGTTTCAGCTTCAGCATCAGTCCTTCCAATGAGTATTCAGGACTGATTTCCTTCAGGATGGACCGATTTGATCTCCTTGCAGTCCAAGAGACTCTTAAGAGTCTTCTCCAACACCACAGTTCAAAAGTATCAATTTTTCGGTTCTCAGCTTTTTTTATAGTCCAACTCTCACATCCATACATGACTATTGGAAAAACCATAGCTTTGACTAGATGGGCCTTTGTTGGCATACTAATGTCTCTGCTTTTTAAAATGCTGTCTAGGTTGGTCACAGCTTTTCTTCCAACGGGCAAGTGTCTTTTAATTTCATGGCTGCAGTCACTATCTGCAGTGATTTTTGGAGCCCAAGAAAATAAAGTCTGTCACTATTTCCATTGTTTCCCGTCTGTTTGCCATAAAGTGATGGGACTGAGTACCATGATCTTAGTTTTTTGAATATTGAGTTATTAAAGAAATGGTGAAAACTCTTAATCTCAGAGGCTAAGAGTCCACAGTTAGTCTGTGTCCCTTGTTTCTTGTCTCACACTGTATAGTTTTTCCTGAGATGTCTGTCTTGGTTTAGGGCCCTGTCACTGAATCACAGCCTTTGCGTATGCACTCTTTTTTTCAAAATTCATCCTGGAGTACTGTAGATTTGCTTCCCTTCAATTTGCTCAGCAAAATTCAAGCTGCAAATTGAGTCTTTCTGGCCTACTTTCCTGCTCTCTCGTCACTGTGCAGAGATGAATGAACTGTAGCCATGTTCACATTTGTGGGGTTAAAACCCCTTCGTTGGGAAGAAGTACTTGCTGCAGGAATAGGAGGGTGCATGGGTTCCCATTGACATAGAACCAGGACATCGCTTGTGGACACCTAAAAATATGTTTCCTACATTAAGCTATAGTTTACAAGAACTTGCTAGTTGTTGCTACAGCTATTTAATGCCCAGTGGTATGTAATTTATGTGATGATTATATTTTAAAAAAAGCAAAGAGGCAAAAAAATACACAACACAAATAGAAAATATAAATGTTAGTGGTTATTCTCTTAAGATGATAGAATTATGAATTAGATTTTCCTCATTTTGTCTAGGCTTTTACCCTTCCTATAAAATGTAGAGTTATTATTGTAATGAAAATGCAATAAAACATTAAAGCCTAGTGGTGTATATGAAGGAAAATGGACAATGTGCCATTGAAATGGAAAATGTGCCACGGCTATTTGGAAAATTAAGTTATCAGGGAAGGAAGGTCCTAAAACCCAATTTGGACCTTGCAAAATCAGAAACAGTTCAGGAAAATGAAGAAAAGCAGGGGAAAGTGTTTCAAAAGAAGCAAAGAAAATGGACAGAATATACTTACTCGTGAGATTATCTTTATTTATGTAGCCCCTTCTTAGAATTTTTCAGGTCTTATATCTTCCCACCTGATCACAATTTGTAAACGAGTGCTGTTTAACCAGTGACGCTAACTATGACTATGTATTGTCCTTGGATTACGTGGCTAAACCATGGAAGTTGAAAAATGCTTCTTTTAAAACATTGCCTTGTAATTATTCTGTGATATATCCAGGTTCATTTCTTCCTCTTGGAATTAAAAAAAAAAAAGCATTTGCTAAGTGTTCTGCTTTAAAGGAAGAGATTAATACTTGTCCTACGGCACTCTATAAAGAAGAGGGACATAATGCCATCTGTTTCTTGGACACAGAAAATTCAAGTGGCTTAATCAGTGTTGATCAGCCTCGTGGGGGACACATGGCAATTATTGCCATGCCAAGCAGTCAAAATTTCCCCTGCAACCTCCATCTTATTTTATAACATCTATATCCATCTTGGGATTCTACTTAATATTATACTTGAAAAGTTATTCCTTTACTCATTTTCACTTTACTGTCTTTCCCCACATCTCTCCCACTTATCCAGAATTCTCGTTCTTCTCATTCTACCTATTCTTCAACGTCCACTCCAGTCCTACCTCCTCAATCGAGCCTTTTCGCCCACTGCTCCTTGTGCTGATGTGCATCTCTCTAACAAATACCCAAGGGTATCATTTTCAACAATACGGTTTTTGGTTATCTACTTCGTGTGGGTTTCTGTTTCTTTTGACAGTACCACACATGACTCTACTTGTGCATTTCCCACAGAACATCTAACTTAATATAGTGAAATCTGCCTGGTGGTGAGGTAACAGGGAGATGTTCCCAGAAACTTAATCATCAACCTTCTGGTTCCAATGAATCCGGCGTCTCCGTGCTAGTGGTCTGCACATAGTCAGCACCCTCCACCTCCATGAGCGGCTTGGTGTCTGCAGATCAACTCAGACATGTGTCAGATCCTTACATGTATTGTTGGGGGGGAACTAGGACTCTGAACTTGAAGCTACCTTGCTGGACTACTGCTTTCTGTCTGCACCCCCTCACTTGTCTCATTGTTAGCTGCTTGTGCCTGCTGACTGGGGCTCAAGGAAGGCCTAGGAAACTAAAGACTTTTCTCTACAAACAAGAAACAGGGGACCTGGAAAGCATTGGGCTGGATAAGTCCCAAAGATCCTGCTTGATTTAAATCCCCCTTTTCTTTGATGCTCCTCAATCCTGAGGGGAGCATGGGTAAGACAAAAGGGGTATAAAATATTGGGTAGAGAGGTTAATCATAAATTCGGCAGGGGAACTCAGTTTTAGGGGCGCTGGGTTTCATTCCCAGTAGGTACACAATACTAATGTGGACTTGTCCTGTCATTGACTCAGTGTCTCTCTCTGCCGCCAGGATCTGAGAACGCAGAGCAGTGCTCAGCACACATAAGTATTTAATCCGTAATCAGGCTGTCTGGTTTAGGGCTATCTTTTTGTACTACTCAATGGCTGGCTACACTGCTTCCATCCAGGATGGTCAGTCTCGTTCATTCTGTGTAACTGTGCAACAAACAAAAGGCTTTGGATTTACCTATGTAACTGTCTTGACAGGTGACAAATTTATTTTATCTTTGCTTTAAAACTAAGATCAGTAATTGTCATTTATTTTTTTAAAGGTCCTCCTGGACCTCCAGGAGAAAAAGGAGATAGAGGCCCTGCTGGAGACATTGGTCTACCAGGCATCCCAGGTCCAATAGGTATGGTAATAGTAACTACTTCATTATGTACCACAGAGCTGAGTAGTATACAGCCATGTATGAGGAGGAGGGTTGAGATATTTGATTGGTTCTCTGTGAGGTGTGTGTGCGTGTGTGTGTGTGCATGTGTGTGTGAGTGTGTGTGTGTGTATTGAGGGCATATTAAGTGTTCGGGTAGCTTCATCACCTCTATGTTCAGAATGGTAAGCACTGATTCTTCATTTTTGAAGAACATTAACAACATGAGGTTGTTTGTTAATTCTAGGGAGGGCTGTCTATATCACTGACTGCACACAGTATTTGGCAGAACTAGTTTGAAGTCACAGGTGAAGGAAAATATGAAAACTATCTTCACGTTGAGTATATTTACAAGTCATCTGGTTTTCAAGATACAAAAAAAAATGAGTCAAAGGTGAATTGGATCATATTCCTTATATGGTCCTTAACTGAACATACCTGCTTAAACCTCTGCAGTTTCAATATAAATATTGACTAGAATACGGATGAGTTTTACCTTTGCTGTCAGTTACTCTCTGTATCTTACTTGGAGCAAAATGTTTCAAATTACTTTCTTCAGTCTATTTTGTAATCTTGAAAGCAATATTTTGAAAGAAGATAATAGAATACAGGAAAAGAGAAAGATCATGAACTTTCTTTGCTCTCAAAAAAATAAAGAAGATAATAACAAGAACATGATCACCCTGTTATTCTTGGCTCAAAATCAAATACCTGTATGACTTTTGAAGGTGGGGAGTACATTGCACAGTCTAATTACAACTAGAATGGTTTGTTCTGCCCTCTCCCAAAATACCTAAATACTAAGGATTTCATCTTATTTTTCTGTCTTTTGATTATATAAAATGTCCTTCTTTCTGATCAATGTATCGACCAGCCCAGCTTACATCAGAAAAACAGTTTTTAAAAATGAAAAGCATGAATTTGACACAAGCCTGCCCTTTATATCATAGAGCTTAAAAAGCTAGTATATAACGTTTACAGTTTTTTAAAAATTTTTTAAATTCCTTTAAAGAAAAAAAAAATTTATGTATAAGGTGAATTGTTGCTGTGCGTTTGAATGTAATACCAGTTAAGAGCCTTTATTCAGAAAAGTCTTTCCACTTGACTAGCACATGGCAGATCTTAGCAATGGTGTGTTAATGTCATGAGCAGGGAAGTAACCAGTGTTATATTATCTGCCAGAGTGGCTATTGTCAAAGGTCTGTCAGCTCCTCTGTTACAAATTGCAATTGTCAAAGCTTTATAACTCAACCATAAAAGTTCAGTCTGGGCTACAACTTGCTGTCCAAAGCTTCATCTTGGGAACATCTTTTGCAGCTGTTTCAGAACTATGGATGTATGAAATAGAAAGAGGGATTTAAAAGTTTCAGCTTTTGTTAATACAATAAACAGATAACATTGCAAAGCTGCTTCAATTCTTTAAGTGAGGCTTTAGTCTGTGGCTATTGGTACTGCTCGTGTATGGTACAAACAAGCATTATCTGGCCCCTCTAAAGAGAAGCAGATTTCACTGTGGGAGTGATAAACTGACTCTCTTAGATTATTAGGTTGCCATTTGATTTGGTGCACTGCAGCAAAAGTATTCAAGTTATAAGGCATCTCTCCTACCTAATTGCTGCATTCTGTTTTGTTCTTTGCCACATTGCCTATTTGTCTCATGTGTAGAACTAGAATCAGGAGCTTAAAAGTATATAATGGACTGTCTTGATAATTCTACTTTCTGATTTAAGCAGGTTTATTAAAACCCCACATATACATGCAGTTAAGCCCAGTAAACTCAGCTTGACACTCAACCACGATATGAAAGTCTGAGAAAAATAAGTGTTTATCCTAATGTTCAGTTGCTAAGTTGTGTCCAACTCTTTGCAACCCCATGGACTGCAGCCCTCCAGGCGCATCTATCTGTGGCATTTCCCAGGCAAGGATATTGGAGTCCATTATTTATCTTAGTAGTTTTAAATAATCAATATAGTAAATATATTATAATTGTTACTTATACTGGGGTGGATATTATGTGGATAAACTGTGCTTTATCTTAAATGATATAATAAAAAATAATTTCAGTGTGCTATTTCCTTGGTAGTATGTCAGGGAGAATGACCTATGACTTTTTACTTTAAAATTTATTAAAAAAATTTTTTTACTGAATACTTTCCCTGTGCCTGGGAGACACATGTACACACACAGTTACATTATTGTTTGGGATTAAAATGGAGTAGGTATAAACAAGAGCATGCAAGACAGAGTAATATATTCCTTCACTAGTACCTAGTTTTTTTTTTTAATAAGTATTCTTTCATATTTCCCATTGCTTGAGTTGTGATTTTTCTGGGACAAATGTTAAAAATCCAATGTTTAGCTTACATTTCAAAGTTATCACTTCAGCCACAGCAAAATCCTGCCATTTGAAGATTCCTGATTAGACTACATAAAACTTCTAATTAAAGCTTTAAGATTTGTTTCCTCGTGTGTTTTTATTTCTATTAACAATATGTTACCTATTGAATATCTGCTGTGTATGCACTAATGTTTTTCCACTTACTGTTGATTTTATCTATCAATTTCTGCACATGAAATTTTAGGAAAGACATTATTCCTCCATTTGGAGATTCACCTCTTTCATATCCATTAGTGAAATTAGATTGCTTCATTATTTTCTCAAATTGTTATGAAAAATGAACTATTACTAGTGTGTTTTTTTTCCCCCTTCATTTACCATGTAGGTCCTCCAGGTCTTAAAGGTGATCGGGGGCTCTTTGGTTTTCCTGGAAGTCGAGGATTCCCAGGACCAGTGGGGAAGACCGGGAAGCCAGGTATTCTGATAATGCAATTCTCTCTATAGAACATGAAAATAAACACCAGATCGTTGATATTCCTTTCAACTTCTTAGATCACAAAAACAATGGTTATCATGGTATGGACAGTAGCAGTTACATGAAGTTTATTTTGTGATCTGAAACATTTTGAAATTGATTTCTGACCATGTGAGCAAGGCTTCTATTTACTAAAGGAAAACAGTTTAATATAAAACCACAAAGAGGATCTATCAACTTCACACCACTGTAAATCACCATCTATCATAGAATAAAGAGTGGAAGACTGGCAAAGAAAACAAAAAAGCAAAATACTAGCCAAATAACCAATATTAATAAACAATATTAACCCCCCTTTAACCAAAACCTTCAAATCCTCTTAAGTTATAATTAGCAAAACACAGGTAGACCTGAAATCCTATCCTTTGTAAGATAATTTGCCTCCTACTGTATCAGTTCAGTTCAGTCGCTCAGTCATGTCCGACTCTTGCGACCCCATGAACCACAGCACGCCAGGCCTCCCTGTCCATCACCAGCTCCCGGAGTTTACCCAAACCCATGTCCTTTGAGTTGGTGATGCCATCCAACCATCTCATCCTCTCTCGTCCTGTTCTCCTCCTGCCCTCAATCTTTCCCAGCATCAGGGTCTTTTCCAATGAGTCAGCTCTTCTCATCAGGTGGCCAAAGTACTGGAGTTTCAGCTTCAACATCAGTCCTTCCAATGAACACCCAGGCCTGATCTCCTTTCGGATGGACTGGTTGGATCTCCTTGCAGTCCCGGGGACTCTCAAGAGTCTTCTCCAACAACACAGTTCAAGGGCATCAATTCTTCTGCACTCAGCTTTCCTTATAGTCCAGCTCTCACATCCATACATGACCACTGGAAAAACCATAGCCTTGACTAGACAGAACTTTGTTGACAAAGTAATATCTCTGCTTTTTAATATGCTGTCTAGGTTGGTCATAACTTTCCTTCCAAGGAGTAAGCGTCTTTTAATTTAATGGCTGCAGTCACCATCTGCAGTGATTTTGGAGCCCAGAAAAATAAAAGTCAGCCACTGTTTCCACTGTTTCCCCATCTATTTCCCATGAAGTGATGGGACCAGATGCCATGATCTTAGTTTTCTGAATGTTGAGCTTTAAGCCAACTTTTTGACTCTCCTCCTTCACTTTCATCAAGAGGCTCTTTAGTTCTTCTTCACTTTCTGCCATAAGGGTGGTGTCATCTGCATATCTGAGGTTATTGATATTTCTCCTGGCAATCTTGATTCCAGCTTGTGCTTCCTCCAGCCCAGCATTTCTCATGGTGTACTCTGAATATAAGTTATATAAGCATGGTGACAATATACAGCCTTGACATACTCCTTTTCCTATTTGGAACCAGTCTGTTGTTCCATGTCCAGTTCTAACGGTTGCTTCCTGACCTGCATACAGCCTTCTCAAGAGGCAGGTCAGGTAGTCTGGTAGTCCCATCTCTTTCAGAGTATTCCACAGTTTGTTGTGATTCACACAGTCAAAGGCTTTGGCATAATCAGTAAAGCAGAGATAAATGCTTTTCTGGAACTCTCTTGCTTTTTCGATGATCTAGCGGATGTTATTTTATTAGTACCTAATAATGGACATGCTCGGGCCTGTTACAATTTGCATACACTATGATATTATTTCTACTCCTTATGCCAGTAGCCTAAGTTTGAATTGTGAACTTTGCACAGAAATTTTAGAAGGGAACAGGGGCAGAAAAATGCAGAAGCAATTAGCTATATTGCCAAGTGGTAAGTAATAAACATTTGTACAGTCGGACAGAAGTAATGGGAGCTGGAAGCTGTGGAAGTAGGAAGTAGAGTGATTAATTCCATACAGCAGGACAAGGTGTTATTGAAAGTTCTGTGGGAGCTGGCCTAAAGATGCTTAGAATTCCATTTTTGTCTGTGGTTTTCAGGCTTCAGCAGGCATTAGAATCACCTGTAGGGCCCTGTTAAAAGAACTTACTGGGTTCCTGGGCTCCAACTCCAGAGTTTCTAATACAGTAGGTTAAGAATTGGATTCCCCCAAGAATGTTTACTCTACACAAATTTCCAGGTAATAGTGATGGCGCTGATCCAGGGATCACAGTTTGAGAACCCCATTTCCAGTAAAGAAATGTGGAGAAACAGTAACTCTGTACAGAGGTAATAAATCCCTGACCAAAGATATTCTCAGGATATCCCTTGCTTATTAAAAGATTCAAATTTGCTAGAAATGTGAGCAGCAGTGCCTGGTACTAGTTAAGTTATACTTCAGATTAAAACACTAAATGAGTCCTTCCATACAAGAGTCCAAAGAGTAATAAAATTAGAAATAAAATCTGCTAATTGTCATCTTCTAAATAATGACAGCCTGGACTATCTGAGTGATGTCAAAGCATTATCAGATTTCCAAGCAAACAGGTTTTAAAAAAAGCAACCCTATTTATTTTCTCCTATTTTCTCTCCTGCTCTCCTTTTCTTCCCCACCCTGCCCTCTTTCTTCCACATGTATTAAGTCCCCTCCTCCCATATATATAAACATATACACACACAAGGGACAATGCTTGGTACAAGGGAATGAGAAGTAATTAAGATACAGTCCTTAACTGATAAAATATACACATATAAGCAGAAAAAGGGAAGACTTTCTTCTTGATCCATCCCAGGTTTATAGAGCATTTATCATCCCAACAGGTTTACTGAAGAGAGCTTGGAAGATTTAATTGATGTGTAACCTTACATATATTTAAAATCCCTAAAGGAGTCTTAATAGAACCTGTTTAAATGAACTAGATTTTCCAGCAATGTAAATAATTTACTTCTCTTGGAATCCATTCAAAGTCTGATTCTAAGAATGAGTTATGGTCTTTCTTAGGAGTGTCTAAAGCTATAGACCATAGCAAATTCATTTATTTATTTGACAAACAATTATGAAACACTTTCTCTGTGCCATTCATGGAGATATTTATAGATAGTCAAATATATGGGTTTGGAACTCAGAGGAGAAGCCAGAGGTAAAAAGACAAAGTTGTAGTCAAGCTCATATAAATGTTCACTGAGGTCAGTGAATTTTAATAATTGTTGATTTTAATAGTATTTCATGGGTAGGCAGTGAGAAGAGAAGGGGCCCAGGATAAAGGCTGAAGTGGTTCCAGAAGTACAGACAGAGCAGAAAGAACAAAGGAGCCCGAGTGAGGAGGAGAGCCCAGACAAGGTGATGTGGAAAAGGCAGACAGTTGCACAAGTCGGTCAAGTAAGATGCGGCCCACAGAAAGCTCTTTGCACTTGCTGCTATGAGGAGGTTGCCTTTATTAGAGCAGTTTTGGTGGGGTTGGGTGGAAGCCAGACAAGGGAAGGCCCAGAGGTAGCTGGTGGTGGGGACCGTAGACGGGGGTAGAGAGGTCTGGCTCTGCCGAGGGGGAGGAGCAGCTCCGTTCTTTCATTTGATTTTGTGTTTTCTTTGGAAGTTAATTTGAATACTATTTAAAGGCTGATGGCCAGATGAAATACAGGAGTTGCTGAAGATACAGAGGAAGCAAAGGTGAAAAAGACTGTGAAACGTTAGGAAGAAGGTTGAAGGTGAAGAATCCAGGAGACAGGAAGAAGCACTAGGCTGAGGAGGGAGGGTGTCACATCTGAATGGATGTGGAAAGACTCTGGCTGAGCTGAGCGTGCCTGCGTGTGAAAACGGGAACCCAGCACCCGGCTCACGGCAGGGGTCTGAAAATGCCTGACATCATAATGATGTCGGTGAAAATAGCTCCTCTGATCTTAGGATTTAGAGTGGCAGTATGTTACATACCATCTACGTCTTATTTTTCAGTGACTGTCAGAAATATTAGTTCTTTATTTTTGATGGAAGAGTGACATGTCTGACAGGAGGTGGTTAACTCCAGATTTTGACAAAGTTGTTGGGCTCATTTTTAGTCTAAGGCATCTCTTCATAAAGGAGGAAGGAACCCCTGTTCTCTAGAAAGGGTGTTTTTCATGTGTTCAGGAGTGAAAAAAGATTTCCAAATGCTGTTTGTGAGGAAATCTCTGGATCATGCTAAAATGACATAAAACATTTGTTTTTATTTATAAGAAGAAAAGTGGGTCATTGGCTCAGATCTTTGGTTTAATCTGTTCTGTTGTTTAAATACTGAAGACAAATTGCAGTGTGAAAAGACTTTCAAGAATAATTTTACAACTATTTTCTAATTGTGAAAATAGTGCTAGAATGATAAAATTGTTTATTATCTTCTCTGAAAAGAATTAGAACTGACCAATTACACCATTTTAAACCCCTATCCCCAATTTTTGTTTAATATCTTAGATTTTTCCTCTTGAGGAAATCTAAAACTTTGTTATTATATCTCATAAAAGCCTACCATCAAAAAAAAATAGAAATGGCTTTTGGTACTTTGTGCAAGATTAGTGATTCTTGTCAATTTAATATTACCTGAAATGACTGAATCATAAGTAAAAAGTGAATTTAATGATGTACATTGCAACCATAGATATAAAACAATTAGATATAGATAAAACCATAGATATAAAACAATTCTTTATCATACTCTGATAAAGAATGGTTGGTATTTCATGAAATCTTCACAATAAAATTTTAATTTGAAATTTTAATTTTTAATAAAATCACACATTATTTTGTATTTTTTAAAATGTAGTAAATTGGGGATCAAAAAAAAAATCTTCTCTAAAAGTCAAATAAGGACAAGTGTTCAAAAACAAAGCCTAGATGAAGCAAAGTAAACTAGAGGAGAAAACAGACAAAAAAATAAAATCCAAAATAAAGAGTAAAACAAAAATTAAGTTTAAAATAATTGTACCATAAAAAAGTGAACTGAAATGAAAATATCCTCTCTGATTCACTGAGAATAAGATCATGGAGACCATTCTAGCTAAGTGATGTTGTACAACAAATAATGAGAGCTACCATCTCTCATACGCATCTCTTATGGGCAAGGCCTTTTATAAACATGGTTGCTAATTTTCAAGGCAACTCTGCAATAGAAAGTATTGTTTTTTTTTCATTTTAAAGAAGAATAAACTTTAGCTCAGAAAGGTTTAAAGACCTGTTCTGAGCCACATACCTAATAAGTGGCCAAGCAAAATAATTCAACACAAGTGATTTTAAAATGATTGTTATTATCCCAAAGCTCATGAGTTTTTGAACTCTGCTTTCTGAGTTCTTGGATGAAAAGAGAGCAGTCCTTGGTGTTATTGGAGGAAATCAAGAATGTTAATAAAGATTTTGACTTAGAGATAGAAGGCACTGTGATCAGTCATGCATTTTATACCAGGAAGGTTATTATTTGCAAGACAGTCAACTGAGGACCCTTGGAAGGAGAATCAATAAGCAAGAGCAGCACCCCTCTCATGAGACGGGATTGTCCCTCGTGAAGTCTCTTGTTGGTGCTAAGAACTGATCCTCTGGATCTACCTTTCCGAATGGAACCATGGGTGGAATAGCAATCCATTAGCAAAGAGCAGGGTCTTAGCAATGTTTCCATAAGTATCTGAAGCCCTAAACCTTACTAGAATACCTTTTGTACCACACCTTTAACTATGTGAAAGAAACTTCTCGAAGCCAAAATGTCTCGAAGCCTAGAGGTTTAGACACCCCCTCAAACCTTCCCAGCTTTCCCCAGGACTGAGGTAATCAGGATCTCAGCTCTCCCAGAAGTTCATTCACAGCTCAGTCTTTGCGAGGTTCCACACAAAAGAAAAAAGAACTAGAAAGTAAGATAGAAAAATTGTAATGGGAATGGAAAATCAAGGTTTGGGAGGAGATGGAGGATACTAGAGTTTCTGGGGAAGGGAGGAAGGCACAGAGAAAAAGGATAGACAAGAGCATGCATAAGCCCCAAACAAACTGCTTACTCCTCAGTTTTGCTTACTTTAGGAAAATGGAACATTTAATGCCCTGGTAAGGAATCTGAGATAATGTATGTAAAGGACCTACCCATAAAATGCCAAGTTCGTAATAGCCTTCTAAAATGATAGCTGTCATCATCATCGTTATCATCATCACCAACATTATTATGTCTGAGCATCTGTAAGTTGTTATACATTGATGTTCTAGATAACCTTGTCAAGCTCTGTCTCCTTTTAGGGCAAGCATTTTGAATTGCCTACTAATTTTTTTTCCTTTTTTTTTTTAAAGGAATTAATGGACAAAAAGGCCAGAAGGGAGAAAAAGGGAGTGGGAGCATGCAAAGTAAGTTTATAATTTCTTGGTTTTTTTTCCTGTGCACCTTGGTAATAAACAAGCTTGTGACAGTGGTGGGCTGCTCTTGAGGTAAAGGTCGAGAACTTCAGTGTTGATCCATAGATGCTCTGAAAGTCAGCCACAGTTTTCTACAAGTAAACTGTGCTAATTGGAATAAAGCAAATAGATTAAATTACACAGCTCTAAATCTCATTACCCATTTGTATTTAGTTTTTGTGATGAGCGTAATTTTCTAAAAATTTCACACTGAAAATTGCTCAATTTTCAAGCCAATTTCAATCTGCTGAAGGAAAATCAAGCTTATGAATAGAAACAATTACAGCCTCCTTACCTACTAACCGAAATAACCGAAATGTTACATATAGGAATTTGCACAATCTAAGAATGCTGACAGACTAATTCTGTGACAGCTGGGGTTTTTTTGTGTTTTGTTTTGATAAAAACTTGACAAGTGATATTCAATATCCCAGACCTTCGAAACTGCAATAGCATAGATTTCACAACAGGACTCTCTGTGAATGGAATGGTGATCTTATATTCCAGTGTAGAGAATCTGTAAATTGGACCTTGAAAACTAAATATTAGATGACTTATCTTTATAAGTCAACACTTGTATGTCTAGTCTGAACCTACCAGATATAATGAAAAACTTTTGAAAGTGAATGAGGAATTCACATTTGACTTCTCAGAAACCAATGTGTTCCTTCTCTGTGCTCACACTAGGCGCTGCATGTAATGTGTATATGTGTGTGTGTGCCTGTGAGAATAGGTGATACCCACAGAGATGATCATAATCTTTACCCATCAGGAGCCTGATTGAGACAGATTTTGGCAAATCCTGTCATGGAACCATAGAAATCTAGCAGTTCTCCATTGTAATTATTGTTTTAAAAATGCAGTACTAATTTTTCTGTCTTATTAAAAATAATTATTTTAGCCTAATAATGTGTGTGGATGCCACATTTAGGCAACTTAGGGTCACCATTGTGAATGCCAGTCATTTAAGTGTGGTATAACCACATGATGCTTTCTACAGTCATTTCCATAATTGCTTCATTGTTGAACTGTGTGTGCCCTTAAATTGAACAATACTGAGTATTATTTATCCTCAAAGTGCTTTAATGTGAGTCAGTGATTATTAGTGTTGTTGTTATTGTATTGAGGGCTTCTCAGGTGGCTCAGTGGTAAAGAATCCGCCTGCCAATGCAGGAGATTCAGGAGACATGGGTTTGATCCCTGAGTCGGGAGGATTCCCCGGAGAAGGAAATGGTAACCCACTCCAGTATTCTTGCCAAGATAATCTCATGGACAGAGGAGCCTGACAGGCTACAGTCCATGGCTAGGAAAAAGTCTCCTTTGTGTCCATTTATTATTTGATGTGATCACTTTGATCAGCTGTTTACTTTGTATTCCATTTCTTCCCCTTTCCCCCGTCACCCACTTATTTTCACTGAGCTCCTGTGTAATTCTTCTCTATCTGCATGTTTATCTCAAAATTTATCTCTTCCTTTGGTGGTGGTTTAGTCACTAAGTCATGTCTGACTCTTGTGATCCCAAGGACCATAGCCTGCCAGGCTCCTCTGTTCATGGGAATCTCCATCTTTGGTTCTTTATCTCCTTCTTGTCTTTTCTTAAGACATTCTCTGAGTTTCTTAACCTTGACTTTGGCCAAGCTTGGCAAATAAGGGAAACCTTTATTTTGCAGCCTGTTTAACCAAGCACTCACATTTTCTTTTGTTACCTGAGGCTTTCAAATGCTTTGAACATTTTTTGTTTTCAGATGTGTTCGGAAATGTTTTCAGTTACAGGTATTTTCAAGGCTGTTTTGAAGTTTATGTGCTTGCTTTATTTGAAGAAGTGTTAAGAGGAATTTCCATGTATAAATGTGTGTGCATAGCCTCCAGATTCCTCTCCATGTATTCTCCCATGGAGAGTATATAATTCCATAATGCTTCAAAAACACACAAAGAATCATATCCAGAAATATCTACACAGTGTATTCTGTCTTCTTATTTAAGTTAGCGTACCAATCATCTGCCATGGCAATACTTATGGTACTTTTTTCTCTCTCAGTGGCTACACACTATTCCATTAATATAGTGCTGCCCTAATTAGCATAATATATCATTCAATTCCCTAATGATGAACACTTGATGATTTTTGTTTCCTTTAGCTTGGCTTTAAGAAACAATGCTACTTTCAGCACTCTCTTACATGATCTTTTGGGAATGTTTTTTAATAGAGAATTTGCTAGAAGTATAATCAATAATTCAAAGGTGACATGCATTTTACAATTTGGTGGATTCTTGCAAATGGCTCCTAAAAGGTTGCACCAATTTATTCTGTATGAAAGTGCCTTATTCCCCACATCTTCAATTAATTCTAATATATGAAAATTGATGTTGAATTAATTTGCTATAATTTTTAAAAATATTTTAAGTGTGAATTAAATATAAAGAAAATAATAAATGACTTCCTGTTTTGTTTGTGGGGTGGGGTTCAGCTTTTTTTAAATTAAGTTTTATTTGAATATAGTTGATTTGGCTTCCCATGTGGCACTAGTGGTAAAGAACCCACCTGCTTTTGTAGGGCACATAAGAGACTCGGGTTCAATCCCTAGATTGGGAAGATCCCCCAGAGTAGGGCATGGCAACCCACTCCAGTATTCTTGCCTGGAGAATCCCATGGACAGAGGAGCCTGGTGGGCTACAGTCTATAGGGTCGCAGAGTTGGACACAACTGAAGCGACTTAGCACACACACACACATAGTCAATTTATAGTGTTGTGTTAGTTTTTGCTATGCAGCAGAGTGAATCCACTCTTTTTTAGATTCTATTCCTTTATAGATCATTACAGAGTATTAAGTAGGACTCCTTGTGCTATACAGTAGGTCCTTGTTAGTTATCTATTTTACATTTAGTGGAGTGTAAATGAAAATCCCAATCTCCCAAGTTATCCCGCCCCCCCTTCCTCCTTAGTAACTTTTTTCTTTTTTAATTTTTTTTTTCTGTATCCGTGACTCTGTTTCCATTTTGCATGTAGGTTCATTTGTACCATTCTTTTAGATTCCACATATAATCAGTATCTTATGGTATTTGTCTTTTTGTGTCTGACTCACTTCATTTAGTATGACAATTTCTAGGTCCAACCATGTTGCTGCAAACAGCATTACTTCATTCTTTTTTATGGCTGAGTAGTTTTCCACACCACATCTTCTTTATCCATTCCTCTGTTGATGGACATTTAGGTTGCTTCCATGTCCTGGCTACTGTAAATAGTACTGCGGTGAGCACTGTGGTACATGTGTCTTTTCCAATTATGGCTTTCTCAGGATGTATGCCCAGGAGTGGGAATGCCGAATCCCATGGTAGTTCTATTTTTAGTTTTTTAAGGAACCTCCATACTGTTCTTAGTAGTGGCTATACCAATTCATATTCTCACCAACAGTGTAGGAGGTTTCTCTTTTCTCTACAGCCTTGCAAGCATTTATCATTTTTTAATGATGGCCATTCTGACCTGTGTGAGGTGATACCTCATTGTAGTTTTGATTTGCAGTACTCTGATAATTAGAGATGTTGAGCATCTTTTCATGTGCCTCTTGGCCATGTGTGTATCTTCTTTGAAGAAATGTTTATTTAGATCTTCCACCCATTTATTGATTGGACTGTTTGTTTCCTTGATATTGAGCCCCATGGGTTGTTTGTATATTTTGGAAATGAATCCCTTGTCGGTCACCTTGCAAATATTTTCTCCCATTATGTGGGTTGTCTTTTCATTTTGTTTATGATTTCCTTTGCTATGCCAAAGCTTATAAGTTTAATTAGCTCCTATTTGCTTATTTTTGTTTTTATTCTCATTACTCTAGGAGGTAGGTCAAAAAAAGATCTTGCTGTGATATTTGTCAGAGAGTGTTCTATGTTTTCCTCTAAGATTTTTATAGTATCTGGTTTTACATTTAGGCCTTTAATCCATGTTGCATTTATTTTTGTGCATGGTGCTGGAGCATGTTCTAATTTCATTCTTATTTCCTCTTTCATATATGTGTCAGGACCAGCGTAACTCCCTGATCATATTAGGGCAGGCCCCTTTGAAGATCAGGTGGGTTGGGCGGGACACCCCGTGCTACCATCTCATTAAAAGGCCCTTCATCTCTGGACAAGTCATCAGCACAACTGACTCCAGGATCCCCTTGTGGCTCCTCCAAACGACCTTGGTTCCCACGTGGTGTCAGCTTCCGCATGCCTTCCTCTCCTGGTCCTTTGGTGCTGTTGGGGCCTCTGCTCCCCTGCTCATACCTGTCCGCTCTCCAGCACCTCTCCATGACCACTGTCCCTGAGCTGGGATGCCTCCATGTATTGACTTGCAGACTGCTCTCTCCTACCCTCCTCAGAGCCAGGCCAAGATCACTCTGCCACCCTCTCATCTAGTGTCTCCTGAATCCGTTGGCTCCCAGGAGAAATCTCATGGTAACAGATTATATGTGAGTTCTTTACCTTCAAACATAGCAGTCTCAACCAGAGATAGCAATGCCATAAAGGAATCCATTTGTTTGTTCAGCATATGTTTACCATATACCTCCTAGAGCTAGACTTAACAGCTAATAAGATAGCTGTTGTCTCTGGCCTTCCAGAACTAATTGTCCCTGAAATACATAGACATGGACAGAAGCATTTATACATTAGAGCAGGGCTAGATGGGGGAAGGAACTGGGCTCCGTGGGTGTTCAGAGGGGATCAAGAGTCTTCAATTCCTTGGAATTTTAAAAAGGTAAATTGACTTTGATTTGCTTAGTTTACCTTCTTGTCTTCTTATTCTCCAGTTTATGGCATATGTTTTTCAAGTTTTATCATGAAATCAAGTGGAACTGGGGCAGTTCCTTCAACATTTTTGAGCCAAAAAATCAGAATTTGTTGCCTTAAATTATCTGGCTCTTTCAAGCAAGAATATTTTGATCATAAAAAAAATAATGCTGAAAAAAATGCTGAAACTGTTTTATTCTATAAAGCTTTTTTCACCAGCCTGCTGCATTTAATATCCTTGGTAAAAGCACATGTAAAAACAAAGTTTCTAAGTGTGTTAGTTATGTTACTCAATAAAAACTATAAAGAAAAGCATTTTTTTAAGGAATTCTTTGTACTTTAAATATCCTGTATAGAGCCTGGAGCAAAAGAAATATTTCAGTAGAACTGGAGATATTTTTTGTAGGTAAAAAAGCTGAAAATGAGAAAGGAGAAAAAGTAGGAAAAGACAAACTACAAAAAAGGAAGCTGTGGGATTTCTTGTTCATTTTGAATGTCTGTCTCTCTCTATGAATCAGCAGATGGAATTTTCTCACCTGTCCTTCCCTTCAAGTTTTAACACATATAGTCCCAGGATTCAGGATATTAAGGTTCTAGGAGAATTCTCAGTTGCATCCCTATGTGTCTCCCCACTTTCATTCCCTCGCCTGTGAAATGGGCATTGTATCACTCACCTCACAGGTTTGTCGTGAGAGTCACATAAGATACTCCGTGTATGTAGATGCTCTGTAAAATCATGAGGCGCTTAATACTCGTAAGGCATAGTTCCCGGTGGGTCTCTCTAACCTGGAGCTATTCTTTCTCACTGGTCCAATGCAGACATTTAAATCCACAATCAGAACACAAATGTGTGCCAAATGAAAATGCAAGAAGCCAAATAAGTGCCATGGACAAAAAGAGAGATGCTGGAGACTTGGATGAGATTTTATATTAGACAGAGCAACGCAAGTGTGACCAGATCACAAATCAGTGAGTTTGTCTGAGCCGAGGAAGAGAGCGTAAGTTATAAATAAAAGGAGCGGCTAAACTGAGTGCCCACCAGAGGCCAGAAGCTGTCAACACAGGTCACAACCAAATGTCAGGCTAATAAAACAGGAGTTCCAGGCTCTGAGGAACAGAAGATGAGCCCTGGAGGACGACACTGCTGACGAGAAAGCTCCAGGAAAGGTTGAAACAAATTAGAGCTGTCAGTGGTACTCTGGGTTTATGCCGGCTGGACACTAAGGTCTCCAGGAGAAGAGGGGCAGGGAGCAATCAGACCACCCATCCTCAATGCTAGCAAACTAGCAACATTGAGGAGTCAATTATTGCAGACGTCTCAAGATGAGTCGGATCTCTGTGCCTGTGGTTTCATTGGATGGGGTGTCCTACCTTGTTCCGTGCTGGGGGCCAGGCGATGGCTGGGAGCCATCTTCCCTTCCAGCAGGACTCGGTCCCTGGGACACCATGCTAGGGGATTCAGTTCACAAGCTATCTGACTCTCCAGGCTGCAAAGAACTTCTTAAGTGTGTGAAATACTAACCTGAACTTTCCACATTAGGGCAGAAGGGCTTTTTCTCTAGACAAGAGTAGATGCTGAATGTCTAGTTCAGATGGACACATGACACCCGATTTAATAACATACTAAAGAGAAAATAAGTCTGCATCAAGTTCTAATGCTTGTCCTAATAGTTTGCTATGTTCTCATCCTAACCTCAACGTGTATGTGTTTCAGGCAAATGGAATTCCTGCTATACAATTAAATACTCTGCATGATGCTCTGTCCTAAACATACCAAGTACTAATGTCCGTGTTTTCTGCTGTGCATTCTGCCCAATAAGACTATATACAGTGAAACTCATACCATGATATGAAATATCAGTATGTCTTTCATTTGATTACTACTGAGGACTCAGCACACCCTTGAATGAATCTTGGTCTTTCTGAAAGCAATCAGCTGACCAAAGTCAAGGCTTCTTCTCCAACCACAAAATAATTGTAATAATGAGCATTTGGAGAATATTTTCTCAGCACCAGGGGCTTTAATACATTATCTCATCTGATCTTCAGAAGAGCCTTTGAGGTAAGTCTTATCATCAGTCCCATTTTATAGATTAGAAACTGAAGCTCACCTCTAATAAGTGGTACAACAGAAACGCAAAACCTGGTGTGTTGATCTCCAAAGTTCCTATTTGTTTCCATCCAACACTCCCACACTAGTTTTCTATATTTTTATACATAAATACCAAGAATATATCATATGGAGGGTGTGGAGAGAGGGAGAAAGAAGGGAGAGAAAGAGATTTGTAATGAGCAATTTGATTATCTAGGATGGGCCTAATCATTTGAAGACCTTATGGAAGAAAAAGTTCTTAGAACATGAATTCCACTAGGTCAGATTCCAAGAAAGCATTCTCGTTTAATCTCTGTTTATGTTTCTTCCTTCATATCCTGTTTCAGCCACTGCCTCCAGTCTCTCCCTAAAGAATATTAACTCAGAAATATAGTCTTTCTGGAATGCTCACCAAGCTTCCATTACCTTGCTGAGAGCTACTCATGTATGCCAGGGGAAGAAGCTACCTGTTAATATTCAATCTTTATTTCAGTAACTGGCTCCATTTGAACACTTTTTTTTCCCAATTATGTTGCTGCTTGGATGTCCCATTTCTTTCATCATGTCTCTTGTTTAACTGCTCACTGTCCTTTCCTCAGTGGCCCAGCTGGGCTTCAGCAGAGCAGTGTCCCCGAACAGTGATGGCTCCATGTAACTTACATAAACACTGATCATTCTCAACAGTTATGTGGTGTTTTCAGCTTTATATGATTCCACAGATGGTTGCTAAAAACACATAGTGTTCCATTAAGAAGCAATAGATGTGTTCCTTAATAGTGTGTATAACTAATATGTCTTGTAAATTGAAATAGAGATTTAAATCAGTAATGAGTCTAGGGCTTAGCACTGGTCCTGTTTAGGACCTATCCCAGCTGTTTCACAGCTTGACTCTCAGCAGAGATACTGAGAAGGAAACAACAACAACAAAAAATCAATACAGTTCCAGCCGGGTCTTTTGCATCAGCAAAGCTTGTAATTCACCCAGGTATGTGCCAGAGTTCAGATGGAGCAGAGAGACCCAACATGCCCCTTCCCATGTCTCCACAAGCTTGGAGGCACCAATGGCTTTCCTTCCTTCTTCAGAGAACCGGGTCCTGGCTTCCTGTTCTGCAGTAAACATCATCTTACACTAATCCAAGATTGTTTCTTTTGTGAGCGCACTGAGTCCTAACCACTGGACCACCAGGGAATTCCCAGGTCACAACGGATCATTTGCCCCCTTAACCTGGTTCTCTGGCCACTGTGCTCCCTACAGTGCAAATCTCAAGATCAGATTCCTTAGAACAGCCAGAGGAGTTACTTGCTTGCACATGAAGTGTCCCGGAAATATCTCCCACTGTGGCTTACCCTGCAGGACGCTTCCTGGGTGCTCCGGTTACCCTCACCCCCGTTTCTGCTGTGTTCTCACTTACATCCTGCTTAATCCACTGCAAAGTAAGAACTTTTAAGTTGTAACAGATTTACTCAGTATCATCTGAGTTTACTACCATTTATTTTGATGCAACACATTCTCAATCTTTTAGTTATTGAACTATGGGTGTTCACTGTCATCATGGTTAATTTTGTTAAGTCACTAATTTCCAGTGCAACCAAGTGTCTACTACCCAGCTATTCCGCAGTCCTCAAATCCGGGGTGGGGTTGGGGGTCAGTCCTTTAATTCTGAAATAAAATTGTAATAAATTGTTTGAGCACCACCCTCATATCCTAAGGCAATTCCAGTGCCTCCTGTCTAAAGCAGTTTGATGAAAATATGAAAAAAATATATTCCCTTCATCTCCTCTTTCAAACCCCTGCAACAACTGTGATAGTGGGTTTAATAGGGTTTCTAGCAATTCCTTTTCTCCTGAAACCTCAGAATGTGCCTTTATTTGGAAGTAGGGTCTTTGCAGGTGTAGTTAGGCTAAGATGAGGATTCTGGATTCTGGTGGGCCCTGAAGCCAGTGATGGACATCTTGATAAGAAAAGAATGCCACAGAGACACAGTAAAGACCACGTGGAGACAGAGGCAAGGATTAAAGTGATCTGGTCACAAGCCAGAGAATGTAAGACTTGCTGGAGCCATAAGAAGCTGAGACAAAGAAGGATTTCTCCCCAGAAATCCTTCAAAGAAATTTCTTCAAAGAAAACAAGGCCCTGCCACCATCTTGATTTCAGACTTCTGATGTCCAGTACTGCGAGAATAAAGTTCTGTGGTTTTAAGCCGCACAGTTTGTGACCATTTACTATAGTTGCCTGAGGAAACTCACACCCACACATCTTTGTTGTTGCTTCCCCCCATATCGTTCATTCCAACAGTGAGCACCACATGTCTCCCTTCATTTGAGAATGTTCCCTAGTTCTCCCTGGGGATGTAAGAGAATTTTACTGAAGAATCACACCTAACAGGAAATGTTAGCAGAAGAGTCTACAACTTCAAGCTGAACCTTGAACTTGACTGTGTTGAAAACCAGCTAGATTAGACACAAAATTTTCCTCACTGGCTGCTATCCTCAGACTCTCCCCTGCAACCAAAAAACTTTACACACCCTTGCTCAGCTGGGATCTTCTTCCTCCGGTTTCTCCCCTTTACTTTGTTTTGGGATTTCCAGAATACTTGTTTCTTTCAACTTCCAGAGAAGATTCAAAATATGTTAAATTATTTTTCCAAGAAGTTCAACATATTTCTCCAGACATCTGATAGCCATTGTAAAAGAAAAAATCCGTCAATCAAAGGAAGAAATGGAAAATTTCATTAGAGCCAAATTTGAGGATGATAGCTTGGGAAGAGCATCTCAGAGAGCTCCATTGGAAGTCAAGGCCCAGTTGCAAAAGTTTTTGAGACAGAGGACTGTGCATCAAATGATGGTATTATTGACATTTTACATAATCCAGATCTTCAGGTCATCGTGCTAGGTCATGTGACCCCTTACAAGCTCTAGAGGGAACGTTATCTTTAAGGAGCTGTCTTGATGCTAGGACACTGTTCCTCTTTACAGCTGAGCAGGTATTTCTGCTGATGGGTGAGGTCTGGTTGATGCATAATGCAGATATACAATGAACAGTGGGGGCAGAAGAGGCCAAAGGGCAGAAAAAAATTTATGTTTAAATTTTTTGATCTTGCCATAAAACAGAAATTCTATTTCACACCAGATTGTGCCTTTCATAGCTAAATACATCACTAGACTAATTATCTTAAAAAAAGAAAATCAGGTCCCTTTCCAGAGGAATTTTGTTATATTACTAGGACTTCTGGGTTAACTTGCAACTAGACTTTTACAAAAATTTTTTTGCTATATTTGGAACTCAAATACAATAATTACCATTGGGTAATAAATTTAACCCTAAATCATAATTCCACTAAATGATTTAAAGTAAATAAAGCATGACAGTAAGGCAAGCAATATGATAATAATTGAAATAACTACACTCCTCAAGTCATTTTAACCTCCGTTCTTTTCTTCCACTCAAGTAGCAGTGCTGGACACATGCAGAGATGCCTCAGAGTTCGCATTCTTCTTGACTTTTCTTTTAAAAATTAAAATTTTGAAAGCTGGAGCTTATTGCAGGAAAGAAAGTGGAGTGCAAGAAGATGGTCCCGTCTCAGGTCTCAGGCGAGTCCCTGCGACGGTGCCTAGGATGGGTTCTTGGCTTCCCTCAGGGAAGAATTCAAGAGTCATAGTAAAGTAAAGACGGCTTATTCAGGAAGACACACACTTCATAGATAAAGTCTGGGCCATCTCAGAAGGTAAGAGGCCCCAAAATACAGGGTGGTTAGTTTTTATAGGCTAATAAGTGGGAGGATTATTCCAACTATTTTGGGGATGGAGTGAAGATTTCCAGGAATTGGGTCACTGCCCTCTTGTCTGTTTATGGCTGGGCTTAGAACTGTCTTGGTGTCTGCAGGTGAGTCATTTAGCTTTCCTATGTATTATAGTAAGTATATAATGAGGCTGAAGGTCTAGTGGAAGTTCACTTGTCCACTGTTTTGAACCTAGTTGGTGCTAACCAGTCTATTCTGTGCCTGCAACATCTCTGTCATTCTTTTAAAGGTTGTGCCCTGCCCTCTTCCTGTCCTATGTTTGGTAGATTCATATTTTTTCCTAACTTTCTGGAAAAGACTTACATATGAAGCACTTCTATAATTTATTTTGGGCTCATGGATGGCTCCATCAGCAGCCCTATGAACATGAGACTTAAAATAGATTTCTTTAAATAAAATAGATTTCAAATATAAAGACAGGAAGAAAGAAAAGTTACAACAAATAGCTGATACATAATCATGTTTACACCACTTGCATTTCAGAGGTGTTGTCCTTTTACCATACTGACTGCATGTATTTACTTTAAGAAATATGTTAACTTGCACAGTTGAAGTCCCATTTATGCTTGCCTGTCTTGTTTTTCTAGGTTAAACTTCCATTTACATGCTTGGTTCCATTCATGCTTCTGTATATTTACTACATATGTATGTTTGCATAAATGGTAGATGGTATTATTTTCTGTTTTATATAAATAACATTATACAAGATCTCTCATTCTAAGCTTGTTATTTTTCTCAGTTTTATGAATCTCGGCTTTATTTGAGTAATAGACCCCTTAAAACAGTAAGGACATTAGTGAATATCTGGCCACCACTTATTTTAGTTAATCCTAATTTTAAAAATAATATAATTTCAGAAAATAAGAAAAATGTTTTATATTCAATTCCTATCCCCTATAGAAAATTACTATCAATATTCTTGGATACTTCCTTCTAGTCTTTTTAAATATCAACTTTTTGGCATAGTAAAATAAAATATTAATATAGTCACTTAATTTTATATTACCATTTTTTTCATTTTCTACATGATTCCTTTGACAATTACGTTTAATGCCTCTAAAACTATCCTTCTAGTGTATATACTATAATTAATTTAGCTATTCCTCTATTCCAGATATTTAATGTAGTTGTTTTACTTCTTCCTTTAAAAATAAGCCTTCAATAAACAAACAAACAAGTAAACCAAAAAACCAACAATGGCCACTGAACTTGGTAACTTGCACTAATTTGAAGTTATTTTCTCAGATTAAAAAACCTTCTTCTGTAAATTACCTGCTCATTATTTTTTGTTTGATACCTTATGATTATAGATATACGAATGAGCTATTTGTATAATAAGTATTTCACATATTGTTTTTATCTTTCTTATAGACTTTTAATAATATATAGAAATTATCAGTACTCTACTCTTCCTTCTAACCCTAGGAAATAAGTATGGTAAGACTGCTTTTAGAAAATTAAACCACAGTGAATGAGAGCAGAGATATGTAAAATCCCCTAACCTGATGAAATATATTAACATATAGAAAGAAAAATGTGTTAAGCAAAAGAGCATGGGCCAATCCCAGAGGCAAAATCTCACTGCTCTGCCTCATTGTAAATTAATAAATTAATTAAACGAATAATTCACTGATTATGATTTGACTTCTTGCACAGATTGCCCACAGAGAGAAAATGGCCTTGTCAAGTAGTTAAAAATATTCCTGTTTTTTGAGGCAATTACATTTCTAGTTGTAAATTGCATTGACATTTAGTCCCAAGATTCTGTTTAACATTAGTCTGCCACTAAGAGATAAATCCGCTAAACCTAAAAATCAGGCTTTGGAATTTGTGAGGCTTCTGATCAAACCCTCCCACCAGACCATTCCACATTAGAGGGCTCTTAGTGGACAACCATGGAGATTTTTTTCCTGTAATAGGACTCTTTTTTTTTTAATCAACCTTCTCTGCGCAATTTTCTTTACTGCTTCTGCACATAGAAACAACATTCTCTCTAGAGATGGATGACATACTAAATTCTATTCCTTTCAGTGTTTGGTATTTTAAACATTTGCCAATTTAATCCACTCAGGTCATAGAGATCACATATCAAGAGTAACTCAAAATTCATTCATTCATTTATACCATCATGCTTCATCAAGTGAAATTTGGTCAGGTATGGAAAAGATAACTGGAAGGATTTCAGTATGGGGGCGAAAATAAACCAGTTTCCGGTGCTTTGTAGGTCAGCAGTGCTGGGCTCTCAGGTAGCTCAAAGAATAAACACTCTGCCTGCAATTTGAGAGACCTGGGTTCGATCCGTGGGTGGGGAAGATCCCATGGAGAGGGAAATGGCAACCCACTCCAGTGTTCTTGCCTGGAGAATCCCTTGGACAGAGGAGCCTGGTGGGCTACAGTCCATGGGTGGCAGAGTCAGACAAGATGAGCGACTAACACTTTCAGTGCTGTCCAAGCTTGAGAAGGGTGTCTATCAAAATTGGGCGCTGAGGGTGAAGAAATGGGAGGTGTTGGTGGGGGCTGCGAGGAGGAGAGGGTATGGGGGATCGAGGGACCAAAGCCCCAGGAATAAAGGAGGGAAGGCTTATTTGGAAATGTGAGTAATTATGTAACTGAAGAAAAGGGAGCAAGAAGGGAGGGGCAAAGAGGTTTTCAAAGCGTTAAACTGGAAACGTAAGTAGAGGTTAATTATAGCCTTACATCCAAGGTAAGAGAAAACCAAGTAAGACGGTAGGCAGGGCGAGAGGGAATCAAAGGGCAGACAGACTGAAACCACAATCACAGAAAACTAGCCAATCTGATCACATGGACCACAGCCTTGTCTAACTCAATGAAACTAAGCCATGCCATGTGGGGTCACCCAAGACAGTCGGGTCATGGTGGAGAGGTCTGACAGAATGTGGTCCACTGGAGAAGGGAATGGCAAACCACTTCAGTATTCTTGCCTAAGAACTCCATGAACAGTATGAAAGGGCAAAAAGATAGGACACTGAAAGATGAACTCCCCAGGTCAGTAGGTGCCCAATATGCTACTGGAGATCAGTGGAGAAATAACTCCAGAAAGAATGAAGGGATGGAGCCAAAGCAAAAACAACACCCAGTTGTGGATGGGACTGGTGCCGATGATGTAAAGAGCAATATTGCATAGGAACCTGGAATGTTAGGTCCATGAATCAGGGGTCATGTGGCAGGTTTTTCCCTACTGAAATCTGCTATCATACTAGTCTTGTGTTTTCAATTATATCAGGGGTTGCCAAGCTTTTTCAGAAAACAACCAGCTAGTAAATATTTTTGATTTGCTTGCCAGAAGGTCTCTGTTAGACTATTTAACTCTGCTGTGTAGCCTGAAAGCAAACCTACATCATATGTAAACTAACAGGCATGGATGCGTTCCACTAAAGCTTTCAGTTGAGTTGAGTTAGGTCTCACAGTCATGTTCGCTTCTTTGCAACCCTATGGACTGCAGCACACCAGGCTTCCCTGTCCATCACCAACTACTGAACTTGCACAAACTCCTGTTCATCAAGTCAGTGATGCCATCCAACCAACTCATCCTCTGTTATCCCCTTCTCCTCCTACCTTCAATCTTTCACAGCATCAGGGTCTTTCCCAGTGAGTCAGCTCTTCGCAATCAGGTGGCCAAAGTATTGCAGTTTCAGCTTCAGAATCAGTCCTTCCAATGAATAATCAGGACTGATTTCCTTTAGGATGGACTGGTTGGATCTCCTTGGAGTCCAAAGGACTCTCAAGAGTCTTTTCCAACAACACAGTTCAAAAGCGTCAATTCTTCAGCACTCAGCTTTCTTTATAGTCCAACTCTCACATCCATACACGACTACTGGAAAAACCATAGCTTTGACTAGATGGACCTTTGTTGGCAAAGTAATATCTCTGCTTTTTCATATGTTTTCTAGGTTGGTCATAGCTTTTCTTCCAAGGTGCAAGTGTCTTTTAATTATAGGGTTGCCATCACCATCTGCAGTGATTTTGGAGCCCAAGAAAATAAATTCTCTCACTGTTTCCATTGTTTCCCCATCTATTTGCCATGAAGTGATGGGACTAGATGCCATGATTTTAGTTTTCTGAATGTTGAGTTTTAAGCCAGCTTTTTATTCTCCTCTTTCACTTTCATCAAGAGGCTCTTTAGTTCTTCTTTGTTTTCTGCCATAAGGGTGGTGTCATCTGCATATCTGAGGTTGTTGATATTTCTCCTGGCAATCTTGATTCCAGCTTGTGCTTCCTCCAGCCTGGCATTTCTCATGATGTACTCTGCATATAAGTTAAATAAGCCAGGTGACAATATGCAGCCTTGACATACTCCTTTCCCAATTTGGAACCAGTCTGTTGTTCCATGTCTGGTTCTAACTGTTGGCTCTTGACCTGCATTTCTCAGAAGACAGGTAAGGTGGTCTGGTGTTCCAGTCTCTGGAATTTTCCACCATTTGTTGTGATCCACACAGTCAAAGGCTTTGGTGTAGTCAATAAAACAGAAGTAGGTGTTTTTCTGGAACTCTCCTCCTTTTTCTATGATCCAACAGATGTGGGCAATTTGATCTCTGGTCCCTCTGCCTTTTCTAAATCCAGCTTGAACACCTGGAAGTTCTTGATTCACATATTGTTGAAGCTGTGCTTGGAGAATTTTAAGGTTTATTTAGTAAATAAACTAAAGCTTTATTTACAAAATAAACAGAAAGCTAGGATTGGCTTAAGGGCCATATTTTACTCATT
Source organism: Cervus elaphus (assembly GCF_910594005.1). Taxonomy (NCBI): domain Eukaryota; kingdom Metazoa; phylum Chordata; class Mammalia; order Artiodactyla; family Cervidae; genus Cervus; species Cervus elaphus. The sequence goes on from NC_057846.1 coordinate 28,584,609, forward strand.
ACTGGTCTCATGAGCCTCTTCAAGATCCATCATGTTTGGAAATAACAAAAGTCACATATATTCCTTCTGAAACCATATGGTAGGTTTTGTCTGTCTGCAAAAGTTCAACCTATTGGGCTGAAAGCTCCTCTTTGAGAAGGTTAAGTGTTAAATAGGAAAATAGTTAAAAAATTAATAAGTAAGGTGTTTAATAGTATGATAATATATTCAAGTACTCACCTTAAAATGTAAATCTCAAAATTTTCAAAACTTGTAAAAGTAAAAACTTCAGATTTATATTTCACTTTGAAGAATAAACCCAAACTGCGTACCTCAGATTGGAACTTGAACCCATGTGCTAGGATTTGAACCCTGCCAAAACCCACCGTACCTGGTTTCAGGACCTAAGGAAGCTCAGGTTCTTGATGTATCAAGGCAGAAAGAATTTAGTGAGTGACAAAGTGATAGGTAAGAAGTGGATTTACTCAGATTCAGAGATAAGCACATACCACAGACAGAGTGTGGGCCATCACAGACCACAAGTTCCTATATGAAGTGTGGCCTGTTTAGTTTTTATAGGCTGGCAACTTCATATGCTACTGAGTGAGAAGATTTGTTGGTGGTCTCTGAGCAGAAAAAACCATTGCAATCATTTGGGTCTTTTGCATATTTTTCTGGGTGTGTTCAGCCTACTTGGCCATATCCCTATTTTTAAAAACTAATAAGCGAATTGGAGCAAATGATTCACTGAAGTCTGAGGCCCAGCAGTTGCTTTCTGAATTTTGTGCCTGATGTCTGGGGCAGACTGGGCTATGAAATACATAGCTAAGGGGGCCTGTCCCTCAGGGGAGGAGGGATTCATATTTGTATACTTCCTAAAAGTCTCCAACACTTTGGCAGCTGATGCGAAGAACTGACTCATTGGAAAAGACCCTGATGCTTAGAAAGATTGAAGGCAGGAGGAGAAGGGGATGACAGAGGATGAGATGGTTGGATGGCCTCACCAACTCGATGGATTTGAATCTGAGGAAGCTTCAGGAACTGGTGATGAACAGGGAAGCCTGGTGTGCTACAGTCCAAGGGGTCGCAAACAATTGGACACAACTGAGCAACTAAACTGAGCTGAACTGAACTAAAAGTCTCCTAAAAGTGTAGAGTTCTGACAAAACATGGTCCACTGAAGAAGGGAATGGTAAACCACTTCGGTACTTTTGCCTTGAGAACCCCATAAACAGTATGATAAGGAAAAAAAAAAAAAAATAGGACACTGAACTCCCCAGGTTGGTAGGTGCCCAATACGCTACTGGAGAACAGTGGAAAAATAACTCCAGAAAGAAAGAAGACAGGGAGCCAAAGAAAAAACAAGACCCAGCAGTAGATGTGACTGGCGATGGAATAAGTCCCATGAGGTAAAGAGCAATATTGCATAGGAACCTGGAATGTTAGGTCCATGAATCAAGGTAAATTGGAAGTGAGCAAACAGGAGATGGCAAGAGTGAACATCGACATTTTAGGAATCAGTGAGCTATAATGGAATCAGTGAACTAAATGGGAATGGGTGAATTTAACTCAGATGACCATTATATCTACTACTGTGGGCAAGAATCCCTTAGAAGAAATGGAGTAGCCCTCATAGTCAACAAAAAAGTCCAAAATGCAGTACTTGGTTGCAGTCTCAAAAACGACGGAATGATCTCTGTTCATTTTCAAAGCAAACCATTCAATATCTCAGTAACCCAAGTCTATGCCCTGAACAGTAATGCTGAAGAAGCTGAAGTTCTATGAGGACCTACAAGAGCTTCTAGAACTAACACCCAAAAAAGATGTCCTTTTCGTTATAGGGGACTGGAATGCAAAAGTAGGAAGTCAAGAGCTATCTGGAGTAACAGGCAAATTTGGCCTTGGAGTACGGAATGAAGCTGGGCAAAGGTAATAGAGTTTTGCCAAGAGAACTCACTGGTCATAGCAAATACACTCTTCCAACAACACAAAAGAAGCCTCTACACATGGACATCACCTGATTGTCAATACCGAAATCAGATTGACTATATTATTTGCAGTTGAAGATGGAGAAGCTCCTTAAAGTCAGCAAAAACAAGACCAGGAGCTGACTGTGGCTCAGATCATGAACTCCTTATTGCCAAATTCAGACTTAAATTGAAGAAAGTAGGTTAAACGACTAGACCATTAAGCTATGATCTAAATCCAATTCCTTATGATTATTCACTGGAAGTGACAAATAGATTCAAGGGATTAGATCTGATAGAGTGCCTGAAGAACTATGGACAGAGGTTCATGATACTGTGCAGGGGCACTGATCAAGACCATCCCCATGGAAAAGAAATGCAAAAAGGCAAAATTGTTGTCTGAGGACACCTTACAAATAGCTGAGAAAAGAAGAGAAGTGAAAAGCAAAGGAGAAAAGGAAAGATATACCCATTTGAATGCAGAGTTCCAAAGAATAGCATGGAGAGATAAGAAAGCCTTCCTCAGCAATCAATGCAAAGAAATGGAGGAAAACAATAGAATGGGGAAGACTAGAGATCTCATCAGGAAAATTAGAGATACCAAGGGAACGTTTCATGCAAAGATGGGCACAATAAAGGAAAGAAACACTGTGGATCTAACAGAAGCAGAAGATATTAAGAAGAGGTGGCAAGAATACACAGAAGAACTGTACAAAAAAGATCTTTGTGACTCAGATAATCACAATGGTGTGATCACTCACCTAGAGCCAGACATCCTGGAATGTGAAGTCAAGTGGGCCTGAGGAAGCATCACTATGATCAAAGTGAGTGGAGGTGATGGAATTCCAGTTGAGCTATTTCAAATCCTAAAAGATGATGCTGTGAAAGTGCTGCACTCAATATACCAGCAAATTTGGAAAACTCATCAGTGGCCGCAGGACTGGAAAAGGTCAGTTTTCATTCCAGTCCCAAAGAAGGCAATGCCAAAGAATGTTCAAACTACCGCACAATTACACTCATTTCACACACTAGGAGAGTAATGCTTAAAATTCTCCAAGTCAGGCTTCAACAGTACATGAACCGTGAACTTCCAGATATTCAAACTGGATTTAGAAAAGGCAAAGGAATCAGAAATCAAATTGCAAACATCTTTTGGATCAACAAAAAAGCAAGAGATTTCCAGAAAAACATCTACTTCTGCTTTATTGACTATGTCAAAGCCTTTGACTGTGTTAATTACAACAAACTGTGGAATACTCGGAAAGAGATGGGAATACCAGACCACCTGACCTGCCTCTTGAGAAACCTATATGCAGGTCAGGAAGCAACAGTTAGAACTGGACATGAAACAACAGACTGGTTCCAAATAGGAAAAGGAGTACGTCAAGGCTGTATATTGTCACCCTGCTTATTTAACTTATATGCAGAGTACATCATGAGAAACGCTGGGCTGGAGGAAGCACAAGCTGGAATCAAGATTGCCAGGAGAAATATCAATAACCTCAGATATGCAGATGACACCATCCTTATGGCAGAAAGTGGAGAAGAACTAAAGAGCTTCTTGATGAAAGTGAAAGAGGAGAGTGAAAAAGTTGGCTTAAAACTCAACATTCAGAAAACTAAGATCATGTCATCTGGTCCCATCACTTCATGGCAAATAGATGAGGAAACAATGGAAACAATGAGAGACTTTATTTTCTTGGGCTCCAAAATCACTGCAGATGGTAACTGCAGCCATGAAATTAAAAGACACTTACTCCTTGGAAGGAACGTTATGACCAACCTAGACAGCATATTAACAAGCAGAGACATTACTTTGTCCACAAAGGTCCGTTTTGTCAAGGCTATGGTTTTTCCAGTAGTCATGTATGGATGTGAGAGTTGGACTATAAAGAAAGCTGTGCACAGAAGAATTGACACTTTTGAACTGTGGTGTTGGAGAAGACTCTTGAGAGTCCCTTGGACTGCAAGGAGATCCAATCAGTCCATCCTGGAGGAGATCAGTCCTGGATGTTCATTGGAAAGACTGATGTTGAAGCTGAAACTGCAATACTTTGGCCACCTGATTGCGAAGAGCTGACTCATTTGAAAAGACCCTGATGCTCGGAAAGATTGAGAGTGGGAGGAGAAGGGGATGACAGAGGATAAGATGGTTGGGTGGTATCGCCGACTCAGTGCACATGAGTTTGGGTAAACTCTGGGAGTTGGTGATGGACAGGGAGGCCTGGCATCCTGCGGTTCATGGGGCTGCAAATAGTTGGACATGACTGAGTGACTGAACTGAACTGAACTGCTCCTTGGAAGAAAAGCTATGAGAAACCTAGATAGCATATTAAAAAACAGAGACATTACTTTGCCAGCAAAGACCCATCTAGTCAAAGCCATGGTTTTCCAGTAGTCATGTGTGGATGTGAGAGTTGGACTATAAAGAAAGCTGAGCACCGAAGAATTGATGATTTTGAACTGTGGTGTTGCAGAAGACTCTTGAAGAGTCCCTTGGACTGCAAGGAGATTCAACCAGTCCATCCTAAAGGAATTCGGTCGTGAATATTCATTGGAAGGACTGATTCTGAAGCTGAAACTGCAATACTTTGGCCACCTGATGTGAAGAGTTGACTCATTTGAAAAGACCCTAATGCTGGGAAAGATTGAAGGCGGGAGGAGAAGGGGACCACAGAAGATGAGATGGTTGGATGGCATCCCTGACATCCTGGACATGAGTTTGTGTAAGCTCCAGGAGTTGGTGATGGACAGGGAAGCCTGCCATGCTGCAGTCCATGGGATTGTAAAGACTTGGACATGACTGAGTGACTGAACTGAACTGAAAAGTGTCCACTAATCTCCTTTCAAAGACTGCAGGATTTTCTGCACAAATGTGGCATGGTTAGTTTTATAGGCTGGTAATTTCATATGCTAATGAACTTTCCAACTATTTTTCGGAAGGGGTGGAATTTTCCAGGAAATCGGTCACCACCCACTTCTTAGTCTTTTGACAATGACTTGCAACTGTCATGGTGCCTCTGGGTGTGACATTTCGCTTCCTGATGATCAAGGTCTAATCAAGTCAACTTTGTCTGCCATCTCGAAGCTATTTGATTCTCATCGGTTTATGTTGTGTCCTTGATCTATGTCTGATAGATAAGTTGGTAAAGAATCTGCTTGCAGTGCAGGAAACCCCAGTTTGATTTCTGGGTCAGGAAGATCTGCTGGAGAAGGGATAGGCTGCCAACTCCAATATCCTTGGGCTTCCCTTGTGGCCCAGCTGGTAAAGAATCTGCCTACAAGGTGGGAGACCTGAGTTGAATCCCTGGTTTGGGAAGATCCCCTTGAGAAGGAAAAGGCTACCCACTGTAGTATTCTGGGCTGGAGAAGTCCATGGACTCTATTGTCCGTGGGGTCACAAAGAGTCAGACACAACTGAATGAGTTTTACTGGGCTATGTCATTCTTTCAAAAGTTGTGCCGTGCCCTTTTCCCTCCTGTTACAAAACAAAGCTTCATAATAACCTCAAAAATACTTGAGTCTTGAGGGCAGGATACATGCTCTATTCAAATAATTCATAGAACCAAAGAAAATGCCTGGCACAGAGAAGTTGTGTTTAGATGTGTTTAAGTAAAAGAGAAAATATCATGTACTCTTTCTTAACAGTTGGAGAATTTGGTCCTAGAGGTTAACCTGTCTAATAGCTCACATGAACAGAGTCAGAGGAAGAGGGAGAATCCAGATTATCTAACTCTTGCATTTTTGATTTCAGTTATACTCTACAGTCAGGGATATGAAAAAGAACACAAGGCTAAACATATAGTACAATTATTAATCATAAATACACCAAGGTTATTAAAGTGTTTTATGAGCTGGACTTACTGTCTTTGCTCAAAACTCACCTTCCACAGGAAATGCCCCTCTCCTTCCCCCATTCCAAGAATGCCATGTGAACACAACTGACCATGTCTTTGGCCCAAGCTGTTGAGTCCATAGATGGGAATCTCACCCAAACTAGGCCATCAGAGGACTTCCCTGGCTATTTTAGAACTGTCTGTAAGAAAGAGAATGTAAAATATAAATTTGAGAGTTGATAACAGGCATGTTTACTGAAGAGCAAAGATATCCAGCTGGCAATTAAAGAAAAGAATGAAGCAACATAACAGAGACTCTTGGATAACAGTTGGCAAGAGTCCTGAGCAGGTTCAAGTCTTGGTTTAGCTGGTCCAGGTGCCTGACTACTCTCGCATCACTGAGTTCTGAGAGAATCCTGTGGTCTTTGACACGGGGAGTTCTTCCCATTTTGATTTGTGTTTCTGTTTTTAGCCAATTACAAAGTAATAACTAATACAGAGGGTCATGTAGTGGCCACCTAGTGTTTATCTATGTGTCTGTGATTTGACTCTAGAAAAAAAATCTACGTTTAATAAAGTTAAGAAGGGAATTAAGATAGTGACCCAGAAAAAAAAAAATCATAAAAGTTACTCTTCTGAAATCTTAAGTACAAGGCAAAAGTTTCCCAATGGGGGAAAAAAAAATCTGTTTGACTAATTATATTAGTGTGATGCTAAGGCATTATTTACATCCACATTCATGGAAAATTCTGATCTACCATCTTATAGAGAAACATGCTGTGACTGAGGCTCTTCAAAATGATAAAATGAACTTTTCTCCAAAACAGAGTAGTTGCATGTATGATACTGACACTTGAATGAATCTATTGACCTGCTTCTTTTCATTCTATTAGTTCAGAGATGACCAGGGATCATCAAAGTGTGATCAGCTACCAGCAATTGATTTATAACTCAAAATATTTAAGTCAGAGATAAGCATAGGCATGTCCAGACATATTTGGCACTAAGGAATTAAATCTCCCTTAAAATCCTACAAGCACAGGGAATTTGGAAGAAATCTACAAGCCATTCTTTTTGAAATAAATGAGGTCAAAGGATTGAATACAAGCATCAATAGTTGCTTCTTATATAACATGCTTTCTCTTTAAAATGTATAATGTGATCTTTAGGTTAGTGGTTATAGAAGTATGGAACCTAATAGTATTAGCATCATTGGGAACTTGTATTTTTTTTTATTTTTTTAATGTGGACCACTTTTTAAGGACTTTATTGCATTGTTACAATGTTACTTCTGTATTATGGTTTTGTTTTGTTTGTTTTGTTTCTTTGGACCACAAGGCATGTGGGATCTTAGCTGCCCAAACACAGATCGAACCCACACCCCCTGCACGGGAAAAGGAGGTCTTAACCACTGGACCAGCAGGGAAGTCCCTGGGAACTTGTGAAAAGCACAGATTCTTGGGTTCTGCTCAAAACCTACTGCATCAGAAACTCTGGGTGTGAGACCAACAGTCTTTGAGCCCCCTCTTCATATTTATATATTGAAACCCTAGTGTGATGGCATTTGGAGGTAGACGTTTAAGGAGCTAATTAGGTTTAAGTGAGGTCAGGAGAGTAGGGTCCCTGACATGGGATTCAGTTCAGTTGCTCAGTTGTGTCTGACACTTTGCAATTCCATGGACTGCAGCACACCAGGCTTCCCTGTCCATCACCAACTCCTAGAGTTTGCTCAAACTCATGTCCATTGAGTCGGTGATGCCATCCAACCATGTCATCCTCTGTTGTCCCCTTCTCCTCCCAACTTCACTCTTTCCCAGCATCAAGGTCTTTTCAAATGAGTCAGTTCTTCACACCAGATGGGCAAAGTATTGGATCTTCAGCTTCAGCATCTGTCCTTCCAATGAATATTCAGGACTGAGCTCCTTTAGGATTGACTGGTTAGATCTCCTTGCAGTCCAAGGGACTCTCAAGAGTCTTCTCCAAACCACAGTTCAAAAGCATCAATTCTTTGGCACTCAGCTTTCTTTATGGTCCAACTCTCACATTCATACATGACTACTGGAAAAACCATAACTTTGACTAGATGGACCTTTGTATGCTGTCTAGGTTTGTCATAGCTTTTCTTCCAAGAAGCAAGCTGCTTTTAATTTCATGGCCACAGTCACCATCCACAGTGATTTTGGAGCCCCCAAAATAAAGTCTCTCACTGTTTCCATTGCTTTCCCACCTGTTTGCCAAGAAGTGATGGGATCAGATGCCATGATCTTAGTTTTCTGAATGTTGAGTTTTAAACCAGCTTTTTAATTCTCATGTTTCACCTTCATCGAGAGGCTCTTTAGTTACTCTTTGCTTTCTGCCATATGGGTGGTATCATCTGCATATTTGAGGTTATTGATATTTCAGCTTGATTCCAGCTTGTGCTTCATCCAGTCCAGCAATTCGCATGATATTCTCTGCATAGAAGTTAAATAAGCAGGCTGACAATACAGCCTTGACATACTCCTTTCCCAATCTGGAACCAGTCCCTTGTTCCATGTCTGGTTCTAACTGTTGCTTCTTGACCATACAGATTTCTCGGGAGGCAGGTTAGGTGGTCTGGCATTCCCGTCTCTTGAAGAATTTTCCACAGTTTGTTGTGATCCACAGTCAAAGGCTTTAGCGTAGCGAAGCAGATGTAGATGTTTTTATGGAACTCTCTTGGTTTTTCGATGATCTAACAGATATTTGCAATTTGATGTCTGGTTCCTCTGCATTTTCTAAATCCAGGTTGAACATCTGGAAATTCTTGGTTCATGTACAGTTGAAGCCTGGCTTAGAGAATTTTAAGCATTACTTTGCTAGAGTGTGAGACGAATGCCGTTGTGTGATAGTTTGAACCTTCTTTGGCATTGCCCTTCACTGTGACTGGAATGAAAACTGACCTTTTCCAGTCCTGTGGCCACTGCTGAGTTTTCCAAATTTGCTAGCATACTGAGTACAGCACTTTCACAACATCATCTTTTAGGGTTTGAAATAGCTCGACTGGAATTCCATCACCTCCACTAGCTTTGTTCATAGTGATGCTTCCTAAGGCTCACTTGACTTTGTACATCAGGATGTTGGCTCTAGGCGAGTGATCACACCATTGTCATCATCTGGGTCATTAACATCTTTTTAGTGTAGTTTTTTCTGTATTCTTGCCACCTCTTCTTAATATATTCTGCTTCTGTTAGGTCCATACCATTTCTGTCCTTTATTGTGTCCATCTTTGCATGAAATGTTCCCTTGGTATCTCTAATTTTCCTGAAGAGATCTCTAGTCTTTCCCATTCTACTGTTTTCCTCTATTAGTGGCCTTGCAAGAAGAGACCAGAGAGCTGTTCTCTACCTCTTTTTTTGCATGAACATACTCTGAGGAAAGGCCACCTGCGCACAGCAGACATGAGGCAGCTGGCTATAAGAAGTTGGCTAAACCCCATCCTGCATCTGCCAACACCTTGTTTTTTGGACTTTCCAGCTTCCAGAACTGTGAGAAATTAATATTGTTTAACCCATTCAGTCCATGGTGTATTTGTTGTAGCAGTCTGAGCTAAGACAAACTAAAGTTTGAGAACCACTGATCCAGGACAAGCCAGGCTCCTTAATGGCATTTTCGGAGCTGTAAGAGGGGAAAGAACCCACAATGAGAATACTTCTGTACACTTATTTGGGCAATAAGGCAAGCTCATAGAATCACGTGTTTGAATGTGACATCTATTTTTTTCATAGAATCATGGTAAACATGTTGTGCTTAGGTATTTCTGACTTGTGTAAAATTTAAACACTTGGGAGTGGCACTAGTTACTATTACATGACTCTAGTATTTTAAAACCTTACACAATCTGCTCCTGGATCATTTCCTATTTTCTTAGACACTTACAGTGAACAATTGGGTTACCCAGTAATTGGAAGTTTGATTACTGCAATAGCAAGCTATTTTCCTTTTTAAAAATGTTTTTAATGCTTATAACTCATGTTTATTAAGTGAAAAAGGGCTTATGCACCTGGGCATTATTGCATGAATTCATTATTTAGCACTGAATAACATTTTGGAAGAATCAAGAAAATAATTGTAATACTACCTTTAATTTGTTTGCTTTTCCTGTTTCTGAGTGGCTCAGTCAGGCTTGTAGGAAATGGCTTATTTTCCTTTACACTTTGTTAGATTACTGTTCAAACAAAATTTAATGAAATTAGAAAAAAAAGTTACTTTTTCTTTAGGTAACTGAGTTCTGAAAACCCATAATCTAAAACTCCATTTTCACATTACACAGATACTTTTGTAGCAACAGTCACATTGTGCTTTTTTATAATGTGATGTTCTTCAAACTTGTATTTGAAAAGATATATTTAAGTAGCATTGTGTTTAATTCATTGGCTTTTTTAATTATTAGAGAATATTGTTATTTTTATTTAGCACTAAATACATTTTAAAAGTTATTTTCTGTCTTTTCTGTTTTCTCATTTTTAGCCAAATATTCTTAAACAAATACTTACGAGAATAGTATAGGTTATTTAAAGAAATTTTCTAACTGTGAAACTTTTTGTAATACTAATTATCCACTTTATTTACCTGTTCTTAGGTTTGAAATGTATATGTTGCTTTTAAAGAAGGCAAAGAGACACTTTTATTGCTGCACATGATCAAGATTTTATAAAAGTTTACAGCATGTATGACAATTCTGATTACTTAAGCATTGCAGAGCAAAATTACTTTTACTATTATAGACATGGTGTATTTCTTCCCAAAGTTTATTTCTTTAGCAATTTCTCAAAATAAACAAAAATTGTCTAATTCCTATCTCATTAATCCTTTTACAAAACAAGAAAAACACTTTGGGATAAAATCCAGGGACCTTGTAACAAGGAAGAGCCTTGCTATTTCTAGATCAGTGTTTTCACTATAGTTATTTTGTTTATCTTGGTGAAGAATGGGATATTTGGTCTATTTTTATGTTTATGATATTATAAAACATCATAAAATCTCTATAACATTGAGAGACTTGTAGCTGTTAAATTTTAAAGTTACTGGAAGATCGGGATGGGGAATACGTGTAAATCTATGGCTGATTCATATCAATGTATGACAAAACCCACTGAAATGTTGTGAAGTAATTAGCCTCCAACTAATAAAAAATTAAAAAAAAATAAAAAAAAATAAAGTTACTGGAAGAGATTCACAAGAAAGAAGAGATTTCTTCTTCAGATTTGACCACTATGTACAGTGTTTGCAACTAAAGTCTTTACCAATAGGTGGGGCTAGAAAGTTTAATATTTATTACAATAATTGAATTTAACTGGAAAAATGTGGGGTTTTTTTAAGAAAAAGCATTATAAAGCAGTATGTACATATATATATATGTATATATATATATAGTCTATATAATTAAACCCTGCTTATTTCTGTTACAGGACTCTCTAATACAGTCCGATTGGTGGGTGGCAGTGGCCCTCACGAAGGCAGAGTGGAGATTTTCCACGAAGGCCAGTGGGGTACGGTGTGTGACGACCGCTGGGAACTGCGTGGAGGACTGGTCGTCTGTAGGAGTTTGGGATACAAAGGTGTTCAAAGTGTGCATAAGGGAGCTTATTTTGGAAAAGGTAAATTTTTTTTAATGAAATGTAAGCATTCTCCAATAGATATAATCGAGTAGAGTCAGGAACATATAGAATAGGAAGCAGAATTTTTTTTACAGGCCTTTCCTAGAAAGTAGGAATGAAAGGAGATTTAAGGGAAAGACATATGCTCTCAGACACCTTTTAATGTCTACATTTCCTTTGGATTCAATTGATTAGTTGGAGAATGTAACACAGAGGAAATGCGGGAAATGATTGGCAAAGCAGAACAACAGGAAGCAGTCAGTTATAGACCAGGCCTGACTTCCTGGGACACTCACTGACCTCTCTGGGTCTTGTGGGCATCTGGGCAATGCCTTGTGCTCCCCCATTCTCTCTTCTTTGGAACTGAGGGTGGGGGCAGGGTACAGGCTTCTGCATTTACCTCCCAGTCACCCCTTCCTTATAGTCGCTCAGTCATGTCCAACTCTCTGCAAACTCTTGGACTGTAGCCCGCCAGGCCCCTCTGTCCATGGAATTCTCCAGGCAAGAATACTGGTGTGGGTTGCCATTTCCTTCTTCAGAAAAGGCAGTGGAAACCCTGAAAGAGAAAGGGGCAACTCTACGGGCTCTCTATGCCTGCTGGTTATGACTTCTCCTCTAAGGAATGTGATGGGAAATAGGGACTGGAAAGCTTACTTTCCCCTCTATATGAGGTTGAAATGAATAATTCTTTTGCTGCATGTAAATTTGTGCATTTTCATCTGGATGGCTCGGTAACATGTTTTATGAATGTATTAAAAGAGTGTGGGAGAAAATTTGCAGGGGACAAAATATTTGAAAGTTTACCCATGATATTTTTACTCATTTTTTCCCCCTACATAGGCATCTTATATTAGGTTTTATGTATGATTAAACATATATAAGTGCTTCAGTTCTGAAGGACAGATTAAGTAGCCATGTATAGATAAACTAGAATTTTATAGTCAGTATTTCTTGTTTATGATTCTTCTGTCTGTATGTGATAAGTAACTAGTATCTCTGAAGCTGATGGTGACTAAAAAAAGAGAGAAAGATCTGACCACCTTGATATTGCATTAGTTATTCTTCTAGAGAGGTATTGGCAATAGAGATTGTATGCAGACTTATAGACATAACATAGCAGCATTACCAGGTATGCGATACAGGGATCCCTGGCGTGATGCAGGCCATGGGTCACAAAGAGTTGGACACGCCTGGGCAACTGAACAGTTACCAGATAATCTTATGTATGATAATAAAATAGTGGAGTATGTCAAATTATTATATCAAAAGACTAAACAGGATAGACTTCTTAAATTAATGATATATATTCATGAAACATATTGTTAATCCTCTGTCCATGGGAGTCTCCAGGCAAGAATACTGGAGTGGGTTGCCATTTCGTCCTCCAGGAGATCTTCCCAAGCCAGGGATCGAACCCACATCTCTTATGTCTCCCGCATTGGCAGGCAGATCCTTTACTGCTAGCGTCACCTGGGAAGCCAGTGTTTAGTACTATTATGCTACAACTTACTGAGTAATAATTCTGTCATGCATTGTGCTAAACACATAAATAGTGTTAATAATAGATCACAATTATATCCTTTATTCCTTTACCTAAATGAATTTATTATATCAGATTTAAGAGATGAATTTTAGCAGGAATCCAGGTTCTAAAGTCTTTAGAGACCAGAAGGATAATTAAATTCATAGAGAGGCTAAACACAAGATTGAAAGAAAGTGGTGATAGGGAAAATTTCTATTCTGTTTTGTTCAAGCCCCTGGCCACCAGTTTTTAATTTGTGTGTTAAAGCTTGGAATAGAAGAAACAAAGGAAATAGAAAATACCCATAAGTTGCCACCACCAAATAGATTGTTGGAATTTCCGAATTTTTCCCTTTACACTACACTTTCAGAACTTCCTCAGCTTGAAAACTGTCAGACCAAAATCATTCATGAACCTGTAAATTTACCTCCAAGTGAAATGTTTTAAATATCGATAAGCTAGATTTTTTTTTCCCCCAGAGAAGGGAAAAAGAAAAAAATCCCCAACTATTCATCACTAGAAAATCAAATGAATCAGCTAATTGTTTAGGAAGACTAATCTTCCAATCTGAGTTTCTATAATGTTCTTTTCAGAGAGATTCCATTTCTATGGTAACTAAGATCTGTAACATGAAAGGCCATTTATATAAAATACATAAGTGTATAAAAAACATTTCAAATATAAACTGTAGGAGGAAACAGAATTAGACGTTATACCCCAGCTCTATTCCTTTTCTGAATATGGAGCCTTGCCATAAATTTCAAAGCTGTTTTCCCATTGAGGTTCAAGCCGACAGTCAACACACAACTGAAGACTGTAATTTTAATTTCCATTAACTTGAAGGCCTAGTTTCACAAGCAAAATACTCTTCCCCCCTTCCCCTCAGATTTTATTCATTCTTACTTATTTCTTTAGGGATTTCTAATCTAAAGCACTAGGGATTTCTAGTCTAAAACACTGGTAAGAAAGGAATAAAATAAATATTCTGAAATACTAACCAAAAAAAAGGTTATTATTAAAATAGGAAACAATAGAATTTAGTCTCATGTGAAATGATTCCTTTGGCTATATGGAAACAATCATCTCAATTTTTTTCCAGATAACTGACTAGTTCTCTAAAATGAGCATCTATTTTCAGTGAGGCCATGTATTTACAGTAAAATTAAAATTAAAAGATGCTTGCTCCTTGGAAGAAAAGCTATAACAAACCTAGACAGCATATTCCAAAGCAGAGACATTACTTTCCCGAAAAAGGTCTGTCTAGTCAAAGCTATATTTTTTCCAGTGGTCATATATGGATGTGAGAGTTGGACTATAAAGAAAGCTGAGTGCCAAAGAATGGCTGCTTTTGAACTGTGGTGTTGGAGAAGACTCTTGAGAGTCCCTTGGACTGTAAGGAGATCCAACCAGTCCATCCTAAAGGAAATCAGTCCTGAATGTTCATTGGAAGGACTGAATCTGAAGCTGAAACTCCAATACTTTGACCACCTGATGTGAAGAACTAACTCATTAGAAAAGACCCTAATGCAGGAGGAGAAGGGGATGACAGAGGATGAGATGGTTGGATGACATCACTGATTTGATGGACATGAGTTTGAGTAAGCTCTGGGAGTTGGTGGTGGACAGGGAGGCCTAGCGTGCTGCAGTCCATGGGGTTGCAAAGAGTCAGACACAACTGAGTGACTGAACTGAACTGATATATTTATGATAGCTGGAGATTCTATACATTAGAGTTTTATTATAATAAAACAGCGAGGAATGTTAGATTTTTTGTTTTTCCGCTCTTATTTTTAAGTGCTTCTGAATTGAACCGGAAAGACCAAAAAGTTTTATAAACTAAGGGGAGCCAAGTTGAAACCTTAGCTTTAATACTTAATGTCTCAGACTTTGTTTCCTTTCCAACAAAATTAGACTATCAATAACAACCTGGCAGATTTGTTTTGTATCTGTATAGCCATAGTTATGGTTTTTCTAGTAGTCATGAGTGGATGTGAGAGTTGGATCATAAAGAAGACTGAGTGGCAAAGAATTGATGCTTTCGGACTGTGACGTTGGAGAAGACTCTTGAGAGTCCCTTGGACTGCAGGGAGATCAAACCAGTCAATCCTAAAGGAAATCAGTTCTGAATATTCATTGGAAGGACTGATGCTGAAGAAGCGTTCTTCACCTGATGTGAAGAACCAGCTCACTGGAAGAGACCCTGATGCTGGAAAACATTGAAGGCAAGAGGGGAAGGGGATGACATGGGATGAGATGGTTGGGCCGCATCACCGACTCAATGGACATAAGTTTGAGCAAACTTCAGGAGATGGTAAAGGACAGAGGAACCCAGAGTGCTGCCGTCCACAGGGTTGCAAAGAGTTGGACATGGTGGAGCAACTGAACAGCAAATATTTGTTTTGAATCTGAAAAGAAGTGGCATCTAGAAAGTGCCCAGTATGAAGCCGCACTCACATCATTGCTCCCGAGTGACAAGATCACAGGGAGCAGGGCCACTAACTGTATAGTTACATATTTACCATCCTCTTTGAAAGGTGAAGGTCACTAAGTCGTGACCAACTCTTTGCGACCCCATGGACTGTAGCCTGCCAGGCTCCTCTGTCCATGGAATTCTCCAGGCAAGAATACTGGAGTGGGTAGCTGTTCCCTTCTCCAGGGGATCTTCTCAACCCAGGTATCAAACCCAGGTCTCCTGCATTGCAGGCAGATTCTTTACTGTCTGAGCCACCAGGAAAGCTGAAAGTTGAAGGTAGAGAAGTCAGATTGGTATTACATCGTAGAGTGACATTCATGATGTTCCAAGAGTGGAAAAGTTGAATGTGGTTTCCTGCAGTACGGAGGTGTGACTTAAGAATGTTCTGTGTAACCTTCTCTCCTAAGGTCCCCGCTCTGCTGCACATGCACACCCAGCACTGTTTCAGCTCTCTGTAGACTTCAGCCCCAAACAATGGAAGAATGATGATAAAAATTTTTAAGCAGTAAAGCAAGGTGGGCTGGGAGAAAAATAGAACTGAGGCGATTTGTTCTGAAGAAACAGAATCTGAAAAATGAACTTCATGATCTGCTTCAGTGTACATTGTCTTTTAAGAAACAGGTTTACAACATAAACTGATTCTGGATTAGTCATGACAAACCACCATTTCAGGTGAAGCTGTTTAAACTCTTCATTTTTCCATTTTAAATTTACAGTTTTACTCAGGAGGTAAAGGAGAAAGCAACTTTGACTGCAAAAGAGAAGCAGGCAAGGAAACTTAGAAGTATGAGTGGGGAGGTGTAGAGCAGAGATGAGGAGGAAGGTGCATTAAAGTTTTAATTATATGTCATTCTCATAGGGAAGTAAGAAGAATCAGATTAATGCTATATGGTACATTATTATCAAAATTGAAACAAGAAGACGAAAGTTTAAATTTATCTCCTTTGTATAATTCTCCTGTTAAAGAAAGAATACCATTTTCTGGACACAGTCTCCCACAGTCTCCCCCTCTCCTTTTTTTTTTTTTTCCTTCTCATTTTAAAATAGCAAACCTGGCTTGTTAGAGATAATCCTTATTAGCTTTCAGAACAACTAGTGTTGCAAGTAAAAGGATTCATAGGAACAAAGCTTAAAGCTCACTCCTTTAAATGGGTTCTTTCAACTGGATGCGGCTTTTGCATCAAGTGGAATGTTCTTTCTTTTTCCTGAGGAGACAAAAAGGTTAAATTAAAGAAGCACTGAGAAGCTTCTGGTGCTTTCTGTTGCATGGAGCAAGGAGGAGAGAGGGAGCCTCTTCTCTCCCAGTGGGCTCCCTGTAGCAAACCTGGATGAGCTTTATCAGGGGACGGCGGTAGTCCGGGAGTTTGTTCCAGGCATGTCTGAGCCTGTAGGCTGATGCAGGAAGTAAGAAGCTGCTCTGGAGCAGCCATCTCATCTTCTCCTAAATTTAAGGGAGTTGGTGCTGAAGCTCCAAATGTAAAAGCAGAAACGGAAGAAAATTCTAAACATAAATGCTCTCTTTTGTACACTACCCCTTTCACGTTCCATATTCAATTTTCCGAGTGGAATTTTAAGAATTATAAAACTAAACTGAAGGAGATCAAAAATAAAACTCTGCATCTCTGAATTATCCCTTAATGATTGGGAGTAAAAACAATCTCAAAGATAAATAAAATACATCAATAGGTCAGAACTGCCAATTCTTACATACTGATCCCTGTGCATTGAAAGTTTTCAAATATAAATGTTTATGTGTGAGGTATTATGGAAACTGATATAGAACCGGGCTTCCTGGTGGCTCAGATAGTAAAGAATCTGCCTGCAATGCAGGAGACCTGGGTTCGAGCCCTAGGTCAGGAAGAGCCTCTGGAGAAAGGGAATGGCTACCCAGTCCAGTATTCTTGCCTGAAGAATAATATGGACCTAGGAGCCTGGCAGATTCAACTGAGCTACTAACACTATCACTTTCACTTTCATAGAGCCTAATAGAGTTCGTAACATGTCTGTTCTGTTGCTCATCTAACAAATACTAAGTATGAAATAATATTGTTTATCAAGTGTTTACTATGCAATCTCATTTAGTGCTCACAGTGCTTATGAGAAAGGTATTATAGCCCCATTCTTTCCAGAAAACTAAGTAAATCTGACAGAACTGTCACAAAACACCCAAATTTACATAGCTGTTATGGTGGTTGTGAGGCAGGGGTCAACCTTCATCCCTTACCTTGTCTCTCCACTGGACAGAATGTCCTTTTAAGTTCTTTAACCTTAAAAACTTCATTTCTAAAGAGCTTGCTTCTTCAGAATCTTAGAATTGTAAAGGTAAATGAAATCTTAGATCTATTTCAGCCCCACCCCTCTCTTCTGCATATATAATAAGACAGAGAAAATAAGTAGCTTCTCCAGAACCAAAAAACTAAAATCTAGAACAATAATCTAAGTTTACCCATTCTCTAGTCTGATTCCCACTTCATTTTTAACATTGCCCCCCCCCACCCCCTAAAAAAAGAAAAAGCATAATGCTTTTCTCAAAGAAGAAACTGTTGACAACGCACTTCCCAACTAGAAGTCTAAAAAGTGATGTAAATACATGTCACCCAGCCTTGACTGGATGTAATTAAAATTCATTCAGAGGCTTTAACCATTAGTGATTTTTTGCTTCTTCACTTATCTTACCCAGCAGATAATGTCAAAACTTACCATGTCACTGTGTATCTGGCTACTGTCTGAAATATGATTACTTTTTTAAAATAAAAGCAGTGGTTACGAAAGATTAAAGAAACTCAAGTCCCTCAAAAAAATATCAATATTTGTCTTGTTTTAAAGAGGAATTAAGAGGAAATGGTATCATCTGTCAAGCACACTGTTAAGCATCGCAAACCAAGCTCACAAAATTCCAGAAGCCATAGATGGCAGTTTTTGTCGTCTGCTTTTGGAAACACAAAATCAGTTTTTGCTTCCTATGCAGCTTTCACATTGTAAAGGAAATTGTAGATATATAGATGTTTAGGTAGATAGGGAAATAGACGATAAACAGGTAGGATTAGAGAATAAAACCATCCCTAAAATACATACATCAATTTTTCATGGTTTCCACTAGTAGAAAGGATTGCTCAGAGGCAAAAAATAACAAGGACAGCAGCAACGACAAAAGTCCTTCAGTAACTGTCGTTACCTACAGAAATAAAAACAGATCTGTTTTTTAATCTTTGAAGTGCATATGAAGATAAAATTTTATGAATTTTATTCTACCCTTGGCATTAATTTTTAATGCAGAAAACAGTTTGGAAGGAGATGGGAAATAAGTATTAAACAAATTTATCCTTTGTGTTGATAGTCCTGAATATATTAATATAAAAATAAAATAGCAAATACTTGAAAATAATTTTTATAACTCTATTTGGGCTTCTCTATAGTCAGTGAATAGCACCAAGTTTTAAATGTCACCATGTTCTGTTCCTTGCCTCTATTTTCTCTGTTATTTTGAGAAAATCATACATCCTCCCTGAGTCTCAATTTATTTATCAGTGAAATGGAAACAATTGCCAATATTTTACAAAGTTATTAGAAGTAAATTTGTAAAATTATATATGAAAAGACCCAGTATGTTCACTGTACCTGAGTCTTTTCGGTTTAGTGTAACACAAGAGTTACTAAATTACATAACATATTTATCACATCTATGTGCCCTCGGTGGGAAAAGCGTTGTAATATGAGGTAAGCGGGAGCTTCCCAGGTGGCGCTAGTAGTAGAGAACCCACCTGCCAATGCAGGAGGCTTAAGAGACGTGGGTTTGATCCCTGGGTCGGGAAGATCCCCTGGAGGAAGGCATGGCAACCCACTCCAGTATTCTTGCCTGGAGAATCCCATGGACAGAGGAGCCTGAGGGACTTTGGTCCATGGGGTTATACAGAGTCAGACACGACTGAAGCAATTTATCATGCGTGCATGAGTTAAGCGTTCTAACTACAGGAATCAGCTTTGCCACTAATTATCTAGGTGACCTCAGTTGCTGCATTCACCTAAAACAAAGGTCTTCACTAGAAAGTCAGTCCAAGAGAGGATGGATTCTGATTTTGTTTACTCAAATAGGCACTGCAAGATTTGTTAAATGACAGAATCTAATAATGCAAGGGAGACTTCCCAGGTGGCACAGTGGTAAAGAATCTGCCTGCCAATACAGGAGACATAAGAGATGAGAGTTTGATCCCCGGGTCGGGAAGATCCCCTGGAGGAGGGCATGGCAACCCATTCCAGTATCCTTGCCTGGGGAATCCCATGGTCAGAGGAGCCTGGAGGGCCACAGTCCATGGGCTGCAAAGAGTCGGGCACGGCTGAGTACACAAACGCAGACAGCGATGCAAGGGCTTGCAGTAAACCTCTGATGAAAGGCCCTGGAAGTGGGCAAACCCGGGGCGGGAACACTGGTTCCATCAGGCACTAGCTGTATGACCTAGGGCAAAGCGACTTCTTCTCTCTGTCTTTCACTTTCCATAACAGTATCATGACCCCGAAATAGCATTTATTTACTTTTTAAGATTGTTTGAGAATTTAGTAAGGTAACAGCTCAAAAGTACTTTGAATATTTTCTGCCACACAATAAATCCTTAAAACAGTGGGCTTACATGTTCATTCTTATTTTTTACTGCACCTTTGTCATTCTAATATTCATGAATTTCCCTACTATGGTATCTAGAAACTTAGGCTTACATGGCAGCACATGGACTGAATAGTATCTGTCTTGAGTTGCCCCTGTGGGATGGCCCTTCTGGTCACTTTAGCTATTGAGAGGATCCTCATGCTTAATTCTCTTTTCCTGGATTGCAAAAATTCTGCACTGCTGAGATATAAATCTGGTGACAAGATCTAGAAATTGTAGAATGAAAGCATCACAGTTCCCAGGGTGAAGAGGCCATGAAACCATGCTGTTCTCATGCTCTCGATCACTACAAAACCAAAAGTTTCACTTATGCTTATTTATATAAGTTATAATAAATAACAACTCTTTCAAAAAAGATCTTCACAATCCAGATAATCTCGATGGTATGATCACTCACCTAGAGCCAGACATCCTGGAATGTGAAGTCAAGTGGGCCTTAGAAAGCATCACTACGAACAAAGTTAGTGGAGGTGATGGAATTCTAACTGAGCTATTTCAGATCCTAAAAGATGATGCTGTGAAAGTGCTGCACTCAATACGCCAGCAAATTTGGAAAGCTTAGCAGTGGCCACAGGACTGGAAAAGGACAGTTTTCATTCCAATCCCAAAGAAAAGCAATGCCAAAGAATGCTCAAACTACTGCATAATTGCGCTCATCTCATACACTAGTAAAGTAATGCTCAAAATTCTCCAAGCCAGGCTTCAAAAGTACATGAACCATGAACTTCCAGATATTCAAGCTGGATTTAGAAAAGGCAGAGGAACCAGAGATCAAATTTCCAACATTGATTGGATCATTGAAAAAGCAAGAGAGTTCCAGAAAAACATCTATTTCTCCTTTATTGACTATGCCAAAGCCTTTGGCTGTGTGGATTATGACAAAGTCTGGAAAATTCTTAAAGCGATGGGAATACTGGACCACTGACCTGCCTTTTGAGAACTCTGTATGCAGGTCAGGAAGCAATAGTTAGAAGTGGACATGGAACAAGAGACTGGTCCCAAATTGGGAAAGGAGTGCGTCAAGGCTGTATATTGTCACCCTGCTTATTTAACTTCTATGCAGAGGACATCATGAGAAATGCTGGGCTGGAGGAAGCACAAGCTGGAATCAAGATTACCAGGAAAAATATAAGTAACCTCAGATATGCAGATGACACCACTCTTATGGCAGAAAATGAAGAAGAACTAAAGAGCCTCTTGATGAAAGTGAAAGAGGAGAGTGAAAAAGTTGGCTTAAAGTGCAATATTCAGAATACTAAGATCATGGCATCTGGTCCCATCACTTCATGGCAAATAGGTGGGGAAACAATGGAAACAATGACAGACTTTAATTTTTTGGGCTCCAAAATCACTGCAGATGGTGACTGCAGCCATGAAATTAAAAGATGCTTGCTCCTTGGAAGAAAAGTTATGACCAACCTAGACAGCATATTAAAAAGTACAGACATTACTTTGTTGTCAAAGCTATGGTTTTTCCAGTAGTCATGTATGAAAGTGAGAGATGGACTATATAAAAAGCTGAGTGCCAAAGAATTGATGCTTTTGAACTGTGGTGTTGAAGAAGACTCTTGAAAGTCCCTTGGACTGTAAGGAGATCCAACCAGTCTATCCTAAAAGAAATCAGTCCTGAATATTCATTGGAAGGGCTGATGTTGAAGTTGAAACTCCAATACTTTGGCCACCTGATGTGAAGAACTGACTCATTGGAAAAGACCCTGATGCTGGGAAAGATTGAAGGTGGGAAGAGAGGTGGACGACTGAGGATGAGATGGTTGGATGTCATCACTGACTCAATGGATGTGAGTTTGAGTAAACTCTGGGAGTTGGTGATGGACAGGGAGGCCTGGCATGCTCCAGTCCATAGGGTTGCAAAAAGTTGGACAGGACTGAGTGACTGAACTGAACCGTAATAAATAAATGTAATAAATACAATCTGTAAATGCCCCACTGTTTTGACTCCCTTCCACGTTAGCAGGAAAATCGTTTTATTATTTAATAGTCCAGTTATTTGCCTATCTTGTTGAGTAGCTCTTTGGGGAAGTTTCCCAAAAGTTTAGATAGTCTTTATATATTTAAAATAAATGCACACACACACAAACATGCTCATACACACAATTACTCACAAACACCAAAGGGACCACAATATACCTAGTAAGAACAATTTAGAAACCAAAGATTATTACTGGCTAGGCTTCTGATTTTAAGACCATATTCCTCTAATCTTTTCCTTTTTATCTGCCTTAAAATTTCAAATTGAAAGGCTTATTACTCTTACAAACATTTCATAAAATAATTGAGCTCTCCAAGTTACTATTCTTCTAGTTGATCAGCCCAGGAAAACTTTTGCTTGTCTAATAGAGACATTATTTGGATACTAATGATTTAATTACTATTATGTGAAATGACAAATATACTATTCCCAATTACTTTGATAATGTAAACCTAAATATTATTAGTGCTTGTCTTTATTTGGATATTTCTAGTGAAGGCGCAAATTATTCAAAAATTAAATAAGTGCACCTATTTATTTTATATATGGAACTTACAATTTCCTAATTCTAAAAGTAAATAAAAACATGAGTCTTTACAGAAAATATCTATGTAAACATCCTATTAAGTGCTCCTTTAGCTTATAGATTTTTTTTCTTCTTCAGTCCATCTTCAACATTTCTGCCAGACTTAAAATTCTGAAATATAGTTCTAATGATATTATTTTTTTTGGTGACTTATACAATCCAATAATGTTTATAGCATGGTCCTATCTTCCTATCCAACCTTCCCAAAGAGTCCTCCTCCCCTCATTAATACACTCTGTTACAGACGCCAGAAGACCATTCACTGTTTTAATACATCATACATTTTCATGATGCCCCCACTATATGGAATGACATCTTTTCAACACATGGAAAACCTTCATTCATTTTTTAAGCTTTTGTCAAATATTATCCACATCGCAATTACAAAATTTCCAGTATCTGTTAATTTAGTTGTATATTATAGGCACATGCTACTATACAAGTATGCACATTAGTCATGCACATATTATTAACTTTTATTTAACTCACAGATTATTTGAAAAATCAGTTAAGAGTAATGGAATTATATGTGCCATTTTATATTCCTTTGTAAAAAACAAATCTTCATTTAGCTTTTAGAGCTACACAGAGGTATGTTTCTAGGTTTTGAGTTTGCTTCTAAACATGCTTTATATAGTTCTTGTGACTGAAAGAGAACCCTTTAACATCATATTGATCCAAATGGAAAAAGTGCATTATTGATTATGCTTACAGTATTAAGATATTTATTTACCATCCACAGTTTTGCAAAGGTGTTTATTGGAATTTCGCTGCTAAATCATCAGTTTCTTAATGACATGAAATGTTCTTGAAAATTCATCAGGAGGTTTGCAATATTTTATGTTTAACAAAACCAAATGAAATCATTCATGTAGAAGTTTTTCAAAGAGTCTGTTCCCAAGTGCCTTAAGTATGAAAGAAAAAACTGTTATATCTGATACACTTAAAAAATCTTTAGAGAATATCAGAAAAACATTGCCAAACATTCATTTTAAAGTTATCTTTTCTTGCCATGAATTCCTTAAAAAAAATGTTGTTTTCTTATTCACTGATAAAATAATGTTCTTATCTTGAAAGTAGCAGTTAAGTTTGTTTAGTTAATTATCTTCTAGGTAGCCTATGCTGACAGCCTGTTTTTCCTTCTAATGTGTCTGAGGAAGATTTCAGACAAAGAGTATAAGTGTTACCTCTGCCATTTTCTTGTTTGCTTGTGTTTGCAATTAATAATCTGTAGTCTTCTTGCAGGATAGTTTGTAAGCCCTTTGCTGATCGTGTTAGTCTTAGTTTAATTAAAAATAGATAACATACCTGGTAAATCAGACACATGCAAACTGCAACACAGGAAGCTAAGAAAAGAACTGCAGAATCGCATATGTTCTAGATATACGTCCTACCAGATATGTTTAGATCATTAAGTTATAGCATATATCCATTGTTAGTAAAGCTTATTTCCTTCCTTATTTTTAAAAATAAAATTAATTTATTAAATCCTTGGAGAAAATCAATAGTTCTTTAGTCTATGATTTCGTAAAAATATGTATGAAGAGCTAAACTTCATGACAGCTCTTATTACTTAGTATTTTTGTCATTTACACACTGACAGAAAATAAAATTTTCTGGGGCGCTGAGTTAATTTTTGAATCTTAATACAGAGCACAGAGCTTGTATGTGGATAATGAGCAACATATTTTTTTGTTTAATTAGTGAATAAATTAATGACTGTTCCACACAAACATAAACACTAAACTATACTTATTAATACAGTTGTATCTGATTTTTGCAGGTACAGGTCCAATATGGCTGAATGAAGTATTTTGTTTTGGGAAAGAGTCATCCATTGAAGAGTGCAGAATTAGACAGTGGGGTGTGAGAGTCTGTTCGCACGACGAAGATGCTGGGGTCACTTGCACTACATAACACATCATATTTTCATTCACATTTTTTAAACTGTTACAAAGTGATTTTTTTCTTTGCTTCACTAAAATCAGCTTAATTAATATTTAAGAAATTAAGAATTTGTCCACAGAAAAGGAATATTTAAAAATCACTGGATAAACATGTAAGATAGCTTCATATTTGCTTCAAATACCTATATCAGGACCATTTCAAGTTCTCTAGGTTTTTAAATGGCATCTTCTAATATAATGACATATATTGAATTGCATATATTGAAGTTTAAGGCTTCTGGATTACAAATGCCAGTGATAATGGAAACACATCCCAATCACTGGCTACAATTTGTATCTTCACTACAGGATCACATTTTTTGCCTTCTTTGTAATCTATTTAGTTGATTTTAATGTAATTACTTTTTGAATAATGAGAGGGTTGGAAAGTTTTCTTTTGTGCCAAGTTGGCAAAATCTCCAAACCATACATGTTTCTAAAGGAAGAATCTTAGCTCAAGATTTCTGTGCAGTAACTTAGCAATTAGATAGCAATGTTCATGATATGTTTTGGCCATGATGAGAAACTCATCAGGTTTTACCTGCTCAAATATTGACAAAGTCATTACTAACATGACTAATCACATGGTCATTAATAATAACATGATTATTTGACATGGTCAAGTGTTGACAGTTTTGTTGTTTTTATTTTTTCTTTTATACTGAACCATTAAGTTAGTTGAAAGCAAGACATATGAGAAAAAGCAAAGGCCCACCATCACTATATGTGTCCATATAATTAGCAGATCAAAAATGTCATTTTATAACATAGAGCTCAGCTTGCTATACATTTTAAACTGAGTAATTTGTTACAATTCTAGGACTGTGTTTAAAAGGTAAGTATATCTACTTACTCGGTTTTAATTAACAGCATGCAAATGTCCTGCCTGCAGAAGGAAGTTTCAGTGACCCATCTCTGTAGTCTTTCATTAAGAGTCAATATTTACAACCCAGAGAGAGAGAGAGGTAATCTTCACCACTAAAGGGTTGATGACCCTGAGAAGCCAGAATAGTGCCAAGTTCATCCAATAACTCAGTGACTGTGCCCTGCTGTCTGGATGTACAGGTAGAAAGACTAGCAATTTCTGTTGAAATTCAGCTTAATCTCAGTCCCGAGAAACATAATTTTCAAGTTTTCCAAGCCCAACTCAGAGAAACATGTGATTAGAAAACCACTAGTACAGGATGGCCCTACTATTCTTTCTTTAATGATGATAAGCAAAAGCGTGGTCTTAGCATTTTTTCATATCCTAAAGTCTTCACAAACAGTATCCAGATAATAGACTTAGTGCCCTCTCACTTGCAAAGGCAAAAATGTTATGTTGGAATTGGAACTACTGGAAATGATCTGCTGAAAATGTACTTTATCACAGTACATTCTTCTAATTGATGTACATAGGTGATTTACTCCAATAGTGTAGTTTTGTAATTAAGTGTTGAAGGAGCCCCTCAGCATAGAACCAGTCTGCAGATACTGAAAGAGGTGGGTTTTGCTGTTACTGTTGCTTTTCTTTGGGTATGTTTGGGTTTCTTTTGTAGAGGTTTGTTTGTTGTTTTAGCTCCTAGCATTCAAAAACACTAGCTGAACAAAAGCTAAGGAACAGAGGCTTTAGTGACTACCCACAAGAAATAGGCTTTGCAAAACTGTTCAGGGAAGTAATAAGAAAAATAGACTTCTACAGCCTTAAACAAACAAACAAAAAACCCAGCAAGTCACTGGGAAGGGGGAGAATCTACTTTTCAGAGGTACCACATTATAATATTCAAATATCCAGTGTTCAACAACAACAGCAAAAAAAATCACAAGGTGTATAAAGAAACAGAAAAGTGTGATTTAGTGAAAGGAACAGTATGACCTTTGACAGCAAGGTCACTGAGGAAGTTTCAGTGTTGTGATATTTGACAAAAACTTTAAAACAACTGTTTAAATATGCTAAAAAAAAAAAGACTAAGAGTTAAAGAAAACTGAAAACAGTGTACTAACAAAATCAGAATATCAGTAAAAAGAGTTAAAAAAAAAAAAAGGACAAATTTTGGATTTGAAAAGTACAACTATTAAAGTGAAAAATTCATTCAAGGGATTTAATAGTACATTTAAACAAAATAAAGAATTAGCTAAAGAAAAGTAAAAGTATGGTGTAGGGTGCATGTAAGTACTACATGTAAGTACATGTAGGGTGCCCAAAACATGCATTATGGGAGTCTCAGAAATAGCAGAGAATGAGGGAGAGAGAGAGAGAGGAAGGGAGGAAGGGAGAAAGAAAAGAAGAAGGATGTCTGAAGAAATAGCATGCAAAAGCTCTCAGATTTGATGGATGAGATGGACATGTATATATATGTATATGCACCCAAGGAACTCAAAATTATCCAAGCAGGATGGATTCAAAGATACCCATGCAAAGACACATCATAATAAACTGTCAGAAGATAAAAGAGAATCCTGAAAGCAGCAAGGGGTAGCAACTTGTCATATACAAAGGATCCTCGGTAAGATTAACAGCCAGTTTCTCATCAGAAACCATGAGGTCAGAAGACAAGGTTTAAAGTGCGGAAAAGAAGAAAAAATAAACAACTGTTAACCAAGAATTCTCGTCTGGCAAAACTGTCTCTTCAAAAAATGGGGGAGAAAGGAAGACATTCCCAGATAAACAAAAATGAAGGTAGTTTCTTACTATTGAACCTGCCCTGTAAGAAATACTGAAGAGGAGTGCTTCAGGAGGTTGAAATGAAAGAATACTAGAAATTAACTCAAAGCCATAAGAAGAAATAAAATAGCAGGGGCAGGAAAGTAGTTTCTTCTTTAAAAAAAAAAAAAAAAGAAATTCTACTAGTCACTGACAGTTATACTACAAACTTTGAATTTCTTACAATAAACATGCATTATTTATATAGCCAGATTTTTTAAAATTGAAAAACAATAATTTTAGAAATTATCTAGTTTCTTTACTTTTTTCCCCTGATAATACAGTTGCAGCACAGTAATAGAGAGTAACTTTGTTGGAGATGACCGAGCTCTTTAGAGAGAAGTCACACCAAGTGAGTCAGCTAGATGTATACATGCGTCCTCTCTTTTTTGGATTTCCTTCCCCTTTAGGTCACCATAGGGCATTGAGTTTAGAGTTCCCTTTGCTAGTATACAGTAGGTTCTCATTAGTCATCTATTTTATACATTCCAGTGTATATATGTCAATCCCAATCTCCCAATTCATCCCAACCCCTCATTCCCTCCTTATCCGTACATTTGTTCCCTGTTTCTGAGTCTCTCTTCCTGCTTTGCAAATAAGTTCATCTATATCATTGTTCTAGATTTCACATATATGAGTTAATATATTTGTTTTTCTCTTTCTGACTTACTTTGCTCTATATGACAGTCTCTGGATCCATCCATGTCTCTGCAAATGGCACGATTTTGTCCCTTTTCATGACTGAGTAATATTTCACTGTATATAAGTGTGTGTGTATATATATATATACCACATCTTCTTTGTCCATTTCTCTGTTGACGGGCATTGAGGTTGCTTCCATGTCATGACTATTGTAAACAGTGCTGTAATGAACATGGTGGTGCATGTATCTTTATGAATTATGATTTTCTCCAGGTATATGCCCAGGAATGGATTGCTGGGTCATATGGTAGTTCTATTTTTAGTTTATAAGGAACCTTCATACTGTTCTCCATAATGATTGTACCAGGTTACAGTCCCACCAACAGTATAAGAGGTTTCCCTTTTCCCCACACTCTCTCCAGCATGTATTATTTGTAGATTTTTTGATGATGTCCATTCTGACTGGTATGAGGTGATGCCTCATTGTAGTTTTGATTTGCATTTCTCTAAAAATCGGTCATGTTGAGAATCTTTCATGTGTTTGTTGGCCATCTGTATGTTTTGGGGGAAATGCCTGCTTGTTTAGCTCTTTCACCCATTTTTTTTTTTTTTTTTTTTGAGCTACACAAGCTGTTTGTGTATTTCAGAGATTAATCCCTTGTCAGTTGCTTCATTTGCATATATTTTCTCCCATTCTAAGGGTTGTCTTTCTGTCGTGTTTATGGTTTCCTTTGCTGGGTACCAAGGGCATTTTTGCATGGGGTTGAGAAGCTGAGAGTCCAGCAGCAGCGTGGGCCTTCTTATGCTCGGGAAGTTGCAGAGGGGGCCGCAGGGCACCGACAAAGCTCCACGGGTGGTCTGCGTTGCTGCTGGCCGGCCAGGTTTGCAGGGTGGAGCTTGTAGCTCCTGCACTTTCCCCTGGAGCCTTGTTCAGTTTCTCTTCTGCTTGAGCCAGGTACACATTGAGCTCTGTGTTGAATTAACCACTTTGTCCTGCACACCACCTGGCTTATCAGAGCTGGAGGAGTGAGAAATAAATGCCGGTTCCAGCTCATCTCTGTGAGTTCCATTTTGTCTCTCCCAGTTCATGTCCATCCTCTTACTCCTAAAGAGCCCCCTCCTGACTTCAGACCCAGGACCAAACAGGAACACAGCAGACTTGCCTGGAAAACTTAGTCAGCAGCCACAATCCACAGTTACATGAGATTGAATCTCCTCAAGGGTACAAAGGAACAGTTACTCTGGATTTAGAGACGGTGGACTTAGGCAGAAAAGGGAACAGGAAAATAGAGGACATTGAATAATTGTAGCTGTGGGCTCCATATTTAGATTCTCTTCTAGTTTGTAAAGCTTACAGGTAAAACAAGGAATTATTTTGAACTGCTTTGGCTGTGGAACATGTTTTCTGAAGGCAATACCGTTTTGAGCCTGAAACTCATAAGTCCAGGTTTTAAAAGTGTTACATAATTTATGAAACTATTGTGCCATAGGTTTTTCTACAGAAATGTCAAGTACACAGAGAATTGTTAAAAGGGAAATTACTATATTATTTTTAACAACTCTAGAGTTGAGTGTAACCCAAAAGCTCTTTGGGGGTTCCCTGAATGAAAAATTTTAGAGTTACATGCCTAGGGTAATTTTATGGAGAAAAGAAAAAAAAAAAAAAAGAGATTGAAATACATTTGTTAATCATCCATTAAGCACCTCCCTAGGGCCAAGTAAGTTCAATCAAACCTACTGGAAAACATTTCAATTTTTTTTCAAAAAATGTCTTTGCTATCTCATGCTTACATCACTTCCCTGAAAATACTGATAAAATTAATGACATAAATTGCTCATGTATTTTCTTTTACTTAATTGCATAAAATTGTCCTCCTCTAAAAGTTGAGCAGCAGAAGAAAGTGAAAACACAGCTGTTCTGAATTAGGGCCTATTAAAGAAGTTGAGGCTTGCTGAGTTCAAGAACTAATAAGACATATCCAGGTCAGCTGCCAGGGTGACTACGGGGTCAAAGGGATAAGCTGAGAGCTGAGTATGAAAAGAAAGGGAGCCCGGAAGGGAGGGCTCCCTGGCCGGGTGGGTGGATGGGTGGGTAGAAGGAAGAGAAGAAGGAAAGAAGAGAGACCCCAGGAAGCAAGTCAGCTCATCACCACTTCATTATACACCGAACCTTCTGAGTTAGAAGGTAAGTTGCTTTATGATATTTTTACAGATCGTGCGCTGAAGAAATGAGGTAGCAATAATTATTTTTATCTCCATATTCAGATTCTAAAGTCGACTTGCTACCTAAAAACAGAGCTTCACTCCACATTGCAAGTAGTAAGGAAATCAAGAAATTCAAGGGAGCGTTTTCACATACTCCCCACTAGTGGCTGTGTCCTCCAGTTATCACGGGGTGGGGGTGGGGAGCGGGGAGCAGGGGAATCAGCTGTCAACTTAGGTTCATGGTATGACACCAAAACAAGCACTTCCCATGCTAGAACACCATTTGTTGTATTTTTTATTTTTAAAGTAGAATTACAGTATATCATCTTTTACTCCTTAACGCTGAGAAACCATGTCACATTAAGATGAAGGAGAAATGAATAACATTCTCTGTAGATTATGCACTTCTTATAGGGATGAAAAACTTGAGCAGTTCATTATTATTTATCAAGGGCTTTCTCCACCAACAAGGCCTTTCATTTTCTCGGTTTCGGGAAGCCTTGTGATGTGGTCACGGGGCTGGAAGGGGAAGCCTCAGTTTCTCCTCTCACTCTGCCCCCATTTGTTTAGCCTCTAAATCCTCAAACCCCAGCATGGAAAATGGGAGTGATTGCACGTGATTTTTCTAAGACTCAGGGTGTTGTGCTTGTGAGTTGACATGAACATGAATTATGGACAGAAGTGATCTAGGTATGGTGAATAGTTACCAGCCCTCGCTTGTTTGATGGTGTTAATATTAGTAAAGAACTGGAATGATTTTGAAGTTGCTCTTGTGTTTTTAGACTTTTGTCCTTTCATTTGGACATGACCTTGAGACCCTCACACATCACAGCATCATTGGGGTTAATAATTTGACAGTGCTTGGTACATTTAAATAGAAAGTTTACCGTGTAACTAGAACTTTGAGTTTACTCAGATCTTTCCAGAGAAATGCTATGGGAATGAGTTTAGTCTAACTTGGAAAAAGAATTATCTGGAAAACTGAAAAACATAAATAATAAGGGGTATATTTGCAAGGCTTGCCTCTCGTAGAAGCTACTCTAGGCTTGCATAGGAATCCAGAGAAAGATGAGAGAGACAAAAGAAATTTTCAGACACTGGTGTGGAGCCACAGCAGAAATCTCAGCTGGAGAAACCAGAACACTCCCCAGGTGAATCTGCTTCCCTCTGCCTTCCAAAATGCCAGTCCCTTCACTGAGTGGGTTGCTTTCTTGACATCAGTTTGCACTTATCTCCACTGTTTCTTTCCTTTCTTCTCTCACCCTTGAAAAGGCCTGGGGTTTCATTGAAAAGCTGTTAGATGAACACTGGCCTGTCCTAGAGAAGGCCTGCCAAGGTCTTAATCCAAACCACTTACTCATTAAATGAGTCAGCCAGCATCTGACACAGCACAGAACCATCTGAGTCAGGCTGTGGAAAGTTACAGAGATGGAGGAAAACAGGAAAGAAAGGAGGAAGAAACTCGGGCCCTTCTTGAAAAGTGGCTATATTCTAAAGAAGGAAAATGTGGTTTGGCACAGAGGTTCTTATAAGCAGGGCCATAAACGGGTTAGAATTTTAACAACCTGAGTAGAACCTGAAGAACCGAAAACAAATCAGTTCCTAGAGGAACTCCAACTTAGGAGTCTAATTGGATTTAAGAGGCACGTGGGACCCACTGTAAAACTGTAGAAAGGCAAGCTGTCCTATCGAATGATGATGGTGGCTAGAGAGCTGGTTGTCTGTAGGCTTGATGAGCTGATGATGCAAAATACCAAGCATCTGTTTAGCTCAATAATGGGCTCCTTCAAACTGAAAGCAACGCTGCTGTCTGCTACTCCAAGCCAGAGAGTAGCTCCCAAAATCTGGACTGGAGTTGCAGGAAAACTCTAGCAAGTAGTGTGAAATTAAACTGAGTAATGACACTTTTTATGCTTTACATTCATTCATCTTTAAGCTATGTACACCTCAATTCCTACTTTATTGAGTCACTATTGTAATAATATTAGACTCTGATATGAAAATCTAGATATGCTGTGTAAATGTTTTAATAACATTTAAATCAGCATGATTATTATCGCTGTCTAGGGAGAGAAGGTAAGAGAGGTAGAGAAAAGTTGTTTCTATTTTATTCCTAGGGATTGATTTTTGCCTTGGTATAACTGAGTATAGAATTATACATGTGTGTAGGGTGAATATTTAATTTATGATATAAG
Organism: Cervus elaphus; assembly: GCF_910594005.1. NCBI lineage: Eukaryota > Metazoa > Chordata > Mammalia > Artiodactyla > Cervidae > Cervus > Cervus elaphus. The sequence goes on from NC_057846.1 coordinate 28,616,911, forward strand.
TTCAGGCATTTTGGCATAATTGCTTTGCTTTATTGTATAACCCACGTTTTGACATTGCCAGGTGCCATCATCATTAGTAATAGAGATTCTGCTTTAATTTCCATATTTGTTTCATAAATGCCTTAAGCAAGACCCATCTTTGGCATGAAAGAGGCATAGCGCTGTGTGGCAAGTTTTAGGGAAAGAATTTTTGGCACAGACCTTGATGGCCGGGTTCCTACCTCACTTATAAATCCCTCCTGCTCTTTAGGTTTGATGATCAAATGTGAGTTTGGAGCTGGTTCCCACATGCAAGTTTAAACTCTGCAAACATCAATCCATAACTGTTGATTTTCTCATGTGTATATGGAGATAATAAAACTACTTACATGCTTGTGTTAAAATCATTAAAATAATATGAGAAGCAACTGTGAGAGTAGTTTTAAAAGATGGATATTATATAGATCATTATAAAAGAAGGATTCCTCGACGTCAAAAAGCAATACTGAAGGGGACTTTATTAAAAGCTTGAATAACAGGGACAAAGGACAGAGTTCTATATATCTTCTATCATTCTTGGCTGTCGAAATTCTAGCTTCCCACCCCTAGAGTCTCAGACTTTTAGGATATGAAAGTAAACAGTAAGATGCTAATTTGAAAAATTCATTATTTTGAAGCATTATAATTAGTATCTGTTAATGGTATCGTTATTTTAGATTAAAATATGTATTTTCTGAATATATGTATTTCTAAATGCCAAATGCATACTGAATTACAAACTAGGAAGATAAGATGAGTAGAGAATTTTCTCTTGCTTTTGTTGTCTGAAACTGAAAACTCCAGTAAAATTAAATCCGTACGTTAAACAAATTGATTTCCCTCCCCACCAGCAGAGGGAAGAGATGGGTCTCTCCCAGGTTTATTAGAGGGAACCAATCAGAACTGATACCTCACCTGGTCAACCTGGAATTCCCGTTTTCGCTTCTTCTGAGTTAAATTTAGGGTTCATCTTAGTGTTTCAGGGGTACATTTCTTTTTAAATATTTATTTATTTTTATTTGGCTGTGCACGTGAGGTCTTCTATCTTCGTTGCTGCAGAACTCTTAGTTGTGGCGTATGGGATCTAGTCCCCTGACCAGGGATCAAACCCAGGGCCCCTGTATTGGGAGTGCAGAGTCTTAGCCCCTGGACCACCAGGGAAGTCCCAAGAGTATGTTTCTTTTTCTGCATTGCCTCATTATGGACACCATTCTAATTTCTTTATGCCCAAGATAATGGAAAAGGCCTGAAGATTCAACGAAGCAGATACAATTTCCAATACTATTAACAATTCAGAACCAAACAAGTTAAGTGCCTGTGTTGTGAAACCCCACCTTTGAGAGCATCTCATTGGACGGCGTTACTTCGTCTTTGCTCCTCAGAAACGCACCTCTTTTCTCAACTCTTTTCATTCTTCTTAGCCTCTAACCCAGCATCCAATGCCCATTACTTGCTTGTGCATCACAGATCTTCATTTTACTTTTTTTAAAGTATGTATGTCCCTGACTAAAGTATCTTACTTTTCCTCCCATAGATCTACCTATAAATATTGACCTAGCAGAGCCATCCTTCTCTCTAAGAGGACATCTTACATGCTGCTAAAACAATTATTTTCCCTCATCTTTTAGGTCAGTTTCAAAGCAAGAATAGCACTACACATTTTCTAAGAACTCAAACTAGGCAAGCATTTATCTAGGTACTATGGGGCAAACAAAGTGAATAAAATGCAGTCAATAAATAAGAAGTGGACAGGAAGAATCACCACATTTATAGATGGATTGAGCTTATTATTTATAATTTGTGGAAGGCTATAGCAAACAAACAGTACCTGTTACATAATGACTCAGCCTGACTGGCTATTAAAATAAGACCCAACACATTAGAAACCCAGCTCCTACCAGCTGGTGTGATCTCAGATAACAAGCACAGCCATAATCCTGGTATCCACTTTTTTCCTGAGAATGCTGGGTGTCCTTGTGCCTCTAATAAGAGGCTTTTTTTGTTGCTTCTGTTATCAATACATAAGCTGGCCAAATGACCGGATGTTTTCTTCAGTGCCCGGTTATCAAAGGGGTTCCCTGCTAGCCTGGAGGACTAAGGGGACCCTGCCCTGCTCAGACCCCTGTGGTCTTACCATCCCATTTGGTCCATGTCAGCTGACACTCCCTTTTAGTCCAGCCTGGTCTTCTAGTTCATTAAATTCTATTGTATCCCTACTTATTTCAATATAATTAATATAAGAGAGTCCCAGAAAATGACAACCCCATCCATCCTCATTTCTGGTTCTGTGACACTCTTTGGACCCAACTAAAACATCAGCCCTCTACATATCCTAGTCGGCATTTGGAAAAGACGGAGCTCTCCACCCATTCCCATTTGGTGTCTCTTATACACCAAACTCATTGATCCTGTAGTATCTCTCCAGCTATCATTTGAAAACAGCCCAACTCTTGTATCACTTTATTCTGCTGGCCACATCATTCATAATACCACAGTCCAGTGCTTCTCAACAATGCTCCATTTAGAAGCTAATGTTCAAGCACAGAATTCTTAATAGACCATAAAAAGATATTTATTCATGTAAAGTATCACTCATTGCTTTCCCATCATATTCGTTATGTAAGTGCTGTGTTGATGTCTCTGTGCAGTAATAATTTCATTTTTGAACTTTGAAATAAGCCTTTAAATGACTTAAGCATCTCCTTAGCTGAGGCATAACCTTCCCAGAGTGTTGATGCCAGCACATATTCAACATTTTCTGACTTCTCACAGCTTATTTTCATAAATTAAAGCTAACAGAAAGCAATTTACAACCTAAATAGCAGACAGAAAATGTAATAAATTAGATTAAACATTTTCTGTAGCTGAGTATTTTCTCAACTAGATTCTTCACTGTCTGAGTCACCAGGAAAGCCAGCTATATTTATTATTTAATAATAAATCTGGCATCTCAGTGGTAAAGAATCCACCTGTCAGTGCAGGAGACATAGGAGGCATGGGTTGGATCCTTGGGTCGGGAAGATCCCCTGCAGGAGGAAATGGCAACCCACTCCAGTATTCTCGCCTGGGGAATTCCTTGGACAGAGGAGCCTAGCGGACTACAGTCCAAGAGGTCACAAAGACCCAAACACGACTGACTGACTAAGCACACATTATTTAATAATAAATCTGGCATCTCAGAATCAGTAGATTCTGTAGAATGGAAATAGAAGGGATTAGAAATAAAAAGAAATGTTATATAGGAAAAAAAAACCACTTGATTTCTCAGCCTTTGTAACTTCTGAGGATTTATCAATAGAGCACAGTAGTAGGAGATGAAGAGAGGTAGCATCCCACTCTTCCCCAGGATATAGTGAGACCTAGGGCAGTCCATGGGGTCGCGAAGAGTCGGACACGACTGAAGCGACTTAGCAGGGGAGCCTGACTCAGAGTTGCCAAGGTTTAGTTACACATTTTGCACAGAAGCATCTACAAAGATGCACCTGGCTTAGAGGTGGAGCAGAGATAGGGGACTGAGGTGCATAGCAGATAGGTGGAAATGCACCATGGAAAGGGCACAGAGTCTGAAGTCCCAGAAACCTGGGTTCAAATGCCAACTACATTTTACAAGTTGATGAGTGTGTAACTCTAGGCAAAGCCCTCAATCTTCCTTAGACTCATCGTCTTATCTCTGTCATGAGAATTATTATAAAGAACCATGGTCATCTTCTAGCTCAATGGAATCTGCACTGAACGTTATGCACTATAGTCTGACCTAGTCTTTGGAAGAGCAGACCAACAATTTGCTCATAAATAATAGGATTGAGGCTTCCGGCCCAAAGGGGAAGCAGGGAGGAAACGAGAAAAGGATAAGGTCTGTTGAAACTCAACCTGATATTAACAATGGAATGAAAACAGATGACTCTGGGCCACCCAGGAGCCTGCAAAGTTGGGGCAGAATCCAAGTGGGATGAGCTTAAATGCCCCAAGGAGGGCGCACAATTTGTGGTCTTAGCATTCAGCCCCAGGACACGAAGAGCCGCGGAGCTCTGCAGCCAGGGGCCCTGGAATCACGGTGCTCACAGCAGCTAAGAGTTGGCACGGCTGCTGTGTCCCAGCCGCAACTCATAGAGGAGCAGCTGAATTCTGAGAAACTTTTCTTTTCTGCCTGGAGGTTGTTTCAGAACATCCTGCCTCAAGGTTAGATTGGTTCTCAAGCTAACAGCTGTTTTGTCAGCAGAAAGAGGAGAGGACTCATTCTTGCCTTCCCTCCTGGCTTTATAAATACACTCGTCCACTCTTTCTCCACCAAGCCCTTAGCAAATGGTTTTTGTTACCGAAGGGCCAGTTGTTAGGAATGCCTCCTGGGCTGTTTCCGGCAATGGTTTCTTGTCTAGGTAGCTGTGTGTTGTTGAAGTACCATCTCCCTTCCAAGTCTGAGATGGAGCCACAGGACCCGTCTCACTGTAACAGAATCTCCAGAGACTGAGAGGCTGAGAAGCCCAGGCTGGATCGAGAACTCTGCTTTCTCAGGTGTGAAGAACCAGGTTCATGTGTCACCCCTGAGCTCAGCTGCTTTGCGATTCCACTCACCTTGCTCCTTAGTCCCCTCCTGCAGTCAGGGGTCAGGAAGCCTCCTATTTTTCCCTTTATTATCCATGCAGCCTCAGTCTTAGCTCTAAGAGGGTGGTAGAAGATGGTCAATGTGGTTCCATAGGAAGCTGAACATGGTTATAAAAGGAACTCCTGCTGCTGCTTCTCCTACATCTTTTAGATAGGAAATAGCATGAATTAGGCAAATCTTCAAAGATATATGCCCATCCCTGTGTGCAGTGTCTCTACCACAATTGCAATTAAAAAGTATGATTTTAAAATCTTAACTGTTCATTTAAAGTCTCATAAATGTCTGGAAATAACTTTGAAAGAAAATTATAAAATTCTTTGAAAGCCACTGAGTGTGGTGACTTTGGGTGCTCTAAGGGGCAGGTACTAATGTGTAATTGTCAATAAAAATAAATTTATGAGGGAAAACATCTGGAGGATAAAAGGGAAAGAGAGTAGGAGAGCCTTAGACTGTGATGAAGGTTTGATACTTGGGTGAGAAATGAGAGAAGGAAGGAGAGCTGAGTAGGACAGTCTAAGACCACAAAGCAGTTCTGCTAAGCCAATGGGGAAGCCCTGAGTCAGAGGAGATGTGATTAAGCAGGACTGGGCCTGCATTAGTACCCTATGTGCTCCATCATCAGTTGGGAGCAACCTTGAACAAGTTCAACCTGCCCTGAACTTGGTGGCAGATCCAGAGAGATGGCAAGCAGGACCTTCATGCACTCCGCTGTCTACAGCAAGAGATGGGAGAAGTGCATTTCCTTGGTCGCTACATGAAAGCTGCAGATAAGGAGTAAAAGATTCTGTCTTCGTGAATATGAAGTTTGAATTTTATTAAAATTTCCCAATTCTTCCCCAATTGACTGAGAGTCAACACAACTCCAATTAAAATGGCAAGGAATTTTAAGATTTGGTTGTTTTTCAGTAGAACTTGACAGGAAAATTTTGTGGAGGAAACAAAGTGGGGGAAAAAGACACCCTTGGAGAAAAAAGAACTGGGTAGGAAATTTTGCTTCTCCAAGTCTCAGTTATCCTCATAATACACTAAGAAATGATGGTGTTGATTTTGGAATAGACAAAATAGCACAATGAGGTAGGATTTAGAGCCCAGAGTACACTAACATATGTGGAAGTGTGATATGTGATGGAAAGTTGGAAAATATATTCTCTATTACACTATGCAAATGAGTCATCCATGTACAATAAAAAAAAATGAAATTCATTCCTGACTTACACCAACTACAAAAATTAATTCCTAGTTAATTAAGGATCTAAATGTTTAGTCATTGATGACATTCTAAAAGGGAAATAGCTCTTAAATGGACAAAAAATATAGGCTATAATGAAAAGATTGATAAATCTTACTATTTTAAGAAAAACTTTATAAGTATATAAATATATAAAACAGAGAAAGAAAAGCCAAAAACTGAGATAAAATATTTGCAATGCACATAGTCATAAAAATGGTTTCCATGAAACTTTAGAGCATCTAAAATCAAATTTAGAAAAATATAGACTCAGTAGAAAAGTGGACCAAAAATAGAAACAGCAACTAACAAAGCAAACTGAACCGTGATAAGATATCATTTAACTTTTGGGAAATATTTAGAAGCTGAACAGTTGCAAGTACTGGTCAGAGTGCAGACAAAGAATTCTCAGAAGGTTCTAATGGGAATTGAAGTTATAACAGTCTATTTGTAGAGCAAATTTTCATTGTCTAGTAAATTTTAGAATATGCATTCCTTATAATCATCTATTACACTTTAGGTTTTTAAATATTAAAAAGGTATTACAGCATCATTCATAGTAACATTGAAAACAATTGATATAGAAATTTTTTTTTTAATTGTGGGCAGAATTTAAACACAATTCCATGATACTGTGTTAAACAATCCTTTCCTGCCCCAGAGTTAAATAAAACTGCGCCATGTAACCATGGTCCTATGTTAAGCAATACTGAGGAAAAAGCAAAATAAGTTAGCTTGCTGCAAGAAATACTTGCTCCTGGAGATAAGCCTATGAACCATCTGAAATAGCCTTCCTTACAAACTAATAATTCTATCATCTCAAGACCATCAGATTCACCAAGATTCTCTTCAAAACCCTTGCTCCGAAGATAATGCTATATATCCTGCTCAATCTCAAACTGTTTCCTTTCTTGCAAGACCCACCTTAAAATCACCCAGCCCAGTTCCTAAAACTCTGTAAATATTCTCCCTGGCTTTCTCACTTCTGAAACACTTCTAAAATTGTCAATATTGTTTCTGCTTTACTGCAGTAACTGTAATAAACTTTACTTGATTAGCAAGTTTTTCTGGCAGTCTTTTAGGCAGTCAACAGTAGTAGATTTAAACAATGAATATACTATAAAAAGAAGAGAGAGCTCTATAACTATACATACCAATATGAATAAATCTCACAAACACTGAACTTAAAAACAGTAACAATAAAATAAAAACCTATAGATATAGTTTAGCTCTTTCTAAGCAAAATTTAAATAAATGCAAATCAAGTTAAATTATTTAAGGATACATACAAATGTGTTCAAAGTTGAGAATTATAGACGATATGGACCAAATTCAGAGTGTGGAGAATGGAGAGAGAGAGATAGGCTTGCAGTTTGAAAATGTTTGAACTGTATTTATTATGTTTTAGCTTACTTGAATTAAAGTGGTGGCCTCATAGGTATTCATCATAGTGTCATTTGAACTTTTTTGCAATTTTCATTATTTCACTATTTTAAAGGAAAAAGAACTGTAGGGCACAATACTTCATGGTAATTGTTTTCAGAAAGAGGGAATGATAGCATCAAATGCTGCAGAGTATTCAGAAATGAAAATTAACAAGTGTCCTCTGGATTCAAGGACCTGGCAAATTCTCATTGACTCGGGATCAGGAGAGTGGGTGGTAGCAATGGAGATTGAGAAGAGGTAGGAAATTGTGGAGGTGGAGATGGGGAAAATGGACAACATTTATGAAGGAGATCCTGACTCCTTCTGAAGTCAGCTGAACTGGTGTCAGATGGTCTGTGTTTTTTTTTTGTTTGTTTGTTTTACATAGTCACTAAGTCATGTCTGACTCCTTGCGACCCCATAGACTGCAGCACACCAGGCTTCCCCATCCTTGACTACCCCCCAGAGTTTGCTCAAATTCATGTTCAATGAGTCAGTGATGCTATCCAAAATTTCATCCTCTGCTACTTCCATCAGCTTTTGCTTTCAATCTTTCCCAGCATCAGAGTCTTTTCCAATGATTTGGCTCTTCACACCGGGCAGCCAAAGTTTTGGAACTTCAGCTTCAGCATCTGTCCTTCCAATGAATATTCAGGGTTGATTTCCTTTAGGATTGACTGTTTTGATCTCCTTGAAGTCCAAGGGACTCTCAAGAGTCTTCTCCAGTACCACAGTTGGAAAGCATCAATTGTTCAGTGCTCAACCTTCTTTATGGTCCAACTTTCACATTCGTACATGACTACTGGAAAAACCATAGCTTTGACTATACGGACATTTGTCAGCAAAGTTATATCTCTGCCTTGTAATAAACTGTCTAGGTTTGTCATAACTTTTCTTCCAAAGACCAAATTACTTTTAATTTCATGGCTACAGTCACCATCTGCAGTGGTTTTGGAACACCAGAAAATAAAAACTGTCATGGAAAACTGTTTTCCACTTTTCACCCTTATATTCACCATGAGGTGATGGGACCAGATGCCATGATCTTAGATTTTTGAATTTGAGTTTTGAGCCAGCTTAAGAAGGTCTGGACACAGTTTAAAAGCGAACCTATTATGAAGGAGTCATGAACACAGCTTTTCCTTGTGTTCATCCATGTCACACTTGAAACCAACAGACGTTGTCATTAGGCCTCTGCTAAGAAGCAGCAAAAGCATACCAAGTATTTCTAGTCATGCGTTTTGCATTTTTAGAGATGACTGAGTATGGGCCACTTTCCAAGTGAAAAAGAGCCAGAAAAGGTCAACAGGGTGGGTTCGGTGGAGTAAATTTACGTAAGGGTTTCCAATTGTTGGCTCAGCTGCAGGGGGAGAGGAGGCTGAGGAGAGCTGGAGGCATAGATCCAGGAGTCAGGGAAGAGACAAGAGAAAAACTGGAGCAATAAACTAGCGTGAGGAGTGAGGATTAGGGAAAGCCTTCCTCAATTTGCAATTACTGACCCATGAGAACACAGTTAATACTTCCTTTGCCTCCAATAAAAACGCTCACAATTAAAAACGCATTATCTGTGCATAGCACATTGTAAAACTATGCGCTCACTTCTTGAAGCAGCCAAGCTCGAGTATTTAACTAAATGCTTACAAAAAATGTTAATCCGGTGGCAATAACGTCCAGAAAATGCTGTATACCAAGTGAAGTCAGAAACAAATGATTGCAAATGAAGGTTAAACAGAACATAATGCTCCAGTATGAAGAATACTCAGTGATCTGTATCTCAGAGGAATGGTTAGGATCTAGACTTACAGAGCATCTTAATGAAGGAACAAGACATTTGTAAACAAGCAACAAGGCAAAGGAAAAGGGCTTTGCCTTTCAAGAATAGAAGATATTTTAATACATTGGATTTTTTAAAAACTTTCCCTATTTTATTATTGTGCTTGAAAATTTCTGTTTCCTTAAACATGTCCTTAGAAAATAAACTATGTATAGTTTGATTTTTACTAAGTACAACCATTAATAAACTTTTTCTTAGGACAAATAGCTTTCTTCTGATAAATAGCATTCTATTCTTTTCCAAATAAGCTAGATATCCATATTATTGCTTATGTTTAAGTATGATGGCTTCAGTCTTCCCAGTATTACCAGAAGTACAAAGCTTTGCATAAGACAAACATGTGACTTAAGTGTATACCTTTGTAAATCAAAATTTTAAAGTAAGAAGTTAAACACATGCACTCACACATGTATTTAATATACGGCCATAAATTATTCTCTGTAGAAAGTCTAAGCTGATGGTAAGGAAAAGAATGCATTTAACTAGTTACAAATAAGGTGAGGACTGAAACAGTGACAAGAGAAAAAAATGACATTGAATACTATGGGAGAGCCATTTGTCACCTGTGGGGCTGAGCATCCTGAGAAGATGGGTAGGAATATCCCTCCAAGAGATGGGGAAGCAAGGATGGTCTGACAGCTGGGACTGATGGGCCAGGCTTCTCACATTCATTTCTTCTGTCACAGCCACACTCAGGTGAACAAGGAGAACTTTTATCAGGCCACCCAGGATAAATGGGTCTCTCAGACCACCTGCCCCTCAGAATTTCCTGAGGAGACCACACACTATCTTTCATCTGCCTGCCCATCAGGAACATGCTTGGACCCAAGTGCAATCCATATAAGAGTACGTCTCTTTTCACCCACGAGCAATCAAAAAGCCTATTCCCCCCACCGCCACCACCCCCCCCGCCCCCCACCCTTCCTTTCCATTACCTTTTTGTTCTCCAGGTAAAATTTGGTGAGAAGACAGGAGGAGAAAATGATATTTTTGTAGAAATCCTCTGCTTTGTTTTAGGATGATTCTTAGGGAAATGCCTGCACGACATTATCTTTTGTTGACAGGCAATCTAATAGAAGGTTCAAACACCAAGCTTGATAAATGGCAACCAAAAAAGGCCATTTTTTGAACTTCAGAATTAGATTAAAAGAAAAAAAAAAAAACACAGGTCAAAGCCTAGGCTACATGCTTTCAAAAAATGTGGAAGCGTGAGGCACAGTGAAAAGGGCCCTTCTCTGCAGACTTCATTTAGCAGGCGGTGCCCCTTCACATTGCCTCTAAGGGGCACACAGCCTCGGGGGGATAAAAGCTGCCTTGAGTGGGTGCTGCAGGAGTGATTGTGTGTGGACTGTAAACTCCGCTGACTCTGCTTGGTAGAATGAAAACGAGAGTACTAGTCAAGTGGCTTGGACGTCGCTGCTCCACGGGGCAAAGTGAGACCCGCGGGGAAAGAGAAAACCATTCCTGCTGTGCCAAAAGTACAAAGGAACGAGGAGTAGCCTGACATGGTGACTTCACAGAGCTGCCCTGTGCCAAGCGCTTTCTCAGGGGAACATCCCTCCCCAGGAGATGGGATTAGTTTTCTTTCATCACGTTGTCAGTTATTTTCTTCCAGGAGGCAATTTATGGTTTAAAACTTTGAAGCTGTCAATACTTTCTTTTTACTTATTTATGCATTTTTACTGAGATGTATTTGACATAAAACATATTGTTTTCAGATATACAGCATAGTGATTTGGTATTTGCGTGTGTATTTAAATAAGTCACCAGAAGTCTGATTACCATACATAGTCATAGATTTTTCTCCTGTGATGGAAGCTTTTAAGATCTACTCTCGGCAACTTTCAAATATATGCTAGAGCATTATTAATTGTAATCACCATACTCTATATTATATTCCTATGACTTTAATTCTATAACTGTAAATTTGTACATTTTGACTTCCTTTACCCATTTTGCCCAACCTTCACCCCACACCTCTGGCAACCACCAGTCTATTATCTGAATCTGTGACTTATTTCTTTTTTTTTTCCTTCAGATTCCACATACAAGTGAGATCATATGGTATTTTTCTTTCTCTGTCTGACATATTTTACTTAGCATAATGCCCCAAATGTGAAACTGTGTTGTCATAAATGACAAGGTTTCTTTTTCATGGCTGAATGATATTCCATTCCATTTAAACCACATCTTCTTTATTTATTCATCCATTGATGGACATATAGGTTGCTTACATATCCTGGCTATGTAAATAATGCTACACTGGACATTAGGGTGCAGATAGCTATCTTTTCAATTTAGTGTTTTTGTTTTCTTTGAATATGTATCCAGAAGTGGAATTTCTGGACTGTATGGTAGAACTATTTTTAATATTTTGTGGAAGTTCTATATTGTTTTCCATAGTGGAAATGGGAAGTAAATTGGTACTTTCCTGCCAGCAGTGCGTTAGGGTTCCCTATTCTCCATATCTTCTCCAATACTTGTTAACCCTTCTCTTTTTGATAATAGTCATTCCAGCAGGTGTGAAGTGATATCTCATTGTGGTTTTGATTTGCATTTCCCTGATGATTGGTGATGTTGAGCATCTTTTTGTGTGTCTGTTGGCTGTCAGTATGTCGTCTTTGGAAAAATGCCCATTCAGATCTAATGCCCATTTTTAAATTGACTTTCTGTTTTTTTCCTCTTGAGTTGCATGAGTTTGTTTAATATTTTAGACATTAACCCCTTATTGGATATATGATTTGCAAATATTTTCTCCCATTCAGTAGGTTGCCTTTTCACTTTATTGATGATAAAGTGAATCCTTTGCTCTGCAGAAATTTTTTAGTGTACTGTATTTCCACTTCCTGTTGATAGATTTAATTGACTTGTCTCTATATATCACATTTTTAATTGAGAAATTATCTCTATAGGGACAAATTCTGCTAGACCGAAAACATATTCAATTCTATTTTTTTGAATTAAAATATATAAATGCTTTAGCTAAAACATTTTCACATGTACTTTTTTTTGCTTCTTTCAGCTTTCTACTTTAAACATTTTTGTAAGGTAAAAATAGTTTCTATTTGATACTTTTAAAAATATTCTATGTACTTTGCTGCTATTGCTGCTAAGTCACTTGAGTCATGTCCAACTCTGTGCGACCCCATAGACGGCAGCCCACCAGGCTCCCCCGTCCCTGGGATTCTCCAAACAAGAACACTGGAGTGGGTTGCCATTTCCTTCTCCAATGCATGAAAGTGAAAAGTGAAGTCGCTCAGTCGTGTCCAACTCTTAGCGACCTCGTGGACTGCAGCCTACCAGGCTCCTCCGTCCATGGGATTTTCCAGGCAAGAGTACTGGAGTGGGGTGCCATTGCCTTAATCCCACAACATAAACACTCGAGGAGAATGTTAAACACCACAGGCTCAGTGAAATCTTAAAGCTTCACCTTGCCATAAACTCTTTATATCTAAGTCAATTAGTGACAATATTGGCTGCTGCCCCAGATGTAAGAAATGGTGGTGTTCAATATTTGGTTTATAAGTAGTTTTGCCTACTTAAAATCTCTTTGTCTTCTTAGCATGTTGGTTTGTACATGGGACGACTTGACACATCTTTGGAAATTAAATGGAAGACATGAGTGAATTACTTCTGAAATTCAATTTTTAGCACAATATCAATTCATATGGGTTTAAAATTGTGGATAAGAATTGGATATCTTTCCTTTGCTGACAATTTCTTAAATTCTGGAAGCTTATTGCTCTTTTAAATGCTGCTTTGTTCCTGAAAATTTTAATTTTTCCTCACTTTAGATTTGCAAATATTTAAGCTGGGAATAAGGTCCAGAGTAATGGAACCCGTCCTGGAAATGTTGTGCAGTTTGAGAATCCAATCTCTTTCTTCAAAGGAGCTATTGAAGGAGCTGACATTTACCTGACTGGTTTGAATAGGACTGAATTATTTTTCCTCCTTGTATATATTGAAAAGCAAGTTTTCTTTATTCCTATGGATTAGAAATATTGTCATTATTTAAAAATATCTTTTTTGTTGTTGTTTTGACTTTTCTCTCAGGATAACATCAGCTCATTTGCAATATACATTTTGTTTCATCTGTGTAGTTTTCCTATTTCTCTGATGTCCCTGACTGATTTCTAAGGCATTATTTATAATTTATGAGTTCTAGTTTTGTGGCTCTAGGGTTAAGGTGATGAATTTTTCCTTACTATGACAAGTTCCTTCAGAAAGAACGTTTTGTTGGCATCTACTCTCTAAATGATCAAAGATCATGTTTCTATTTCCTCAAGTCTGTTTTTAAACTTAACTCCTTTCCTAAAAAAGTCAGTCTCAAACTCTTTGAGGTTTTTTGCCAGAATGAATTGTTTTCTTTTGTCTCTTTTATTCTTTGGAGGCTCTTCTGTTCTGTTTTAAATAATAGCCTCACTCACTTACCTGTGTTTCTATTTTTCTTTTTTATGTTTTATTTATTTAAAAAAATCTTTATTAGAGTGTAGTTGATTTACAATGTTGCATTAGCAAAGTGTATCGGTTATACATATGTCTACTTTTTTTTAAAAGATTCTTTTCCTACATTGGCCTTTACAGAGTATTGATCAGAGTTTCCTGTGCTACACAGTAGGTCCTTATTAGTTATCTATTTTATATATAGTAGTGTGTATATGTCAACCCCAACCTCCCCGTTTATTCCCCTCCCTTACCTCTGATAACTATAAGTTTGTTTTTTTACATCTGTGACACTCCTCAGTCCTTGGGATTCTGCAGGGGAGAACACTGGAGTGGGTTGCTATTTCCTTCTCTAGTAAATAAGTTCTTTGTACCCTTTTTTAAGATTCCACATATAAGTGATATCATATGATATTTGTCTTTCTCTGTCCAACTTACTTCATTCAGTGTCAGAATCTCTAAGTCCATCCATGTTGTTGGAAATTCTGCCTATTTTTCTTCATTGCATTATATCCCCTAGAGGAGGGCATGGCAATGCACTCCATTATTCTTTCCTGGAGAATCCCGTGGACTGAAGAGCCGGGTGGGCTACAGTCCATAGGGTTGCACAGAGTCAGACACGACTGAGCGATTGAGCACACATGCATAGGTAACTTTAATGCAGATGACTCCCATTTATGAATTGGAAAATATGATTTATATCTCGGTCTACTTTCCCATTATTTGGTGGAGTAATTGGGCTCCTCCTCTTTCATGTAAAGCTGAAAATTCTCAAAGCAAATGAGAATATGAGCTCCAAAAGAAAGAAAGGTAGTAAGCAAATCTACTTTTCTGAGTTGTATATTAAAGGTACTGAAAGAGTAGAGGCAAATTTCTCATCAAAATATTTAATCCTGGTGGAACATTTAAAAAGTATTAGTAGAATATGCTGAGAAGCATAGGAAATTTTCTGGGGGTTTGGGAAGCTAGAAATGAATGGTATACATTTCATGCTTTCTGGGAGTTAATAGTTTACTTGGGGTCAGAAAACTTATGACACAATAATTTGGACAGGTAGACAAGGAAATAAGAGGTAATGTAAGGTCATACTTGATTAAGAGACAAGTGGGGAGAGCCATTACAATTCTCAGTCCAGAGAATAGAAGGGAGTTTATTATAAGAATCAGAGCCTTGATCCTATTGCATTATTACTTTTAAAATCTCTCAAATAATAGTGCAAACTTTCCTATAGGTCAAAAAGGGTTTTGTTTTTTTTTTTAATACAGATATTGAAGCCAACAGTTCATACATACTATATACACATGTGTATATAGTGTAAACACATAAGTGCTCATCCCCATTTAGAGCTAACCCTGAGTGTAACTGCCCAAGTGCCTGGTGATCAGGAGTGAGTAACTGCTCACTGCTGGGATGTCAGATGCAGGAGGCGAGGAAGTGTCAACACAAGGAAGAAAATGGAAAGTGAAATTTAAACTAGTAGCTAACATCACAGATTATTAAATAAATGATAAAATAGCAGGGTTTGAGATAGAGGTTGTCAGTAAGTGTAAACCATTTTGACTGCATTTTTTGTTTTTACAATTTTCTGCAATTTTCCTTTTTTTGTGCTAAAGCTGTCAAAAAAGATGACCACAATTTTGTATGAGATGTTCCACAATTTTCTTGTGGCGTTCATTAGCACTCCATGGCAAATATTTTGAGCTGCCCACATGTGCACTGGAAAATGGATCACAATCACAACAAAATAACTGAACTCAAGAAGCAAAGCCACTTTGGGTGTTAGGAAGAATGCACTGAACGAATACCTTTATTCTGATATTACATTGAATCCTGTCTAACCCTGACATTTTAGATTTTGATAAATGGGATGCATTCAAAATACGTGCTGAAGGGACTGGACTTGGGTTTTGAGAAACTCCTAGATAGAGACTCCAGAAAAGCTGTGAGTGAATCGGCACAGACCAGGCATCTCCTCCTTGAGCAGAGCGGGGTCCCACAGCCCTCCTGGGGAGGGTCCAGGGAAACCATTAGCAGTCTGCCAGCAAAACATGCTCCTGGGTTCACAGTTTCAGGCTATTTGCTTATGAAATTACTTGGAAAATTATAAATTTTTTGCTTGTTTATAAATTTCTTTGAAGAGTCTATAATCCAGTCATATGAAAAAGTGATTACTTTTTTAAAAGTAGAATAAGCCACTCTATTTACTACTTTGAAAATCCTTAAAGGAGTGAATTGCCTACAAGATAAAATTCTTAGAGCCTACCATGGAATTTAAAAAGATGTGGTATATACACACAAAGGAATAAAATGAAATAAATACATTTATTTTTTATAAATGAATAAAATAAAATGAAAAAATGCCATTTGCAGCAACATGGATAGACTTAGAGATTATCATACTAAGTGAAGTAAGAGAAAGAGAAATATCATATGATATTGCTTACATGTGAAGCTTAAAAAATGATATAAATGAACTTGTTTACAAAACAGAAAGAGACTCACAGACACAGAAGACAAACATGATTACCAAAGGAAGAAGGTGTGGAGGGATGAATTACTTTAGGATTAAAATATACACACTACATATAAGAGATAACCAAGCAGGACCTACTGGATAGCACTGGGAACTACAGTTAAACATCTTGTAATAACCTATAGTGGAAAAGAATCTGAAAAAGATTTACATACAGCTGAATCACTTTGCTGTATACTTGAAACTATCACATTATAAATGATATTTCAATGAAAAAAATTAAAAGCAGGAAAAATAACATCTAGCTTCACAGCTAATGCTTCCCCTACTACATACACTGCCACTTCCTTTCTGGCATGAATTTGTGCTCGCTTCTCATGGCTCTACCAACATCTCATGCATCTTTATATGTTTCTACACGTCTTTATTTTCCCCTCTGCTTAGAATGGCCTCCTCATTTCTTTGATAGACTCTTAAAATGTTAGAAATTGAAAACCCCTTCAATTCTTTCGTCCTACCCTTTGCCCCTTCACGGAACTGTCCCTTTGTTTCTCCGGGTTTTCCCTCAGTACCTGGTACATGGTCTACTGCTGCGGTGTTGTTAGTTTGAATTGTTCGGTACTTGAAGGGACAAGACAGCATATTAAAAAGACAGAGACATTAGACAGCATAGACAACCTAGACAGCATATTAAAAAGCAGAGACATTACTTTGCCAACAAAGGTCCATCTAGTCAAAGCTATGGTTTTTCCAGTAGTCATGTATAGATGTGAGATTTGGACCACAAAGAAGGCTGAGCACAAAAGAATTGATCCTTTTGAACTGTGGTGTTAGAGAAGACTCTTAAGAGTCCCTTGGACTATAAGGAGATCAAACCAGTCAATCCTAAAGGAAATCAGTCCTGAATATTCATTGGAAGGATTGATGCAGAAGCTGAAACTCCAATACTTTGACCACCTGCTGTGAAGAATTGACTCTGGATTGGAAAAGACCCTGATGCTGGAAAAGATTGAAGGCAGGAGGAGAAGGGGACGACAGAAGATGAGATGGTTGGATGGCATCACCGACTTGATGGACATGAGTTTGAGCAAGGCCCAGGAGTTGGTGATGGACAGGGAAGCCTGACGTGCTGCAGTCCATGGGGTCACAAAGAGTCAGACACAACTGAGCAACTGAACTGAACTGAAGGGACTAATTAGTTAAGCTTTGGTCAGCACTGACCTATTTTTATTGGAATAGGAAATGAAAATCAGTCAACTGTCATCACCTAGAGGTAAAGAGAAAAGGTCAATTTATCTGATCCTGGAAGAAATTTCTTGAGAAACATCCTAAGAACATGTATCTGTGGCCATCATGGAAGGACTAAGATGTTTATTCTAAGCTAGCTATTTTACTGACAAGCATAGAATGATGATGATGGAAATAATAGGGCATGGAAAAGAGGGAGAAGAGAAAAAAAAAAAAAGCAAAGGTATTTTACCCTAATGTATCCACTTCTACATATTAAATTGAAAGTCCCTTAGTCATGTCTGACTCTTTGCAAAGCCATGGGCTGTAGCCTGCCAGTCTCCTTTGTCCATGGAATTTTCTAGGCAAGAATACTGGAGTGGGTAACCATTCTCTTCTCAAAGGGATCTTCCCAATGCAGGGCTTGAACCCAGGTTCCTCGCATTGCAGTCAGGTTCTTTACTGTCTGAACCACCAGGGCAGCCCTCTACATGTTAAGTCTATTTAAAATACCTCTCATAACAAACATGCATTGGCCCATCAGGAATAAAAAATAGGTCAGTTGCAGCACCCATTTGGAGAGATGCAAACAATTTGGGGTGGTGTCATAGATTCCAAAGTTCTCTTGTATTTCAGTATTTTTTTATTATTTATTTTAGTTGCCTTGGTGGGGACATTTTTGTGTCACATTGAGGAAATATATTTCTATCAGTACAGATGGTTACTTACAGATAAATTTTGTTAAACTGGCTTTAATTTTTATCTCTTTCTAACCTGGAGCCCCCTTCTCAGTATTTACCTACTATATAAAGGAGACATATTTCATAAATCTTGATTTTTCCAGACTGTGCACTTTTTTATTTAACCTTCTATCTGTGATTAATGGAGTAGCTTAGTCCTGCCTCCTGTAGTGGGTCTAGTCCTCTTTGCCCACTACATCGAAGTGTAATACATTTTGTTCAACTGAGATGAGACTTAAGAGGGGGAAAAAATGAAAGCAGAGTTATGTGCTTATTTTCTTTCCATTGTTCATCTCTTTTTTCAGTCTTTCAGTCAATTGGGTTGAGAACAGGAAAGACAGAGCCAGCGGATAAAAGAAGAGAAGCTTGACAAGCAATCTGAAATTATAGGAAGGCAGGGAATTACTTCTCAAACACCTTGCTGCAATTTTCTGCTTGACCAATGCAAACTTCTGTTTAGAAGTATATTTAGAGAACCACATTTTCTTTCTAACATTTTCAAATAGCTGTCTTCTTTAAAGACGCCAATAGTTAACGACTGGTTCTATAAACTGTAATCACTTATGACTGTCTTTGGAATCACTGTTAGTTCAGCATTGGCAGAAGGTTGCAGACAATTCCCAGAGATCAAACAAAACCACTAGCTCCAGTATTTTTTTTATTAAGCTTCTATGGATGTCTCTAAATTCAGTTGTCTCTTCTTTGTGACAGAGATGCCAACTATTTCTACCAAATTATACTGTGAAAAACTTGCTCCACACTGGCAAGGTCTCTGTGGGAATTCATTATTTTAACAACAAACTCATTTTGAAAGTTATGATCTGGAATGAACTTGCAGGCTCTTTCATTAGAATTCAGTTATATGGAGTGTGTACTTAAAATTATTTTAATTTCTTCCTTCCTTCCTTTATGATTAAAAATATATATATACTCATTCAATCCTGATGATAGTTACTCTGTTCTTTTCCCAACTTAAACAAAAATATGACTGAGCTGAACTTAGTCCTCAGATTGGCTGCAAGTCTAGCATTTCCAGAATTTCTGCTTTGTCAGTACCCACTCTCTTCCCCGTTAACTTAAAGCAAACAAACAAGTAACAATATGAAGACAATTCTGTATGTTGGAGAAGGTTTTACAATTTTTAATATAAAAGAAAAACAGAGAAGCCAAGGCAAATCAGTGTGTGGCAGTGAGAAATCTCCAAATTTATTATTCACAGCGGGGAGGGGAGAGGTAAAGTTAGGCTGACTAGTTTATATCATCAAATAATCCAAGTTTCTCATTTTGTCAGTGCCAACTGCCTCTTCAAACAAATGGAAATTGATGGACTTGAATTCCATCTTGTTCATTTCCATATCCTCTCCTTCAGGATGCTAGCATCCCTTGAAATGGTCTAAAGGAGCACAGAGGGTGGTACAGAGGGCAGAGTGTTACCAAACCACAAAACTAGATCATTAGACCCAGAATTAATGGGCTTTCTGGCCTCCCATGGAGGTCTTAAAACCCCCCGGAGTTGAATTGAATGGGTTCGTTGCACATTTCTTCTTGCCTATAGCACAGATAAAGGCAGGATGAAAAATAATTCCTCTTGATACAACATTAACAGCAAGAGGACCTAGTGGAGTGGTGGGTGCTCAGGGGAAAACCCTGCTTCTTGTTAATAGTGACTGACTTATTAGGGACTTGAAATGAGGGGTAGATGAATAAATTAATGACTGAGGCATTGAGCAGGAAAAAGAATTGTATTCCTTCTTTGCACAGCCTCTTACTAGCTGTGAATGTGAACATGCCATCTCACTCTTGAAAGTCAGTTTACTCATTGATGAAGTAGCAACAGAGGAGTTATGGCTGTTTAACCTTTATTCTGAGCTTCACATGACAGAATGAATGTGAAAGCACTTTTTAATTTAACCTGTTACTACCAGAACTTAAAAAATGATGCACCATTTTCCTAAAGACCTGTTTACATGATTTATACGTAGTCTTTCCTTCATGATCCTTTCATTTATCTTGAGCCCTCCAGCCAAGCTGAATTGGTTTGGTCCTTAATGGACCCATATTAAAGCTCTAGTAAAGCCTGCTCCTAATTTGCATATAGGTCTTTTAGACTTCGCTTGATGCACCGATTTCTCAGAATGTTGATGTACCTGTCTCATCTCCCACTGCTCTGTTCTTTAAAGTCTGCACATTATATTGACTCTAAACTCTTTGCAAATCTTTAACAAATAGCTTTTGATCCTGCTAACTGCAGATCTTCCCTGTATCCTTGCCGTCAACTCTGATTCAAGTCTCAGACTTCTTTTCATAATATAATCTTGCACGAGCCGCTACCTGCTGCATTAATGCCCACAAATGGGGCCCTGGGATGTCCAGTCTCTCTATGCTAATCCTATTGCAGAAGAGAACATCAAGTCACAGATCCAGCCCCACTTCGATCTGGGTTGGCTGAATTGGAAAGCTTTAGACTTTTTTTTTTTAATATTTTAAAAATATGTATCTACAAACTTTAAAATATGAACAAAAATGTACACAAAATAGCTAATTGTATACCTTACTTCCCCTAATATTTTTGTTTATCTCTGTACTCTTCCAGTATTTCTCTTCAAATAGACACAAATAAAATGCTAGACACATATTATTTGTCCACATTTTCACATGAGAGTCACATACTCCATACTTATCTTCCCCATAAGTTATTACTCAGCAAGATATACCTACTAGTTTATAACCATCAGTATATAGATAGCCTCCAAAGTATTTTCAACTGCTTGACTCTGCAGTTTCTGAAAAATACAAGTTAAACTCTCAAAGAATGTTTTGATGCATTTATATCCCCCTGATATCTGTCAGATGTTGTCTTTCTTTAATTTTTAAATTTTTAAAATTTATTAGAGAATAGTTGCTTTACAATGTTGTGTTAGTTTCTACTGTATAGCAAAGCGAATCAGCAGCATGTACACATATATCCCCCTTTTTTAGATTTCCTTCCCTTTTAGGTAACCACAGAACATTGAGTTGAGTTTCTGTGCTATGCAGCTGTTATTGTTGTTCAGTCACTCACTCATGTCTGACTCTGTGACCCCATGGACTGCAGCACGCCAGGCTTCCCTGTCCTTCACCATCTCCTGGAGTTTGCTCAGACTCATGTTCATTGAGTCAGTGATTCCATCCAACTATCTCATCCTCTGCCATCCCCTTCTCCTGCCCTCAATCTTTCCCAGCATCGGGGTCTTTTCCAATGAGTCAGTTCTTAACGTCAGATGGCCAAAGTATTCGAGTGTCAGCTTCAGTATCAGTCCTTTCAACGAATATTCAGGATTGATTTTCTTTAGGATTGACTGGTTTGATCTTCTTGCTATCCAAGGGATTCTCAAGAGTCTTATCCAACACCACGGTTCAAAAGCATCAATTCTTCGGTGCTCAGACTTCTATATGGTCCATCTCTCATATTCATACATGACTACTGGAAAAGCCTTAGCTTTGACTATACAGATTTTTGTCGGCAAAGTAATGTCTCTGCTATTTAATACACTGTCTAGGTTTATCATTGTTTTTCTTCCAAGGAGCAAGTGTCTTTTAATTTCATGGCTGCACTCACCATTCACAGTGATTTTGGAGCCCAAGAAAATATGGGCTGTCACAGTTTACATTTTTTCCCCATCTATTTGGGACTGGATGCCATGATCTTAGTTTTTTGAATATTGAATTTTAAGCCAGTTTTTTCACTCTCCTCTTTCACCTTTATCAAGAGGCTCTTTAGTTCCTCTTCATTTTCTGCCATTAGGGTAATGTTACTGATATTTCTCCTGGCAATCTTGATTCCCGCTTGTGTTTCATCCAGTCAGGCATTTAGCAGAATGTACTCTGCATATAAGTTAAACAAGTAGGGTGACAATATACAGCCTTGACGTACGCCTATCTCAATTTTGAACCAGTCTGTGCTATGCAGTGAGTTCTCATTAGTTACCTATTTTGTACACAATATCAATAGTGCAGGTGTTGCCTTTTATGACTATATTTTTTTCTGGCCCAGTTGTTTTTGATCAGTTCTTTTCTTGATGGAATATTACTTTTATCCTATATAACTTCCTCTTTCTTATGCCTTTCCCCCAGTTTTTCCACTTTATTCTGTTTTATTGGCTGTTTAATCAGCCGCCATAGCTGCTGCTTGTTTCCATGTTCGTCTTTCAGGTAAATATCCCCTTACAGTTACACAGTGAAAGTGAAAGTCGCTCAGTCACGTCCGACTCTTTGCAACCGCATGGACTATACAGTCCGTGGAATTCCCCAGGCCAGAATACTGGAGTGGGGAGCCTTTCCCTTCTCCAGGGGATCTTCCCGACCCAGGGATCGAACCCAGGTCTCCCACATTGCAAGTGGATTCTTTACCAGCTGAGCCACCGGGGAAGCCCACGCTTACGTAAGCCACCGGGGAAGCCCACGCTTACGTAAGCCTGAAGGAATTAGGACAAATGCCAGTCCTAGTCCCAGGGCAGCGTCCTGAGTGTCCTCTCTGTCAGGATGTCCAGGAGCCCCCGAGGGGGAGAACAGAATGGCCAGAGTAACGGGGATGTGTGATTTCTCTTTTTAAAATTTGCTTTTAGATAATGTATTCATCATTTGGTTTGAAGTCATTCTTCTATGGTACTTAATGTTTCTCGGGTACTTAAATATTTACTCCCTTAAATGCACATTCCCTTGGAAGAATCAGCTAATATATTGTTGGGGGAGGGATCAGTCAGTCAGTTCAGTCACTCAGTCGTGTCCAACTCTTTGCGACCCCATGAATCTCAGCACACCAGGCCTCCCTGTCTATCACAAACTCCCGGAGTTTACTCAAACTCATGCCCATCGAGTTGGTGATGCCATTCAGCCATCTCACCTTCTGTCTTCCCCTTCTCTCCCTGCCCCCAATCCCTCCCAGCATCAGGGTCTTTTCCAATGAGTCAACTCTTCGCATGAGGTGGCCAAAGTATTGGAGTTTCTGCTTCAGCATCAGTCCTTCCAATGAACACCCAGGACTGATCTCCTTTAGGATGGATTGGTTGGATCTCCTTGCAGTCCAAGGGACTCTCAAGAGTCTTCTCCAACACCACAGTTCAAAAGCATCAATTTTTCGGCGCTCAGCTTTCTTCACAGTACAACTCTCACATCCATACATGACCACTGGAAAAACCATAGCCTTGACCTTTGTTGGGGGGGATAACTGAGGTTAAAATCCTGGCCCTTGTGTTTGCCTATTCTGTCTATTTGGAGATGTGGTGAAATTTGCTTTAGGGCAGAGTTTATGACATTCAGTAAGGTTCTAACGCTTCCCCATTACACTTTCCCTCCCATCAACCAATCTGATCTTTTGTGGAATCTCTTAGTATCTCACCTATAGATCCTGCTGTTTTCCATAACAACCCTGGGTATATTCACCCTCACGTGGTGGATGAGGAAGAATCCATCAGAACCAACTTATTCAGACAATGTAGAGCTTTTATTATCCCCTCATTAGTCAGCAGGTCCTCAATGCTACGCTAGTCAGCACTGAACTGTTCTTGATGCTTTTCTACCACCAAATGGAGCTGGAACAATCAATGCCCCAAGCAGGGCACAGTCAGAAGAGCTGCCAAGGGGATCTGTTTGATACCCCTTCCTTTCTACCTGGACTATTATTTCCTGAACTCATATTAGGACCCAGTCACCACCCGGCTGGTAGAATATTTAAATATCGGGTTCTAGGATAGATCAGATGTTCTCTTGCTTTTATGTATCTGCAGGATCATTTTAGGGGGTGAGAATCAACAGCTATTACTTCACCATCTTACCATGAAGTAGACTTTGCAACCTTCCTCCCACCCTGCCCAGTACGTGTGTATTGCATAATTTAGAAGTAATTTCAGAGTATCTATCCTGAAATAGATGTAGAACATTTTTTTTAATTCTCTAAGCTTTTAATACATCTGTTTTATAAATAATTCAAATACTTCAGCATCTTGAAAATTGAGACATATGATTGATTATTGTATTTTTCCAATTATCTGCCAAAGTACTTTGAGCATAATAAGTGTACCATAAAAGTTATTTAATGGACATCTTCAACATAACTGAAATTCAGAAGGATAGCTTTCCCTCAGGGATAAAATGTATGGAAATTCATGCCATCTCAGATATGCCATCTAGGAGTTCTTTTGGCTTTGAGAAAAGTATTCTCTATCATGCAGTTTCTGAATGCAATGTTTCCATGGATATTATAGCTTGAATTATCTTCATTTCATTAGTTTTAAAAACCCTCTGCAGAAATCTGTTGTGAACATCCTTCACTGCAGTGTTGGAGAGCTATCCTCTGACTCCTTTATAAGCTCAGACAACCTCACCCCGTATTGAGCCCAGAAAACGCAGCTATAAGCTCAATTTTTGGAGAAAAGGTAGTACTATCTAGTGTGCAGGGTTTTAAGACTCGGTTGTTTTGCAATTGTATTTTCCTTTAAGAAAAAGCAGCAAGGGAGTTTCAAGATGTCAATGCAAGATAATAAAGGGGAAAATGGGATATGAGAGAAAAAAGCAGAATCTAGGATAATTCAAAGATGTGGGACCATTTGTATTGAATAAAATTAAATTGAAAAAGAAATTAATGATCACCATGTGCTTGTTAGAAAACCTCCAGATTTTATATATTATATAAAAGCAACTGTATGTATTTTGTTGCTAGTTATACAAGATAAATGTTACCCTCATTAATGTACAATTATTGACTCGGAAAACTGCTTACTATATTTCTTTAGTTAAATCAGTTTTATGCTTCCTGCTATGACAATTAGAAGAGTTTCTGTAATTTCTTTTTCCTACTGGGCTACCATCAGCTCTTGCCAAAACTGAAACATCCTAACGATTTCCCCAATTTACTCTTGCTTCTCTCAAATAAATTCTTCGTGTATAGCTACAGTGAGCTTTTATTTTTTTAACTTTTTATTAAACTATACCATACATGCATGCACAAAAGTTCACATATTATGTGCCACTTCATAAATTTTCATGAACCAAAAACATTCACATGGTCATTATCAAGTCAAGAAAGAATATTCTGACCTAAAGAGTCTTGCCCTGTTCTCTCTTCCAGTCAGCAGCCAGCCCCTGTAAGCAAATACTTTTGTGACATCCACCAGCATATTTACTTTTATCTGTTTCTGCTTTATATAAATGGATTAATAGAGAAGTATTCTTTGTTCACTAGGAATTTTTCCTTTTTTCACTGAGAATTATGGCTGTAAAACTAACCCATGCTTTTGTGTTTATTATTGTGTGAATATACTCTTACGTATCAACCCATAAATCCTCATTAATGTAGTGGGCATTTGGTTAGTTTCCAATTTAAGTCTGTCACACAGTTGTGTTGCCATCTACATTTCTGTTTGGGATTCCCAGGTGGCACTAGTGGTAAAGAATCTGCCTGCCAATGTAGAAGACAAGAAATGCCACTTCGATCTCTGAGTGGGGAAGATCTCTGGAGGAGGAAATGGCAACCCGCTCCAGTATTCTTGCCTGGAGAACTCCGCGGGCAGAGGAGCCTGGTGGGTTATAGTCCATGGGGCCGCAAAGATTTGGACACGAACGAGCAAGCACACAATATTTGATGAACATGTGTATGCCTTGCGATTTCACAATAGCTAAAAGTGAACTAGATAATGCAGTTATTCAATTTTACTATATCTTTCCAAATAATTTACCGATGTTTTGTACCAATTTACATTAACAATGAGCTTCCCTGGTGGCTCAGCAGTAAAGAATCTGTCTGCAGTATAGGAGACTGGGTTTCGCTCCCTGGGTCAGGAAGATCCTCTGGAGAAGGAAATGGCAATCCGCTCCAGTATTCTTGCCTGGGAAATCCCATCAACAGTCTGGTGGACTACAGTCCACAGGGTTCCAAAAGAGTTGGGCACAACTTAACAACAACAATACTAACAACAGCATATAAATGAAAGCTACAGTTGCTTTAAGTATTTATCAGCACTCGATATCGTCAATCTTTTTTTTAAACCTTTTTGAAACAATTTTTGAGAATATATAGTTGCATCTCATTGTGATTTCAGTTTGCATTTCCCTAAAAACTAAAGAAGTTGAGCGTATATTCCTGTTTATTGGGCGTCTGAATATCTTATTTTGTGAACTTTCATTTTTCTATTGGGCTGACTGGCTTTCCTTATTGATTAGGAGATATTCTTTATATGTTTGGGTATGCCTTCTTTGTCAGATATATGTATTGCAAATATCTGCTCCCATTGTGAGCACTGCCTTTTCAATCTCTTCTAAATTCTATAAAGTCCAGTGTACCATTTTTTAAAAATTTATGGTGAGTATTTTGTACATGTTTTAAAAGTAGTAGTTCCTCAGGTATTTCTTATGTATTCTGAAGTTTGATCTCTGGCTTAGTACTTGGGTTGGGGAAAGTATATCCACTTAAAAATGGGGGTGGTTACTAATATTAGACACGGAGGAAAGGAGGGTGCCTTATTTGGAAGGTAAAGAAATGTGCTTTCTGGGCTTTCTTTTTTGAAATCCCTTAGGTGATTCCTTTGATCTTCTACTGATGAAAACTGGGTCATAAGGAACCTAATATGAGTGATAACAGTATCCATAACCTATGTAGGATTTCTGCGAGGTATATCATGTGCTGGAAAGAAAACAGACCTTAGATTAATGAGAAAAACTTAGCACTAGTTACCTCTACTCTGCCAGTCTATAGGGTTATTATCAGAATCAAATGGAAAAAAAAAAGTGAATAAATGTTGTTTATACTGCAGATGGGAAAATCAGCCATAGATGAATAGAATATAAAAATCCAACTTCTCTTGAAGCCATTAGAGAGCTGAGATTGAAGAACAGCCTAATGGTCTGCAATCTAAGGAAAGGCAGACACTTTCAAGGAAGTCAGGTGAGGACCAGCCTCAGAAACAGAAGGAAATGGCACACATTTATAGGCTCTTCTCCACGGACTTAATAAAGCACCAATAGGAAGGACCAGGGGTTTCCCTGGTGGCTCAATGGTAAAAGAATATGCCTGCCAATGCAGGAGACGCAGGTTTGGTCCCTGGGTCAAGAAGATCCCCTGGAGGAAGAAATGGCAACCCACTCCAGTATTCTTGCCTGGGAAATCCCCGGGACAGAGGATCCTGGTGGATTACAGTCCATGGAGTTGCAAAAAGTCAGATACGACTGAGCACACATGCACACAAACAGGTAACACCAGGGCAGAGAGATAGAGGAAAAAGTCTCCCTCCTACTGTGCATCTAGAGCAGCGAACTTTATAGAAAAGGCAGGAAGGTGTCACTGGATCCTTCCTACCTACCTGTCTCTCCAGAGGCAGAGATGCCAATGGGCTCAGTTTAGATCAACTCACTTCTTGCTGGCAGGGCTCTGCAGCCAGGGAGGTGATTAATTTTAACATTGTGTCTGTGATATAATAAAAAAAAATGTATTTGATTTTTGTCCCTGGTTCCTGGCACCGAGCTACAAAAGCCC
Source organism: Cervus elaphus (assembly GCF_910594005.1). Classification (NCBI taxonomy): domain Eukaryota; kingdom Metazoa; phylum Chordata; class Mammalia; order Artiodactyla; family Cervidae; genus Cervus; species Cervus elaphus. Next base: position 28,644,407 of record NC_057846.1, read on the forward strand.
TTGAAATCTCTTAAGTGATAAAAGTATGTATTTTGTTACTCATTATAAGCCCCTTTTAACCACATTTCAGAAGGCAGGAGGAGAAGGGGACGTCAGAGGACGAGATGGTTGGATGGCATCACCAACTCAATGGACATGGGTTTGAGCAAGCTCCAGTAGATGGTGAAAGACAGGGAAGGCTGACATGCTGCAGTCCATGAGGCTGCAAAGAGTCGGACATGACTGAGCAGTTGAACGACAACAGCAACCACACCTCAGTTTATGCTGACAAGGTGACTCCTGTTTAGTCGATGAGTCATTGTGTGTCTGACTCTTTGTGACCCTATGGACTGTAGCCTGCCAGGCTTCCGTGTCCATGGGATTTCCCAGGCAAGAATACTGGAGTGGGTTGCCATTTCCTTCTCCAGGAGATCTCCCTAACCCAGGAATTGAGCTCTCGTCTCCTGTGTTGCTGGCAGATTCTTTACCACTCAGCCATCTGGGAAGCCCTGGTGGGCCCCAGGATAGCTCCAGGATGGGGGTAGATACTACAAAAACAAGCCACATGATTAGAGAATTGGAAGTTTCAGCCTCACCTCCAGATGTCCTGGTAGGGGAGAGGAGCTGTATAGTTTTGAGTTTACTCTGTAATGGACACTAATTTAAGCAAGTGTACCTACATCATTAAGCCCCATATACAACTGTCCACATCAAGGCTGGGTGGAGCTTCCTGGTTGGTAGCACTGATGTGCTAGAGGGTGGCATGCGGTGGCATGTGGATTCCACAAGGAGACAGCGTGCAAACCCCTCTTCACAGTCCCTGCCCTCAGTGTTCCTTCCACTTGGTTTTTCCCAAGTTGCTATTTTGATAACAAGGCTATAATTGTAAGGATAGCTCTTTCAGTAACTCTGAGTTTTTTTCCAGTGGATTATTGAACTTGAATGAGGGTCCTGGGAACCCCTGAATTTGTAGTCAGTTTGGACAGAAGTGCAGGTAACCTGGCCTTGTGCCCCCACCTCAATTCATATGTTGAGGCCCTAATCCCAGGGTGATGGTATGTGGAGATGGGGCCTCTGGGAGATGATCAGGTTTAGGTAAGGTTTTGAGGATGATGTCCTTGTGCTGGGATTAGCGCCTTTATAAGGACACCAGAGGCGTGTCTGCTTTCTTTCTCTGTGTTTCCTTTTCCTGCCACCACGTGGGCACATAGTGAGAAGGCGGCCAGAAAGAGAACTCTTAATAGCAACCAAATCAGCTGTCACATTTATCTCTGACTTTCCAGCCTCTAGAACTGGGAGGAAATAAATTTCAAAAATAAATTGTTGCAGCTATTTAGTCTATGTTTTTTGTTACAGCAGTCCTAGCTGACTAGGACGCCTGGGGACCCCAGTTGCCTCTGGTGTCTGAAGTCGGAACAGTCCCGTGAAGGATTATTCTGTTGACCTGCGAGGTCTTTGTTCTTTCCAGATGGTGTCAGAATTTAATTGAGCTATTGGACATTCAGTTGATGTCAGAGAATTAGTGTTAGAATAGAGTATCAAAGATACAAAATTTTAAATTTCTTTTCTCTATTTCTTAGGTACAAAACACGACAACCAATGACAAAGGTTCTCTGAACATCTCATCTGCTTAAAATACAAATATCTACAAACAGACCTCAGAAATACTGTGCTTTTAGTTGCAGACCATTTTAATAAATTAAAAATCTCTATAAAGTGAGTCACATGAATTTTTTGTCCTCAGTGCATATAAAGGTTGTGTTTACACCTTTAGTCTATTAAGTGTGCAACACTATGTCTGAATAATAATTATCATAATTAAAAATACCGCTAAAAAATGCTAACTGTTATCTAAGCCTTCAGCAAATCATACTCTTTCTGCTACTTTTTCACTGAGAAACCAAAACATCTACATTACTTGCTTTATTGCAAAATTTGCTTTATTGTCATGCTGTGACATTAAACCTGCACTATCTCTAAGTTCCATCTTGTAACATCAGAGGTTACTGATGACAGATGACTGCAGCAAATATAATAATAATGAAAATATTTGAAATATTGGGAGAGTACCAAAGTATGACATAGACACGAAGGGAACAAATACTGTTGGAAGAGTAGTGCCAACAGGCTTGCTGGACAAAAGGTTGTGAAAAAGCTTCAACAAAAAATACAATATCTGTGAAGCACAATAAAGTGCAAAAAGAAAAATGAGGTCTGCCTGTATAAGTTTAAAATTGATTTCAATTCCACTGTCTGCATCCTCAGCTATATTCATAGCACAATACTGCCATATAAATACTTGTATTTATATAAACACACATATAAATACACAATACTGCTGAATAAATACTTGCAGAATTAATGAGTAAATGACCCAATAGTCTTGTTTTCAGAAAACTGTTGTGCAAGTGCATCCAAATTTTAAAAATTATTTTTCCTAGAACATTTTCTGCTATAGATTATATACTTGCTACTTAGACTTAATCCAGATATGATACAGGTTCTTCTCAATTCATCAAATGCTGTAGGACTGTCTTAAACCCCCAATTTCACAGTATGGTAAATCTCTAAGATCTTCCTTCCAAAAATAGTGCTAATTTATATAAGCTATATGTTTCAATGATTCCCCTCCATTTCTGTCCCATTTTCCATATACTTGCTTTCCGTGTTTTCTCATCCTGACCCTTATATAAAGCTGAGTCTCGTTTATAACGATGCTTCCTCCCCCCATACCAAACATCTTGTAAACTTACTAACTTGGCAGTAGATTGGATAGATAAAGCTCATGGGGCTGTCACAGGACACAGAGGTCGTCCTTCTCCTTGGGCTGTTCCTCTTCCACATCCTCCCATCTCTGATGTCCTGATACCAGACCCTGCCCATCCCCGCAGACTCATCGACCCAAGTGGTCTAACCAAGGCATTTTCCAAGCAGTCAGCTTGATCTCAACGTCTCCTCCAAGCGCTGAGAACTCTATCTTCTCCCTCATTACATTCTCCAATGAGCAACATAGCGAGAGGTTCTTGCAAAGTTATTTCCTAAATTCTCTCCTTGAACCTTAGGTGAGGAGAAGGAAATGAGCACACTGGTCCACTGCCTTGGCCCAGCCTCTCTCCGACCTTTCTCACTTGCCTTCAATTTTTATGACCATATAGTTGCTTTACAATGTTGAGTTAGTCTCCACCTACAGTAAAGTGAATCAACTATACAAATATATATATAGTCCCTCTTTTTTGGATTTTTCCTCCCATGGAGGTCACCAGGAGCACTGAGTAGAGAGCCCTGTGCTGTAGAGTAGGTGCTCTCATGAGTTACCTGTTTTATACACAGCATCTGTGCGGGCTCAGTCGTTCAGTCATGTCTGACTCTTTGCAACCCCATGGACTGTAGCCCGCCAGGTTCCTCTGTCCATGGGGATTCTCCGGGCAATACTGGAGTGTGTTGCCATTCCCTTCTCCAAGGGATCTTCTCAACCCAGGGATGGAATCCAGGTCTCCCTCATCGCAGGCGGGTTCTTTACCAGCTGAGCTCCCGGGGAAGCACAGTATCAATAGCATATATATGTCAATCCCAGTCTCCCGATTCCTCCCACTCTCCCTTTTTCCTCCTTGGTGTTGTCCACTGCAATAATACACACAAACCTAGATGTTGAGGGTTAGGACTTGAGCCCAGGAGACAGTATCTCAGGTGACCCTGAGAGAGCTGACTCCCAGGAGGCAGGGGAGGAGCCTGGCTGTATACAAGTTTGCAGTGAGCCGCAGGTAATCTGAATATTAAAAGTTTACTGTTAATTAAGAGAAAAATAAATCTCTCACGTGAAGAGATTTAGCGATCTTCTCTGTATGGGAAGATGCAAGCCTCCAGGCTTGCTGAAGTCATTTCTTTCATATGCATCTAGTAATCTGGATCCAATGGTGCTTGCTTTATTGTTCACATGTTAATTCCTTGTTTACCTTAAGTAGTATGTCACATCCCCCCAGCTCCTAAGTGCTAACGGGAGGAGGGTGTTGGGAGTGGGGGGCTTGGTGGGGTAGGGGTGGAAGTAGCTGATGGCTTCAGAATAGCTGGCTTTGTTTCACTTGGGCTTAGAAGTTTCCATTTGGAAAGGCTTGTTTACTGGTAGAGCATAGAGCAGAAAATATTTCATTCCACTGTGTCCATATATTTGTTCTCTAATCTAGGGCTCTTCTTGAAGGTCTAAGAGGGGTTATTGTTTGCAGAATCTCCCGTGTTGTTGACTAATTTCCTTTTGGGAGCATTCATCACCCCTACACACCTCCTCGGCACTTAAGCCCAGCAACGAGCTCCCTTCTTCCCTGTGACAGCAAAGTGTTCAGTAGCCACGAGGGTGGCCTATAGTTGTACGAGTATATTTAATTGAAACAAAAGAGCCTTTAGATTGTTTAGGTGCCCTTTTAGGTACAAGAAGAAATTTTAGCGCACTGTGAGAAAGAACACAGTTAAAAAGTAAGATAACTTATAAGTTGAGTATGTTCAATATGGACTGAGGGAATGCCTATATATTTGTAAGAAATGTTTTCTCTGAAAAGCTTGTCCCAGAGCTTGTTTTCTTCTTAAGTGTGTAGAGCGGAATATCAGAAAACATGACGGATTCACTGCCAGATTTCATTTGAACCTGACAACTAACCCATCTACAGATACTCACTGCAAACCAGTGGTAGAATTTTGTGATACCTGTTTTAATAAATACGGAAATCAGATTTCAGGAAGCAATTCTCTTCTGGACTGAAAAAAAAAGATTCAAGGGAAAGATGATTTCCCAAAGCTATAGTCACCAGAGAAATCCCCTTTTTGCAGACCCTCCACAGTGAAATCTTGGAGAATCTAAGCATTGAAAGAATAGGCTGCCCATGATCTGAGTTTTGGGTCCACAAAAATATTAACATCATAAACAGTTGGACAGACACTGAAGAAAATCTTACCAGTCACTTCAGAGATCTTCGTGGGTCTTGCTGTCATTGACAGATATAAGAGTACATTTTTCGATGTGGACAGACAATGTAATAAGTGTGTGTGTGTATATATATATATACATATATATATATACTGCTCTCTTTAGACTAGAGGCAGCTAGTAAACAAACACAGGAATGAGCATGATTGAAATAAGAGCTATGTAGAAAACATCAAGTACGAATTGTCATTTACATAGGTTTCTAGACTATAAATTTTTGGAAAAATGAGAAGTCTATTATACGATGACACATGTAGAAGGATATTTTTGTAACATCATACATACCAGCAGTCCCCAGCTTTTTGGTACCAGGGATCAGTTTCGTGGAAGACAATTTTTACATGGACTGGGGTCAGGGGGCTGGTTTCAGGATGATTCAAGGGCATTACATTCATCGTACACATTGTTTCTAATCTAATGTCGCTAATGATCTGACAGTAGGTACCGGTCCATAACTGGAGGTTAGGGACCACTGATATACACAAATATCCCCCCAGATAGTCTATTTTTCTCTATTAAAGAGAGATAATGAAGATCAATTATATATTAATGTTTTAAACTTTCACCAGGGAAGAAGAAATAATGTTTAAACCTGATTTTATTCTAGTAAAATTTTATATTTCCCTAAGAATTTGGTTTGTTCTTCTCTTCCAAATTGAGGCCTGTGTAACAAGTTAGGTTTTGTTTTTTATAATAATGTTGAAGAAACTCAGAGTCAAATTTAAAACTGTCAGATAATATAGCTGGCATTTTTGTGCTCATTTTCCTTTGTTCTGACTTTCCTGTTTCTATTGCATTGTTGGGCTTCCCTGGTGGCTCAGACAATAAAGAATCTGCCTGCAATGAGAGTGACCCAAGTTTGATCCCTGGGTCAGGAAATCTCCTGGAGAAGGGAATGGTTACCACTCCAGTATTCTTACCTGGAGAATTCCATGGACAGAGGAGACTGGTGGACTGAATTATTACTTGTGTTTATCTTATATTACAAGCAATTTAAGAAAACATGACAAGAGAAGAACTGGAATATATAAATAACTTTAAAGAATTGAAAAAATCTATAATTAAGTGAATACATCTCTACATAGATCTTAAAAATGAAATGTCAATAATCTGTATATTTCTTAAGCATCTATTACCCTATGGAAATTACCCTATGAATACATAGATTAATAAAAAAAAATCTATGATAACCATCCATCCCTTCTCTTTATCATTATACTCCAAGATAAAAGCATTTAACCCAGCAAAATGTATTATTTTTTCAATAAATTAATTAATTTTTTCTGAAAATGCTACATGATTTTTACAAAACATTTAAAAAATATTTCACATTATAACTATATATCTCATTTGGCCATAAATTCTAGTCTGAAAACCTACATAAATAAGAATATACAGCCAAAGATGGAGACGCTCTTTGCAGTCAGCAAAAAGAAAGACCAGGAGCTGACTATGGCTAAGATAATGAACTCCTTATTGCATAATTCAGACTTAAATTGAAGAAAGTAGGGAAAACCACTAGACCATTCAGGTATGACATAATTCAAATCCCTTACAATTATACAGTGGAAGTGATAAATAGATTCAAGGAATTAGATCTGCTAGGCAGACTGCCTGAAGAACTGTGGACAGAGGTTTGTAACATTGTACGGGAGGTGGTGATCAAAACCATCCCCAAAAGGAAGAAACGCAAAAAGGCAAAATTGTTGTCTCAGGAGGCCTTATGAATAGCTGAGGAAAAAAGAGATGTGAAAGGCAAAGGAGAAAAGGAAATACATACCCATTTGAATGCAGAGTTCCAAAGAATAGCAAGGAAAGATAAGAAAGCCTTCCTCAGCAATCAATGCAAGAAATAGAGGAAAACAATAGAATGGGAAAGACTAGCGGTCTCTTCAGGAACATTGGAGATAACAAGGGAATATTTCATGCAAAGATGGGGGCAATAAAGGGCAGAAACAGTACAGACCTAACAGAAGCAGAAGATATTAAGAAGAGGTGGCAAGAATACACAGAAGAACTATACAAAAAAGATTTTCATGACCCAGATAACCACAATGGTGTGATCACTCACCTAGAGTCAGACATCCTGCAATGCAAAGTCAAGGTGACCTTAGGAAGCATCACTACGAACAAAGGTAGTGGAGGCAATGGAATCTCAGCTGAGCTATTTCAAATCTCAAAAGATAATGCTGCCAAAGCCCTGCACTCAATATGCCAGGAAATTTGGAAAACTCAACAGTGGCCACAGGACTGGAAGAGATGTTTTCATTCCAATTCCAAATAGAGGCATTGCCAAAGAATGTTCAAACTACTACATAATTGCACTCATTTCACATGCTAGCAAAGTAATGCTAAAAATTCTCCAAGCTAGGCTTCAGCAGTATGTGAACCAAAAACTTCCAGATGTTCAAACTGGATTTAGAAAAGGTAGAGGAACCAGAGATCAAATTGCCAACATCCACTGGATCATAAAAAAAGTAAGAGAATTCCAGAGAAAGCATCTTCTTCTGCTTCATTGACTATGTCAAAGCCTTTGACTGTGAATCACAACAAATGGTGGGAAATTCTTAAAGAAATGGGAATACAAGAACACCTTACCTGCCTCCTGAGAAATACATAGCAGGTTAAGAAGCAACAGTTAGAACCAGACATGGAACTGGTTCCATGGACTGGTTCCAAATTGGTAAAGGAGTACATCAAGGTTGTGTATTGTCACCTTGCTTAGTTAACTTATAAGCAGAGTACATTATGTGAAATGCTGGACTGGATGAAGCACAAGCTGGAATCAAGATTGCTGTGAGAAATATCAATAACATCAGATATGCAGATGACACCATCCTTATCGCAGAAAGCAAAGAGGAACTTAAGAGCCTCTTGATGAAAGTGAAAGAAGAGAGTGAAAAAGCTCAACATTCAAAAAATTAAGATCATGGCATCTGGTCCAATCACTTCATGGCAAACAGATGTGGAAACAAAGGTAACACTGAGAGACTTTATTTTCTTGGGCTCCAAAATCACTGTGGATGGTGACTGCAGTCATGAAATTAGAAGATGCTTGCTCCTTCGAACAAAAGCTATGACCAACCTAAACAGCATATTAAAAAACAGAGACATTCCCAACAAAGGTCCATCTAGTCAAAGCTATGGTTTTTCCAGTAGTCATGTATGGATGTGAGAGCTGGACCAATAAGAAAGCTGAGCACTGAAGAATTGATACTTTTGAGTTGTGGTGTTGGAGAAGACTCTTGAGAGTCCCTTGCACTGCAAGGAGATCCAACCAGTCCATCCTAAAGGAAATCACTCCTGAACATTCTTTGGAGGGACTGACTGATCCTGAAGCTTAAGCTCCAATACTTTGGCCACCTGATGTGTGTGAAGAACTGACTCATTGGTAAAGACCCTGATGCTGGGAAAGATTGAAGGTGGGAGGAGGAGACAACAGAGGATGAGATGGTTGAATGGCATTACCAACTCGATGGACATGAGTATGAGCAAGCTCTGGGAGTTGGTGATGGATAGGGAAGCCTGGCATGCTGCAGTCCTTGGGGTCACAAAGAGTTGGATAGGATTGAGCAGCTGAACTGAACTGAACTGATACTCAAGATTTCCTATATTGCTCTTACTATAGTTATTCTTGTGATCATTTGTTTAATATTTGCTTCTATTCTAATGGAGGCAGGAACTCTATCTTGTTAATTTTCACAACCCTCTAGAGAAAGGGGTCAGTATATATGTTTTTCTTAATAGGGCCAGATGATGCATATTTTAGGCTTTGCTGACCATGAGATTTCTTGTAACAACTCAGTTCTGATGTTCTAGTGTGAAAATAGTCATAGACAATAACTCAATGAATGGTTTTGACTCATCTCACAAAATTTAATTTGTAAACACTAGTGACTAGCCATAGTTTGCTAGTCTCTGCTGTAGAGTTAATTGACATGCAATATATTTGAAACTGAATGAATGGGAATCTTAAATTCAACATAAGATCTGGAGAAAGGGTAGATTTCATATTTAATTGCGCTAGTGGTGGAACAGTTTTTTTTTTTTTAAACCACATATTACTCCTGAGTTGAAAATGATATTAAATATTCTAAATGAAATCAGGACCACAGTTAATATGCTCTCCTTTGGGCAACTCTGGATGGTAATATAATCTAAAGAAATATTATTTTTGTTGTTTGCAATATAATTTCAGTGATTTTTCATAATGTTTTTCCCTAAAAGGAAAGAAAAATTTGTGATCAGTAAATATTTCAAATCTTCAAAATGTTGATTTATTTTTGCTTTTAATTATCCTCTCAAACTATAAATGTTAGATTAAAAGCACAGATTTAGTAAGCTTTAAATGATTGGTACTTACATTATCTAAGATAAAATCTGTAGTTGCAGCAGTATAGAAAAATAAACAAGAGTAAAATTGTCATCCCATTAATTTAACCCAAAACAGCACCAGTCATTTTGTTATTTTGCAATGTAATTAGTTAGTAATGACTATCTTCTTGCTACAATATTCAGAGATAATTAGAATAACTGCTCACTAACAAATTTAAAGTATATGCATATTGATGTATGTGATGAGTATCATTATGTCAAGAAATCACTATAGCTGAATGAGTTTAAACAGTGATAACTTCTTAAAGTACTTGCCCATTGAGCTGTGTTTTTGAAGGGAAAGAACTGGATTGCCTGGAAGCAAAGGAGAGGGATTTTCAGAACAGGCGTAGTGGATAATGGATGCATGGTAGGACAAGCCTTAATTTTCCACTCAACTTTGCTAACGTAGGCCTCCCTTAAATAAAGAAATATTAGATGAATCCCTCCAAATCATTTAGCTCTGAAAAGTAAGGCTAATCTGTCCTCGGACACAGCTTTCCAATAGTTTGCCTCAAAGTAGTTTCTGCCGCTTCTCACACAGGCTATAACATTGTATTGATTTTTGTAAGCTTTGTAATTTTTATTTTTTCTTTCTACCATCTCTTTCATGCTCTGCTTTAGAACTTATCTCACCAGCTGGGCATTCTGCTGGTGGAAACATTTAATCTGAACTTTAGTCATTTTCTATCTGAGCATCAAGGAAGAAAAGAATTTTTTATTTTGGTTCACTTATTTACTAGAAAAAAAATAAGACACATTGAAAAAAACTTTAACTCAAATTATGTGGAAATAGCAAAATAGATTTTAATAGGTACCTACCGTGGTTTAACATGCTTATGGTCTCTGTGCTCAAATTGGTTCCTTTACAAATAGGCCTATAGGACATACAAAGTGAAAAAAACATTAGAATAGGTTTTTGAGACTAAAAAAAATTAAGAAAAATTTTATGGAACTAGGAAATAACTGAAATACTGTCAAAGAAAATCAGAAAACGAACTGAAATAGTGGGATGGGAAGCAACAGTGGAAAGAATCACCTAAAATGTTTACATATAAAAGAAAACAGACTGGGAAATACCTTTGTAGATAATACAAGAGTGAATGCTTTTGTCTTACTCTATGAAATCCTCTCTACAAAGAGAACCTGGTAAGTACCAATATATAAATGAAGAAAAATAAAAAAGAAGTGTACAAAAGACAAATAGAACTTGATAGAAGTAAAAGGACACATTTCAACACTTGTAAATAAAAATTGCCTTGCAGCAACATTTTGGTCAAATTCATTGATTCATTTTAGGAGCACTCTCAAACTTTGGTAAAGATGCAGTGAAGTTGGTTGGGATTAAACATGGTGGTGGCATGAAACCATTTTGAGAAGCAATAAGATGGTCATATCTGCCAAGAGGAGAAAATAATGTAAACACTTGGGTAAGTCATCTTTCTTCAAGGCAATCATGATGGAGAAATAATCTCAATGCAGAAATGTGTCTATCTAAAAAAATTTATAGCATATAAAAATAAATATATATAAAAACCTAAATACTAGTAATGATGACACATGCAGACATTTAAAATAGCAGTTGTGAACACTATATACTGCAAGGAAAAATGCTGCTATAGTATGAAGTTAAAATCTGAATACAAAATTATATGTACATAATTATATGCACACACACACATATATATATAAACAGTGATTAGTAGAGATGGGAACATGACTATCTTAAATTTTTTTCATTCTATTAAATGATAGAAGAATACTAAAAATATTACTTTCATGCTACAAATATAATTACTAGAATTAAATTATATTTAATTAAAATATAAAGATTATTAAATAATATTTTAAAGATCTCACATTTTTTATTTAGAGAAAAAAAATTATTTTTCTTAGTGGCACAATTGCTTTTACTTCTCAAGAATTTCTTTGAAACTGGCTCATCTGTCAAACTTCATGTAAGCCCAGTTTCTGCTTTGAGGTGATGACAACAACCTGAAAAATGTATTTCGGTGAAATTAAGATTCCATAGATTTCTATCCCCAAAACGACATTAATTCCTTTCTCGAGATTGCTAAATTGTGTGAATATGGAGTGTCTGAAATCATTTCAAAAATATGTGACTTTGGCTTCTTTATTTAATCTGGAGCCTTAGATTCCTAATTCATAAAAGGGTAATAAGATTTTTTTCTTTTTCAAAATTTATTGTCAGAATTCAATGAGAAAGATCTAGCTTCATTAACATAAATTGATTTTGTTTTCTATTTTAAGCTATAAAAAGAAAATTGGTTAACAAGCGACCTGGTTCTAAATGTGTGCTTCCAGGCTGCTTACCCTGCTTCATTCTCAGTTGTCTGATCTGTGAAATGGAGCTGGTCTGAATGACTTAATGAGGTTCTAACTCACTTTATTGATGCCAGAAGTGAGAGTTTTGCAACCACATGCTTAATTAAATTTTTTAACATTTCTGTGTTTAGTCAGTAGGAATATTTGTCTCTAATTAGGAATATTATCAAACCTTAGGTTATAAGCAGAGTGGAACTCTTAAAGCAACAGATAACTAGGTAAAAATTGAAAACAGTACTGCCTGGATCTAGTTCAGCTTTTGTTTGATTATTGTACATCAGTTGCAGGCTATGCTAAATCAGGTTGGATTATAAGAACATCAGGTCAGACTATGCCTTGGACATCAAAGAGATGAAGCCAGTCAATCCTAAAGGAAATCAACCCTGGATATTTATTGGAATAACTGATGCTGAAGCTGAAGTTCCAATACTTTGGCCACCTGATGCAAAGAGCTGATTCATTGGAAGAGACCCTGATGCTGGGAAAGATTGAAGGCAGGAGGAGAGGGGGGCAGCAGAGAAAGAGATGGTTGGATAGCATCATTGACTCAATGGAAGTGAGTTTGAGCAAACTCCTGGAGATAGTGGAGGACAGGGAAGAGTCGGACATGACTCAGCAACCAAGCAAAAACAATAACTGAAAATGTGGTCAGACTGGTGAGTCTGCACAGAATATGTTGAATCAGCTTGAATGATGCTGAGTCAGCACACATGATGCTGCGTCATAGTGAATTTACAGATCAAGATCCATGTGAGGGAACCTGGTCCCTCCTCCACATCTCCCAGCTCTATCAAAATTGTCTTCTTTATTAATGTACCATATGTTACAAATAATATGTTCACATAATGATCCCAATTATTGTAGAAAATCCCTCTCCATTATCATGTTAGTGCCTTGGAAATCTGAATAACTTTAACATTCTGCCCTGGAATTTGCTGACAGGCTGTTTTATCTGGTTCTAGACACAGAATTGCCTTGAAACTCAAAACAGAACCCTGAAAGGAAGGTGAAATCCTTTTTCACAAGAGAGCCTCATCAGCTTGAGTAGTAAACACTCAAGCTCCACTTGAAAGTCAGCATTTCTCTCCCAGGTGGAAAAAACAAAAAATGTGAAGAGGGAGTGAAAGGCAAAGAGAATCCAGAAAGGAGAGTGAGGACTCCATGAGATGCAACATCACCAGGAGGGAGGAGGACAGGGTGCACCATTCAAGCTGACCTGGTCACCACGTGGCTGTAAGCCAGAGCCTCATCCAGAGAGCTGGGTGTTGTGAAGCACGACCTAGATTAGAAATTCACAGGGGCCTTAAGAGCACTCTCCATGTGGGTGAGGATGTGATTTAAAAAAGGACTGAAGAGAATGTGTCCACTGGAATGGGTAAAGGGAAGATACATTTGACGCAAGACTCCTGCAGGGGACATATCCTTAGGTCTGCAATGTTGTAGCAGTAGACCCATCAGAGGCAAGGTCTTGCAGAGTGCACAGTGTTATGTTTTTATGGTTTCCTTTTTTTAAAGCAGATATTACCTAATTAGGGAAAAGAGATTTTATTGCAGATTTTATTTTACTGTAAAAGTCAAATCACTTTCAGGAAATGAATGTAGCCTTCTCCCAAAGTGCTTAGCTAAATGAGAATTTCAAAAAATAGCAACTGGCAAAATCTTCCCCTTTCCCTGTGAATGATTGAGGAAAAGAGAAATAATAGAATAATCTGCCAGCAAAAGATAAATACCTGTTCATGTAGATGAAATCTCTGGTGCTGGACATGGTAAAACTGTTCAGTGAATTTGATACAAATATCAGCCTTTATGGGAATGGCAGAGTTGAACTTATACATTCATTCAGTTTTGATTATTTACTATTCACAGCCGTGTGCTAGACGTTATTAAGGTGGCTCCACTAATGCTCTCTCTTTCTGCATTAAAGTTCTGAATTCGTTAAGAAATGTGACAAAGAAATAGGGTTTGTCCTAGGATTTTCATCCATTTAGAAATCCCCAGGGACACTATCAGTCAGTAGTTCAGCTCGGACACACCAAGTGTAGACCATGAGTTTTTCACAAAGATACTGTTAAAGCAACATTAATACAATAGGAAGGGTTATAAAGAAGGGGGAGGAAGAAGGATTTGATAGGAAGAGTTTCAAACTGCTCTGCAGCTCTAAGAAGCTTCTGCTAGGTTGATCCAAAGTGCTTCCTGCTTTGGCATTCAAAGGAATGGACTGTAGTGATATACCCACAAGTTCAGTCATTTGCTGTGATCATCCTGGCATAGCAAAGCCTCAAGATAGAGGGTCATCCAGAGCGCAACTCTGGAGGCTGACTGCCCACGACCTCAGTAGCAGGAGGCCAGGGAGCTGCCATCCCTGTTGCCATAGCTGGTGTGGAACTATTATTCTTTTCCTTTCGGACTAATGTCCTGTCAGTATAGTTATGTACTGGTTAAAAAAAAAAAAATCTGTTTTTTCCATTTGCAAATGTCTGCTTTACCTTCATGCTTTAAGTATATTCCCTGTACCACAGTACTGTAAATGAATTTTACTTCAGTCCTTTGAAAACAGTGTTGCAGAGTCTTCTAGCTTTCATTTTGTGGTGTATCAGTTTTCAGTCTAATTCTCTATTTTAAAGTAAGTTACTCTTTCTGGTTAATTTTAAGACCCTTGTCTTTGACGTTCTGCAATGTCACTACAGTATGCCCAGGTATCGTTTATTTATGCTAACAGATTTTTTTGTATTCCTGAATCTAGGCATTCACTTCTATTATGAATTCTGGAGGTTTAAAATTTTTTTCTTCCACTTCCATTATTATTATTTTTTTCTGGAACTCAAATTAAACTTATATTCAGCCTTCTCCCTGCAGATGTAGAAAGATACATGGGGATAGATTTTGCTAAACTGAAGGAAAAACTGATTAAAATTATAGTACTTCTAAAGATCTCCTCCATTGCCTAAGGATGTAGTGAGAGTGTTGTACTTTAAATGTACTAGAGTGTTGTATTAGAAATGTCTGAGCAGAGTTTGAGTGTGCCTGAGGAATCCTTCTTGCTGATATTCCAACATGATAACGGTAAATTTATAAGATAATCTTCAACTTCCTTAAAATCTTAAAATTCTAATGTTAGTATAATAATGTTCAAATAATTTTATTTCTAAAGCCTCTAAAGAGTTGTTAAATATAGTACTTTAACCTACATCTCATGATAGTATGTGTTAAAAGAGCCTATCTCACCACTCTTTCAAGAAAGCCAAAATTAATTTAAAATGTTCTAGATGGTTGATCTTGATGGTCACTCAGCATGGATTAATGTTGACATGAATAGTACAGTTACCTGTCAAAATTATTTTAGATTGCCTCTGTGTTCTTATGAAGCTTTAATCAATTTTAAAGTGTGTATTAAAGAAGCAAATCTTCCCTCTTTGGCTACAGTTCCTGTTTACTGTTCTGTAAGTCTTTTAGGAAAAATTCTGGCCTATAGGGTCTTTGAAAAAAGAACTGGTACTCCTGTTTATCCAAACGTTTGTCTTCAGAAAGCATGTCCACCACCACTCTGGATTTCTTGTACTCCTTAGGTTCATCATGTAATTCGTATCAACCTACTTCCCCCCATACTGTCTTTATTATCACTTTCTTCTAAGTCAAACAAACAAAAAGTAAATACATTAACAGCTGTAGAGCATTTAAAACAATGACGGCTGATACATGAGAAAGTGACATATGAAACTGGGAGAAGAGTTTACGGCATCTCTTGCCTTGTTCATGGTCATTTGGGTCATCTTTACCGTGCTGTCCTCTGTGACTGATGGTGTACGGCCCCCACCTGCTCCCTGCCTGGTTAAAGGACCCCTTAATTATTGTACAGAAAATGACGTAGGAGCACCCTACACATGTGAACACTGGAAGTCCTGTATTTCCGGGACTGAGAATCAGTGTCTTGGGAGCCTATGTTTTCTGCAATGGTTGTGGCCTGAAGCTTTTTAAAGAACCATCCACCTTTGGGGAAGCATTTGTGAATTATCCATCACCAGCCGTTTGTTCCTGATACCACCACAAATACTAGCTTGCCAGTTAAAGCTGTCGTTTAAATTAATGCACCTCTGGATCTGGATGAGACATTAAACTGTCTTCCTCCCCCTCCATTAGGTGGACAGTTTTTAAACTATTAGTGAAATTTCAAGTCTTCAGAAAAGTATGTGCATGGCCAATAGCACAGTACAGGTAGCATCAGTAACAGTTTCCATTGCAGAAGGTTTTCAGATACTTGAGTAAATGAAAATCTTTACTTGAAAAAAAATTGTTTTTAATAGCATTGTTAGTCTACCTTAACAGAAAGAAGTGAAAGTCACTCGGTTGTGTCCAACTCTTTGCAACCCCATGGACTGTCCATGGAATTCTCCAGGCCAGAATACTGGAGTGGGTGGTCTTTCCCTTCTTCAGGGGATCTTCCCAACCTGGGATCAAACCCAGGTCTCCCACATTGCAGGCGGATTCTTTACCAGCTGAGCTATCAGGGAAGCTCACCTTAACAGGATTTTTGTATTCTACAACTCCTGAGGGTGTCCATTTAACAGCACAGCCTTGATTTCATGTAGTACACAGCCTGTGTGGTTGTAGAAAGCGGTCTTGCATCTTAATGTAACAGGAAAAAAGTTGTCACATCTTCTTGTAGAGATGATATAAATGTTCTCATTGAATTGGTCATCAGGAAACTCAATAACTATTATAATTACTCTGACCAACTTCTCAGTAACGTTAATTATTAATATGTACCCATTCGAATCAATATGTTTATTGGTATATGCATGTATAGTAATTTATAATTTTCAGAAAACTAAAACAGTGAATCTTATGCAAATACAAAAGCAAATGAGCCAGCAACATTTTATAAGTCAGCAATTTTATTCAACTTGGGAATTAATGAGCAAACTAGCAAGATGTAAAGACTGACTCAAACAGAATTTGAAGAACATGTACACATGTGTGTGCATGAAGCAAATACATAATTCTAAATTGGTTCGCATTTCTTAGAGCAATAAAATGAGTTGTTTGTGATGTTTGTGATTGTCTTGGTTACATGGCAGAAATTACTTGTATCTTCACCAAACAAAATTTATTTTATTACTATGGACAAATATCTTTAACAATACAAATAGCTCTGTTCAAGTTAATTTCTAGCCCACAAAATTATAAAATAGCCTACAAATAGAAAATCAACTAAATATGTACCTTCATATAAGATGAGACAGTATCTGGAGGGTGTGATAGACAATAATGCCAACCAAAATCCCGTGCTCATTTCCAAGTCTCAACTCAGAGAGCAAACAAATATGTTAGGGATGTGAAAAATGTCCATATGGTTGAAGATACATGAATTGTAATTGTCCTGGGGCTGTTTCTCTGAACATATAAATGAAGGCTGAGTCTTTTTAGTTACTTATGTATTTATCTATCTTGGAGCTCTGCTGTTGTTTGGTTGCTCAGTTGTGTCCAACTCTTTGAGACCACATGGACTGCAGCATGCCAGGCTTCCCTGTCCTTCGCCATCTCCTGGAGTTTGCTCAAACTCATGTCCATTGAGTCGGTAATGCTGTCCAACCATCTTATCCTCTGTCGTCCCCGTCTCCTCAATTTTTCCCAGCATCAGGGTCTTTTCCAGTGAGTTGGCTCTTTGTGTCAGGTGGCCAAAGTATTGGAGCTTCAGCTTCAGCATCAGTCCTTCCAATGAATTTTCAGGATTGATTTCCTTTAGGATTGACTGACTTGATCTCCTTGCTGTCCAAGGGACTCTCAAGATTCTTCTCTAGCACCAGAGTTCGAAGGCCTCAAGCCCAAGAAGATAAAGTCTGTCACTGTGTCCCTTGTTTCCCCATCTATTTGTCATGTAGTGATGGGACTGGATGCCATCATCTTCGTTTTTTGAATGTTGAGTTTTAAGCAGCTTTTTCACTCACCTCTTTTGGAGCGAAGTATAGTATTTATTCTTGAGGAATGCTTTTTTCTTACGTAGTCTTCTGGGTTAATGCTTCATGTGTGTGTGTATACATGATTTACTTATGTCTTTAATATATCGTGTGTCAAAATTTTGAGATATAAGACCAACAGATACAAGTAAAAGGTCTTTATCATCAAGCCCAAGTTATCTTTACTTTTTAAGCAATTCAAAATATGTCCATCTATTAATGTTAATCCCATCTGCTGTGATGATTTATATAAAGATCTATACAATGAATATCATCTCATAATTGGGAAGTTTTTCTTTCTGATACCTGAATGGTTATTTGCAAATTCTTCCCACAGAATTTAGACTTGATCCATGCTAGTATATTTCCTTCCTGTCATATGAGCTTTAATTTTTTTAAATTTATTTATTTTTAATTGAAGGGTAATTGCTTTACAATATTGGTTTGATTTCTGTCATACATCATAATGAATTAGCCAAAGGTGTATATATGTCCCCTCCCCCTTGAACCTCCCTCCCACCTCTCACCCTTTCCCACCCCTCTAGTTTGTTTACAGAGCCAATGTTTATATTCCTTGAGTCAAATAGCAAATTTCCACTGGCTGCCTATTTTACATATGGTAGTGTATATGCTTCCCTGCTACTCTCTCCATTTACCTCACCCTTCCTTGCTTCCCCCTGCCCTTGTCCATAAGTCTGTTCCCTATGTCTGTGTCTCCATCACTGCCCTGCAAATAGGTTCATCAGTACCATCTTTCTAGATTCCATATATATGTGTTAATATACAACATTTGTTCTTCTCTTTCTGACTTACTGACTTACTTCACTCTGTATAATAGGCTCTAGGGTCATCGATGAGTTTTAATTATTTTAAGCAGTCTTCAAATGTTGGTCTTTTTGCAGCAGGAGATGCTCTCCATTCCTTGCTCCTATCATTTTTTCCACCCCTTGATCGTACACCAAGGCACTGATTAGTCCATATTAATGGGCAGAAACACTGCATTCTGTGAAGCACACCTGTGTGTATATCTCTCACCCTAACTTTCTGTCTCCTCTGGGTGAAATCGGTAAGCCACCTGATTCTCCCTTCCCGCACTCTTTTCCTTGTACTCACAATTAGAGCAGACTGGTGATCACTTCGGATTCTGCAGCCAGGTAGAAGGAAGTGCTAGATTCACAAGATTAGCATTTAGGCTCATGGAAGGAAGAGGTTCTGTTCTCTTCAAGTTTCATGTTCCCACAGTGTCTGACCAAGACTCTCCTTCACTAGCTCAGCTAGTAACAGGGGGGCTGGTTCTTGCCCCAGTGGTATTGCTGTGCATCTTGGGGCTCTTGGTCCTCTGGGGAAACTTGAGCAGAGAAGGAACAATTGGTAACTTCACTTATACACCCAATAGTTATCACTTGATTCTTTCTGCAAAATGTATATATTGATTAATGTCTCATATAGATGGTTGTACTTTTACATTAAAGCTCTCTGTGAGACATAAAAATAGGATGTTTTTCATTAAAAAGAATAAAAATGGAAAACAGCTCTTTTTAGTACATTTTAAAGTACATTTTTTCTCTACTCCTCCCCACTATGCCAAAATGACATTAAATTTAGTACTTAAAATAGGGAAAAGAAAGCAAAGCAAAAAAGAGAGACAGAAGGGGAAATTAAAGGGAATTTGGAATCTTTAGTGAGTTTCTATTACATGTTGGGGATCTGGTATTCCTTGAGAGGCGGCCTACTGTCATGATGAAGGGACTGGACTCTGAAATCATGTTTCCTGGACTCACTCATCTTCTACCACCTATTGGCTAAGTAACCATGGGCAAATTAAATAGCCTTTTTGCTCCTCAGTTTTCTTATCTGAAAAATGGAAATAATAATGGTTGCTGACAGGATCAGGTAACTTATTCTTTATAAAACAACGTGCTAAGTGCAGTGATGTGATTTTGTATTTGCCTTCAATTTTTACAGTCACCCTGTAAGAAGCACTTAACATTTCAATGAGAAAAAGTAATCACCATGAAAGATCACATCTAAATTATTAACACTTCACTTTTTACTGAAATACAAGATGTAAATATGTGTCTATTTTTGAGTTACTACAAACGAAATAAAAGGTTTGGCCCAGTTTGGAAGTGATCAAGGGTTAGGAAATGTTAGTCTCTAAACATTAGTTTAGTTTATGTGTTTTCCTCATCAACACAGTGCTCAAAGTACATCAAAGAAGAGTAACACGGTAAAGTTGCTTTCTGTTTTTAAGGAAAATTGATGAGATGAGACATTTCATTGGAAAAAGTTAAATCCCTTTTACTCAATTTCCCTGTCTTGTAGCCACTACTTACCTTTCCAAATTCTTGAATACTATCCTTGTTTCTGACATAGCTCAATTTTCTAAGCAAATAGTATCTTTTTGCTTTTTCCCATACATTTGCTGTTATTTTTTTTAATGTTTTAGTGTATAGTTGTTTTACAATGTTGTATTATTTTATGTTGTACAGTAAAGAAAGCCAGCTATACATATACACGTATCCCCTCTTTTTTGGATTTCCTTTCTATTTAGGCTACTATAGAGCAATGACTAGAATTCCCTGTGCTAAAGAGTAGGTTCTAGTTAGTCGTCTATTTTACACATAGTAGTTAATAATGTCACTCCTAATCTCCCAGTTCTCCCCTTGGTGTCCATGGGTTTGGTCTCTACAAAGCAGAAATAGAAGCACCATAACTTCTTGTCTCTGAGACAGATATTATGGTACTTGAGCTGACCCTAGAAAGCATCTATTCTCTCCCTGAATTAGAGTAATCATACTGCTAGGTCAGGCAAAATGCAAACATTTCCAGGAAGTCTTGACTGAGTCCCCCAACTGCATGAGTACTCTCCTTCCTTTAAACAGACTTGAGACTTGATCTGCATGCCTCGTTTGACACCGTTAACAGTGTTCCTATTTTTGTGGTAAAGAAAAGGACTGCAATGTAGCCTGCACAGTTGTGGGCTGAACTGTGTCTGAGTGTGACTTTTACTATATGTGATACGTCTGGGGAATGGCTGAATCCATTCAGCCCATCATCTCCTTAAATCTCAGACTATGTAGTTTCTAAGGAGAACATCTCTCCTAAGAGAAAAGGATATTAGACAAAATGAAGCTTTATTTTTCAGGGAAGTGGTGAGAACTGCTTCATGCCTTTCACTTGAATTTGCTGTTGGATATTTCTGTGTCTTGCATGTTAAAGAAAAAGGGGCAGGAAGGAGGTTATAAGTTAAAATAGGAAAATGTTTTACTAAAGCTATTGGAAGTTGGAAAATAAGCAACACGGTTTGGTATCCTAATCACAGTGTATTAAAATGCAAGGAGGAAAGGGGCCTTTTGTTCATCATGCTTTAGAACTTTGATGTCTTGGGAGCAATAGTGCAAAGAGCCGTGGTAGCATCTGGCAGAAAACTAGAAATCAGCAGGAACACTCCTCAGGGGATGGTGGTACCTGGAGGAGGGGTGGGAGGGCACATGGGATACCAGTGGAAGAAGCTAAGGAGCTTCATAACAAGTGTGTGCCTAGAGAGTGCCACCTAGACCCATGCAACAAGCAGGGATGCCCCAAAGAACCATAGGACCTGGAAGGGGCAGCAGTGACCAGCATCTATTAGATGCTTGGATAAGAGACAAGTCCTGTGGGAGCCTAAAAATAATTTGGTTGTGAATGACTCCACAGTCAGCTGAGGTACTAAGCCTGGAAAATGGCTGCCAAACAAGACTTGTGGTCTATTCAGCTCTGCTCTCTCCTTCTAGGGTTATAAAGAGGAAACTACACAGAGAACAAATCCCCACGATGATAGCCTCGTATCATGTCTGAAGTAATGTGAACAGAAGTTTGAGAAGTGAATGAATGAAATGGAATAATATTATAATCCCGTTAGTAAATGGGATTAGTGATCTTTTTAGATTCCTACTATATACTTTTTTTTTTTTAAAGATGCATTATATATTTATTGGGAACAAATTACATATGAGGAACTGTATTGCTGCTGCTAAGTCACTTCAGTCGTGTCTGACTCTGTGTGACCCCATAGACGGCAGCCCACCAGCCTCCCCTGTCCCTGGGATTCTCCAGGCAAGAACACTGGAGTGGGTTGCCATTTCCTTCTCCAATGCATGAAAGCGAAAAGTGAAAGTGAAGTCGCTCAGTCATGTCCGACTCTTAGCGACCCCATGGACTGCAGCCTACCAGGCTCCTCCGTCCATGGGATTTTCCAGGCAAGAGTCCTGGAGTGGGGTGCCATTGCCTTGTCCGAGGAACTGTGTTAGGTGCTGTGAAATACATAATAAGTAATTATAGCTGACCATCTGAAAACAATACAGTTTACTTAACAAGATGACAGACCTAAGGGAAAATTAGAAATCAGGCAAACTAGATATCTGACACTATTCTTGTATAAGTAGCTTTGAAGTTGGCCCTAAATTTCTTTCAGTTTTTCAGTATATCAGGAATCTAGGAACTATGTGCTTCATATTATAAGGAATAAAGAAAAAGTAATTTGAAAACTGCTTCACATTTTTTATCATTGATCAAAAGAATAATGACTTATGTATCATTATTCACAAAGTGTGACTCATTCATGAATAAGACTATTTTTGAGAAAGGATGCTATAGCCAAATTCAGAAAATATCACCTCATAATTCATTTTCTTGAAGATTCACAAAACATGAGCATATTAAAGACCCTGATAACTGGTACAGTAAATAATCCTGCTGAACTAAATCAACATTTTCCAAGTTACTTGAGTAAAAATGTCAGTTTTTCTCATAGTACACTGTTATTTTCTTGAAATGAATTTGTAAGATGCTTACTTTTCAAAATAGTTAATTAGAATAAATTAAAATAACATTAAAATATGGGAATTAATATGGGAATTAACTTTATTCTTTCCTGTTTCTTTTTTGACTATTAACCAAACTTGATAATATGTGATAAATTTCTACTTTCTAGAAATGTTTAATGGTGTATAATCAATTTTCCCAAGTAACTACAAACTTCATGACTACAAAAAATTACCTAGTGTTTATACCTTGGCATATAAATAATAAGTCAAGCATTACACTTTAATATAGATAGATTGAATTGTTCAATAAATCAATCAAGAAAGCAAGTTGAAAAATTGTTTAAATTATTACCTTATAATGAATACAAATGTATAAAAATGTATGTTTTAGTTAAAACTAAAAATCTAAAGCCATAAAATTTGAAAAACATAGCAGAAAATACTTAGTTAACACATAATTGTAGACTAAGTTGTAGACATATGAACAATGAACATATTTTTCAAGTCGCATATGTGAGTACACAGGTATAAAAATACCTGTGCCTTGAAAACATCATAAGCAAGACTGAAAATCAAACATCAAGTTGAGAAATAAACCAGGTAGAGAGCACTCAGCCCATTGTTACTGACTCTGAAGGTATAGAAAGCGGGAATGAGCCAAGGAAGGCAGGAGCCCCTGGAAGGTGGAAAGGAGAAGGAAAAAGATTCTTTCCTGGAAACTCTAGAAGGAATGCAGCCTTGTTAACACTTGGTTTTTTAATCCAGTAAAATGCATTTCAGACTTGTAAAGGACTATAACATAATGAATGTGAGTTGTTTCAAGTCACTAATTTGTGGCAATTTTTTATAGCAACTACAGAAAACTAATAGGCCAAGCATAACTCAACATATTTTACTGGAATTGCTGTTCAGTCACCAAGTCGCATCCCACTCTTCGAGACCCCATGGACTGCAGCACGCCAGGCTTCCCTGTCCTTCACTATCTCCTGGAGTTTGCCCAAGTTCACGTGTATTGAATCAGTGATGCCACCCAACCATCTCATCCTCTGACACCCTCTTCTCCTGCCCTCAACCTTTCCCAGCATCAATGTCTTTTCCCATGAGTCAGCTCTTCACATCCAGTGGCCAGAGTACTAGAGCTTCAGCTTCAGCATCATTCCTTCCCGTGAGTATTCAGGGTTGATTTCCTTTAAGATTGACTGGTTTGCTCTCCTTTACTATTAGGTTGGTCAAAAAGTTCATTAGGGTTTTCTCTATAAGATGTTACAGAAAAACTCAGATGAACTTTTTGGCCATCTCAATGTTAGGATTTCATCCTTATACGTATGAAGGCTGAAGACATATATTTAAAAGAAAACCAGAGTACAGAAAAGTAAGAATCCTCTTATATTTCTGACATCAAGTTTGATGTTCTCTGAATCCTGGGCTCAGTCAGAGACTCTATGATTCCATCTGAAGGTTATCTCTCTCATTCATGCCAATTTAGTTCAAAGAAGACCTTATCCACTGGGCAGATGGCTGTGAGAGAGAGCAGAGAAACCTATCTACTTCCTGAATGCTCGACATCATTGTATTCCTATTTCAATATTAAATTAAGCCATTATTTTCTGTATAGTTATCTTTTAATTGCACCTTTTGGGATACCTCAGCAGGAGAGACATAATTATAAGGTGTGATAGGTGCAATTGCATTTCCCTTTCTATTTATTCAGTGACTAAGAATGGTTGAAAATTGTCCTCTTATTTTTCTGGTGTAGTATTCAGATATTTAATCTGATTTGAATAAGACTGCAAAAGGATTTCTGAGCAATTACTTTGCTCACACATTGAAACCACAATCCTTGTTAAAATATAATCATCAAGTTCTATTTTGTACAAGAATGGAAACACACAATGCATTCATTGTCAATTTATTCAAGAAGAAAAAAGGAGATATTTAGGGAGAAAACCTGCATCTTTAAGAACAGATTACTGATGCCTTCAAAATCTACAGATGACACTGTTCTAACAGTTATCCAAGTCTATGAAAAAGTTTAAATTGATAAAACTGACCCAGACTTACTTTCAAAGCAATATAGCTACCTGTCTGTGTAATATATGTAGACATATAAAGGTTAAAATTCTGCAAACTTTGGGTTTAACATACCTGGCTTAGTTGATTGGAGCATTGACTCAAAGCTTTCCTAGGTATTGCTGCCATGATGTGTTTACCTTCTGAATTAGTTTGATCTTACATGTTACTTTCTTTCTTTTTACTTTTTTATTCTTCAGGCATACATTAAGTAAAAATTAAGTGAATTCATTCACACAATTGTAGATTTTATACAAATCATTTAGAAGACTGTTTTCTAATATTCTTTTTATCTGTTTAAAACCTTTCAAATGAATCCCATCTAAGGCAGATTTTTTAAACTTGAATATTTTCTAGTGTGCTTTAAAAAGTAAGGCAAAATAAATCCTTCCTGGTTTTCTTTTTTTTTTTTGGTCTGATCTGCTACCACATGGTAGGGTAAATTATGCATTGTGCCCCAGAGAGGGAGAAACACTACACTACCTCTCCAAAAAGTTTTCTTCTGGAGTTTGTTGCTTTCTTCCTTTTGTTTCTACCCATGTAATACCATGTCCCTAGTCGGGCTTCCCTAGTGGTTCAGCAGTAAACGATCTGCCTGCAATGCAGGAGATGTGGACTCAATCCCTGGGTTGGGAAGATCCCCTGGAAAGGGAATGGCCACCCACGCCAGTATTCTTTCTGGTAAATCCCATGGACAGAGGAACCTGGCACGTTACAGTCCATGAAGTCACAAAGAGTTGGACACGACCTGGTGACTAACACAACATATAATACTCAGTCTTTAGAAGCATGTTCCTCTTCCCCTAAATACTATAGTTGATATGTAGGTGCATAGATGTATCTTGCAAATTTGATTATTCACTAAGCCTACTTCTAATGCTTTGAAGTCTTGGATCAAATCTGTGATTTGGCAATGTTACCATATGACAATTTTTCTTTAGCATAGATGGATTACATCTATGTAAATACAGTAATGCTTTCCTTTTACACTTGAAATCATATACAAATCATATAAATATAATTGACTCAGTTTAATCATATTAATAATCTTATTGAAGTCAAAGTCCAGAGGAGAGTTTTATAGAAAGAAAAGACAATAATCTCAGGAAATCTCAACATTGTTCACTCGCTTCTGTGACATTTCTTCCACGCATGTTCTCCACCGCACTGCCCCTTCATCACCCTTTCTGCTTCTATCCATCTCTCTCACTCTCTTGCAACTTCTCTGGTCTTAAATTAACCTCATTCCTTAATTCACTAATGTTTCAGAAATAATTGTGGAACACATACTATCTGTGCCAAACACTGGACAGAGAACCAGGGACCCCTCAGAGTCCTCATGGAGCTTTTATTCTGGTGAGAGTTAGATAATACACATCAAAGTTAGTGAACTAATAAAAATAAAGCAAGATAAAGGATGAGAGTAACTAGTGAGCCAAATGACTTCTGGGGTTCAAACACAATGGCCAAGAAAGGTCTGGGTACATTTGGAATCCTAATAATAAGAACCTTTGTATCCTTTGTGGAGGACTCTCTGACCCTAAAAATGCTTTCGAACTGCTGTGCTGGAGAAGACTCTTGAGGGTTCCTTGGACAGCAAGCAGATCAAACCAGTCAATCCTAAATTAAATCAACCCTAAATATTCATTAGAAAGACTGATGCTGAAGCTGAAGCTCCAATACTTTGGCCACCTGATGTGAAGAGTTGACTCACGGAAAAATACCCTGATACTGGGAAAGGTTGAGGGCAGGAGAAGTGGGTGACATAGGATTGGATGGTTTGATGGCATTGTCAACTCAATAGAAGTGAATTTGAGCAAACTCTGGGAGATGGTGAAGGACAGGGAGGCCTGGCATGCTGCAGTCCATGGGGGTCACAAAGAGTCAGACACATGACTGACTGACTAAACAACAACAAAAATGCTTCTAGGGAGCTAGAGAGGTGAATTGTTGAGCAGGTTGTTCCCAAAGGCTAGGAGATACAAGGAAGCCTCCACTTCTGGGGACTTCCCTGCAGGGTCCTTTGGAGGGCATGACAGCCCATCTCTTTCTGTTCTCTCCACCTGTAGGGTGGAGGCAGTGTTGACTTCCTTGGCCAGTGGAAATGCTCTCATTTGTAGCCTGAAACAGCAATCTAACAACGAAAATAGCAAGTTGTCTAAAAGGCCAACATTAAAGGAGAATAGCCAGCATAATCAGGATGTGTATTCAGAGAGAAAAACCTACTGAGAGATACAGTTGACAATTTGGTTAAAAAAAATAAAGGTTTGTAAAAAGATCCAAATAGAGCAAATGCCTAGAAAAGGGATATTTGTAATGAACAATGTGATTATCAACCGAAAAGTTGAGGAGATGAGTTGAAAGAGAGGATATTTACTACTGAAATGTATGTCCTGGAAGATCAAATGCAGGAAAAAAAAAATCAAAGCATGGAGGAAAAAATGGCAGAGAAATCTAAGCAAAGCTATGAGGGAAAATAAAAGAATCTTGGCAAATACAACAGGAGACTTAATATAAGATTAGAAGAACTACCAGGAAAAGAAAAAAAGACAGATGGTGGGGAGTCAGTAAAAAGATATATAAGAGAGAATTTTTTTCACTGAACTAAAAGCCTAATGCCACTGATTAAATGGGCCAAGTTCCAGGTCAGATTGATGAGAAAAGAGATGACATTTAAAGACATCCTGTGAAATTTCTGAACTCTAAGGGAGAAAAAGAAAGATTAAAAAAGTGTTGTAAGATTCAGTGTTAAAAAAGAAGAAAAAGGGAAAAAAGCCAGAATTCGCATTTGTAACAGAGGAAACCAGAAGATAGTGAAAGAGCAGCTACCAACCACTATGAGAAAAGCGGTTCAGTGGTGCCCCTCAAGAATCGTAGACCAGACAAGACTCTGCATTTCATTTCAGGGTTAAAAAAAAGTGTTTGGGAAAGCACAAGGGAAACTCTCATCTAAGTACTCCATATGAAAAGAAAGTAGCAACGTGTCCTAACTAAACAAATCAGAATAGAAAACTGAAGGTGGGAGCATAGGAGGTGAGAAGAGCCAGAGGAAACTAATCAATATACCTTTACATGTAGATATGGATACACACACACAAATGTCAGGGTCAAGTGTCTAACATATACATACTTAGTCAGGACCGTAGTGTATTTTTACTCTTCTATTTAATGCCGTTTTGATCTAGTTTCGAGACCTTAGCTAGAGACTGGTTAGTTTGCCTTCTTGAGCAGCTTATTAAGTCTGTACCCCAACAGCACCCCTTATCTGGGCTCTTATGCACCTGTGCTAATTTCCCCAGGGCTAAGTACCTATGCTGGAGCCCAAGGAATTAACCAATCTCCAGGAATGCTACAAAACCTAAGTATTAAATCTGCTCCCTCCAGCTTCAGTTTATTGTTACCCTGTCCCTGGTTCTGGGGCTTTTCACGTGGCACTAGTGGTAAAGAACCCGCTTGCCAATGCAAGAGACAAAGGAGATATGGGTTCGATCCCTGGGTTGGGAAGATCCCCTGGAGGAGAAAATGACAACCCACTCCAGTATTCTTGCCTGGAGAATCCCACGCACAGAGGTGCCTGGCGGACTACAGTCTGTGGGGTCTCAAAGAGTTGGGTACGACTTAGCATGCACAATAGCAGCAACCCTGGTCCCACCCCAAGTGGCTCTGAACGAGAGCTTCCTACATTCGGAGCAGTAAGGAACAAAGAGTCCTACCTTTCTTCTATCTGAGTGCTACTTTGGTGTGTCCCCCGCGCCACCAAAAGCATCTTTAAATCTTAAAGTGTGTAGTACAATGTCTTTCTGAGTAAGAAATCATGAAGGAAAAGGAATCTGCTCTATAGGAAACTTTAATAACACTCAAGAGTTAAAAATGTGAAGATACCTAAAACTGTAGATTCAAAGATGGTGGGAAGGAGTAGGAGATTTTGTAAACTGAGGGTGGCCAGCTTGAGGGGTTCTATTTTAGGTCTATCAAATTTAAGCTACCTCTTGGCTATCCTATTAGAGATATCAAATAAACAGTTCAGTGTATTACTCTGGAGCTCACACACTATAAACTGAGAGTCATCAGTGAACAATTCTTACATGTGAGGAGCTGTAAGACTTAAGGAGATTACCTAAAGATGCTGTGTAGAATGAGCCCTGGATATGCTGTCATTGAAAGTTAGAGGAAGGAAGAGGAGGAGGATTTAATGAACGAGACCAGTGGGAAGAGTCTAGGAAGGCGGGGGAAACCTGGACACTATGCTGTCCCAGAAGCCAGGGGAGGAAAGCATTTACACAATGAGAGAGGGGGCTTAACTCTATGAAAACTGCTGAAAGTTGAATATGATGAATACTAAGAATTAGACTTTGAATTCAGAAAGAGTTCTTTAGTGACCTTGGCAGTAGTTTCAGGATGGTGTGGACAAAATACAATTGGAAATCTTCTAAAATGGAAAGTAAAAATAAAGGTGAAGCCTCCTACTGTAGACATTGTAGACATTGTAGACGATGCCTTCAAAGGATTTTGCTATAAAAGACAACAGTGAAATCAGGCAGCAGCTAGTTGGAAAGCTGGGATCGAGGAAGATGTTTTAAGATGGGAGACCATCTATCTAACTCTGATTTAAACAGTCTTAGGTGGGGAAAATGTTGGGACTGATGGGGAGGAGAATAGAGGAGGAAGTTGAGAAAGAAAAAGTGAGAGAGGATTTTCGTAGGAATAAAACCCTTAGTTAGGGAACAATGAATGGCATTCTTTTTATTTGCATACTCTCCAATGAATGGTTTACACAAATGTAAAGACCAGTGTAGAAAAACACAGAAATAGTTCACGCTTACAACTGGAGGAAAGATAGATACTATGGGTCCAGGGACAGGTAGGTAATATTGGTAAAGGAAGAATAAGAACCTTCTTTTCTAATTGTCTCAATTTTTAAATGAAATAAGAAGCATATTCATTTGCTGTGTGTGTGGGGATACTGATGGTTTGGAAAGGAGTTTACTGACCAGGAGAAATGAGTGATTGAAGGATAGGGTCGAGCCCAACTGGAGATTTGGGATAACCATTTAAAATGAGAAAGTAAATATGACTTTACATTTTCTGTGGCTACAGGCACCTACTGGGGTTCTGGCCCAGATTAGGTTAGTCAGAGCTGGGTGTGGCCAGACCAGCCCAATGCAGAGAGGTATTTGGGTCCCTGCCCTGGGATTCACAAGAAGTGAGAGCATTCCCCAATTCTGCTCTCAGGAACTTTTGTCCTGGTATGGCTCTTCCCTTTCCCCAATTTCTCCAAATTCTCACAAGAGTTTAAAAAACTGTCAAAAATTTCCGTGAGATTTAGGAACCAATAGAAGACTGTGCCTGGCAAAGCCAGAAGGCTTTTGAGCAGGGACAATGAGGAGAAAATTGAGAACAATCTATGTATCTTAATAATTGCTCAAACTGATTTGGCTTTTTTCTTCTCATTTAAATTCCATGGTTTCTAGTACATTTTACTAGTGTGGAAATGGAATTAAAAGACTGCAGTAGACCTTAGTAAGTTAGGTATCATTAATTAATATAGCTAATCACCAGGTATAAGACTTGAACATTTCCTAGTGTATGACCCGGTACCATACACAGTGACTGCCCCAACCTGTGGTTTCAGAACCTGGAAAGTAGAATGAAATTAGCTGTATTAACTGAGCAGAAAGGGTTGCATATCCAATCAGTGATTTGGCCATAAAGACGTACATATACAGGCAAAAGGGTTTTGTTATTGTTTGTGAGTGTGCGCATATAATAAAATAAGGGCTGTGGGGCCTATATAGATAACTCAATGATGTTCAGTGTTAACTTTCTAAAGTACACATTTACCTCCCATTTGTTGTAAAGTACAGTTGATTATTTATCATTAAAGAGTCTACTAGTTAGCGTTACTATTTTCCTAACCTTTAAAATGGAGAAGATTTGAATAATTATCACTATAGGACTACTGTTGCTAAGTTAAGTTGACTCTTTGTGACCCCATGGACTGCAGCATGCCAGGCTTCCCTATCCTTCACTATCTTCTGGAGTTTGCTCAGACTCATGTCTATTGAGTTGATGATGCCATCCAACCATCTCATTCTCTGTCAACCCCCTTATCCTCTTGCCCTCAAT
Organism: Cervus elaphus; assembly: GCF_910594005.1. Taxonomy (NCBI): domain Eukaryota; kingdom Metazoa; phylum Chordata; class Mammalia; order Artiodactyla; family Cervidae; genus Cervus; species Cervus elaphus. The sequence goes on from NC_057846.1 coordinate 28,675,038, forward strand.
CTGTCCAAGCATCAAGGTCTTTACCAATGAGTAGGGTCTTCACATCAGGTGGCCAAAGTATTGGAGCTTCAGCATCAGTCCTTCCAATGAATACTCAGGGTTGATTTCCTTTAGGAGATTGGTTTGGTCTCCTTGCTGTCCAAGGGACTCTCAAGTGTCTTCTCCAGCACCACAGTTTGAAAGCATCAGTGCTTCGGCACTCAGCCTTCCTCATGGTCCAATTCTCACATCAACATATGACTACTGGAAAAGCCATAGCTTTGGCTACATGGACCTTTGCTGGTAAAGTGATGTCTCTGCTTTTCAACATGCTATCTAGGTTTGTCATAGCTTTTCCTCCAAGGAAAAAGCATCTTGTAATTTCATGGCTGCAGTCACCCTGTGATTTTGGAGCTCAAGAAAATAAAACCTGTCATCATTTCCACTTTTCCTCTTCTATTTACTGTGAAGTGTTATAGGCACTGAAAGCTATTAAATATTTTAAGGTAATAATAACTCAAAAGATGATACTGGAAGAGAATTTTAGTAGCAATGTACTTCAATAGTCTTTTTTTTTTTAAACCCTGCAGCATGAAGTACCAAGAAGTAATGTACAGATTACTTTTATTTGGGTAAAAGATAAAGTGAGACTTGAGGAATCAAAGAAGTAGCCAGGGCTATTGGTGACAATCAAGCCAAGAATTTAAGAAACAAAGGCTCTACATACAAACAACCAGCTCAACTGTTTCATTTGAATTAGTCTATCTTCATTAGGATAGAAAATCTCTTCTAATAATCTTTATTAATATAGGAAACAGGACCATTCAGCTGGACAATATTTCAGTCCACTTATTGCTTGGGATAATTTGGCCAAACTCAATTCCTGGCAAGTAACTTTGCAAGTAAGTCAGCTTCTTGCTTTATCCAAAAAAACGACTTTCCCAGAAAGATGAGGACAGCTTTTTTTTCAGCAGCGGTATATAGAACCAGTTAATTTCTTCAGTAATAATCTCCAAACACTTCAAAGTAGCCAATAAATAGTGCTTCACAGGGCCATGAGATTTGAACATTGAATGAATACTTGTCAGAGAGTGTGACTCAAAGCTAAATCATAACAAAATAGGAGACTTTGTATAACAAGAGGAAAAGATATATTGGAATATCCTGATTTCAGTTAATTTAAATTGTTCTTGAGAGGAGAAAGGAAAATAAGAACCTGTCCAAATACATTTTTGTAGTCATAAACACAGTGTGACAAATGTTCTACCTTCAAGAAAGCATCTTGTGCTGAACTTTTCGCAGAAACAGAAATGAGCCTGCATATTTGAGTTCAAACTCATCTACAATGTGGTGTATCCACAGAGAGTATCACGCTGTTTTTTTGTTTTTTTTCACACTGGGTTTTTTATTGATGCTTCCATTAACGTGGCTTGGACTGTTATTTTGTATTCCCATTTTTATACAGATGAACAGTTGATTTTTTAAAAGTGAAAGCAAACAGATTATACTACATAAATGATATAATCATCATTAAAATTACATAATTCATAGTTGTACTGGATACTTTTGCAAAGATCTCCCTATTTTAGTAAGCAGAGGGGAAGAAAGAATGGGATAAATAAAAATAACTGTGGAGAATTGTATAGTAGGTGCTATGTTTCATAAACACCCTAAGCAGTCTGTCTTTGCAGCCTTTAACCCACCTGTGCTCTGTCTGGAAATTTCTTTCTCTAGAAAGTTGTATGACTTTTTCTCTGCCTTTCCTCAAGCCTTTACTAAAAGCCCATCTCTCTACTCAAATTGCCTCTGATCATCTATGTAAAATAGATGCCATTTCACTTACTCACCATTCCTTGAGTTAGTGTAGCCTTATTCCCATTGACTGTATTGTGTCTTCATTTGCTTTAGTTTATTGTTGATTTCCCCTCACCCCTCCTTGCCTCCACTATAAAGCAAAATTCATGGGAGTAGGGAATCTTGTATATTTTGTATTTTGCTGTTTTTTCCAGTTCCTGGAACACAGCCTGGCCTACATTTGTTGAATATTTGAATAAATCTCTCTAAGTTTCAGCAAATCAAATTTCCTCACTTGGGGTATTTAGTAAACTTTCTGATTAGTTGTTTAAATGTTGTTTAAATTAGTTTAAATTAGTTTAAAATGTTTAAATTAGTTGTTCAAAATTTGAATCCCACAGCTTACTCTACATTTACTCTTCTGTCACTTCACAGCATCTACTTAGAAATCAGAGGAAAAGGAGGAAAGTAAGTTTGTAATAAACTTAGAAGACAAACTGTAGTCCGTCACAAGCTCTGTAACTTGGGAATGTTCATGTAATAAAGCATCTATTCATTCCTTCTGTAGCCAGCTGGTATTTATTTGGGAGGCTTATCAAGCATGCAAGCAAAGGTCAAGCTGAGAAGGCAGTAGGATTTAAGCCTCATTCCAGAGAAGAGGGCCAGATTGAAGACAGGAATCTGGGAGTCATCATCATTTTGATGTCATTTAAAACCAATCTCTGCATGAGATCACCAAAGTGGAATACTGCAACATTTAGAGGTTGGGAGGTGAGAAAGAATTAGCAAGAGACTGGGCAAAAATATTAGAGCGACAAGAGGAAAACAGATAACCGGAAGCCAACTGAAAATAGCATATTCACTCCCCATTCAGAGGGAGTGATAACTGAGTTCAGCGCCACTGTTAGGTTAAGAAATGATGGGACAGGGAACTGGTCATTTGATTTAGCAATGGAGGACATGAGCGACCTTTGTATGAGCAGTTTAGGTACAGTACTGTGAGCGAGAGTGTTGGAAGAGACAAGTGCGTGTATGTGTAGTCACTTGGTCATGTCTGACTCTTTTCAACCGATGGACTGTAGTCTGCGAGTCTCATCTGTCCATGGCATTTTCCAGGCAGGAATACTGGAATGGGTTGGTTGCCATTTCCTTCTCCAGGGATCTAAGAGACAGGGTTATAGACAACCCTTTTGAGTAGTTTTTATATAAAGGCAGGGAGAGAAGAGAGTAAAGGCCAGAAATAGAAGAGAAGGTTTTTGTGATCTTTACTGTGTTTAAGATAAAAAAAAAACAAAAAACATACCGGTATGCTATTTTCTCTTGTGGTCTGCTTCCCATGGGTCAATTGCAGAAAAGATTTGTCTTTTTTGAACTTATGAAATTATGGCATTTGTATGAGTGAAGCATTAATCTATTCACTTCAAATGCCAGAATTCACAAGCATTTACAAATACTTCTTAACAGGAAGGCACACTAACATCTAAGTCAGTGCTCTGCCTTCTGCAAGACATTATTAGTTTTCCAACACATTGAAGGGAAAGGAGCTTAACAGTGAAGAGAGAACAATACATTTGACCTAATTTCTTTATTAAAATAGAAAAAAAATGATTATGTTGAGCCAGATAAACTCTAGAGCACTAAGAGATTTCTGGTTGAAATTATCCCCTCTAAAACTACAGACATCCTTGGAAGACATTGTGGATCTGATTCCAGAACACACAATGAAGTGAATCATACAGATATTTTGGTTTCTCAGTGCCTATGAAAGTTTTGTTTACAATATACTGTAATCCATTGTATGTAATAGTGTTATGATTGAAAATGTACATCAGTTCAGTTCAGTCACTCTGTCATGTCCAATTCTTTGTGACCCCATGGACTGCAGCCCTCTAGGCTTCCCTGTCCATCACCAACTTCCAGAGCTTGCTCAAACTCATGTCCATCGAGTTGGTGATACCATCCACCATCTCATCCTCTGTCATCCCCTTCTTTTGCCATCAGTCTTTCCAAGCATCAGGGTCTTTTCCACTGAGTCGGCTCTTTTCATCAGGTGGCCAAAGTATTGGAGCTTCAGCATCAATCCTTCCAATGAATATTCAGGACTGGTTTCCTTTAGGATCGACTGGTTTGATCTCCTTGCAGTCCAAGGGACTCTCAAGAGTCTTCTCCAACACCACAGTCCAAAAGCATCAATTCTTCTATACTCAGCTTTCTTTATGGTCCAACTCTCCCATCTGTACATGACTACTGGAAAAACTATAGCTTTGACTAGATGGACTTTTGTCAGCAAAGTAATGTCTCTGCTTTTCAATATGCTGTCTAGGTTGGTCATAACTTTTCTTCCAAGGAGCAAGGGTCTTTTAATTTCATGGCCGCAGTCACCATCTGCAGTGATTTTGGAGTCCAGAAAAATAAATTTTGTCACTGTTTCCATTGTTTCCCCGTCTATTTGCCATGAAGTGATGGGACCAGATGCCATGATCTTAGTTTTCTGAATGTTGAGTTTTAAGTCTACTTTTTTTACTTTCCTCTTTCAATTTCATCAAGAAGCTCTTTAGTTCTTTGCTTTCTGCCATGAGGGTGGTGTCATCTGCATATCTGAGGTTATTGATATTTCTCCTGTCAATCTTGATTCCAGCTTTTGCTTCATCAAGGCTGGTATTTCATGTGATGTGCATACATTAGTTTAAAAATTCTTAATTGCTAAAAAATACTAACCACCATCTAAGCACTCAGCAAGTCAAAGTTGTAACGTTAAAGATCACAGATCACCATAACAAATATAATAATAATTAAAAACCTTGAATATTGTAAGAAGGTCCAAAATATGACACTGAGACATGAAGTAAGCAGATGTTGTTGGATAAATGGTGCCAACAGGCTTCCTCAATACAAGGCTGTTACAGACCTTCAATTTGTAAAAAAATAAAAAAGCAACAATATCTGTGAAGTACCATAAAATGAGGTCTGCCTGTATTACATAACAGAAATGGACTGCTTCATGATACCTGGATTACAGATAATGCTGATTTTTAAAATATTGGTTGAAGTCTCCAAATATCAAGATTGGTGGAATTTTCAGTACTAGCCAGTTTTCAAGGCTCCACCCTTAACCCCTTTTATTGTATCTGAGCCCTGGGACCTGTATCATCTTTTTAAATGCCCTAAGAAACAGGATGAGTCTGCTAGCCAGTGTTGTAATCTGTGTTTGGGCCCATATGGTCTAGCCACTGTCAGTAGCAACACCCAGAGTTTCTTTCTTCTGGGCCAAGATTGAGCATGGGAAGCTCTTGGCCACAGCTACAGAGCTCAGTGTTAGGGATCCACTAGCCACCAAGCAGACACCCCTTCCAGAATTTTCACCCCTCAGGGCAATTATGGGCAGATACAACTCTCTGTGACACTCAGAAAATTTCTATCCTTCTTCCCAATATGGAGGCTCCACTGTTACATTCTCAGTGTCTCCCCATCACCAAACCTCCTCTGCCATCGGCCTTGTCTACTTAATCACGAAGATATGTCTAAGGCCTCCAAGAACAAAAGGTTCTTTAGAGATTTTCTTCTGGGCAAAATATATACCTCAAAATTTCTCTCTGCCCCTGGAAAGTAGGGACTTTGAGGACAAAGTGTCCTAGGAGATATGGCTCCTACTGATGAATCACCCTGCTGCACTAGTGTTAAAAAGTGTATCACAGGGTGAGAATGAGTCAGTAGTTTAAAAACTCCTGTACCATGAGAGAGGGGATTCCTGGTAGCTCAGTCGGTAAAGAATCTGCCCGAAGTGCAGGAGACCTAGGTTCAAGCCTTGGGTCAGGAAGATCCCCTGGAGAAGGAAATGGCAACCCACTGCAGTATTCTTGCCTGGAGGACCCAATGGACAGAAGAGCCTGGTGGTCTACAGTCCATGGGATTGCATGACCCAACTTAGTGACTAAACCACCATATATACAATTATGACTGATTCCTGGAGTTTGCTTAAGAGCAAACTTGGGCAAACACCAGGAGATAGTGAAGGACAGGGAAGCCTGGTATGCTGCAGTCCATGGATCGCAAAGAGACAGGACTTAGTGACTGAACAATGGCAACAATGACTGATTCGTGTTGACGTGAGGCAGAGACCACCACAACATTGTAAAGCAACTACCCTCCAATAGGAAAACAAACAAAAACAAAAAACTGTTGTACTCTTTTTCTTTTCTCTTTCATCCATGATCTTTTTTATTGATTACATGCTAAAATTATAATATTTAACTTTTTCATTATTCTTTTTTAAATTAATGTTTATTGGAGCATAGTTGATTTGCAATGTTGTGTTAGTTCCTTCTGTATAACAAAGTAAATCAGCCATATGTAAACATATTCCATTCTTTTTAAGATTCTTTTCCCATATAGGTCATTACAGAGTATTGAGTAGAATCCCCTGGGCTGTACAGTAAATCCTTATTACTTATCTATTTTATATATAGTAGTCTGTATATTTCAATCCCAATCTTCCAAATAATTCCTCTCCATACTGCCCCTTGGTAACCAAAAATTTGTTTTCTACATCTGTGATTCTATTTCTGTTTTGTAAATAGGTTTGCTTGTAACATTTTTTTTTTAAGATTCTATATATGGTTGATACCATATAATATTTTTCTGTGTTTGACTTCATTCAGCATGACAATCTCTAGGTCTATCTATGTTGCTGCAACTGGCATTATCTTTTTTCTGTTTTTCTTAAGAACCTGTTTCAAAACTCTAAACCTCAGAAGGTCTGCGGATAATGGGAGTTGTTCCTACTCACTGCTGGTTGAAGTTAAGTCCCACAGTACAGAGCCCTGGTCTCAGACCCGCCGAAAACATGAGGAGTCTGGTGTCCATGTGGTGTGGTACCACACACTGCAGCAGAACACCTCCACAGTTCAACTCAGCTCTGCATCTATGGAAGACCAACGTTGGTCTTTGGTCTTTTATATCTGTGCAATATAAAAGATGACCATCATTTGCCATAATATATCTTGTAGTGAATCAGATGGACAAGGAAAATAAATGAATATCACTAAGAAAAAGGCAGAGTGTGGTAAATACCCCCAAGAGAGGCAAAATGTGCTTCTGCAGAGGGGAGCAGTCGTGGCAGCTTTGGGAAAATGAGAAGGGATGTTTGACATCAGTCCTAAAGAAGTGAATTTCAGACTCTGTTACTGACTTTCTTTCTCTTTCTTTTTCAAATCAAAGTCCACCTTGGAATCTTTGCACTTTTTTTGCCTAATATTTTTCCTGAAATATTATTTCTCCCATTTCTCTTCCTTCATATAGCTCATCTATCTAAACCTCTTATGTATAACATTAAGTTACCTTCTCAGGGAGGCCTCTCCTCCCTGATCAAAAGCTGTCTGTCCTAGTTATTTTATGCATCATCAATTAGTTTATACCATTCATCACAGTGACCATAATATGGATTTGCATAACTTATTAGTATGTTTATTGATTAGGGTGTTTATTGGTTGTCTAGCTTTGTCTACTGGAGGACAAATCCATTTCAAACTTTGTTTCCTCCTGCATCTCATACATTTAGCAAGTTCTCAGTAAATATTTGATGAATGAATGAACCCCAAAAGAGAGCTAAACCTATAGAATTTATGGAAAAGGAGTCTTGAAAGAAACATGGAGAAATTTAATATTTGTAGGAAGTGATGTGATCAGATGCGTACCTTTGAAAGATTAATCTAATAGCTCTATTTATGCAGTTTGGAAGCTTGAGAGGAAGAAAGAATTGAAACTGTATTACATTGGAAGAAGCCTAGTGCAGCCTACTCTATACTATTTGCAACTTTTTATGACTCTATTTCAAAATAAAAAGGTGAAAAATTGCACTGTAGTATTCTTAAGTTGTAATCATGATTGAAATTTCAAAAGTAATGAAACGGAAATATATGGGAAAATAATTAAGGGGAAAAGTGTCAAATATGCCTCAATTTACTGTGCTTTGACACATTTGCATTAATGTGAGCTTGTTGTTGAGATATTTATTAGCATGCTCAAATTGAGTGCTTTGAACTTCAGTAGCCAACAGTCTGCAGAAATACACAATGGGCTATTGCTCTATCATCCATCCAGTTGCTTATAGATATGAGCTGCAGTTGATGGCTTGGCACCTCAGGTCACATTCTCTGTGCTCACCTCAAATTTCATCCACGTTGTCACTTTGCACTGAGCATTTGACCTCAAGATCACTGTGCATCTTTCTACCTTCTTTGAAGCTGCAGGAGCCCTCTAGGCCCACATGTACACACAGCCCAGAATTACAGAGCACCCATGTCCCCAGGAGAGGTCCTCTAGGACATGGGACTGGGGCTAGTGGATTAATGCCCAAGCCTTCTGTCCTTCAGGAGGAAAATTCTGGGAGGCCTTCTATCTCTTCCCAGGGTCTCAGTGAAATCAAACCCCCATTGTCCACAGCAGCAACCTATCTAATTGGCTCTTCCTTACTCCTTAACCCTGCCTTTTTCTTCACTCCTGCTTCTTAGGGTTCCCTGACCCCTAAATCAATTACCCTTCCCCAATCCTTAGGCCTCCCTTGTGGCTCACGTGGTGAAGAATCTGCCTGCAATGCTGGAAACCCAGATTCGATCCCTGGGTCAGGAAGATCCCCTGGAGAATGGAATGGCTACCCACTCCAGTATTCTTGCCTAGAGAATTCCATGGACAGAGGAGCCTGGTGGGTTATAGCCCATGAGGCTGCAAAGAGTCAGACATGACTGACAGACTAAGATACACAAAATCCTTGTCTCAGCCTCTGCTCTGGGAGAGACTCGCCCAAGGTTGGGACCAAAAATAATCCTAGAAAGCAGAAGCCCTGGATGGAACACAGGAAGTAGGTGACTCACCCATCAAATGGACCAGAGATGGCAGTTCTGATAAAAAGTAACCTTTGATAGCATCATAAATACTCATTAATTCACTTCAAATGGGTGGAGATGAAGTACGGGTGGAAGAGAAAGGGCTGGATTATTCAGTAGCTGTAGCACATGAACAAGATGAGATAGAAAGTATAAGAATTATACATTGGCAAGTCTTAGCTCTCTTGGAATCTTTGAAAAAAAAATAAGGCTCCTATTAGTAAGCTCTCAACTGAAGCAGACTCGCAGCTTAGTTTATGCGTTATAGTTGGTTCCTTTTACTCCCTTACCCCTATATTGCCCTTTCTTCTTTCCCTCACCCCACTGGTAGCCACTAGCTTGTTCTCTATAGCTGTGAGTCTACATCTGTTTTGTTATATTCACTAGTTTGTTGTATTTTTTACAGTCCACAGATAACTGATATCATTCAGTCTTTGTCTTTCTTTGACTTATTTCACTTAGCATCATGCCCTCCTAGTCCATCCATGTTGCTACAAAGGCATTATTTCATTATTTTTTATGACTGAGTAGTAGTCCATTGTATGTATTTTCCACATCTTCTTTATCCATTTTTCTGTTGATGGACACTTAGTTGCTACTTAGCATTGTTTTAAACATTCAGTTGAGTTTAACTGTGCAGTTTAAAATATCTTTATGATTGTCATACCATATTTAGCCTTGTCAAAATAATTGTACATATAAAAACACCTGTTATCAAAAATAGTATTTAAAGTTAAATTCTCCAAGACAAATGTGTATGAAAGCATTAGAAAATCCAACTGAAAATCTGAAAAACAAAAATCTTCAAATCAATTCTATAAGCCTGTATTTCCACCAAAGTAGATTTTTATTAAAAAAAAAAAATACATTTTTTACTTTTTTACTCATAAAGAAAAACTACCAAATTCTGCACATTAGAGGGTTTGCCAAAAGAGCAAATGGACTCTTATGGGTTGTTTTGTTGTTGTTATTTAAACTTCTAATCTAACTCAACCAGATTAGAAGACATTTCTATTTAGTGTGAAAAATCACATTCCCACAGATTGCAATAACCCTGAACCAAACTTTGATATAAGGAGAATTAGTCTCCAGTTGGTTTAGTCAACAGTTTCAAGTCAGAATTTAGACAGTTTTTAATTAGTTAAAAGGTAACAATTAGCTCAAAAGATTCATCTGAATAATTAACCTGCTCCATCTTCTAATTAAATCATGAATGCAATCACTAGCCCTCATAACCATTACAGAAAAAAAAATACAGTAAATATAAAGGAAGTCAGTAAACAAGTCATGAGGAAACTCAGTTCAGTTCAGTCACTCAGTCATGTCCAACTCTTTGCGACTACATGGACTGCAGCACGCCAGGCCTCCCTGTTCATCACCAACTCCCAGAGCTTACTCAAATTCATGTCCATCGAGTCGGTGATGCCATCCAGCCATCCCATCCTCTGTCATTTCCTTCTCCTCCTGCCTTCAATCTCTCCCAGCATCAGGGTCTTTTCCAAAGAGTCAAACTCAACATTCAGAAAACAGAGCATGACATCTAGTCCCATTACTTCATGGCAAATAGATGGGGAAACAGTGGAAACAGTGAGAGACTTTATTTTGGGGGGCTCCAAAATCACTGCAGTGGTGACTGCAGCCTTGAAATTAAAAGACACTTGCTCCTTGGAAGAAAAGCTCTGACCAGTCTAGACAGCATATTGAAAAGCAGAGACATTACTCTGCCAACTAAGGTCTGTCTAGTAAAAGCTGTGGTTTTTCCAGTAATCATGTACGAATATGAAAGTTGGATTATAAAGAAAGCTGAGCACTGAAGAACCGATGCTTTTCAACTATTGGAAAAGACTTGAGAGTCCCTTGGACAGCAAGGAGATCCAACCAGTCCATCCTAAAGGAAATCAGTCCTGAATATTCATTGGAAGGACTGATGCTGAAGCTGAAACTCCAATACTCTGGGCACCTGATTCGAAGAACTGACTCATTGGAACAGAGCCTGATCAAGACCCAGTTTCCCCCACAGTCCGTCTCTCCCATCAGGAAGCTCCCATAAGCCTCCTATCCTTATCCCACAGAGGACAGACAGAATCAAAACCACAATCACAGAAAACTAATCAAACTGATCACATGGATTGCAGCCTTGTCTAACTCAGTGAAACTATGAGCCACGCTGTGTGGGGCCACCCAAGATGGATGGGTCCTGCTGGAGAGTTCTGACAAAATGTGGTTCACTGGAGAAGGGAATGGCAAACCACTCCAGCATTCTTGCCTTGGAAACTGCATGAACAGTATGAGGAAATTGCCATATGCTAATTCTTGGTCAAGTTTCTCTGAAACTGGAGAGTAAAGTAAAATATAAAACTTTATTGCTTTTGTATATGTAGAGTAAGCTGTTTACATATTATCTTGTTCAGGGACACCCAAAAGATTACTATTTGCTCAGACATAACTGTCAGCTTTATAGAGTTTTAGGGACAAAAGAGCTTTACCAGTCTAATTCAAAGTCCTTTTGTTTGTGGAAAATAAACTCACCAGTCAGGAAGTGACAGAGATAAGACTCCAGCCTCACTTTCCTGAGTCTCAGCCTGAGGCTTCATAATGCCCAATATTCTGTGAGGTCGTAAATGTGATGTTTCCTAAAATATTTCCAAGACCACAATCAGTTCAGTTCAGTTGCTCAGTTGTGTCTGACTGCGACCCCATGAACTGCAGCACGCCAGGCCTCCCTGTCCATCACCAACTCCCGGAGTTTACTCAAACTCATGTCCATCGAGTTGGTGATGCCATCCAGCCATCTCATCCTCTGTCATCCCCTTCTCCTCCTGCCCCCAATCCCTCCCAGCATTAGGGTCTTTCCTGATGAGTCAACTCTTTGCATGAGGTGGCCAAAGTATTGGAGTTTCAGCTTCAGCATCAGTCCTTCCGATGAACACCCAGGACTGATCTCCTTTAGGATGGACTGGTTGGATCGCCTTACAGTCCAAGGGACTCTCAAGATATTTTAAAAGTGTTTCACAAGGAAAAAAACTATGGACAAAAGGTGGGAATCGCTGCATCAGAGTTAACCAGGGTATTCTGTGGCAACTTCACAGTCTTTTACTTGTTCCTATAGACTATGGGTATTCACACTGGTTATATATGCAATAGATTTGATTCTTATACAAATTTAATTGACCTGCATGGTTCTTGTTTTATCTTGATGCTGTTTTTCTGTTTATCTAGTGGCAGTTTGGAGTTAGGTATTTATTTTTATCATAACACCCAGCACAATAACTGTATTCCATGGAGTAGTAGAATATGCTACTTGTATGGCTTGGGATGTGAGGTGCTCCACATTACAGGGAAAAAAATTAAAGAGACTTACATCGAGTGAAATTTTATTTTCATCTCAAGAAACAGGAGTCTGGAGCATACAGTCGAGACTGTGAAGTTTCCAGAGTCCCCAGGACTGAAGACCCTTCCATCTTTTCTGTTTCACCTCCTAGCCTGTGACTTCCTTCCTCAGGGTCAATTTACAATCCAAGTTGGCGGCCAAGTTTCTGCCGTTTTGTCCTCAGTTCAGGAAGCAGTTGAGTCAGCTTCATGTTAGCAGCATTTCCAGAAAGCCCCCACCTCCCATTGGCTAAAACTGACTGGCCAGAAATATTAGAATTTGAAATGTTGTAAATGAGCATATTATATCCCCCAGTAAAATTTAGATTCTGCAGCTAAGGAGGAGAATAAAAAATTGTAGAAGAAAAAGAAAGGAAGAAGAAAAGGAGGAGGAGAAGGAAGAGGATAAGAAAAAAGAATAGTAGTAGTATTAGTACTAGTAGTAGTAATAGAAAAAGAGAAAAAAGTGTCAGTAGTTGTCTTGAGTACATTTTATTTTATTTTGGACTATACTTGATTTACAAGGTTGTGTTAGTCTCAGGTGTATAGCAAAGCAATTCAGTTATACATGTATCTATTCTTTTCCAGATTCTCTTCCCAAACAACTTATTATACAGAGTATCGAATAGAGTTCCCTGTGCTATACCAGTAGGTTCCTATTGAATGTATTTTAAAATATACCTTATTAGTCCAACAAGCACCTGAAGGTAAAGAAGCACTTTATTTACTGCCAAAGATGGTAAATAGGTTATCATTCCAGTCAAGGTTCAGACGTCTGGTTAAACAGATCTCAGCTTTTGACTGATGCCTTCCAAATGTTTAGCTGCAGGCGTAACAGACTGTCTTCCTAACAAGTCCCAACCTTACTTTCTACACTTTGCATACATTTATCAACTGCATCCATTATCATAATGAATAAAACAAGCAGGTGACAGTTCAATTATGGGATGTAATAGGGCCAAAAAGGGGTAATTTGTAATCACATTGGAAAGTTCATTTTCTTGTGTGACAGTTTGTAACATCCTGAAACTAAAGTGCTTGCTGACTGCCAACCACTTTTCTAACTTAAGCCAGATTTCACTCAGTAAATAGTAGAGAAGATGAAAATATCAGGGGAGAATTAAACTTGGGGTATTGCAAAGGTATTCTGTCAGTTCTCATAAGCATCTGAAAAAGGAAGCAAATTTTAACCAGTCTCCAGTTTTCTTGAAGAGGATACAAGCATTGTTCCCAAGTACTTTAAATGTCTCTTTGGATTAAGTGCTCAAATATATGTGTGTGTGTGTAATATTAGCACATATTTTCCTCGATAAGATCGAAGCAGTTGACCTAATTCAAGGCAGAAACAAAAGCAACTAAAACCAGAATATATTTAGAAGAAGGTGATTGATTAATGTCAGCACAAATGTGGTTCCATAGTTTATAATCAGACACTGGGCTTCTCTGTCACTTGTGTTAAAAATACTTGTACTTTTTTTTTTGAGCTCAACTTAAGTGATCTGAGGGTGGGGGAGAGAAGGAACAAGAAAATAAGGGCATGAAACATTTACCAAGCTTACTACTACATGTCAGGTACCGTATTACTATATGTATTTTCATATTTATCTGCCTTATGAGCATGTTTGTAGTCCCATTTTCTAGATAAGAAAATAAAATGTAGACAAAACAAGAATTTTCTCAAGGGGCTTAATTATCAGAGAAGCAGGCTGTGTTGCCCAAATCAGCCTCGTCCCAAAGATTTGTCCCTTCATACTCTGATGCACCTGGCATATTTGGTTAGATTGCTACCCCCTCAGGAGTTAGGCACCTATTTAATTTGAGGAAAAGCTCTTAATAGCAAACAAGGTATGGACTTCTGGAAGAAAGAGGGAATGATGTCTTCAGCAAGGATTTAGGGGCCAAATTTACTTCCTTTTGGGAAGTAAAAGAAAACACAAAACTTGGTAGATTTGGAGCCCCATGTTGAAAAATGACACCACTGGGCCCCTGGACAGGGCTCTGTGGATTCTGGGGGCTTCCTGGAGTGTACTTTTTAAAAAACATGGTTTTCAGCCTGAGGAATAAGTGAGTAATTGACTGGAACAAATAAGAGAGAAATTCTTAGTAGGTATGCTTTTGGGTTGGCAGTGGTGAAATTTTGTTGTCATTCAGTCACTAAGCTGTGTCCAACTCTTTGTGACCCCATAGACTGCACCATGCCAGGCTCCTCTGTCCACCGCTATTTCCTAGAGTTGCTCAAATTCATTGAGTCAGTGATGCTATCTATCTCATCCCCTGCCACCCTCTCCTCCTTTTGCCTTCAATCTTTCCCAGCATCAGAGTCTTTTCCAAGGAGTCAGCTCTTCACATCAGGTGATCAAAGTATTGGAGCTTCAGCTTCGGCATCAGTCCTTCCAATGAATATTCAGGACTGATTTCCTTTAGATTTGACTGGTTTGGTCTCCTTGCAGTCCAAGGGACTCTCAAGAGTCTTCTCCAACACCACAGTTCAAAAACTTCAGTTCTTCAGCACTCAATCTTCTTTATGGTCTACCTCTCATATCTGTACATGATTACTGGCAAAACCATAGCTTTGACAATATGGACTTTTGTCAGCAGTGATGTCTCTCCTTTTTAATATGCTGTCTAGGTTTGTTATAACTTTCCTTCCAAGGAGCAAGCATCTTTAATTATATGGCTGTAGTCACCACCAGCAGTGATTTTAGAGCCCAAGGGGAAAAGAAAAATCTGTCACTGCTTCCACTTTTTCCCCTTCTATTTGCCATGAAGTGATGGGGCCAGATGCTATGATCTTAGTTTTTTGAACGTTAGGTTTTAAGCCAGGTTTTTCACTCTCCTCTGTCATCCTCATCAAAAGGCTCTGTAGTTGAAATTTAGACAGTGGCAGAAAGCTGAAAGAACTGTGCTAGGAGCAGCGGGAGCCGTAACAATTACAGCTGTGGAGAAAAGCAACGAATGAGCATTGTTGTCTCAAGACGAACTTGCTGGGGAGCACCCTGACCTGGGCAGAAGCGTGGAGCAGAGCTTCGCTGGGCCTCACTGAAATCTTTGGTCCTTGGATGAAATGGATGTATTTCAGAGGTAATCTGAGCAACCTGTCAACATTAGCAAACCTTGGTGTGCGGGAGAGAATATAGTTTGTGAATCACTCCAGGAATCTCCCCATTCAGTTGAAGTATTTAAATGGGTTTTGGATTCTAGCAAACCCCAAGTAAGGAGGCTAAATGTAAGAAATACGGCCTCACTAGTGTACACACATATACACACACACACACACACACAGTCTACTCTCTGCCATCTAAAAGGACTTTGCTTTCTAACTCTCTATTTCCTGTGGGATGGGGATGAATAAATGAAGAAGTGACCCAATCTCTGTTGGAGAAAAAAACATCACCCATCTCCATTTTATCCTTGCTGCCTAGTCAGGCTGGATGTGAGGAGGCAGGAATAAAGAGAACGTGGGCCCCAAATGGTCATTTTCTTTGGAATATCCTGCTTATCATTATGCCTTTTAAATTCTAATTCTCCAAGAAGCCACTGTATACTGAATATGCCCAATTGATTATTTTGATATTCCCTTTTCCGAGCAATTTGAAGTGATCTCATTCCTCATCGTGTCTTTGAGGATTTCTTGTATTTCCCCATCTATCTAATTTCATTCTTTACAGGGAACCCATAAATAACTGAAATTGTTCTGAAAATATTTAAGAGTAATTGTTTCTATGACCCTGTATATTCAAATCATCTGTGTCTATAGTAGAAGATTAGGGAGCAATGCTGCTTTCTCTATTTGGCTCAACAATTTCATAAAAGTGAATAACTCAAAATAAAAGGAAGTAGAAAAGAATATAATCAATAGGCACATTTACTGAGTGCCTTTTTCCTTCAGTGTATTGGACCCAGCAAATACTGTGTATGAAAGGATAATACATAATGCAACCAGGAACAACTGAATCTTACAGCTGAATATTTTTAATCTATAGGAACAAATACTCTTTTATTTCCAGAGTAAGAAAGCTAAATTTAATATTTAAGCAGTTTTCTTCAAGACAGAATAATTGCTCTTACTATTAGCAAGAGGAAAATTTACTCCCAGGAAATTATAAAGCCTCAAACAACATCTGGGGAAATGGATGGTACAGTCATGTTTTATAATCCTGTGAGCTCCCTTCTGGCACAGTAATTCTTCAGCCTTAACCACCTGCAGATCCATTGTTCAAAGCAAAAGGCAACACAAATTGTGTTTCCATTTCCTCATGACAGAGGAAAAGTTGGGTGTCTGATTTGGAAAATAGAAGTCTTATTGGTGGATCTCCAGCTTGGACTTAGCGGGGAATGACTAGAGAGTAGTACACGTTCCATCAATCAAACTAGCTTCTTTTAAAGTGTTGTAAAGTGGGCACATAGTTCATTACTGCAGATGCAGTGACTCTGAACCACAAATAAACCTGGTAAACCAAAGACTAGCTTATTCTAGAGCACAGAAACAGGCAGGGAATTCTGTATCACTCAAAGTGTGGAATCACGCACAAGGGTCCTTAAACTAAAATCTGTGGGTTAAAGAAAGGGGTTTGCTACGCATCCCCTAGTTTGGCCTTTGTTGTTGCCTTTTAGCTCCAGATCCCATTCTTTGAAGTTTAGATTCACTGAAAACTCCTGGGGAAACCCTGAGGGAGATTTTGTATCCTTCTACACAATAACTAACAGCTTCCAGAATTTTCTTCCCAGGTGAGGACTTAGGTTTCAAAGTTTTGATCCTTATAGGTGGAGAATAACCATCTTAAAAACTTATTTGTCAGACTTTTACCAATTAAAAAAATATTATTTGGTCACCAAGTAGTTAGTGCAAGATGTCTGGATCTGTAACAATTCTTAGCCTTGCCCTTGCAGATTTTCCATACTTTCATCTTTGCAAAACTTTGAGCAGATAATCCATTGAATGTGATATAAGGCAACTAGTACAACAGAGTGCACACAGACTCTTAGGAAAATGAGATTCAAGAAACACTGCACAGAGAAGGTTGACATTTAAATTCTGAGTAGAGATTTGCTGGGTGGGGGTCGGAACGCATGGATTGGAAAGGCAATATGGAAAGGGAAATCAGCATTTGCAAACAAATTGGAGTATGTTTGAGGAATGATAAGCAGTTCACTTTGGCTATAGTATGGCAGTCATAGACAGAAATAGGCAGAAAATGAAGCTAGTGATGCATGTAAGAGCCCCAGGTTATGAAGGACATTGACCACCATTAGCTGCAGCACAATAACTGGTTTCCATGGGGACAAAGTTATCATCATTTTCCTACTGTCCACACTTTGTTTCTCCTACCATTTTCTTTCTGTCCATTCAGACACTTCATTTCCCTTTTTCAATACAGTAAGATTTAGAATGGATAAGCAGAGATGCATAACATCTCTGGAGATAAAAATCTTATCCTTAAAAGTGCTAAGGGCATAAACAAAAACAGACGGAATCAGAAGCCTATCTGTGATATGGATCATTGTTCATAAACAGACTACATTTTATTGAAGTATCAGAAACATAGTCTTACAGATGAAGATAAATTCTTAACTTCATACACAAAGAACTGAAATTTTTGCTTCTATTTAGTATGTTGAAACCCAAAAAGAAAGTTACTCCCCATCACCATGAAAAAAGTCAAATAAAATACTAAGTCACAAGCTTTTACGACCCTATCAAAGAGATGAGGTCACAAAACAATCCCACAATCTAAATTTCAAAAAGAGAAGAGCCTTTCCAAGCTTCTAAACTGTGTCCATCACCTTTGGTAGATCACGAGGAAAGGAATTAATCCCCCCAAACAAGAAAGGAGAAATCAGAATTTTAACAAATCATTAAAAGATAAGTGCATATTACTGTGTCATTTTGGAATAGCTGGAGGCCTCAGACACAAGGGAGGTTCATGCCCCTGGCAACCACGAGTCTATTCTCTGTTTCTGTGAGTTTAGTATTTCAGATTGCACATGCAAGTGAGATTGTACTGTAGTCAACTTTCTCTGTCTGGCTTATTTTACTTAGCATAAATGGCAGGATTTTCCTCATTTTTAATGGGTGAATAAGAGTCCCGTGTGTGTGTGTGTGTGTGTGTGTGTGTGTGTACACATATCTTCTTTACTCACTCATCTAGCCATGGACCTTTAGGGTTGTTTCCATGTCCTGGAAATAATGCTACAAAGAACATAGGAATGCAACTATCTCTTCATGGTAGTGATTTCATTTCTTTCCAATATATACCCAAAAGTAGAATTGCTGAATCATATGGTAGTTCCATTTTAAATTTTTTGAGGAATTTCCATTCTGTTTTCCATAGTAGCTGCACCAACTTACCTTTCCACCAATGGTGCACAGGGTTCCCTTTTCTCCACAGTCTCATCACCACTTGCTATCTCTTGTCTTTTTGATAATAACCATTCTAACAGGTTTGAGGTGATATCCTGTGCTTTTCATTTCCCTGATGATTAACGATGTTTGCACATTTTCATGTACTTTTTGTCCATTTGAATACTGTCTTTGGCAAAACTTCTATTCAGGTCCTTTGACCATTTTTAAATTGGATTATTTGTTATTATCACTACTGAGTTGTATGAGTTCCAAAATATATTTTGAATGTTAGCCCTTTACTAGATATGTGGTTTGCAAATATTTTCTCCCATTTTGTAAGTTGCCTTTTCATTTTATTGATTGTAACTTTTGCTGTGCAGACCTTAGTTTGACAAAGTCTCATTTGTTTAGTTTTGCTTTTGTTGCCTGTGTTTTGGATTCCATATTCATAAAATCATTGCTAAGCCCAAAGTCAAGGAGTTTTTGCCCTATATTTTACTCAAGGAGTTTTATAGTTTAGGTCTTACATTTAAGCCTTTAATCCATTTCAAGTTAATATTTTGAGTGATGAAAGACAGGGGTCGTTTCACTGTCTTACATGAAGTTTCCCCAGCATCATTTATTGAAGAGATTATCTTTTCTCCACTGAGTATGCTTAACTCCTCTATCAAATATTAATTGACTGTATATGCATAGGTTTATTTCTTGGCACTTGATTCTGTTCCATTGGTTTATGTAACTGTTTCTGTGCCATTAACATACTATTTTGATTATGCAACTCAGTAATATAGTTTGAAAGCAGGAAGTATGACCCCTCCAGCTTTGTTCTTCTTTCTTAAGATGACTTTCATTAGTACGGGTCTTGTGTGGTTTTATACAGATTTTAGAAATTTTTTTTCTATTTTTGTAAAAAATGCCATTGTAATCTTGATAGGAATTGCATTGAACCTACAGATGGCTTTGGGATGCATAGATATTTTAATAATAATTATTATTCCAATTCATAAACACAAGATATCTTCCATTTATTTGTATTTTCTTCAAACACACACAAAAAAACTGTTTTTCTTCGGAAAAAAGCTCCTTCAACCTTTTACATCATAGTCCAAAAGTTTTCACTCTACAAATCTTTTACTGTTTTGGTTAAATAAATCCATAATTATTTTGTGCTTAATGTTATTCAGTTCAGTTCAGTCGCTCAGTCGTGTCCGACTCTTTGCGACCCCATGAAACTCAGCACGCCAGGCCTCCCTGTCTATCACCAACTCCCAGAGTCCACCCAAACTCATGTCCATCAAGTCGGTGATGCCATCCAACCATCCCATCCTCTGTGTTCCCCTTCTCCTCCTGCCCACAACCCCTCCCAGCATCAGGGTCTTTTCCAATGAGTCAGCTCTTCGCATGAGGTGGCCAAAGTTTTGGAGTTTCAGCTTCAGCATCAGTCCTTCCAATGAACACCCAGGACTGATGTCCTTTAGGATGGAATGGTTGGATCTCCTTGCAGTCCAAGGGACTCTCAAGAATCTTCTCCAACACCACAGTTCAAAAGCATCAATTCTTTGGCGCTCAGTTTTCTTTATAGTCCAACTCTCACATCCACACATGACTACTGGAAAAACCATAGCCTTGACTAGATGGACCTTTGTTGCCAAAGTAATGTCTCTGCTTTTTAATATGTTGTCTAGGTTGGTCATCACGTTCCTTGCAAGGAGTAAGCGTCATTTAATTTCATGGCTGCAATCACCATCTACAGTGACTTTGGAGCCCAGAAAAATAAAGTCAGCCACTGTTTCCACTGTTTCCCCATCTATTTACCATGAAGTGATGGGACCAGATGCCATGATCTTAGTTTTCTGAATGTTTTAAGCCAACTTTTTCACTCTCCTCTTTCACTTTTATCAAGAGGCTCTTTAGTTCTTCTTCACTTTCTGATAAGGGTGGTGTCATCTGCATATCTGAGGTTATTGATATTTCTCCCGGCAATCTTGATTCCAGCTTGTGCTTCCTCCAGCCCAGCATTTCTCATGATGTACTCTGCATAGAAGTTAAATAAGAAGGGTGACAATATACAGCCTTGACGTACTCCTTTTCCTCTTTGGAACCAGTCTGTTGTTCCATGTCCAGTTCTAACTGTTGCTTCCTGACCTGCATATACGTTTCTCAAGAGGCAGGTCAGGTGCTCTGGTATTCCCATCTCTTGAAGAATTTTCCACAGTTTATTGTGATCCACACAGTCAAAGGTTTTGGCATAGTCAATAAAGCAGAAGCAGATGTTTTCCTGGAACTCTTGCTTTTTTGATGATCCAGCAGATGTTGTCAATTTGATCTCTGGTTCCTCTGCCTTTTCTTAAACCAGCTTAAACATCTGGAATTTCAAGGTTCACATATTGCTGAAGCCTGGCTTGGAGAATTTTAAGCATTGCTTTACCAACGTGTGAGATGAGTGCAATTGTGCATATCTAATTTTGGGTTTCCCTGGTGACTCAGATGGTAAAGAATCTGCCTGCAATGCAGGGGACCTGAATTTGATCCTAGCATTGGGAAGATCCCCTGGAGAAGGGAATGGCTACCCACTCTAGTATGCTTGCTTAGAGAATTTCATGAACAGAGGAGCCCGGCAGGATACAATCCGTGGGGCCGCAGAGACTGGAAACTGACTGAGCAACTAACACTTTCACTTTTCACTTGTCTAATATTAGCAAAATGTTAGCTAAAAAATACAGGTAATAGAAAAAACATGAAATGTCTGTCCCAGTTAAGTTGGAGAATGGTTTATGTAGACAAAACAATAAGAAGAAAAAACCAAAAATCCAGTAAACTTGATATTAAGAGAATCAAATTTATTAGCATATTCACATTCATTAGATATCAAAACCAACCTACTGCTCTGTGGCAACCTCGAGGGGTGAGATGAGGAGGTGGGAGAGAGATAAAAGAGGGAATAGATATATGTATACTTATGGCTTATTCTGGGCTCCAAAATCACTGCAGATGGTGATTGCAGCCATGAAATTAAATGATGCTTACTCCTTGCAAGGAAAGTTATGACCAACCTACATAGCATATTAAATAGCAGAGACATTACTCTGCCAACAAAGGTCCATCTAGTCAAGGCTATGGTTTTTCCAGTGGTTCTGTATGGATGTGAGAGTTGGACTGTGAAGAAAGCTGAGCACCGAAGAATTGATGCTTTTGAACTGTGGTGTTGGAGAAGACTCTTGAGAGTCCCTTGGACTGCAAGGAGATCCAACCAGTCCATCTTAAAGGAGATCAGTCCTGGGTGTTCATTGGAAGGACTGATGCTGAAGCTGAAACTCCAAAACTTTGGCCACCTCATGCGAAGAGCTGACTCATTGGAAAAGACCCTGATGCTGGGAGGGGTTGTGGGCAGGAGGAGAAGGGGATGACAGAGGATGAGATGGCTGGAGGGCATCACCAACTCGATGGACATGAGTTTGAGTAAACTCCGGGAGTTGGTGATGGGCAGGGAGGCCTGGCATGCTGCGATTCATGGGGTCTCAAAGAGTCAGACACGACTGAGCAACTGAACTGAACTGAACGGATGGCTGATTCACATTGTTGTATGGCAGAAATCAACACAACTTTTTAAAACAACTCTCCTTCAGTTAAAAATAAATTTTTAAAAAAATTTTAAAAAATTACTTGAGCATTTAAAAAAGCAAAATCAAATTAATATAAGTAACTAAAAGTTTCCTCATACTTTTTTTTTTATATTGTAAACTCTCCACTTGTCAAACCGGTGATAGAAAGTACCCACCTATATTTTAATGAAAAGGGTTTAAGTTGGTTCTGCCTTTCAAGAAGGCAAATTAGGAAAATATATCAAAAGCAGTAATGCTCACAGCTCTTGACCTTGTGATTCTAGTGTGGATTTATTCTAATGAAATACAGTAAGAGATGTTTAACTAGGCTTTATGTATGATGAAATTTGTTGTAGTCTTATTTATAACAAACAGGGAAACAATCCAATACTAAAGGATTAGTTAAATAAATACTGATATAACTTGGAATGGACTAAAGTGTTAGTCACTCAATCGTTCTGACTCTTGTGACCCCATGGACTGTAGCCTGCCAGGCTCCTCTGTCTATGGGATATCCTAGGGAAGAATACTGGAGTGGGTAGCCCTGTCCTTCTCCAGGGGATCTTCCTGACCCAGTGTTCAAACCCAGGTCTCCTGCACTGCATCCAGATTCTTTACCATCTGAGCCACAAGGGAAACCCCTATTAAAATCTTATTTATGTAAAATAATTATTCAGGGAATATTTATGGTATAACTTTTAAAAATACATACATACATAAGCAAAATGTATTAAAACTATGCTTATTTTTAAGTAGAGAGATTAAATAAATTTTTCAATATTTTTTGTTGATTTTGTATAATTCTAAGTCTTCAAGTAATTGACTAAATTTAAACTTTCCAATACCACACCATCCCTTTTAAACTATACTCCAATGAAACTTTTACCTATTTTTAATAAGTTCAACAGTGATGTCTACTTTGCTAAATGTGATACTCAACATTTAGCTTCTGTCTTAACTTGAACTACTGCAACTTTCGACCCAGTTGATCACTTCCTCATTCTTAATACACTTTCTTCACTTGGCTTACAGGATGCTATCTCCTCTTAGTTTTCTTCTAAACCGCCTTTCCATTCTAATTCTTGTTTGCTGATTGCACCTCTTCTCCTTGAATGTCCCACAGCTCAGTTCTTAGTCTTTTCTCTGGTTCACTTACAGCAACAGCCTTGGTGATCTGATGCAATCTTACAACTTTAAATATCGTGTACAAACCCAATTACCCAAATGTACCTTTCTAGTCTAAGACCCCTGTTTTATCCTTCACAGTCATATATCACACTGTTCAAATCTACACAACTACTTCAATGTTAAATAGTAGGTATCTCCAAACAACAAATCTAAAATGGGACTCTGGTATTGTCTCCCCAAAATCTGCTCCACCTACCTTTTATTCTCCCAAATCCCTTTGACTACAAGGAGATCCAACCAGTCCAACCTAAAGGAAATCAGTCCTGAATGTTCATTGGAAGGACTGATGTTGAAGCTGAAACTCCAATACTTTAGCCACCTGATGCGAAGAACTGTCTCATTGGAAAAGACCCTGATGCTGGGAAAGATTGAAGGCAGGAGGCGAAGGGGACGACAGAGGACAAGATGGTTGGATGGCATCACCAACTCGATGGACTTGAGTTTGAGTAAACTCCGGGAGTTGGTGATGGACAGGGAGGCCTGGCGTATTGCAGTCCATGATGTCGCAAAGAGTCAGACATGACTGAGTGACTGAACTGAACTGATTTTCCCTTTATCTCACCCTCTCAACTCTAATTTTACAGAATAAATCTAACTGACTCTATCCTGTCAATTATTTCTCATCTAGTCCACATCCTACCATGATGTGTTTCCTACATATATGTAATAGCCCACTAATTAGTCTCCCAGATTCCCCCATCACTTTGCAAGTGTCTATTATCAAAATGGGCATCACAGTGATCTTTGAAAATGCAAAGTGGATCATCTTACTTTTGTGACCTACAAAAGATTACCCATTTCATTTAGTAGGAGGAAAGGCCTCACAATGTTATGTGAGTCCCTTGTATGACATACCTATCACATCCTCACCCCCATTAATTCCCTTAGCTCATCTTTTATCTTCTCTCTGTGAATCCCTCTGCTCCGAGTACAATTGCCCCTGCCCCACACTCTACATCTAAAAGACACCACTCTGACCCTTCTTTAGCTGATGATTCCTCCACCTGGGTGAGGAGGATTCCATGAGCCTAAAACACATGCCAACATGGAGGCACAAGCCTTCCCCTTCTAGACTAAGGTCCAGATAGCAGGAATCCAGAGGTTTCTCACCAAATATCCTTCAAGATTCTGTGTGTGTTCCCGGGGTATCTTATAACACTGGTGTGTGCATCCCTGGGGGAGAAGTGGCCGAGAAGAAACTGCTCAGGGAAGAATTTCAATGGGGTGTGGACCAGGTAGACCAGAGCGTTCACGTGGGTATGCATAAATTCTCCTTAATGTGAGATGAAACGAGGCAGGAAGAGAAGAGGGCTGGCCCAGTTCTCATGTGCTTCTGCCATCTTGACTTGAAACTCTGATATGGTTGAGAAAATATAAGTTGGTTTTAGAAAAGAAGCATGTAATGCCACAAATCTGCAATCCATTTGTTCCCTTTAGAAAGTAGTTAGAAAATTCTTGATGAAAAAAACTAAGTTTGTTTATTCCATGATCCACAACTCTGATTTATTTTTTTATTTAGAGTTTTCTTTTTTCTTTTCTGCTAAACCAACAGTCATAGTCAAATATGACATGGGAGGCACTCTCATATGTTGCAGTTGAGCATTATCTGGAAATTATTTTAAATTAGTATTAAAATTCTTTTAAAAGAATGTAGTTTTTTATTCTGAAATACCATGTCTAGAAATGTACCCAAAGCAAAAGGCTTAGATGACATTAATATTTTCTAATAAAGAGATTCAGGCCAGTGGTGTATCATAGAAATATTACATACAATTATATTGATGAAATAAATTGCTAAATAGTTCATGATATAGCTACACAATATAAAACCATGCAGTTCCTAAATATAATAGTTCATGACACAGAAGTTTATTCTGCTATATTTAGTAGAAAGTAATAAGTAAAAACAAATTGAATATAATCTTTTTTCAAAGAGGATAGTTGTAGAAATACTTGTGCATGTGTAGAAATATTTCTGTTAAGTATATGTCTACATGTAACAGTTGTTGCCTCCAAGTAGTAATAACACAAATGAATTTTTTAGTTTTTAAAAGTATATTTTAACAATAAAGTGAATTAAAATATTAATACTTTATAAGAAAGCATCTCAGCATTCATCTGTTACTTTAAATTTTATTGATTTTTTTCCAATTTTATTGAGAAATAATTGACATATATCATTGTATCCGTTAAAGGTGTCCAGCATGACAGTTTGATTTACATATATTGTGAAATGATTACCACAGTAGGCTCAGCTCACATCCATCTTCTCATCCATCTGTTTTTTTTATCTGATGAATTATATTTTCAGTACTTCATAAGGTTTTAGAAGATTCAAATCTCTTTAGTTGAGCTGTGCTCACCGTAATGCCTTTAAACAGTAATTTTGCAGTCTTATTATTTTTCTTCCACCTTGGCTTTACTTTATATGTATTATTAGCTTTTATGATAAAATCCACATCTCCTCATCTATAAAATGATAGTCCCTATTCACATGGTTGTTGTGAAGATTGAATGACATTAATACATAAGCATAATCAAGAATGAAGATTATTATTTTTAATCTAATTCTTAATTTTTCAATTATAAAATAATATATTTACTTTCCAATAGAGCACATACTTATACTTGTTCAAAAGTAAGAAAAATGTATAATTCTGATTTTATGGGCACTTTGATGGTTTCAAAAATAAATGAAGTGTCTTAGAAATAGCTCTAAATGTTTAAAGTCTTGGTATTTAAAATTCATGCTATTTAAACTGTTTTGCCATAAACATTACCTTTTTAAAACTTTGTTTCTTATCATCAATCCTGAAATAGTCATAATATTGTTAAACATTTTTGGACTCACTTCCTCAAAAAATGGAGTAAATAATATTTAAAGTACAAGAAACGAGCTGTTTCCTTTGAAATATTTTGCAACCCATCATAATATTTTACCTAGAAACAAGACCATAAACCAAAATTTACATTTAAATGTTCAGTTTTCAAAACAAGTTTTCAGAATCAAAATAAATTATTTATGTTCAAAGAAAATCTGCTTTGCAGGAATTATAAAAACAAATGCCAGAATACCTATTTTTAAAATGCTTTATCATTTCATGGGTTTATTTGAACATTTTGACTGTGTCTCTTTCTTAGCATGGAAGACTTTCTCTTCTCTGAAGGATAAACTACTGTCAAATACCTACCGAGTGGGCATTAACAATGCTCTTCTCAGGACCAGTGCTATTTGCACACAAAACACTCAAAAAGGAGAACTGTAAACTGGTCGATGCTACTACTCCACAAAAATCCCGTGAAGAGGTCTTTAATATAAAATTGAGTCAAATAAATCCTCATCAGCTATGAGTTTTCAATAAGGTATATTTCACTCAGCTCCACTCATTATTTTTGAAAGCAAACTTTTATTATAAAATAGTGTATTCTATTAAAGAAAATTTGGAAAACTAGAATTGAAGGGTCATTTATTTTCCTAAGATCAAAAATTCTTTGAGGTTTTAATTGTCCTAATCACTCCCAAATGCAGCAAACATTTAGTGTAAGCAGATCACCATGGATCATCCGTATTTGGATAGTATTCAGCATAAGATTATCTTGTATTTGATCTACATAAAAGAGCCCCTCTCCTGCTGCTTTATGGGAATGGAAGAAAGTTTGTTGTTTCTCAGTTATTACTCATAAATATTGTGTCATGTTTCACTTGACCATATAGATTTCCACTGGTATCCAGGGTCTTACAAACCTAATATTATTTTAAAAGGTGCTACTCTATCTGGATTCCTAAGCGTAAGCTTCACTGCTAAATTTTGCCCCAAATGCAAAGCATTCTGGCTTGATTGGTAAAAGGACCTAAGTTCTAGCTCTGTGTTTTGGCTCTCTCATTTTGGACAAGCCATCTTAGTATTCAGAACCTTGAGTCCCTCCTCTATCATATGGGGGGACTAAACTAGATATTCTTTAGGGTTTCTTTCCAGCTCAAGTTGTTATGAAATTATTCTAGGTCACAGGATATAGCTGAGCACTCCAGAAAAGACTGTCATAGTCTTGACCACTGGTTCTTGACTATGAAGTCAGGGGCTACAGTTGCCAGAGATGTTAAAGCATATTGAAAAGGAAATATTAATATGTCTCTACAAATGGAAGATGGCCGTTTTCATCTGGAAGATTCATTCACCACAAAGAATCATCAAAATATCATTGAAATCAGATTACAGCAACTCCTTGCTTAAATTCTTAGATGGCTTCTAAAAACCAAGCCTGTTCACAGTGTATAAATCCCAAAGCCATTTGGCCCTGCCCAACTTTCCAACCTCATCTCTTTACTGTGTAATCTACACACCAGTATATCATAGCAGTGATTCAGGTACACTGGATTTCTTTGAATTTCTCTGATGAGTCAAGCTGTTTTTTACAATGGGTCCTCTACGAGTAAAAGTCTCTCTGTCTGGAACTTTATTCAGCCAGATCATAGTGTATCAGTCTGTTGAAAAGGCATTTATTCAGATATGTATGAAAACACACTCATTTTCGTCTCAGAAGTCAGTGGGAATATCTTGGTTCTGACCACATCATCTTTTTTATTTGCTCCAAACAGAGAAATACATATACTTGTACATTTTGTTCCACTTTAATCTCAAAATAGTGCAAGGTAGCAACTGACTTCTTAGTTCAATGAGATTATTACAGTCTCAGCCATCATGTCTCAAGTCTTCCCTGTCCCTCTCACCAAGAGTGGTTATCTCCTATCACCGCCACCAGCAGCAGTATGTTCTAATACATAACCTTGCATGGTCTTCACAGATTTAGGATTTTCAAAATGACCTCATTTGTTTGCTTTTGGTTTATTGCCTGAAAACATTATCTCTATCTCCTAGAAGGAGAACAGACTGGATCTTTGTTCCTATATGTGCATGTTCCTCTCATCACGACACAATAATATTTTAACTGTAAATGTGGGTTCTAAATATTAAAAAGGTGATTGTGCTCTGAAAGGGATTTTCTGATGAACACATTAATTTGCAAATGAAGGTTCCCCAACTCTATAAAGATCCCCCAATAAAGTACCAAACATAAAGTGTTTTGAGTACAGAAAAGCTGAACCATGGCCAATTTGATTTACTGTTGGAAATGCTGAAATGGCAGCCAGCTTTGAGTTCTACCAGAAAAAGTTAAAAGAGTCAAGAAAAAAACATTACAATTAAATACCTGACTGAGTACTCAGAAATCCATGAAAATTTTCTCAAATGAAAAATCAAATTTGCATTGCTTATATTCAGCATTTATTACAAAAGCACACCTGAAAGATGAAATGATTTGATATTTAAAATAAAAATTTAAATGCTATTTTGAAAACAGGGGCAAGGTGAGAAAAATTATTCCTATGACAAGTTTCCAACTGGGACTTTTATAAAGAGAAACTATAATAATCTTTATTGCAGGTATCTTCATTCTTTAGATATTTCCACTACAATGATGAATTTTACAGAATGATTTAATAAACTGCCCCAATTTAAATAACTATTCTTTCTTTTCCGTTGAAGACATTCATCTTTTGTGATTCATACTTAAAGAGCAGTAAAACGATTTCTACACTAATCTACAGATTGCTAGGAAGCAGCAAGTGGGAAAGCATGATGCAAATTTTTAAGTGAGCCCAAAGTTCAATCTTTGGACCTTTTAGGCAATCAACAGGAGGTTGTTATGAAACAAAATCAAGACAACCTCATAGTGTAATTTTTAAAGATCTATTGAACACTATGGTGTTAATACAACCTTACAATACAGCACATAACATTACTGGGTGAAGGGGAACAATTTCCCCTCCACAGAGCAATGAAATAATATTAGTAAGCCTTTATTAATTGATTATTGGCTTCCCAGTTGGCATTAGTGGTAAAAAAAAAAAGAAAAAATCTGTCTGCCAATGTAGGAGATGTAAGAGGTGTGGGTTTGATCCCTAGGATAGGATGATCCCTTGGAGGGGGAAATGGCATGCCACTCATGGATTCTTGGCTGGAGAATCCCATGGACAGAGGAGCCTAGGGAGCTATAGTCCATGGAGTTGCAAAGAGTCAGACACAGCTGAACTTCTGAGCACACATTACATGGTTATCAGCTCATAAAGCCATCGATACTTTCCTCTTTTTTTAAAATACTTTAGTTTTGTTAGAGTATGGTTGATTTACATTGTTATGTTAGTTTCATGTACACAGCAAAGTAATTGTTATACGTACATTCATTCTTTTTAAGATTCTTTTCTCATATAGCTTATCACACAATATTGGGTAGAGTTCCCTATGCTACACAGTAGGTCCTTGTTAGTTGCCTATCTTATATATAGTGGTGTGCACCTGTTCATCCTACACTCTTAATTTATCCCTCCCTCCAGCATTGCCCCTTTGGTAACCATAAGTTTGTTTACAATATCTATAATCTGCTTCTGTTTTACAAATAAGTTCATTTGTATCTTCTTAAATTTCTATTCCTATTTGTCTTTCGCTGTCTGACTTGATTGAAGGCGGGAGGAGAAGGGGACGACGGAGGATTAGATGGTTGGATGGCATCACCAACGCGATGGACATGAGTTTGAGTAAACTCCCGGAGTTGGTGATGGACAGGGAGGCCTGGTGTGCTGCAGTCCATGGGGTCTCAAAGAGTCAGACATGACCAAGCAACTGAACTGAACTGTCTGACTTACTTCACTTAGTATAATAATTTCTAGTTGCTTCCTTGTTGCTGTGAATAGCATTATTTAATTCTCTTTTATGGCTGAGTAATAGTTCCTTGGATGCATGTACCGCATCTTCTTTATCCATTTCTCTGTTAATGGACATTTAGGTTGCTTCCATGTCTTGACTATTGTACTGCAATAAATATTGGGGTGCATGTATTCTTTTGGATTATGGTTTTCTCTGAATGCATGCCCAGGAGAGGAGTTACTGGATCATATGCTAGTTCTTTTTTAAGTTTTTTAAGGAAACTCCATGCTCTTCTCCATAATGGTTGTACCAATTTGTATTCTTACCAACAGTGAGGGAAGCTTCTCTTTTCTCCACACCTTCTCCAGCATTCATTATTTGTAGATTTTTTGATGCTGGCCATTCTGATTGATATGTGATACTCCATTGTAGCTTTGATTTGCATTTCTCTGATAATCAGTGATGTTGAACATCTTTTCATGTGCCTTTTGGCCATTTGTAGGTTTTCTTTGCAGAACTCTCTGCTTAGATCTTCTACCCATTTTTTGATTGGTTTGTTTGTTTTCATTTGGATTGTCTTTTTACATAGAGCCTTAATAATTTTTATGTATTTTGAAGATTACTCCTGGTTGGTTGAATCATTTGCAAATATTTTCTTCCATTCTGTGGGTTGTTTCTTCATTTCATCAACACCTTATTCCTAAACAATTGTTATGACAATGTTGTTGGTCTGAAACAAAATGATGTGTTGCTCCCCATTGGCTTTAATAAGATCACAAAGTGATGTATCGAAAGCAAGAAAATACTGAGAAGCATTGTCATCCATTAGAGGAACATTTTTGCTTATAAAATCCAGGACTAAAGAAACCTAGCATTCATTCTTCACCTATAGCATTTTTTTCTGAATTTATTTGATTCATGCTTACAATAAAGAAATGGCCAATTGAATATAGGTCCTAGTATCTGTGGATATACTGGCAAGTTGGGTAACTGACCTTTTCAGATGTTTCTCTTCTGCTCCTACTCCTCCTTCTTTCTTTTTAATTAAATATATTTTAGTGTTCATGAAATTTTGTAGACTGACAGTTCTAGAGACAATAGTTCACCAAGAAACCACAGGTACCCATCAGTAATTGGCAGTATGAGCTCTACCCACGGATGAGTTCATTCTTGCTTGAAAAGCAGTGAGTTTGCCAGTGAAATTGATGACAAAGGATGGCTTTAGCATCAGGCAGAGAGAGGTCAATACAACAAAATCTAAGAAAATACCTTTCTGTTTAACATATATACATATAACCTCAGAGATATAAACATTGAGAAACAAAGGGAAGATAATTCTTTTGTTTAGGTCATATTGTAAATGGCAGACACTATGTAGCACATTGTCTTAAGTTCAGGGGAAAAAAATAGAATAAATATTTTATTCCTCTGGTTAAATCAACCATTGGACTTCTTCTTGTCTTTTCTCCAGGTTCCCAGCTACCAAAGATATATCTTTTTTAGATATACAACATATCAGAAAAAAAGTAATATGTATTAAGAAATCAGAACCTATGGATACCATAATCAACCTGAAATTATATTGATTGTAAACAACCAATATGGTATTCCATTCCACGGTGTCCTCACAGCAATCTATGATTATTTTGTTCATAGGCTCTCATTTCACTCAACATTTTTGTCAACTTTCCTCTTCTGCCCATATCTATCTGGTACTTCTAAAGATGTCAACTTAATAAAAAAAAATTTGATCCCAATAGTGGAGAGTTAGGAAACTATTTTCAGTGTAGTGTATTGAAAAGACCACACAAACCAAAATCAGTAATAAGACATGTGTTTGCTAGTTCTGATCTACTCATCTAAACAAATGATCTTGGACAAAGTATCCCACCTCCATGAGCATCTCTTTTCCTAGATGGAAAATGAAAATAAAAGAATATACAGTTGTTGAAAAATTGAATAACTGTAGAAAGTATAGTCATTCAATAGTGGGGCTTCTAAATGTTAAGAATACAATGTACAACCTAATCCAAGTCTTCATAGGCAGCATATACTAATACTAATGAGTTCAATCTCTGTATCTAATTCAGTAGTGGTTTTAAATTTGACTGCTTCAAAACAAAGCTTACCATGTGGCATTAGCAGTAAAGGACTCAGCTGCCAATGGCAGGAGATGTAAGAGACATCTTCAGTCCCTGGGTCGGGAAGATCCCCTGGAGGAGGAAATGGCAACAGTCCAGTAGTTTTGCCTGGAGAATCCTGTGGACAGAGGAGCCCAGCCATCTACAGTCCAAAGGGTCACAAAGAATCGGACACAACTGAAGCAACTTATATATTATACATATGTAATTATACACATATGTGTATACATGTATATATAAATATACACATATATGTATATATACATATACACGCATACACACATTTATACATTTATATATATGCACATGCTATGCTGTGCTGTTCTTAGTTGCTCAGTCATGTCCAACTCTTTGCCACCCCATGGACTGTAGCCTGCAAGGCTCCTCTGTTCATGCGGATTCTCCAACCGAGAATACTGGAGTAGGTTGTCATGCCCTCCTCCAGAGGATCTTCACAACCCAGGGATCGAATCCAGGTCTCCTGCATTGCAGGCAGATTCTTTACCATCTGAGCCACCAGGGAAACCCAAGAATACTGGAGTGGGTAACCTATCCCTTCTCCTGGGGAACTTCCCAACCCAGGAATTGAACCAGGATCTCCTGCATTGCAGGCAGATTCTTTGATAGCTGAGCCACCCAGGAAGCCCAATATACACACGTATATGTGTATTGGTTTCAATAGTTTCATCTTTACTCTGATAATCCTGACATCAAATAATGTATAATCCCTTGCTAGCGTCACCTCACAACCTGGGCAATAATTTTGCTCTGTTCAAACGACCAATTCTGTTCTTTTTCTCTCCAATAGAACTTGTTGAACAGTGTATAAAATTCCATGGTGATTGTTAGAGATGTCTCATTGTCTTTAGACTGAGACCAAGAAGGGATGGTATAAGAATAGTGCTATATAAACGCCTTTTGAGAAATGCTGCACTAGTGAAAATTATATTACATAGTATTTGTATTGGAGGCTTCATCTCTAATACTAATATTTAATTTTTATGCTTTTACTGAAATTTTAGAAATTGAATGATATGGAAAAAGAAAGAGGTCCATTGCAATAACCCAAATGATATAAAATCTGAGGCCCATTCCTTTTTATAAAATTATCCTGATTAGTTATGCCCACTTAATAACATTGAATCCCCAGTAAACTGAAATTAACAACCTTTTCTTTTAGCTCTTTGAGCAATATTGAAAGCATCTCAGCAGCATGATCATGAGCCTCAAAACACTCTATCATTAACATGATAATTATATTTCTAAAGAGCTTTACAAAATATAGAAAGAAAAAACCTTTATGCCAATACATTTATTCCACAGCATTTACATAAATGGTCAGCAATAGATAAACAGCAATATAAAATCAGGCTTATTTGTAATATGGGAAATTATATAGCCAATAAAATGCTTACAAAACATTTAAAACAAATTATTAAACAAAACATTTTAAATAAAACATTATAGCACAGAATATGCTGGTGTTATTGATATAATGACAGATGAAAATTCACAATAGAAATTTTTATATACACTATTTTTTAACTGTGAAAAATATTCAGAGACAAAAGTTTGAAAAAAATGCATCAAAATGCTAATGCTGATTTCTTATGTTAAGAGAAGTTTCTTCTACTTGTTCTTTGAACTCTTATATACTCACTACTATAATATATATTTGCTTCATAATCCAAAAACAACTTATAAAAATAATATAGGCCTAATTTAATCTCAGAAGAATTGACAGTTTAGTGAAATTTTTAAAGCTTTTGTCATATAAAGTTTAGATCTCAGAAAAAATAAACTAACATTGAATCTAGAGTCTTAGTCAAAAAGAAATCTTTTTGATTCATTGCTGAGTTATTCCTCCTATATACCAGTTGATTTGATAAGACTCTGAAATTCTTTGAAACTTCTATATCAAAAGCATCTTTACAGTCGCTAAATCAACCTGAAATTTGAGGAAAACATGTTGGTGATCTTTTAAAGTGTACCAAAATATGTACCACCTTTAGAATGCTTGCTATGGGCATCTGACATTTGAGCAATATATCACTGTGGTTTGTCATCCAGAAAAGTCATCCTTGAGAAATACTTGCAAAATATTTGAGTAGCTTCTCTAATAGTATGCTACTTGAATATATCCTTCACATACCTGATAGCTGGAGAAGGAATTTTCTAAAAGAACCTCTGGGAGTCTCATGAGAAAAAATACATGGTTTAATTTTAAATTATAAATTATCTTAAGAGGGCAGGATGAGACATTGACATAAATATGTGTATAGCATATATGGGATACTTGATAATATAATGAATGGCCACCATGAATGCATGGCTCTGGAAAGGGAATTTAAGGTATGACTCTCAAGAGAGTAGAAAGAAGTGAAAGTGAAAGTTGCTCAGTCATGCCCAACACTTTGGGATTCTGCATGGACTATACAGTCCATGGAATTTTCCAGGCCAGAATACTGGAGTCGGTAGCTTTTTCCTTCTCCAGGGCATCTTCCCAAGCCAGGGATCAAGCCCAGGTCTCCTACATTGCAGGTGGATTCTTTACCAGCTGAGCCACAAGGGAAGCTCCAGAACACTGGAGTGGGTAGCCTATCCCTTCACCAGGGGATCTTCCCGACCCAGGAATCAAACCAGAGTCTCCTGCATTGCAGGTGGATTCTTTACCAACTGGGCTATCAGGGAAGACCCAAGAGAATAGAAAGTATTCTAAATAGTGGGGAAACACTTGTGAACAGAAAGGAATTTTGTTGTATTGCTATCTGGCCTGTTTTAGTCTGAGTATATCCTGTTAACAGGAAGTTATTCCTCAAAAAAAGGCAGTGGATTTTGCATCTTGATGGACAATGTCTCTCATAAAGGACAATGACAACACTGCAGTGACTGAGAAAGGGTATCTTCCTCTGGATGGATTGAAGATGGGGGAAATAGCTTCTAAAGTTAATATATATATTTATAAAATCACATGTCACAAGCGGGAAACCAATTTGACTACATAAGTTATTCTTAGAAACAGCAAATCAAGTTGTGCAGACAGCTTTTAATGACACCTGATATATATATATATATATATATATACACACACATATATACTATTTCTATATAATATGTAAAATATGTATAGGCATATGTAAAACATGTATATTTATATAGATTTATCTATATAAATGCTTCCTAGGTGGCTCAGTGGTAAAAAACAATCTGCCTACTAATGCAGGGGAGGTGGGTTCAATTCCTGGATTGGGCAGATCCTCTGGAGTAGGAAATGGAAACCCACTCAAGTATTCTTGCCTGAAAACTCCCATGAACAGAGAAGTCTGGTGGGCTTCAGCCCACAGGGTCACAAAGAGTCCGACATGATTGAACAACTGAGCGCACGCTCACACACACATCCACACACACACACATCTCTATAAATACATGGACTTCCCAAGTAGCTCAGTGGCAAAGAATACATCTGTCAGGGCAGGAGACACAAGAGATGCTGGTTTGACCCCTGGGTCAGGAAGATCCCCTGGAGAAGTAAATGGCAACCTACTCTAGTATTCTTGCCTGGAAAATCCATGGACAGAGGAGCCTGGTGGGCTATGTCCATGGGGCCACAAGAGAGTAGGACATGATGTAGTGACTAAACAACAACAAATATAAATACACTTAATCATATATAAAATATATTTAAATATAAATTATATAAAATATTTATAGATACACGTGTAATATACATCCTATGTTGCCCTTCCAATCTCGTGTCCTAAAAAGTGACAAACGAGTAGAATTCAGCAGTTCATGTAACTACTAATAGCTGAGAGTTCTTAATATATTCACGGTATTAGTCTTTTGCTGGATGTGTGGTTTGCAAATATTTTCTTCTAGCCTGTAACCGGTCTTTTTATTCTCTTGACAGAGTCTTTCACAGAGTAAAAGTTCTTAACTTTTATAAAGTCCAATTTATCAATTTTCCCTCATAAGAGTCATGCTTTTGGCATCTAATCTAAAAATTCTTTCACTAGGCCCAAAGACTTTTTGCTATATTTTGTCCTGAATACTTTATAGCTTTACATTTTTCATTTAAATCCATAATCTAATCCAAATTAATTTTTGTATATAATATGTGGTTTAGGTGGGTTCTTTCTGCCTAAGGATGTCCAATTGCTCTAGCAACGTTTGTTACACAGTTTATTTTCCTGCATCAGATTGCTGTTGCGCTTTTGTCCAAAGTCAGTTGGGCATATCTGTGTAAATCTAGTTCAAGATTCTCAGCTCTGTTGTGTTTATTTTATCTATGTCTAGCTTATCCTCTGCCAGTACCACACTGTCTTGACATCTGTGGTTATGCACCAGGCCTTCATACTGGATAGAGTGATTCCTCTCACTTTTTTTCTTCTCAAAATCATTTTAGCTACTCTGTGGCTTATTTCTTTCCATATAAGTTTTAGAAGAACCTTGTCTATGTGTACAAAACTCTTGGTGGGATTTTGATCATGTTCTTCTTTTTTCAACTTACTTGGAAAAACAAACTCAGAATATTTTCAAAATAAGCAAAAGTAGAACACAGATGTTTTTAAATAGAAATTTGATACCACTCTGTGTAATCAACATGCAGGATATTAGAACTGCTTTTGTAGATTGAGTGCTCTTCGCCTTCATCTGTCAACATACGCCCTATAACACAAACTGGCAAACTTTGGCCCATGCAGTCTCTTTGTAACAAGACTTGTAAGCTAAGAATGGTTTTTCGTTTTGTAGGGGTTGTGAACAGCAAACACAGAGGAGTGTGTGACAAAGATCACATGTTAGCTACAAAACCTAAAATATATCTTTCTCTTCGGAAAAAGCTTGCTGACTTCTGATGTAGCATTTACATGATGAAGAATAAAAGGAAATAAACTGTTACAATCTAAAAAGTGTAAAACTCCTGAATAGTAACTAAATTTACCAATATATAAGGGGCTTCCCAGGTGGCGCTAGTGGTAAGGATTCCTCCTGCCAACCATTATATAAACTTCTCCTCAACCGAGTTAAGGTCACCAAGTAAATCAATCTCTAAGCTACTGAGTATGTTCTTTTAAAATTATGCTAAGAAACAGTTTACATTTCTAATATAATGCAGTTTTGTAAGCTGAAAAACAATGCTGTTCAAGTACAAGGGATTAATTCTATTCACATATTAAAACAAGACGATTTTATGGAGACAGACTACAGTTTACAAAAATGGACTCCTGAGCCAAGTGCTTTGAATTTGAAAATCAGCTTTGTCACTAAAAAGAATCTGCCTGCCAGTGCAGTAGATATAAGAGATGTCTGGGTCAGGAAGATCCCCCGGAGAAGGAAATGGCTATCCCACTTCAGCATTCTTGCTGAGAGAATTCCATGGACAGAGGAGCTTGGCGGACCAAAGTCCATGAAGTCACAAGCAGCTGGATATAACTGAGTGTCCGAGCACAACCTGAACTTAGGTTAACAAGTATCTTAACCTTCCTGAGTATCAGTTTTCCCATCTGTAAAAATGAGGATAAAACCAATACTTACATCATAGGGTTATAGTGATAATTAAGTGTGTTAATACATGTGAAAAGTATTGCAATAGTTTAAAGAAAACTCAGTGTAAGATGTTTCCTAGTAATATTACTATTAGTTATATGCCATAGTATTCATTGTCAACACAGTCCAAAAATTAGCAACTTATTCTTACCACCAAAATCTTACAGAGCTGATTTTTTTCCTGGTAGTTAATACTTGTAATATTTAAGTGAAAGAGTGTGAAATCATTATTCATTCTCCAGATATGTGTTAATAAACTAACACAGTGCTAAGCATTGTGAGGGAAGCTTATAGTAACATAATAGAGATCCTACCCACTTGAGGACTTTATGAATAGTAGTATTAAAAGCAGGGCAGTGCATATATTACTCAATACAAATACAAGTAAATAATTTTCTGTGCAACCTAATAGCTAACATGCTTATAAGCAACAATATA
Organism: Cervus elaphus; assembly: GCF_910594005.1. Taxonomy (NCBI): domain Eukaryota; kingdom Metazoa; phylum Chordata; class Mammalia; order Artiodactyla; family Cervidae; genus Cervus; species Cervus elaphus. Next base: position 28,713,021 of record NC_057846.1, read on the forward strand.
CTTAAGTAAACATAACAACATGATGGGTTTTTATTACCTATAAAGCAGAAATTGTGCAGATACCAAGCAGAAAACTAAAAATACACTGCTTTACTGGTAAACAAACTGTAAAAAGTTAGGCTTCTTTTTGCAACATGAAACATTACCCTAATCTCAGTGCTACAGAGATAAATCGTGAAACTTTCTGACACAAAGATATTGTATACATTTTTTTATATAATAATAATAGTGAAGTGGGCATGCAAAACAATGCCTTATTTGTCAAGTTATCTAAGTTGCATCTATATGGAAAAAGACATTTATGTCCTGGCTATGTAAATGGTGGGTGCGGCAATGAACACTGCAATGCATGTGTCTTTTTGAGTTATGGTTTTCTCAGGGCATGTGACCAGTAGTGGGATTGTTGGGTCACAGGGTAGCTCTATTTTTAGTTTTTAAAGGAACCTTCATACTGTTCTCCATAATGACTCCATCGATTTACATTCCCACCAACAGTGCAAGAGGTAAAATATATAGCTAGTGGGAACCTGCTGGGTAGCAGAGGACTCCGTGATGACCTAGAGGGGTAGGTTGGGGGTGGGCTGGGGGGGAGGTTTAAGAGGGAGAAGATAGATGTATATATACAGATGACTCACTTTGTTGTTCAGTAGAAACTATCACAATATTATAAAGCCATTATACTCATTGAAAAAAGACCGTTATGACTAGTAGAGGCAATGTTGCACTGAACTGAGAAATAAGAATAGGAAGGCAAACTCATTTTTTTTTTTTTTCCAGTAAAAGTTGGACTCTCAAGGCAAAAGTGTAATTGAACATAGGAAAAATCGTTTTTTTTTTTTTTTCTGTATTGATATATTTAGCATAGTTGGTTGCCCCTCAAACTCAGATTTGATAACTATTTTAAGTCTAAGTGAAGTTGCTCAGTCATGTCTGACTCTTTGTGACCCCATAGACTGAAGCCGACTAGGCTCCTCTGTCCATGGAATTTTCCAGGCAAGAGTACTGGAGTGGGTTGCCATTTCCTTCTCCAGGGGATCTTCCCTACCCGGGGATCGAACCCAGGTCTCCAGCATTGCAGGCAGATTCTTTACCAGCTGAGCCACCAGGGAAGCCCATCATTGTTTTGAAAAGATGAAGTGCCAGAGCGTCCCTGTGGCTCAGTGGTAAAGAATCCGCCTACCAGAGCAGGAGACAAAGGTTTCATCCCTGACCTGGGAGGATCCCTCATGCAGCGGAGCATAAGCCCCTGCGCAACTACTGAGCCTGTACTCTGGAGCCTGGGGGCTGCAACTGCTGGAGCTCACGCTCCTTAGGGCCTTTGCTCCAAAATGAGAGAAGACACAGCAATGAGAAGCCCTAGTAACACCATTAGAGAGTAACCCCTACTCGCCACAACTAGAGACAAAGCCTCACAGCAACGAAGATAAAATGCTGTGTCCAATTCTCCTTCTTAACACCAGTGCTATGTCTATTATCCTGCCATGTGTTACATTCAATGTCTTTATACTAAAGAACTAAAAATCTTCATGTCCCCCCAAAAAACTTTTAATTACTAAAATATAGGAAATGTAAACATATTATAATAAAAATTTGAAAGAATTTCCTTTAATTTTCCTCCAAGAGATTAACCTGTTTGAAACTAATGAATGGAAGGACATGTCACATTGTGATTCTATAACATTTCTTGCATTCCAAGTAAGGTAATACATTAGGAATACCTAAAAGACTTAAAGTTCCTAAAGTATTGTTTCTTATTAATCATGTATCCTTTGTCCCTGAAATATTTAACTTACAATTTGTGCAGTCAGAAGACACAAGGGAGCTGATACTAGCATATAATCAGAGATAAACAAGATGGAGAGGATGTTTAAATTTTTGCCTGTTTTAAGCAGTAATACTCCACTTGAGACACATTTTTCTATGTTTCATAAATATGATACTTTATTAGGGTATAACAGGAATCCTAACTTCTCCTATAATAGGAAATATTGCCTAACTATTAGGTTGGTGCAAACATAATTTCAGTTTCGGACCACGAATTTTAAATCATCATAAGCAGTCTCAAACACATCTTTTCATCAAAATAGGAGCAATTACAATCAACACATTTTTTTTCCAATGAGAAATAAGTTTGTATATTCCTGTAGAGGAAAAAATCTGTACTACAGGATTCAGGGAACCCTTGGAAAGCATTTTCTGCATCCTGCTGGTTGTGAAAGTTTTTTTCCTGCAAACAGTTGTAGAGATGCTTAAGGAAGTGGCAGTTGGTTGGTGAGAGGTCAGGGGAATATGGCAGATGAGGCAAACCTTGTAGCCCAATTCATTCAACTTTTGACGCACTGGTTGTACGAGCTGTGGTTGGGTGTTGTCATGAAGAATTGGGCCCTTTCTGTTGATCAACACCAGCTGCAGGTGTTGCAGTTTGCAATGCAGCTTATCAATTTGCTGAGCATGCTTCTCAGATGTAATGGTTTCGCTGGGGTTCTGAAAGCTGTAGTGGATCAGACTGGCAGCAGAACCACCAAAAGTGACCATGATGCTTTATGGGTGCAAGTTTGATTTTGGAAAGTACTTTGGAGCTTCTTCTCAATCCAACTACTGAGCTGGTCATCACCAGTTGTCATATAAAATCCACTTGCATGTCAGAATCCAATTGAGAAATGGTTCATTGTTTTTGCATAGAATAAGAAAAGACAACACTTCAAAAGGGCAATTTTTGACTTGTGGTCAGCTCATAAGGCACCTGCTTATTGAGCTTTTCCACCTTTCTGATTTGCTTCAAATGCCAAATGACTGTAGAATGGTCAGTGTTGAGTCCTTGGGTAACTTCATGTGTAGTTATAAGAGGATCAGCTTCAACGATTTAACTCAATTTGTCATTGTCAACTTCCGACAGCTGGCCAGTAGGCTCCTCATTTTCAAGGCTCTCATCTCCTTTGCAAAACTTCTTAAACCACCACTGCAGGGTATGTTGGTTAGCTGTTTCTGGGCCAAATTGTTGATGTTGCGAGTTGTCTCCACTGCTTTGTGACCCATTTTGAACTTGAATAAGAAAATTGCTTGAATTTGTTTTTTATCTAACATCACTTCCCTAGTCTTAAAAAAAATAAATAAATAGCAAGTAATAGCATAACATAAAGAGAGAGGTGTGCATTAAAATGATGTGTAGTATAAGCATATTTATTTAAGAATATATTCCAAAATCAAATGGCAAATTTCAACAATGCAAAAATTTCTTCTGTACCAACCTGATACTAAGTTGCTAAACAAGTCACTCAGTCTGGCTTTGCTTAAGTACAATATATTTAATCCTGTACCAGAAACACCATGTTCACCTTCAAGGCCTCAAGGAGAAGAATCTATTGAGGAATATGAATAAAATGTGTCATGATTTAACTATGCATCACATGTCACTTTGCTTTCAAAATAACATTTCAGCTTTCTGAACTTGTAAAATGATTTTCTGACCCATGTCTCAAATAATTTTTAAAAGTAAATTAATATCTCCATTAGACCCAGAACCACTATTGAGCTAAATTCTCATGGTTGGTTAGACACTTAATGATCAAAGTTCATTTGACCTTAAATGAACTAACTTTGGGCATATATTTAATTTTTAAAAAATTCTGAAGATATCTTTTTACTGGTAGAAACATCCACGTAAACCCCTAGTCTCTAAAAGATGTTTTTCTGACACCAAACTGGAGGTAAAATAACTATGCAGTAATTTGTTTGTTGAAACATCTGTATACATTCAGGACCATAAATGCAGAGAAGCATAACTGAAAGTAATTACAGGCCTGTATTTACATCTGCTTGTGTTAAGACAAAGCATATGCAAGCCAGGGGTAACTACACAGTTTACATTTAACAAGTTATCTCTAAGGCAGCTGTCATTCTAGTTAAGATAAGGGGGCTACGCATCAAATGTAAATTACTTTCCACCTCATCGATCAGAGTCAAAAAGAAATGCGTAAGAGTAAACAAAACCACCATGATGCTCTCCGCTCCACATGATTTAAGTCAACAGTTGGCATGAATGCTGAAGGGGAGGAAAGAATTAAAAATACATGCAGCTCATGCTTCATCCCTAGACAAATAACTTTCAGGCATTTAATTCAATCAGCCAAATATTTATTAAGTCCCTACCATGGGGAAGGCAGAGCAGACCTCCCTGCGTTCACAAGACCACAGTCTATTCCGTGGGGAAGGAAATAGGCTACAGGGTGGTGGTGGTGTTTGGTCGCTCAGTTGTGTCCGACTCTTCGTGACCCTGTAGACTGCAGCATGCCAGGCTTCTCTGCCCTTTACTATTTCCCAGAGTTTGTTCAAACTCATGTCCATTGAGTCAGTGATGCCATCCAACCATCTCATTCTCTGTCGCCCCCTTTTCCTCTTGCTCTCAATTTTTTCCAGCATCAGGGTCTTGTCCAATGAGTGGGCTCCTTGCATCAGGTGGCCAACGTATTGGAGCTTCAGCTTCAACATCACTCCTTCCAGTGCATGTTCAGGGTTGATTTCCTTTAGAATTGACTGGTTTGATCTCCTTGCAGTCCAAGGAACTCTCAAGAGTCTTCTCCAGCACCACAATTTGCAAGCATCAATTTTTCGGTGCTCAGCCTTCTTTATGGTCCAGCTCTCACATCCATACATGACTACTGGAAAAACCTTAGCTTTGACTATATGCACCTTTGTCAGCAAAGTGATGTCTCTGATTTTTAATATGCTGTCTAGGTGTATCATAGCTTTTCTTCCAAGGAGTAAGCATCTTTTAATTTTATGGCTGCAGTCACCATCCGCAGTGATTTTGAACCTAAGGAAATAAAGGCTATAGGGAAAGAAGGCAGAGAGCTACACTGAGAAATCAAATAACTATATGATGAGATAACACATGGATGGGGAAGAAGAGGTCTTGTCTGGTACACAAAAAGTAATGGCCAGCAATACACAGCTAAGTCAGACCCTCAATCTGAATTTTAAGAAAAATAAGGGTAAGTGTGGTATAGAAGACCTGACCTTTCATGAGAAAGTCTGACCCCAACATAATTAAATGTTGAACTTCAAACATTATCAATCAGACTCCATGGTATATCTGTTGACTACTGAGTTAATGATTTCAAATTAACAAAACAGATCTTTCTCTCTGGGGATAGTAGAACTTACTCCCAAAGGAGAAGCCTTGGCAATGGGCTTGTTACCTTTGTTTCAAGTTTTATGGTGCTATGAAATTAAAATTGAAAAATAGAAAAATTAAAAAATGGAAAAAATAGAAAAATTTTCTAAAAATAGAAAAATTAATCAGCCAGTAATGTATTCATGCATTTGATCATCTCCATTTACAAACTGTGATATAACTAGAGCAAGTTTTCATGAGGACAGTATTAAATCCCATAGTCACATCTCTGTTTAATGATTATTAATTTCAGAATCATCTAGTACAATCCTCGCTTTACTGAAATGGGGTTTTAAATTTTCTTTATTGTATGTGTTGAAGGTATTCTTTTTTGTACCTTCACTTTTATATTGGAGTGTATGTGAAGCATTTTAATGTTAAATATTAACTCTGTCAGTTTCTATAACTTGAGTTTATAATTATAGAACTTTGACTTATACATATTGCATTCACTACATTATTCAACCACTATTTAGAGAATTCTCTTATTTAGAAATGATTATTCCTGATAAATATCTTGAATCTCTGTGATCAATGATTTGTTTTTAGTGAGATCTATATTTTATTGGCCTTAAGTGTGATGAGTATACTTGGTAAACATGCTAAATAACAAATCTTGCAAATTGATAGCCTACCATTCATATCAACCATTTCAGTTCATGCAAACCACTCATGGGAATACTTCTATTTATTATGCACTTACCATGTATTATTCATTATTAATGGCCATAATGTATTGGGTTTGTATGGAGAAGATTTTGTAGCCAAAGTAAATCCAGGAAGTGATAGGAACTGTTTAAATAAATTCAGAGCAAATGATCTTTCGTGGTTGCTAGACTCCATACATTCCTTCCTTGAGGTGTATGGATATTTGAACGTGTCTTTCAAAAACAGTAAGAAAAAAAAGTGACTCATCTTTTCCATCTTTTCTAAATGACCACTCAACAAAGGGTACTAAAAGTAATATGTCACGAGAGATCAATTTTTAATTTTACTAATGATTTTTCTTGTAATTTTCCACATGGTAGTAATAGTATGTATGTTAGTCACTCAGCCATGTCCCATTCTTTGTGACCCAATGGTCTGTTGCCTCCCAGCCTCCTCTGTCTATGGAATTCTTCAGGCAAGAATACCAGAGTGGGTTGCCATTCCCTTCTTCAGAGGCTCTTCCTGACCCAAGGATTGAACTGAATCTTCTGCATCACAGGCAGATTCTTTACCATCTGAGCCACCGGGAAAGCCCAGTGATAGTACACAGGGAGCAAAATTTGTTTTCATTAGAAACACGATAAAAGGAAAACAGGCAAAAATGACTCAGCTCTAAATTCAGCTTTCTCTTTGTAAATTTTTATGATTCTAAGGAATTCACACATAGGAGACTTGTCTCCATATAAGAATTCAGACACCCTGAAGGCAACCTACAGTGTTCTTAACTAGTTACAAAATCTCATCACAATCCTTAAAGTGAGAGAGGTGGGGTTGTTAGAGGAACAGAAAGCTGGGGCAAAGTGAATCTTTCTAAAAATTAAAAGAAAAAGAAAAAATGATCACCTATAATACTATATGCTCTGATCACAGACTCAAATATGGATAACTTACCACTGTTAAAGAAATGATTGAATGAATTAAAAAACACCACAAATTTAAGAAAAAACATTCTCAATGCTAAGTCACTCAACTGACGTGTATTCCTATCTCAGCTATATAAGTAATCTCTGTCAGGGCATTTTTACATCCTATTGTTAAAACGGAGTGAAATTCCTCCAACACTGGCAGAAACATCATTATAGTTACTCAGGTAAACAGAATACCCTGTAGCAATTCACAGGGGATTTCCTGTCCAATTAGTCAGTTAGCCACCTCACACCAAGAAGAGTATCCTGACATTATGAATGCATCTCATTACTGTGCCAATTTTCATGCGGTTCATTTTACAGTCTCCCAAATTTTCAACTACTCGTTTTCTTAGCAGACTGCTTCAAAGACTCAAGCAGGTTCATAAATGAAAGGTAAGATTATTTTGGACTGACAGGTTTGCCAAAGGAAGAAAATCTATAAGTATCAGGGAAATTGGTTCAAAAATGATGCAGCAGGTGAATTAAAGAGACAGGCTGCTCTAAGTAGATATGTGATTATTAGGATTATAGTTAATGGGCAAGGAGGAAATGCAGGGAACATAATGATATCAGAAAAGTATGAAAACTGGCTTGTTAGTACTTAATGAGGAAAATGGTTATATTCCCCCAAAGTCCTATTATACCCCTTTCAGTGACTCTAATTGATCGGCTGGGTTAGTTAATGAGGTACTGTGCACTAGTAATTTGGAGCAAAGACCTCTATTCTTATTTTATGATAGCTCAGATTGATTGCAGAGTATTCACGGGAGACTGGCAGATGTTTCTGGATGTTTCATATGTTTCATTTTATGTCTGTGGTGCTGCGATATTGTTCAATGCTTGAAAAATTGACATTGAATACTACTTTTAATAGCAAATGCAGAGATGTCATGAAAATTCTAACTTTATGATTGCAGAACAGTTCCATAGTTAGTCTAAACAGAAAAACTTTTTAGTAAACATACATTGAGAAGTCAGGAGCATGTACTGAGACTGAGGAAATATGGCACGTATTATCTGAGAAAAATTAGCATAAGCTATTTTCCCATTCAAAAATTATAAAACCATAAGTGATATATTTCTCAGGCAAAGGACAAATAAAACAGAAATATGATTCTAAGCCCTGTCAAGAATCCACAACTTGTTCAAAAGTGAAAACTCATTGCTTATTTGTTGACTAGAGTACTTCCAACAAAAACGTCGTAATAGCAAAATAACCTACTCAATTTTTGTCGAATGTGGCCTTAATTGTAAATCACTCGGAGTTCTGATAAAATCTGTATGTCTTAGCTCAGGCTGCCATACAAAACCCCATGGACTGGATGGCTTAAACAGCAGTAATGCATTTCTCACAATCCTGCAGTCTGGGAAGTTTAAGACGGAGGTGCAGGCCAGTTTGCATCCTGGTAAGAGCTCCCTTCCTGGCCTGCAGAGGGCGCCTTCTGGCTCTGTCTTCATGGGCCTTTTCCTCCGTGCCGGTGCTGGAGGGTGAGGAAGAGAGGAGGCCAGCTCTCGGGTGTCTCTTCTTTTAATATCATTAAAGCCCTTCATGAGGCCCCTACCCTTGGGACCTCAACTGACTGTATGTTGGTTTATTTTTTGGCCACACCAGGCTGCTTGTGGGATCTTAGTTCCCTGACTAGGCATAGAGCCCATGCCTGCTGCCTTGGAAGCACAGTCTTAACCACTCCAATGTGCTGCGTTCAGTTGCGTTCAACTCTTTGTGACCCCGTGGACTGTAGCCCCACCAGCCTCCTCTGTTCATGGAATTTCCCAGGCAAGAATGATGGATCGGGTTGCCATTTCCTACTCCAGCGTATCTTCCTGACCCAGGGATTGAACCTGTGTCTCCTTGCACTGGCAGATGAATTTTTTTACCACCGCACCACTGGGAAGCCCCAGTACTGGAGTGGGTAGCCGTTTGTGACTCCATGGACTGGAGCCCGCCAGGCTCCTCTGTCCATGGAATTCTCCAGGCAAGAATACTGGAGTGGGTAGCCATTCCCTTTTCCCAGGGATCTTCTCGACCCAGGGAATGAACTTGAGTTTCCCACATTGCAGGCAGATTCTTTATCATCTGAGCCACCAGGGAAACTGCACATCTTACTGTAATTCCACACAAAGGCTCCGTTCTCTATCATCACAGTGGAGATCAGGGCTTTACATTAGAATTTGGGGAAAATATAAACATTCAGTCCATGATATGTATTTTCATAAAGGTGGTGTTTTGTGGTAACTAAAGGGTTAAAGGGGGCTTCCCAGGTGGCTCAATGGTAAAGAATCTGCCTTCCAATGTAGGAGACAAAAGAGATGCAGCTTCGATCCCTGGGTTGGGAAGATCCCCTGGAGAAGGAAATGGCAACTCACTCTAATGCTCTTGCCTGGGAAATCCTATGGACAGAGGAGCCTGGCGGGTTACAGTCCATAGGGTCACAGAGTCAGACATGACAGAATGACTAAACAACCACCACAAAGGATCAGAACACCTGACTTTGAATTCTAAAAGTGTAGTTTGTGCTTGCTATGGGTCTGACATATATAAAGTGTTCAAAATATGTTTGCTCTTGTAAGTCAGTTATTAATATGAACTATACATTCTACAAAAGAGAAAAGTATAACATTATTTGTGCAGAGTATCGAGGTGATATTTATTATCCCTAACGTCTTGAATAGGTATAGACTTCATTCAGCCTCAGGAAAAACAGGAAAGTTGCTTCAGTAGAGTCAAGGAACATAAAGCATATTAGTTTCTGTATTCAGATAGTTTTAAACCCATTCAAATTAACTGGCTAACTTTCTAATAGTTCATCATGCCTAAGTGTAATATATGTATTCTTGTAGATCACTGAGCACTGCAAGTAGATATAATAATTTCCCTTTTATAACTGCTTGAAAATGTTATTAATCCACTTTCATCATTTCTTAAAGTCACTTGCTATGTTGATTCTTACCTTTATAAATCTGATTATAATGCAACATGATGTTACAGCATTTAAATGTAAATATTATCAACCATCACAGTAGTTCAAAAATATATGGGGAGATATCTTTATTTCTAAAAGTTTCAAAATAAGTCTTAAAATGTCATATTATCTAAGTGCCTGGTAGAGCTGAGCCCTCACAGATATCTAAGCAAGTGTAGAAATAACAAGACAACCTCAGAACCCCAGAACTCGGATCCCAGTGTTATTGTCACGTGGCAAAACTTCCGGGCCCTGAGTAGAAGCCTGCTTGCTTTGATGGGGTGGGGCAGGACAGTATATGCAGGGCTTTACTTTGCTCAGTATTTCTGGGTGTGGATGCTACTCGGCAGTCTGTCACCAGTGGATCCCAAAGAAGCTTATACCCTCCCTTTCCCTAAAGCACTGTTCTAGGTAAACTTTTCTGCTAGCTATTAAATTCTATTTCTTCTTTCCCAAACTGATTAGAGGTTGTCTTATACATCAGATTCCCTTAGAAAACATTCTGAAAAATTTCCATGTGGGGCATTTATCGGTGAGTGCTCTTAGAAACACCTGTGAGTGTTGAGGGCAGCGGGATCCAACAGAAAGAGAAGTGGACCATTGTGCAGTGGTAATAGGAGCCACAGCTAATCCCGTATGGGTCTCCTGGCAGTGTTATAAATGGAACTAAGGGGATACCACTGACCAGAATGGGAAATATAGGAAGTGAAGCAGGGTTAGAGCTGAGTGGTATGTATGACGTCATAGTGGAAATTTCCAGAAAACACCTGGAAATATAGGTTGGGCGTTTCAGGAAGAAGTCAGAACTGAAGATACTAATTTGAGAAATGTGAAGGGATTATTCAGGAAAAGCTTAAAGAAAAAATAACATGAAGGGGTGGTTTGGAGGTCTAATAGCCAAAAGAAGAGAATGACTAGGACTCCTCAGAAATGGACAAGGAAACTCAGGAGGAAATGAGACTTAGACATCTTGAAAGGTCATATGATAGAATTGGTAAATGGGATAAAATGTTGTCATCCGGCAACAGCATTAGGATTGAAACATGTTTATTTGAATTGAAAATTAAAAAGAAATCGTGACCTCATTGAAGACACATTCATAGGGTCATAGTGAGTGGAATTAAGATTGTTTGGGATAGCAAATGAAGCCATTGGGGTAGCAAATATTTAATTTCAAGAAATTTAGTGCCAGGCAGAAAAAAGTCTGCATACAGCCGATAAGCAATGAATATTTGTTGAAGAATATAAAATAGTGTATAGGCATAAAAACCCAATAAAAATTTAAAAGGAAGGAGCTCTCTGAAGTGGGAAAAAAAATATATTCTCTTTTGGAGTAGAAAATGGCAACCCACTCCAGTAGTCTCACCTGAAAAATTCCATGGACAGAAGAGCCTGATGGGCTGCAGTCCATGGGGTCACAAAGTCAGACCTGACTGAGCAACTAAGCATGCATATACTCTCTTTAGTTTTGTGTGATCTAGCCATCTACATGTCTATATATTTTTTTCTCTTTCTCAACAGACTTGGGACTAGATTGCATTTGACTGTATTTCATTTTTGGCTACCTGGGTTATTCACTTGCTGTTGAAGGAGCAAAGGCAGAGAAGTACCATTACAATTTTTTTTTCTTGGAACAAACCAGTATTATTATTTTTTTGTTGTGATATGCTAGGAAGATTATATAATTCTGTGATATTCCTGCTCAAAATGCACCCCTTGATGCATTTAGGGAATGTCCTGATGAGGAAAAATCAGACAAAATCAGACTGAGGGACACTAAACAGGCATACTCTCCTTGCAAATGTCAAAGTCAAGGAATATAAAGGTTGAGAAGACTGTTACAGATCAAAGAAAATTAAAGCATGATGACAAGTATACACAATACATGATGCTAGTTTGAATTCTTCACTGGAAAAAAAATCCAAAAGGCAAGTATAGGGTAATTGATAATTATTTGAGTAAGGACTGCAAATTCAATAATGTTGGACCAATGCTCAAACTTCTGATTTTGAGAATTCTCATGTGGTTTTATGGAAGTCTTTGCTCTTAAGAAACATTAATTATTTCAGGGTAAACAGGCACAGTGTCTCCAACTTACTCTCCATTGGCTCATAAAAAAATTACAGATAGGTCAGTAGAGTAAGAGAATGACAAAGTAAGTCATGCAAAATGGAAATAGTTGTTGAATCTGAGTAAAGAATAAGAGATTTCCTTATACTATTCTTGCAACTTTTATGTAAGTTTAAAACTGTATTAAAATAGAAAGTTACAAAAAATAATCCTGGGAAATAAAACACAGCATTTTATTTCTAAAGGTTAATCTTCCTATTGGGAATTTTTATTAACTTCAAAGGTCCCAATGTATCAATACTTCAGAGCAAATGTAGAAACAATTCTGAGGAGAATGGAAAAGGGCTATTTAAAGTTGTAATGGGCAAAGGGAATGTAAAAATGAGGACATTTCAGGTGAAGAGTGCCTGTGCAGTCTGCTGAAACTGTCAAAAAGTAAGTTCATGAGACGGTGTCAGAAAATTCACCCACATAAAAACTGCTCAAACTAACAAAAAGATGAAATGAGACCAGCTCACTGAGTTTATGAGCTCCCAAATTTATACTGATGTTCTTTTCAAGGGAGGAACAGTCAGGCATGTTTTTGTTTTCTTTGACTTTGTGGGCTTTGCAAATTGGTGCTGTTCAATAGTACGTTAAGGTACCTTAATGGTTTGAAAAGAGCTCACACAAGAAAAGACATGGAGAGAAACTGAAGAAAATGATGTTGAATAGGATGGGAATCTCTGTCCAACATGAGAAATTGACAACTTTTCTAAAGATCAACCTGGAAGGTCACATGAACAGTACAAGGTATTTAACAGGCATTGCTAATATTCACTGGTGTTTATGGAAGCATCTTCTTTCATGTCCTTGAAAATATTTTTATTCTCAAAGACTACAAAGAGGCTGAACTATTAGTAGTAACCACAAATAATAAGTTTGCTATTTTTCAACAATCAGCTTCTTCTTAACATCCAGGGTCTGCATGGCTATTTGACAAAAGGTGAATGCGTGCTGAGTCTCTTCAGTCGTGGCCAACTCTATGACCCTATGGACTGTAGCCTGCCAGGCTCCTCTGTCCATGGGCTTCTCCAGGCAAGAATACTGGAGTGGGTAGCCATGCCCTCCACCAGGGGATCTTCCCAACCCAGGGATCAAACCCTCATCTCTTATGTCTCCTGCGTTGGCAGGTGGGTTCTTCACCACTAGCACCACCTGGGAAGCCCATGAATAGGACAAACTCTAATTCAGCAGACTTGGGCCCTGGCATATTGTTGCCAATATTACCACCTTACTATTGCAAAAAAGACACACAAACACACACACACTCACGCCCCTTTCTAATCACCATCTAGTATCCAACAGACATCGCTCCTATGGAATTCCAAGTTCCTATTTAAGTTACTCCTATCAATGTCCTAAAATGAAAGGCCCTCCTTGTATGAAATGCTTAAGAACCAAGGAGCAGCAGGTATTTTATTATGCAGACTGCATGAAAGTTATAACCATAGGTATCCTCATAGTTTCCTCATGAGCCTTCGATGTAGCCCAGCAGAGGCAATAACAGACTTATGTCACAACATTGACTGAATGCACATTAAGCTGAAACAGCAGGTGTCTGTACGTCTCCATTTTCCCTGGGAGCTGGTGTGACTGTTGGGAGAGCAGATTCTGTGACAAGCAAAATTTCAAACTGGATCAGCTCTGATTTCATTTTTTGAGTATATTCGATTAGTACTTAAGACAATAGACTACTGGACAATAGTACTTGATATTTTAAAAGATTTTTAAAAAAACTTATTGGGGTATAGTTGCTCTAAAATGTTGTGTTAGTTTCTGCTATACAATGAAGTGAATCACCTATGTGTATACATATATTCCTTCCCTCTTTGATCTCCCTCCAGCCTCCCTACCCCACCCCTAGGTCACGGCAGAGCACTGAGCTGAACTCCCTGGGTATACAGCAAGTTCCCACCGGCCATCTGTATTATTCATGGTAGTGTTTATATATTGATTCTAACCTCCCAGTTCATCCCACCTCCTCTTCATCTCCAACCTCATATCCACACGTCTGTTACCTGCGTCTCTATTCCTGCCCTGCAGATAGGTTCATCTGTACTATTTTTCTAGATTCCATAGATATGCATTAATATATGATCTTTGTTTGTTTTTCTCTTTCTCACTTACTTCACTCTGTATGACAGTCTCTGGGTCCATCCACATCTCTACAAATGACCAAACTTTGTTCCTTTTTAGGGCTGAGTAATATTCCATCTCATATATGTATCACATCTTCTTTATCCAGTTATCTGTCAGTTGACATTTATGTTGCTTCCATGTCCTAGCTATTGTAAATAGTGCTGCAATGAACATTGAGGGTACATGTATCCTTTTTATTTATGGTTTTAGGTTTTTCTCTGGGTATATGCCCAACAGTGGGATTGCTGTGTTATATGATAGTTTTTTGTCGTTTTTTAAGGAACCTCCATACTGCTCTCCATAAATGAAGACAATGTGACAGACATTGGTCTTCTTTGCTCACTTGCATCCTTTAATAAAGTATGAAGCTGACATTCAAATTATTTGGCAGGGTAATATTTGGATTTTAAACTCCTTTTTCTAAGCTTTCTATACTTACTTGTATGAAAAATTTTCAAAAGTTGCATTTAAACACTTAAATCTTCTCTTTCTTCAGACATTCTATGACTATCTGATTCATTTAGTATCCTCACTGTCTCTATAAACTTAAATGATTTTTTAAATTCCCAACCATGGGAAGTATTGCTTTGCATGTCATGAAATTATGTTGCATTTCTCATGTTTATCTTCTGTCTCTCAGTGTTCCAATTGTGCTCCAACTAGAGATGCTATAAGTAAATAACAGCAATAATAATCACTCTGGTTGAAAATATTTTAAAATGGTCTTCTTTCACTTATATGAAACAGAATCTAGTAAGAGCCCTAATTTTACATTTTATTTACTTGAAATCATCACAGCAGTTTTTATCTGAAACTGTTGACTTCCAGGTAATTCAGGCTGCAGTGTGATTTCAGGTGCCTTTAGGCTGTCCTTACTAGCTTTTCTATTACTTTCTCTAGAGAAGGCCAGCAGAATAAAATAGATGTTTTTTCCTGCTGAATTTATGCAGTTGGATCACCCTTATTGTTTCAAAGCCTCTCTCTACCTTTAGTTTTGGAGAAAGAAGTAGCTGTGAATTATCTATTTATGAAAAGAATTTGTTTTACTTTTTGTAGCATTTAAGAATGTGGTCTCCCAGTTGTGATTCACAGTTCAACTTTCACATTTTGCATTTATTATTTGTTTATTTTGCATCCAAACTCCAATCCGTTATTACTTATTTTACTGTTGGCAGAAAAGAATGAAAAGAAGATATTAGCTAGGAATGAAGATATAAATATAATTTGGAGGGGCATTTAAAAAAAATTTTAATATCTTTAATAGCTATTTCAGCTGATCTAATAGAAAAATCAGCTAGGGTATAAAAGGGTGTTATTTTATGGTCCTATCACAACACAAGCTGTTATCTTCAGATGTAAAATTTAACTCTGAAAATTCAGAGCAGGCAATGTATTCCTATAGTATACTAAATTATCAGGATGTTGCTGGATTACTAACTTCAGAAATTAATGCCCTTTTCTCATATATCATGTGGGCAGTAAAGTATACTCAATCATAGACCAAAACATTAATCATTTTGGAGGCTATCTAGAAAGAATCAGAACATAAATCCCTTGCTTTGAACTGGGAGATACTCATCTTAGTTTCATTTATTCGTTTGCTTGTTTGTTTCTGAAACTGCCATAAACGTCATTGCTATGAACTGGGGTCCTAGGCCTCGGACAACATTCTCCAGTACATTTTTCAGAGGCCAGTGAAGAGTTATTAACACCACCCTTCATGTCTTGTGTTCTCGGATTGCGTGCCAGCTTGCTTGCATTGGTATTTCATTTCTGACCTGAATTGACATGCTGTATCATTGCCTTCTATGGGGAGAAGATAATATTTTATGACTGCATTGGATGAGGGTTGAAAAATTCAGAAATAATGATGACTGCTCGGGGCAAAATTCTGAAGTAGCTAAAGTTCATTTTTAGAAGCCGCCCCCTCCACTTTTTAACACCTCTTTCATGCTTCTTGGTGCTTTCTGCCCCAGATTCAGTCACCTCATACTTTCTTCCTGTAGCTGAGTGAGACTCAATCTAATACACACCCCCCCCCCCCAAAGTACCCTGTTTTTCATTTCTTTACTAACATCAACCAACTCTTTCGTATGTGTCATTAGTTCTCGACTGGCTGTCTTTTGGAGAGTAATCTGAAGAAATTATCATTCAAAATAATCTAAAAACATTAATGACTAACAATGCCTTAGTCTTGCAAGGATATTTGCCTTTTACAAATTGCTCTTGGAAAAAAGAAGTCTGAATCCAAATAAATCAATCATCAATGATATAATCTTATCCAGAACTAAGAGCTGCTATATCTGGGCCAGAAATTTTCCTTTTTTTTTTTTTTCATTTGCTGTATTAACATTATACCTGAGCAAGGCTAATTATATTCATATCAGAAACATTCAGTCCATAACAGTCAGTATTTGCTTTTAGTGGATGCTGTAATGTGCTGCCCAGATAACCCTTTAGGAAAAGGGAACTTAGTGCTGAGAGTGCCCTGATAACAGGGTGTCTTCAGCTAGTCTGCCTGCTATGGAGCATATGAAATTGGCATGTGTCATCTTGGTGGTTTGAATCCTCTTATGTATGGTTTAACTCTGTAAGAAAACTTAAAAAGGAAGCGACGCCCCCCTCTCAAAAAAAAGACCTTTTTGAAAAACTAAAGCAAATTCTTTGTAGGGAACAATAAGTGTTTTCAATTATTCAAAAATATAATATTTATTTTAAAAAAAATCTGCAACAGCAACAAGAAAAATTATGTCACCCCAGTTCCAGTAGCTGAAGTTTAACGGTTCTATGAAGACCTACAAGACCTTCTAGAACTAACACCCCAAAAGGATGTCCTTTTCATCATAGGGGACTGGAATGCAAAAGTAGGAAGTCAAGAAACACCTGGGGTAACAGGCAAATTTGGCCTTGGAGTACGGAATGAAGCAGGGCAAAGGCTAATAGAGTTTTGCCAAGAGAACACACTGGTCATAGCAAACACACTCTTCCAACAACACAAGGGAAGACTCTACACATGGACATCACCAGATGGTCGACACCGAAATCAGACTGATTCTATTCCTTGCAGCCAAAGATGGAGAAGCTCTATACAGTCAGCAAAAACAAGACCGTGAGCTGACCAGCTCAGATCATGAACTCCTTATTGTCAAATTCAGACTTTAAATTGAAGAAAGTGGGGAAAACCACTAGACCATTCAGTTATGACCTAAATCAAATCCCTTATGACTATGCAGTGGAAGTGAGAAATAGATTTAAGGGGCTAGATCTCATAGACAGAGTGCCTGATGATCTATGGATGGAGGTTTGTGACATTGTACAGGAGACAGGAATCAAGACCATCCACCAAAAAAAGAAATGCAAAAAAGCAAAATGGCTGTCTGAGGAGGCCTTACAAATAGCTGTGAAAAGAAGAGAAGCAAAAAGCAAGGGAGAAAAGGAAAGATACACCCATTTGAATGCAGAGTTCCAAAGAATAGCAAGAAGAGATAAGAAAGCCTTCCTCAGTGATCAATGCAAAGAAATAGAGGAAAACAATAGAATGGGAAAGACTAGAGATCTCTTCAAGAAATCTGGAGATACCAAGGGAACATTTCATGCAAAAGTGGACTCAATAAAGGACAGAAATGGTATGGACTGAATAGAAGCAGAAGATATTAAGAAGAGGTGGCAAGAATACACAGAAGAACTGTACAAAAAAGATCTTCACAACCCAGATAATCATGATGGTGTGATCACTTACACTCACCTAGAGCCAGACATCCTGGAATGTGAAGTCACATGGGCCTTAGGAAGCATCACTATGAACAAAGCTAGTGGAGGTGATGGAATTCCAGTTGAGCTATTTCAGATCCTGAAAGATGATGCTGTGAAAGTGCTGCCCTCAATATGTCAGCAAATTTGGAAAACTCAGCAGTGGCCACAGGACTGGAAAATGTCAGTTTTTATTTCCAATCCCAAAGAAAGGCAGTTCCAAAGAATTCTCAAACTACTGCACAATCATACTCATCTCACACGCTAGTAAAGTAATGCTCAAAATTCTCCAAGCCAGGCTTCAGCAATACATGAACTGTGAACTTCCAGGTGTTAAAGTTGGTTTTAGACAAGGCAGGGGAACCAGAGATCAAATTGCCAACATCCATTGGATTATTGAAAAAGCAAGAGAGTTTCAGAAAAACATCTATTTCTGCTTTATTGACTATGCCAAAGCCTTTGACTGTGTGGATCACAATAAACTGTTGAAAATTCTGAAGGAGATGGGAATACCAGACCACCTGATCTGCCTCTTGAGAAACCTGTATGCAGGTCAGGAAGCAACAGCTAGAACTGGACATGGAACAACAGACTCTTTCCAAATAGGAAAAGGAGTATGTCAAGGCTGTATATTATCACCCTACTTATTTAACTTCTATGCAGAGTACATCATGAGAAATGCTGGGCTGGAGAAAGCACAAGCTGGAATTAAGATTGCCGGGAGAAACATCAATAACCTCAGATATGCAGATGACACCACCCTTATGGCAGAAAGTAAAGAAGAACTAAAGAGCCTCTTGATGAAAGTGAAAGAGGAGACTAAAAAAGTTGGCTTAAAGCTCAACATTCAGAAAACTAAGATCAGAAAACTAAAACTAGATGGGGAAACAGTGTCAGACTTTATTTTGGGGGGCTCCAAAATCACTGCAGATGGTGATTGCAGCCATGAAATTAAAAGATGCTTACTCCTTCAAAGGGAAAGTGAAAGTGAAGTTGCTCAGTCACGTCCGACTCTTTGCGACCCTATGGACTGTAGCTTACCAGACTTCTCCATCTATGGAATTTTCCAGGCATGAGTACTGGATTGGTTTGCCATTTCCTTTCCAGGGGATCTTCCTGACCCAGGGATTGAACCCGGATCTCCCACATTGCAGGCAAACACTTTACCATCTGAGCCACCAAAGTTATGACCAACCCAGACAGCATATTAAAAATAAAGACATTACTTTGTCAACAAAGGTTCGTCTAGTCAAGGCTATGGTTTTTCCAGTAGTCACGTATGGATGTGAGAGTTGGACTACAAAGAAAGCTGAGCACTGAAGAATTGATGCTTTTGAACTGTGGTGTTGGAGAAGA
This sequence comes from Cervus elaphus, assembly GCF_910594005.1. Lineage (NCBI taxonomy): Eukaryota > Metazoa > Chordata > Mammalia > Artiodactyla > Cervidae > Cervus > Cervus elaphus. The sequence continues at coordinate 28,732,130 of NC_057846.1, forward strand.
CTCTTGAGAGTCCTGTGGACTGCAAGGAGATCCAACCAGTCCATCCTAAAGGAGATCAGTCCTGGGTCACAAAGATTCGGACACAACTGAGAGACTTTCACTTTCAATTTAGTATGACTGCTGTCCTTATAAGAAGAGGAAATTTGAACACCAGGAATGCTCATACATAAAGAAAAGGCCATGTGAACACACCCATCTGCCACCCAAGAAGAGAGGGAGGCCTCAGAAGAAACCAAACTGGCCAACATCTTGATGTTGGACTTCTAGCCTCCAGCTCAGTGATAAAACAAAGTTTTGTTGTTTAATCCACTCTATTGTGTTTTGTACAACAGCCTTAGCAAATTAATGCATTGCCCGAGTACAACCCCTTCTCGTTGCAATGTCCATCTAATAACTGGTTGGTGTGGGGACCAAGTTCAGAGCTCTCCACAGGGTTTGCTGGGATCTTCATAAAGGCTGATTTGTGGACAGCATCTTCCTCTTCCTGACTCCGTTTCCTCTCCTTCCATTCCATGAGTATTAAATGAGAACACGCTCCCTAATAAACTTCTGAGAAACTGATCTCTAAGCCTTAATTTGCTCCCTAGTGACCCCAACCTAGGAGAGCTGGTGGCAGAATCAGTCTGAGAAAATTGACCTTCAAACAGCATTTGCGAGTTGGATCAGCCCTCTCAGATGGTGACACCAGAGAGAACCCCATCGCTGGTGGTGGATAGAATATATAGTCCCCGCTACAGTGCTGGGCTGCACCCCACAGGCTGAAAACTTTCTAGTTGCTAAGACTGAAGAAGGAGCCCAGAGTCAACAACAGAGACATCAATGGCTTCATGGATAGGAAGATCTTACACATCTGAAGTAAGGTCCGGGAGTGACATCCCGCTGCAAGCAGAGGACTGCAGACAGGGGAAGGTTACCAGCAAGAGTCGACCTCTAGTTGACTCACTGGTTACCAGGGAAATCAACAAAAGTTCATGCCCCTCACTACCCCTTGATAAGCTATCATGGTGGAGATGTTCCAATCTAAAGTTACAACAATCATTAGCTGAGACCTGGGGCAAGGATATAGGAAGGTCAGTCACATGAGTAGAATGTAAGAGCAGTAGGCCCTGGCCTAGCAGGGGGATGTACAGAGAGGAGAGAATGGTCATTTTGAATGGCCTGACCATACACCTGGGTACCAGAAATTATTGAAATTTTCACAGAAAATGAGCTGGCATGAGATCACAGTGAAAGAAAATGCACTAAAAGGTAAGACACAGTAGGTATCTGAGATTAATGATGGGGTGGGTGAGGAAGAGTATAGAAATATCTCATCCTTCATATCTAGAGGGGGTTGGTTTCAGGACCCAATGCAAATATGAAAATTTGCATATATTCAGCTCTCTGAATCTGTGGATGCAGATTTCATGGATACAGATGACCAATTTTAGATTTATTGAAAAAAAAAATCCTGTGCATGAGTGATTTTTTTTTTTTTTTTAATTAGAAGAACACTGGATTAGTAGGTGAGAATTGATCAAAACTTCCAAGGGCAGCTTCTGATAAATTCCTGCGTGCTAACCTCTTTCAGAAGAGTCTGCTTCTCAGAGATCAGACTATGTGACTCTGCCTTTTATCACTAATACATAACTCTCCCAGAGTCATACTGTCTCCGTAAGGCTTCTCCAGAAAGGCTAATCATGAACATTTGGACAGAACCCCAGAAGTACAGGATGACAAAAATCTAAACGCAGGTCATGTTCCCACTTACTCACTTCACCATTACTCCACCCTCCTCCCCAGACCCTGGCACCCTCCTGGGGCTTGTATGCTAAATAATCTAGCTTGTTTCTATCTTTGTGACATTGGCTGAGCTTTGATTACCGTTAGTATTAGGGGACCGAAGAGAGTTACAGAAGTACCTTCAGTTCTTTCAAGCATATTTCCTAGGGGAGTTAAATAGTTCCCTGACTCTTCAAGGGTGACCTAATACAAACTTTGAAGACAAAAACCCTCAAACAAATATATGACCTTGTCATATCTTTTCCATATATTTCTGATATTTTTCAGTAGAGATTTCTACTTAAAGCAAGGGTTTGTGGGTGAATATTGATCACATCTATAGATTTGTCCAATTCTGCTTATGCAGAGTTCTGTGAACAGTTGCCAAGGTTATCAAAGATTTTCAAGACTATGCCGGCAGGGTATTGGATCCCATGGCTGTCTTTTTGTTCTTTGTTTCTGTTCCTTTTGATCTTATGGACTAGCAAACCTGCTGAAATAATAAAAATATGAAATTTATTTTGAAAAGCCATGTTGAGTGCAAAAATAAATATTTGGCAATGACATAAGAAAAACAAGAGAGAAGGGAAAGCACAATAAAAAGGTTAGCAAAAAAAAAAAAATTATTGCATAAGAATTTCACTTTGAAAGTGTTTTTAAGTGACAGTATTCCAAGGAAATAAACCTAGCTTAAACGTGGGGTGCCTCAGTTATGAATAAACAGGAAAATAAAAAAGGGCATTTAAGTATAGCACACAGAGTGTTTACTTATGGAAATTCTGAGAAGGTAAACAGCAGAGAACTAACACAACCACTTTTATAAATATCTCTTTTAAAACGTTTCTGCCAGGGCTGACAAGGACCAAAGAAAGTGTGTGCTTAGAAACAAAGAAATTGTGAAGTATCTGACCCATCTCATTACCTATGTTACAGCAAAATAACCCAGTAGGTGTGTAAGACTGTGACTGCATTTTTGAGCAGTAGTATTTGGGACACTTCATAAAATTGCTTTAGTGCAGCCTGAAATATTGGTGTGGAAATGTGACAAATGAGAGATCCACACATCTTAATACTTTTTGTTTGTTTGTTTTAAATAAACCACTCCAATCTCAAAAGGAAAATGATGTCCATTCCTATGGATGCTAATCCCCAACTAGTAGCCAAGGGAATCCTATGTCATTAAGGAGACAATGCATTAATCAGTTCAGTTCAGTTCAGTCGCTCAGTCATGTCCGACTCTTTATGACCCCATGAATCACAGCACGCCAGGCCTCCCTGTCCATCACCAACTCCCGGAGTTTACTCAAACTCATGCCCATCGAGTCGGTGATGCCATCCAGCCATCTCATCCTCTGTCCTCCCCTTCTCCTCCTACCCCCAATCCCTTCCAGCATCAAGGTCTTTTCCAATGAGTCAACTCTTCACATGAGGTGGCCAAAGTATTGGAGTTTCAGCTTCAGCATCAGTCCTTCCAATGAACACCCAGGACTTATGTCCTTCAGGATGGCCTGGTTGGATCTCCTTGCAGTCCAAGGGACTCTCAAGAGTCTTGTCCAACACCACAGTGCAAAAGCATCAATTTTTCAGCACTGAGCTTTCTTCACAGTCCAACTCTCACATCCATACATGACCACTGGAAAAACCATAGCCTTGACCAGACGGACCTTTGTTGGCAAAGTAATGTCTCTGCTTTTTAATATGCTATCTAGGTTAGTCATAACTTTCCTTCCAAGGAGTAAGCGTCTTTTAATTTATGACTGCAATCACCAGCTGCAGTGATTTTGGAGCCCCCCAAAATAAAGTCTGACACTGTTTCCACTGTCTCTCCATCTATTTCCCATGAGGTGATGGGATCAGATGCCATGATCTTAGTTTTCTGAATGTTGAGCTTTAAGCCAACTTTTTCACTCTCCTATTTCACTTTCATCAAGAGGCTTTTTAGTTCCTCTTCACTTTCTGCCATAAGGGTGGTGTCATCTGCATATCTGAGGTTAGTGATATTTCTCCCGGCAATCTTGATTCCAGCTTGTGCTTCTTCCAGCCCAACATTTCTCATGATGTCCTCTGCATATAAGTTAAACAAGCAGGGTGACAATATACAGCCTTGACGTACTCCTTTCCCTATTTGGATCCAGTCTGTTGTTCCATGTCCAGTTCTAGCTGTTGCTTCCTGACCTGCATACAGGTTTCTCAAGAGGCAGGTCAGGTGGTCTGGTATTCCCATCTCTTTCAGAATTTTCCACAGTTTATTGTGATCCACACAGTGGAAGGCTTTGGTGTAGTCAATAAGGCAGAAAGAGATATTTTTCTGGAACTCTCTTGCTTTTTTGATGATCCAGTGGATATTGGCAATTTGATCTCTGGTTCCTCTGCCTTTTCTAAATCCAGCTTGAATATCTGGAAGTTCACAGTTCATGTATTGCTGAAGCCTGGCTTGGAGAATTTTGAGCATTACTTTACTAGCGTGTGAGATGAGTGCAATTGTACGGTAGTTTGAGCATTCTTTGGTATTGCCTTTCTTCGGGATTGGAATGAAAACGGACCTTTTCCAGTCCTGTAGCCACTGCTGAGTTTTCCAAATTTTCTGGCATATTGAGTGCAGCACTTTCACAGCATCATCTTTCAAGATTTGAAATAACTCAACTGGAATTCCATCACCTCCACTAGCTCTGTTCATACTGATGCTTTCTAAGGCCCACTTGACTTCACATTCCAGGATGTCTGGCTCTAGGTGAGTGATCACACCACTGTGATTATCTGGGTCATGAAGATCTTTTTTTTGTACAGTTCTTCTGTGTATTCTTGCCACCTCTTCTTAATATCTTTTGCTTCTGTTAGGTCCATACAATTTCTGTCCTTTATTGAGTCCAATTTTGCAAGAAATGGTCCCTTGGTATCTCTAATTTTCTTGAAGAGATCTCTAGTCTTTCCCATTCTATTGTTTTCCTCTATTTCTTTGCATTGATCACTGAGGAAGGCTTTCTTATCTCTCTTTGCTATTCTTTGGAACTCTGCATTCAAATTAGAATATCTTTCCTTTTCTCCTTTGCTTTTTGCTTCTCTTCTTTTCACAGCTATTTGTAAGGCCTCCTCAGACAACCATTTTGCCTTTTTGCATTTCTTTTCCATGGGGATGGTCTTGATTCCTGTCTCCTGTACAGTGTCACGAACCTTCATCCATAATTCATCAGGCTCTCTGTCTATCAGATCTAGCCCCTTAAATCTATTTCTCACTTCCACTGTATATTCATAAGGGATTTGATTTAGGTCACACCTGAATGGTCTAGTGGTTATTCCTACTCTCTTATAGGATACTGAAAGAAAAACTCCCCAGGTTGGTAGGTGCCCAATGGAGATCAGTGGAGAAATAACTCCAGAAAGAATGAAAGGATGGTTCCAAAGAAAAAACAATACCCAGTTGTGGATGGGACTGGTGATAGAAGCAAGGTCCAATGCTGTAAAGAGCAATATTGCATAGGAACCTGAAATGTTAGGTCCATGAATCAACACAAATTGGAAGTGGTCAAACAGGAGATGGCAAGACTGAACATCAACATTCTAGGAATCACCGAACTAAAATGGACTGGAATGGGTGAATTTAACTCAGATGACCATTATATCTACTAATGTGGGCAGGAATCCCTTAGAAGAAATGGAGTAGCCATCATAGTCAACAAAAGAGTCTGAAATGCAGTACCTGGATGCAAACTCAAAAAATGACAGAATGATCTCTGTTCATTTCCAAGGCAAACCATTCAATACCACAGTAATCCAAGCCTATGCCCCAACCAGTAACGCTGAAGAAGCCGAAGCTGAACGGTTCTATAAAGACCTACAAGACCTTCTAGAACTAACACCCAAAAAAGATGTCCTTTTCATTATAGGGGACTGGAATGCAAAAGTAGGAAGTCAAGAAACACCTGGAGTAACAGGCAAATTTGGCCTTGGAGTACAGAATGAAGCAGGGCAAAGAGTTTTGCCAAGAGAACACACTGGTCATAGCAAACACCCTCTTCCAACAACACAAGAGAAGACTCTACACATGGGACATCAACAGATGGCCAACACCGAAATCAGATTGATTCTATTCTTTGGAGCCAAAGATGGAGAAGCTCTATACAGTCAGCAAAAACAAGACTGGGAGCTGACTGTGGCTCAAATCATGAACTCCTTATTGCCAAATGCATTAATATGTGGTATTATTTGTGACCACACCATGGTATGGGATTTTTACACTGATTGTAAATAATAATTATCACAAACAAGAAGCTCTGACCTCTCCTGGCTCTCCTATTACTTTCCTGATAACTGATTTCTAACTTCTTTCACAGCTCTTCATTCTATAAATATTTGAGGTCAGCTCTCGATGCCTCTGTCCTCCCTGGGTAATCTCATTCCATTCTAGTAGGTTCAGTTTCTCCACACTCAAATCTGTATCTCTTACTGACCTTCTGAGCACAAGATTCAGATATTCAGTTGCCAGTTGAATACATCTGATGGAAAGTCCCATGGGCAATTCAAATTCTTTGTGTCTGAAATAAAAGACCAGACTACTGATCTCTTTTCCAACTTATCTCCAAACTTGCTGTTATTCACATATGGCCTATTTCCATTAGCAGCGTAAAACCTCTGAATGGTATCTTCACCATGTTTCTCCAGTCTTTCTCTTCCTACGACACCAGCTATATCTCTTCACTGTCAGTGTCTCCCCAGCTCTCAAGTAGAGCATATCAGAACTCTTCTAATAGGCTGCGCTCAGTTGCTGAGTTGTGTCTGACTCTTTGTGACCCCATGGACTGTAGCCCACCAGGCTCCTCTGTCCATGGGGATTCTCCAGGCAAGAATACTGCAGTAGGTTGCCTCCTCCAGGGGGTCTTCCCAACCCAGGGGTAGAGCCCACCCTCTTTGCAAATCTCTTCCCTCTCCAATCCATCCTGAACCTTTGGCTATACACATTCCCACAAAAACACCCTTGATGTTTTTATGTCACTACAGAATAAAGTCTAAAGTATAAACTGTAACTGACAAGGCCCTCTATAACTGGTCCAGTTATGTATCTGATCATCCTTTGTCATCCTTTGTCAGGCCCCTGCACACAGCTGTGAGCTTCTATGCTTCACTGCAGATGTTCTCTGTGTGTGTAGTGTGTTTGTCCTTATTCCACACTTGATGAACTCTAAATTGCAGTTTAAACCTTAGGTGACCACCTCTTGGAAGCCACGGTTCTATATGAGCTTAGTTATCCACACACTCCATCTCATAATGCAAGGCCATTTTGTACTTTCATGTTATACGGCACTTGTGTTGTAATCCACTAATAATCCCTTTCTCACTCATCACAAAAAGATCTTAGATATCTTTGCATCTACTCAGCTACACTAACCCTGGGGGAGGTCATGGCAACCCACTCCAGTATTCTCGCCTGGAGAATCCCATGGACAGAGGAGCCTGGCAGGCTACAGTCCATGGGGTTGCATGGAGTTGGACATGACTAAGCAGCAGTGGCAGCAGCTATACTAAAGACTATTTTTTCCCCAATTTTTTAAAAGTTGAAACTCTGTTTTGAATACCTTTATTTGTCACACCCTTGCTCTGAAAAAGAGAATTTTCCAGTGATGTATCACCAGCCAATGGCTGTGAGGCTGTCATCTGGAACACCAATACCCCTCAACTGCTTCTGCACAACATACTCATCTCCCATCCTCTCTAACACATCACCTTCAAATTATTTCCAAATACAATTCACTGTTTTTGGTACCTAACTGCAGTGTGGCATGCTGCAGGCATGGGGTCACAAAGAGTCAGACATGACTTAGCAACTAAAAACAACACCACCAGATATAAAAAAAATTTAGTTTCTTCATAATTATATTTATTACATTAATATATTCTTTCACAAATATGTATTTTGTGGTATATGTGTTTGTTAACAGTTTAACAACCTGAAAAAAATCATAGGGATGTTGATTAATGTGTATGTTATAGAAATGATGATAAAACTCAGCATTTGTATTTCTAATCTTTATAAAGTGAAAGTTGTTTGGACATATAGTGTTCTTCTCATAGGCTTCTTCTAAAAATGTTTGTGAATGTCAGTCACATCATTTGCAGAATTGATCTATACATTTTTTCTTCATGTCTTTGTTTTTACAAATTTTTCTGTCTTCATCAAACTTCCTGTAGTGAAATTCAACTTTTTATAATTCTCTTTAAAGTTTAACATGAACTACTTTCTTGTGATTTATGTGACAATTAAGGAAATTAAATTTCATATCTCTACCAAAAATATGTACATTCAAAATAGTGATTCAAATTAGAAGTCAGTATTACTTTAACCTTTTAAATTATAAACATCTTAAAACACTTCAGTGTTCAATTTTCTGTTTAATGATGAGCATGAAAGTACATTTTCATTTATTATTTTGTGTATGCCTCTTAAGTATGAACATTTTCACATATATTTGTCTAGAAACAACACCAAAATTTAATACAAACTTAATCATAGTTTATGTAGAAGTATTATTTCAAATAATGCATAAAATGCCAGATGATTACAAGAATATTAAGATAGTACATACATAAATCAAGAATCATAGCCATCCTCATATAAATAAGATTATGATGAATTAATAACATTAAGATTACCAAGCCAAAAAAATCTCATCTCATCTTACAGTATAAAGATTCAAGTGTAAATAACTATAAAACATTAATTCTTGTAAGATATGCAAGCATTTCTAACTAGAACCAATGAATATCTCAAAGTAATTGCTTCATTTTAAATTGTTATATAATCATGTATGAATACATGCATAATTTGAATTTCATAATTATCTTTTAATGGAAATAGTAGCTTCATATTTAATTTCTTTTTCAATCTGCATATGCCTAAGGATAACAGAATGCATTCGAAGGAATGCCACCTAGGGTAGCAGAGCTTCAACTTAATAACAACATGAGAAAAGGTTAATGTGGCACTCTGTGGTTAATTAAAGCAGAGTCCCCAGTAGTCTACTTCTTAATTAAAGAAATGTTCTAGGTAGAACATTCATCTTACCTTCTGTATAGTTGTATTGGTCGTGGTTTGCCAGCCTAAGGGCTGGAGAAGAGATTTCTCATCGTCCTGCACTCCATGTGCCTTCATGATCAAGGAGAACTTACTTTTCATCCACAGACAATGCCCTTCCTCTGCAATCAAATGCTCGTTCATCCCTACTAGACCATACAAACATGGAGCACATTTGGGAGTCAGGGTGGAGATTCATAAATACACCTGAGGAGAATTATCCAGAAGCTTCTTGAAGTCACTGTTGCGTTCTTACTCATCTCTCTAGCACCCCAGCCCCCATCCTTGGTCCACAGAAGGCATTATGAAATATTTGTTTTAACCCAATTGATTAGATAATATCCTTATAACACAGCTCAACTCATTTACTTCAGCATATAAGTATTCCCCCTTAAGCATCCAAACACAAACATATATTTTGAGACCCCATCTCTTTAGTACCATAAATTGGTCGGCCATGTGTCCTGGTGTATCCCTACTATTGTGGCATAATTATTAATAGTGCTCCCTTTCATTCTCAAAGGTGACCTTGTCTGAACATTTTGATAGGCAGAATAATGTCCCCCAAGATGTCCATGCTCTAATTCCTATAACGTTTATGTCATCTTACATGACAAAGGGATTTTGCAAGTGTGACTAGCAGTGTAGACCTTGAGATGCGGAGGTTATCCTGGTTTGGCTGGGTTGACCCAACTAGTGAATCCTTGAAAGCAGAGAATCTTTCTTTCCAGAGTGAGTCAGAAAGATAAGGCAGAAAACAAAGGAGGAAGATTCTAAGTATGCTGCTGCTGCTGCTAAGTCGCTTCAGTCATGTCCAACTCTGTGTGACCCCATAGACAACAGCCCACCAGGCTCCCCCATCCTTGGGATTCTCCAGGCAAGAACACTGGAGTGGGTTGCCATTTCCTTCTCCAATGCATGAAAGTGAAAAGTGAAAGGGAAGTCACTCAGCTGTGTCCAACTCTTAGCAATCCCATGGACTGCAGCCTACCAGGCTCCTCCATCCATGGGATTTTCCAGGCAAGAGTACTGGAGTGGGGTGTCATTGCCTTCTCCAATTCCAAGCATGAGAGGGACTCAAACCGTCTTTGTTCGATGGAGATGAGGGCAGGAATAAGAGCCAAGGAATGTGGGTAGCCTGGAGATGCTGGAAACAGTCCTCTGCTCACAGCCAGCAAAGAAAGGGGAACCTCAGTCTGACAACCTTGAGGAACTGAATTGTCAAATAAAGAATGCTCATTTAGCCTGATGAGACCTATACTATATTTTTATCTACAGAACTGTAAGATGGTCTGTTTAAGCTACTAAGTAAGTGTGCGGTAACATCTTAGGGCAGTGTATTAGTCACCTTGGGCTGGTATAGAAAACACCACGGACTAGGTATCTTAGAAACATTTATCTTTCACATGTCCAAGATCAAGTCTGGCTGATGTATTTCCTGGTGAGAATTCCCTACTGACTTACAGAAGGTCACCTTCTCGCAGTGTCTTCACTGGGTTCTCTTTTCTCTTCTAAGGACAGTGAACCCTTTGTGAGGATCCCACCCTCATGATCTCACTGGAACCTAATTACCTCCCAAATTGCCCACCTCCAGTTACCATCACATTGTGGGTTAGAGCTTCAACATATGAATTTTGGGGGCACAAACATTTAGTCCCTACAGCAGTAGAAAACTAATACAGACATTAATTCGATTCAGTGGTCACCCTAGTCAGGAAGCTGTGTCATAGCAATGAATACAAAACCTGCATAGTAGGAGCCCAAATTATAAACCAACTTCACGCATCAGACTGAGCGCAGGGTGTAGAGAAATCCCATCCTTCCATCCCCTCCAGTATCTGTTGCCACATCCCTAGGTTTCAAAAAGAGAGTGGGAGTGTGTATTTCATATACAGCAAGCTATCAGGTGGTGCTGGTTTTATGCTATTAGAGGTTGAAATTTAATTTCATCTCTTCAGGAGAACTAGTTTATAGATGCATACAGAATGACAATGTTGGCATTTTTGAGAGCATCATAACAGTTGAATGAATGAGTTATATGAAAGAGGAAAGCACTTAAGTGTTTGAATAAAGCTGCTTCAGCTGCTGTGGATTTCCCCTGAACAAGTGCTGCCTTCTTCCACTGCTGTTTCAGGCTCTTCTTTCAGTATTCTAGAAATCAGTTTTGTTAGTTTTTTATCAACTCACTTATTGTTAAACTTATTGTTAAAGGCTTCTGTGATGGCTCAGTGGTAAAGACTCCACCTGCAGTGCAGGAGACGGATTCAATCCCTGGGTCGGGAAGATCCCCTGGAGGAGGAATAGCAACCCACTTTAGTATTCTAGCCTGGAAAACCCCATTTACAGACGAGCCTGGTGGGCTACAGCCCATGTGGTCACAAAGAGGGCTGAGCAGGTATGCCTACCTACCTACTGTAAAACAATAAAATCCATTTCTTCAGGAAATGATATTTCTCCTTAGGGAAAGTGCATATGTAATAAAAACATGCCAAGTTGGAAATTGAGTGTCAAATTCTATGTTAAAAAAATAATTTAAAAAATTATTCTATTTTGGTAAAATCTATAAGGTGCTAAAGAAAGATTCTTAGCTGCCCTGTGAGATGGATTATATGGGAATAGACATGGGGATAGATGGGGAGTGGGGCTTGTGTGGAGATGAGGAAAACTGAAGATGGACATAAAACATATCAGAAAGTGAGCAAGCCTGGGTCCTGCCCACGTCCCGCCTCTGTGGTTGTCCCAGAGTGGTCCCGAACCGGCAGCATTGGTATCATCTGGGACCCGGCAAAAAATGCCAATTCTTGGGCCACATCCTAGACCTCTGGAATCAGAAACTCTGGAGGTGGAGTCCAATAGCTACATTTTAACAATTCAGTTGTGAGCTAATGTTTGAGAAATTCTCAACAAAATACAGCAACCCCCAACTTTATACCTTCTAAATCAATCTCTTTAGCTTTTGCCAAAGTTGCCTTGTGAGGCACCTTCAGGAATATAAACACAGGGTCCATTGAGGAGGCGCCTGCAGCTGGAAGAGGTTCTTTTGGGGAACTATGTATTCATGGTGTGGGAGGCTTCCCAGGTGGCGCTAGTGGTAAAGAATCTGCCTGCCAGTACAGGAGATGCAAGCGACGCCGGTTTGATCCCTGGGTCGGGAAGATCCCCTGGAAGAAGAAATGGCAACCCACTCCAGTATTCTTGCCTGGAAAAATTCCATGAACAGAGAAGCCTGGTGGGCTACAGCCCATAGGGTCCACAGAGTCAGACAAGACTGAGCGACTGAGCATACTCATGGACTTAGAGTTCCTGTTATAAGTCAAAGGAGATTTTTAACACAGCAGGTGCTTAATAAATGCAAAATAATAATTAAAGTTGATGATATGTTAGCATTTATAATAGATAGGAATCCAAAAGAAGAGACAAATTAATTGTATCTATTTGGTCTCAAAGTTTATTCCACCTGCTTTCTACATTCTCATTTCAGATTCCAAGTCATTTACTTGCATGATAAAAATATTGCAGTGAAAAAGGGTTTGTAAATATACAGATGGTGATGCATATGTCTATTTGCTTTCCTTCAGGTTAATGTATTTAAACACAATATAGATTGATTGATCTATCATCTCTTTATTTTCCTGATAAAAAAATTGACCTTTACCACTTTTACCTTGAACTGCATTAGTCTCCCAATTTGCTAAAGAGTGTCTTGAAAATACCCAAATCATGGAAAGCTAGTGGTGTTAGACTTAAGAAATTTAGCACTTGAAAATAAAAGTATTGTTAGAACATTCTAGCTTTTAGGGTGCATAATGTATCAGAAAAATGTTAAGGAAGAAAATGATAACTCAGCATGGAGTTCTTAATGATGGTAAATAATTAGAAGATTTTTAGAAAGAATGGCAGCAAATAGAGCCTATCCAATTAAGAATTTTTAACACAGCCTAAGTTTCTTGCAGTGTTTGTTGGTTTGAATACATTTTAGGCTGAGATATTGTTAATGTAATATAAAGCCCTTTAAAATGTTAAGGCTGTTTCACTGTGTACCTTTAATGGTTAGCACCAATTTTCTTTGTTGTGTACAGTTAGATTTGACTATTTTGATTTTTATGACTAACCAATATTCCAATAACCAATTAACCAATGTAATACGAAACTAAAAGCAGTGCCAATAGTAAGTGAAAAATTATAGGAAAGATTTGGGTTTTAAAACCCACGACCAAGTTTGTGAATTTTAAAAGCTGGAAAAGATACAGAAGTGGTTCCTAGGGTATTAATAAGAAATTGCTTTATTTGGAGTTCCCATGTATACGACAGAATCATAATACTCAGATTAGTATAGGACAGTATTCATCATCTTCAAAATCATTAAAGGCTCAAATGTCAATTCTCAGGAAACCCTCCCTGAAATCAAGTGCAACTTACATGACCCTCCATTCTTTCTCATAAATCCCTCTGCTACAGTACATAAGAGTAGAGAGTAATACTCACGTGTTATTGTAAATTCTAGGTGACTTCTCTGCTTTGACTACTGCATTCACATGTCCAATGTTTCATGATCACTTTTGTCTTCTATTTCCAGTGTCCAGCAAAGTATTTGATAGGTTGTATAATCTAAATATAATTTTGGAAAAAAATATATATATAATTTTGGAACAGGTGAATGAATCAATGCTTGTATCTAACACATACAAATATGGTTAACATTTAAAACCAAATATGGATGATAAGACAATGGTTGCCACAACCTCATGTTTTGACTTTTGTATTGACGATTTGTAGAAGTTTTGTGATTTGGAGAAACTTTTGAAAAGTCTAATAATTTTGCAAAATAATTCACAAGATAATGCATTTATTTCTAGTTGCGTTGAATTCTACTGTCTCTAGTGAAACAAATGACTCATGGTTATAGTCAATGAGTACAAGGAAACCATATTTCTGCCTGCTGCCCATCTTTGTTGTCTCTTCCCAATTTTTTCTCAATCTTATTTTATTGGAAGATGATTCTGTACTCTTTGAAAAACTAACTTATTCTGTATTTATTATTAATATAATTGGTAGTGACAAATTCTGAAGTAAGAACTGAGGTGCTATGTTTCTGATAATGAAAGCCTGCTTAAGGCAGTGAGGGAAAAGTAAAGCGTATTGTTGACTTTGTTTTATTTATGTCTGACATTTTCCCAGACACTATTTTATATTTTGGTTTTTAAAATTTTTGTTTATTTTTTGGGGAAAAGCAACAGATGGTTTTATATGATACCGCATGACTGCTCCAATTATGGGTTACTCTATTTTCTGTGCAGACTTCTTAATTTTTTGTTCCTAAAATTAAAATTAGCAAAGGAAGACTGTTTTTCTCAACTCCACTCTCATTGATATTCTTACTGAAGTATAATTGACATGTAATATTGTATTAATCCCGGTGTAATGCATAGTGATTTGACCTTTGTATACATGGCATCATTGTCACCACAATAAATCTGTTGTGTCTCTTAAGGGCTCTTGAATGACCTAAAGTCATAAATCGCTACACTGCTGACTCCCAGCTGTAACATCAAAACGGCCTTTTATTTTCATCTTCAAAAGCTTCCTCTGAGAGTATTTTCAGAAAAGTTTCAACACTGCTACTTGAAAGTTGGGACTGCAGAAGTATGTGTGAAATATGAGTAAATTTTCAAAGTATAAAAATTGCAGGAACCACCTTGTACAGAAGCTGAATGGGGGAGAAATTTTTGTGGGAATGGTTTTGATGCATCTCAGCCTTGGGCTTGTATGCATTTTATATGAGGCTTTATATTTGCTGCTTATGGAACCAAATAAGTTCTCCAAAGTTGAAAAAACAGGTCAAGATATATTTCCCTCTTAAAATATACATGTTGACAAAACTGGGAAATATTTGCTTCTCTCTGTGTCTTATAAATTATAAGCAAAGGAACTTGAGGTAAATCCATGCCATACCACCTTTAAGGACAAAGTTTTAGAATGTCTTTTTAACAATTTTAGATTAGATACACACAAACAATTCTTTAAATCCCCTTAGGGATCATGAGATCTGAGGCTTTAGAAAGGCTAAACCTCTGTTCTGTTATTTGTCTCTGCTTGTCACCAGAAAATGCCTAACAAATATTCTTTCCTGAAGGAAATAGACCCAGAAACATCCTTAAGTTTCTATCAAGACGTTTGTTTTAGATGTTATGCAGAAATAGTTAGAAAACATGGTCAGATATACACGTGTTGCAGCCTCCATTTTCCAGAAAACCTCCCTCCCTCCACCAAAAGCATTTTATTTTTGTAATATGGGAAAGCAGAATACAAAACAAAAGCAGTTTTGTAGTCAGAGGTGTAGTCAGAGTTTGGTAGTCAAGTCCTAATTCTACCACCAATCTAAGTGATGTTCGGTGAAATACTTAACCTCTGTAACCTTCATGTACTCAGTTCTGCCGCCATCCTTCCCTTTCTCTGTTGATGTGGGTTTGAATGAGAGCATGTATGGCCTCCCTCTGGGGGGACGTCTGTGCTGGGCTGCGATCGGTTGTGTCTGACTCTTTGTGACCCAATGGCCCCTCTGTCCATGGGATTCTCCAGGCAAGAATACCAGAGAGGGTTGCCATTTCCTTCTCCAGGGGATCTTCCTGGATCACAGAACCATGTCTCCTCCATTGGCAGGTGGATTCTTTACCATTGGAAGCCCAGGTGGTAATACTATCCTGGAATATAAAATAAGACAGTGGAGGTGGACAGTCCCTTTTTATTCTGTTGACACTCAACATTTGTATTTTCTCAGTCTCCATCTTCTGTCTTCTGAGTCCATGTCCTTCTGTAAACAATTTCTGCTTGAACTGCTACTGATATTCTGTCAGTAGATGTAGTAAGTACTTATTTTCCAAGTAAATATAACATTTTTGACTAATTCATCTATCTATCTTCCTATATTGACTTTTGCCAAAAATAGTTATATGGCAGCAAGTCTTCTTAGAAGCAGAAGTCAAAATGACTCGTTATATGGCAGCAAGTCTTCTTAGAAGCAGAAGTCAAAATGACTTCTACTTAAATCTTTGTCTGTCTCTTTGGCTTTATAAATCCTGATACTTATAGCGTATTTTTCAAGCTTAAAACTGTTTTTATTTTGTTTACTGTGTGTCTCAGTATTAAGACCTCACTTTGACAAGATAAGCATTCCTTTCTAGTCTTAGTTCAGCTCGGGGCAGTTTTCCAGGCTGCATTTCCTTTGTGCGTTAAAAGATGGGTTGCTCCTAATACCATTAGGAAATTCTACTTAACCCTGTGGTATCAAGCATTAACAGTTCCAAATATAGACTATATTGGCAGAAAATCTGTATCACTATGAAATGCAAAATATTTGAAGATAAATTTAACAAAATACAGACAAGACTTCTACCCAAATAATGGTAAAATTCACTGAGATAATTAAAGGTAAATACATGGAAATATACCAGTTTCATGGACTGGAAGGCTGAATACTCTGAAGATTCAGTTTTCCGCAAGTAGTTCTATAGATTCAATGCAATCCTAGTTAAAATTCCAGTAAGCTGCAATGTATAAATTAATAAATGGGTTATAAAATTTACTTTAAAATGCAAATGACTTACAAAAAAGAAAAAATATTTTAAGGCTGAATATAAATATGATTTGTGTAATAATAAATATAGATCAGTAGAATAGAGTCTAGAAATAACCTACACTATAGTGTAGGTTAAGACCAAAGATAATTTAATGAGAAAATGATAAACTTTTCAATAAATGATACTGAAACAGTTAGATATCTATATGGAAAAGCTATGAGCCTTGACCATAACTTTTATAACATATCTAAAAATGTACTCAAAATAAGATATATTGTAAAAACTAAAATTATATAAACATTTTGGAGAAAACAGAAATAAATCTTTCAACTTTGGAGTACAGTAATTTCTTCGGACACAGAACATAAAAAAATAATGAATTTGATCTCATCAAAATTAAAAACATTTAATTTGAAAGAGTATGATTTCAAATTAATGATGCTCTTTGAAAGACACCAGTAATAAAGTAAAAAGGCAAGGTATGACTGGGAAGAAGTATTTAAATCCATGCATCTGATATGTTGGACAAGGCAATGGCGACCCACTCCAGTACTCTTGCCTGGAAAAGCCCATGGACAGAGGAGCCTGGTAGGCTGCAGTCCATGGGGTCACGAATAGAGTCGGACACGACTGAGCGACTTCACTTTCACTTTTTACTTTCATGCATTGGAGAAGGAAATGACAACCCACTCCAGTGTTCTTGCCTGGAGAATCCCAGGGACGGGGGAACTTGGTGGGCTGCCGTCTATGGGGTCGCACAGAATTGGACACAACTGAAGCGACTTAGCAGCAGCAGCATCTGATGTGTATTGCAGACTTGTATCCATAATATATAAAGAACACCTACAACTCACAACACAAAAATCCATTTACAAATTGGCAAAAGATTTGAACAGACGTTTCACACAAAAAAACATATAAATTATTAATAAGCATATACAAAATTATCATTATCATTTTTCATCAGGAAAATTAATACTAAAATGATGAGCTGTTATAGACCCATTAGAATGGCTAAAATGAAAAGACTTAACAATATATCAGGCATTGGCAAGAATGTGGGGGGACTGGAATTCTCAGACATTGCTGGTAGGAATGTGAAATGAAACAATTACTTCAATAAACAATTTGGCATTTTCCTTGTAAAGTTAATCAAACTCATCATTCAACACAAAAACTCTAGATCTACATATTGAAACAAAAGACAAACTTTACATCCAAACAATAATTGTACATGAGTGCCACAGTAGTAATACTTCTGAATTCAAAACGTCACAAATGTCCATTCCAGGTGGACAGATAGGCAAACTGGTATTTTCAAACAACAGAATACCACTGGCCATAAAAAGGAACAAAATACTATTACTCTAAACAAAATATGGGAATTTCAAAATCCTTATGAAGGTGAAGCTGAAGCTCCAGTACTTTGGTCACCTGATGCAAAGAGCCGGTTCATTAGAAAAGACTCTGATGCTGGGAAATATTGAGGGTGGGAGAATAAGGGGACAACACAGGATGAGATGATTGTATGGCATCATAACTCAATGGACATGAGTGTGAGCAAGCGCCAGGAGATGGTGAAGGACAAGGAAGCCTGGCCTGCTACAGTCCATGGGGTTGCAGAGTTGGACATGATTGAACAACTGAACAACAACAACGAGGGTGAAAGAAATCAGAAACAAAAGAGTACACATTGCTTAACCCCACTGGTATGAAATTCTAGAATAGGTGAAATTTGTCATAATGAAAAGCAGATCTGTGGTTGCCTGATTCTGGGTTTGAGAAATGCTGTTGATTGTGAAGGGCCTGAGG
This sequence comes from Cervus elaphus, assembly GCF_910594005.1. NCBI lineage: Eukaryota > Metazoa > Chordata > Mammalia > Artiodactyla > Cervidae > Cervus > Cervus elaphus. Next base: position 28,750,346 of record NC_057846.1, read on the forward strand.
ACAGGTGATGAAATTCTGTATCTTGATTGTGATGATGATTCTATGGCTATGAATAGTTGTCAGAACTACTTGAACTGATTACTTAATGTGCATTTTATTGTACTCAAATTAAGTTGATTAAATAGAGAAGATGAAAGAGGAGGAACAGAGGAAGGAACAGGGAAAGGAAAAGAAGCTCATGCTGGACCCAGCTCTGTCATGGAGAGGAGCTGTTTTTCTCACATACTCAGAAGAGTAGGTGGTGCTAGTGATAAAGAATCCGCCTGCCAGTGCAGGAGACAGAAGAAATAAGAGTTTGATCCCTGGGTTGGGAAGATCCCCTAGAGAAGGGCATGACCACCCACTCCGGTATTCTTGTCCGGAGAATCCCATCGACAGAGGAGCCTGGCGGGCTACAGTCCATGGGGTCACAAAGAGTCAGACACGACTGAAGTGACTTAGCACGCATACATGCAGAAGGGTAAGCAGTACCCTGCTTCCTTGGGAGAGTTCCCTGGAGGCAAGATTCCCACAATAAAGGTTTGTGGAGTACTCTTAGTCAGATGAACCCGAGACAGTCACAGAAGTTCATGTGGCCCAGCAAGGCTCGGAAGCAGCAGAATTGTCCCATGCCTGGAGAGCGATGAAGGATTAGAAGCCTTTAGCCGACCTCACAGAGCATTATGTAACTCGGGGTGGTGGAGAAGGAGCAGATAAATCTCTTGCAGAGCAGGGGACAGCAAGGAACTCTCAGAGAGGAAAGAGAGGTGACCCAGTGACCCGGGTGTGCGCTGACCATTCGGGGCCATGTGTGATGCCCGCCATGCCAGCATACAGAGGGCGAGGACCAAGTCCTCTCAGTGCCAAAGACTTGGGTGATGAAAGCCTTTCACACCTCAGACAAAATTCCCCAACTCTCACCTCACAAAATGGGCCGAGGCACGTGATCGAAACTGGGGTGAGTCTGACAAAACTACATTCCATCCATCCCACCTGAGGTTTAAACCGAGATTTGTGCTCTATGGAACTGTGACCCTCAAAGGAATGTTTATTTGTAGATAGGAGTTTTCCTTGTGCTTTTAATGAAGAACGTAATAGAAGTCCCTAGTATTTCAAAAGTCATCCCCTTAGGTAAGTACTCTCATTTAAAAAAAAAAATCTATACGATCAATAAACAGTCCTGGAACTTTGAAAATGTATTTTTATAATGGTAAGAAATCCTGTGGGTCCCACTTTCAACTCTAGTGTGGGTGCCTACCTGTCACAAAAATGATTATGTAGCATGGTTCGTCTTATGCCAGCCCTGAGAGACTTCGTGCCAATCGGGCACAGCTGGGATGAAATGCCCATTGCCAGCCTGTCTTCAGAAAGCCCTGTGACAAGACCAGAGGGGCAGCTCGTTGAGAAGAGGTGGCAGGAACATGAAGGGAGAAAGAAAGGGGTAGAAACACGGTAGCTATTACAGGAAGTGCGAGAAGAATCAATCATTTCATGTCTTGACGATCAGCTTTTGAATTTGTTTTTCATTATGTATTTATTTGTTTATTTTTGGCTGCTCTGGGACCTCGCTGCTACGCTCAGGCTTTCTCTACTCGCAGCGAATGGGGGCTCCTCTCTAGTTGCGATGCAGGCACTTATTCTGGTGACTTCCTTTTATTGCAGAGACTCTAGGCTGCGGGCTTCAGTAGTTGTGGCTCGCAGGCTCTACAGTGTGATGAATGCCCCAAATCTATGTTAATACATGTGTTTCCTACTTCCCAAAACAAGTCAGCTCCTCCAGGGAAGATGCACAGAGGAAGTGACATAACTCTCAGGATATTGCAAATGAAAGGTATCAGAAATATGTGTAAGTAGTTGCCCACAGTGCAAGGAAGCATCAGATAGGAGGCAGGATTAACCCTGGGTAGTTACAGGTGATGAATGGTCCGTGAGGGATCATTGCTTCTACTCCACCTTGTTTCCAAGCTATTTTTATATATAAAATTGTAGTAATCCCAGAGTGGCTCCATATGAAACCTATTTCTGTGTTCATATCAGTTTTTGGTTTCTTATTCCTTATTCTGTAATTTATTGCATAGTTAACAATGGATAAACAGTTTTTTTTTTCTTTCTGCTGCTTGTGAGTTATTTCACACCTACCTATAAGCATGGTGTTTTGTAGACAAGTATTCCTCAATTTGACTGCAAGTATTTTATATAATTTATTGTTCTAATAATTATATAACACTAAACATATTACTTTTTTAAAATAACCATAAGGTTGTCTTAACATTTGTGGCATGAAATAGGCATCTGAGTCAATAGAGACCAGTATAACATGATTTTTGTGATTTTAAGATTTACTTTTAAATTCCATATACTTGAGAAATGTACAGAATGACAGATTTCCTAAGGTAGATGGTGGGTTAGGCCAGACTAAGAATATTCTTGCTATTTGAATTCTCCAATTTAAGATCCTGGGGCTTCCCTCGGGGCTCCGATGGTAAGGAAACTGCCTTCCATGTGAGAGACACAGGTTTGATCCCTGGGTCGGGAGTATCCCCTGGAGAAAGAAATGGTTACCCACTCCAATGTTCTTTCCTGGAGAATTCCATGGACAGAGGAACCTGGCCGGTTGCAGTCCATGGGGTTGCAAAGAGCCAGACATGACTGGGAGACTAACACACACATTTAAGATTCTGAGATCCATTCTTTAAAGCAGTGATTCTTAACAAGGGGGTGGGGGTCACAGGGGGCCATGAGCCTGACATCACCCTAAAGGTAAAATATTATTATTGTTTGGGAAGGTTTTTTAGATTTCACATGTTCTCTCTACCTCACTGAATTCTGATTCGCCTACAGGGAGGGTCTATATACTGAAAAATCCCTTGGGTATTTTACTATGCTTATGATGTATCCTCTACTCCCATCCTTAATCTCCACATCTCCAGAATGCTTACTCATTAGAGGGCCTTCACCAAGCAGCGGTCGGGGGGAAGGGGAAAGGAACCAGCCTTTATCGAGCCCTGTGTGTGCACCAGTTGCTGGACTGATGGCCAGTTTTCATACAATGGAGCTCTGGAGGGTCTGCTATAACGATATCCTTGGAATCTCTTAAATTTTATTCCCTCAAGTAAGATTCAGGGAATTAGTCAGCATTCAGTGATTCTAACAAGTGAATGATAAGTTGCCCCCAGAGATACTGGAGGAGGGTATGATCACCCCCCAAATGGTGTCATTTTGCAGTGTTTTGTATGAAGGCGTTAAGTGACTGGCGGACTTAGGGAGGATGGTTGGCTTAGGCATATGGTTCACAGGAACTTTCCTGGCCGTTCAGTGGTTAGAACTCTGTGCATCCACTGTGGGGGACAACAGGTTCCATCCCTGGCTGGGAACTAAGATCCCACATGCCATATGGTGTGACCAATAAAATAAAATAATAAATGTATATATCTTAAATTATATTTTATTAAAAAAATTTTTTAAGCAATACATCTTACAGCAGAAGTGCCCCACAAGCTGCTGACTAACTTAAATTTGTGATTACTCAAAAGCACTATAAGACAAAAAATCTGGGAAATTGCTTATTTTATTCAATCCATAAGCAATTAAGATTCATTTATTGAGTTTAATATTAAGACAATAGGTGAAAAGGTGGTAATACTGTCTTTTTCTCTAAGGTTTGATTTATGTATCTCATATTCCCCAATTGAAAATGGTGGCCGATACATCTTTATATCTCCTCCATATAATTAAAATATACTACTGTTTAATGATAATGAGAAATAAATTAATGGCATATATTCTTAGAGATTAGAAGTTTCACACTGACAACATATAAACCACAGCCTGCTGACAGACACATGGCATGTCTGCCCAGTATTTTGTTTTTTAAAATATGAATGTATTTCTGAAATTCTATCTATGAATATTTTTATAGGTATCTCTAAAGATTAGGGTGATTTTCTAATATGACCCTCATTAACCTTATCATATATTTAAAAATCAACAATAATTCCTTGATATCAAATATCCAGGCAGCAACTCATAAATGTTGTAATTTTAAAAATGCTTTATTTATTTTTTATTGAGATATAATGTTATTAGTTTCAGGTATACAACATAAGTTTCAATATTTGTTAAATTTGCAAAAAGATCACCATACTCAGGAATTGAACTTGGTCTTCTGCATTGCAGGCAGATTCTTTACCATCTGAACCACCAAGGAAGCCACATAAATGTTATAATTTTTAAAATTGTATTTATTTTTATTGGGATATAATTGCGATATAATGCTATATTAATTTTGGGTGTACGACAGAAGATTCAGTACTTGTATAATTTGCAAAGTGATCACCATAATAAGTCTAGTTAGCATTCATAACTGCATATAGCTATGAAATTTTTTTTCTTGTTTATAATTAAAAAAAATCAAGATCTATAGAGGTTTACACATTGCAGCTGGTTGATGTACCTTTTAAACTTCCTTTGGTCTATAAATTCCCCCTCCATGTCCTTTTTTTTCTCTCACAATTATTTCTTGAAGAAACTGTGTTGTGGGCCTTAAAGTTTCCTACAAGGCTGGGCTGTGCTGATTGCATCCCCATGGTGTAATTTAATGAGTTCCTGAGTTCTCTGTGTTCTTGTAAATTGGAAGCAGGAGGATCTAGAAGTTATATTCTGTTCGTTGTGATTTATTTACTTTTTTTATAGGATCACTTCTTAAGTTTTCCATCATCTTTCTCTTTGTGATTTTATCAACCAATGACAATTCATGCCTAGATACTATAGCAGCATTTTTTTGAGGGGGCCCCCATAGTGAGGCATCAGAGATCTTAGTTCCCCCATCAGGGATTGAACCCATGCCCCCTACAGTGGAAGAGCAGAGTGTTCACCACTAGAAGCCAGGGAAGCTCCCTGCAACAATTTTTTTAAATGAAAAATTTCACAAAAATACCTGGATACATAACCTGCTTGGGGAAAAAAAATCAAATAGTCCTTTAAAAATTAGAAAGGGCTAAGTAGCAACTACCCACCTACCCACTTCAGTTGGTGTAGGTATTCTTTTGATGCAACAGTCCTCACAAATCCACTCTTCACACTGGTCCACATTTGGCCCACTGTCTCATTTATATCAGGTTTCCCTGGTGGCTCAGCTGGTAAAGAAACTGTCTACAATGTGGGAGACCTGGATTTGATCCCTGGGTTGGGAAGATCCCCTGGAGAAGGGAAAGGCTACCCACTCCAGTATTTTGGCCTGGAGAATTCCATGGACTGTATTGTCCATGGGGTCATAAAGAGTCAGACACAGCTGAGTGACTTTCACTTCACTCATTTATATCACCTGCCAATCTCCCGTAGGGACTTAAGAGTGTATTATTAACTTTTAATATAGACCGTTCTGCTGTAATGAAAACAAGATAGAGACTTGAAGGTGTTTTCGCTTTTTTTTTTTTTTTTTTTTAATGAAAGCAAGTATACGAAGAAGAACAATTAAAGAAGAGCAAAGAAGAAATAAGTTATTGGGGAAAATACTTGTATTAAAGGAATGGAGATGATTTTTGGTGGTAGATAAAAAGTAGTAAATATGAACAACTAGTAAATCAAATGTATCGTGTAGTTAAGGATTTATAATTTGAATATTTACTATGTCAAAATGACATCTCAAGGAGAATTTAGCAATATCTCAAAAATTTATCTAGCAAGGACTGAAATATTTTCTGTCCAGGCTAAAATCATGATAGGTTTAATTTACTCCAGTCTGGTAGTATCAAGGTATCATTTTCCAAATACAGTGTTGCTCTGCCAAGATTTAAATTATTTTAGTCAAAATCAATTGCTTCTCCATCTGTCTTTCCTTCATCCTTTAGTTATGAAACCCTTACAGTAAGATGCCTTTAGGTTTTCAAAATAAGTTCTCTGATCATCAGTCTGACTCACTTGCATATAAATACAAAGAGTTTTTTAAACCATAAACAGTGTTTCAGGAAAGAAAGGAAAATTAGAGTAAATTGTTGTTAGAAAGCTCATTGAAACCCATTAAAACAATGAAAAGAAAAGTATTCTCCAGCCTGGTTAACCTCAACGGTGAAATAGTGAAATCATTTTGAAATGGTACAATCACTTTGCTCCTAGACAGTCTTCTGTTCCATTATCTTGGTTTTTTATACTCCCCGTCTGCTCTGAATAATGAGCCCAACAGATGTTAAAATAGTATTTCTTTACTTATAGGAAACTATATTCACACTATCAGCATTTTGAGGAAAGAGTAGAATTAAACTAAAGCGTTATTAACAATAACATTTTGTGTAGTATTCTAAGCAGAGAAAGCTCATTAAGAATGTCCTCAACAACCCCTGCAGTGATCCCTGGGGTGATTTCCAGAGGAATTATTTGTCCTGCAAATTAACTTGTAGGAGTTCTGTGTTTATTTGCCCATAAGAGCCACTAAATAAAACTTATTCTCAGAGAAGGAAAGCCACAGGGGAAAATGTTAATAATATTTTATGTATTTGGACATTGCAGCCAAGCTCATTTGGCATAGATTAATTCATTAAATAAGCACTTATTTGTGTGAAAATATAAAGTATATGACACTTGTCCTTGAAGAGCAAACAAGTTGTTGACAGTGACAAAATAAAAGAATGAGTTACACTAAATGGGACAAATGTTAATAAAACACAGATAAACTGGTGCTAGAACGCAGATGAAATAATGAATTAATTTGCCTGAGGGAGCCAAGGAAATACTTACGAAAGAAGTAAATTTTGAACTGAGATGTAAAGAATGAATGACAAGGAGTACATTAGGCTGAGAAGAGAAGAGAGAACCAGTGTAAAGGGGCAAAGAAATTAACTGACATGCATGTCATATATCACAGTGAGTAAAATATAAGACTTTTTAATATAAAATCGTATGGGTATTTGCTGGATTGAGTTCACAGTGTCAGAGTTGGCATCTCTGAATTTCTGTTGGTCCCTCACACTTGCAATTTCAAAGTTACCAAACAGCTGCTATAGCTACAGAAGCCACATACACAAAGTAGGAAGATTATATCAAGGACTTTTTTCAGCACTGTTGGTCTTTGTTTGTCATGAAAATAAAACTTTTCATGGAAATGACCAGTAGAGTCAGTTCATGAACTCATGAAGTCACTTTCAGATACTGCTATGCATCACCCAGTGAATATATATAAAAAATATATATACATTAAGAAAGACCTTTTATGATAGTCTAAGGATCCAGCTCAATCTAAAAAACATTAGGAGACATTGAAGGTGCTTTGTTTGTTTGTTTCAAGAAGGGACAAGACAACAGCATTGTGTAACAGCTTTTTAAACAATTATCATTTGTGCCTTTGATAAACATTTATTGAGCACCATGCCATACCTCTGCAAAGCTGTGATTTTCTGCAGCGCAAGATAAAATGGCATGAAGAGGTCCCAAATTTCCAGCAGATCAATTAGAATTACCAGTGAGGATTTTTCAAACTATAGTCTTCCCCTCTTCTGATAAACCTCAATAAAAAGAGTTCCACTGTGTTTGAAATCCCTGCACTAATGATCACTTTTATTGCCAGGACTCCACAGTATGCCTCATCAGAGATGAGGCAGAAAAGAGTGCATAACCACTCTTTTAAAAGACTATTCCTGAATGTGAATTGAACAATAATTATCCCTTTGAAAAGAACTGAAAAAAGCAAGTGCTCAAGGTTTATATTTTGGTATAGTAGAGGGATAAGATAAAATAAAACACTTAATTGTATCACTTTTCTACAGAAATATACAATTCTCTCCCATGTTTATATTTTTCCTATAGACTGAGGTACAGAACAGAACCTAGTCCTTCAGTCTATTGAACTGCCTGTAAACACAGATTTCTGATGCCCTTTCTATACGTGAAGCCCATCTAATCTTGAGGTACCAGTATTGTTAAGATCACATTACAAACATGGGTCCTTCCCCACTGGGGTCAAACCAAGAATAAAAACAATGAGATAATTCCTTAAGTAATTCCAAAATCTTATTTAAATCATGTAAGCCTTTTGTGTGCTGCACTTTAAAAAGCCATAGCACTATTTACCCTCAAAATTGAAAAAAAAAGTCTACACTAAATTGTTGATTGTTAGTCGGTATAGTCTGATAATTTGTCCTTTGTGAGCCATTCAAAGTTTTATAGATTTAAGAAAAGCCAGGAAAAGCTACATATTCAGCCAGATTAGTCTAGTGTGTAAATTACATCCTGGGAATGAATTAGGTACGTTGAGCAGAGCGTTAACTCTTTCTGGTCACAGGGGTGTCATTGAGGAAATTCCTGCTCTGGGATGGTGGAAGGCACCCCTGGGCCCAAAAAGAGTTAGAATATTTCCCCACTTATGAAGCTAACTCCCTATTAGAGATTTATACAGACAGTGTTGCTAATTAGCATTGTTAATGTTCTATTAGAATGTGTTTGCTATTTTTTTTAAAATCAGTGAAAGATGAAGGTTTTAGATGCCAAATTTACTTAAGCTGAATGTGGAGAAACATGATTCCTCTTGGTATAGATATTATTTTAAAAAAGAAAAGTGAAGGCATCGCTTGATCAAATAAGTTCGACAAACACAATGTTACAAAAAGTTAAGGAAGTTGTCTTAATGAACAAATCTGTACTGCTTAGTAGAGTACAATGAATTTGTGATCTTCCAGAGATGAAATGTGCTACATAGCATGTCTCAAATATAGATAGATGACCAAGTTATTTTAATTTTTAAAAATATTCATGATCATCTTGCAAAATACTAGGTCTTAGAAAACATCTGGTAGGAAACAGCTAGCCTTGTCTACTATAAAATTTTAGTATTTTCAAACCACTCTCCATTTACCAAACACAATCACAGAGTGTTATAGCCGCGTTATACCAAAGGCAGTGCCCATGTTTTCCATCTCTATTCACAGCTGGAGGAACTAGACTAACAAGTCTAAAGGCTTGACAAAATCCACACAAGCAGGTGTAGGAACAGGAATGATAGACTCTTGGACCCTGACATTAAGAGATACTAAAAGCGTGAAATGTTAGTCACTCAGTCATGTTTGACTCTTTTGTGACCCCATGGACTGCAGCCCACCAGGCCCCTTTGTCCATGAGATCTTCTAGGCAAGAACCCTGGAGTGGGTGGCCATGCCCTCCTCCAGGGAATCCTCCCGACCCAGAGATCGAATCCAGGTCTCCTGCATCACAGGCAGATTCTTTATTGTCTGAGCCATCAAGGATGCCCCATAAGAGATGTTGGTAAGATGTAGTTTAAATGCTCACTTTCTGTAATTTTCATTATTATTTTATAATTACATAAGATGAAGTCTTTAGCAGCTCATTTGTATATCTTAGGGTTCTGTTTTATTTCCTATTTAAGAAATTCCACTATGACCAAGACCATGTCTTTTAAGACCAAATGACTAAAAAGCTGTAAGACTGAAAGAAATAATCTTGGACATAGTAGAACTTCTTAATACAGAAATGAAAACAGAATCTGAAAATGCTCAAATGGGCTTTTTGATGTTTTAATATGTAATTATAAAATTATAATAAAATCACCTAAAGCCAGTATTTAAACCATAAATAGAGAGAAGTTGAGAAAAACCCATGCATTTAGGGAACTATAATTAAACTGAAAAAATTTCAAATAATGGGGCTTCCCAGGTGGTGCTGGTGGTAAAGAACCCACCTGCCAATGCAGGACACATAAGAGACATGGGCTCAGTCCTGGGTCAGGAAGATCATCTAGAGGAGGGCGTGGCAACCCACTCCAGTATTCTCGCCTGGAGAATTCCTATAGACAGACAATAGCTAATCGTATCATTCCTAGGAGAGAGGAGCCTGATGGGCTATAGTCCACAGGGTCACAAAGAGTCAGACATCACTAAAGAGACTTCACACAGAGCTGTAAAAAAATAAAATTAGAAATGTCAATTGTTACCTTTTATCTGCAAATGCCCGTTAGAAGTTATTGTTATCTAAATAAGTATTTATGTAATGCTTTCCTTCTCTACTCTATGAGGTATTGAAGGGATGTAAAGATAGACTGGATTCAGGCTTTCCTGTGTTCTTGAAATTTTGGGGTTTATAGTAGAGATGATGCATGTATGTAGATAAGAAAATATGAGAAACTAAAGTTTCAAGTAATCATGAGAAAAAACATGAGCTATATGATTCTGGAAATAGTGGAACCCAGTTGTCATTGGATGAGAAGTAAGTTGAATTTAGGCAAGGAATCGTCACTGGTCAGACATGGAAAACAAAGAAGGCTAGGTGGTGGCTTGATTGTCAAGGTGCTTGTCTACCACCTGGAAGACATATATAAATCATATGAAACTAAGCTATCAAGTGAGATGGGGTTGAAAATCTGTGAATTAAAGTGACACATAGAATGAATTTGTAGTTGAAAGAAATGTGAGATTACTTCCAGGCGGAGTGACCAGAGAAAGTTTGACTGATCAATGTAGCACTTGAATTAAGCTTCAAAGATCTTGTTGGCTCGTGGTAAAAGATGAGCAGATGGAAAGCATTATAGATAGGTGGAACAACGTTTATTTGTTCAATACATATTTTTGAGTACCTACTATATCCCTACAGTGTTTAGTGACTAAATTACTGAAATGGATAAGATACAGTCCCTACCCTCAAAGAATTCATAGTGTATTAGAAGAGACAGAACCACAAATAGAACAAAAATTGAGAAATTCACATGCATTTAATGGAATATAAATAAACTGGAAAGAATTTAAATCAAAACATCCAGCTGTATGAGACTAGAATTGTGAGTTGGTTCTGACTTCATATCCCTTGCTAGAAAGTTTAGAATATAGCTTCTGAGAAGTTACTAAAATTTTCTGAATAAAATACTGGTAAGCCTGCAGAAACTTGCCATTTCTTCCATTAATATATGGGGTTTACTAGCTGTAGCTCAAGCAATTGTTGTGTTCAAAACACTTTAGAGATAAGTAAAGCATACTCTCTGTTATCAAGTTGCTTATCCTACAGAATTCACTACATGTACACAAGAAAAGCATCAAAAAATTTGCAGGAAAGTTGAATATTGGTGAGACTGCAATAGGTCTGATTACAATAGGCAAGATTACAAAGCAGAAAATAGAGCTTTGAGAAAACCATCAGATTTCAAGTGAAAAATGCAAAGAAAGTATCCCAAGTAGAATTTCCCCCTGAAGTAAGGGCATAAAGAAAGGAAGACGCAGAGTAGGTTCTTGGAATGGGATAATAGAAGATAAGACCACCAAAGGAAATTCGATCATCCTAGAGGACTTTGAATCTCAGAGTAACCTGGTATTTCATTGTGAGGCAATGGAGAGTCCGCCATGCCAGCCACTGAAGTTTTGTGATTACAAAAAATATATTGTAAAGTGGGTTTAAGAAGATGAATAACTTCCCAAAAGAGTTGCTGTGAGGATAAAAGTCTTAATACAGATACAAGGCTTAGAATACATGTCCGATGTGCTCTAGAGTATAGTTTTTTATTAGTGGAAATAGAATTCCAAGTTTTTTTTCTAATATTTTCTCCAAACTTTAATTTCATTTGTTTGTAGGAAAACTCCATTTGTTTATAGAAATATGGTATCTGCCTCTATACAGACTTTACATAACATTTTTTATAATCATTTACCTTTTACAGCTTCTGGATTTCTGACTTGGTTACAAAGAATCCTCTTTCCCAAGATTGTGTAAGTAGTCTCAAGTTTTTTTTCTGAAGATTTTTGTTGCTGTTTTATATTTTGCATTTAAATCTTTAAGTGTAAGAGAGAATTAGTTTTATTTTCTTCCACATGGAGATGGAGTTGTGTCAGTATCACCACTACATAGCCTGTTTTGTTGTCTCCGAATCCATGAAATGCAATCTTTATATGTTGCCTTCACATATAGGGCAATAGGCTGAACTCTCTGCTCTGTTCCATTGATCTAGTATCTATTCCTAGGCTAATAATACATTGATTTCATTATGGTAGATTCATAATTCTTTCAAATACCTAGTAATGAAAGTCATTTTAACTGCTCTTTCCTTTCATAATTCTCTACACCATGATCGAACATTTATCCTTTCATATAAAATGTAAAGTAGTTTTGTCTATTTCCAGAAAGAAGCATTTTAGAGAATTCTAATTGAAATTGCATTAAACCTAGAGATGATTTTTGGGAGAGATAACACATCTAAGATTTAATCTTCTGCTCTGAGAACAAATATATTCCTAGTTCTTTTAAACTTTGCTTATTTACTTCAGTATTAGTATCTATATATATTGAGTAGTTTTCTTCATATGAGTCTTGTTAACCACCGTGGACAAAATTGTGGTTTATTTTATTTTATTGCATTTCCAATTTCCCATACTTACAGTTAGCATGGGTAAACTGTATTGGTGTTTGTATATTGTATGTTATAATGTATGTTAATTAAGCTGGCCTTGGTTATATGGGGCTCCAGCTGAGCTCAGCTGTGCTTCCATGATGACTGCAGCCCATAGGAGCCCTACTTCAGTATGTGGGCTAATCAAAATCTCTAATAATTATAGAAGATTTGGAGGGGTTGTCCTTTTATCTGTTTGTTCTAACTAACGGTGTTCTGGACATACAAACATGTCATCAGCAAAACCAAACACCTTTCTTCTTTTACAATGCTTTTTCCAATTTTGTATTTTTGGCTTGCTGAATTCACTGATACAGTTGACCGCTTTCTGTGTCCTGATTTTAATGACACGCTTTTAGTGTTGCATTATTTGTTATCTCAGTGGGCCCCATTTGTCAACTCCATGACAGAGCTGTCTATCCGCAAGATATCCCTGTGTAGAAATCATACCCCAACTTAGAAACTTGAAACAGTACCATGTATTTCTTTAGGATTCTGTGGATGGTTGACTGAGGCTGGGCATGGTTGGTTGGTTTTTCTGCTGGACTTAGCTGGGCTCACGGACGTGACTGTTGTCACCAACGGCCCTCTACCTCTGGTGAGGGGAGGTGACAGGAGTCACTTGGTCACACGCCCCTCATCATCCAGCAGGCTGACTTGGGCTCATCCTCTGGTGGCTTTGGGCACCAAGGAAAGTCTTAGCCCACAAGGTTTTTCCAGCCTCCCATTGAGTGACATTTGCTAGTGCTCCCTTTCCAAAGCAAATCTTCAATGATAGTTCAGAGAGTAAGGGTGAGAGCTTCTAGGGGCATCAAGGGAAGGAAGAGAAACATTTCTGGCCATCTTTGCAGTCAACTACATGAACAGCCCTTTAAATACAGAGGGTGAATTGGAGAACCTGCAAATTGTTATCTGGACCAGGAAGACTTGGAGCACATATCTTGGATCTTTTAGGGTTTGGACGGAGATTCTGCTCTCCTGTGAAATGTGTCGGAAGGAGAGAATGACCACCTCCTGGTACAACAGGGAGGGAGCAACAGGTAAAGAATCAGCTTCCTTCACACTAGTGATAAATAACCCACTTGCCAGTGCAGGAGACATGAGATGCAGGTTCAATCCCTGGGTTGGAAAGATCCCCTGGAGAAGGAAATGGCAACCCACTCCAGTATTCTTGCCTAGAGAATCCCTTGGATAAAGGAGCCTGGTAGGCTACAGTCCATGGGGTTGCAAAGAGTCAGACATGACTGAAGTCTCTTATCACACACATACATGCTTAGCAGTTACTAATCATGAAGTTTCTCCAACCTCTAGAAAAATTAGAAGAACGGAAGCTACCTTCTCTTTTTAATTAACTTTAACTCTCGCCTGAGCTGTTTAAAAGGGCAAGAAGATTGTAAGAGTGGAAAGCATCCTCTTTTAATTAGCTCACCTTTAGCCTGCTTTTGTTAAAAGGGCAGGAGCTTTTTTGGTAGTATCAGCTTATTGCAAACTGCGGTGATGTTGAAAACTTCACATGCAGGCAAGGCCAGAAGTAAGACCAGTACAAGGGTGACCTAGTTTATGGGAAGGATATGAATAGAGAACAGGATCTTTTAAGAATACCAAAAATGCCCTGGAAGTATGACCAAACTTGGGGTTCATATATTAGGATTTTTCTCAAGTCTTCGTCTAAATGGGTATCTCACTTCTTTTATAACTTGAAGAACAACCTTAAGAACCAACTTACCATATATAGCTTCAAAATTAGCCATTATGGTTTGCTGAAAAATCAGAAACCACAAGGATTTTTAAGTGGTTCATTTCTTTAGGGAACACTACTTTAAACAAATACTGTTTGACAGTAAAAGGACAAACTGCATGAACTTTAAGGAATCTTAATATATGGTATGAATTTTTTAAGTATATTGAACTTTAACTACTTTTAGTAACCCCTTCACCCCAACTGTGAACACATGCTTTTGATGGAGGTGGCCCATGGAAATAGTTCACCCTCATGCCACAGAGACGAGATCCAAATGGTGCCCATCACTTTGGTTCAAAAAGAAATGCAGGGACTTCCCTGGTGATTAAGTGCCTGAGACTTTGCCTTCCAATGCAGGAGGTACGTTTGGGTTCCATCCCTGGTAGGGGAACTAAGATCTCAAATCCCTCATAAGACAGAAGCTGCATTGTAACAAATTCAGTAAAGACTTTAAAAATGTTCCACATTGAAGAAAAATCTTGAGAAAAATACATTCCAGGGAGAGTCCCCATCAATGTCTTCTTAAGTTGTAGCAATGATAGATTTCAAGACCCGTAGATTTCAACACCCTGTCCTTGTGAAGTCTTATAGACAAGCCAATCCGTGACAATACAGACAGAAGCATTCGATGAGGGGATGCTGAGAAAGCCTTTACATTACTGGGGTCCTTGGATCCGGATTCTGATATCCAGATGTGTCCCCCACCTTTTTCTGTGATCTGGTTTCTGGTGAGATAAGATGTCAATTTCCCCGTTTTGCTTAGCTATTTCAAGGTGCATTTCTTTCTTAGGCAACAGAATTGCTCTGAATTTAATACAATGGACGGGCCAGAATGCATGAAATGTGAAAAAACTCAATTCTACGTTTTTACTTTTAAGGGAATAATCGTCCTTAAATCTTTTTCCATTTAATTTGTGTTTTTCCTTTATAACTTGGGAAAGAGCTCCTGCACTATACATTTCAAGGTCTTCAGCAGAGTTGTGTTGAGGCGGGGACTTGTGGTACCTGCTCAAAATCTACAGCTGATGAGAACTTTCTGTGGCATACCTGGTTTCAAAGACGCTTGTTTACTGTTAATTTATCTACCCTTGCATAAGGCTGAGAAAAATGTAATATTGTCTCCATGGGAAGTTACTCCTTTATGGGAACTGGTTTTGTTTTGCAGGAATTGGTCTCTGGGAGGCTTTTTCCCCTATGAGGCAGTAAAATCTGTGAGAAGCACAGATTACAGCTACTAACGTCTCAAAGAGGTGGGCAGGGCAGTTCCTCAAATACTCTGAACTAGCATTTTCATTTTGGCTTATTGTTTGTCAAGCAAATTTAAGCAAGTTTTGTCTCATTTGATTTTTAAATAAACGGCATGCTCATAACAGGGAATTTAATTCTTCACAATTTTGGTATTTTCTTAGGTGACGTGATGTGCTAGATCATGTGTCTTGCTATTTTGTGGCCTTCAATCTAAGTGGCTACATGTTTTATTACTGACTGTGCAAATACATCAGTTGGTTTCCTACAGCATAGGTGGATACTTTATTCCATTAAAAAATTAGTGTATTTTCACTAAAGTTGAAATGCCTGCAACTTTTTGTGTTTTTCATTCATGTTTTGGTTTGAACAACTCTGGGGCTGTACCAAAAATAGCTGGAAAGTAATTTTAAAGACAGTGGGCATATACTGGGACACTGTAATTAGGATGCTATAATCAGGAATACCCACCAACGATCCACCTGTCTGGACTACTGATTGATTTTTGAGGACCCAGGTTTTATGTGAAAATTTCATAAATCTCTTGTTATTGTCTCCCAGAAGTTTCTGGAGTTGGTCCATCTATTTGTAATTTGGCAGTTTTTTAAACAGATAATTTTATTTATTTATTTATTTTTGACTGCCTTGGGTCTTCACTGCTGTTACAGGCAATTCTCTAGTTGCAGTGCTTGGGCTTCTCACTGCGGTAGCTTCTCTTGTTGCTGAGTATGGGCTCCATAGTTGTGGCTTGTGGGCTTGCTTAGTTATTCCATGGCATGTGGGATCTTCCCAGACCAGGGATTGAACCAGTATCCCCTGCATTACAAGGAGGATTCTTAACCAGTGGACCACCAGAGAAGCCCCAATTTAGCAGATTTTTGATATTAATTTTATTCTGTTTCATTACATTCTTGACTGGCTTTGGGGAAATGGATAAAATATTAAATCAGGGTAATAGGTATCTCTGCATGCTGAAAGGCCTCTGAGAAATGGAAATTAGGTTAGAATATGAATCAGGAAATAGTCAAGTACTAAAATAATCCATTTGATATTTGACCTATTATTTTCAAAAGTAAGTCTTGTTACCTTAATAATTCTTTTACACCCCCCAGGGAATAAGCATTTTATTTTGGACCTCTTTCTCCTACAGTGGGGAAATAACATCTTTAAACTGTTTCTTACAAAGATTCCCAGAAGGGGAGATTGGCACAGATTTGGAGGTGGTGTAAAGTTATGTTGCCTGTATCACTCTGACGCAACAGTGTACATTTTGCCAGCAGTGGGATAGCTGGTTAGGGTTAATAGAGATTGCTCTGTGTTATTAAATGGAGGAGAAAGAAAGAAAGAATTAGCATTAGCACTGCTAACAAACTGAGCAATGACACAATGAGAAAAGGAAATAGATTCTAAAAGTAAGACTCACACAGGCGCTAAAGACCCATAAGGCATACAGAGAAAAAGAGGAATGAGAAAACTTCATAGATAAAACCTCTAAGGCCAGTATTTCTCTAGATAAAGGTGAATAAATTTACTTGTGATGCTAGGAGATTTATGCCTTTGAATTCTTAGGTGTTTCAATAAGGGAATGCCTGAACATTCTTTTTTCAGGAAGCTTGTGCAGTTTCAGATGATAGAGACTTATACTTATTGGAGCCAATTCTATTACTCTTTTTTTCCTCAAGGTCCTGCTTCCTCAGCAGTTCAAGGATGTCAGTTCAATATCTCCACTGTTCATTTGGTATTGCCTCATGGTCATGGCATGGCTGTCACAGCTCCAGCCATCACTTCTGCATTCAAAGCTGGAAGAAGGAGGATAGACTTTCTAAGTTGTCCATTTACAAAACCAAGAGGGTTTGGGTACTTTCAAAGGACACAAAATCTTTCTCAGAACTTGCACTCTCCAACAGAGTTTCACTTATATTTATTGGCAAAAATTAGATCATATTGCCAGCCCTGACTGTGCGGAAGGCTTGAAAAGTAGGGAAATGTCTATGGGAGACACTTTGGTGTTGGCCTTGCTCTTCAGAAATGCTGTAATCATTGGGCCATGTTCTATTCTTGGGATATGGGAATGAGAAAAGATTACTCCTAGGCATTAACATGACAGAGAGTAGAATCAAGATATTAGAGTGTATGGAATCAGAGCCATTTGCAAATGTACCTGAAGTAATTCTTTTTCTTAAATTATGTCACCTAAATTGAGACTGCCTTCTCAGAGACAAATTATTTTGCATCTGTGGATTCATTTAAGATAATAACTAATAAAATATATAGCATGTTAAAACCTGAGTATATTCTAATCGTGCATGTTTATGTCTTAAGAATTTAAGTTAAGTTCTAAAGAACTTAACAAATATAAACTCCATATACTTTACAAATGATATTTCTTCCTTTTCCCACGCTGAGCTGTTTTCATGAGAATTCCTAGTTTAAAAGCTAAGTTCACGGTAATTGACTCATTATATTTTTGTAATGCAGAGACAAAACGCAACTTTATTGTTTATACACAGCTCTTTTTCAGCTATGTCTGAAGATAATGTCATAATCACTGTCTGTAGGACCATCTTACAATAATCAACAATATTCAGTAAGTGTTCAATCTCAAATTGTTTACACGGTAATGAAATCAAAGGGGTGATTTTAAGAAACAAGGAGTTGCTATGACTACTGTTTCCAAAGTGAGATATTAACCACAAATTGATATTTTTTTTTCATCCTTTTAATCTTGGCCATACGGTAAGTAAAACCACAATGATTAAACAAATATTAGAGCATACATACGTGTAGATGAAAATAGATTTGGACAAATGCCTCCTGCTCTCCACGACTGACTTGTTTTAGGTCAAAAATATATGTATCAGGGATATCCCCAGTGCCTGGAAGTTTTCACTGAACAAAGTTTTGCAGAAGGGAGCTAAGGCAGAGTTGCATATCCAAGGATATAAAACCTCTGGCTCCTCGCAGAAGTTCAATCCAGAGCAAGAAGATGGAACCAGAGGTGTAAGTTACTGATACAGACTATCGGTTAATGTTATTTTTTGTATTAAAAGACAAAGATGGGGAGATTAGAATGGGCATACACACACTACTATGTATAACAGTTAAGTAATAAGAACCTGCTGCGTAACACAGGGAACTTTGCCCAGTGGTCTGTGGTGGTCTAAAGGGGAAGGAAATCCAGAACAGAGGAGATACACATCTGTGTGGCTGATTCGTTTTGCTGTACCGCAGAAAATAACACAACATTGTAAAGCAACCATATTCCAATAAAAATTTTACAAAATAAATAAAGGACAAAAAAGGAAAAAGAAGGATCTGGTTAATGTTTTAGGGGAACGAAATCTGCCGACCCAAAATGTCTCTTTGGCATGTAAATAACTTCTAGCTGAAAATCATTAAGGCTCAAAAGATTCAGGAAGAAATTTTGACATTCTCTCTAACTGCCTAAAGAATGTACCTAGAGGACCTATTCCAAGAAGGGAGCCACACCACAAGCAACTGTAGTGTGAACTGGCTGTGTAGACAGAAAGGAACCCAGCAGAGTCTGTTAAAATTCCTGGGTCCCACTGTCTCTGCAGGCCCAGCAAACATTTGTTTACCAAATGTTTCCATCTCCATGGAAATTGCCTTCCTTCCCTTTGAAGTCCCAAACCACTACCCCAACATCCTCTTTTTTTCTTAGGCGAAGATACTGTTTGATAGTGAGAGCCTCAGGCATTTTGATGAATTTCTCAGTTTTCCTGGGTCTCTCCTGTGTAGACTAGTTATAAGCTTTGGTGTGATTTTCTCCTGTTAATTTGTCTCATATCAATTTAATTCATAGACTAACCAGAAGAACCTAGAATGGTAGAGGAAAATGTCTTCCTCCCTCACCCTGGCATGAAATATCTCCACTTATTTTAAAACAAGTCTTAGGTAGACTTTCCAGGGAGTGTTTACTTCTAATATCAATGGAAGTTTTAGACAGAGCAGTGTTTGTCTGAAAGCATACTTAAAAAATAACATGCAGGCCAACCTCGTTTTATTATGCTCTTATTTGCTTCCTTTCACAGATACTTCGTTTTTTTAGGAAACGAAGGTTGTGACAACCCTACATTAAGCATGTCTATCAGTGCCGTGTTTCCAACATTTGCTCACTTCATGTCCCTGTCACATTTTGATAAGTCTCACAATATTTCAGAACTTTATTATTATTATGTTTGTTACGGTGATCTGTGATGAGTAATTTTTTTACTGAAGTATAGTTGATTTACAATATTCTGTTAGTTTTAAGTGTACCGCAGAGGGATTCAGCTTTTTTCTTCTTTTTGTATTCCATCATAGATTATTACAAGGTATTGAATATAATGCCCTGTGCTATACAGTAAATATTTGTTGTTTCTTTTTTGTATGGCAGAATAGGAGTTTTTTGAACTCAAAGGCTTTGCTTTTCTACTCAGTATTCATGGTGTCAAGTACAATGATGGACACATAACAGATACTCTATAAATGCTTGTTGAATGAAAGCAGACTTGTCTGAACCAGCAAATCTATGTTATACTGTGTAGAATATGGGGAAGGAGCAAAGATGCTAATATTTTGTTTGAGTCTTTGTTCCATTTTCTATGGAGAAATCCAAGGCTAATATAAGTGCCAATAGCATCTTTCTGACCATTTATATTTCCAGTAATCTTGCACAGGTCATTTAGAGTTTGAAATGTAACCCACCTGTCATCAATAGGGGATGTTGAGGGAATAGGCCTGGAAAAAAAAAGCGTATGCACGTAAGATATAGAATTCTCTCAACCAAAATTATTTCTTATTCTTTATGAATATATTGATTTTCATTATATTTCATTATATATTTTCAAATATATATTTTATTTAGATTTTCAAATATATTTCATATATTTCATTATATATTTTCATTACTCATCACTAAGCACCAACTATACGTCAGACATCCTTGCTTACTAGGATGAGTAAGATTGCCATAAAGAAATTCATGATGGAGGAAAATATACTTACAAAGTAAGTATTTAAAAAACATTTTTAGATGAATTATATATGAGTTAAAGGCACATAATTTTATTCTTCATATTCTTGTGAAAGTACAGTGCAAAGAGCACTCAATGAGATGCCAAGACTGAGTGGCAATTAATTGTTTAGGAAGTTGCCATGAACAAAATAATATTTGAGCACCAGAATGAGGTTTCCTGAAACATCACTGCTGCTATTGCTGCTTATCGCTTCAGTTGTGTCTGACTCTGCAACCCCACGGCCTGCCGGGATCCTTTGTTCCAGAGTGCTGGAGTAGGTTGCCATGCCCTCCTCCAGGGGAATCTTTCCAATCCAGGGATCAAACCCCAGTCTCCTGCATTGCAGGCAGATTCTTTGCCACTGTGCTACCAAGGAAGCCCAGAAATATCACTAATGTTCCCCAAAACTACATCCCTCCATTTTCTCTGCTTACTATGCCAAGCATCACTTATCCACACCTTTATATCCACATCTGCAATTTAGTTTTCAAAAATTTATTTATTTTAAATTGAAGGATAATTGCTTTACAATATTGTGTTGGTTTCTGCCATACATCAATATAAATAAACTATAGGTATACATATGTGCCCTCCCTCTTGAACTTCCCTCTCAACTCACTGTTTACTTAAGTTTATAAACTTACAACTTTGTTAATTTTGTATTCCTATAAATAGATTTTACAACACCTTAAATGCAAGACTATATTTCCATGATCCTAATACTGAATTATTTCCCTGTGGGTGCTTAACAAATGCTTTCTAGTGCACTGGCATGATCTTCTTACCATCATTTAAACTGGAAGAATCAGGTTCTACATTTGGGAATTTTCACTTTTTCATTAATTTATGATATTGTAAATTACATTGTTTTAAATGTTCTCTAATTCATGTTATGCTTTTTGATGCATAATTGTTCATTTAAATTATTTATATCTTCCTTCATATTTCAGTCATTTAAGGCTATAGTATATAAATAGGATCACCAAACAGCTTCTTAACTTGTTACATATGTCAAGGGAGTAGGACCCTGAATTAAGATTTTTTAAATTCCAACGGGATGTCTACATAGAATAGACTGTTATTCCTGTAAAGCCCTTGATGTCCTTCACGTTTAGTAGGAATAATGAATAAGCTATAAGAGGACATGACATAATCACATCTAGGAACTGGATCATTAGATCAGCAAGAGCTAACCCAGATTCTACTACTTGATTTTACATGAGCTTGAGAAAGTTGTATGAATTCTCTAAATCTCAGTTTTCTCATCTGTGTAGCATGATGAATATGATGATCAGTGATCCAATAAGCATAAATCACTTGGCATAGCATCTGGGCAGATACATACAAATGGCTAGTTACCACTATAAATGTTGTTATTTATGAGCTGAGATTTCAGTGTGGTATAGTGAGTGTTCTGAAAGAGACTATGGGATTAAGGAGACTGCATATCTGGTAGAATATATACTGCTAGTTCCATCATAAAATGCTACCTCTGCAATCATATCAAGATTATTTTCTTTCTGCAAAAGAAAAAGAAAACTTTTTCACAAAATTGATTGCACACCTTTACAGAATAAACCACTTTCACCTGAGGCAACTGAAACTGTTCTGAAATGTTTACCAATTCCTCTACTAATGGGAGTGTAGTGTGTGTGTGTGTGTGTGTGTGTATGTATATATCTCAGATTAAATTCAGTAGAACTTCAGTAAACAGATATTTTAGATGGTCAAATCATACTTTTGAAGAAGTAACTCCAGTTACAAAATAACAATTGGAGATGTATGATAGATTAGGGAAAAAATAGTTATGAAAAGCTTTGCAAAGATAATTTTTCAATGTGAGGTCAATCAACAACCTGTGAATGAATCTTCCGCCCTTTGACAGCGCATTTGGTACAAGTCAAACTGAGAAAAGTAGATTCCATATCAACAAATAAGCTCTATAATTTTAATATGTTTATAGTAATAATACCTTTATGGATTTGATCATTGTATTAACAAGGGGGAAATAGAGAAAATAAACTTTATTGTTTTTTTAAAATCACTTTGTATAGTGGAATAAACCCCAATTCCATGGCTGTCTGTTTAGAGAGCTCATTAGAAATAAGATGGGGATTTGCAGCCTTGGACAAAGTGATCCTGGTTCCTATTAATCTTTCTAAGGTTAAAAGACAAATATCTAGACTTTAACTTGTATGTTTTCTCTGAGGGAATTACCTTTTTAAGTTCTTAAAGATCATAGTTTCTTTTCATACTTTTAAACTCTAAAAAATATTTTTATAACCTTACTTAAAGGTTTGGCCTACTAATTCACAAGATCTTTAGAGACTTTTATATCTAAATTATTCCATCCCTAAACTGAAATGTATCCTCGTCTCAGAGTCATTCAAACTTTCATATAACAGCATTTTATTTATCCATTAGATCTAATAGTTCTTAGAAGCTGGTAAATCTTTCATATGCTTCTAGAGAAAAAAATACAGCTATGTAATTATGTCAATATCTTATCTTTTGTTGTAAGCTATTTTAACAGCATATTACCTAATCTTTTGATTAGTTGACATGAGAGAAAAGGCACGCATTTGATTTCAATAAAGTTAATTTTTAATTCAAATGTATCTTTACTTTTCAAAGAGAGTACATTTAACTACAAATGAGTATTTTAATTATTATTGTTAAGGGGATAATGACATTCTCTATTCTTAAGTCTTCACTAAAGAATTACCAAATACTTCATTCCCAAACCACTAAATTATACTTATTAACAGTAGTTAGTTATGATCAGGGTTATAGCCTTCCTTTAGTGAATAAAAGAGTACAGTTCTTATCCAGAGCCAGTTTCTCCTCAAACCATAATGTATTCAGTATTTCTTTAGCATTTCTGTAAAAGAAAAGCTGAGATCTCGTGGTGGAGGGGGAGAGAAGAGAAGAAAAAAGGAAGAGGAGCGGGAGGAACAGGAAGATGTCAGCTAAGGACAGCCACACTCATCTTCTCTAGCTTCCCAGCCACTCTGATTTGGTCCCCAAACTTCAATACCACAGCTTAGCAAAACAAGAAGAGTTAACCATTCCCACTCCTTAAGAAGTTCAGCAAACATCTAAATTATTTGAGCATTGCCCCAGACTCCACCTTCTTCCCTACTCACACAGCTTGTCAGGGGATGACTTTCCACTCTCTCTCTATATAGCACTCTAACCCAAGTCTTGGCAAACACTTTTTCCTCCTTCCAGAGTCCAGTGATGTTGCATTCCATCAACACTGCTTTAGTGATACTTACAGAGGTACCCTGAAAAATGACCCAGCTAGCCCATCCCTTCAACCACTCCACTCTACTACTGACTGACTTCCTGGAAACTTTCTCTACTTTGGCCACCGTGATACCACAGTCTCCTTGTCTGACAATCCATTTTAGGCTCCTTCACTATTTTCTCCTCCCAGTTTCTGAAAGTATTATTATATTCACCAACATTCTACTGCTAAACAAAATCCCACCAAGTAGACAGTTCCCAAAGATCTGGGTTCCCCCTCTTTGCTTTCTCTCTCCTTTAGTAAAATTCATTCACTTTTATTTCCTTGATGGTTATCAACCCTTCCTTTCAGTTCTTAAGCCTATATAGACTTAATATCCATTTCTCTGCTGGATTTTTACACTTGCCTTCTCAGAAATGCCTCAAGCTGAACATGTCAAAACAAATAAGTTTGTACACTTCCTTCTAAAACCTGCTTCTTGCTTTATTCTGATTCTGCAACTTGCTTCAATATCCCTAACAGACTCAGATCAAACTCTCAAACCCCTCCCACTGGTAGGCACCTACATTCTATGCCTGATGTATTTCCTCCTTTTCATTTGCTCTGCCTACCATTCCTCTAGCTCCTGACTTGATTATTTCTTACTTATAGTCATTGTTGTCAGAGTGACTTACTTTAATCTCTTCCTTCTTATAATTCCTTCTAACGTGCTGCCCAAACAATCTCTCTAAAGTAAGCTCCTTCAGTGATTCTCCAAGTCTACATATTAAAGTCTAAATTCCATGTGATTTCTATCTGACACTTGCTTAGATGTGGATTTGCCTGTGTTCACACTACTGCTCATTACACATCCTAGGCTTGAGCTTTAAGAGACATTCCTGGGACATACCTGTACTTTCAGTCCCACAAATTTTCTCCTCTTCATGCTAAACTCTGTAGCAGGAAAGCTTTGCCCATCTTTGATGCCACATTGAGGCATTTTGCTTGTTTATCCTTCCTAACTGGCCCCAACATCACCACTGAGTTACTCTGCAGTACTTCAGTGTATTTGTTCATTTATTTATTTATTTATTTTGGTGTTTACATGATTTTATGTTACTTGGACAAGAGACTAAGTGGAATTCAATTCTTTATTGAGATATTCAGATGAACCAAACATTTATCCACATTTTTATCTCTGGTTTAATTTTTCCAGTGAGGAACTGAAACAGAAAACTCATGGATAGAGTCTATTGAATTCCTGAAATTCCAGTTCATTTGAAAGTCACTAATAGGTAAGACTATACATACATATTAAATATATATATAATATATGGTGAGATACCTTAAGAAAATGCTTTTGACATAGTACAAAGTAATCATTATTGTCTATAGCTGCTCTTCACTTTGCTTGTTCAACATTATGCTCTTGAAGATTGAGACCACTGTCATCTGCTTTTGAGTTACATGCCAGCAGCATCTTAACTGGGGAAATGTCTTATCTTACTCATAGAAATAGTGGCTCTGTCTCATCTCACTCTTAAAAATACTGCCTTTGGTCCTAATGGGGGACCTTTTTGAAGAAGCATCATTTTGTTTCTTACCCTATTCTTTTTTTTTTTTTTCATTTATTTTTATTAGTTGGAGGCTAATTACTTTACAATATTGTAGTGGGTTTTGTCATACATTGACATGAATCAGCCATGGAGTCACATGTATTCCCCATCCCGATCCCCCCTGCCACCTCCCTCTCCACCCGATCCCTCTGGGTCTTCCCAGTGCACCAGGCCCGAGCACTTGTCTCATGCATCCCACCTGGGCTGGTGACCTGTTTCACCATAGATAATATACATGCTCTTCTTTCGAAACATCCCACCCTCACCTTCTCCCACAGAGTTCAAAAGTCTGTTCTGTACTTCTGTGTCTCTTTTTCTGTTTTGCATATAGGGTTGTCGTTACCATCTTTCTAAATTCCATATATATGTGTTAGTATGCTGTAATGTTCTTTATCTTTCTGGCTTACTTCACTCTGTATAAGGGTTTCATCCATCTCATTAGAACTGGTTCAAATGAATTCTTATTAATGGCTGAGTAATATTCCATGGTGTATATGTACCACAGCTTCCTTATCCATTCGTCTGCTGATGGGCATCTAGGTTGCTTCCATGTCCTGGCTATTATAAACAGTGCTGCGATGAACATTGGGGTGCACGTGTCTCTTTCAGATCTGGTTTTCTCAGTGTGTATGCCCAAAAGTGGGATTGCTGGGTCATATGGCAGCTCTATTTCCAGTTTTTTAAGAAATCTCCACTCTGTTTTCCATAGTGGCTGTACTAGTTTGCATTCCCACCAACAGTGTAAGAGGGTTCCCTTTTCTCCACACCCTCTCCAGCATTTATTGCTTGTAGACTTTTGGATAGCAGTCATCCTGACTGGTGTGTAATGGTACCTTATTGTGGTTTTGATTTGCATTTCTCTGATAATGAGTGGTGTTGAGCATCTTTTCATGTGTTTGTTAGCCATCTGTATGTCTTCTTTGGAGAAATGTCTGTTTAGTTCTTTGGCCCATTTTTTGATTGGGTCATTTATTTTTCTGGAACTGAGCTGCAAGAGTTGCGTGTATATTTTTGAGATTAATCCTTTGTCTGTTGCTTCATTTGCTATTATTTTCTCCCAATCTGAGGGCTGTCTTTTCACCTTGCTGATAGTTTCCTTTGTTGTGCAAAAGCTTTTAAGTTTCATTAGGTCCCATTTGTTTATTTTTGCTTTTGTTTCCAATATTCTGGGAGGTGGGTCATAGAGGATCTTGCTGTGATTCATGTCGGAGAGTGTTTTGCCTATGTTCTCCTCTAGGAGTTTTATAGTTTCTGGTCTTACATTTAGATCTTTAATCCATTTTGAGTTTATTTTTGTGTATGGTGATAGAAAGTGTTCTAGTTTCATTCTTTTACAAGTGGTTGACCAGTTTTCCCAGCACCGCTTGTTAAAGAGGTTGTCTTTTTTCCATTGTATATCATTTATAGTTTTTTTTTTTTTTACATTTTGAAATTTTTTTCTGAGTGTGAATTTGTTCATTCTACTTCCAGAGCCGAAGGAACTAAAGATTTTGGTTGGTTTGCTTGCTTTTTTAATTTTTTTAAATCGCCATGATATTTTCAGTATGAAGCAAGCTGGAAAAAGATGAAAATGTGTATTGCAATTCTCCTAGGGGCTAGGCATTGTATTCAGTGCAGTGAGATATCCTGGCACCACTGTTTGGACTTCCAAACCATTTTTAAAGTTGTATTTCTTTCTTTCTTTTTGGCTGTGCTGGGTCTTCATTGCTGTGTGGGCATTTCTCTAGTCGTGGTGAGCGGGCGCGCCTCTCTGGTTGTGATGCCTGCACTTCTCATCGCTGTGTCTTCTCTTGTTGCAGTGCGCAGACTCTAGGGTACATTGGCTTCAATAGCTACGGCGTGAGGGCTCAGTAGTTGCAGCTCCCAGGCTCCTAGAGCACAGGCTCAATAGTAGTGGCACATGGGTTTCGTTGTTCCGTGCCGTGTGTGATCTTCCCTGGTCAAGGATCAAACCCCTGCATTGGCAGGTGGATTCTCTACCACTGAGCCACCATATCCTTTTAAGCCCTCATATGATTTTTAATATAATATTTTAATGATAATGATATTGAAGTTGATAAATTTTCCTCCCGGAGTCATTTTCTGGAAATAAGCTCCATTAGCAATTTAATTTTTATTAATTGATGTAATAACTACTCAGGTTACTTTTCATTTTCATTAACTTACTAAAATTACTTATTATATCAGTTTCAATTTTTTCCCCACTTAAAGTTTCTAACATTTGACTCTTATTCAATTTTCTGTCCATATCAAATTTTAAAATACTACAGTTTTCTATTACACATTTGTTGACTGTTTTCTCCTACCAAGTCTAACTTATCTAAGTCATATATAGCAATTGAAATGTTGTCTGGATTATGTATTTCTTCTATTTTTCATCAATAACAAATATTAAAACTTGTAGTTTTAGCCATGTTAATTTAATTTTTTGTTGATTATTGTTACTAATGATGTTTATTATGAGTTGGAAATAACTGATAGTTTTACTGATTCATTAGGTAGGCCATGACAAAATAGTCATTAATTTGGTGAGAGGAAAAGGGGGAAAAGTAGAGAAGAATCTGGGGACATTGACAAACCAACTCACAGGGAGAGACTTATCTATATAGAGAAAGGGAGATAGGCTAGACATTTCCGGTCACCTTGAACTCCCATCTCTGTCTCCTTATCTCAACAAGATAACAGAGCCTAACAGAGCAGAGCATGGTAATTATAACCATTTGATCCATTAGAGATCAGCATGTCTACATGTGTTAGCATACGTGTGTGTCTAAAAGAAGGATAAAGAGAAAGTCAAATAAGATACAAGGCTCAGAAATACTTTTAACATCTAGCACTTATAATATCAGAGTCAGTCAATCAGTCAGTCATTTCAGTCATTCAGTCGTGTCTGACTCTTTGTGACCCCATGAACCGCAGCACACCAGGCCTCCCTGTCTATCACCAACCCCCGGAGTTTACCCAAACCCATGTCCATTGAGTCAGTGATGCCATCCAACCATCTCATCCTCTGTCATCCCCTTCTCCTCCTGCCCTCAATCTTTCACAGCATCAGGGTCTTCTCAAATGAGTCAGCTCTTCCCATCAGGTGGCCAAAGTATTGGAGTTTCAGCTTCAACATCAGTCCTTCCAATGAACACCTAGGACTTATCTCCTTTAGGATGGACTGGTTGGATCTCCTTGCAGTCCAAGGGACTCTCAAGAGTCTTCTCCAACACCACAGTTCAAAAGCATCAATTCTTTGGTGCTCAGCTTTCTTTATAACCCAACTCTCACATCCAGACATGACTACTGGAAAAACCATAACCTTGACTAGATGGACCTTTGTTGGCAAAGTAATGTCTCTGCTTTTTAATTCGCTGTCTAGGTTGGTCATAACTTTTCTTCCAAGGAGTCTTTTAATTACATGGCTGCAATCACCATTTGCAGTGAATTTGGAGCCCAGAAAAATAAAGTCAGCCACTGTTTCCCCGTCTACTTGCCATGAAGTGATGGGACCAGATGCCAAGATCTTAGTTTTCTGAATGTTGAGCTTTAAGCCAACTTTTTCACTCTCCTCTTTCACTTTCATCAAGAGGCTCTTTAGTTCTTCTTCACTTTCTGCCATTAGGGTGGTGTCATCTGCATATCTGAGGTTATTAATATTTCTCCCAGCAATCTTGATTCCAGCTTGTGCTTCCTCCAGCCCAGCGTTTCTCATGATGTACTCTGCATATAAGTTAAATAAGCAGGGTGACAATATACAGCCTTGACATCCTCCTTTTCCTATTTGGAACCAGTCTGTTGTTCCATGTCCAGTTCTAACTGTTGCTTCTTGAGCAGCATACAGGTTTCTCAAGAGGCAGGTCAGGTGGTCTGGTATCCCCATCTCTTTCAGAATTTTCCACAGTTTATTCTGATCCACGCAGTTAATGGCTTTGGCATAGTCAATAAAGCAGAAATAGATGTTTTTCTGGAGCACTCCTGCTTTTTCTATGATCCAGTGAATGTTGGCAATTTGATCTCTGGTCCCTCTGCCTTATCTAAAACCAGCTTGAACATCTGGAACTTCACAGTTCACATATTGCTGAAGCCTGGCTTGGAGAATTTTGGGCATTACTTTACTAGCGTGTGAGATGAGTGCAATTGTGTGGTAGTTTGAGCATTCTTTGGCATTGCCTTTCTTTGGGATTGGAATGAAAACTGACCTTTTCCAGTCCTGTGGCAACTGCTGAGATTTCCAAATTTGCTGACATATTGAGTGCAACACTTCCACAGCATCATCTTTCAAGATTTGAAATAGCTCAGCTGGAATTCCATCACCTCCACTAGCTTTGTTCGTAGTGATGCTTCCTAATGCTCCCTTAACTTCACATTCCAGGATGTCTGGCTCTAGGTGAGTGTGAGTAATCACACCATCATGGTTATCTGGGTCATTAAGATCTTTCTTGTACAGTTCTTCTGTGTATTCTTGCCACATCTTCTTAATATCTTCTGCTTCTGTTAGGTCCATACCATTTCTGTCCTTTATTGAGCACACCTTTACATGAAATGTTCCCTTGGTATCTCTAATTTTCTTGAAGACATCTCTGGTCTTTCCCATTCTATTGTTTTCCTCTGTTTCTTTGTATTGATCGCTGAGGATCAATTGATATCAGAGTGAATTATTACTATAAGTGAATTACACTCATGGAGGACTTATGTATAGGCACTTCTCTGTGTGTTGACATTCATTATCCCAGATAGTCCTACAGAAACCACATGTGGTCAGCATGACTAGCATCCTCATTGAGAACACTGAAGCACGTAGAGGCTGAGGTGCCTGAGGGAATCCATCTAGAATGGGGATGACTGACTTCAGACAGCCTGTCTACCTCCAGAGTCTTGGGTTCTACCTGCCATATTATACTTAGCACAGACACAGCCTTAGAAAACATTTTGAAAGGTTTTTCCTTTTCAGTTCCTTATTCAATAAGTATGTGAGGTGCAGCACAGTGGCTGACTCAAAGTGAATCCCACAATATG
This sequence comes from Cervus elaphus, assembly GCF_910594005.1. Lineage (NCBI taxonomy): Eukaryota > Metazoa > Chordata > Mammalia > Artiodactyla > Cervidae > Cervus > Cervus elaphus. Next base: position 28,780,548 of record NC_057846.1, read on the forward strand.
AATGTCTTTCCTTCCTCCCAGTTTACAAAGCCTCCTCTTCTGAACTTATTTCTCAGTAATTGTTCAGCTTCTTTTGGCCCCAGTAGGTCATTCTACTGAGTTTAGGTTTGTCATAAGATAGAGTTGGTGTACATGTGTTTCATCTGAAAAAGTGGGTAATATGGAGAATAAATATTACTGGTTTTGCTGTCATGTCTAATAAACTGTGCTAAGCAATTGCTACACGGGAACTCATTACAAAAGGCTCAAAATTACACTTTTCTTTATCTTCTGGAATTGTTTTGATAAATGTCCCAACACATTTGTCCACCTCCTAAACTTGCTGATTGTCCTGGGATGAGGATTTGCTGAGCAGAAAAGGAAATTTCTGCCATCCTCCTGCCAGACCTCACTCCCCTCCCAGCCTTCAGAATAAGCAAAACGTAGGCGTGCCCTCAATTCTTATTCAAAGGACAAATTTTTACTTTTTTTCTTATGAACAATACTAAGCACCTATTTTTCCCCAGCCTACACCTGAGGAAATGACTCACCTGGGGTTGGATCATATATAGCCCCAAGTCCCTTTGATCCCTTTGGACACAGCTCTTCCCAGGGAAGTAAAATGAGAGAATAAGTGGGTGATGTCTTTTTGGGGTGGGGTGTGGGGGGAGAGGTTGGGTTTAATCTTCTTGAATATAAGTAACCTTCAGATTCATCCTTTTCTCAAAAAATGCAATAATGATTTTATGTTTTCCATTCCCCCCCTTTTTTTCTGTGAAATTTATTATTTCCATGTTAAAAGATTTTTTTTTGAGGGAGGTTTTTTCTTTATCTTTAACCACACAGCGATCCTATACAGCTGCCCAAAGCAGGATACCACCAAAAGTCATAAACCTGCCCCATGAGTTCTGTAGCTTTTGCTACAAAGCCCCAGTTGCATACAAACCTCAGGCAATAATGCTTACAAACCTGTGTGCAATAAAACTAATGTAAACAGTCCGTGCAGCAGGAGGGTCAAAGGCCACACAGGGATGACCACTTGTGGTCAGCGTGTCCCCAGAAGCCAGCACCAGCCAGTCCCCGGAATCAGGGCATTTTTTATGTGCAAAAAAAAGAAAGAAATCTGAGGGAAAAGAAAACATTATCTTTTTAAAAAATATTATTTTTTAATGTATTCATTTATTTAGTTTTGGCTCTGTTGGATTTTTATTGCTACGCAGGGTTTTTTTTAATTGTGGAGAGTGAAGGCTACTCTCTAGATGGGACATGCAGGCTTCTCATTGCAGTGGCTTTTCTTGCTTCAGATCATGGGCTCTAGGGTTTGTGGGCTTCGGTAGTTGTGGCTCATGGGCTCTAGAGCAGAGGCTCAATAGTTGTGACACTTGGGGCTTGGTTACCCCATGGCATGTGGTATTTTTCTGGATCAGATTGAACCCATGTGTCCTGCATTGGCAGGTGGACTCTCTACCACTGAGCCACCAAGAGAGCCCAGGATAAAGCATTATCTTGCAGAAAGAACATGACAATCTACTGTCTCTACAGCGATTTTGTTCCTACCTGTATCTGGAGAGGATTTGGGACTCTGATTGTAGAATTAGACATTAAGCTCTCTGAGTCAAGAATCTGGTCCCTACTTAAAGTTTAGTCACCATCCATGCCCAGCACAGTGAATCTTATCCCCTGGGGTCTCCATCAGCAGTCTCTGGGGACAGCTTGCTATAAAACCATAAGCAGCATTTTCTTTAGCTCATGGATTTTAAAAAGACACTAAGAATCCTAACAGTTTGCTCACCACTTATAAAAAGTCTAGAAAAAATAGGAGTTTTGAACAAAATTCCTACCTAGGAAGCCCTTTAGGGATACACAGGTATGTATGAGTCCTTTGAAACACTCAAGCCTCCCACTGGTCCCCAACACAGAATTAGCCTCCGCCTTTGACATAATGACCAAATGTGTTATGTAAAGTAGCATCTTGACCTGAAATAGTGCTGCTAGACATGATGATGCCCCTATAATGTATCCAGTAACATAAAAGATAGGAGGTTCTTATTGTTTTTCTCTAGGCTAAATGGTTTTCCTGTTTTATAAAAACAACCGGCTGCATTTCTTCTTTGAATTGTCTATGATTTTAATTTGCAAACTGGGGAAATTTCTCTCCTGTTACACCTTCCCATTCCTGTTGAACTCTAATGACTGGTTTTAAGCTGTCAGGACAGAAATGATATCTGCAGCTGCCTCAGTCACATGGGTGGTTCTTTTGCTCCACGTCAAAGCCAACTCCTTTTTCTATTTTTGTGCTCAAATGAGCAAATTAAGAAGAAGGTAAAATGAATAAATCTTCATTACACCCCAGAAAAGAAACTTGTAAACTGCTTACTAAAGCTCTACCAGGCAAATTACATGGAAAGGAAGTCCTTATTACACCAGAAGGTTGGATGACTTTTTTTTTAACAATTGGGAAGAGTCCTGAATGTGTAAATACCCTAATTTCACACCTGGCCCAAATATGTCAGGAGGGATCCACCTTTTACTTTTGAAGCATCACTCTGTCTTACTGTAGAATGGAGTAGGTTGTATTTGAAGGCAAGTTTTTAAATAAAACTTTTTTAGACTCCTTAAAATTCTGCTTTCTTATGGTACATATGAGCTCACTCTCTTTTCTCTAAACTTTTTTCATTGCCCACTCTTCTCTCCTCAGTATATATTAAGTAGATAGGCTCATTTTCCTAAGGGTATTTTTATTCCAAGTTTTAAACTCATTTAAATGTTGGGTTTGACAATTTTTTTGCCACACTTAATGGTCTGAAAGCAATTATTTGACAGGAAACACTGCTAGTAGGGTGTCAATGGGAATATTGCATTGTCTTCCTCTAAATAAGTTCAACACGCCTTCAATCATTCCTAGCTATTGAATATTATGATGAAAGCATGCATACAGGGTGGCAGTACACAAGTTATTTTTCAAGCTCTCTCAAGATTGTTGCAAGACTTTATTCAGCAAAATTCAGGTTGCCAACCTTTCTTCACAAAACCACATCATGTAAAATCAATGCATACCAATGACATTCACCCATATTCTCCACAGTGCCATCTAAGCACTCTAAATTAAGAGAATTCTTTTGAATTCAAATGAAATATGGTGTATTTTATTCCATAGAATGTTTTTTACATACAAGCTTATGTAAATTTAAAAGAAATGCATTAAATTAATTATATGATCCTTTAAAGGACAGAATTGCCTGTGTTTTGTATGGATTTTTATTTTTACTTTAATGTTTTCCCTGGTGGGCATCATCACAGGCCATGTTAATTCATGTGTTGTATTTGTGTCAACATGTGCTCAGAAGTAATGCTAGCTCAACTTTCAGCATGATGTTAAATTTTAGAAATCTTAAGGGAAATTTAGTGGTAACTCCTATTATCAAAAAAATACTTAGTAATGATTATCACTTTGTATGTGAATTACTTGAGATGGAATCTGGCTCTCCAAATTGTTAACTGTTGACATAGTATGATGGAAGAAATAAAATCATTTCATGCCATTTCACTTAAAATAACTTTTTCTCAAGATCCACAAATATGTATACAACCCAATACTATTTATCCTAAGATGATCAGAGTATATTCTTTCTCAGAAAAGTAACTGAACAAGTCTGTGATATTTGAGAACTTATGATCTGGGACAGGGAGGCCTGGTGTGCCACAGTTCATGGGGTCGCAAAGAGTCGGACATGACTGAGCAACTGAACTGAACTGATATGGCAATATCTGTGATATTTGGGAACTTCTGATATGGCAATATCTAGAATAAGCTTCAAACTGAAAACTCTTTTATATTCAGTTCCCATAGAGCCAATATCAAGTTACCTTAATTTTTTATGACTCCAGTGATCTGGATGTCTCCTACTCTCCTGTTTTGTTTTGTTTTTTGTTTTGTTTTCTGTCTTTCTTTTTTCTAAGCTCTCAGATTACTGTAAGGGGGACAGGGGATCCTACACAGGACACAGAGACCATGCTCCTCTCTGCTGCTGACACGAATGTTCAGGCCTCGCTCGATTCTCCATATCCTCTCTGAACTCTGACTTCACAACACTTTACCTTGTAATCACCTACTATTGCAAGTGTGGGCGCTAAGGCTCCAGTTCCAAGGAGCCCTTCTGGACCAGATATTGGTCAAAACCAAGATTTTTTTTTTTTTTTTGGTTGGCTGGTTGGTCATTTTATTTTGTTTCCATAGGGTGAAATTTATCATAGTTATCTGTCTTATTCAACTTACAAACACAATATTTGTTATATCTGTACATTTTAGCTAGAGAAATAAATAACAAACAATAAATATGATGAAGCAAATTATATCACATTTTAGAAGGTAAAAAGTGCTAAGAAGAAAAAAGGGCCACTTAAGAGGGATCCAGACTTCATAATGAGGAGGCTACAATTTTTGATAGGGTAGTAAGAGAGTTCACTTCAGTCGCTCAGTTGTGTCCGACTCTTTGAGACCCCATGGACTGCATCATGCCAGGCCTCCCTGTCCATCACCAACTCCCAGATTTTACTCAATCTCAAGTCCATTGAGTTAGTGATGCCATCCAACCATCTCATCCTCTGTCATCCCCATCTCCTCCTGCTTTCAATCTTTCCCAGCATCAGGGTCTTTTCCAATGAGTCAGTTCTTCACATCAGGTGGCCAAAGTATTGGAGTTTCAGCTTCAACATCAGTCCTTCCAATGAATATTCAGGACTGATCTCCTTTAGGATGGACTGGTTGGATCTCCTTGCAGGCCACGGTTCTCTCAAGAGTCTTCTCCAACACCACAGTTCAAAAGCATCAATTATTCGGTGCTCAGCTTTCTTTATTGCCCAAATCTCACATTTATGCATGACTCTTTGAAAAACCATAGCCTTGACTAGACAGACCTTTGTTGGCAAAGTAATGTCTTTGCTTTTTAATATGCTGTCTAGATTTGTCATAACTTTTCTTACAAGGAATAAGCGTCTTTTAATTTCATGGCTGCAATCACCATCTACAGTGATTTTGGAGCCCCCAAAAATAAAGTCTGACTCTATTTCCATTGTTTCCCCATCTATTTGCCATGAAGTAATGGGATCAGATGCCAAGATCTTAGTTTTCTGAATGTTAAGCTTTAAGCCAACTTTTTCACTCTCCTCTTTTACTTTCATCAAGAGGCTCTTTAGTTCTTCTTTGCTTTCTGCCATAAGGGTGGTGTCATCTGCAGATTTGAGGTTATTGATATTTCTCCCAGCAATCTTGATTCCAGCTTGTGCTTCCTCCAGCCCAGCGTTTCTCATGATGTACTCTGCATATAAGTTAAATAAGCAGGGTGACAATATACAGCCTTGACGTACTCCTTTTCCTATTTGGAACCAGTCTGTTGTTCCATGTCCAGTTCTAGCTGTTGCTTCCTGACCTGCATACAGGTTTCTCAAGAGGCAGGTCAGGTGGTCTGGTATCCCCATCTCTTTCAGAATTTTCCACAGTTTGTGGTGATCCACATAGTCAAAGGCTTTGGAGTAGTCAATAAAGCAAAAATAGATGTTTTTCTGGAACTCTCATTTTTTTGATAATCCAACGAATGTTGGCAATTTGATCTCTGGTTCCTCTGCCTTTTCTAAAACCAACTTGAACATCTGGAAGTTCTCGGTTCTCGTATTGCTGAAGCCTGGCTTGGAGAATTTTGAGCATTACTTTGCTAGTGTGTGAGATGACTGTAATTGTGTGGTAATTTGAGCATTCTTTGGCATTGCCTTCCTTTGGGATTGGAATGAAAACTGACCTTTTCCAGTCCTGTGGCCACTGCTGAGATTTCCAAATTTGCTGACATATTGAGTGCAACACTTTCACAGCATCATCTTTTAGGATTTGAAATAGTTTACTGGAATTCCATCACCTCCACTAGCTTTGTTCATAGTGATGCTTCCTAAGGCCCACTTGACTTCACATTCTAGGATGTCTGGCTCTAGGTTAGTGATCGCACACCATCGTGGTTATCTGGGTTGTAAAGATCTTTTTTGTACAGTTCTTCTGTGTTTTATTGCCACCTCCTTTTAATCTTCTGCTTCTGTTAGGTCCATACCATTTCTGTCCTTTATTGTGCCCATCTTTACCTGAAATGTCCCCTTGGTATCTCTACTTTTCTTGAAGAGATCTCTAGTCTTTCCCATTCTATTGTTTTCCTCTATTTCTTTGCACTGATCACTGTAGAAAGCTTTCTTACCTCTTCTTGCTATTCTTTGAATAAAGTAAGAGAAGGCCTCGGCAAAAAATAGCATTTGAGCAAAGACTTATTTTTAATTATAATTCATCAAAGAAAACGAATTCTGAGATATGGTAAATAACTGCAAGAAAACAGAATTACTTAGTCAGTTAGGTAGATAAAGCTAAATTACTGAGTGGTATTTGGTGAGCGTATACTTGGGCATGTGCTTATTAGTAACTCCAAACAGATAGCACCAGGTAACCAGAGCTAGTGAACAGCACTTATTTTTAGGGAAGATTGCTCACCAAGAGAAAAGTTAACGTGTTGGTCCTTATTTATAAATTTGACACTTAACTCCTTCCTTTGGTAAAAACAGACTTACTTTGAAAGGACTCAAGCAGATTTTTCATCTTTTTTTTTGGTCTGTTTATCATTGAGAACCCCTTTCCTGAGTATTTAAAGATATAAAATTAGCACCTTCATCTCAAAGCCACCAGATTCAATAATGAGAACTACCACCTCAGAGTTCTCCTTCAAAGTCCTGTGGTTTTTCAAGTTTCCTCCCCATTAAAAATTTATATATGTTGTGCTTAGTCACTCAGTCATGTCCAATTCGTCGTGACCCCATGGACTATAGCCCACCAGGCTCCTCTGTCCTTGGGATTCTTCAGGCAAGAATACTGGAGTGGGTTACCATGCCTTCCTCCAGGGGATCTTCCCAACCCAGGGATCAAACCCAGGTCTCCTGCAAAAAATTTGTATATCTGTTTACAATTTTTTTTTTTTTTGGAAATCTACTCCATTGCCAGAAAAATGTAATCAACAGTACAGTTACTGGAAGTGGACTAACAGGTCAAGTGAACCAGTTAGCAAATACATTTCTAGAAATGCATGCTGTTTTGGATGAGTTATTGATTTCAGCTGTGAACAGTCTATGGGTAACTTGCTTGTTTCATTTTTTAATGCTAACAGACTCATTTGTTAGAACCAGCATGACACATTTTAGAAATACATTTAAAAGTGACTTTTGAACACTTATCTACCAGGTCTATAAGTGTTTGGAACACTAACTGCAGAACACATGAACAACTATTAGTGGATTTTCTCTCTCATAAGAGGAAGAGTCTATGGTACTGTTCTGTGACAAAACAATACAGTTATTGTTATACGGACATCTCGGAAAATAGAGGGAAGAGATGGAAATGAAGCTTCCTACTCTTCAAATCAGCCTTAAGCTGTGCTACTATTTTTTTCAATTGTCCTTGACTATTTTTATTTACTGACATGCCCTGGCATGAAATTTAATAAAATGAATTTGAATTGCATGTATTTATTACCCTGATTTAGGAACTACTACTAATCAGTAATAAGATCAAGTTTAGAGAGAGGTTTTTTTTTTAACCTTTTAAAATTTTTCCTCCCTGAAGTTTGGGGAAGCATGCTTTTGTGTATTGTTCTGGTGACTTGCCAACCTACTCTGAAACTAAGCTGTGTTGCTTCTGGCTATAGAATATAATGTAGTGAGTTTCAGCTTGTATGAAAGGAGAAGTCTATTCCTTGAGGACGCTACTCCCATTTCACCAGGTAAAAAATTTCAGCCTTCCATCATGTGTACCTGTGTCTGTGTGTATATATACATACACACTTAAAGGTATTCTGGTTTTTATAGATGGGATCTATTAATTCTTCTAAAAAAGAGTCTATTTCTTTTATCTGTTAAAATTATAAATATTCCCCACAACCAGTGTTTGACTTCTTTGCAGTGTCTAAAGAAACTCTCAGAAGATTCCTGCTAACATCCAGATGTATGAATTGATGCCATGTTCACAAGTTGGTAAATTTAAGTCAAGTTTAAAGTGTTTGTTAAAATAAAAGAAGTACACTGTCCATTAAGCATACCTGATGCCTAGAATATAAAAGCCAAGAAAAGTACCTCTAGCCAGGCAGTAGTTTTCTCTTTTTACAAATGTTTTTGCTCCTTTTGCTCTTTTTTGGGATGGAGTCTGAAATTGGCTCAAGAAATGTTATTTAAATTCACAATCTCAGTGAGCAGCATTGTTCCAAAATTGAAAGAAACAGTCTCTGAGGAGGCAAACTAAATATTGTGTGAAGAACTTCTCTCTAGGGCAAATATTTCCCATTTTCAGCTTCTAACAACTCAGCCCTCTCCAAGGAAGTTTCCTAATACTTTCATTTATAATCCGAATGATATTTTTGACAGCCTATCTCCTCCTTTGACCATCCACTTGCCTCTGCCTCTCCAAACATGCGGTCATAGATAGAGGCGTGAACAGACAAAAGGCTTTTCCTGAATTCTGGACATGAGAAGGAAATGGCAACTCACTCCAGTATTCTTGCCTAGAGAATCTCGTGGACAGAGGAGCCTGGTGGACTGCTGTCCATAGGGTCGTACAGAGTCAGACATGACTGAAGCGACTTAGCAGCAGCAGCAGCAGCAGCATATATATATATATTAACTTGACTGCAGTGTAGAGTAAGTAGAAAAACAGACTTCCCACTTAGTTACGTAGCATTCTCATATCTCATTAATCTTTTAAATGTTTTAATTGAAGAATAATTGCTTTACAGAATTTTGTGGTTTTCTGTCGTAAATCATCAACAAGAATCAGCCATGGTACACCCATGTCCCCTCCCTCCTGGACCTCCCTCTCATGTCCCTCCCCACCCTACCCTTCAGCCTGTCTCAGAGCTCCTGTTTGAGTTCCCTGAGTCACATAGCAAATTCCCATTGGCTATCTGTTTTACATATGGCCTTGTAAATTTCTATGCTACTCTCTCCATACATCTCCCCCTGTCCCTTCTGTCCTCCCACCATGTCCCATAGATCCGTCCTCTAGGTCTGTTTCTCCATTGCTGCCCTGGAAATAAATTCATCAGTGCCATCGCTTCAGATTCTGTATATATGTGTCAGTATACAATATTCATATTTCTCTTTCTGACTTACTTCACTCTGTATAATGGGTTCTAGTTTCATCCACCTCATTAGAACAGATTCAAATATGTTCCTTTCTATGGCTGAGTAGTATTCCATTCTATATATGTACCACAGCTTCTTTATCCATTCATCTGTCAATGGATACCTAGGTTGCTTCCATGTTCTAGCTATTGTAAATATTGCTGCAGTGAACATTGAGGTACATGTGTCTTTTTCAGTTTTGATTTCCTCAGGGTATATGCCTACGAGTGGGATTGCCGGGTCATATGGTGGTTTTATTCCTAGCTTTTTAAGGAGTCTCTATACCATCTTCCATAATGGCTGTATCAGTTTACATTCCCACCAGCAATGCAAGAGTATTCCCTTTTCTCCACATCTTCTCCAACATTTGTTGTTTGTAGACTTTTTGATGATGGCCATTCTGACTGGTGTGAGGTGATATCTCATTGTGGTTTTCATTTGTGTTTCTCTAATAATAAGCTATGTTGAGCATCTTTTCATGTGTTTATTAGCCATCTGTGTCTTCTTTGGAGAAATGTCTCTTCAGGTCCCTTTCCCACTTTTTGATTGGGTTGTCTGCTCTTCTGGTATTGAGTTGTATAAGCCGCCTGTATATTTTGGAAATTAATCCTTTGTCAGTTGTTTCCTTTGCTATTATTTTCTCCCATTCGGAGGGTTGTCTTTTCACCTTGTTTCTAGTTTCCTTTGCTGTGCAAGAGCTTTTAAGTTTAATTAGGTCCCACTTGTTTATTTTTGCTTTTATTTCCGTTACTCCAGAAGGTGGGTCATAGAAGATCTTGCTTTGATTTATGTCATCAAGTGCTCTGCCTATGTTCTCCGCTATGAGTTCAATAGTTTCTGGTCTTACACTTCGGTCTTTAATCCATTTTGAGTTTATCCTTGTGTATGGTGTTAGGAAGGGTTCTAATTTCATTCTTTTACATGTAGCTGTCCAGTTTCCTTATCACCAACAAGTTGAAGAGGCTATCTTTGCCCCATTGTATATTCTTGCTTCCTTTGTCAAAAATAAGGTACCCACAGGTGCGTGGGTTTATTTCTGGGCTCTCTATTTGTTCATTGGAATATATTTCTGCTTTTGTGCCATTACCATACTGTCTTGATGACTGTAGCTTTGTAATATAATTTGAAGTCAAGAAGGTGAATTCCTCCAACTCCATTCTTCTTTCTCAAGACTGCTTTTGCTGTTCAAGATCTTTTGTGTTTCCATATGAACTGTGAAATTTTTGTTCTAGTTCTATGAAAAATACTATTGGTAATTTAATAGGGATTGCATTGAATCTGTAGATTGCATTTGGTAGTATAGTTATTTTCACAATATTGATTCTTCCTACCCAGGAACATGGAATATATCTCCATATGTTTGTGTTGTCTTTGATTTCTTTCATCAGTGTCTTATAGTTTTCTGTATACAGGTGTTTTGTCTCCTTAGGTAGGTTTATTTCTAGATATTTTATTCTTTTTGTTGTAATGATAAATGGTGTTGATTCCTTAATTTCTCTTTTTGATTTTTCATTGTTAGTATATAAGAATGCAAGTGATTTCTGTGTATTGACCTTGTACCCCATGACTTTGCTGAATTCGCGGATTAGCTGTAGTAATTTTCTCATAGTTTCTTTGGGGTTTTCTATGGATAGTATCATGTCATCTGGAAACAGTGAAAGTTTTACTCCTTTGCTGATCCAGACTCCTTTTATTTCTTTTCTTATCTAATTGCCATAGCTAGGACTTCCAAAACTAGGTTGAATAATAGTGGTGAGTGGACACCTTGTTTTGTTCCTGATCTTAGAGGGAAAGCTTTTAGTTTTTCAACACTGAGAATGATGTTTGCTGTGGGCTTTTCATATATGGCCTTTACTATGTTGAGGTAGGTTCCTTGTATGCCCATTTTTTGAAACATTTTTATCATAAATGGATGCCGAACCATTTATCATAAATGGTTGTCAAAGGATTTTTCTGCATCAAATGATCACATGTTTTTTATCTTTCAATTTGTTGATATGGTGTATCATGTTGATTGATTTGCATATATTGAAAAATCCTTGCATCCCTGGAATAAACCCAACTTGATCATGGTGTATGAGCTTTTTAATGTGTTGTTGGATTCTATTTGTTAGAATTTGGTTGAGGATTTTTGCATCTATGTTCATCAGTGATATTGGCCTGTAATTTTCTTTTTTCATGTTATCTTTTCCTGGTTTTGGTATCAGGGTGATTGTGGCCTTGCAGAATGAGTTTGGAAGTGTTCCTTCCTCTGCAATTTTTTGGAAGAGTTTCAGGAAAACAGGCAGCTCCTCTCTAAATGTTTGATAGAATTCCCCTGTGAAGCCATCTGGCCCTGGACCTTTGTTTTGGGGGAGATTTTTGATCACTGTTTCAATTTCAGTCCTTGTCATTGGGTTGTTCATAATTTCTATTTCTTCCTGGTTCAGGCTTGGGAGGCTAATCTTTTCTAAGTATCTTTCCATTTCCTCTAGGTTGTCAATTTTATTAGCATATAGTTGCTCATAGTATTCTCTTATGATCCTTTATATTTCTGTGTTGTCTGTTGTAACCTCTCCTTTTTCATTTCTAATTTTATAGATTTGATTTTTCTCCCTTTTTTTCTTGATGAATCTGGCTAGTGGTTTGTCAATTTTGTTTATCTCCTCAGAGAACCAGCTTTTAGTCTTATTAATCTTTGCTATTGTTTCCTTCTTTTTTTTTTTCATTTATTTCTGCTCTGATTTTTATGATCCCCTTCCTTCTGCTGACTTTGGGGTTTTTTATTCTTCTTTTCCAGCTGCTTTAGATGTAGTGTTAGGCTATTTATTTGATTTTTTTCTTGTTTCTTGAAGTATGGTTGTATTGCTATAAACCTCCCTCAGAACTGCTTTCGCTGAATCCCATAGGTTTTGGGTCCTCGTGTTTTCATTGTCCTTTGTTTCTAGGAATCTTTTGATTTCTTCTCTTATTTTTCAGTAACCTCTTTGTTATTTAGTTATTTATTATTTTATTATATATATTATTATATATTTTATTATATAGAGTTATTTTGTTATTTATTATTTAATCTCCATAGTTTGTGTTTTTTTGCTGTTTTTTTTTTTTTTTTCTTGTAGTTGATATCTATTCTCATAGCATTTTGGTCAGAGAAGATACTTGATACAATTTCAATTTTCTTAAATTTATTGCAGCTTGAATTGTGGCCCAAGCCACAGTTTGTGGCTTGATTGTGGCCCAAGATGTGGTCTATCCTGGAGAATGTTCCATGTGCACTTGAGAAGAAAGGGTATTCTTCTGCATTTGGGTGGAAAGTCCTGAAGATATCAATTAGGTCCATTTGCTCTGTTTCAAGTTACCTTATTGATTCTCTGTTTTGATGATCTGTCCACTGGTGAAAGTGGGGTGTTAAAGTCCCCTACAATTATTGTGTTGCTGTTGATTTCTCCTCTTAATGCCTGTTAGTGTTTGCCTTATGTATTGAGGTGCTCCTATGTTGGGTACATAGACATTTACAATTGTTAAGTCTTCTTCTTGGATTGATTCCTTGATCATTATGTAGTGTCCTTCTTTGTCTCTTATAATATTCTTTATTTTAAAGTCTATTTTGTCTGAAATAAGGATTGCCATTCCAGCTTTCTTTTGATTTCCATTCACATGGAATATCTTTTTCCTTCCTTTTACTTTCAATCTGTATGTGTCTCTAGATCAGAAGTGGGTCTCCTGTAGGCAGCATATAAGTGGGCCCTGTTTTTGTATCCATTCAGTCAGTCTGTATCTTTTGGTTGGTGCATTTAATCTGTTTATATTTAAAGTAATTATTGATGCATATGTTCCTATTGGCATTTTCTTGATTGTTTTGGGTTTGTTTTGTAGGTCTTTCCTTTCTCTTGTGTTTACTGGCTATGAGAGTCCCTTTTGTATTTGTTGCAAGGCTGGTTTGGTGGTGCTGAATTCTCTTAACTTCTGCTTGTCTGTAAAGCTTTTGATTTCTCCATCAATTTTGAATGAGGTCTTTGCCAGGTATAGTAATCGTGGTTGTAGGCTTTCCTCTTGCAGTACTTTAAATATATCCTGTCATTCCCTTCTGGGAATATAGAGTTTCTTCTGGAAGATCTGCTGTTAATCATATGGGTATTCCCTTGTATGTTACTTCTTGCTCTTCCCTTGCTGCTTTTAACATTCTTTCTTTGTGCTTAATCTCTGTTAGCTTGACTAATATGTGTCTCGATATGTTTCTCCTTGGGTTTGTTTAACCTGTAAGGGACTCTCTCCACTTCTTGAACCTAATTGACTATTTCCTTTCCCATGTTGGGGAAATTTTCAACCATAATTTCTTGAAAAATTTTCTCAGTGCCTTCCTTTTCTTCTTCTTGCTCTGGGACCCGTATAACTCAAATGTTGGTGCATTTAATATTGTCCCAAAGGTCTCTGAGGCTATCTTCAATTCTCTTCACTCCATCCTTTTATTCGGCTCTTCAGCAGTTATTTCCACCATTCTATCCTCCAGCTCAGTCATGAGCGACTGAACTGATCCTCCAGCTCACTTATCCATTCCTCTGCCTCAGTTATTCTGCTATTAGTTCCTTCTAGAGTATTTTTAATTTCAGCAATTGTGTTATTCATCTCTGTTTGCTTATTCTTTATTTCTTCTATGTCCTTGGTGGTTGTATTAACTGTGTTAAATGCTTCCTGCATTTTCTCCACTCTATTTTCAAGTTTTCAGAGCATCTTTACTATCATTATTCTAAATTCTCTTTCAGGGAGAGTATTTATTTCCTCTTCATTTATTTGGTTTTTTGAGTTTCTACCTTGCTCTTTCATTGGTGCTGTATTTCTGTCTTTTCGTCTTTTTTTTTTTTTTCCTAATTTGCTTCACTTGAAGTCTCCTTTCCCCAGGCTTTAGGGTTGTATTACTTCTTCCTTTTGAGTTTTGCCCTGGGAGGGAAATTTTGGTTGGGTGGTTTGTGTTGCTTTCTTGTTAGGGGTGACTTGTGCCTGTGCTCTAGTGGGAGAAGTTCAAGTAGGTAATTACAGAAATACTGGGACATATATACACACACTTTCACACATACAGTTATAACCAAGGTGTTCTAAAGAAGAGAGTACAGGAGATTGACTTGGTGAACAAGGGAAACCAGACGTGATACCAACCAGTTGAAAGCAGAGTTAATCAATGCTCAGTCTGGAAATCTGAGTGTGATCGAGGGTCAGCTGGGGAATATAGCATAGAGAGCTCAATAATGTAACTCACTTGGTGAAAGAAGGAAAAGTGAAGGGGAATGGGGAGGATAAAAAAAGAGAGAGAGAGAAGAAAGAGGAGAAGGGAGGGGAAAAAAGAAGAGGAGGGGTGGAGAAGAGGACTGAAAAAAGAGACATAAAAAAATAGAAAAGCAAAAATGAATAGATGTATGTTGAAAAAGATTTATGTATATTCAGGAATAGCTACAGCCAGTAAAGAACTGTAGGAAAAGCAGTTGAATATATTAAAAACAAAATCCAAAATACTCATTAAGAACAAAGGGAAAAAGAAGCGAGAAAGAGGAAAAAAAATCTTAAAGTGAATTTTTTTCTTTATATTTTTGACAAGAAACACAAGAAGAAAACTCCAAAGCACCACAAAAGGCTAATATGGAGGTGGAAATGCGTAGGGGGGATAAGCCATGTGATTTATAAGAAAAAAGAAGAAAAATATCTTAAAATGATTTTTTTTAACAAGGAAAACTCCACAACACCCTTCAAAGCTAATGTGATGATGGAAATATGTTGGGGAATAAACAGTGTGATTTATAAAAAGAAAGAACCTTAAAATGAATTTAAAAAAAATTTTTATAACAAGAAAAGCAAAGAGGAAAACTCCACAACACCACTAAAGATTAGTGTAAAGGTGGAGATATGTTGGGGGAATAAACAGTGTGATTTATAAAAGAAAAAATGAAAATAAAGAAAAAAGTTTAAAAAAGGTTCTCAGGGCTGTAGCTCTTGGTTGTGGACTCTGCTCGCATGCTTGGGGTTGGGTTTATCCTGTGATGTTTTCCTGGTGGGGGGAGCTTGTGCCTGTGTTCTGGTTGATGGAGCTGGATCTCCTCTCTCTGAAGGGCAGCATGGTGTCCAGTAGGAGGTTTTGGAGTGTCTGTGGGTTCGGTATGCCTTTGGGCAGTCCATCTAGCTTTTGCAGTGTTAGGCGCCTCTGTTTCGGCAGCTGCTTCACGGTGGCCCTCTCAGCATATCTGCAGTGCCGCCAGCCCCATACTTGGCCCTGGGATCATTGCTCATGCCTCTGTTTCCTTGTCCTGCCCTGCGCTGCTGGCCGGAACTTACTAGGTAGGTGCTTGTGTGGATCCTTCTGCATGGCGGCGACTCGTGCAGGCTTCCCTCAGCCCCCTAAGTTCGCCCTCTGGGTCGCAGGGCTTGTGTGCATTGATTTGGCTCCCCAGGCCTGTACTTTGCTTCGCGGGGCTTGTGTGCACTTGTCCCGGGTTCCCGGGGCGTGCACGTTGCGTTGCCCTTTGCACTGGCTGTGTTTGCGGCGTCACACTCGGCTACCTGGGCCCGCCCTCTGTGCTGCAAGGGTTGTGTGTGCTGGCTGGGTGTGCATGCTGTGCCACTCTTGGTTCCCCGAGCTCGCGCCCACCGTCTGTTTGGGGCCACAGTCCAGGAGCTGTTAATGGGCTGAGAAGCGCAGCTTTCTCTGTTGATGGCCCTCCAGATCCCTGCATTGCCTGGTTTTCCGGAGACTTCGCAGCTCCTCTTTGGGCCCGCCTGTGAGGGAGTTTCCCGTTGCATGGGAACCCCTCCTGTTTCAGGGCTCATTCCCTCCCTTGGGGCACAAGCTCCTGCCCAGAAGTTCTCCTTCTTTCCCTTTTGATGTCTCCCTCCTCTCTGCTACCTCATTTCAGGGAGCTTAATCTGACCCCTGGAGGTCTGGGGTCTTCTGCTGTCGCTTAGAAGTTGCTTTGTAGGAGTTGTTTCCTATCTTGATGAGTTTTTGATGTATTTGTGGGGAGGCTGGAGATCTCCCCGTCTTACTCCTCTGCTATCTTCTTCCATCCCTCCCATTAATTTTTGAGGCTTTGGGTGCTCAGGATTGCTGCATCATGAGTTTTAACACTCTGACTTTTGTGTGTGATCATATTCCTAGGATTAGGTATATTTCAAGAGATTCCTCAGACCTTATATTTGTATAGTTGCATAAGAGTTTACCAAAGAACTGTCATAGGTGTTCCTAACATCTGTTTACCCTGGAAATCAGGAAAGGATTTTGCCCCCATTTGACAATTGATGATGCTGAGTATTGGGCTTCCCAGGTGTTGCTGGTGGTAAAGAACCCACCTGCCAATGCAGGAGACTAAAGAGATACAGGTTCGATCCCTGAGTTGGGAAGATCGCCTGGAGAAGGAAATGACAACCTTCTCCAGTATTTCTTGTCTGGAGAATCCCTATGGACAGAGGGGCCTGATGGGCTACAGTCCATGGGGTCACAAAGAGTCAGACAGGACTGAAGCGACTTAGCACACACGCACGAGTAAAAGAGAAACCTCCACTCTGCCTGCAATGGAGCATGCCTGCACAATATTATCTAGTTATTACAGGCATTAAAACATCAGTGAGAAAAGAATCAACTTAAAATATGTATTCTAAATAATATCCAAATGCCTCTAGGTCCTACAGTCTTTGGGAGAGAGACAGGTGATATATGTTAGTTGATTTTTTTTTTTTTTCATTTAGAATTTAGTGAGGTTTAGGTTATAAGAAATTCTGTCCTATTTCCAGGAGACAGAGGGGGACACAGACTTGGGCTGCAAAACAGCTGCATTTTGTCTTTCCTGTTGCCCTTCCTCCGTCCCCCGACATCTTGCCCTATGTCCTCCACGTGATAAGCTGTGAATACCTTCTTCCTAGCTCCCTGGGCTCCCATGTTAGGCTCAGCTTCTCCAAACTTCACTGTTCATCAGCTGACTCTTTGGGCAGAACAGTTTAGTGTATGGTGAGGTGTTACAGAAGAGCAACGAAAATATCTCAACAGTACTGCCAACTTGCTGACCTCTAGAAGACTTCAGGCTTTTGGTTTTTGTTTTTATCTTTAAACCTCCACATCCTGAATCACATTTACAGGACCACAGAGGAAGCTGGAATATCTGTGGGATTGAATGAAATATGTCACCAAGATTGATGGTAACATTGCTTCTTTTTTATTGCTTCATTGCTTTTAAATCAAGTTGAGTCCTGACCAGATTGTGATGTATGTGTCTGACTTTAAAGGAAGCAGGATGAGTGGACCAAGAGCGTAAAGAGAGAGAATGAGTAGAATGAGACACCGAGGTGAAATGACGGACAAAGTGAGGTTGATCAGTGCACCAGTGAACTAATCTCAGCTTTTCTTACAACCATTCATTCCACCATTCATACCCACTCCTGACTGTGTGACTCACTCAGAACCCCTATGATATTCACTGGGGCTCATGACCCAAAATTTGAAGACCTGCTTAATAACAAAGGCCAGCATATCTTGAGAGATGGTGCTCAGTCGTTCAGTTGTGTCTGACTCTCTGCGACCCCATGAACTACAGCCTGCCAGGTTCCTCTGTCCATGGGATTTTTCCAGGCAAGAATACTGGAGTGGGTTGCCATTTTCTACTCCTGGGATCCTGAGTAATTACCAAATGCCAGTTACTATACTACGGTGGGTGGGTGGGGCTTCCCTTGTGGCTCAGCTGGTAAAGAATCTGCCTGCAGTGTGGGAGACCTGGGTTTGAGCTCTGGGTTGACAAGATCATCTGGAGAAGGGAAAGGCTACCCACTCCAGTATTCTGGCCTGGAGAATTCCAGGGACTGTATAGTCCATGGGGTTGCAAAGAGTCGGACACGACTGAGTGACTTTCACACACATACCACACTCTTTAAATATATGGTCACATTTAATCCTCCCCACAGATTTAGCCTAATTTGACATAAAGGGAATTGAGACAAAAAGAGGATTAAGAACATTCTGAGCACCACAGGTCCTAAAATAAGGAGAAGAGAAAGAAAGCCAGGCAGGTTGGACCCTAGCGGTGAAAACAACCATGTTCTGTGAAAATCTTTGGGTTTCACTGAAATGAGGGTTCCATCACCCTCAAAGCTATCCATACTTCCACTGGCTGTTCTGTTTTACAAGAATTTCCTTTTTTTTTTTTTTTAAAAATTTTTTTATTAGTTGGAGGCTAATTACTTCACAACATTTCAGTGGGTTTTGTCATACATTGATATGAATCAGCCATAGATTTACACTTATTCCCCATCCCGATCCCCCCTCCCACCTCCCTCTCCACCCAATTCCTCTGGGTCTTCCCAGTGCACCAGGCCCAAGCACTTGTCTCATGCATCCCACCTGGGCTGGTGATCTGTTTCACCATAGATAGTATACATGCTGTTCTTTTGAAACATCCCACCCTCACCTTCTCCCACAGAGTTCAAAAGTCTGTTCTGTATTTCTGTGTCTCTTTTTCTGTTTTGCATATAGGGTTATCGTTACCATCTTTCTAAATTCCATATATATGTGTTAGTATGCTGTAATTTTTCTTTATCTTTCTGGCTTACTTCACTCTGTATAAGGGGCTCCAGTTTCATCCATCTCATTAGGACTGGTTCAAATGAATTCTTTTTGACGGCTGAGTAGAATTTCCTAAGACTATTAGTTTTATATTTTTTAAATGTATTAGCCTTGAAAATATTTCTTCCAATGAAATTATTTCATGT
The DNA here is from genome assembly GCF_910594005.1 of Cervus elaphus. NCBI lineage: Eukaryota > Metazoa > Chordata > Mammalia > Artiodactyla > Cervidae > Cervus > Cervus elaphus. Next base: position 28,799,439 of record NC_057846.1, read on the forward strand.
ATGTTGCAGTAAAAACAATGTATATTTCCATTTACTTTCATCATAAGACACAACTTAGGATAAACTAAATGCAAGTGTCTTCATACTAAAATGAAGTTACTTGAAAATAATACAGCTAAAGAAGTTGTTCTCATTTCATTTTCAGGGAGCAAAAATTCTCATTATTCTAAATGATGTAGTCCTGAGATTGGGCACAAAAATAAAGGCATCCCAAGACATGTTGTGAAGAGCTGACTCATTGGGAAAGACCCTGATGCTGTGAAAGATTGAAGGCTAAAGGAAAAGGGGGTGGTAGAGGATGAGGTGGTTAGATAGCATCACCAACTCAACAGATGTGAATTTAAACAAACTCCAGGAGATCGTGGAGGACAGAGGAGCCTGAAGTGCTGCAGTCCATGGGGTCACAAAGAATCGGACATGACTCGGTGACTGAACAACAGCCACATCAAAGGCATGTTACCTTTTATTAGATGAAGCTTCAGGCAAGTGCCTTTTATTCATATTTATACAATGATTATTTACCAATGACTTGGTGACTAAGTAAAAGATCCTAAACACTGATGACATGCTATGCTCATTTCCTTATGTACTATTTGTTTATACCAACAAAAAGACTAGACTCCTACTGGAAAGAAAGGAGGTTGGTAAGATGAACAGGTGGCACCATTGGAAAAGAAGATTTGGAAGCAGCTGAGTCTATTTTAACAGCTCTGTCTAAAATATGGCTTCTCTCCTCACTGCTGGACACAGATCTGACAATAAACAACAGACAGAGTTGGTCCAAACTAATGAGTTTTAATAACTTCATTTGGATTAGAAGAAAAATGGTTTCAGAGACATAAATCTGGGAAAGCATCCGAATTTCCAGAAATAACTAAACTGTGCCAAGGATTTAATGCAGTTAAAATTTTCACCCCAAATTGTCTGTCTAGAGGTGGATACATTATCTGATTGATTCAGTTGCCCCAAAAGTCTGGTATTGTGAAACATTTCTTCAGTAGTCAGTATTACCATTAATCACTCAAATTTCTTTGAAATTCCTAGCATTTTAAAGTACATGTATTGTTATTCAGTTGCTCAGTCGTGTCCAACTCTTTGTGACTCCATGGACTGCAGCACACCAGGCTTCCCTGGAGTTTGCTCAAACGGATGTCCGTTGAGTCACATGATGCCATCCAACCATCTCATCTTTTGTTACCCCCCTTTCCTCCTGTCCTCAATCTACTCCAGCATTAGGGTCTTTTCCAGTGAGTTGGCTCTTTGCATCAGGTGACCACAGTATTGGAGCCTTACAATATACAAGCATTTTCAACAGTGCTGTGGATGATCTTATGAGATATAGATTTACATATATAATTCTGTCCAAGGTTAAAGTATAACTATGCAAAGTTATTTCCATGCTGAGCAATTATAATAAAATCAGAGTGTTCTTTAAGAAAGTTTCCTAATTCCATGTTTCCTTTTAAATCTAATTTGCATTATTATTATGGAAATTAAAACTTTAGCAGTGTTTTCCTTTGTTTATGTCATAGTGCATGGTGTACATTTCCCCCTAAAAATCTATAGTCTATTTTCCTCCTTTCAAAGACAAATACATTTTAATACAAAACTAGACTTTAAATAATAATAGTTTTATGCTAGTGTGAGAGCATATAAATATACAAGGAAGAATATTGATCAAAAACTAATGAATACAATTCCCATGGCAGTAAAATGTCAGGAAACTGGTACCATTGATAAATGCTTATGAGAAGAGAGCTCTCATTTTTTCCTGCAGCCAATAAAAAGATGAGGTTTCTTTAGAGAGAAATTCAGTTTTCCCCAAGAACTCAAAGATTGTATTATTTTGCTGCTTATTTGTCAAACAAGAAATGAAGATTTCAGAGTAGGCATAAAATGAGTGAAAGATGAAAACTAAGAAAAACCACTGAAAAAGGGCTTGTGACAATCAGACTTAATCAGGTACCTAGGGACCTGGTAGTACTCTGGGCCTAATTGTGGTCAACAGGGAGAAACTGGGACGTTTGCAATTTTCTTTTGTTTTAGGATTTTTGTTTGTTTGTTTGTTTGTTTGTTTCTGCCCACACTGAGTGGTTTGTGGGATCTCTTAGTTCCCTGACCATGAATCAAACCTGCACTCCCTGCAGTGGAATTGCAGAGACCTAACCACTGGACCACCAGGGAAGTCCCAAGAAACTGGTTTCTGAGGAATTTCCATAGGAACCTTCAGGAGAACTCGTGATACTGTGTCTCAGTTTGTGAAAACAAAGAATGGTCATCTGTGAGACCTATAATTTGGAAATGTTAATCTCAAAAAATTTTAAAGGGCCCTAAAGCCCTTGGCAAAAAAAAAAAAAAAAAAAAAAAAAAAAACTCTAAATAAAGATCGAGTAAGGTTCAAAGACCCTCAAAGTGTTTGTGTGGGAAGTAGCTTCAGTTGTGCTTGACTCTTTGCGACCCCATAGACTGTAGGCTCCTCTGTCCATGGAATTCTCCAGGCAAGAATACTGGAGTGGGTGGCCATGCCTTCCTTCAGGGCTCAGACTATTTAATTAAACATTAAAGTGAATGTTTAATTTTAACCAAAATTGAAAATATTCCTGATGAAGAGTAAGACACAGATACCTAAAGGAAGATGTGCTTGCATCAAAGTCTTTAATGACTTAGATTTTTAATAAATACAGGGAAATATAAAGGAAAAATGAATAATAACAAATGACCAGAAAAATGTAAAACATATAGGTGCTTATCTCTAAAAGATGGGGTAATTTTTGTGAGTGTGGTTTTTCATCCTTTGGTTTTTTTCCTGTCTAAAAAATTTTTCCACGGGGATTTACACATCTTTTAAACTTGGAAATTAACAATAAATGTTATTTTAGAATAGAAATATAAGATCATCACTAAATACAGAGAGTGACACAAACATATAAGAAGTATACAAGGAAGGCTGAGCTACAAAATGAACTTCTTTAGAGAAGGAAGGGAGGGAGAAAGAGAGGTGGAGGAAGATGTTATTCATGAAAACAGCAAGAAATCAAATTAATAAGGAAGAAAAAGCCAAGTAACCACAGGATTGAAGGATGGCTGTTTGTTGGTAGGAAAAGAAATAAAAGTCCTCAATACTAATTGTGTTTCTCTCTCCCTTGTGGCTCAGCTGGTAAAGAATCCACTGCAATGCGGGAGACCTGGGTTCAATCCCTGGGTTGGGAAGATCCCCTGGAGAAGGGAAAGGCTACCCACTCCAGTATTCTGGCCTGGAGAATTCCATGGACTGTATAGTCTATGGGCTTGCAAAGAGTCAGATGTGACTGAGCGACTTTCATCATCACCTTTTCAGTAAAGGAGATTGATCTTTGGAGCAGAACTGAAAAAATAAATATTGAAATGAAGGTCTGGTCTGAGAGAAGAGACTCTTTCAAATAAGATGTCTTCCAAGACAGGGTAATATTGATCAGAAGACAATCTATTGTATTTGAGCAGAAAAATGAATCAGATTTAGTTAATAGAATATAAACATGTAAATTTAGGGGTGCCATTGAAGGAAACAGATAAGATAAGTAGATCAGTCTGCATTGATAAGAATGAGATTCAATCGACTGAGCTAATCTGATTGAGTTTATGTTTCTAAGACTCTCACAGTTGCCTTGGCAATGGGGCTCTTACTCATGCAGAGAGGAGAAAAGCAATGAACGGTAATGTGGACTTCAGCAATGCATGTCCCAGTTAATTCTGTTATCTCAGAACATCAGAAAAAATGTTTGGGAGAGGTTTGTGCTGTGGACAAATGATGAGTTCAGGAATAAATTATAATGGATTCTAAATAAAGGAGATTTTAGTGAGCCTACACTTTCTGAAACATGGCAAGAGCTCTAAATCTGGCCTGTCTGCTGCAGGCACGGTCATGGCACTAGTGAACCAGGTCTTTAGGTGTCTCTCTTGTTTTTGCTGGTCCTCCTTGGTGTGCTGTGTTATATGGGAAAGATCCTCAAGTCTGGGAGGGGTAGATATCTCTTTTTTTTTTTTAAAGATAGGTCCTTTTCTTTTTATTTATTTATTTATTTCAGGTTGCGATGGGTCTTCACTGCTGCACAGGCCTTCTCTAGTTGCAGAGAAGAGGGGCTGCTCTTGGGTTGTGCTGCACAGGCTTCTCTCTGCATTGGCTTCTCTTGTGGAGCACGGGCTCTAGGCATGCAGGCTTCAGTAGTTGCAGCACAAGGGCTCCTTAGTTGTGGCTTTTCAGCCCTAGACCATGCAGGCGTCAGTAGTTATGGCACATGGGCTTAATTGCTCCAAGACGTGTGGGATCTTCCCAGACCAGGGTTCAAACCTGTGTCCCCTGCACTGGGAGGCAGATTCTTTATCTACTGTGCCACCAGGAAGGTCTAAGATCTTTTTTTTTTTTTTTTTTAACTAATTTTTAATGGAGTACATTTGATTTACAATGTTGTGTTAGTTTCTGCTGTAAGGCAAAGTGATTCAGTTATACGTATATACATATCTACTCTTTTTAAGATTCTTTTCCCACATAGGTCATCACAGAGTACAGTACTGACCTAGCAGGTCCTTATCAGTTATGTATTTTATATATGGTATTGTATACATGTCAATCTCAGTCTTCCAACTTATTCCTCTTCCCGTCCTTCCCTCTTGGTAACCTTAAGTTTGTTCTTTGTATCTGTGATTCTATTTCTGTTTTGTAAATAGGTCCATTTGTCATTTGTATCATTTTTTTTTAGATTTAAACAAAAAGGGTAGAGTTCATTTTACTGACAGCTTTGGATAACAAACGAGTTACTGGCCAGTGGGGCAACTTGTTACCTTCATTTCATTTCCTGTGCTCACTGCCACAAAGGAGATTCAGAACCACCTACAAAGATTTGGAAAAGAAGTTGTCATGGAGTGCTTAAAAGTGAGATCATGGCAACACTGTCAGTTATTTTTGAAAAATCTTGGCAAATAAGAGAAGCACTGGGATGTTGCGCATGAGCACATTTCAGCCCAATTTTACACACTGGGAGAAAAAAAGGATTAGACAACCTGAGGCTTCACCAATGGCAACTGTTAAAAATCTGGAATGGAATATAAAAACAAAAGTGGATTGGAATAATGTGGAAAAGAAAGAGTAGCGATGAAAACAACAGTTTGCATCATAACTCCTTTCTTTTTACAATCTGGCAGATAAAGTACGGTAAATGGATATCTGTACTTCAGCATAGTTTTGATAACTTTTCTCATTATTTTCTTGTATACAAGGCAGATTAGTATAGCTGTGTCAGGGACCATTTAGAAACATTCAGTTCACTTCAGTAGCTCAGTTGAGTCTGACTCTTTGCAACCCCATAGACCACAGCACGCCAGGCCTTCCTGTCCATCACCAACTCCCAGACCCTACTTAAGCTCATGTCCTTTGAATCAGTGATGCCATCCAATCATCTCATCCGCTGTCGTCCCCTTCTCCTCCTGCCCCCAATCCCTCTCAGCATCAGGGTCTTTTCAAATGAGTCAGCTCTTCGCATCAAGTGGCCAAAGTATTGGAGTTTCAGCTTCAACGTCAGTCCTTCCAATGAACATTCAGGACTGATTTCCTTTAGGATGGACTGGTTGGATCTCCTTGCAGTATCCAAGGGACTCTCAAGAGTCTTCTCCAACACCATAGTTCAAAAGCATCAATTCTTCGAAACATTAGTTAACTATACTCATCAAGTTTTGAGCTTTGGAGTGATGTCAAATAGAATAGAGATTTCTAGATGAGAATTCCAGCTCACTGTTCTCAGCCTTATATCCTTACATTTGGATAAAGATATAGAGTAGGTTTGAGACTTCCCTGGTGGCTCAGTGGTAAAGAATCCATTTGCAGTATAGGAGACACAGATTCAATCCCTTATCAGGAAGATCCCCTGGAGAACGTAACGGCAACCCACTCCAGTATTCTTGCCTGGAGAATCCCATGGACAGGGAAGCCTGGTGGGCTATAGTCTCTAGGGTTGCAAGAGTTGGATACAACTTAGCAACTAAACCACCACCTCTATAGAGTAGGCTCATCAGTTCAAGAATGGCATAAAGTTAGGAAAGACAGTAAATGAGAAGATCAAGATCTGAAAACCATTAGGATTTGTGCTGTTAGGTTAAATCCAATAAGATGAACTTAACACAAGAGAACAAAAAGCACTCAAATCAAATAAAAAACCAATCATCAAATTAAACAGATGAAGAAGACACATTTAGCACAAGCACAAGTGAGGAATAGCAGAATAGTTTTAGTTAAGAGTAAGAATTATATGCATTAATGGGCTGTTTTTAATGAGATATAACTTTAGAAACTTAAGAGAACTATAGCATTTAAGATACAACTGGCTTCATTTATCTAGAGAAATATTCTTTTTATTTTAATATTGAAATATAGTTGCTGTGCAATATCATATAAATTATGAGTATATACACAATATAGTTATTCACAGTTTTTAAAGGTTATAATCCATTGTAGCTTATTTTATACCTAACAGTTTCTGCCTCTTAGTACCCCTCCACCCTCCCCTCTCTCACCCACAACCTGATAACCACTAGTTTGTTTAGAGAAACATACCTGAAAACAGGCAGATAGATGGAATGTGTCCAGAGGAAAACCGCCAAGTGGAAAAAGGTTAAAGAACCATGAGAAACCAAAAGGTGCTTGAATTTAGATTGTCTATTTTGGAAGAGACTAAGGAAGACATACTGTTCATATTGTTCATGGGGTTCTCAAGGCAAGAATACTGAAGTGATTTGCCCTTCCCTTCTCCAGTGGAATAAGTCCATATAGTCAAAGCTTTGGTTTTTCCAGTAGTCATGTATGGATGTGAGACTTGGACTATAAAGAATGCTGAGCTCCAAAGAATAGATGCTTTTTAACCATGGTGTTGGATGAGACTCTTGAGAGTCCCTTGGCCTGCAAGGAGATCCAACCTGTCAATCCTAAAGGAAATCAGTCCTGAATATACATTGGAAGGACTGATGCTTAAGCTGAAACTCCAATACTTTGACCACCTCATGAAAGAGTTGACTCATCAGAAAACACCCTGATGCTGGGAGAGATTGGGGGCAGGAGGAGAAGGGGACGACAGAGGATGAGATGGCTGGATGGCATCACTGACTCGATGGACATGAACTTGAGTAAGCTCTGGGAGTTGGTGATGGACAGGGAGGCCTGGCATGCTGCAGTCCATGGGGTCACAAAGAGTCGGACACGACTGAGTGACTGAACTGAACTGACTGAAGGAAGACATCCAAATCCTCACCAAATGTCCAAAGAATGATCACACAAAGCAAGAATTAGACTTTTTTTTTTTTGGCCATAAATGATATCTGAGATCTGCACATAGAAGCAATGTAGTAGTAAATTTCATAAGGAAAATCATTGCAACAGAGAGGTCAAAAACAGATCATTGCTTAGAGAGAGAAAGTTCTTTTGAAGCACAGAAAATAATTTGGCAAAGATGTTACAGAGAGGATTTAATTCTTCAATGGATAATTGTCAAATCTGGCTCATTTATGGAATCATTATGGGATATATTTTAAATAATAGATTCTTGATTTTTACCCTCACCGACAGTATCAGAGTTTCCAGGGGTGGAGAAGCTTATATTTTTTTAAAAAGCATCCTAGCTGACTCAAAAGATCATCCCAGTTTGACAAGCACTAGGTCTTTCTAAGGTCTCTTCCGAGTCACATTTTACCTCAAGGCAATCAAATTAGTTGGCTGCCAACAAAATCTGTGGTTAAAACCAAGTGTGTATACTTATTATCATTCTTATTTTAGGATAAAGAAACTCCTATATAAAAGAGATAACACCTGTCCAAGTTCACATGGTTAACGCGTCTGACTCTTTGTGACCCCATGAACTACACAGTCCATGGAATTTTCCAGGCCAAAATACTAGAATACTGGAGTGGGTAGCCGTTCCCTTCTCCAGGGGATCTTCCCAACCCAGGAATCAAACCCAGGTCTCCCGCATTGCAGGCAGAGTCTTTACCAGCTGAACCACCAGGAAAGCCCAAAGGTGTGATGTGAGACTCTGATTTTGAAAATCTGACTTGAGTACATGTCATAGGAGCCACTTTAATGTGCTGCCTCCTTGATGGGAACATCTGCACAGGTGATATAAATAAAGCAAGCTGAACCAGAGCAGTTTTTTAAAAGGCATCTCTGAAGAGATGATTAAATGCAATTCACTATTTTATATCACACATAAAATTCACACATTTTATATATGATGTCACCTATATATATCAGTTCAGTTCAGTTCAGTCGCTCAGTCGTGTCCGACTCTGAGACTCCATGAATTGCAGCACGCCAGGCCTCCCTGTCCATCACCAACTCCCAGAGTTTACTCAAACTCATGCCCATCAAGTCGGTGATGCCATCCAGCCATCTCATCCTCTGTCGTCTCCTTCTCCTCCTGCCCTCAATCCCTCCCAGCACCAGGGTCTTTTCCAATGAGTCAACTCTTCGCATGAGGTGGCCAAAGTACTGGAGTTTCAGCTTCAGCATCAGTCCTTACAATGAACACCCAGCACTGATCTCCTTCAGGATGGACTGGTTGGATCTCCTTGCAGTCCAAGGGACTCTCAAGAGTCTTCTCCAACACCACAGTTCAAAAGCATCAATTATTCGGTGCTCAGCTTTCCTCACAGTCCGACTTTCACATCCATACATGACCACTGGAAAAACCATAGCCTTGACCAGATGGACCTTTGTTGGCAAAGTAATGTCTCTGCTTTTTAATATGCTGTCTAGGTTGGTCATAACTTTCCTTCCAAGGAGTAAGCGTCTTTTAATTTCATGGCTGCAATCACCATCTGCAGTGATTTTGGATCCCCCAACAATAAAGTCTGACACCGTTTCCACTGTCTCCCCACCTATTTCCCATGAGGTGATGGGACCAGATGCCATGATCTTAGTTTTCTGAATGGCTTAAAAAAAGTTTTAAGCCAACTTTTTCACTCTCCTCCTTCACTTTCATCAAGAGGCTTTTTAGTTCCTCTTCACTTTCTGCCATAAGGGTGGTGTCATCTGCACATCTGAGGTTATTGATATTTCTCCCAGCAATCTTGATTCCAGCTTGTGCTTCCTCCAGCCCAGCGTTTCTCATGATGTCCTCTGCATATAAGTTAAATAAGCAGGGTGACAATATACAGCCTTGACGTACTTCTTTTTCTATTTGGAACCAGTCTATTGTTCCATATCCATTTCTAACTGTTGCTTCCTGACCTGCATACAGGTTTCTCAAGAGGCAGGTCAGGTGGTCTGGTATTCCCATCTCTTTCAGAATTTTCATACATACATGTATATAAGATTTGAGTGATTAAGCCAATAATATAGCTGGTATTTTAAAAAATGCTACTTTCAACACATTAAAAAAAATGTTTTTTTTTTTTCCTTCATGTTTATGTTACCTCATTTTCCCGGCCTCTGGATAGGTGCGCATCCCTTTTATTCTGATTCTCCCACTCTGTGACATTTTTATTCTAAGTAAGCAGAAATGAAAACTGAAAGGCTCTGGAGGATAGGAGACTTCAGAAGTGATTTTGAAAGGTCATTGGCCCACAGAATTGAAGGATTTCATGGAAGCACTATCAGTGCTGATGATCTGAAGACGCCACAGAGCCTGGATGAGCCCGACGAGTATAAACTTATTCAAGATTTAAGACCACGGGGTCAAATAAATTATTCTGAGGCTTTATCAATAACAGAAATCACAGTAAATAGATAGCTATTTAATCCTACTCCTTTCTCCTCAGCTAATCTTACCAGGCTAGAGGTTGTGGCCTCATCTAAATGCCAGCCAGCTAGAAAAGGGTTGCCCATCAATGCCAGATACTACCATATATATATGGTAAGCTCAAGGCACAAACAAGTTAAACAAAACAGCCTTATGTGACAACATTTAGAATCACAGGTCTACTTGAATGTTGTTTTATTTTGTGTTTTTCTACTTAAAGCCGTGAGGATCCTAATGAACAAGTTAAAAATTTTCACAGCTGAAATTGCTTTACTGGTTCTTTGCTCTGAGGCTAAAAAGTGAAGTCACTCAGTCATGTCTGACTCTTTGTGACCCTATGGACTGTAGCCCCCCAGACTCCTCTGTCCATGGGATTTTCCAGGCAAGAATACTGGAGTGGGTAGCCATGCCCATCTCCAGGGGATCTTCCCAACCCAGGGATTGAATGAGCATCTCCTGCATTGGCATGTGAACATGAATTTGAGTAAACTCCGGGAATTGGTGATGCACAGGGAGGCCTGGCATGCTGCAGTCCGTGGGGTTGCAAAGAGTCGGACATACCTGAGTGACAACTGAACTGAACTGAACTGAGGAGGCCTTACAAACAGCTGTGAAAAGAAGAGAAGCAAAAGGCAAAGGAGAAAAGGATGATATACCCATTAAAATGCAGAGTTCCAAAGTAGCAAGGAGAGATAAGAAAGCCTTTCTCAATGACCAGCACAAAGAAATAGAGGAAAACAATAGAATGGGAAAGACTAGAGATCTCTTCAAGAAAATTAGAGATACCCAGGGGACATTTCATGCAAAGATGGGCTCAATAAAGGACAGAAATGGTATGGACCTAACAGAAGCAGAAGATATTAAGAAGAGGTGGCAAGAATACACAGAAGAACTGTACAAGAAAGATCTTCACGACCCAGATAACCATGATGGTGTGATCACTCATCTGGAGCCAGACATCCTGGAATGCAAAGTCAAGTGGGCCTTAGGAAGCATCTCTACGAACAAAGCTAGTGGAGGTGGTGGAATTCCAGTTGAGCTATTTCAAATCCTGAAAGATGATGCTGTGAAAGTGCTGCGCTCAGTATGCCAGCAAATTTGGAAAACTTGGCAGTGGCCACAGGACTGGAAAAGGTCAGTTTTCATTCCAGTCCCAAAGAAAGGCAGTGCTAAAGAATGCTCAAACTACCACACAACTGCACTCATCTCACATGCTAGTAAAGTAATGCTCAAAATTCTCCAAGCCAGGTTTCAACAATATGTGAACCGTGAACTCCCAGATGTTCAAGCTGGATTTATAAAAGGCTAAATGTGAACCAGAGATCAAATTGCCAACATCCATTGGATCATTGAAAAAGCAAGAGAGTTACAAAAAATCATCCACTTCTATTGTATTGACTATGCCAAAGTCTTTGACTGTGTGGATCACAGTAAACTGTGGGAAATTCTTCAAGAGTTGGGAATCCCAGATCACCTGACCTGTCTCCTGAGAAATCTGCATGCAGGTCAGGAAGCAACAGTTAGAAATGGACATGGAACAAATACTGGTTCCAAATCAGGAAAGGAGTATGTCAAGGCTGTATATTATCACCCTGCTTATTTAACTTATAGGCAGTGTATATCATGAGAAATGCTCGACTGGATAAAGCACAAGCTAGAATCAAGATTGCCAGGAGAAATATCAATAACCTCAGATATGCAGATGACACCACCCTTATGGCAGAAAGCGAAGAGGAATTTAACAGCCTTTTGATGAAAGTGAAAGAGGAGAGTGAAAAAGTTGGCTTAAAACTCAACATTCAGAAAACTAAGATCATGGCATATGGTCCCATCACTTCATGGCAAATAGTTGGGGAAACTGGAAACAGTGACAGGCCTTATTTTTTGGGCCCCAAAATCACTGCAGATGGTGACTACAGTCATGAAATTAAAAGATGCTTACTCCTTGGAAGAAAAGTTAAAACCAACCTAAACAGCATATTAAAAAGCAAAGACACTTTTTTTGCCAACAGAAGTCCGTCTAGTCAAAGCTATGGTTTTTCCAGTAGTCATGTATAGATGTGAGAGTTGGACTTTAAAGAAAGCTGAGTGCCAAAGAATTGATGCTTTTCAACTGTGGTGCCAGAGAAGACTCTTGAGAGTCCCTTGGACTGCAAGGAGATCCAACCAGCCCATCCTAAAGGAAATGAGTCCTGAATATTCATTGGAAGGACTAATGTTGAAAGTGAACCTCCAGTACTTTGGGCACTTGATCCAAAGAACTGACTCATTGGAAAAGACCCTGATGCTTGGAAAGATTGAAGGTGGGAGAAGAAGGGGACAACAGAGGATGAGATGGTTGGATGGCATCACTGACTCAATGGACATAAGTTTGAGTAAACTACGGGAGTTTGGTGATGGACAGGAGGCCTTGCCTGGACAGGGAGGCAGTCCATGGGGTTGGGAAGAGTCGGACACGACTCAGTGACTGAACTGAACTGATAAGCAATAGCACATGGTATTTGTCTTTCTTTTTCTGACTCATTTTACCTTGTATGTTATCCATGTTGCTGCAAATGGCATTATTTCTTTTGTTTTATGGCTGATAAATATTCCATTGTATATGTGTACCGCATCATCTTTATCCATTCCTGTCAGTGGACATTTCAGTTGCCTCCATGTCTTTGCTATTGTTATTAGTACTCTGTACATTGGGGTGCATGTATCTTTTTGAATTATGGTTTTCTCTGAATATTTGCCCAGGGGCAGGATTGCTGGATCATATAGTAGTTGTATTTTTAGCTTTTTAAGGAAACTCCCTACTGTTCTGCATAGCGGCTGTACCAGTTTAGACTCCCACCAACAGTGTAGGAGGGTTCCTTCTACTCCACACCCTTTTCAGCACTTGTTTGTAGAGTTTTTGATGATGGTCATTCTGACCAGTGTGGTAACACCTCATGGTAGTTCTGATTTACATTTCTTTAATCATTAGTGGTGTTTGGACTGCTAAGTGGTGTATAGCATTAAACAAGATTACGTTCAGCCTTTAACAATTTAGCTGAGTCATCAACTGCTGTCTTTTCATCTTATCTATGGTGTTATTTTTTGTGCCTCTCACTGCTCTGCCAAAAATCAGAGTAACTTTGGATCTCTAGGCTTCTAAAGGGACCAGTTTAGATTTTAATGCCATTTAACCACTTTGTAGATTTTATTTTATGTCTTTGCAAACATAGATATAATTTTAAAATAGTTTTATACAGTGTGTAGTTTGCTTTTTATTTTAGAATAAGAGCCACCTTGTCTTATAAATTTCTATGTCTCTAGTGCAAACAGAATTTCCCTGGTTGAATCTTTTATATACATATGTGTATATATATATATATATATATATATATATATATTTGGCTGCACTGGGTCTTATTTGCCACAGGCAGGATTTTGGTCTTCCCTAGGGCATAGGAATCTTTACCTGCAACAGGCAAACTCTTAGTTGTGGCATATAGGGTCTGGTTCCCTGACCAGGGATCAAACCTGGGCCCCCACATTGGGAGTGCATTGTCTTAGCCACTGGAACTACCAGGGAAGTCCCAAATCTTTACTCTTGAGAGATACAGAGTAGAATGTCATAAGGTCTGGGAACTTCTTTAAAATAGTCCAGCAAGGCAGGAGGTGAGTGGGAGGTAGGTGAAACAAGCCAGTGTTGGTATCATGGTTATGGTTGATGATGTGGGTGTTTGTTAAATGGATGTTCATGAAACTATTCTCTCTACTTTTGTCTATGTTTGAATATGGTTTTCATAATAAAAAGCTTTTTTAAAATGAATACTATAAAATTGTAATGCCTTGCTAGCGACGGGTCAGAAAATTGTCTCTAAGTTTTCCAGTGGCAAACACATAAAAGAAAATCTAGTCAGTTATGGAATTCAAAATGTCAGCAAAGAAATGGGAGAAGGGAGAAAATTTTCAAAATTCTTTGTTTTAAGACCACACAGAAATCTTTCCTGAGGGTTCTCATAAAGAGAACTCTGGGAAATGTAATAACAAAAAAATGTTCATAAAAAAACTCCTCTCAACTCAAACAATAATGAATTTCTTAGAACTTTTATTATAGCATTTTCCAAGAAGGGTAGATGACATCACACAGAAGTATAAGGCAACAAAGAGAATTGAACAGATGCCTTGTAAACCTGTGCACATTATCTGGGAAAATACGTGAAGTTTCTTTTCCTTCAAATGGTCCTCCTTAAATATTGTTTTTTGTTTTTTTCTAGACTGAGTTTACAACTAATGATACTTAAATACTTTTCAACCCTCTCTTCAATCTCGCCCCAGAATGACCTCTATGTTCACAGGGGAAATTTGTGTAACATCATCAGGAAGGAAATAGGACATGTGGATCTCCTGTTGTCCTCTGGCTGCCAGTGATGATGTCCTGTTCCACTGTCTTCCACTCCTCCTGTAACCCTTTATCTTTCCACAGGCTGTTAGGATGATGGCTTTCAAGTCACTCAGCCCCTTTATCTCTTGCTGGTCCTGTGACCTTGTACCTCAGAAGTATCCTGTAGACATAGGCATTCAGTGGTCTAATTCTCTGACCACCTTTGAGGTCCTCCAGCCCCAGGCTGCCATCATCTGAGAAAGAACACTGACTCAATTCTCGACCTCTCTCTCACCCCATTCAAAGAGCATCTCTTACTGTGTCTCTTTCCACCCTAAACCTAGGGAGCTCCGGTGGGAAAGGAGAGATTTATCCCATGGCTTCTCACTGTGGGAACTCTCCTGACACCACTCTTGTTTTCTTGAATTATTGCCATGGATTTAGAGTGCCATGGAAATGGCCAGAGAAGCAAGGCAAAATTCTTTTTATCTTCTTACCTGCAAATAGTACGTCTATCGCCGTTGCATTCTAATTCAACTCTGGTAGGAGGCAGAATCTTCCCAGGTGCCTGCCAAGCAGAAAACATGGTTTCAATCCCTGGGTCAGGAAGATCTCCTGGAGAAGGAAATGGCAACCCACTCGAGTATTCTTGCCTGGGAAATCCCAGGGACAAAGGAGCCTGGTGGGCTATATAGTCCATTGGATCACAGGAGAGTTGGACGTGACTTTGCAACTAGACAACAGCAAAACTCTAGTTCTCCAAGCCAAAGCCCAGTCATTCAGCATCAAGTTTAAATTTCCTGATTTTGATAAAATTGACAAGCGTGATATTAAATGGTGGAATTCTAAAAATACTCCCTTTTAGATTGGGAGTGAAACAAGGATGGTCATTGTAATCAGTTTTTTTCAACATTATATTGGCAGTCCTAATCAGCAAGGCAAGGAAAGAAAAGATATTAAAAATCATAAATATTAGAAAGGAATGAAACTATATTTGAAGATAATATGACCATGTATATACTGTATATATAAAGAATCTATATTTTAGAGAAACTAAGTTTCTAACAGAGTTTAATATGATTGTTGAATGTGAGGTTGATATAAAAAATTAATTGCAGTTTTAAGTATTAGAAACTAATAGAAAATAAAAATGTTTTAAAGACAACATTTAAAATGGTATCAAATTTATGAAATAACTATCAGTAAATCTGAAGAAATATGTAGCAGACCTCTGCAAAACACTATGAAATATTGAAAGAAATTGAAGAGAATAAAAGGAGAGATGGTCCACACTTGAGCATTAGAAGTCATATTTAAAGATATCAGTTCTCCTCCAAAAACTATTTATTACAATCCAAATTCCCAAAAGGAATTTTGTTAAAAAAAAAAAAATGACAAACTATTTCTAAAAATCATACAAAAAATCGTGGGACCAAAAAATGTTGAGACCCTGTTTTTTCTTTTTTGCTGTTGTTGCTGTTTTTGTTTGTGCTTTTTTGTGTGACAAGGATGCATGCTGTGTGATTTGTGTAAAGTTCAAACCAGGCAAAACTAACCTGTGGTGAAAGGAAGTTGGGGTTGTTGAGGAATTAGTAACGGGGAGAGAGGATTAAGGAGCCTTCTGTGTCACTGGTAAGTGTTTTAGTTCTTGATATGAGTTGTGGTCATATCAGAGCCCAGAGCTGAGCTCCCTGGGCCATATAGCAGCTTCCCACCAGCTATCTATTTTACACAAGGTAGTCCTGGAAGGGAGAAGGCAATGGCACCCCACTCCAGTACCCTTGCCTGGAAAATCCCATGGACGGAGGAGCCTGGTAGGCTGCAGTCCATGGGGTCGTGAAGAGTCAGACACGACTGAGCAACTTCACTTTCCCTTTTCCCTTTCATGCATTGGAGAAGGAAATGGCAACCCACTCCAGGGTTCTTGCCGGGAGAATCCCAGGGACGGGGGAGCCTGGTGGGCTGCCATCTATGGGGTCGCACAGAGTCGGACACGACTGAAGCGACTTAGCCGCAGCAGTCCTGGCAGAGGTCATGGCAACTCACTCCAGCATTCTCGCTTGCAGAATCCCATGGACAGAGGAGACTGGCAGGCTACAGTTCATGGGGTCGCAAAGAGCTGGACACGACTGAAGCGACTTAGTACACTCACACGTACAGTGTATATATGTCTATTGGGAGAATAAGATTGACAGACACTATTTAAAAAGAATAGCACTGTGTGAAGATTTGTTCTGCTGGATATTAAAATACAATAAAATTATAGGAGTGAAAATAGCATTGCATTGATGAAAGAATAAACAAATAGACCAATTTAATAGTGAACAGAAACAAACTTAAAAGTGTATTAACTATTTTTTATAAAGGTGGCACTGTGGAGTAGCTTAATAGGGAGGACTTTTAAATAAATGCTTCTGGAGTGGTTGGACATTTGTAAGTGGGAAATTTTGAAAATCAATGACTGTCAAACACCAAGCACTAAAATCAATTCCAGGTGGAATTTTTTAACCACATAAGAAAGACACATCATAAAGAAAATATCTCCATAAAATCAGTATGTTCTTAAAGGAAACATTAAAATATCAATAAACAGAATGGAAAAGATTGTTAGCTTTGCCATATCAAGATTAAGACTCTGTATTAAAAAAAAGGCAAAGAGTTAAAGGGCATGCCACATATAACTGACAAATGACCTCTGTCCAGAAGAAAAAAGACAACCAGAATAGAATGGACAATAGACTCAGTCACTTAACAACAGTGGGTATCCAGTCAATAAACATATGGATAGCTGCTCAATTTCTTTAGTCACCACGGAAATGCATATTTGAAGTTCCATGAAATACCATTACACACCCAGAATTAATAAAAGTGAAAAGGATGACAGCAACATATGCTGACAAGGATCTGGAAACAAAGGAATTTTCTGCATTGTTGGTAAGACTATATAAATTGGAATGAATATTTTGCTGAATTGTTTGGCAGTATCTACAAAAGCTGAACATATGTGTTGTTTACAACCCAGCAATTCTATTCCTAGGTATGTATCCAGCAAATTGCTTGTGCCTTAAGGAGAATGATAAAAATTTTTATAATGGTATTATTTGTAAGCTAAAATCAGAAAACATCCAAGATGCCCCTAAGCAGTAGAATGGATTAATATATTATGTTGTTTTTATTAATAGAATATTAGAGAAGAAAATTACATATGAATGAATTATCCTTAGAAGGGCACGACAGAGGATGAGATGGTTGGATGGCATCACTGACTCAATGGACATGGGTTTGGGTGGACTCCGGGAGTTGGTGATGGACAGGGAGGCCTGGTGTGCTGTGGTTCGTGGGGTCACAAAGAGTTGCAGCTGAGCGACTGAACTGAATTGAACTGAACTGAACATTCAACAAAATGAATGGCTCTAAGTCATCATGTTGAGAGGAAAATTAGCCTGCCACAAAAGATCCAGATCATATATTACATGATTTCATGATTAGGGATGCATGTTTGGGAGATAAAGCTATAAAGAAAAGTAAACATGGTTACTTTTGTTGGAGAAGAAGGTGGATAGTGATTGCAGAGGGGTGTGAAGGGAGTTTGTTTGGTGGTGGTAATAGACTCTTTTTTGACTTATCTTTGTAATACAAATGTTTGCTTTGTGGGAACCTATTGAGTTACGCATTTTTGTTCTGTAAACTATTTTGTGCATAAGTTCTATTAAACACACATGCACACACACACACATGAATGATTAAAAGAAAAACTACATAGTTGAATGAGCCCTTTATATTTTGGTGAAGAATTTAGCTGTGGGATTGGGATATTGAGTGGGAATAACGAAGTGAAAATAATACAACCATTTGTAGTAAAGTGTATAATCAATTAGCTGAGAGGTCTATGAAAACAAATATTCTTTACCATAGTCAACTATAATTGAAGCTTGTTCAAGTATGAGTAAAGCAAATGCTATAGCTTATACTGATATTTTATAAATAAATAAGTTATAATTCAATAAGCTAATGTTGTAATGAAAGCAGGTATTTTTAAAAAGGAACAGTGAAGCATTTTAACTTAGGTAATAGATTCCATGCAGACTTTTTGGAATGAAGGCATATCCTTTAAGTAAATGCCAATTGACTTGAAAAAGAAAAAGAAAAAACACTTCCTGAATGCAGATGAAAATATCCATGAAAATGTGAAGTATAAGCTGGTTTTGTTTGAAGGAAAGGAAGGAGCATTCATGTGAATGTTCATAGTCATTGAACATCCAGAGGAAATAAGATGTTAAAAGTGGTGGAGCCTGAAGACATTTTTAGTCACAACCAGGTTGAGAGCATAACCCGTGGGCATAAGGAAAGGAAGATGGGAGAACATAACAGTAAGGTATTATGTTGGAAAGAAATTTATAAGGCAAATCAGTAAAAAGTTGTGAAGAACAACATGTGTCAATAAAGCAATTAAATATTCATTAAGTACCTACAGGCTAAAGGCTAATGGATATAAAGATACTGTATGTATGTGTGTGTATGAGAGAGAGAGAGTGTGTGTATCTGCATGTACAACCACCACAGAAGCCAGAATGTCATTACTCTGCTATGAATATATAGGAAATATACTTTACTGGGACTTATCTGAGGTAAGCAAAATTAGTAGAGAAAGTGAGATTTTTACTGGGCCTTTGAGATATACAGCAGAAGAGGGGCAAAAACACAAAGGCAAGAAAGGAGCAAAAATAGGTATGACTGGAATGGTAAATTAGGCATATATGTAGAAGGAATTTGTCAGCCAAGCAATGTATCTTCTTTCTATGGGAAACCATTGAAGTTTTTGAATGAAACTATGTTATAAATTCTTTTTGTTTTTATCTAATTTTTTACATAGCTGAATATATTAAAAGACTAATTTGGTGATATTTATTTGATTTATATCTATATATATGCACACACACACACATATATTTATATATGGGTGTGTGAGACACTAAAAACAATTCTTACTGTGTTTTGTTGGCTAAGTTGTATACAACTCTTTTCTGACCCCATGGACTGTAGCCTGCGAGGCTCCTCTGTCCACTGGGTTTCCCAGGCAAGAATACTGGAGTGGGTTGTCATTTTCTTCTCCAGGGGATCTTTCCAACCTCGGTATAGAACCCATGTCCGTCTCCTGCATTCACGAACAGGTTCTTTTCCACTGAGCCACCTGGGAAGCCTCTAAAAACAATTTTAGTACATAAATATTTGTGACTATTTTATTGTGAATAGCACATTTTACCGATATTGGCATATTTCTTTTACAATGTTTGCCCCCAAATTCTATTTTATCTCTATTATTGCCCACCCAGCTTAGTTTACTGTATATTTTTCTACACTATATTTGTAGATACCTTTACTTTTAGCCTTTATTTCAGAAATTGGAACAAAATTTGTTTCAAGCAATTGGAACAAGAATTGTCTGCCTCTAAATATAATTTCTACACAACCGGTAATCTACTTTCTGTCTCTATGGATGTATCTATTCTTGACATTTCATATAAATGGAGTCATACATTGTGTGGTCTTGTGTCTGGCTTCTTTCAGTTAGCAAGATGTTCACAAGATTTGTTCTCATCATAGAAAGTATCAGCTCTTCATTGCTTTTTATTGCTGAATAATACTGAATTGTATTGATTACTACATTTACCCATTTATCAATTGATGAACACTTGGATCATTTCCAATTTTGACTATTATGAATAATGCTACTATAAACATTCATGTACTACATTCATGTGCTATAAACATTTGAGTATTTTGTATAGACATATGTGTTCAGTTTCCAATGAAATTGGGATAGACGTAGAAGTAGAATTGCTGTGTTTAACATTTTGAGAAACTTCAAAACCGTTCTCCAGAGTATTAATAGATGCATTATTTTGGAATCTCAACAGCAATGTAAGAGAGATACAGTTTCTCCAAATTCTCACCAACACTTCTTATTGTCTATCTTTTTTATTCAGAGGGTCAAGAGTAGATATGAGGTGGTGTCTTGTGGGTTTTGTCATTGCCTTAATAACTAATGGTGTTGACCGTCCTTCCATGTGCTTTTGTCTATTTGAATATCTTTTATAGAAGAGTGTCTATTCAAATCCTTTATCCATTTTTAAATTGGGTTGTTTGTGTTTTTATTGTTGAGTTGTAGGATATCTTCATATATTCTGGATATGGATTCCTTACCAAATACATGATTTGTAATAACTATTTCTCATTCCATGGGTTATCTTTTCACTTACTTGATAATATCATTGAAGCACAATTTCTTTTAAAATTTTGATGAAATTCATTGATCTATGTTTTCTTTTGTAACTTATGTATTCAACATTGTATTTTTTAAGAAGCGCCTATTTCAAGGCCACTGTCCTTTTTCTTAGCTTTCAATACTTCTTTTATATTTCTTATAGAACAGTTACATGGTCGACAGACTATTTAAGTTTTTGTTTAAGGGGAATGTTAGTTTCTCCCTTTATCATCAAAGGATAATTTTACTGAATATAGGATACTTAGTTGACAGTCTTTTTCTTTCAGCATTTCAATTATGTCATCTCATTTCTTCTGGCCTCCACAGTTTCTAAAGATAGGTCAATTATTAAGGATGTCTTTTACATGCTGAACCTTTTTTTAAACTAATTTTATGGTTATCTCTGTCTATTGACAGTTTGACTTTGTGCCTAGTTGTTATCTTTGGGTTTATTCTACTTAGAATTTCTTAATCTTCTTGAATGTGTAGGCTAAGGTTTTTTCTTTTTTTAAAATCAGATTTGGAAAGCTTTTGGCCATTATTTCTCCAGATATTCTTACTGTCACTTTCTATTCTCCCTTCTTGGATTCC
Organism: Cervus elaphus; assembly: GCF_910594005.1. Lineage (NCBI taxonomy): Eukaryota > Metazoa > Chordata > Mammalia > Artiodactyla > Cervidae > Cervus > Cervus elaphus. Next base: position 28,820,410 of record NC_057846.1, read on the forward strand.
ATTATATATATGTTGATATGCTTGATGGTAACCCACAAGTCTCTAAGTGTCTGTTTATATTTCTTGGATAATTTCAATAGATTGAAGTCAAAACAGAAGAGATATTAGATGTATTATACCTAAGCAGTTGAAACAAAAAAATGTGTGTCTCTAAATATAATTACTATATGCAACTGGTAATCTACTTTCTGTCTTTATGTATATATCTGCTGGGAGACACCTCACCCCATCTCTGCCTTGACATTCACACAGGTTCTTTATTTGTGCATTTGTCTTCAAATTTCAACTTTCTATAAGGAAACTAATCATATGGGATTAGGACTCATCCTGACTCTTCTTATTTTAACTTGATTACCTCTGTAAAGAACTTCATCTCCAAGAAAGGGCTCATTTCCAGGTACCAAGAGTGAGAACTACAACACATGAATTTGGGGGTGGGAGCATGAGAGGATATAATTTAACCAATAGCAAGACCTTCTAGTGACCCTTTAATTTTGTTATTGTTCTTTTTATTCAACTACAGAACTTCTCTTTTGTTTATTTTTATCTTTTTATTGAAATTCTTCTTAGTGAGACATTTTTCTTATTTTTTTAAGTCTTTAGATATGGTTTCATTTAGTTCTTTGAAAAATTGATAACAACGGATTTAAAGCTTTTGTCTAGTAAATAATTCCTCAGTTTCTATTGCCTGTTTTTATTTTCTCCTCCCTGTGTATGGGCCATCATTTCCTGTTTTCTTGTGTGCAACATAGTTTTTTGGTTTTTTTTTTTGAGAACTAGACATTTAAAATAATATAACATGTAAACTCTGTCAGATTCTTCAGCTGTCTCCACCAGATATTGTTGGGTCCATTTATTTGTTTAGTGACTTTCCTGTATTAATTCTGTGAAACCTGTCTTCTTTGTCATGTGCATCCACTGAAATCTTTAATCAATTAACTTAGTGGTTATTTGATGATTGGACAGAGATTTATGTAAATTCCTTGAATCAGTAAGCCTCCCAGGGTTTGCTAAGGGGCTCTGCATGTGCCTATGTGTGTGTGGGGGTGTGTGTGTGGGTGTGGGTATGTGTGTATATGTTGGGGCATGCCTTCCATGATCCTGCTGGCAGTTTACAACTCTGTCTTAGCTCTCACTTCCAACCTGTGCAGTCTCAAGATCAAAAAGAGTTGAGATTTTAATGAATTATGAAGTCTTTCCATGGCATTCGCATAGCCCTACATATGTGTATGACCTTCAATATTTCCAGGATATAATGGAGCTTTTCAAACCCCTCAGTAAACATTTCATTCCTCAGTTTTTCTTAGGATTTTTTGGTCAGTCTTTTCTTTATTTCAGTTGATACTACTCCTTCAGGAAGCTGTGATATTAAGAAATTGCCACTGATATTTTTCAACAAATGCTCGAAGGATAGGATCCCACAGAGTGAGTCCTGAGTCAGACCAAATAGAGTTTGAGCTTTTCTAGAGAGCCACCAGACAGAGAAAATAGCAAAAAATTTGTGGATATGAACTTCTGGGAAAATTCCAAACCTATTTTTTCCCTTCTTGTGGCTGCTACACTGTTGGTTTTCCTACCTACCATGTAAGTAGGACTATTAGTCTTCAAGATTGCTGTGGAGCGGAGGTGGGGGTGGGTGGGAAAGGAGCAAGTCAGAATGCTGTATTCTTACAGAGAGTGAGGTATTTTTCTTGAATAAAAGCTCCTTTAATTGTTATAAACTTTTGGTTAATTTCTAGAGTTCTTTAAAAACCGAATCTTGCAGTTTTTGCCAGGGTTCTTATTACTTGTATAGAGGAGCAGATTTTTGGTGCTTATTGAAGTGCTTTAAACAAAGTTACTTTTTAAAAGAATTTTTCTATATCCTCAGTTCAGTTCAGTCGCTCAGTCGTGTCCAACTCTTTGCGACCCCATGAATCTCAGCACGCCAGGCCTCCCTGTCCATCACCAACTCCCGGAGATTACTCAAACTCATGTCCATCGAGTCGGTGATGCCATCCAGCCATCTCATCCTCTGTCATCCCCTTCTCCTCCTGCCCCCAATCCCTCCCAGCATCAGGGTCTTTTCCAATGAGTCAACTCTTCGCATGAGGTGGCCAAAGTACTGGAGTTTCAGCTTCAGCATCAGTCCTTCCAATGAACACCCAGGACTGATCTCCTTCAGGATGGACTGGTTGGATCTCCTTGCAGTCCAAGGGACTCTCAAGAGTCTTCTCCAACACCACAGTTCAAAAGCATCAATTTTTCGGTGCTCAGCTTTCTTCACAGTCCAACTCTCACATCCATACAAGACCACTGGAAAAACCACAGCCTTGACCAGATGGACCTTTGTTGGCAAAGTAATGTCTCTGCTTTTTAATATGCTGTCTAGGTTGGTCATAACTTTCCTTCCAAGGAGTAAGCGTCTTTTAATTTCATGGCTGCAGTCACCATCTACAGTGATTTTGGAGCCCAGAAAAATAAAGTCTGACACTGTTTCCACTATTTCCCCATCTATTTCCCATGAGGTGATGGGACCAGATGCCATGATCTTAGTTTTCTGAATGTTGAGTTTTAAGCCAACTTTTTCACTCTCCTCTTTCACTTTCATCAAGAGGCTCTTTAGTTCTTCTTCACTTTCTGCCATAAGGGTGGTGTCATCTGCATATCTGAGCTTATTGATATTTCTGCGGACAATCTTGATTCCAGCTTGTGCTTCTTCCAGCCCAACGTTTCTCATGATGTCCTCTACATATCAGTTAAATAAGCAGGGTGACAAATAAACAGGCTTGACGTACTCCTTTTCCAATCTTATCCTAGCTTTACATAATTATTCTTGAGCCAATTTTAAGATATATGTATTTATAATTCCACAATATGGGTTGCTTTATTCTTAATGAATTCTTTCATTGCCCCTATCAATTATTGAGTTAAAATACATCAATATAAAAATACCTAGAACAGAATGACCTGTTAATATATTGTACTAAAACTGGTGATACTATTTGGAACAGAAGTGACATGTTAGTAGACAAGTTAAGCAATATTTTATTGGACTTTATTATTCTATAAATTTACTACATGTTACAGAATAAGAGTATTGATATAGTATATTATATAAACTTATTTATAAATATTTTAACATTCATCAAGAAATCAAAAACATTTACATATCTGATCAGTTACAATAAGCAAATCACTACTTTCATACAATGTAATGCCAAAATTTACTACAAAGATAATTGGACAAAATATAATGTAATCATTTAAAAAAAAAAAACACAAATTAAGGTATAGATTGCTCTTTCTATCTGTCTTCATAATCTAGATTCAGAGATTTGGTTTGTCTTCATTTCCAGTCTGTTTTAGGACTCTAATCTTAGCGAGCTTTGCAAACAAGGAAACCAAAACAAAGACAAAAATCTAGAGATGCCATTTTCTTGTTAAAGTAAAATTATCACATTTGGAATTTTGATGTTGCTGTTTCCATACACATTCTACATCCACTAAAGTCCTGTTTATTTCCCTGCTCTCATATTCTATCCATTTTATTATATGCACATGTCTGTTTCCTTCTAAATCCTAAACTTCGTTGGTAGTAAGTAATTTATACCTATTACCTAGTTTAAAGTTACTCACCTAAGAACTTCCCCTAAATGCAGATATGTATATACACTTGATTCTTTGAGTGTAAAGAAGTGGAAAGCTTTACTAGCTGGAGTTCTCAGTAGAGGCTTGATATTGTCATTGAGGCAGTAACATGGAGCTAGGTCCTGAAATATATGATCAAAATATTGATGGTCAGTCTTAGAAGAGGGAATTCTAGTACAGTGAAAAATCTTTTATGTCAGAAAAATTGGAAAGAAAATGTACTCAGGAAGTAAATTCACTTGTCCAGAGTATGATTTTGCTATTCAGAATCCCTTTAAAAATGATTTTTCACTTTTTCATTTTCCATTCACGGCTCTAAGATCTTTGGTCAATCACAGATTGTCATCAGAAATGCTTTATTTACATATAAACAAGACCTACCCATGAAAACTCAGACATACTTGTATAGAATCTCTAGATACTTAGAGTTGCTTAAAAGCACATTTATAAACAAGTGTTAGAGATGATTAATAGGTAAATTTACCTGGGTTGGGAAGATCCCCTGGAAGAGGACATGCAAACTACTCCAGTGTTCTTGCCTGGAGAATCCCGTGGACAGAGAAGCCTGTCAGGCTGCAGTCCAGAGGGTCGCAAAGAGTTGAACATGACTGAAACAACTTGGCATACATGCACAAGTGTATGACTTTTGTCAAGCTTTGACTTTTTGTCAAGCTTGATTTTCTAACATTCTATTCATAGTAAGAAAATGAAATATAAACACTAGAGTCAATAGAGCTGAAATCATATCTCAAATCCACCACAACTTACCAGCAGGAGAACTTTGAAAGAATTAGTTTTTCCCCAATTTTCTAATTTGTAGAAGTTAATGTCTCCATTAACTTTTCAGCATTAATAAAATAATGTGTGTACATAATACGTGATACATATCCAAGTAATGCTAGCTTTTTCTCAAATTATATTTACTCATTTAATGCCCCCCTATTATCTCTCATAAGGCAAATTTGTTTTATTTTTTCTTTAGCTATACACAAATATTAACTTTAAAAAGTATTATGACTCATTATAAGCTTCAAGTTTCAAATGTGTTTTTCAGATAGTTCTGTAACTTCAGGCAACTGACTATTCCTCTTCAAGTCTCAGGTCATTAATCTAGAAAAATAGAAGAGATACTTAAGAGAATTTCAAACTGCTTGCAAGCTGAGAATCTTTGTCACAGTTCTCTTGGTTGCATGTAACAGAAAACCACATCAATCTAGCTTAAACAAACAAAAATATATTTTATTGAAAGTATACTCTGGTGTATCACAAAACAAATGGAATGTTGAAAAAACAGGACTAAAGGAAGAGTGGGAACCAGGGAGTTCTAGAATCTCAGAAGAAACCTGTGGCTCTTTATTATTCTGCAGTTAACATACTCTTTGTTGTGAATCTTTGTACCTCTCAATTCAGACTTTCTTGTCTTGTGTCTACCTCAGTTCCAAATAGTATTGGCTAAGAGGTTAGTATTAAGATGGCAGAAACACAGCTATTGATATCTACTCCTTTCAGGGATAGGGGATGATTTTCAGAGAAGGTCAGAGAAGAGTTGTGAGCTGAATAGACATTCTTAATAAATTATCTTCTACAATTGACTTCTCGGATATCCAAAATAAGTAGGCTTTTCTTTCTAAACATGTGATTATAAAAATGCATTCACTAATTATGATTTACCTCTGAAACACAAATGCACACATTTCCTCCCTAAGAAAATACAATGAAAGGCCATTAATATTTTGCATGCAAAAGAGATATCATTGAACAATTTTTATTGGAGTCTATGATTTCCAGGAGGTGCACATTATCCTTGAGTTCCATTGCCAACTGCCATTGTACTTTGTAATCTATAAACTAAATAGTTAATTTAGTCACAAACAAGGAAAAAAAAGGTGTGGTTTATTTGTGAAATGAGTTAATTTGTTCTTCAACAGTCAATTTAATTACTTCTCCCAAGTAATAAAAAATAAACATAATGTTATCTGTAAGACTTTTTATAAAGTTTGACTTTCCAAAGTTTCATAATATTCTGAAAAATAGGTCTATTCATTTATATTTTAACTTATTTTATTTAACAATCGTTAAAAATAGAACATATTGTGTAGTCATGGGAAATATCAGTATTAGCACCCTTGAAAATAAGCTACTACTTTAAAATAAACCATTTGCTCATCTATCCACCCTCCTTTATTATATTTAAAGGATAAAAAGAATTAAAATATCTGGAGAAAAAAAAAGATTGCTGAGAAACCAAGCAGTAACAATTGAAAGACTCCTATCTGAAGAAAATCATTAATTTTTCAAAGAAATTAAACCATGCTGCTATCCCTTTCTCATAGTTAAAGTCTTTGATTTTTCATAAACTAAATCTAAAGTTTTCCTTTCATAAAATTTTATTGTCAACATTTTTTATCATTCTCAATATAAGCTTATAATAGGAAACATGTTGTCCTAATATATACAACATACATATATAAATCATTTTGAGATGAAAATGCTAATCAGCCAATCGATATTCTTTCCCAATCATCTTCAATCTTCCTTACTTTTCTAAGCTGTCATCTATCTAGGACTCTTTGACCCTTGGCAGAACGGATTTCTCAGAGAGTCTAGACTCTATGGCACTAGAGCATTTCTTGACATTGGCTGAACACTGGACTTATTTTAAGAGCTAGAAAATTACTCATGTTTGAGTCTATCTCTGGAGATTCTAATATAGTTGATCTAAAGTATAGCCTGAACACTGAAAGATTTTAAAGATCTCCAGGTGATTCTAATGCAAAGATAAGCATGAGAACTACTGTGCTAAGAGGCAGTAAATTTGAAAGATTAGCTTTCAGTTCACCCATTGTTTCAATGAAAAAATTGTTGGGGTTTCCCTCTGTGAGTTACTCCTGGTGGACTGGCAGGAATGGAGCCAGAATCTTCAGAGGAATGGGGAGGGGACATGAAGGGCATTTAAAAGAAAAAAAAGAAAAACCAGACCAAACCAAAAGCCTTATCAGGATGGTAAAAGGACTGTCTCAAAAGTTGTTGGACTAAGTGTCATCCAGATCAGATATTGTCATTGGCTACTGGATACTGTCTGCGGTCATGGAAGCTGGAGAAAAGAGTGCCCCCGGCTAGCACTGCCACATGCCTCTTGTTCTCATCCATGTACGGTCGGTCCGTTCTTGACCTCCATTGAAGGAAACTGTCACCTTTGCCTATATCCACTGGTAGATTTCAGTCAGTCATCACCACTGTGACAACTACTCATTTACTCAACCTCAGCTTTTTTTTTTCTCTATTTTTTACCCATCTTTCTACTACTTTGCCATGTGTTTGGGAGTATACCTAGGTGACCAAAACATTATTTGTTTGACTCAGTCACATCTGCTTTCATTCCTCTCAGAGATCAACATGAGCATGAGCATAGAACACAGTTCTAGCCAAAAAAGACCTGAGGGAAGTTTGCTGATGGGCACAGAGGTTGCTTGGAAAGGTATTCTCTGTAAAAAAATGAAATACATGAGAAGTCTTTACTGTCTTTCACCCGACAGTTTTCATACTGCCTACAGCATGTGGCAGCCATGCTAGACTCAACACCCTGGAAGAAGGCTGAATCCTTGATATTCTTAAGTTGCTAACATCACCTATTCTGAATGCCATCTACTTTAGGAACTTTTATAATATGGAATAGTAACTCTTCTTTATTGCTTAAGACGTTCTAAATATGTTTTCTGTAATAGAGAAACAAAGGCATCCTAAATGATAAAATCGTGTGACAGATTGCATTACTGAAAAAATGTGAAAATAAGCAATAAATTAGCTCCATGATCTAACTGACTAAATGATTTCTATGTTATGTTCTATTACCTATTTGCATTTTCTTTACTTTATATTCAAAAGCACAAAGTCAGGAATTCAGAGTAAAGCATAGCACATCTTCTCATAATTTATTGTACTACATTTATTCCAGGTGTTTTCTAATTTTAAATTTCTTCACAAGGAATCCTCTTAAGAGTTCCTCTGATAGCACAGTCCACTCATCTCTGTTTTATTGTTGAGATTCAGGAAAGAGTTCCAAATCACAAAACAAAACAAAGAAACAAACACATATACAAACGACAAAAATAAAGAAATCCATCTTGCATGGTTTCTACTTCCTGAAAGAGCAATATTTTGACCATCCAAATGAGGAAACATCTTATTTGAGAGAGTCCTAACAAAGTTTTGCAGTGTCCTACAGTGACTAGGTCCTAGGAAGTCAGCCTTTTATCTTCCTACGTTTTAATTGACTTCATTATAGAATGGTAATCATTCTGCCTATATGGGTCTTAAAAAAGAACTTCAAGTGTTTCCACTGACTTGCTATTAGATATGAAGCCTGTCCATCTCTTGGGAGAATGTGACATGAAAATCCTTCAGGACGTATATGATGTGGTAATAGGTCTTCTGCATTTGTGGAATCCTCTCACCTCCACGGAAAACTCAGAAAAACTCGAATTCCTTCAAATTTTCCAAAGTGCAGACTGGCTTTTAAAAAAAGAGAAGTTGTGACTCCTAATCTTTTTTAAAAATTCTTAAACAGGTGCAATGGATAGGTCTTTAATAAGTTATCTTGAAAACAGTACAGAATAAATAAGATCCTAGAGACCTAATGTATTTAAAACCTCACATGCCCATATTACTAAATAAGATTGTTTAGGCTTGAAGTAAATGATCCCATATGGAGTCCATGTCTTCAGGGAGGTGTAAGAGAAGAACAAACAGCAAATATGTTGATAAATGTAAAAAAAACCATATTATTATAAAAGACTATTTTTATTAACTGTTTCAAGTAAAAATAATACCTAATGGCTGAGTCTGTAATATATATAAAAAACATATTAAATAATTAAATGACAAAAGAAAATGAAATTTTACTGTTGTACAGTTCTTAAAGTGGATTATGATAAATTGAGGAGGCATATTTTAATCCCTAGTGAAGCTGCCAAAAAAATTTTTTTAAAGGAATAGCTAAAAAATTCAGTAGAGAAAAAAATTGAATATTAGAATAAAATAATTTAATCTAAAATTAGTCAGGAAAGAAAGGACAACGAGAAAAAGAGCAAATGAGTCAAATAGGGAACAAATAGCAAGATGGTCTTCACAGGTGGCACTAGCAGTAGAGAATCCACCTGCTAGTGCAGGAGACAAAAGAAGCATGGGTTCGATCTCTGGGTCAGAAAGATCCCCTGGAGAAGGATATGGCAACCCACTTCAGTATTCTTGCCTGGAAAATTCCATGGGCAGAGGAGCCTGGCAGGCTACAGTCCCTGGGGTTGCAAAGAGTGAGACACGACAGAGCATAGCAAGATGGTAGACCTAAACCCAGTAATGAAACAGGAGATTGGTACCCAGTTCACATTTATATCAATCCAGTGATGGTCTGCTATGAGTATTAGACCAGTAACAAGCAGTCAGTGCTTTCTACCCACAATTTTAACAGCAGTATTTGATTCTATGAGCACAGTTGTAATTGTGTATTTCTTCTGGCAACATCTGCTCCCCTCACTGTTACCGTTTGAGTAGAAAGGCCATCACTAATACATTGTTAGCCCCTCGGCTACACTACAGAGCCTTCCAGAGAAGTCCATTCTGATCCTTAAAGTTAGAGAAAGTAGTAATGGAGGATTATGATCTACTCTAGCCCTAAGTTGGGCTTCCCTGATAGCTCAGTTGATAAATAATTCGCCTGCAATGCAGGAGACCCCAGTTCAACTCCAGGGTAGGGAAGATCCACTGGAGAAGGGATAGGCTACCTACTCCAGTATTCTTGGGCTTTCCTTGTGGCTCAGCTGGTAAAGAATCTGCCTGCAATGAGGAAGACCTGGGCTCAATCCCTGGGTTGGGAAGATCCCCTAGAGAAGGGAAAGGCAACCCACTCCAGTATTTTGCCCTGGGAGATTCCATGGACTGTATACTCCATGGGGTCACAAAGAGTTGAACAGGACTGAGCGACTTTCACTTTCAATAGCCCTAAGTACAGGAAAATTTTAATTTGACCATTGATATGTTCATACAAATCAGTTTTTCACAGACTAGATATTCAGCATCACATTAAAGTTATCTCCCCAAGAAAGAACATGAAAAATGGATGTTGAATACATCTGTAAAATGAACACTAGCTACCAATTCTCTTCTGAGCATAACGTAGAGGGAAAAATAAATTTCAGTAAGGAAGCACATAATTTTAATCTTGCTATACTAATATTTCTAAGGAATATTCTAAGGACCTTAGAAGAAATGGAGTAGCCATTATAGTCAACACAAGAGTCTGAAATGCAGTACTTGGATGCAATCTCAAAAACGACAGAATGATCTCTGTTCATTTCCAAGGCAAACCATTCAATATCAGGGTAATCCAAGTCTATGCCCCGACCTGTAGTGCTGAAGAAGCTGAAGTTGAATGGTTCTATGAAGACCTACAAGACCTTCTACTACTAACACGCAAAAAAGATGTCCTTTTCATTATAGGGAACTGGAATGCAAAACTAGGAAGTCAAGAAACATCTGGAGTAACAGGCAAATTTGGCCCTGGAGTACAGAATGAAGCAGGACAAAGGCTAACAGAGTTCTGCCAAGAGAACACACTGGTCATAGCAAACACCCTCTTCCAACAACACAAGAGAAGACTCTACACATGGACATCACCAGATGGTCAACACCAAAATCCGATTGATTATATCCTTTGTAGCCAAAGATGGAGAAGCTCTATACAGTCAGCAAAAACAAGACCGGGAGCAGACTGTGGCTCAGATCATGAACTCCTTATTGCCAAATTCACTTAAATTGAAGAAAGTGGGGAAAACCATTAGACCATTCAGGTATGACCTAAATCAAATCCCTTATGACTATACAGTGGAAGTGGGAAATAGATTTAAGGGATTATATCTGATAGACAGAGTGCCTGATGAACTATGGACGGAGGTTCATGACACTGTACAGGATACAGGGAGCAAGACCATCCCCAAGAAAAAGAAATGCAAAAAAGCAAAATGGCTGTCTGAGGAGGCCTTACACATAGCTGTGAAAAGAAGAGAAGTGAAAAGCAAACGAGAAAAGGAAAGATATATCCATTTGAATGCAGAGTTCCAAAGAATAGCAAGGAGAGATAAGAAAGCCTTCCTTGGCGATCAGTGCAAAGAAATGGAGGAAAACAATAGAATAGGAAAGACTAGAGATCTCCTCAGGAAAATTAGAGATACCAAGGGAACATTTCATGCAAAGATGCGCTCAATAAAGGACAGAAATGGTATGGACCTAACAGAAGCAGAAGATATTAAGAAGAGGTGACAAGAATACAAAGAAGAACTGTACAAGAAAGATCTTCACAACCCAGATAATCACGATGGTGTGATCACTCACACTCACCTAGAGCCAGACATCCTGGAATGTGAAGTCAGGTGGGCCTTACGAAGCATAACTACGAATAAAGACAGTGGAGGTGATGGAATTACAGTTGAGCTATTTCAAATCCTAAAAGATGATGCTGTGATGATGCTGTGACACTCAATATGTCAGCAAATTTGGAGAAATCAGCAGTGGCCACAGGACTGGAAAAGGTCAGTTTTCATTCCAATCTCAAAGAAAGGCAATGCCAAAGAATGTTCACTACTGCACAATTGCACTCATCTCACACGCTAGTAAAGTAATGCTCAAAATTCTCCAAGCCAGGCTTCAACAATACGTGAACTGTGAACTTCCAGATGTTCAAGCTGATTTTAGAGAAGGCAGAGGAACCAGAGATCAAATTGCCAACATCTGCTGAATCATGGAAAAAGCAAGAGAGTTCCAGAAAAACATCTATTTCTGCTTTATTGACTATGCCAAAGCCTTTGACTGTGTGGATCACAATAAACTATGGAAAATTCTGAAAGAGATGGGAATACCAGACCACCTGACCTGCCTCTAGAGAAACTTGTATGCAGGTCAGGAAGCAACAGTTAGAACTGGACATGGAACAACAGACTGGTTCCAAATAGGAAAAGGAGTACGTCAAGGCTGTATATTGTCACCCTGCTTATTTAACTGATATGCAGAGTACATCATGAGATATGCTGGGCTGGATGAAGCACAACCTGGAATAAAGATTGCCAGGAGAAATATCAATAACCTCAGATATGCAGATGATACCACCCGTATGGCAGAAAGTGAAGAAGATCTAGAGAGCCTCCTGATGACAGTGAAAGAGGAGAGAGAAAAAGCTGGCTTAAAGTGTAACATTCAGATCATGGCATCTGGTCCCATCACTTCATGGGAAATAAATGGGGAAACAGTGGAAACAGTGGCTGACTTTATTTTTCTGGGCTCCCAAATCACTGCAGATGGTGATTGCTGCCATGAAATTAAAAGACGCTTGCTCCTTGGAAGGAAAGTTATGACCAACCCTAGACAGCATATTGAAAAACAGAGAAATTAGTTTGCCAACAAAGGTCCATCTACTCAAGACTATGGTTTTTCCAGTGGTCATGTATGGATGTGAGAGCTGGACTATAAAGAAAGCTGAGCACCGAAAAATTGATGCTTTTGAACTTTGGTGTTGGAGAAGACTCTTGAGAGTCCCTTGGACTGCAAGGAGATCCAACCAGTCCATTTTAAAGGTGATCAGTTCTGGGTGTTCATTGGAAGGACTGATGTTGAAGCTGAAACTCCAATACTTTGGCCACCTGATGGAAAGAGCTGACTCATTTGAAAAGATCCTGATGCTGAGAAAGATTGAAGGCAGGAGGAGAAGGGAACGACAGAGAATGAGATGGTTGGATGGCATCACCAACACAATGGACATGGGTTTGGGTGGACTCCGGGAGTTGGTGATGGACAGGGAGACCTCGCGTGCTGCGGTTCATGGGGTTGCAAAGAGTCGGACATGACTGAGTGCCTGAACTGAACTGATCTGAGACTAATATTTATTGAACATTAATAAGTTATTATACTCAAGTTGAACCTGGTTATATATTCTACTATAGCCAAAAAAAATGACTGTTAGTGATTATTAATCTCTTAATCAAGTAGAAGAAAATTAATCTTGCTTTGCTGGTTATATGCATTATAGTCTAAAAATATATTTACTTTTTCTAAGTTTTAGATCTTATTTGATTATATTGGCTTTTATATGAACTAGAAATAAGATTTTGTTGTTTTTAGCCTGCTGATTTTGAGGGGCCTATTTGTTGAAATAGTTCTTATGTTGCCTAAATAATGTTTACTGATGGTAGACAATTTCACAATTTATAATTTACTAATATATCAACTTGATTAGATGTGAACTGATCGTTTGCATAAACATGAAGTAGCTCTTGAAATAGCGTCATCAGTACTTTCATAAAACCAACAATGAATGAGAATAACAAAAGGAGATATGTCGAGCTTTTGGTGGGTAGTGCCTAATACTCAACGAAATAGCTATTGAAATAATCAGAATATGGGATCTCATGAGTAGGAAAGGAGTGAAAGGTTCTAATTGAATAAGAGAACTCTGTTCTATGACTCACAAAAGTAAAAGTAATAAGATTTATTATGATAGTTTTGAAAGAAATGAGTGATGATAATTTGTAAAAGGCTGAAATCTCATTGCTGGAAAAAGCCTCTTATTATGATGGCCAGGTGATTGCTTCTCAGATAACATATATGGTGCATTGAAAAAGGAAGTAAAATTCAGCAATACTAAAGTCTATGATTTTAACCTCTTTAAAAAAAAGGGAAAAAAATCTTTGTTGCTCTAAGAAGTGGTATTTGAAATATTATTCTTTCTTTTTACCTGGCTTGTAATACATGACTATCAGTGTCCTAAGTGATAATAATAATGGTTAAATAATGCCTCACATTAGCAGACTTCTTGACCATCCATTCATTTTATTTTAGAAACTTTTTATATGCTAGGCCTTGGGAATTCAAAAGTGAATGAGCCCCTGACATCAAATGGCTTACAGTCTACTGGCAGATAGTAGTCATTAAAAAAAGAGAGAGAGACAGCGAGACTAGTTAACACATAATACTCTAAGTACGTACTGAGCAGAACATACTTTCTCTGTATATGTGGAAAGTTCAGGTTGAAGGGCTTAACTCCTCTTGTGTGAGGAATAAGACTATTAGAGAAAACTATGCCTTCACAAAATTGCGTTTTTTTCCTTCTGTCTTTCATATCTAATTCTAGCCCTCTTATGATCTGAGTTCTTTCTGAAAGCCACATTACTAGACAGATATTCTAAATACAATCATTGAATATTATGTTCTGTGAACAATGTTTAAATGTCTCGAGGGTTTGGAGATAATTTATGTAATTTCTTTCAAAATGCTTATACCTACAAAGCTATTACTGACCAATTCCTCCTAACCTAGTGGCTTTTACTAGGTGTGCTAATCATAAGTGAACAGAGAAGCCTTGCTGGAGGCCACTCACTTCTGAGGGCTTAGAAATCTGATGAGAGCGCTGCTCAGAATCTAACCCAGGGATGCTGGTTGTAGCCAGGAGTGAGATTCTTACGCATTGACTTTTAGCAGAGATACAGCTTTTCCCTGGACATTGAAAACTGGAAAGGAGAGGAGAAAGTGGAAGCGAAATAGACACTGTACACGTATCATCAATTTAAACCCTACAACATCTGTCTAGGTTTGATACTGTTATTGGCCGTGTTACAGAAAGGAAAGCATCATTTAAGCAGTGAAATAATTCGAAAGTGACACAGATTAAGCAAGTGACAAGGGCAAAGCTAGATCTGAAAGCCGAGGACTTTGACTGAAAGCCTCGATTCAGGACCTTGGCACCGTATTGCCTCCAATGTGGCAGTAGGTCTGCAATGAGTCTGTGAAATTTGATGATAAATAAACCATCCTTTGTCAACCCCATTGCCAGCCTTCTGCGTTTCTATGCACTTGTCAATAGAAAAATTCTGCTGATTTGACTCCAGTGGCATACATTTTTCATAGTAAAAAGCCAACCATTCATGAATATCTGAAAACCAGATGTCATCTTGAGTGTCTGATGGCAAAGCACCTTTGGAGTCTAATGAAGAAGAATGTATTGCTAAACTATTTTAGGTGATTTTGACTTCCATGGTGGCTCAAACAGTAAAGAATCTGCCTGTAATCCAGGAGACCGGGTTTCAATCCCTGGGTTGGGAAGATCCTCTGGAGAAGGGAATGGCAACCCACTCCAGTATTCTTGCCTGGAGAATCCTATGGGCAGAGGAACCTGGTGGACTACAGTCCATGGGGTCGCAAAGAGTTGGACATGACTGAGCAACACTTTCACTTTACTTCACTTTAGGTGATTTAAATAAGGTTTAGACAGATTAAGGTACTTTGTTTAAGATTACAGAGCCACTAACTGACACTTCCCACAGACTCTTAAACTCTGTATCCTTTCCACTATATTACACACCCTCATTCACTACAACAAAAACTCTAAAAATCAATATTTAAGCTAATTATAATAAACAGCAGAACTGATAACTGCAAATTTGTATGCAGTTTTGAGTAATCCTTCCTTTCTCCTTCTTCTATAATTTGTAATTTATACATGAAGGGAAAGTTTGTTTCCATTTTTGTTGAAGTACAGTTGCTTTGCAATGTTATGTTATTTTCTGCTGTACTTCAAAGTGAATCAGCCATACATACACATATACCCCCTCTCTTTTGGACTTCCTTCCCATTCAGGAAACCACAGAGCATTGAACAGTAGAGTTCCTTGTGCTATACAGTAAGTTCTTATTAAGTTACCGATTTTACAATCGTAGTATATATATGTGAATCCCAATCTCCCAATTCATCCCATCCCACCTTTCCCCCTTTGGTATCTGTATGTCCATTCTCTGCATCTGTGTCTCTATTTCTGCTTTGCAAATAGGTTCATCTGTACCGTTTTTCTAGATTCCACATATATGTGTTAATATACGAGACTTTTGTTTTTCTCTTTCTGACTTTGTTTTAAGTGCCGGTCTGTGTAGGGGATACAATTTCAAAGTTCATAGAGCATCTTCAAAAGTTCAAAATCTGGGACTCAGGTAGTTGAAAGGAAACTTTTGATGCGTGACTCAGTGTATTCACATTCAAGGCCATCTGGTAGGAATGGGGCTTTCTTAGGTTTACTGATGAAGCAGTCTATCAGGCAAAAGAATGTGAGCTTGTCTAGCACCTGGCTGTTCTCTGGAGTTGAGCCTGCTTGGAAGTCCTCTTCAACTTGGAGGAGGGAAATAAATCTTGCCCAGAAATCCATCGGTGGACCCTGCCAAATAACTTTTGCCTTTGGGTTCTCTTATTTATAGCACTAGAAAACCTGAAGCAGTTCAGTAACTTCATTTCTTTTCATATAATTTACATTTTAAGATGCTTCAGAAGGATTTCCTTGAGCCAATTTAATCCCGTGAGGTCCAAGAACCAAAGATGAGGGGACATCTTTTCTTTGAAGCACAGCAAATTGGGAGGGTTGGGACTTGTGAGTCCCAAATTCACCCTGCCGTCCCATGAAAGCACACAATGTAGCCAGACTTTTGAACTCTGTGGGAGAATGTAGGGTGGGATATTTCAAAAGAACAGCATGTATACTATTTATGGTGAAACAGATCACCAGCAAAAAAAAAAAAAAGGAAAAAAAAAAAAAGATGAGGTAAATTTCAAAGTAATTTCTCTTCTGCTTTATCAAAAAAATGCCATAGAAATTTGCATTAGACTGTAAACCCAAGAAGTTGGGTAGTATACAAGCTCTTCATATATTAAAGTTTAAAGCTATCTCGTTTGTTGTAAGGTGATGGTTTCTAGCATCTGTTTCTTATTATAATGATGTGATTACTTTAAATGAAGATCATGTACAGAAGTAAATGGAAAAAATGACTGCATACACTATTATTTTGTCCTTTTAGTTCATTGGGAAAATTTGTATCAAATTTGTCAGTGTCCATTTCTCTTTATAAAGGTAATGTTAATATGATCTATTACTGCATTAACAGGGGACATTTTGTGCAGGAGGAGAACTACACTATATATCTTTTCTTTTACTTATGCAAATTGCAACAAAAGCAATTAGATGTTTTCTAATTCCCACTATTATATTTATTTTAAAAAATAATAATTTTATTCAGCAATGAATATGTATGAGTGAAGTTATTTTTCCCTCTCTGAAAAATAGAGATGGCTGCATAACTGTTTCACGGTCCTTTATTGGATTTATTTTTATTTTTTTACTAAAGCATCTGTTGTTAGATGACAATTCAGTTGCTTCTTAACTAGAGGAAAAGGCTGTGAAAATATTTTAGATGAATTTATACTTTTATGTCCTAAGATGATGAGGTGAACGACTACAATTGTGCTGAAGAGAAGGCTGTGTCCTACCTCCTCCTTTTTCCTTCTCTTGCCAACTCAAGCATGTTGGATGTGGTAACAATGCTGAAAAGTTGGCTTCTGTGCACTGGTGCCAAATTGAATCTTAAAGGCAGAGTTTTGGGTGAAATAGAAAAGAATACTGTAGCTTTATTGCTTTAGACAAAGCGGGACACAGCGGGCTCCTGCCTCTCAAAAACTATATTTCCCAGCCTGGGAGGATGTGATGATGAGTTTTATAGCAATGTTCCAAGGATAGGGTTACTGAAAATTTTAGGGTGTGTGCAGGGCCTGAACTCCTTTAATCTGGTCTCAGGTAATCTTTTGATGAGCTTCTCTGGCTCCTGGATTCTGATATTCTCTTGAATGAAGAATGCTAACTTCCTTTTGTTGGAAGAACTTCCTTTTAGTTCTTTAAAGAGCTCAAAGACATTGCTAAGTGTATCCCTTGAGGTGGAACCTGAATATTCATTGGAAGGACTGATGGTAAAGCTGAAACTCCAATACTTGGCCACCTGATGTGAAGAACTGACTCACAGGAAAAGACCCTGATGCTGGGAAAGACTGAAGGCGGGAGGAGAAGGGGACGACGGAGGATGAGATGGTTGGATGGCATCACAGACTCAATGGACATGAGTTTGAGTAAACTCCGGGAGTTGGTGATAGATAGGGAGGCCTGGTGTGCTGCAGTCCATGGGGTCGCAGAGAGTCAGACACGACTGAGCAACTGAACTGAACTGAGGT
Source organism: Cervus elaphus (assembly GCF_910594005.1). Taxonomy (NCBI): domain Eukaryota; kingdom Metazoa; phylum Chordata; class Mammalia; order Artiodactyla; family Cervidae; genus Cervus; species Cervus elaphus. Next base: position 28,838,119 of record NC_057846.1, read on the forward strand.
GGAACCAGTACCCTGCCCCAAGGCTGCACTGTTGTTTCTTGGCTGCTCCTCCCTTTTCTCTGCATCCCCTCTCTCCTCTGATTAGTGACTGTATGAATCTGCCCTTTGGAACTCTGGAAGGTATCGGAGGCTGGAATCGGTTCCCTACAAACCAGGAATGGGGAACACACAAAGGTTTGCATGCCCAAGAGCCCTGAAGTGTCCTGATTTGTTTCACTTCACTAAACAAAAGGGGACTGCACTGCACTGACATGAGTGTTTCCCGTGTATCAGTTGGAGAGCTAATTCAGAATCTCACATACATGTGTTTATTGTCTGTCTTTCTTCAGTGAGTGTGAGGACGGGCTCTGATATGACCCCCTAGTAACCCACGGCACCTATTTGTTGACTGATGGCCAAGTGAGAGGGCAGAGGGAAGTCAGCTAGAGGATGGGGGAGACTGTTCTCCGTCAAGTCCAATCAGCGCCAGCATGGGTTACTCAAGGTCGGTAAAGTTGTTTAATGGGATGGAAGAAAAGACATGCTGACTTTATTTTTCAAAAGCTTGTTTGGAACCTAAAGGGCATTTTCTGTAGCTGTCTTGCAACATAACAAAAATATTTGGCCTGTGGATTGTCTGAAATAAACTCCTAGACAAAGAGTACTTGAAACTCAACCTATCACAGATAAAATACGGAGTGAGTTTTTTTGTTTGTTTTTAACACAAGTGGAATTCTGTCCCCCAGGCATCATAGTGACTCCCCGTGACCTGAGATGAGGACTCTGATAGGCAGAGGGCATGAGACAGATTCCTCAGAGGATCAGAGTGTGAGAATTTGTGGAAATACCTGTGAACATTGCTTGTCCCAGACAACTACCTAGACATTCTTTTTCCTCCTAGTGTTCCGGGGATAGACTTGTAGCATTCCTTGCTTTCTGTTGGTGTGTGTTAGTAGCTCAGTCGTGTCCAACTCTTTGCAACCCCACCAGCTATAGCCTGCCAGGCTTCTCTGTCCATGGGATTCTCTAGGCAAGAATACTGAAGTGAATTTCCATTCCCTTCTCTCAATGATCTTCCTGATCCAGGGATTGAACCCTGGTCTCCTGCATTGCAGGCAGATTCTTTACCATTTGAGCTATAGGGAAGTAACATTCCTTCCTTTCTGCTGGCAGGTATAGAATAGAGAACCATAGCGCAGAAGACCAGAGAACTGGCTTTGGGCCAGATTGCCTGAGGTTTTATCCTGTTGTTTAATATGTATGTAAATTTGGTCAGATTTCTTAATCTCTCGGTCTCAGTTTCTGCATCTATGAAAAAGGAAAACTAATCTCACCTATTTCATCAAGTTATTGTAATGATCGAGTTAGTAGCAATAAATGCTTTGTTGTTGTTTAGTCACTAAGTTATGTGCAGCTCTTTGTTGACCCCATGGACTGAGGCATGCCAGGCTTCCCTGTCCTTCACAATCTCCCAGAATTTGTTCAAATTCATGTCCACTGAGTCAGTGATGCCATCCAATCATCTCCTCCTCTGTTGCCCCCTTCTCCTCCTGCCCTCAATCTTTTCCAGCATCAGGGTCTTTTCAAATGAGTCAGCTCTTCTCATCAAGTGGCCACAGTATTGGAGCTTCAACTTCAGCATCAGTCCTTTCAGTGAATTTTCAGGGTTCATTTCCTTTAGCATTGACTGGTTTGACCTCCTTACTGTCCAACAAAGCACATACTCAATAAATAGTGAGTTGAACGAATTGTCATGATTTGATATTGGCAGCTGGAGAAAGAGCAGGACTTTGGTCAAAATAGAGAAGCTTTAAGAGGGAATTACTTTGGAGGTCAGATGATGAAACATATTTCCAGATAATTAACTTGGAGGGGTCGTTAAAGCATTACCTCCCAGTAAGCATCATCCATGTGACACCTTTTACCAGAAACAATAAGTGAACCTGCCATTGTCGCCAGGATGTAGGAAAGAATATCTTGCCAACTCTCACTACTCAGAAAGGACAGAACTTCAGAACTTCCTCAGTGTCTGGGAACTGGATTAGATAACAATGAGAATACAGAGAACAGGAGTTCGAGGGTTTCAATTCACAGAAGCTAGTTTCATGGAAATGAAACTGACCTCTTTCTGAAGATTGTCTGGCCCTTTCTATTGCTCTTTTTTTTGTTTGTTTCAATATTATCTCAAGACATTTATTTAAAATTCTTTTTAGAGTATCCTTTTCAAAGGAGTTGGTTATCACTCACTTTCTCATTTCTTTCTAAATTGTTTCATTCCATTCTTTTAATTAAGGTTGGCTGACAATTCAGATCAGACAAATAGAATTTCTTAAAAGCCAATAATAATTCATGGCTATTTAATTGAAATAGTGGGGAAGAGTTGATAAGCCCAAGCCTTTTCATACAGTGATAAGGCTTTTGAAAACCATATATGAGAAATGAGAAATCAAAATAATTTTGAGCCATGAGTATGTTAATAGAAAAATGACTAGTGAGTGATATATGTAGGAAGTAATTACATAAATATCAGCAAGTAGCATGTATCATGTATTGAAGAGCATGACTAAATTGAAATAGTCATTTATATAATCAACCATGGGATAACAAACCCAGGATGGAAAGATTTACCGAGAACAAATATTTACTTTGAAGTTAAAGGCACTGCCTCACCATTTTTTGAGTGAAATAATAAATTTTGTATGGATATTAACATCATGTGAAATAACAGATTTAATATTTAATTTCCTAGTGTCAGAGCACCATAAACCTTATTGAAAGAGGCAGGTCATTTTGGACATTTCAGGGATATAATGTTTGAAAACTAAGCCATGGCCAAGGATAAATAAGATCTAACAGCTTGATAGATCACTGTCATTGCTCCAAAAGGACAGAGGCAGCAGATATAGAAATAGAGGCCCCAAGGAGACAGAGGAAGTTAAAGATGAATGGTATCAAATGTTACCGTTAATGGAAAACAACTTGGGGGAAAATGCTTGAAGGACTCTGGTTGCTTTATTGCAATTTCCTTGAAATCCATATCTTGTTTTCCCTTCACCACTTTCAAGGCAATGAACCAGCCTAGACTTCACCTCTCTGGAGCTCAGCACAGGGGCAAGCTACACACAGTCTATTTTCCAAGATGTTTTGCTTTCTGTCTGAAGGCTTCGACCCAAGAGAAGGCTTTGGAATCAGAATAGTTCATTGTTTCGAGACAGAGAGCAGTCACTCAGCTGGTGGCTACCAGGCTGGGCTCTACAAAGCCCCGTTCATCATCCTCTGGGCTCTCCAGCAGGATTTGCAAGTGTGAGAGGGAGGCTCAGAGATGCAGAAGACCTTAGTCAGGAATGCCCAGTTGAAATCACCCTTTATTTTAGGGGAGATTGTACCTCCTGGTGGATTTTTTAAGCTTTGTAGTTTTTACTTTATTATGCTTTATTTCCTCCAAATGTAACACAGTTCCATCTCCCAGAGCCAAGCATTTTTAATTTTCAGGTTCGCCATGCAGAAAGTTTCTTGTTTGGAAACTAACAGACCTTTCAGAGAAAGGTGTATATACTTCATAAAATGAATTCCAAGGTGATAATGTCTGTACAAGTCCCCTCTGTGAAATAAATGTTATTCTCAATGTGTGATTTTAGGTATAAAGTGATATCTTCAATATAATCAACTCCAAATATTTTACTAGAAGTAGAGTAAATATCACAGCTTTTAAAATGCCCCAGACTGAATGATTCTTGACCAAATGGAGTATCTTTGATTTTTAAGCCCTGGTGGCTGTTACACAAATCTGAAATATTCTGTATTCCTATTGCTAAATAAAGAATAAAGATTTGAGCTCTTACTTCATTAAAGAGTGTTCTAGGCATGTGAGGGATATAGAAATATGATGATATACCTGTCATCATCTCTGCCTGTGAAAGTCTTCCCATTTAAGGATAAGAACTAAGACTTGGTATAAAAGAAAACACTTCATGGTACTCTATGAGGTTAATTGCTAGGTAAGTTCTAGAATTTCAAACAAGAAGCACCTTAGAGGTCAACTAATTCAACCTCCTTGTTTTATGAAATATAAAATTTCTCCTTGTAAAGAAATCGTCTCCACATAAATAGGGAAACCTGTTCAAACCAAGGTGTCCTAACTCAAAGTTGAGAGCTCCTTGCTCTAGCCACACTTGATCTGCTGGAACAGCAGGGGAGGATAAGAGTGGGCCTTGATCTACAGCCGCTGAGATGTAAGGTTAACTGTGTCCTCTGTTTGACCACAGACAGAGGACATGCACTTACTTGAAGAGTAGCTGACCATACAACAGGCCAGGATCGGCCAGAAAAGTAACAGGACTGCTTCCAGCACCCACTTACAGTGAGTCCAGGAAACAGAAAGGGAGGAGAAAGCAAGTTAATAATTATCTATCCATCATGTCCCAGCAGACTCACCAGTGATTCAGATGCAGGAGTTAGTATTTGCTGAATGAGAGAATCAATGATCTCATCTACTGCTGAACAATCCTGCAAGGTGTGGTTATTCCCAGCCTCAGTAAGGACACTGAAGCTATTCACTTGGTGACAAATGTTTGCTCATAGCCTCCTGAGCACCAGACGTTGTGTTCAACACAGTGGGACCAAGAGACCCACCACCTCAATTCCCTACTCGATTAGAAAGTAGGCATATTGGAGATGGAACTTCAAGATGTGTGTGTGAGCTCTGCTTCTGAACTCTATTCCTACCAACTCAGAGAAGTCATGTAACATTTTAAGATTACGAAGTGTAGAAGCGGAAGTTCACTTTCTGAATCACAGCTTCCACAAAATACTTTAGAATTACTGCTCTTTCCATTATGACTCACAGCCTGCCCTGGGAGAGAGTGGCAGATGAATCAGTTCGGGTTAGAAAATGCAGTTGAGAACAGAAGTCGGTGGGGATAGGAGCAGAGAGGACAGAGGATGAGGTAGCCTGTGTGCATACTATGTCCGGGAGAGGAATACAGGGATACTCTTTAAATGGACTCAAACCCAAGCACCTTGAGAGGTCTGCACACAAAGAGAGAAGTCAGGAAAATGAGAAACAGCTGGAAGACGAATGGACGCTATTTCTAGTAGACCACAAATAAGATAAGTGAATCGAGCATACACAAGAGAAATTTTTCTTTTACTGCAAAATTGTTATAAATGCACATTCTTCTCCCCATACCCCATACATACCCCACATACATGCCAGAACCCAGCGATTCACAATTCTTCGCCTGTTTCTGCCTCAAGTCCCTGGCAATCCATGCAAACCTGTTTAGAAATCTCTTTGAGATCCATGGGATGGAAAAGAGGTATGAGGATATATTGACTTTCAAAAATCATGGGGCTTATTCTTTGCTTGGTACAGGCTAGGGTTTATACTGAGGTTCCGTTCCAGTGAGTCTGAGAATCAAGCAGGTGTGTGGACTGTGGGGAAGAAGCAAATATTAGGGAATATTTCCCTCGTATGGCTTAAATTAGTGAATGTACAGGCTGTCTACTGATGTTTACCATGCTTAAGTGAGGCACTCTTCAAAAACCCAAGGCTGGTGAACTTGTCTTGGATGTGTCAGAGTGTTAATTCAGTCACCGTGTTGGTTAGAACGAAAGTGAGAAAGGAGGATTGTACCTAAGGCAGTTGGGTAACTCTCACAGTGAAAGACTGGCCTATAATGTTGGAATATACACATTCTTGTAGAGAAATAAGTAAAATGGAAAAGAGCCAAGGGCCCATGGCTACTTTTCCCAGCCTCTTCGAGCAGAACAAAATACTGCTCCCCGCTAAAAGAATGACAACTCAAGATTTCCAATGGATCAGTGATTTCAAGGGAGGCAATTTACTCCAAACACTCCAAACTCCTGCGCCCTGAGAAAATGTGACTAAAATATGAAACTGTAAAAAAAAGCACAGAACCTTCAAGTAGTTTAGACAGAAAGGCAAAGTTAGAGATCATCTGATTCAGTGGTTATTAACCTTTGGAACAAAGAAAAGAATTTGATAAAATTTGGGACTCACTCCCTGTGGGGGGAAAACACAAATGCACATGAATGCATTTTGTATGCAGTTCCAAGAGTGTCTTTAGCCCTTGTTACTAGAGTCAGATTTCCTGAGCTGGTGGAACCCTCAGTTAAATGAGAACCCCCAGTGACTCAGATGGTAAAGAATCTGCCCACAGTGCAAAAGATCCCTGGGCTGGAAAGATCTCCTGGAGAAGGGAAAGGCTACCCACTCCAGCATTTTTTCTGGAGAACTCCATAGACAGAGGAGCCATGGGGTTGCAAAACATCAGCCGTGACTGAGCCACTAACACTTTTCACTTTCACTTTTCACTTTCACAAGTACCTTTCCCAAGGTCACCAGGTAACTGGTGCTGGAACAAGACAGAGTAGCCCAATGCTTGTTGGCAAAGTAATATCTCTGCTTTTTAATATGCTGTCTAGGTTGGTCATCACTTTCCTTCCAACACTTAGACTACATCTAATTAGAGCTACCACCCAAATTACAGGAAGTTATTATCTGAGGGACTAAAAATTGCCTCATACATTAACCATCAGGTTTTTCCTTGTTGGTGTCGTTCAAGATTATGCCCTTCTGGCACCACTAGTAACTTTCTGGATAAGTTCAAATTAAAAGAGAATTTTAATTAGTTGCACTGTTGCTATTTCATAAATTAGATATTCTGATCTGCTGTTTTCCCTTGCATTAAAAAAAATTGGTTTTGGTTATTTTGAAATGTCAAGGTAATATATCTCTTTAAGACCACTCATGATCACTCCAGGGCTAGTTCTCATAGTAGCAGGTATTCATATGGCTCTGTTACTGCTTTAAAGTAAAATGAGATTCTTGGATAAATAGGCTTTAAAATATCTGAGCCAGTATCGCTTCTATTGAAATTCATAGGATGGTAATCTGCAGTTGGTGTTGTCAGGCTTTCTGACGAGGGAGGCAAGCTTATCTTAATACACAGATTTAAAGAATGACTTTCCTAGGACCAGTAGACAACTGGAGATTATAAAGTTAGGAATCATTTACATAATGGAGATGATCAATATAATAATATGTGGCCACAATCTGTTATTTTAGCAGCATCAATGAGGAGGGGAAAAAGTGACAGAATTCTGAGTTACAAGCATGCGATCTTCTGAATTCTCTCCTCTCTTGTCCTCTTGTCAGACAGCAGCTGGGTTCATTGCATCTTCCCTGTTTTATTCCTGTCATGGAGGAGTCTGCTATGTTGGGGAAAAAGAACAGAAAAAGAGTATTGCTCCTTTAGAAACAGAATAGGTTGGGTAGATGATAAATTTGCAGATTCATTGAAATTGATGAAGACATTTGAGAACATATACTTAATAGATTTACTGGAAATTAGATGTTCCTTCTATTTCCCAATAAACCAAAGAAGTTTATTTACCAAACACAAATGCCAGAGTAGTGTGTAAGATAGGTTTATATCCTGAGACTTTAGGCAGTATTTATGGGAGATTTGGGTAACAGTTTAAGACACATCTTATGAATACCTCAGATATTCCAGGGCAAAGTCATCTCTCATAAGACATTTTGGTAACCTCAGTATTCAGTATGAAGTCTGGTATATAAAAGGTGATTATGTATATATAATCATAACATATATATATATATGTATATATATATAGTTGGTGTTTACCTATGTCAACTGATTTTTACCTATAACATATATATATAAATCATTATATATATATGTATCATAGTGTATATATATATATATATATGTATATATATATATATAGTTGAGCTGGTGTTTACCTATGTCAAGTGATTTTTGATGGGGGCTGAGAAAGCTCTATCTGTTCTATGCAGCTCCCACTCAGAATCTGGGCTATTCATTTATTCTTGTAAGCTTTGCTTCTTGAACTTGGAATAATTTGGTGTATATGGCTTATGTGTAGACTGAATTCATTCCAAGTGGAGTAAATGAAAAGCAGTTACACACCAAAGAACAGTGTTGTCTCATAACAGAGCAAAGATTAATTTCTGTGCATCATAATCAGTATAACAACAGTTTCCTAAAAGATATAAAATTTAGTTCAGTTTGGCTGATCATATTAGAATAAAATTACATGACCAAAATTTACATACAAATAGAATAAAGGGAGGATTTGGACCTTGGGTAGTGCATTTATTACTGAGTATTTCCATGTAAGTCCATTAATTACTACAATGAATTGTGTTGAAATGTGTAATCCAATCCTCTGTTTAGTCAACCTATAGATGACTGAGTTTGGAACCATATCTCTGGACATATAGAAACTGAAATAAGTGGATTTTTTAATTTTTTGAATAATAAGGTATAGTTCCACACAATTTTATAATTTATAGCAGCTAAAGAGCAGGTGAACAATAAATTCTGGCTATATGGGTGTGATAATTAATGCCAGACTAGGGAACAACTTCAACTAATGAAAAATATAAACAGAGATTTTAATTGGATGAAAGGGACTCCTAGCACAGTTAATAATGGATCTTGAAACATACAAAATAAATGTCCTCTAGCAACCACTTTCAATAAAACAGTGGACTAGAAGGTTTTGCTTCAATCCAATCCATATATGCCCACTGTATTTGCCATTAAATTAGTAACTTTACTTGTTAATTATGTCATTAACCAAACTCAGGGACCTACATGCGTTTTTAATTATCACTTTAGCATTGGCATCCAGTGGATTTATGATTAATTTAGAAAGACAGAGCCTTTATTGTTTCTTTCAAATAGTGAAAATCATGGAAATGATGGGATTTTCTCTGGATAAACATGAGAAAATTATCACATTTATTCTGATTCTTTTTGCACTGGATCTATTTCTTAATTCCAGATTGTAATTCAACCCAGATTATAAAGTTATTGAAGTGAAGAAGTGAACTGAAGTCACTCAGTTGTGTCCAACCCTTTGAGACCCCATGGACTGTAGCCTACAAGGCTCCTCTGTCCATGGAATTTTCCAGGCAAGAGTACTGAAGTGGGTTGCCATTTCCTCCTCCAGGGGATCTTCCTGACCCAGGGATTGAACCTGGGTCTCCTGCATTGCAGGCAGATGCTTTACTGTCTGAGCCACCAGGGAAGTCCCCTTCCTAAAAGTGAAAGTCACTCAGTCGTGTCCAACTCTTTGCAACCCCATGGACTTTACAGTCCATGGAGTTCTCCAGGCCAGAATACTGGAGTGGGTAGCCTTTCCCTTCTCCAGGAATCTCCCCAACCCAGGAATCGAACCCAGAAAGTTATTGAGTATTAATTAAAAATAACCTTAAGAGACTTAAAAATTAGAAACCTATTCTACTTTTCTCATATTCTATGCCCTCTTACAGTCTCCTGCTTTCACTGTATTTACATTTTCCTTATAACACTGTATTTTTTAATATTTATTTATTTGGCTGCGCTTGGTTTACATGGGATCTTTGATCTTCGTTGTGATGTGCAAACTCTTAGAGGTAGCATGTGGGATCTAGTTCCCTGACCAAGGATCAAACCCAGGCCACCTGCATTGGAAGCATGAAGTCTTAGCCACTGGACCACCAGGGAAGTCCCTGTATTTTCATTTTCAAATAATTTTGTCTATCAAATTTCTAAGCCCTTTACTCCTAGACTTAGAGTTTATCTCCTACCAGATCTCTAAGATTTTGCATTCTTTGCCTCTATTCCTCTGAGTTTTGTTAAGTAAAGGTTCCCACTGAATGATATGTCAACTTTCTGAAGCTGTAAATGGGTCAAAGTTTGGGTCTGAATGTGGAGGCAAGAAAAATATATCACTCAAATATCTAAAGATAAGTGATACAAGAAAGTTATTCATGGCAGTTACTATATAGCTGAGTTTGGAAACTGAACTATCTTGGCATTATAATTGGGACTTCAATTAAAATAGAAATCATCTAAAACTCTGAACAGCTAAATAGCTAGGATAGCTTCCAACCACTGATAATCCAGCCAGGGTTATATGATCAAAGAGAGAACACACTGGTTTTGGTGGTGGTGGTTTAGTCGCTAAGTCGTGTCCTAACTCTTGCGACCCCATGGACTGTAGACTGCCAGGCTCCTTGGTCCATTGGGGATTCTCTAGGCAAGAATACTGGAGTGGGTTGCTAGTTCCTTCTCCAGGGGATCTTTCCAACCCAGGATCGAACCCAGGTCTCCTGCATTGCAGGCAGATTCTTTACCAACTGAGCTATGAAGGAAGCCCATATACCTATAAATGCATGAAAGTGTAAGTCTCAGAGGTTTAAGTAAAGCACTCTGAGCTGTTCAATCAAATCCTTTGTTTTATAATAATAGGCAAGCATGCAGAGGCTAGCAAGATATTTTCAGAGCACAAATAATGTTTTTTTTAGACAAGTTACATTTTTAGGAAGTGTTCCTGGTGGCTCAGATGGTAAAGAATCCATCTGCAATGCAGGAGATCTGGGTTCAATCCCTGGGTCAAGAAGATCCCTTGGTGAAGAGAATGGCAATCTATTCCTGTATTCTTACCTAGAGAATTCCTTGGACAGAGGAGCCTGGAGGGCTACAGTTCAAGGGGTTGCAAAGAGCCGGATATGCCTGAGCGGCTAACACTTAACACACTAGTCTGTTGATGAGGTAAGAGGCAGGAAAGACACTTCATGCCATGAGCAACTATAACTTTGACTATCTCTATTCACTGGGAACAAGGTAACACAAAAAGAATAGCAGGTCATGATTAAAACTCCCACAAGTCTGGAGCACAACCCTGGACTCTTCTTTTATACAAACTTCTGATAACGTTTTAGCTAAAGGAAAACAGATTTTATTCAAAGATGAACAATAAAATGAACCCCAAATAAGATGTCAACCAAGATACTACAGGAAAAGACAAGGGCTGGGAAAGCAAAAATGAACAGCAGGCCAAGAACACTCACCAGAAAATCATTTTTCCTGAGTAGATGAAAAATTATAATAAAACATTTCTCACAAATTAAAAAAATTAATATTTCTGATTCAAGAGTACCAAGTAAAAGCTGTAATTCAAGTAAGTGTTAACAACACACTGGAAAAAGATAAAATATAGGCCTGTCTGGCATGTGTCTTAAAAGGAGTAGAAAGGGGAAAAAAAATCACAGAACTAAGGGAGAAACTGGAAGCAACTAAAGAATAATGGACGTTGCTTAACACGGTAAGGATCGTGAAGGAAATCAAGATTGCCAGGAGAAATATCAATAACCTCAGATATGCCAGTGACACCACCCTTATGGCAGAAAGTGAGGAAGAACTAAGGAGCCTCTTGATGAAAGTGAAAGAGGAGAGTGAAAAAGTTAGCTTAAAGCTCAACATTCAGAAAACTAAGATCATGGCATCCAGTCTCATCACTTCATGGCAAATAGATGGGGAAACAGTGGCTGACTTTACTTTTCTGGGCTCCCAAATCACTGCAGATGGTGATTGCAGCCATAAAATTAAAAGACGCTTGCTCCTCGGAAGGAAAGTTATGACCAACCTAGATGGCATATTAAAAAGCAGAGACATTACTTTGCCAGCAAAGGTCTGTCTAGTCAAGGCTATGGTTTTTCCAGTAGTCATGTATGGATGTGACAGTTGGACTATAAAGAAGGCTGAGCACTGAAGAATTGATGCTTTTGAATTGTGGTGTTGGAGAAGACTCTTGAGAGTCTCTTGGACTGCAAGGAGATCCAACCAGTCCATCCTAAAGGAGATAAGTCCTGGGTGTTCATTGAAAGGACTGATATTGAAGCTGAAACTCCAATACTTTGGCCACCTGATGAGAAGAGCTGACTCATTTGAAAAGACCCTGATGCTGGGAAAGATTGAGGGCAGGAGGAGAAGGGGACGACAGAGAATGAGATAGTTGGATGGCATCACTGACTCAATGGACATGGGTCTGGGTGAACTCTGGGAGTTGGTGATGGACAGGGAGGCCTGGCGTGCTACGGTTCATGGGGTTGCAAAGAGTAGGACACGACTGAGCGACTGAACTGAACTGAACAGTAAAATTAAATGGAATTTAATAAAGAATTTAAGAGAATAAAAGAAAATGATAGATTTGGGAGACAAACCAATGAAATACCATGTATATCTAATTAGTCTGACAAAAGGAAATAAGGACAGTAATAAAGAATATATGCTTAAATATATAATACAAAAAAGTTCTCCAGGAAAAAAAAAAAAGAAGCCTTAAGTGTACAGTTTGGAAAAGCATATTATGCCCCAAAAAAGGGGCTAATGAGAAAAAGTACTTCAATAAGTATCTTAATAATTTACTTAAATTTTTAAAAAGATATTCTTTTTCAAATATCAGCTAAAATCAGTCTTGTATAATAATAAAAAATGTATTGCTATCCTCAGACTTATTCACTACAACAGTCAATGCTAGAAAACAAGAGAATTGCTCCAAAGTATTCCTCAAGAAAAATCTTCATATACAGAGAAACAATGATAAAAGAATGAAAAAAATTGAGACCTATGTTATTAAACATAACAAAAAAAGTTGGGTCTGTGTACCCTCTTGGCTTCTAGAATCTATTATTTGGTGAACTACCTCAACCAAGAAATGATGGAGAGACTAAGACAAAAGCTAATTGTTAACATTAAATAAATTCATCTATAAGATTCGAATAAATGTAGATACTACAATTGTGTAACAGAATGCACATCTCAAACCTTTTTGATCTAGAAATAGTATAGATTTAAAAGTGGGATGGGAGAGAGAAAGTAAGAGTCAATATGAACAAATCTTTTACAACTAGAATGAAAAATATATTAAAGTTAGTAAATCAAGTAGTAGAGGTGGAATTGAATATGAGAATAAAAATGTAAATACTTGTGACTATGAAATGAAATAAAATTTGATCATTTAAATGATGGAAGGAGAATACAAGTGAATATACTAATATGTCCTAAGAAGTCAACTAAGAGATTTTTAAGGTCTTAATGTTTTATATGCCCTACAAAGTCAAACAGAAGAGTCTTTAAAGTTTTAAACAACGGGAAGGAGTATGACAGGGTAAAACAGAATAAGTGGCAAGTGACTTCCTATCTCTGCTATCACAGTTTAACTTAAAAGTTAGATATATAACATGCCGTTTTCCTAAATTCTTTCTAAGGAAAATACTTTTCCTAGCATCTTATTCTTTTTGGGGGAACTCAAAAGCAATAATATATGCCTGCCTGTGTAATTCAGTTTCTCTAGGAAAGATGTGAGAAAAACAATTCTCACGCGTCTAGTGTTTACTCTTTAATAAAATAAAAGCTTGGTAGCATACTTCAGCCATTGGAAAAGTTCTAAGGGCAGTATTTGGGTGGCGGGGGTTTAGTCAGTACCTCAGAGTAAAATAGCATCCTGTTAAGTGGTAAAGAGACCCAAGACACTAACTAAAAGGTCTAAGGGTCTATGGGCAACTACAGATTTTGAACTGCAGATTCAAAAATAGCATCAAAATCTGTATTCGTTTCTATCAGGGCTTCCATAACAAAGATGCACAAACTAGGGGGCTTAGAGCAACAGAACTTGCTTCAGGGTTCTGGAGGCCAGAAATCTCAAAACAGACAGCGGTCGCGCTCCCCCTGGAGGCACCAGGAAAGCATCTGCTCCAGGCCTCTTGCCTGGTTTCTAGGAGCTTCAAGAGCCCCATTGACTTGTAGGTGGCTGTCTTCTTGTGTCTCTTCATATCATCTTTCCTGGAGTACCTGTCTGCCTTTGTGTCCAAACGTTCTCCTTTTTTAAGGACAACACATGGAGATAGGGCATACCCTAAAGACCTCATTTAAACTTGATTAATTCTGTAAAGACCCAGTTTCTAAACCAAGTCATATACTGAGGTTCTGAGGTCTAGGGCTTAAATGTATCTTTTAGGGGGAATGCAATTCAATATGTAATAATCTACCCCCCACCCAAATGTGTGTTTTTTCCACATGCAAAATACATTTACCCTACAACAACATCTTGAAAAGTCTTCATCATTCCAACATCAACTCATATCTAAACTTTATCACTGTCATCAACTCAAAGTCCCAAGTCTCATCATCTCAATTATCCAGATCAGGTATGGGTGAAAATCGGTATGATGGGTCCTGAGGCAAATGACTAAGTTTACTGATAAAATTTATGAGGGACATTCTGGATTATGGATGAACTAAGCCTAAAAATCAAATGTACACATTAGCAAAATCTGAGCATAAAAAAATATGTTTTAAGTGCTACAGTGGTGAAACCATAGTAACAATTACAAGTCTAAGCTCTAGAAAGGTAACTTTAATATATTCCCATTCTAGTTGTAAAAGATTAATAAATTTGTATGTACTCTTATTTTGTATATTAATTGTACTCTTATTTTCTCTCTTCCCCATCTTATTTTTTAATCTATACTATTTCTAGATCAAAAAGGTTTGAGATGTGCATTCTGTTATGCAACCATAATGAATATTCAAACAAAATGCATTTATTTGAATCTTAGAAAGTGAAGTCACTCAGTCATGTGTGACTCTTTGTGACCCCGTGGACTGTAGCCTACCAGGCTCCTCCGTCCATGGGATTCTCTAGGCAAGAACACTGGAGTGGGTTGCCATTTCCTTCTCCAGGGGATCTTCCCGACCCAGGGATCGAACCTGGGTTTCCCACATTGCAGGCAGATGCTTTAACCTCTGAGTCACCAGGGAAATCTTACAAAATAATTTATTTAATGTTAACAATTAGCTTTTGTCATAGTTTCTTCATTCATTTCTTGGTTGAGGTAATTCATCATCTAATAGATACTGGAAGCAAGGAGGGTAAACAGACCCATTTTTTTTTTCATATGTTCAATAACATAGGTCTTAATTTTTTCTTTATTTTATCATGGTTTCTCTGAGGAATTTTCTTGAGATGTTCTACTTTTCTGAAGCCACTTTTTGCTCACATTAACCTAGAAACAAGGTTTATGTGTACAATAATCAATGAGATCAATGTGGAAAATGTCATCTATCTTAGTATCACACAACAAAATCCAGCTTAAACTCTTAACACTATTCATTGAACCCCTCTCAATCTACCCCATCCAGACTGCTTCAAACTTACACCCAGTGGTCGTCAAGCTTACTCAAAGACGTAAGTTCCCTCTCCTTTTTAAAAATAGAATATCCATGCATATCATGGACCACACTAGAGTTTGGTAGTACATAATTTGATATTTTTCTAATATGTCTAAAGTAAGCATTGTTCTTCCATAAACAGTGTTTCAGTCTTATGTAAGTAAGAATTAAAGAATTAAGTACTATACACAAGATCTCATGCTTATATTACAAATGCTTGCACCAAAGCCCAGTGGTGTCCCATCAGTTATGATTTATAGAGAGAGATGTATGCAGGGTATTTCAGGAAGAGACAAGAGTGTGAGGAGTGTCACAAACATGACATGTGGGAAGGAATTAAAAGGGAGAGGCTAAATAGACCATAATAAAAAAAGAACTCTCATCACAATCTCTGCAGCCATCAGCTCAGAATGGTCAAGACCTGATCAAAGACTTGGACTTTTCTATTTTTAATTACTACTTCCTACTCAGGTTCAACCAGAGAAAGCCAGCTAGTTCCCCAGCCAGTCACAGAAGGTGTATCCTTTCTGGCTAGCCCATCTCCAGCTTCCCTAGGCCAACAGCTTTCAATGGGAGGGTACCCAAAACATTCCCTCTTTGCATCACAAAGCTTTCTCACCTCTCTGCCTGCCTTTGAATCTCTGCCAAATGCAAGGGATGGATGATGGCTGACTTCTGTGCTATAGCAATCTCTGAATACATAGTCCCTGCTTGTTCTCATTTGAGCGGTCTTCACTTATTTCCACAGAACACTTCACCTTATGCATGGGAGAAAATGGCTCAGATGAAAATCCAGACCTGGGGTCGTTTGCTCTTGAGAGCAGCGGGACACCCCTCCCCACCCCACATGAGTGAGCAGTGCTCTCTAAACAGCACCATTGTATTTATATCCTTTACACAATTACAAAGCTAGAAGATCCTTATTTTTCCTTTTTTTTTGTATTTTCAGGAAAGAACATACTGAAAAAGCAAAGACAATATTTTTAGAATATAGAGGGTTTTCAAATGTCATGTATTTGCTCTTTGGAAGATGAATAATGATAATGGTTGAGATGTGACCAATCAAATCCTGTTACAGCTCAAAATAATCCCAGTGATCCAGAGTGACTCCATAAATTCCAAATGCCCACTGCTGCCAAAAATGTAATCTTCCAGAAATACATTCTTAAGTGATCCCTAAAACTTTTTCACAAGGTACATGAACTCTTCTTAAACTAATCAGAGTCATGCATCAGGTTTCATGCACTGTAACTCTGAGCTCAGTTCAAAAGCCAGCATACCTGGACCTAGAAATATACTGTGAGGGGGAAAATATCACATTGATGACATTTCCTTAGCAGCTAAAGTGGGGACAAATTTTCATTTTAATGTGTTCGAGTCTGTATGTGAGTTTTCCCAAGAAAAGATTTGTGTTTTCTTTCCCAAGAAAAGATTTGTCTTCAATATTTTTGAAGAGTTTTTTTTTTTAAAAAAAACTATTAGACAGTCATTAATTGATTACTATGAGTCACTTCATCAGAATCATTATACATTAAAAACAGTGAACTTAAGAAAAATAGCTAGGGCTTTAGTATTGCAGGCAGATTCTTTATCATCTGAACCACCAGGGAAGCCCTTAACAACAAAACAATTAGGCAAATGATACATCAGAGGTTCTTTCAGCCTTGTAAACTTGATGTGTGTCTCTCACAGAATTTGTAATACTTCAAGGCACATATTTGTATGTATGCCTTCCTTTTTAGAGTGGATGTTAATTTCCTTAAGAATAAAGACTGTGCCTTATGAGTGCTTGAGTATCCTAGAACCTTGTTGCTGGACTAAACATGATAAGTATTTAATAAATGTGATATGAGTGAATGAATGAATGGAATTATCATTGTCTTTACTCTGCTCTCTTGGTACTGACTATAATTTCTGGCAGTAGCTATAAGGAATGCCTGAGAGGACATAATGGCATGGCCATAGGATTTAGTAAAAGCTGAGTGCACAATCTAGTCAATATGAGGCTTGAAACTTTAAGTGAATAAATTGCAGAGGGGTTGACTTTTGTCTCGAGTTTCTAGTTCATGTAGTAAGAATCAAACTTGTAGTTGAGCAGGGCAGAGATGACACCAAATATATGTCACCAACAGGTCCTAAAATTTTTCATTCCAATTCAAGACAGGCAAGAAATGCTACACTTTGGCTAATTAAGGGATTGGCTTAAATTCTATGATAATACATAGGAAAGATATGAAACAGTGATCATCTACATAGATTTTTTTGAAGAGCCCCAGAACAAAGACTGTACATACTCAGTTACTCAGTCATGTCCGACTCTTCTCAACTCCATGGACTATAGCCCACCAGGCTCCTCTGTTCATGGGCTTTTCCAGGTGAGAATACTGGAGTGGGTTACTATTTCCTTCTCTATAAGGACTGTACATACGAAGGCTGCTAGTTGATACTCATGCTTTGCTGATGGATTCACCTTCTTTAGAGAGCATTGCTGAGTGTTAAGTATGTACACTCTGTGCATCAACAGATATTTGTAAAGTACCTGACTAAGGAGACTGTGGGGTGATCCATGTACCAAGTAATAGTTGAACGCTAATAGCAACTAGATATCATCAGCTTCTGTGATTAATTTAGATCTGTGAAACAACAGAGCCATTCTCAATTCGGCTCTGCCATGACTTAGGGCCACCACGCATTATTGAACCTCATTTTTCTCCTCCTTCTAAAAGACAAGGGTAACATGAGATGCTTTCTAAAATCTTTTTTCTTGCTCTATTAATTCTTTGAGAACCAAAATAATAACTTTACAAAATCTTGCTTTTTATATTTACTTTTCCTTAATGCTGAGCCAATATAAGACAGGTATCACATTCAAATCTAGATTATCAGTTCAGTTCAGTCATTCAGTCATGTCCAACTCTGTGACCCCATGGGCTGCAGCACACCAGGCCTCCCTGTCCATCACCAACTCCCAGAGTTTACTCAAACTTCTATCCATTGAGTCAATGATGCCATCCAACCATCTCATCCTCTGCTGCTCCCTTCTTCTCCCGCCTCAATCCCTCCCAGCATCAGGGTCTTTCGAATGAGTCAACTCTTTACATCAGGTGGCCAAAGAATTGGAATTTCAGCTTCAACATCAGTCCTTCAATGAATACTCAGGACTGATCTCCTTTAGGATGGACTGGTTGGATCTCCTTGCAGTCCAAGAGACTCTCAAGAGTCTTCTCCAACACCACAGTTCAAAAGCATCAATTCTTCAGTGCTCAGCCTTCTTTATAGTCCAACTCTCACATCCATACATGACTACTGGAAAAACCATAGCCTTGAAGAGACAGACCTTTGTTGGCAAAGTAATGTCTCTGCTTTTTAATATGCTGTCTAGGTTGGTCATAACTTTTCTTCCAAGGAGTAAGCATCTTTTAATTTCATGCCTTCAGTCACCATCTGGAGCCCCCAAAAATAAAGTTGTCACTGTTTCCACTGTTTCCCCATCTACTTGCCATGAAGTGATGGGACTGGATGCCATGATCTTAATTTTTAGAATGTTGAGGTTTAAGCCAATTTTTTCACTCTCTTCTTTCACTTTCATCAAAAGGGTCTTTAGTTCTTCTTCACTTTCTGCCATAAGGGTGGTGTCATATTGTCTCTTAATGGAAACCAGAACAGTAACACTGTACAGAACACATTTGTAATAGATTGTGGTTATTTACTGCTCATATACCAATAAAATGGGGATGGTTATTCTTTAGTAAGCTGAACTTTCCAGGGTCAGTTTGATTTGGCTGTAGGATTAAAAACCTGATTTCCTCACTGTTATTTCAGATCTGATTGTTAATTCTCTCTAAATAATAGAAGCATTTACATAGAAGTTATTATCCTCTCTAAATAATAGAAGTGTTCCAAACAGTTTATATTGGCGAAATCTCACTTCGTCAAAGGCTTCCTTTATACTCTAGATATTTGACTAAGAATTCTATAAATTCAGATTTTTATAAAGCATATGCTTCAAATACACAATGGTATCTTTTATCTGGAAGAATCTACAATAATGAATAAGTAAGACTGACCTGAAATTCTGACCACGGTATGAAAATAAGGAAAGCTTAGAGAAAGAATTGATGAGATGGAGCCCGGCTACTCCAGCTATACTGGACGCAGTCAGAGACATGCGTTTCTCACTCACCACAACCAGAGTATTGAATTTTGAGCGACGTGACTGGGGGTCAGGACAGGCTGGGAGAGCTGCAGAAAGGACTCTAAGAGGATTTAAAGGGACACGGGTCCTACTAGCTGCCTCACAGAGTCCATGAAGAAGCCCACCCTTAAGCTGCTAGGAGTGAGGCAACAGTGGGTCAGCCCGCGTGGACCAGCCCACTGGCTCCCAGGCCCTCCCAGAGGTCCCCGGGCCTCAGACACACATACCCTCACTCGGGCCAGCTCCCTGCGCCTGCTCCCAGCAGCGGCAGTGGCCACGGGCTTTGTCAGTGGCCAGGCAGAGCACATATAGAGGGTCAGCGTGATCTGTAGGCCAGGGAGAAGCCAAAACTTGAGCTTTCACACCAACTTTAGGAAAAGAAAAGAGAAGCTCTCAACACTCTACCTGATGTGTTTTTAGGATCCAGAAACGTCATACAAGCTTAAGAATCCTTCCTCATGAAGGAGCAAGGGGCATAGAGCAGATGTATCCATGGCAGGTCTATGATAGCCCCAGAATCCAGCAGGGCTGACGGAGGGTATCTGTCTCCCACATACAGTTAGGCAAAACCTGAGGAGGTAACCATTGTTAGAAATGCAAAGAGCCAACACAAAACTCAAAGGAATAGGAAAAAATAAGGCAATATATTTGTATGTGTCGAGCATCAGTTAAACAGTTTGTACTATTGGGAAGTAGCATAAAGTTTCCTGTTTGGCGTCTGTGAGTGTGTGTGTGTGTGTGTGTGTGTGTGTGTGTGTGTGTGTGTGTGTGTTCACATGGGTGCTCGGTCATGTCTGACTCTTTGTGATCCCATGGACTGTAGCCCTCCAGGCTCCTCTGTTCATGGGATTCTCCAGGCAAGGGTACTGGAGAGGGTTGCCATTTCCTCCTCCATGGGATCTCTCCAACCCAGGAATCGAATTTGTGTCTCCTGCATTGGCAAGCCGATTCTTTACCACCCCACCACCTGGGGAGCCCTTTCCTATTTGATAAGTTTCTTCTATTCAAGACTTTGCTATATATGTAAGACAGTGGTTCTCACATTAGCACACTAAAGGCTATGATAGTGGACTTCTGGTTCAGTTTTCTCAGAGACCAAAGCTGTGGTTTCTAACCCAGACACTCTGCTTTCTTCTATTAATTGTCCTGATAGGTGTGTGTGTGTATAAAGTATGTGTGTGTATGTTTGAGATAATAACATGTAGAACACATGTATAGTAATCCCCCACAGAGGAAAATGTTGCTATTTTAAATTATGATTGAGGTAAATAATATTTGTTTTTTTCTCAACACTCTACATGTCAAATGTTAAAGTCTAAAAAATACATTTACCAAAATCACAATTATTTTAAAGTATTTAAAAGTGATTTAAAATCACTTGGAAGCTTTGATGAAACACATATTGCTGGGTCCCATCTAAGAACTTCATATTCATTAGGTCTGGGGTGGAGTTTGACAACTTCACAGATGATGCAGCAGCTGCTCACGTCTGGGACCACACTTTAAGAACCAGTGATCTAGGAAATGAGAAATCCAGATAGAGGACCACATTCTTTTTCATTGAAGGGTGTCACAAAGAAATTTGGGGAAAATGCCAAAGCAAAAATGCTAGATGTAGAACATGTTTTCAAGATAGAACATTGCTCTCTTATATTAAACATCTACATCTATTAATATTAGGATTCTCTCTCTGTAGCCTGTTCACTACAACCAGTTGAAAGCTTGCCATTCTCCTTGTTTGCTTATATACTGTGCTTTTCAAGGGATGGGATTAAGGCTATACATTATTGGTAGTCAACATTTTCAAACAAATAAATGAACACTTTCTTATAATACTTTAAAATAATTGAGATTTTGGTAAATATATTTTTTAAAGTTTAACATTTGATATGCAAGTGAGAAAAAACAAATATTATTTACTTCTATTCATAATTTAAAACAGCAACATTTTCCTTTGTAGGGGAATAGTATACATGCGTTCTACATGAACTTGATTATCTCAAAACCTGTACCCACACATTTTATACACACACACACACACACACACACACACACACACATACCTATCAGGACAATTGATAGAAGAAAGCATAGCGTTTGGGTTAGAAACCACAGCTTTGGTCTCTGAGAGAACTGAACCAAAAGTCCATTATCACAGCCCTTTAGCTATGAAATGTTAAGCAAGTTATTTCACCTCTCTCAGCTTCCATTTCTCCATCAGCAAAAGGCAGATAATACCTTCGTCATAGAGGATCTTGTATGGACTAGATGAGGCAATGTATATAAAGTACTTAGCCAGGGTCTCAAATTTCAAAATTATCTGTAAAATAATTGGCATAGTTATTATTCATAAACAATAACAACAGAAGGGATTCAGTAAATGTTTAGTAAGTGAATAGAAAATTCATCTTATCAGGACTTCAAAAAATATGATACCATATTCAAATAAAATAGATGAGAGTGATTTACCCCCAACTATGACCTGTATTAATAAGCTAAAAAATAAAGAACATCTATCAATGATATAAAGACAGACACAATTTTTCGTAGTGTTCATTTTCTATATTTTAGTCTGTATTTATGTTTTGTGAGCATAGGTATTTAGTCATGCTTAATAAAATGTTCTTTCCATGTGACAGGACTCAGTTGATTAATTACCTACAAGCCATTTGAAATATAAAAGGGGTGTGTTTTCTGCTTGAATTATCTTTCAGTTCATTTTATATGTTTGCAAAATGTATCACCTTGTTATCTGTGAGCAGGTACAGTTCAAGGCTTGGCTTCTTTGTTCTCTGGCTGTGCAGAAGCCAAAGTGCTAATGTGGTGGAAAAAGTAAGTGATACAATCACCCAAAACTATGAACAACCCAAATCCTGACTCATGTTTTCCCAGTTGTGGTTATTCCACTACGTCATGCTTCCAAATAACAGAGAAAAGCCTGACTGAGCTTTTAAAAGAGAGAAACTCCATAGGCACCTTCATTAACAGCAGTAGTCTTTAGCAGCTGCTGGTCACTCTCAGATAATAACAAGGTTATATAGAAATTATCGCTGGAGTTAATATGTTTCTTATAACAACAAGTTCCAAATGACTAGTAATTTCAGTTTCTGGCTTTTACCCCTTAGATTTTATTCTCCAACAAAATAAAAAAGTAGAACATTTTGGAGTAGCAAAAGGACAAAAAATGTTAATCTTTCCTTGTCCTTTCCTTTAGTTTTCCCTTTCCTTTCCTTTTAATTTTTTCATTTGTAACATTAGAGAGCTAGTGCTCCTAGGTACTATAGAGCTCCAATTCTGCTAGAAGCACAAACTGTCTCAACCACAGTTGTAAATTACTTGTGTATCATTTGAATGGCACTGAATTACACGCTGAGCATCAAAGCATGCAGTTGTTCAGTGAGGGCTTTTAGTTACTGGGAATTGCAAGTGCGTGAATAAGTATGTCATTTTTCAGGCATGAGAGGTTAAAATGTAGATAAAATCCTTCACCTAAAAGAGTTGTACTGAGTGAAATGTTTGGGGAAAATCACCCTTGGAATGGAAGAGTCAGCCCTTCCAGTGGTCACTGCTGGTAGCTACCTATGCCAGTTTGCTCCCCACGTCCATCTTGTCCTGTAATATCTCCTTCTGAATTTAGTATCTGAATATTCCCTGTGAGAACAGTAAGTATATTGGATGACATAAACTGAGGATTTGTTCTCAGGACAATAGTTAAGTATATGGCAACCTTCTCCATGATAGTTCATAATTTACATATTCCCAGCCTGTACTTGAGTGATGGTCAGCCCATATCAGAGAAAGGAACTTTCCATTATGCCTCTTTTTTTCCTAAAGATCTTTTTATATAGACCATTTTTTAAAAAGTCTTTATTGAGTTTGTTTCAATATTGCTTCTGTTTTATGTTTTGGATTTTTTTTTGCCACGGGGCATGCAGGATCCTAGCTCCTAGACCAGGGATCCCCCTGCACCCCCTACATCGGAAGGCAAAGTCTTAACCCCTGGACCACTAGGGAAGTCCCCCATTATGTCTCTTAAAATTCATTTTCAGTCCTCTCCGTTTTCTAAATCTGTTGCAATAATTTTGGTATCTGATGCATAAACTAGGGCGCAGTCAAAGACTGAACTTTATAGAAACTCCCAGAGACCTCCCTCTAGGTTATATTTATCCAAAGACGGAGACTAACTGGGGAAACGCTGTCATTCATCCGAACTGCTATTCGTGTTGAAGACTCACCAGACACACTGGGTGAACTGCCTCACTGAAGTTTGGGTTAGTATATCTAGTTCTTCTTTCTCTTTATTGTGACAACTGTGCCAGAAAAGGCAGTGAGGTTTGTCTCATGACTTGATATTTATGGGCCCATGTTGGCACTTAAAGAGCACTTCTTCTGCGTTAAGCACTCTATACGACCATTTATTCTGATATTTTCCCTGAAAACAATGCCAAGTTTGCTATTCTATAACTTGCAGTGCTCACCTTTAAGAAACATTTAGCTATACTGTCTGCAAGTTTTTTAATGAGGGGCTGAAATGTAATTTATCTCTATCAAGAGATGTTAACTCATTGTTCAGAGGACAAGGAAAAGAGAGGCAGAATGCCAAAGGAAGTGGAATTCGCTGAACATTAGAAAGACAGCTCTGTCTAAGGTTTGCTCTGACGATAAAGATGATCCTTCAGAGATAGCTGACAGATAGATACATCGGTTTCCAGTTCTAATCGTGTTTCCTGTAGTCCTCCTTTCCTGCTTGAATTCCTGCTACATTTTGCTATTGGTTTAAGCTTCAAACACAAGTTTTTTACATTGCTGTTCAATTCAAATGTTTATAATACCTCATAATAGTCTACTGTACTCAATGAAAGCACATCTACTTCTTTTAAAGCTCTCTGGAGTAGGAGTCAATCTTTAATACTAAATATCAATACTATTTCTTATTATTCCCTCCAGAAACCCCATCTAATTCAGGATAGTGACACTTACTGTGTCTCCCTCCCTCAGCTCCAGTAACCCCCCCATGATAATGTGTCTGGATTTGCTCCTGTTCTTTCCCTCAATGAGAATTCTCTCTGTCACCTCTGGATTTATTAATACTCTCTCCATCCTTCAGATCTACCTCCTAATGGCATCTTCCTTGAAGTTTCACAAGCACTCTCCTCCTGAGATTTTTATGTACAAAGCATCTATTGACAGCTTATTATTCAATTAATGCTTTTTAAATATACCACATATCTAATTATTTATATCAATAGTTCTGAAGTGAAGCAAAAGTCACTCAGTTGTGTCCAACTCTTTGCGATCCATGGACTATGCAGTCCATGGAATTCTTCAGGCCAGAATACTGGAGTGGGTAGCCTTTCCCTTCTCCAAGAGGTCTTCCCAACCGAGGGATTGAACCCAGGTCTCCCACATTGCAGATGGATTCTTTACCAGCTAAGCCAAAAGGGAAGCCCAAGAATGCTGGAGTGGGTAAGCTAATCCCTTCTTCAGGGGATCTTCCTGACCCAGGAATTGAACTGGGGCCTCCTTCATTGCAGGCGGATTCTTTACCAACTGAGCTATCTGGGAAGCTGTTTCTTTAGTTATACTTTCTTTAGTTTCTTTAGTTATACTTTCACTTTCTTTAGTCATATTATCCTTTAATTTGTGTTTGTATATATCTTATTTGTTTCATGATGTACTTTCTTTTTTTAAACAATACTTGTTTATTTGGCTGCATTGGGTCTTCCACAGCATGTGGGATCTTAGTTCCCTGACCAGGGATCAAACCCACATCCCCTGCATTGCAAAGCAGATTCTTAACTGGACCACTACGGAAGTTCCCGTGATGCACTTTCTTATCAACTAAATGGTAAACGATTTGTAGATAACCAATATATTTTATATTTCTCTTCTACTCAGTAATCCTTAGCTCAGCCCTGACTTTACCTTTATCATTAAGTTTATGGTAAGGTATGCAATATATACTCAAATTTCAGGCCACTGGGTTTTTAGCATGTTTCTAGGTATTCATAAATATTTTTGTATAATTACTTTTACAAAACTTCCCAGTCTTCATATTTAACACTGATGAAACCCTGAGTCCAGAGGTCACCTAAAATCATGGGTCTGTTCAAGGGGGAAAATGGCTAATGCAACTCTTTAGATAACTGAAAGGAGCTAAAAATTAAGACAAATTATGTGGGTATTCATGTGTGAACATGAATGTGAAATTTTCATTCAACTTCTGGGCAAATGGATATTTGTGGATTTGAATAAATTCAATCACTTAAAGTCCATCAGCATCAAAGTCCCCTGAAAATCAACTAATTTTTGCGTTAAAAAGTATATTTATTAGCAAAGGATTGCATGGGGGTGGTTAAAAATGAGGCATCTATCAGTTCAGTTCAGTCACTCAGTCATGTCTGACTCTGTGACTACAGCACGCCAGGCTTCCCTGTCCATCACCAACTCCCAGACCTTGCTCAACTCATGTCCATCGAGTCAGTGATGTCATCCAACCATCTCATCCTCTGTCATCCCCTTCTCCTTCTGCCTTCCATCCTTCCCAGCATCAGGGTCTTTTCTAATTAGTCAGTTCTTCGCATTAGGTGGCCAAAGCTTTGGAGCTTCAGCTTCAGCATCAGTCCTTCCAATGAATATTCAGGATTGATTTCCTTTAGTATTGACTGGTTTGATGATCTTGCAGTCCAAGGGATTCTCAAGAGGCACCTATATTTAAATCTTAGTTGGACTGAAAAATTGTATTTTCTCATTTTTCCAGTTTGCCACTTATATTGAAATGTGGATGTGCTCCTGCAAATGGTCAGCCAATACAAAAATATTACTTTATTTTTATGGACTTGTGTCTAAAAGAAAGATGTTATTCCCATAAAACTTAAAAATAGCACACGCATACTCTGCCACGAAAAGGTTAAACATACAAGACAGTCAAAAAGTAAATTGAGTTCTTCATCTTAATTTTGGCATGAGAAACCTACTAATGCTTTATTAGACTAAAAACAAAGAAGAGTTAGTTCTCTAAAAGAAAAACCAAAGATACAGATAGTGTATATATAAGACCAAAATAATACAAAAGGCTTCTATGTCTAGGCACTGTTCTAAGAACTTTACGGATATGTCAGCAGTCATAAATCTACCTATCGCTATCTCTAGGTCTATTTCTTTAACAAAAAATGGATATATTAGAATGAAAACCTATTTTACAAAATTGTGCCACTGGTAGTTGTGTCAATGTGTTCATTCTTATTTCCATCATATTTTTATTTCTATAGAAATTGTAAAACATACAATAAAACGTCTCCTGAATGTTGCTACTTCCTACTAAACCCTCTCTGGGTTGGCCATTTGCAACTCCTTTGAAACTGTTCTCTTACAATCCTCTAGCTGAAGGAACCCGGGCAATTTTATACTGAGTATTTATTTGTTTACAAGATTTATATTCATGGCAGCAAATACATTTCAGCTTAAGATGCACTTTAATGCCTGCTGACAATACAATTAAAACTTCTCATCTAAGTCGGATCCCCAAAACCTTGACAAGAAAA
The DNA here is from genome assembly GCF_910594005.1 of Cervus elaphus. Classification (NCBI taxonomy): domain Eukaryota; kingdom Metazoa; phylum Chordata; class Mammalia; order Artiodactyla; family Cervidae; genus Cervus; species Cervus elaphus. The sequence goes on from NC_057846.1 coordinate 28,864,908, forward strand.
CCAATAAAAGTACTCTTGCATCTTATGTCCTATTTCTTTGGAGAATAAAAGAATTTGCTAATGAAGTCAATGAGAAACCATGGGCAAAATATTTTAATGGATCATCATCAAAGAGAACATAAAATCCTCTGTTCTTCAAATACCTATTGCTGGGTGTTTTTTTTTTTTTTTTTCTCTTTATTTTTAATCTTTTTATCTTGCTGAAATCCATAACTGAAGAATGGGCCTGGCCATTTTATGCAGGCTTCTGTTAGTCTAGACAGATGTGATATCCCTCAAAGAAACTCAGAAACATAATTTACCCCAGATATTTTTTTAACAACTTTTACAGCAGCGTCAAAAAACTATATGCTTAAAAAATGTTCATTGAGTTACCTGTTCACTTTGTCCACCCCCTCCCTTGTCAATACTGTCTTTACCTGCTTAAATTCAGAGGAAAATAATGATATTCACCTGGTGGCTCATGCCCTCTCCTTCCTCACCTCTTAACTTGCTTCCTTATGCTTATTCCACAAAGCCTGAGAGTTGGTCAGGTCAACCTCTTTGTACATTCTTCACATTCTGATACCAGTTAGAATCACATCTTCCTGTGTTCTTTCACTAATATCAGAGCAGATTTCCCTTTCATCCTTACCTCCCTACCATCTATTCTTCAAATAAGAGCCAGAGTGACCATTTTAATGTATAAATAAAATTACCAAATTACCTTCACCGAACCCTTCATTGTAGGGTGCAAAATCCTATGATGGCTCTCCATTTCTCTCAAAGAGAGAGGCTGAATGTATAAAAGAGCAATAGAGAGACCATAGATGACAGTAGAACTCTGACCTCAAACCTCTGTAGCAGTTGCCCAGGGAGCACAAACCCCAGATGCTGCAGTAATCCATCCAGGAAGCCACACCACAACCTCTGGAGCAAGTGGATCAGAGTGGTCAGGACATGGTCAAGGACTGAGAATTTATGTCTTTCTCACCCACCTGCTTCTAACTCAGGACCAACCATATATGGCATATGTGCATAAATTACATATGTTACCTAACATTATTTATGTCTACATTCTCTACAAGATGATGGTCGTGAGGAGGCATTTTTGTCTGTCTTGGCTACCATCATACCCTGTGGATGGAAAAAGGCTTCTTGGGTTCTCTAAATAGTCCATTGCTTAGGTATCTTTTACAGTTAAGTTGAACAACACAGGTTTGAGCTGCGTGGGTCCATTTACATGTGGATTTTTTTCAATAGTAAATACTGCAGGGCTACACAGTCTGTACCAAGTTGAATCCATGAATGCAAAACCACAGATTCAGAGGCTGACTATAAGCTATAGGCAGATTTCCAACTGTGTAGAGGGTTGGTGCCTCTAATCCCCACATTATTCAAAGGTCTACTATAAAACTCATTTGTGTTGAGTGAGATATTCCAGAATATGCTGATCTATTTTCATGATATTGGAGCATAGCCAGTATTCATGTATCAATTCTCCATAGAGAAAATGAAGATTGTGAATTACCTTTATTCCATATTATAGCTTAGTGGTTGAATATCAGGTGTAGTATGGTTTCATGTTGTGCAGAGTAAGTTTTTGCCATGATATGCAACATCTTCTATGCAATAACTTTGTGTGGAAGAAATATTTTGAAAGATGACACCATAAGCCAGAGGCTCTCAAACTACAGTGAGCATCAGAATCATCTGGAGAACTTATTAAAACCCAGGTTTCACATTATTCTTAATGGTGAAAAGCAGAACGCATTCCTTCTAATATCAGGAACAAGACAAGGGTGTCCATTCTCACCACTATTATTCAACATAGTTTTGGAAGTCCTAGCTATGGTAACCAGAGAAGAAAAAGAAATAAAAGGAATCCAGATGGGAAAAGAAGTAAAGCTCTCATTGTTTGCAGATGACATGATACTATACATAGAAAATCCTAAAGATACTATCAGAAAATTACTACAGTTAATCAGTGAATTTAGCAAAGTTGCGGGATACAAAATCAATACACAGAAATCACTTGCATTCTTATATACTAACAATGAAAAATCAAAAAGAGAAATTAAGGACTCAATCCCATTCACCATTGCAACAAAAAGAGTAAAATATCTAGGAATAAACCTACCTAAGGAGACAAAATAACTATATACAGAAAATTATAAGACACTGATGAAAGAAATCAAAGATGACACAAACAGATGAAGAGATATTCCATGTTCCTGGGTAGGAAGAATCAATATTATGAAAATGACTATACTACCAAATGCAATCTACAGATTCAATGCAATCCCTATCAAATTACCAATGGCATTTTGCACAGAACTACAACAAAAATTTCACAATTCTTATGGAAACACAAAAGACCCTGAATACCCAAAGCAGTCTTGAGAAAGAAGAATGGAGCTGGTGAAATCAACCTTCCTGACTTCAGGTTATACTACAAAGCTATCGTCATTGAGACAGTATAGTACTGGCACAAAAACAGAAATGTAGACCAATGGGACAAATAGAGAGCCCAGAAATAAACCTATGTACCTATGGGTACCTTATTTGTGACAAAGGAGGCAAGAATATACAATGGGGCAAAGACAGTCTCTTCAATAAGTGGTGCTGAGAAAACTGGACAGCTACATATAAAAGAATGAAATTAGAAACCTTCCTAACACTATACACAAAGATAAACTCAAAATGGATTAAAGACCTAAATGTAAGACCAGCAACCATAAATGTCTTAGAGGAAAACATAGGCAGAACACTTGATGACATAAAGCAAGATCCTCTATGACCCACTTCCTAGAGCAATAGAAATAAAAACAAAAATAAGCAAGTGGGACCTAATTAAATTTAAGAGCTTTTGAACAGCAAAGGAAACTAGAAACAAGGTGAAAAGACAACCCTCAGAATGGGAGAAAATAATAACAAATGAAACAACTGACAAACTGGAGTGGGTAGCCTTTTCCTTCTCCAGGGGATCTTCCCAATCCAGGGATTGAACCCAGGTCTCCCATATTGCAAGCAGATTCTTTACCAACTGAGCCACAAGGGAAGCCCAGAAATGGCCAAGGAAAGCTACATTATAAAGACATTTTCTTTTCCCTTGAAGGGCTTCCCAGGTGGTGCTAGTGATAGGTAAAGAACCCATCTGCCATTGCAGGAGACTGAGAAATGCAGGGTCCATCCCTGGGTCGGGAAGATCCTCTGTAGGAGGGCATGGTAACCCACTCCAGTATTCTTGCCTGTAGAATTCAATGGACAGAGGAACCTGGCAAGCTACGTCCACAGGGTCGCAAAGAGTTGAATATGACTGAAGGACTTAGCATGCTCGCATGCACACACACAGTCCCTTGAATTTTCTTTGTTCAATGGGAAAAACTCTCATTTATAGGAGTAAACCACAAAAGACTATCAAAAAAGGCTTAAATATCTGAGGAAATGTATCCATTTTATCCCCTACTGCTCATGATACAGCATTTTTTTCCAAACGATTATGTTCTTTTTATGTTTAATATTTTAAAATAAAGTTCAGTATTAAAATGATAATGGGATAAAATTAGTGACAAGAAGTCTGTGCAAAGCTGTCAGGTTTTTTAGGGGATATGGTTTACTAGATAGAGGAAGTTTGCGTTAAAGATAGTAGATAATTGTGATGCAATCATTTCTTTTCTAATGCAGGTCAGAAAATAAAGCATCCTTAATCTCTACAATAAAATGATATGGACTAGTACTGAGATAGTATGTGGGTGAACTGGGATATGTAGGCAGCTTTAAAATGATATTACTCTAAACATTTTTTAAACTTATCTATTTAACTTTTATGCCACTGAAATTTCCAGCCAATTTTTATTTCAGTTTTTATTATTTGTTTATTTTTAAGCTGCTTGGTTTAAGTTTTTAGCATCTGGGGGGAGAAAGTGTAGTTGGAACTATCAGTCTTGGCAAACCTTGGCAAACTGAGGTCAAAGATTTCTTCATAAATAAAGGGAAAACTATGTTTTTGTCATATTAAATTCTTCAGTTCTCTTTGCTGAACCTGACCTTTCTTTAATTAGAAATGTTTTACTTGATTTCAACAATTACAGTGTATGTTGTAAGAAGTTACAGATTTTTACAGTCATATATAGGCTTATAAAGTTATTGAATAGCCTAGTAACAATAGCAGATTTCATGGTGTTTTAAACTGCTTTGTATGTGCCTATAAATTAGGATGCTAATATTCAGTTTACTAAGACGTAAATCATTTCAATGAAATATTTCTTATTCAGCTTTACTTATCTTTCCTGGAAAATAATGATTAAAAATAGTCACAAAGGTGCCTGGCCTGAAAGCAAAATCTTAGTTTCAAAAACAAAGCACTTTTTAAACAATGTGAAAATGACTAAACCCTCATTGTTTACTTCCTGCCATGATTATGAGGATCTAATGAGGGCAAACTTATGGAAGAAAAGAGTGAACATCAACACTGACCTTGAACTTTTATCTAATTTTTCTCTATCTTTTCCCAGCCAATATTTCCATGAGTTGTTTATAAGGATCACATATTTACCTAAAGATAAAGTGAATATTGTTTTCAATCCAGCAATTATTCACAGGTGACATAGTACACACATAATAGCTGCTTATGCTTATTAATTTTAAAAAATTGTAATGTTGAATGACTACCAAGCATGACTGTAATTAGCAATTTTCTGCAACATTTAGCCAAATCCTGGGTCGGTGGTTCTCTAAATAGCTTTTCTTAGGAGAAGCTATGCTTCATTTGAGTTTCCTAAGAATTCTGTCTGCTATCTGATTAGTTACTTTCTCAAAGTGACCACAGGGTGGATTAAGTGATCAGTGGAGATGTATTCCTGGATCCAGAAAAAACAAAAAAAGTGATTAACCCTGTGTTTATTCAACAGATGCAATCATAGTCATGATTCAAATGAGGAGAAACAGGAGCTTCCACATAGGTCTCCAAATAGAGGGAACACCATGTGCATGAATGTCCTATCTCTGTCTTCTCACCCAGGGAACCACATAGATTTTAGTCCACCAGGTGCAGGAAAACCAGCGTTCTGCCTGCCACGGGGTCATGATCTTCCTTTCTTCTCCTCCTAGCATCTCTAGATGTCCAGCTCATCAGCTCGGGGCTTCTGCTCTGTTAAAAAAGTTCACCATTCTTTTAATAATTCTAAGTGAGGAGGGGACACAGGAAGGAGGCAGCCATCTTCAAGCGAGGGAGGGAGCTCTCCCCCGGGCCATGCATGCTGGCTCCCTGGTCTCAGCCCTCCAGCCTCTGGAACTGCGTGTGCTAAGTCATTTCAGCCATGTCCAATTCTTTGTGACCCTATGGACTGTAGCCCACCAGGCTCCCCTGTCCTTGGGATTCTCCAGGCTGGAGCGGGTTGCTATCCAGAACTGTGAGAAAAGAAATGTCTTTTGTTTAAGTCTTTCATTCTGTGGTATTTTGTTATGCAGCCCAAGCAGACTGAGACACCATCCAATGCCAACTCTCTTAACAAACTTGAAATCCAGTGAAGATACCCAGTTCCAAACACTTTAACTTCAATCAAAACACAAAGGATCAGTTCCTCTCTATATTCTAATAGAAACAGTAATATGTCCAACTCTTTTTGACCCCATGGACTGTAGCCCACCAGGCTCCTCTGTCCATGGGGTTCTCCAGGCAAGAATATTACAGTGCATAGCCATTCCCTTCTCTAAGGGATCGTCCTGACCCAGGGATCGGACCCAGGTATCCTGCATTGCAGGTGGATTCTTGACCACCTTAGGCACCAGGGAAGTCAAAGTAGTCAATAAACAAGTATAATTTCTGGGGAAGGAAAATGTTTTATAGGATTTCATGTTGTTCATATTGTTTTCCATAATACAATATGTATAATTCATCTATGAGAGGCAGACACATGAATCTTAGTGGAATTGACTTGAGAACCACAGACAACCAATACCATTTATTAATCCCGTGTGTTTTGATACAAAAGAAACATGTGAAATGCCTGGTGATTTCTGGCGCTCTTTATGAATACAGAGTGGGTTTTACTCAGTGTCTCTTACTACAGCTTGCCTCTTTCTGTTGTGGATTATAATGTATTTAATGAGTATTGTGTTTAAAGTTCAACAGAGGTCACAGGCATTCCTCATTCCACTCTTATGTGATACATCTTCAAAAAAGGATATGGTTGAGCAAAAATCACATTTAATAGCACCATAGTTTTCAGGTTCTAATACCTTGTCATGCAAACATAATGCAAGATTTTTCTCTAGGGAGGGCATTTGATCAGAGCTGAAGGCTTAGGGGACAGATGGGAATTGCTGAGAGACTGAAAGCAAATGTAACTTCAGTTGGCAATGTCTTTTCTCCTGGGTCCTCTCTCTCATTCTAAACTCCACTGTAACCTGCCTCATGGTCCTTGGTTAAGCGATCCCTTCAACAGGTTGTCCATGACACTCCATTGCTATAAGAGCATCCAACTGAGAGGAGTTTCTCCCACAGTGTCTGGAGGCTCCTTGTGGAGTCATCCCGCTCTTCATCTGGAGGTTCTCTCACAGTTCTTGAACCCTGTGAAACACAAAGAGGTTTCGCCCTTCATGCACCACTGCACCCAGCCTTCCACCACTCTCTGGGGGCTCTCATTGTCATTTTATGTACTTGACTTTCTCTGGGTTTGTGACCAATCGGCCTGCCTCCAATTTACTCCACCATCCACAGATCCTGAGCTGTCACATTTACCAAAAGCTACTAGATCCTGAAATGGACAAGTCATTTTGTTTGATCTCCTGATGAATGCAAGCTAAAAGGGTTTCGTAAGAAATTATAGCAGAGCTCAGCAATTCCTACCATAACATTTGCAAAGCTCTTTCATCACACAGTATGTTTTTTTCAGTGAACACGCTTTCGGCAAATAAGCACTCTGTGGCATTCTTCTTTAAACTGTCCTTCTCACTTCCCCAAGCTCCCTACCACCAGGATTGAGAGCACTAAGCAATGTAGTAAAAATTTATCCCTGCAAAATTAAGAAACACAACAGGCATCAGACTCACTGAAGGGTTTAATGGACAGAGAGATTGATGTGCTATCCTCATTAAATGCCTCTCTTTGCAGCAATCCAGGAGTCTAGGACTGCTTTGTGAACCATCGGGAATAATTGTAGCTACAATTTTATTAGTAGCTGGGGGATAGAGCTATATTTCCTCCCATCATCTTTTCCAGGCAACTTTGCCATGGACTTTGCTGCATCTTAATCTAAGAAATGAGCCGACAGCACACCCTTGTTGCCCTGCATTTATGGTACACGTTAGTCTGTTAGGCATTACTTACAGGAAATGCTTGATTCTTGTTCTGTGCTTTTAGGAACTTATGTGCCAGATTTAAAACTTTTTTAGCCATACCCTTTAATATAAATATTTACATTTATTTAAGATTTTTAAGTCCCCTTCACATAGGGAACATAACTTGGAAAGGCAGACACATTCTTGCTTGAACTCTTGCAAAGCTGTATATTTCAAATTTCTGATTTTGGCAAGTGCGTCTTTGTTACCATTAACTTCCTCTGTCTCTTCTTTTCTTACTTGAGGTCTTCCTCCTCCATCCTGTGACCTTCCAGGTTAGATGGTGAGCATGGGAATGGCATATCTTAAACATCTCCCAAATACTAGGATTTTTTTTTAAAGACGTCAAAGCCTTATGAGAAATGGAAGTAAAGTTTTTCGGGGGGAATGGTGTTTCCTGGCAGAACAGAAGCAAAGCATGTCTTGTCTGTGACATGCAAATGCAACCCCATCTTTATTATCAGGAAACCTATGAATCAGTGTTGAAATCAAACTAGTTGTGTATTAGAAGGAGGAGATAGATGCTTCTGAAAATAAGCTGTGGCCTAAGTTGAACTTGTTATTGACATCAGTATTTTGGAAGGACTCAAGGTTGTTAAAAACAAGAAAATAGGCCCCAAATGGAGTAATGTATGCTAAACCCCATGTCACCAATATACAGTGTAGTGATAGCTTTAGTCGCTCAGTTGTGTCTGACTCTTTGTGATACTATGGACTGTGGCCTACCAGGCTCCTCTGTCCATGGGATTTCACAGGCAAGGTTAATGGAGTGGGTTGCCATTTCCTTCTCCAGGGGATCTTCTCAACCAAGGGATTGAACCTGGGTCCCCCGCACTGCAGGCAGATTCTTTACCATCTGAGCCACCAGGGAAGCCCTCCTTTCAGATCTCTGAGAAATGGAATCTTAAACCAGTCACTTAGGACTGATCTATGCTGATGACCTGATCGGCTCTAATGAGATTATCTGCCTGAGAGACCACTGCCATCTCGAAGAAAGAAAGTCACCTTGCAATAACCGACATGCTTTGCTGCCTGCTACTCTCTGCCTATGCAATCTTGGCCTTGTGTAGCTCTTCAGATCTCCGCTAGACTGAAGGCTTCCTAATATGTGAATCATTGAACAAAGACAGTAAGAGCTTTAAAACATACTCAAATTGAATTTTTTTTTTAAAGTGTTGGATTTATAGCCACAGATTTTGAAAAAGAGAAAGCTGGTTGCACTTAGACGCAGAAACAGGTGAGACCCAGGGTCAGTGACCTCCCCTTTCTCCCTCTTGCTTTGGTGGTTGTTTATCTGCTAAATGGAAATAGCAATAAACACGTCTACCTGCCAGGCTTTGTGGGAATTGAAATGATGAAGGATGCAGAGCGCTTAGCAGAGGCTCACACTGGGGAGCAGTCTCCCTGACCTAGGAGGAGGCAGCTGGGAGAGCGCTCCCTTCAAGAGAGGCTGAATTCCATCTGAGAAGGTCGTTAGCGTGGCTGTGAAGGTAATGGGGTGGGAATTATTTATTCCCTAGCAAGGAAGAAACAAGTGCATGAAAACCTGCACCGTAGGACTTGTTTTCTCTCATCTCAGCCCGAGGTCCTGCTGGACTGCCTCCCTCGAGTCTTCTCTTTCCTCCCAACATTCTAGATTCCATGCTCCTTTAAAAACATGTCCTGAAATACATCAAATCGAAACACCCAATTAGAAATCCTTTGCTTACTCTGCTGCGCCCACGCAGCTGGAATTGGCTGAGGAAACACACTCGAGACTGTTCTGAATGACATCAATCCAATGTGTCCCTCCACACTTGAAAAATGAAAGTCACTCAGTTGTGTCCAACTCTTTGCGACCCCATGGACTGTATAGTCCATTGACTTCTCCAGGCCAGAATACTGGAGTGGGCAGCTTTTCCCTTTTCCAGGGGATCTTGCCAACCCAGGGATGGAACCCCAGTCTCCCGCACTGCAGGCGGACTCTTTACCAGCTGAGCCGCCAGGGAAGCCCTGCACACGTGAGTGGGCCCTCAGTGCTGCCCCGAAATCATGGCATATTCGCCTCATGCCATGATTGTTCCACCCCCATGACTATTTCACAGCTTCTCTTTTCTCCTCAAATCTTAAACCTTCTCATTCTGTCCACACTCCCTATTTCATGGAGGAAATCATATGAATCAGAAGAGAACCCCCACACTGGCTCCTCCCCCTAAACCTTGTCCCTTCCTCTTGGGAAAACTGCCCCTCTCTGCTCCTCTCCCAGACCAGCCCCTCCCTCTGACCCCACGCTCTCACCAGCTCAGCACGTCACCCTACGATCTACCTCTCTGTTTGCACCGGTGCCCGAGCTACCTCTTGTATCATTTTAAATATTCACCTAAGATATTACATGGGCTTCCCAGGTGGCTCAGTGGTAAAGAATCCACCTGCCAATGCAAGAGATGCGACATGAATCCCTAGGTTGGGAAGATCCCCTGGAGAAGGAAATGGCAACCCCCTCCAGTATTCTAGCTGGGGAATCCCATGGTCAGAGGGGCCTGGTGGGCTACAGTCCATGGGGTCACAAAATGAGTCAGACCAGACTTAGCGACAGAACAGGATACAATACAATATGTACTCTTCTACTTACTACCTGTTTCTTTCTATCTTTTAACAGAAAAATATGTTCAAGAGTTGTCCAATGTCGCTGTTTCCAGATACTCTCACCAGTGTCTTTGGAACTGATTTCAGCCAGGGTTTCCCCCAAGCCACTTGACTGAACTTGGACTTGTCAAGGTGACCAAGAACCATCACATTGGCAAATCCAGTGAGCAGCTCTGATTCCTTGTCGTCATGACAAGAGCAGCCTTTGAATCAGATTATGAATCTCTCCTTTTTAAAACATTCCTTGCATGTGACTTCCAGAGCATCAGTTCTTTGGTTCTCCTGCTTCACCGCCCAGCCCCATATCAGTCACCGTAGCTGATGGATGATTCCTTATTTCCTGAAGACTCAGGGTTGAATGTCCTTGGGGGTCTCTGCAAACATCTACTCCACTCTCCTAGGTGCTGTCTTCCACTTTCATGGCTTTCAGTATATATGTAAACTGACAGCTCCTAAATTTGTATCTCAGCAGGTCTTGCATCCTGAAATAATGCCATTTGGGCATATTGATTATTTTGAATTAAATGTACTTGAGAAACAGCTAATTCAGGAAGGACACTGGACCACCTTTTTCTGTTGGGGGGCCGATAGAAGCTAAGGAAAACTGTATCAAATTAAAAGCAAGGTTTTCCATGCTTCTTGTGTTTAGAAGTGTCATTACTACTGTGCATGCAGGTCTAAGTGCACATGAATTACTGAGGAGGCACCTTTCGAATTTCTACACTCAGTAGAGCAGGCTGGCAAGGGAGCAGGTGGCCCAGGCTGGGGATACGTAGTCATAAAAGCAGAGCTGCTCTGAAGTAGGCTCATCCTCAGGAGAAAGCATTATTTATGCAGTTTCCAAGTGCTATTGTCAGGGAAAAGCCACAAAGAGCTAATGTGCCATGACTCCTGTGTTTCTATAAGTCTTCTGAGCTAGGCCTGGATTGTTCTGTACTATGTGTTCAAGGAACAGCTTTAGCAATAAAGGGAGGGTCTCTATGCAGCTAGGGACAAGTTTGCTGACAGCCTTGGCAGAGGGAGGAGTCTGTCTCCTTGGAGCCAAGGGTGGACAGGCTTATTGCCCATTTTACAGAAGTGGGGTTCCGGGGTCCTCTCCTGTAGTGCAACCCACAGCACTTGGAGGTGTCATGTGGCCTTCTTTGCGGTGCCCTGTGGGAACTGGAGCTCAGGGAAGTGGCATGAAAATGCAGACAGTCTGGCCACTACTATTCCTTAAGGTAATATATTGTCTTTCTTCTCTGGCCTGGAGTTTCAGGCCACCCACCAATATCTCTGCCGCTCTGGGAGGGTAAATTGTTAGTTTACAAGTAGGATAACACTTCAGACCCTTCACAGTCCTTGACAGTTTGGGTAATGAGGGTGGGCTAAGAGACAGAGATGCCTTTCTAGAAAATAAGAGTGATGACTTCATGGGCTAACTAACAAGATTCAAGGGGAGCCCATGGGAATTGGTAGTGAAATTGTTGACAAATGATATGAGCAACTGGATGATAAATGACCCTTCCCCTTTGTAAGGACAGGTGGTCACAGGATGAGTCCCAGGAAACAGGTTCAAACACTGCTGCCTAAGTGTTGTGTTGTTGTAGTTAACTTTCCTGGAGGCAGAGGAACTTCCTTGAGGATCTGATGGTCAGTTCAGGTCTGCTGCATTGTAACAATAGGAGTTAGGGTTCACCTTGGCAGGAAAAATTTTCCAGACCCTTTCAGAAAATAGTTATAGACGAGTATGACTACGCTGAGTGTGAAAGGGGAGAAAATGAAGGCATTAGTGGCATTAGTGGTAAAGAACCTGCCTGCCAATGCAGGAGATACAAGAGACACGGGTTCTTTTCCTGAGTCAGGAAGATCCCCTGGAGGAGGGCAAGGCAATCCTCTCCAGTATTCTTACCTGGAGAATCCCATGGACAGAGGAGCCTGGCGGGCTACAGTCCATGGGGTCACAAAGAGTTGGACAGGACTGAAGCTACTTAGCACCCATGCCTGCAGAGAAAGAGCTAATTGTTAAAACCTGGGCTGGTTCCCTTGGAACGTTATGGGGCAGAGCTTGTTAAGGTAGAAAGGCAGCCGCTGAGCCTCTTAGAAGCTCAACCTCAGAAACACGGGGTGGCCACTCCAGATTTATTGGAAGGCAACGGGCAAGGACTCTGAGGTTGTATTTGTTTGCTTGCAGTGGATTCTCGCTTTGGTAAGGAAACGTTAGCCCTCCCAGGCAGATTTCTCTGAGACAATGAAACTCCTGGGGGAAACCATAGCAGAGACGCTGACTAGTTTTCTGGATCTTACTGCCCTGGATTGGATTTAGAAGACGGATAAAAGACACCCGCTGGAGAATGAGAAATTTCTCCCAAGAAAGTGAAAGTGAAGTCGCTCAGTGGTGTCCGACTCTTTGCAACCCCATGGACTGTAACCCACCAGGCTGCTCCATCCGTGGAATTTTCCAGGCAAGAGTACTGGAGTGGGTTGCCATTTCCTTCCCCAGGAGATCTAAATTTAGGTTTACTATTGGGGTCAGCCTCACCACCACGGAAAACTTTCCTCGCCGTCGCTTGGAAATGAGGCAAGTGGTTAAGAGGTGTTAGCTTGGCAGCGGGGCCGGGGTACCACCCATCAAAGAGGATGCCCTTAAAAGCTGCTGCCAAGCGGAAGTAGGCCGAACCTCGCGGCCTGGTTGGTGGTCCTGGTGGTCCCGGCTGGACGGCAGCCTGACTGCGCTGCTGGGTCCGTGATACAAGCCAGCGGCTCCCAGGGTACGAGCAAGAACATCTCACCCCCCCTGAAACAGGGCACCCGGCGGGCTGAGAACCTCGGGAGTTCGTGTTGTCGAACCAGGGCAGCTGCTGCGCTGCTGGAAAGCGAAGGTAAGACGGAGGCCTTGGGCAGCGGCTTAGGGCCTATCTTTTCTATGGTCTCCATCCCCCGCTTCCTCCCCGCTGACTTCAGCTACTTGAAGTAGAAAGAATTTTAGAGGTGGCTCTGAGGTCTCCCCGTCGGAAAAGGGGAAGCAGAGACTCTGTCCACCCACCTGTGTGTGCTTGGGGGTCGCTGAAAGGGGAGGAAATCAAACCTGAGTGATTTTTCTGGCCGAAAAATGACTTTTCTGGTGCTATCCTCTCCAGGCTCATGGAAGGAAAAGGTGCTGAGAAACAGCTAGTCCTGTTTGGAAAGAGTTAGGTGGGGAAGGGAAGCTCCTGAGACCTCGGGAGCCTGCTGTGTTCTGTTGGTGATTCTGTGTCTGAGCGTCTAGTCACTGGTGGGTGAACGCTGTACGTCCTTCTCCCCACCCTGCCCGCCGCCTTCATCCCGGTCCTGCCCTGGCCGGCCTGGAAATAAGATAGTGTCTCAGAAGCAGAAAGGGAAATTGCAGGCTTGGTTACAGGCTTAAAACTAAGAGCAGTGAGACATCCAGGGGCTCCATACAAGAGGCTTACACCGTAGCCCAAAGTGAACAGGAGCTAGAGGTTTACAGCCAGTGATCACCAGTTGGATTCAGCTGTTCCTCCCTTTGCCTCAGCGGTTCGCAGGCTTTGGGAGAGTAATTGAATCTTCTGCATAGACTTGAGAGCTCTTGGTATGTTTCACATTCTGAACGGCTAGGACTGGTTCACTGATGGTTTGGCTGAGCTGAAACCCTCTAGTGAGTGCTGAGAGGCACCTGAGTGATCTGGGGCCGGTATCATGTGTTTTTTTCATACTGAGTCTCCACGGGGGTGGGTGGGTGTGTGTGTGTGTGTGTGTGTGTGTGTGAGTGTGAAGTGCTGTGGTGGTTGATGACTTGATGGCGGGCATTTTACTCTGTCCCGAGTTCCCTCAGGGCTCACAGTTGGGGCAGCTCTATATGTAATGCCTCGGCGGCTGCAACGTCCTTTGTTGACGGATAGGATAGACACACATGCTCAGCCGTGTCTGACTCTTCTGAAGCCCCATGGACTTTAGCCCACCAGGCTCATCTGTCCGTGGGATTTTTCCAGACAGGAGTACAGGAGTAAGGCAACATTTTTCATTCACAGGTTGAACTCACTGTCGTCAAACTCAAGTTCATGTATGTCCGAAGAATAGCAAGGTACAACAAGCCAAAAAGTCTGAGTTTGGAGTAGAGATAGGTTTATTAATCGAGAGGGCAGTGGACCAGGAACATGGGAGATGTGGGTTTGTCTCAGATCCATCTTGCTGGCTGACCAGGGTGTAACGTATATAAAGGGAAAAGGGGTGGGTCTCAGGATACATGATCAGCTTGTGCACCATTCTGATTGCTGCATGGTGAGAATTATGCTTTGCAGTCAACATCGTCAACCTTCTGGTTCCAGCCAGTCGGGGATCTAGTGCTTGTGTTCAGCAGATCACGATCCTCCATTTGGATCAGGGACTTAGTTACTGCAGAACGCCAAGTTTGCCATGTATGTCCTTTGAGGAGGAGCTGGAACTCTATCGTATAGCCAAACTATTGTTTCTTGACTGCTTTCCATTCATTTTCACATTCTCTCACTTCTCTAATTAATAACTGCTTGAATCTGCCTTTTGGAACTCAGAGAAGGCCCAGGAGACTAAACCTTTATTCTACAAACAAGAAATGGGGAACATGGAAAGGTTTTTGTACCTGGGTGGGCCCCAGAGAATCCTGTTTGTTTTCATAACCTCAAGTAATTCCTCCAAAACAAGAATTGTTTACATTATTCAAATGGACTGGAAACTGAAGTGTCTACCAGCCAGCTTGGAGGCCTCATTACAGACCCTGGTAACATTTGTCCAAAGAACTGGAGTAGGTACCACTCAGAAACATTCTGAGTGATGTAAACACACCTCCTTTCCAGAGGTACCATGTCCTCTGATGTCTGTGTTTCTTGGGTGAAGACGAGAAGTTCTTGGCTCCTTCCTGAAGACACCTTACATGTGGTCGAGAGAGCTCTCACATGACCTCACATCTTTCCAAAATGTGACTGCTCTTGGTTAATCAAAGGAGCCTCCTGGAGGGGTAACTGACACATGATTTATATGCAACTTGCAGGAAGTGGGCTGTGCATTAGAGATCTTCCATTTAGAAATGGTAAAATCTGTCCCTGATTTTATCTGAAGTGGCCAGTGATGTAGACTTGACCCTGGAAGACCACAGTTCAGTTTCAGCTCACTAGTCTAGGTTGTTACAAAGGACTGATTGCCGTGTTCTTTCTCCTTGCAGACAAAGGCTGAGTCAGTGCCAGTGTTAATGCCTCCCATTGAACCTAGGAGAAAGGTTGATACAGAAATTTCAGATGCTATCTGATGTTCTAATGTAAACCTTGATGGTCTGTGGGATTTGTTCAGATGGTTGGGTCTGATTCTGGAGGTCATGGTCAAGGTCATTACTGCCACTTAAGAGTTCTGTTGCTTAATAGTCTCTGTGAAATGGTACCTGAGACACATGAAAGAGGTTGGTCCCAGCCTGTCAGTCACATAGCAGAGTGGTTGTCATAGTGGCATATGGGAAATTGATCAGAAGCCAGGATGGTATAGAAATGAGGGGCAGGGTGACTTCCTTGGCAGTCCAATGGTTAAATTTTGTCTTCCAATGCAGGGAATTTGGGTTCGATCCCTGGCAGGGGAGCTAAGATCCCTCATGCCTTGCAGCCAAAAAAAAAAACCCCAAAAAACAAAACATAAAAACAGAAGTGATGTTGTAACAAAGTCAATAAAGACTTTAAGAATGGTCCACATTAAAAAAAAAATCTTAAAAAGAAATGAGGGGCAGGTATCATTAGGAGATGACTCCTCATCAGTCTCTCCATTTCTGTACATTCTGTGACTAAGGCACTGACTTGCCTTCATTCTAGATTCTTCTAAAGGATGCTTGTACAGGAAGCAGCTATAGAAGATACCGTTTGTCTCTCTGGAGCAAAGGGGAGGCATAGTTACTTATCAGTATAATAAAGGCAATGCTCTCATTTGGAACAAAGGGCAAACATGCTTGCTTAAACTTTTCTTTCTTTTCCTTTTTTTTAGAAATCAGTTTCCAAAATGTAGGGTTCTTCTCCTATAACAATGCCAATAACCCACTACAGGCTACTTGCTTTCTGGGAACTGAAGCTCAGGAAGCCAGCAGCAAAAGCTAGTTTTTCTGGCTACTGCTATTGCTTTGAGTAATCAACTGTCTTATATCTATGATGAGAAATCTGATATCTTCTTCTACATCCATGACACTGTGGCAGGCTAACTTGTTAGCTTTCAAAGTAGGATTAAAATCTCAAATCCTTCACAGTTCTGACAGTACATTCTAGCAAACTCAAATTTTGTGTTAGACCTATTCCTCTATTTGAGAGCAATCATCAATTTTATATCATAAAAATGTAACCTGATTTTCCAGTTAGAGGGGACAAATGGAAGACCTGATAGCTGCCTCTCTAGAACTGACTTTATTAGAGGAAGAAAAAAAAACTTTCATATAGGTTAAAATTATCAAATAGAAAAAGTTTACTCTCAAAAAAAAAAAAAAAGAAAAAAAGGCTGAGTCCTCAGAAAAATGTCATGGACAAAGATGAGGGAGAGTGTAATTCTTTAGGAACAAGGCAGTGTTGAGGTCCCACACAGATTCTGTTAAGAGCCTTTGTGTAGCAAAATGAAGAATGTTCCAGAAGTGCTGCAGTGGAAACAGGTTCACTAAGTATCTAGCAGAAGGAGAGAAGCATCAGATATGGCAGTCATCACTTAGGAGCTGGGAAAGACCATTGTCCCTTCTTACTTCCTCAGGAGGAAGAATCCTGGACCACTATCCCCTCCCCCTCTTGGCTGAAACCACACTGTTCTTTGGTTTCCTCAACCACACCAAGCTTTTCTTCTTTAGAGGGGCCTTTGTATGACCCATTCCTTTGGCCTGGAATATTCCTTCCAGTGATCTTTGCAAGACTAGTTCCTCTCATCTGCATTCAGTTCTTCCAACCAACATTTAGTGACACCCTATATATGCACCAGTTTTTCTCCCCTACATTGTGATGTTAATGCAATCATAGAGGAAAACCAAGCAAAATGGGAAACTAAGTGTTTAAAACAAAATCCTGCCCTTGCAGAGACTGTATTCTAGTGGAATATGTGAGGCAGACAATAAAATATGTAAATAATACAATATACAAATATTTGGTACTTCAAGTGACAAATTTGAAAGAGAAGAATGAAAGTAGCAAAGAGATAGTGAATGACAGGTGAGGGTTTTTTAACAAGATGTAGGGAGAATCTCACAAGACACATGGGAATGAAGAACTCAAAAGGTGAGAGAGTGAGTCACCTAGAGATTTGAAGAAGGCTAGGTCAAGGCAGGGTAAAAAAAAAAGAAGGCGTGCAAAGGCCCTGAGGTAGACGTGCGCCATGCCAGGCGCAAGGAGGAGCAGAGAGACCAGTGTGGCCGCAGCAGCATGAGAGGGCGATGGCAGAGGCAGAGAAAGCCAACGAGCACCCAGGCCAGAGCTTGGTGGGCTTTACCATCAGCATAGGAAGGTGGGCTGTTCCTCCATGCAGGGGTGGGGCGGCGGGAACACACCGTTCCCACGTGCAGGCATGTTGGGGTGGTGACTGATGAGGGAGAGAAGGACAAGTGGAAGGTGGAGGAGGGAAGGGGTGGGGCTGAAGCCAGGTCTTAGGGTAAAGCCGAGGACAGCTGATCTGCTGCAGAGGGGAACGAGTAGCCTTGCGGAGAAGTCAAAACATTCATCTGGAGCTCCAGGAGAAATGGCAGCGCTACAGCTGGGTCTGGCGGTGGGGCCTGGGGAACCTCCCGTGATCACTTCTGCTTTCTCGGCGAGATAAGAAGCAGGGGCCTCGGCAGAGAGGAAGAAAGGAAAGTGTTGCGGGTTTGAAGAAATATTAATAGTAGGAATGAAATGGAATAGGGAAAGGTTATAGGATTGTAGCAGTGTCAAGGATCCCAGAGAGGGCCATGATCAGGAATTTCAAATAAGACTCCTGTACACGGTCATGACTCGCTCCAGGCTAAATTCAGCTGTAGGTACCGATGTGGAGTAATCTAGTCATTGTTCATACCTCAGCCTCAGTGTTACCAATATTTCCTCAGAGAAGTCTCTCTCCCCCACCCTTGACGGTGGCCACTCAGTGACGATAGCCTATTTGAATTCTCTGTGTAGCATGCATCACTGTGTCTTTTCCTTGTTGATTGAGTTGCCTGGATGTTACCTATTTCTCATATGGAAATGAGAGCAGACATATTTTCTACATATAGTGTTCACTAAATGTGGATTAATGGCCACTCCCTCTTAAAGTGGGTATGTGTGCATGTGGGTGCACTAGAGGTTGGCTAATAGCAGATTAATGGCAATCCACTCCAGTGTTCTTGCCTGGAGAATCCCAGGGACGGGGGAGCCTGGTGGGCTGCCATCTATGGGGTCGCACAGAGTTGGACACAACTGAAGCGACTTAGCAGCAGCAATAGCAGATTCATTTGTTTTCTGAATCATTAGTACAACCTGGAAAGCAGACACCTAGCCCATGAACCACAACTCTCCTCATCCAGACAGGATTGATAACAAAAATGGAAAATCACTATAGCTTTCAAGAAAGGAGAGTCTTGGAGAAGACAGTTCAGTATGTAATATTTTGAGTAGGTTTTCTTTTTATCCTAGAAAGTAAGAGTTGATGACGGTTGGCCACATAGGTGATGTCAGAAAACCAGATTTGTTGTTTAAGATAGTTTATGGAGTGATAGAATAGCATGGGTCAATCTCACCTTGTTCAGTTCAGTTCAGTCATGTCCAACTCTTTGCAACCCCATGGACTTCAGCACGCCAGGCCTCCCTGTCCATCACCAACTCCCAGAGTTTACTCAAACTCATGTCCATTGAGTCAGTGATGCCATCCAACCATCTCATCCTCTGTCATCCCTTTCTTCTCCTGCCTTCAATCTTTGCCAGCATCAGGGTCTTTTCTGATGAGTCAGTTCTTCGCATTAGGTGGCCAAAGTATTGCAGCTTCAGCTTCAGCATCGATCCTTCCAAAGAATATTCAGGACTAATCTCCTTTAGGATGGACTGGTTGGATCTCCTTGCAGTCCAAGGGACTTCAAGAGTCTTCGCCAACACCACAGTTCAAAAGCATCAATTCTTCAGCCCTCAGCTTTCTTTATAGTCCAACTCTCATATTTCATATATGACTACTGGAAAAACCATAGCTTTGACTAGATGGACCTTTGTTGGCAAAGTAATGTCCCTGCTTTTTAATATGCTGTCTAGACTGGTCATAACTTTTCTTCAAAGGAGTAAGTGTCTTTTAATTTCATGGCTGCAGTCACCATCTGCAGTGATTTTGGAGCCCCCCAAAATAATGTCTGTCACTGTTTCCACTGTTTCTCCATCTATTTCTCATGAAGTGATGGGACCAGATGCCATGATCTTAGTTTTCTGAATGTTGAGTTTTAAGCCAACTTTTTCCACTCTCCTCTTTCACTTTCATCAAGAGCTGTTTAGTTCTTCTTCACTTTCTGCCATAAGGGTGGTGTCATCTACATATCTGAGGTTATTGATATTTCTCATGGCAATTGATTCCAGCTTGTGCTTCCTCCAGCCCAGAGTTTCTGATGATGTACTCTGCATATAAGTTAAATAAGCAGGGTGACAGTATACAGCCTTGACGTACTCCTTTCCCTATTTGGAAACAATCTGTTGTTCCATGTTCAGTTCTAACTGTTGCTTCTTTATCTGCATACAGATTTCTCAGGAGGCAGGTAAGATGGTCTGGTATTCCCATCTTTTTAAGAATGTTCCCCAGATTGTTGTGATCCACACAGTCAAAGGCTTTGACATAGTCAATAAATGAAGTAGATGTTTTTCTGGAACTGTCTTGCTTTTTTGATGATCCAGTGGATGTTGGCAGTTTAATCTCTGGTTTCTCTGCCTTTTCTAAAACCAGCTTGAACATCTGGAAGTTCACAATTCACGTATTGCTGAAGCCTGGCTTGGAGAATTTTAAGCATTACTTTACTAGTGTGTGAGATGAGTGCAATTGTGCGGTAGTTTGAGCATTCTTTGGCATTGTCTTTCTTTGGGATTGGAATGAAAACTGACCTTTTCCAGTCCTGTGGCCACTGCTGAGTTTTCCAAATTTTCTGGCATATTGAGTGCAGCACTTTCACAGCATCATCTTTCAGGATTTGAAATAGCTCAATTGCAGTTCCATCACCTCCACTAGCTTTGTTTCTAGTGATGCTTCCTAAGGCCCACTTGACTTCTCATTCCAGGATGTCTGGCTCTAGGGGAATGATCGCACCACTGTGGTTATTTGGGTCATGAAGATCTTTTTTGTACAGTTCTTCTGTGTATTCTTGCCACCTCTTCTTAATATTGTCTGCTTCTCTTAGGTCCATACCATTTCTGTCCTTTATGGAGCCCATCTTTGCATGAAATGTTCCCTTGATATCTCTAATTTTCTTGAAGATTTCTCTAGTCTTTCCCATTCTATTGCTTTCCTCTATTTCTTTGCACTGATCACCGAGGAAGGCTTTCTTATCTCTCCTTGCTATTCTTTGGAACTCTGCATTCAAATGGGTATATTCTTCCTTCCTTTTCTCCTTTGCTTTTCATTTCTCTTCTTTTCATAGCTGTTTGTCAGGCCTCCTCAGACAACCATTTTGCCTTTTTCCATTTCTTTTTCTTGGGGATGGTCTTGATCACTGCCTCCTGTCACGAACCTCCATCCATAGTTCTTCAGGCTCTCTGTCTCACTGGGTAGGTGAGAAGAAACTTAGCTAAGGGAGGTCCATGGGTTAATTGAGAGGTCAAACTAGTAAAGTTCTTAGACTGTGAATGGTGGGGGTTAATGAGCTTCCTTGATTTATTATTTTCAGTTTTTTCCCTCATGTGTAAGGCAAGAGGAAAGGAAATAGCTATGTATTCAGCATTAGCAATGGTGTTGTTACCAGATAGGGAGAGTCAAAGAGGACCCTTCCTCGTGGGCCTTGGTTCTTGGTAAGGACACAAAGAAGAATCTGAGGTCTTACCTGTGGAAAAACAAGTTTATTGAAGAACAGAAAGAACACACCTCAAAGAAGAGGTGGGCCAAGCCAAGAGGGGCTCTGGTGCCAGAATGGTAAGGTATGGGGTTTTCAAGATGAGGCTTTTTTACATTTTCATCTAGGTGGGCATGGACTGACAGTTTTGATTGACATTTGCACGTTACATAACAGGCTGTATTGCACGTGTCTGTCCCATAATTCAGTCTGTTATACTCAGATGTATGTATGTATAGAATATTTATGAACCCTTAAAAGGCTCCCAGCTGCCTAAGGTCGCTTGAGGACACAGTCTTGCATGAAGGGCGCATGTGTGTAGTTAGAGAGGTCCCTGTGGTTAGTTTGTATACACTGTGCACCTAGCGGGCATGTGCTCATGTTGGAAAAACCTCTGGTTATTTTGTAGCTTATCTGTGAGCTCTCCTGGACCACACTGGGAGGTGTCTGGGGCCGGGTTTGGAGATCAGCTTGAATCGTTTTCATCTAGGCCACCCCTCTTTGCTCATGCCTAACTTATTGGGAGAAAATTCAACAGAGCTGGTCAACAATGGAACAAACTACTGGGCTCCCCAGCACTGATATCCAAACACAAACCAGATTAGGTGATCTTGTCTCGGTTGACAGTTAAACTGTTGCCAGGTGTTCATTGGGCAGATCTGTGTGAATATAGTAATATAAAAACAACTCGGAGTATGTTCTACTACTTCATCATCACCACTACTTACCATTAGCGTAACCATACATTGAAAGGCAAATGTGTTTCTGTGTATGTTGGTGTAACCACACGCCATGGACTAAAACAGGACTAGTTACCCAGTTTGCATGTTTTTTTATCATTATATTAGCATCTGTACTGGCAAATGGACAAAGAGAGAGAAGATGAATTTGGTGAAGGTAATTTTGCTGGTGATTCCCATAAAATACTGGGTTGGGGGGGAAGGTTGTGGATCTTTTTTCTAAGATAAAATCACTCTTCTTCACATCCCCACTTCTGTCACCCTGATTTTAGTTCATAGTTTTGCCTTCAGTGTTGTAGCTTCCCCCACACTTGCCCCAACTCGATCAATTTTCCACATGATATTTAAGGCGCTGTTGCTAAAAACAGACCTAACTGTGCCTCCCCACTGTTTAATAACCTCTGATGATGTGCCAACAGACTCAATGTCAAGTCTTGAAGAAAGCTTTTAGACTCCCTCATGATATGAACCCTATTGACATCTCCAGTCATATCCCTTCCTCTTCTCACCCGTGACATCTTCAGTTCAGTTCAGTCGCTCAGTCGTGTTCGACTCTTTGTGACCCCATGAATCGCAGCACGCCAGGCCTCCCTGTCCATCACCATCTCCCGGAGTTTACTCAAACTCATGCCCATCGGGTTGGTGATGCCATCCAGCCATCTCATCCTCTGTCGTCCCCTTCTCCTCCTGCCTCCAATCCCTCCCAGCATCAGGGTCTTTTCCAATGAGTCATGACATGACATGTTCAATTAACTCATATGCTCGCATATACTTTCTCACCAAGTTTGGGTCTCTGCCAGGAGCTCTCGTCAGCATGCTTTGCCTGGAAAACTCCCACCGTCTTTCAGGAATCCCAAGGCATTTCACTGCCACCTCTGCCCTTCTAGATGTTGGGTGTCCTTCCTGTGTACTCACATAGGCCCATAATTTCCAGTTTCACTGCCATCTGCTTTCCTTTTTCCTTGTCATTTGTAAGCCTATCAAGAGCAGGAACCATATTTGTCACTTTCTATTTTATAGCCCCAATGTATGTCATAGTGTAGGCTCGTGGTAAATGTGTCATATATCTTTGAAAGAGTACATTTTTGTTCATTGTAATAGCTTTGAGATTGATTATATTTTAATTATATATATGCATATCTAATATATAATACTGTCACAGGTGATCTTTATTTTGTTTTTTTTGTTAGGATGATTTGCATTTTCAGATTGCTTTTAATTCATAAAATTTCATGGCTTCATTATGTTAATGGCCTTAATTAGGCATCTGTATGGGCTTCTCTGTCAATAACTTGTGAGCTGTCTCTTAAGGCTGGCTGATAAATCAAATGAACCTACAGTTAAGAGGCAAACATGGTGTTACTGAAGTGAACGGGTCTAGATGATAGGAAACAGTAGGCATGAGTGGTGTTATCTGTTAGCTCCATGCAGAGACTTGAGGCTTGGCTGGTTTTGGTCACATGATCAAACAGGGTACCAGATCCCTCTTACAGTGTGCTGAACCCTGGAGACCGCCACTGAGACACAGGCGTTTTCCTCCTCTGAGTCATGAGGCATCTCATTGGAACCTGTGGTGGTGGGGATGAGTGACATAGGAGACAGAAAGGTGTTTGCCCAACACTCTGGGCCAATGTGGATGATGCTACTTATTCATAGTTCTGAGCAAGCTTGAATGACGCAGGCTCTGTTTGCTTGAAATGGCAGGAGCTTTATTAAACAAGCATATGTGGAGCTAAGCCTGAGGGTAGGAATTCCTGGCACCTGAGGAAAAGGGGAGGCATGGTTTGCCAATGCCATCTGCTTAATTTTCCTAATAATCCAACACCTGCCAGTGAGTCCTCTTGTCTCCCCAAATGGCTGGAAACTGTAGAAACACCAGTAATAACTTCTCTCAAGCCCCTCACACTCTTTACTAGGAGACTGACTTTCCAGCTTACCTGTTTGCTTTAAAATGATGAGGATGTTGGTCTCTGAGCATCTCCCGAGTGCCTGCAGCATTCTCGGCACTCTCGGAAATCAGGCTAATTAAATAACAGGCTTCTGAGAGAAATAAACCTTTCACCCAGTAGAAACGTCAGTGAAAATTACTACCGGTTCTTGAATTGGCAGCCTGGGTAAGACTGGATTTTCTTTTAACCAGCTTTAAAATTTAATTCCTAGGTAAGCATTTGCCTCTCTCACGAGAATGGAAGAATGCTTGTATTCTAATGTAAAAGTTACCATCATTTAGTTTAGTGTCTGCTTTCTTTAGATTTTGTGGAGTTAGTATAGACTTAAGTTCTTTCAAACCAGAATTTTCTCCCACACACTCTTGGCTGGTTTTCAAAGGTCCCTGCAGCCATTGTCTGCTCCTGTCCTGATCACTGTGAAAGCAGGTAGGGGGAAGGGGACTGGCCAGACAGTTCAGGGGAGCTCGGACGTGTTGTCCCTGAAGGCACACACCCCTCCTGACTCTTTATAAAAGAAAAGGAGCATTTGAGCAACAGCGATCTATCTGTTGTGACGATGTAATTCTATTCATCTCTGCAAATGGTAAATGGTGACCTTCCTTAACAAGTACTAGGGCTTAAGGGTGAAGTTGAACCTAGCAAGCATTAATTCTTGGGAGAATGAGAAGGTATTATATGAACCGTGTTTTCAGTCTTAAGCCTGGGAGGTGGGTTCTATTTTCAGACACTCTCAATCTGGAATAAAGGGGAGTCAGCAGCAGCAATCGACTTCTTCTGGTCAGATTGATTTTGTTTCCGTTGTTGTGTGTTAAGATCCAATATCAGGAAACAGCGCTTACAAGGTGAAAGCATCAAATTCTAATATGTTGGGAATACAGATCACTAGAGAAAAGTGATTCGTCGTAGTGAGAAAATACACGGCAGTCACTGGTACAGGTCTCATTTTTCTAAGGAAGGATTTCATTGGCAATATAAAATCCTTCAATGTGTTTTCTTGACAGTTTTTACAAGACTTTGACCCAAATACAACATGAAATGTAATCAATGATAAATACATAATCTGGCAGGATTTCACAGAGACCAAATCACCATCTATTTTGCCCATTGCCATTTATATTTCTTGCCTAGTTTCATTGTCAAGGATTGGTTCTAAGCCATTATTAGCCAGTGCATTGATATTTTCATTATTCCATAATTACTGTGTGTGATGCTGAGAGTGAAAACAAATTGCTTATCTTACTTTTGAAACCATGTTGAAGAAATATCCCAGAATTTAACATTGTCTGTATAAAACAATAATTTTGAAGGTAATTTATTTTTCTGAGACACAATTGATAGCCTAATTTTAGCCTCAGGGAAATAATTAAGCCACAGAAGGATGAAATAAAAATTACATGAAATCTGAAATATCCGGAGAATGCCAAAGTTCTGAATTTTCAGATGCATTGTGGTGGGGTGAATTGATAAAAAGACAAGCAAAAAATAAGAATGTAGCAAATAAAAACTAGACCAAAACCCATTAAGCTTCATGACTCCTCTTGTACCTTCTCTGAATCCCAGATCATCTCACTGTACCATAGTCTAACCTCTGACTGGTTTCTGGTTTTGAGTGTTTGCGTGTATGAAGACTAAGTCTAACCTCTGACTAGTTTCTCTTATGTTTTCAGTGTATCTACATGTGTTTGTGTGTGTGAAGACGAAGGAAATTAGAAATATACCATGCTTTTTTCTCTATTTATAAATTAACAAAGAAATTGTTGCTGTTGGGAATACCTGTGATGAAACAGAAATCACCTATTTTCTCACCCTTCTAAATATCTTCCCTCAATTTTTCACTTCTACATCCTATTTTCTTTCATCTTAAAGACACATTAAAATATTTTTTCCTAAACGTGATCTGTACAGGGACATAATATGCCTTTAAGAGAAGTGTTTCCAATTCATAAATATTTCCAATGAATAACATTTAATAACTGTTTCATTAAGATAGTGTCATAAGGTCAGAGTAAGTTTTGTTTCTGAAGATAGTTCACTTTTATCAGTGCCTAGCATGGACCTTGATAAAACCTGGCCCAGAAATACCTGATATGCATGAAGAAACATTTCAGACATGGTATGAAGATAGAGATATTTTTCAATTCAGGACACAAATGAGACATTATAAATAGTTTGAGAATAACTTCAAGTACTAGATAAATACTGTGTTAAAACAAGTTAGGAGTTTTCAAATAAAATAGTATAATTTTTCCCAAAAGTTTCAGGAGTCCAACTTAGAGCTAGACTGCGTGCTGCCTTTACATACCATGTAATAATGCATTACAATTTCCTGGAAGCTTTTTCTGAATCCTGTGAGAAAGCACCTTTAAAGCTAGAAGGGACCTTCACTATTATTCAATGAAATCTTTCCTTTTACAGATGAGATCAGTGGCTTCTCAAAGGTCTCTGTGATTGATTTTTTTCCCTCAGTCATGTGTCCCTGGTTATGGTTGAAATATGATTAAAAAAATTTTGACCTCTAATCTAGAGCTGAATTGGTGGTGGTGGTTTTTCTTACTATAGCTATTTTAAAGATACTGTCCAGTAAAGCATTTTGGAGTTTCACTTTGCATAGAGGTTTTGTTATTCTGTTTACTTTGTTGTAATCGTAATGCACATATAATTTTCTACTTTAATCCTTTTTCACCTAGCAGAGGTTCATGGCCATATTTCACATCTTTATATCTTTATGAGGTTTTCTCTGTTATTACTTTATTTTTCCTCATTTATTACTTTAGAGTAGCGGAAGAATTTGGCAAAAACATATTCAGACAATGAATAATATTAAAAATATAAAATCTTCCCTTATAAATCTTCACTCTAATTCCTGGTGTCATTCCCACAGGTAAATACTTGAATCATTGCTTGTTGAATTGTTTTCTGGATTACCACCATGTTTCTAAGTGAGCTTATTTTCTAGTTCTTGTTTGGTCAACTTGAAGTAGGATCAACAGAAAGCTGCCAGAGGTGAGCTTTGGCTCTATGCATCTATGCCTTTGACACTTGACTCCTTTAGTCCCCAATGCATATGAGCCAACATAATTCATGGGCTTCCCGGCATCCCCCTGCCAACGCAGGAGACACAGGAGAGATGTGGGTTCAATCCCTGGGTCAGGAAGATCCCCTTAAGGAGGAAATTGCAGCCTGTCCCAGTATAATTGCCTGAAAAATTCCATGGACAGTTGAGCCTGGTGGGCTACAGTCCATGGGGTTGCAAAGAGTTGGATGTGACTGAGCGCAACATAATTCAAGGACTGATTTTGAGGGACTGTGGTTCAAAAACCAGTTCTATAAAAACTGTTTATTTTGTGGTATGATTAAGGTAATCCTTTTATCATTAGTGACCTTGAGCATCTTTAAAAAAAATTAAAAGTGTGAGAGGAAACAACAGCTCACACTCACCCTGTTGTGTGTGTGTGTCATTGCTCACACTTTATGACCCCATGGACTGTAGCCCTCCAGGCTCCTCTGTCCATGGTGTTTTCCGGGCAAGAATACTGGAGTGGGTTGCCATTTCTTTATCCAGGGGATCTTCCCAACCCAGGGATCGAACCCAGCTCTCTGGCATTGCAGGCAGATTGTTTACCCTCTGAGCCAACATTCCATTACTATGTGACAATGACTTAATATTTTTCTGTTCCCCCTTCCCCTTTTTTATATGTGCATATGGACAAATTTCTATTAAATATTTTAAAGAAATTCTTAAATGTTCTAATATCCTCTGATACTAAAAAAAATGTAATTGTTACTTTAGTTGGAGTTAGGAATAACTGACTTGTCTATATTGCTCAATCTTCTTGTCCAGGAAAAAGGAATCTCCATTAATTCCTCTGTAATTTCTCCTTGCAAAAGACCCACATAATTCTGTTTAGGATCAATTTGAAGTGTTCTTTTAAATTTTATTTTGGCATGTATATGTTTCTTTTATTGAAGTACATTTGATGTACAATATTATGTAACTTGCTGGTATACAATATAGTGATTCACAGTTTTAAAGGTTATACTCCACTTGTAGTTATTATAAAATATTGGCTATTTTCCCTATTTGTACAATATAGTTTATTTTATACCTATAAGTTTGTATTTCTTCCTCCCTTTTACCTATAATGCCCCTCCCCTCTTCCCACTGGTAACCACTAGTTTCTCTGCATCTGTGAGTCTGTTTCTGTTTTGTTATATTCACTAATCTGTTGTATTTTTCCAGTTCCACATATAAGTGATATAATACAGTATTTGTTTTTCTATCTGACTTGTTTCATTTAGCATAATACCCTTCAGGTGTATTCATGTTGCTACAAATGGCAAAATTTCATTTTTAAGTGGTATGTTTTCACTGATTGTAGCAATTTTGGGATTCTAAAATTTTCATCAGTTCAGTCGCTCGGTTGTGTCCGACTCTTTGTGACCCCATGGACTGCAGCACACCAGGCCTCCCTGTCCATCACCAATTCCGGGAGCCTACTCAAACTCATGTCCATTGAGTCGGTGATGCCATCCAACCATCTCATCCTCTGTCACCCCCTTCTCCTCCTACCTCCAGTCTTTCTCAGCATCAAGGTCTTTTCCAATGAGTCAGTTCTTCGCATCAGGTGGCCAGAGTATTGGAGTTTTAGCCTCAGCATCAGCCCTTCCAATGAATATTAAGGACTGATTTCCTTTAGGATGGACTGGTTGGATCTCCCATATATATAATAAGTTTTTACATCTTTAATTTTTCTCAACTTATTTTTTGCATGTGTTCTATTGAAGTATATTTTACATATAACATCATATAATTTAAGGTGTACAGATGTTGATTTGATTATATATTGTAATATAGTTGTCTTTGAAGCAATAGTTAGCACCTCTATCATGTCACAGAATTATTCTTTTGTGTGGTGAGTATAAAAAGCTAGTTGCCTTACAAGTTTGATTTCCACTACAATTTGTCTATATTCACTGTGCATTAGATCCCCAGGACTTGTTCACTAGTTGCAATTTTGTGCCTTTAAACATCTCTCATATTTCCTGGCCCTCAAGCCCGCCTAGTAACACAGTTTTACTCTGTTTGCACAGGTTTGACTTTTTAAGATTCCATGTAGAAGTGAGATCGTATAGTTTTTGTGTCTTTCTGTCTGTCATCTCTCTTAATATATGCTCAGGATCCATCCCAAATGGCAAGATTTCCCTCATCTGTCACATTTTTATCCATTGTCTAGACATGGACACAGGCTGCTTCTGTATCTTGTCTATTGTGAGAATGCTGATTCACGTGGGAGGTCAGGTCTCTCTTGAGATCCTGAGTCCATCTCCTCTGTGTGTATATCAGAAGTGGAACTGCCGTGTTATACGGTAGTTCTATTTTTTATTGTTTTAAGGAACCTCCATATTGTTTTTCATAGTGGCTGTAACAATTTACATTCCCACCAACAGTGCACAAGGGTTCCCTTTTCTCTGTATACTCGCCAATACTTGTTAGCTTTTGTGTTTTTGATGACAGCTATTCTAACAGGTGTGAGGAGATATCTCGTGGTTTTGATATGTATTTCCCTGATGTTGAACATCTATTTATGTACCCACTGGCCATCTGTATCTTTTATTTGGAAAAAAATGTGTATACAGTTGTTTTGCCCAATTTTTAATTAGATTGCTTATTTTTGTTATTATTGAGTTTTATGAGTTCCTTATATTTAATTTGGTTATTTTAACCTCTTAATATATGGTTTGCAAATGTTTTTTCCTGTTCTGTAAGTTGCTTTTCATCTTGTTGATTGCTTCTTTTGCTGTGCAGAAGCTTTTAACTGTGATTTAGTCTCACTTACTGATTTATTTTTTTTACTTTTGTTGTTTGCGCTTTTGGTGTCTTAACCAAAAAAGCATTGCCAAAACCAGTGTCAATCCCCAATGTTTTCATCTACTGAGTCATATCTGACTCCTTGCAACCCCATAAACTGCAGCAAGTCAGGCTTGCTATATATATATATATATATATAGCCATAGTTTTGTAATATAGTTTGAAATTGGGAAGTAAGTTTTGTTCTTCTTTGTCATGATTACTTTGTCTCTTAAGAGTCTTTTGTGGTTTCATATGAATCTTAGAATTGGTTTTCTTTGTTCTGTGATGAATGCCATTGGAATTTGGACTGAACATAATCCCACTCTATGGATGGCTTTGGATGATATGAACATTCTAACAATATTAATTCTTCCATTCCATGAACACAAAATGTCTTTTAATTTGTATGTGTCTTCTTCAGTATTCTTTTTAGCATAGCCTTGTAGTTTCTGTTACTATACAAATCTTTCACTTCCTTGGTTAAATGTATTTCTAGGTAGTTTTATTATTTTGATGCTACTGTGAAATGAGATAGCTTTCTTTACTTCCTCTTTGGATGTGTTATAGAATATAGAAATGCAAATAATTTCTGCATGTTGATTTTTATAGCCTGCAACTTTACTGAATTGTTGATTTAGTTCAACAGGTTTATTGGTTGAGTCTTTGAGATTTTCTATATAAAAAAGTCATTTCATCTTCGAATAAAATTTTACTTCTTCCCTCCTGATGTGAATGCCTCTTTTTTTCTTGCTGGGTATTTCTGGCTAAAACTTCCAGTACTATGTTGAATAAGAGTGATGAGAGTACACATCTTTATCTTGTTTCTGATCCTAAAGGAAAAGCTTTCAACTTTTCACTACTAAGTATAATGTTAGTTGTGAATTTGTTTTCTGTGGAGTTTATATGTTGACGTATGTTCTCTCCATATCTAATTTGTAGACAGTTTTCATAATGAAAGTATGCTGTATTTTGTTAAATACTGTTTCTGCATCTATTGAAATGATTATGTGACTTTTGTCTTTAATTAATGTGTATCAGTTAATTTGCCTATTCTGAACTATGCTTGCATCTCAGAGATGAGTCCCACTTGATGGTGTGTGGTCCTTTTAATGTGCTGTTGAATTCAGTTTACTAGTATTTTGTTGAGAATTTTTGCTTATATATCCATTAGGGATGTTGGCCTGTAATTTTTTAATTTCCTTATATGGTTTTTGTATGAGGAGAATGGTTGTCTAATAAAATGAGTTTTTAAGTGTTCCCTCCTGTTCCATGTTTTGGAGAAGCTTGAGAAGAATTGTCATAAATTACCTTCAAACTTGGCAGGATCCATCTATGAAACCATCTGATCCTGGGGTTTTGTGTGTTGTGTTTTCACTTCTTTGATTTGACTCATTGGTTGTTAAGTAACATGTTTAATCTTCATGTTTCTCTGTTTTCTTCCCACTTTTTTCTTGTGATTTATCTGAAGAGGATGCTTGATATGATTTTAATTTTCTTAAATTTGTTGTGACTTGTTTAGTAACTTATTATGATCTATTCTTTATGTTGATTTCAGTGAGAATCACTCTATATATATAGTTTTGATGCTGCTTGAGAGAAGTAAACTGAGGGTCTTCCTACTCCAACATCTTTATTCTGCCCCTCTTAATGAGTTTTAAGAGTTCTTCATGTATCCTAGGATAAATCCTTTATCAGATACATGCTTTGCAAAGATTTTCTCCTGGTCTATGGCTTTTGATTTCACTTTCTAAACAGTATGTTTTGAAGAACAGCTATTGTTTTATATTTATTTATTAATATGAAGAGAAGTTTTTAAAATTTTATTGAAGTTTAGTTGATTTACAATGTGTCAGTTTCTGGTATACAGCAAAGTGATTCAGTTTATATATACATATACACACATATGTATATTTTCATATTCTTTTCCATTAAAGGTTATTACAAGATACTGAATATAGTTCCCTGTACTATACCGTACAACCTTGCTGTTTATTTTATATTTAGTGGTTTGTATTTGCTAATCTCATATTCCTAATTTATTCCTCTCCTCCTTTCCCCTTTGGTAACCATAAGTTTTTTTTTCTTTCTGTGATTCTGTTCCTGTTTTTGAAAATCAATTCATTTGTATCATCTTTACAATTCCACACATTAGTGATAATCATATGATATTTGTCTTTCTCTGTCTGACTTATTTTGCTTGGTCATGTTGCCGCAGATGCTATTATTTCGTTCTTTTTATGGCTGAGTAGTATTCCAGTGTATGTTTGTGTGTGCATGCACGCTTCCCTAGTAGCTCAGCTGGTAAAGAATCCACCTGCAATGCAGGCGACCCCAGTTCAATTCCTGGGTGGGGAAGATCCCCTGGAGAAGGAATAGGCTGCCCATTCCAGTATTCTTGGGCTTCCCTTGTGGCTCAACTGGTAAAGAATCTGCCTGCAGTGTGGGAGACCTGGGTTCGATACCTGGGTTGGGAAGATTCCCTGGAGGAGGATATGGCAACATACTCCAGTATTCTTGCCTGGAGAATTCCCACGGACAGAGGAGCCTGGAGGGCTGCAGTCCATGGGATCCCAAAGAGTTGGAAACAACTGAGTGACTCAGCACAGCACAGCATATGTATATATATACACACATACATACACCACATCTTCTTTATCCATTCATCTATTGATGGACATTTAGCTTGCTTTCATGTCTTGATTATTGTAAGTAGTATTTCTATGAACATTGGGTTGCATGTATTTTTTTGAGTTAGAATTTTTTGTGCATATATGCCCAGGAGTGGGATTGCTAGATCATTGTAACTCCATTTTTAGTTTTTTTGAGGAACCTATCCATGCTGTTCTCCATATTTGCATTCCCACCAGTTTACATTCCCACCAACACTGTGGTCTCCACATTTATTATTTGTAGGTTTTTTAGTGATGACCATTCAGACCAGTGTGAGGTGATACCTCATTATAGTTCTGATTTTCGTTTCTCTGGTAATTAGTGATGTTGAGCATCTTTTCACGTGCCTGTCGTCCACCTATGTATTTTCTCTGGAGAAATGTCTGCAGGTCTTCTGCCCATGTTTTTTTTTAATTAGATTTTTTGTTTTATTGAGTTGTGTGAGCTGTCTGTATTGGAAATTAAGCCTTTGATGGTTGCATTGTTTGCCAGTATTTTCTCCCAGTCAGTAGAGTGTCTTTTCATTTTGATTATGGTTCCCAAGATACTGTTAATTTTAAATGAAGTCCAAGTTATTAGTTTTTTTTTTTACAGACTGCAACTTTTATTGCAATATCTATGAAATTGCTGTTTAACTCAAAATTGCAAAGATTTTCTCCCCAAAGAGTTGTATTTTTCTGTTTTAAACTTAGACCTGTGATCCATTTTGAGTTAACTTTGATCCATACCTCACACTATATATGAAAATTAATTTTCAAGCATATGGAATATTCAGTTGTTTGAGCAACATTTGTTGAATCAACTATCCTTATCTTTGGCCCTAATTATAGACTTCATTCTGTTCTGCAGATGTATATTTTTAGCTCTCTGCAAATGTGTCACTATTTTATTTACTGTAGTTTTACTTTAAGTTTTAGAATCAATTATGTCATTCTTCAGCTTTCTTAAATTTGTTTTGGTCCTTTGCAGTTCCGTATCAGTTTTAGAATTAGCTTGTCAATTTCTACCAAAAAAATAGCTTTCTGGAGTTTGGATTCTGAATGCCTTGAATATCTGGGGAGAAACGACATGTTAACAATATTGAGGGCTTCCAATCCAGGGATACAGTGTATCTCTTTGTCTTTAGATTTTCTTTCTTTCTTTTTTTTTTTTTCTTTTTTCCATTTATTTTTATTAGTTGGAGGCTAATTACTTTACAATATTGTAGTGGGTTTTGTCATACATTGACATGAATCAGCCATGGATTTACATGTATTCCCCATCCTGATCCCCCCTCCCACCTCCCTCTCTACCCAATCCCTTAACTTCTCTCAGCAACCTTTTATGTTTTTTTACTGTAAAGATCTTATATTCCTTTCATAAGATACATTCATAAGTATTTCATGTATTGATAGTATTGTAAATGGCTTTTTTGCCTCACTTCTGATATTTTTTTTCATTGCTTATATGTAGAAGCACAACTGATTTTGGTGTATTGGTCTTGCATTCTACAGTTAAGTTCATTAATTCTAATAACTTTGGGGAGTAAATCCTTAGAATTTCTACCTAGACAATTATGTGATCTTTGAATAGAGATAGTTTTATTTAATCATCTCTAATCTGAATGCCCTAGTGTATTGTTGAATATAAAGAGTGGGAAAGGCCATTCTGTTTTCTGATCTTAAAAGGGAAATCATTAAAGCTTTTGCTGTAAGACATTGGCTACATGGTTTCCACAGATGCTCTCGAGCAGGTTGAAGTTCTCTTCAGATTAGTTTGGTGAGAATTCTAATCAGAAGTAGATGTGATTTTTTTTACCCCTAGTGATCTTGAATTTACAGATGTTAAAACATACAGTGAATTTTGCTTTTCAAAAATAGTATTAAAAAGTACTGAATTTTTTAAAAAGGTGTTTTTAGTACCATCCTGTCTAATCCTAGGAGTTTAGCACATTTTTACTCCTCTTCAATAAAAAACAATTCTTAATGATCTTTTCTTGTGTCTAAAACTTTTTGTTTGTAGAGTTTCTTATATTTGATTAATCATATGGTTGGATAAAGAATATTTTTGAGTAATTTTTTTCCATGAAAAGAAATAGGTGATATATTTTGCACTCACAGAGAAGTTAAAGCTGTCATACATTAGATAGGTATAGAATTTAGGGTAGCTATGTGTTCCTTATTTCTTCTTTTACTTAATTTTAGCTGCAAAGAATTTTCATACCTCTGATATCTAATCACTTAATTGAATTAATTTTCCTTTTCGGCTATAGAATTCCCCCCAACACTTTGTCTTGAAATTAATGATTTCTCGAGGCTATACTTGGGATTGATTTCTTCCATTAGCTTATTCTATAACATGTTAAGTCTTTTAGCCTTCAAACTCAGATTATTTGTCTAGTCCAGGAAAGCTATGATATGCTAGGATTTTTACTTCAGTTTCAGTTATGATAGTCTTCCTTAAGAACACCTATTATTTTTTGACTGAATATTTGCTGCTTTTCTGTCTTTGCTCATTGTTTTCATGTCTTCGTCCCTTCCTGGGAATTCTTAGTCTCAAGGTTTTCTCTACCACGCTAATATAGTTTCCTACAGGTTGGCCTCTATTTATTAATCTCTTTAGTTTATAGGGTTTTGTTTTTTTTTTCATTTTTTCCCTACATAATCTGACCACTTCTATCTCCTTTTGATTCTATACTTTATCTTAATCATGTCTTCGTTCATCTTTACACTGCTATGGGCATGATGCTTTTCGTTGTCTACATCTTGAAAGCACAGATCAGCTTTAATTTTTTTTTAAATTTTTATTCACGTTACTAGTGAATGATAATGGATGGTATAGCATCAAAATTCAATTAGTAAGTTGATAACTAACCAATTGAAACCTGGGGCATTCGTGCAGCTCTTAAGACAAATTCCTTGAATATTCGAGGATCTTGCCAGTGTCATAGTATGATACTACAGCAATATCCTGAAGTTTTTTCTACCACTCTTAATTTCCAGAAGATCCACCACCATGTCACTGAAATAAAGGGTTCCCTGTTCAAGAATCTGCACCACTAATTCCATTCTTTACACCTCTAGTCTCCCTGGCTCACAGTCTTTCTAGGGAATGCTGAGATTCCAGGTTCAGAGTGGCGTATACCTGTTGGTGTACTAAAAGAAAAAGTGACAAAAGGCCAAGGCAGATGGAAATATATGGAAGACAAAGATAATTCTTCTGCATGTTGAAACTTTTGCAGAAAGTTTCCCTTCCAACACCTGAGATAAATGATTGGACCAATAGAGACTATGAATTCCAAAGCCAAGTTGGTGCTTATTAAACACTTGCATTCAAGTACAGATAGAGATAGGAGACAAAAGGCAGAACATTCTAACAGCTTTTAAAATCTGGAAAGCAAATTTTATTAAGGAAAATTGATTATTTCATATGGATAAGGAAAGACTGGAAGGGTTAATAATTTGAAAGAAATGATTCTTACTTGCCTTTGAGAACAAGGATAAAAGAAATTGGCTTAGAGAAAAAATCTTTTGTTCAAATATTACAACATACATTTTTATGTGTAGCTTTCGTTACATCTTTCAAATATAAAAGTGACTGCCTTCTGAATACCTTTAAAAATAGATGATAGTTTTATGCGTTTTGGTACTGCTTATCTAAAGTTGAAGAATAACACTTTATATAAACTATTACTCCCAAAGTACCAATGTATTTTTTTTATTTGTGATAATATACTTCTTAATGGATGGTTTGTCTTTATAAATTTGGTGCACTATTTCTTTTTGTGTAACAAACTATTTGTAGGCTCCACATTATTATTAAACATTATTAAATTTCTACTGATTTAATAACAAAAGTCAAGGTTCTTTATTTGCAGCACATTTTCTGACCCCAGGGTTTTGCTGGCATTGTTCCCTATTCTTCTCCATCCCTTTCACACTCCAATGACAGAGTCTTTGTCCAAGGTGATGGTTTCTTATGCTGCAGGTATATGGGGTTTTTTCCTTGATCCCATGGATCATGGTATTTCCTTACGGAAAAATCTCAAACAGAAAATCTCAAAATCTCATTACTCTTTTTCTATAAGCATTATTATGGAAAAAAAAATAAAGTTAAAGGGTGGCCTACACCTAGTAACTTTCCAGGATGTGTATGAACATAACTGAAACAGAATATCACAACCCCAGTCCTAATGCTGAAGCGTTTTTAGCTTCATGGAGAGGTAATATTCTAGTGAACGAAAGAGCCTTTGGGGTTTAATATTGAAATAGAAGTAATGTAAACTCAGACAAAACTTTTAAATGTCTCATTATGTATTCATTGTTTGATATCTAACAATCCAAAGCAGAATATCATGAATAAAAATTTCTTGCTGTAACTTTTGATCCTGTTATATATTCCCATCATATAATCAAATTGTATGATGAGCTCCTTTTTGAGGCTACTTATAGTTCCTTTTCTGTAAGGCAAAGGTACATTTTGGGAAAAGTACTTTTGGAAATATACACCTCTCTTATTTAGTATAGAAATCTAGATGAGTAGTGATTTTTGTAGGAATGGTCTAAGGTAGTTTTTATACTGTGCTCAGTGTGGTAATGATAAATGTTGGCAGCAGAATAAAAGAGAAAAAAAGATGGTTGCATTTATAAAATATTGGTTCATAATTTTCTTCTTTGAGTCAGGCTTGAATTTAGTCCCCTGGTGTAGTAGATGATTGATTAATAATATCTAATATTAGAGCTCAAAGGTTTCTACAGTGTCTTTTTCTGTGTCATTCCCAGGACCCTAAAAAGACATCATTAAGGAAATGGTTTAGTACTGGTAATACTTTCTCTTTCTCACTTTAGGTTTTTATCTTAATGCTAATTATAGTTTCCAGAATGAACACAGGAAATCAAGTTTTTATGGAAATCAATAGCTTTGGCACCTGAGAAGTGACTCCTAATTGTTTGGCAGCAAGAGTGTTGTTAGCCTATTTTTTTTTTTTTTTGCCTGATGTGATGGGAGTCTGAGTCTTTGGAGTGAGGGTACATTGGGATTGGTGGGTGAAGGAAAAGGAAATGAAAAGGTTCTTCAAGTGCTCTTGGTTTGAGATTGAAGCACAGGCTCTTTGCCGATCATTTCTAATCTGGTCCATCTAACCAGGAGTTATGCTAATTCCTTCAAGAAACTGACAAAATTGTATGTCAGCAGCCTTCATTTTTAAAAACTTTCATAAATTTACACTTTCTGTGTCCATATACATGTGATATTTTAGAAGGGAATTTCAAAGAGAAGAAAAGAGGGTGAGTCAGGAACAGTTGGAGAAGGAAATGGCAACCCACTCCAGTGTTCTTGCCTGGAGAATCCCATGGACAGAGGAGCCTGGCGGGCTACAGTCCATGGGGTTGCAAGAGTCAGACACGACTGAGCGACTAAAACCACCACCACCACCAGGAACAGCTATCGGTAGACATCACAGCCAGGCAACCCTGGAGCATTCATTTTCCTTGTGCCATAGACATCTATGAGATCTATAGTTATGCTGGCCTTATTGACCATATGAAGCTCTAAGGCTCAAATGAGCTCTGTGAAAAAATTTCAAAGAGTTAGAAGTACCTTATAAAATATTAGTAGTATTTATATACTTTGCATCTACTTGAGTTGTGGGACTCTATCTTTCCTTCTTGACCCACTAACATCTAGCATAGTGCAAAACTGAGTTATATTTTCCATTTTGTATTTAAGCAGCATATGTAGAGATGTGAGATGTTCTACCCATTAATTATTGTGCCCCGTCACCAAGGTGGGATAAAATTAAATCTCCCTTCATGAATAATGAGGATTAAAGTAAGGCTATATGGACTATGGGCAAGCCAGAGAGGCAGGTTATGCTTTTTTTTTTTTTCATGTTCAGGAACAGCTTGATAACACCTCTTAGTCACTTATAAGGGTGTGAAGGTATTCATGATACCTTGATTTTTTTCCACATAATAAAGGTTTAATCTTACAGAGATAGAATCTTTTTGGAAGACATCACATTACATGATTACAATATCCAAAGAAGACCTCAAAAGAACACATTTTGCAATGACAGAATGTAAGACTGTTAGGAAGAAATATTTAAATGATAATGTCATTCATTGCCAATGAGAAACAATAAGGATATGGCATAAAGAAAAAAAAAAAAAACTCCTAAAGAAGTCTCCCAAAGAATATTAAAAATGAATTTGAATGTCTAGCACTGGGATACTAAATTCTAAAACTTTTTAAACACTAAGTGATGGTAATACAGAGAAGGTTAAAAAGGTGTGTTGGAAGCTACAAAAAAAAAAAGAAAATTACAAATAAATATGAATACCTGGGCACATAAAAAATCTAAATCCCTGTGTTTTGAGGTATGATAGGACTGAAAGTTGAAAATGGCATATTAGCACATCAAGTATTGCAAAGATGCTTCAAAAATAGTATTCCCTAAGTATCAAGCAACAGCCATCTCTCCCAGACGAATGGCAGGCCATGTGCTCACACTTTCAAGAATTTATCCTTTTACAAAGGAATCTAAAAATATGTACTAAATATAGAAATGCCTTCTTCCCTACGGGTGATAGGAGAAAATGTAACTACATGGTCATAGGTGAAAAGGAGACACCAGAAATTAAAAGGCTTTAAGGTGAGCATCTTGTTTTATAATCAGCTGAAAAGCTGCTGATAGAAAAGCAATCACCAGTGAAGATACTTTTCAAGGCTACTGTCCTTTGCATGGAAGTGTTAGTCACATAGCCCACTAGGCTCCTCTGTCCATGGAATTCTCTGGGCAAGAATACTGGAGTGGGTAGCCATTCCCCTCTCCAGGGGATCTTCCTGACTCAGAGAAAGAACCTGCATCTCCTGAGTTTCCTGCATTGCAGGTGGATTCTTTCCTGCCGAGCTGTTGCTGTGCCTACAGACACTACCACGTGCTTGAAAAGCAGTGAATTGCATTAGGTACATCTTTTCTGTATCTAAAAACTATATAGAAAAATTTAAGAAGAAATTTTAAAAATTGAAAAACAATTAACCTCACATCCCTTCCCATCATTTAACTTGATTGCCTTTTTCTACATTGGTTTGATTATCTCATTTTCTGCCTATTTTTCTCTTGTTTACCACACTCATCAACCTTTTTACTCCTATGAAAGTGAAAGTCACTCAGTCATGTCCAACTCTTTGTGACCCCATAGACTATACAGTCCATGGAATTCTCCAGGCCAGAATACTGGAGTGGGTAGCCTTTCCCCTCTCCAGAGGATCTTCCCAACCCAGGGATCAAACCCAGGTCTCCCGCATTTCAGGCAGATTCTTTCTGAGCCACAAGGGAAGTCCAAGAATACTGGAGTGGGTAGCCTAGCCCTTCTCCAGTGGATCTTCCCTACCCAGAAATTGAACCGGGGTCTCCTTCATTGCAGGCAGATTCTTTACCAACTGAGCTACCAGGGAAGCCTTTTACTCCTATACAAAGGCACAAGACAACAGGAAAAAGAATGCATTCAGAAGCGCTGCCTCTTTTCTGTAAAAAGTATTTTGCCTTTTTATAGGTATTGCATTAAACCTGCAGATTGCTTTGGAGAATATTGCCATCTTAACAACAAATGAACACAGAATGGTTTTTCCATTTAGTTAGGTGTTCTTTAATTTTTTACAGCAATGTTTTGTATTTTTAGGTCCTTGATTAAAATTTATTCCAAGGTATCTTACTCCCTTTGACACTACCTTAAATGGAATTTTTATTAATTTCCATTTCAGACTGTTCATTGTTAAATGTATTTCTATACAGCTGATTTTTGCATGTTGAGCATGTATCCTGTAGTTTTGATGAAGTTATTTAAATTAAAAAAAATTTCTTTACGATATGTTTAATATGTAGAGATTCATGTCATCTGTTAAGAGAGATAGTGTTTTGGTCTTCATTTCAAATTTAGTTGTCTTATTTTGTTTTATTTTTCTGGCTAGAACATCAGTACAATGTTGAAAAGAAGTGGTGAAAGTGGGGTACTCTCCTGTTCTTAGGGGGAGAGCTTTATTAAGCCTTCCACTGTTCAGTATGATGCTACCTCTGTACTTTTCACAAATATCCTTTATCAGGCTGAAGAAGTTTTCTTCTAACTTGTAATACTAAGACTTTTTAGAACAAAAGGGTATTGAATTTCGTCAAATCATTTTCCTTCCTCAACTAATGTTATTATGTAGCTTTCCTGCCTTCCTTCTTATTAATGTGATCTATTACACTGACTTTGTTTTAATCAGTTAAACCACCTTTACATTGCCAAAATAATCTCCATTTGGTCATGCTGTATAAAACTTTTAATATGCTGTTGGATTAGACTTGCTGATATTTTGTTGAGCATTTCTGCATGCAATCATAAGGAATATTGGTCTATAATTTTATTATAGTGTCTTTTCCTGGTTTTAGTATCAGGGTAAATGCTGGCCATTATAAAATTAGTAGGAAGTATTCACTCATCCATTTTTGACAAAGAGTTCAAGAAGGATTAGTGTTCATTTTTGGATTCAACCAAATGCTTGAAGCCATCTGGTATTGCATTTTATTTATTGGGAACTTTAAAAAACTGCTTTGATTTTCTGGTTACAGGTCTATTCAGACCTGTTATCTTCTTGATTCACTTTTGGTAATTATGTTTCTAGGAATTTGTCTTTATCATCTAGGTTATTTAATTTATAGTTGTACACATGTTTATAGTATTTTTTATAATTTCTGTAGGGTAGGTATTAACGTTCCCACTTTCATTTCTGATTTTGGTAATTAGAAATTTTTTACTTAGTCTGAAAAGGTCA
Source organism: Cervus elaphus (assembly GCF_910594005.1). Taxonomy (NCBI): domain Eukaryota; kingdom Metazoa; phylum Chordata; class Mammalia; order Artiodactyla; family Cervidae; genus Cervus; species Cervus elaphus. The sequence continues at coordinate 28,905,837 of NC_057846.1, forward strand.
ACAAAATTGACAAATCTTTAACTAAAGAATCGAGTTTGGGTTTCCTTGACCTTTTCTATTGCTTCTCTTTTCTGTTTTGCTTCTCCTTTAGTCTTTATTATTTCCTTCCTTCTGCTACCTTTGGACTCAGATTGCTATTCTCTCTCTGGTTCATTAAGATAAAAAGTTAGGGTACTGTTTTGAGATTTTTTAAATACAGACATTATGACTATAGATATCTGACTGTTGTTTTCACTGCATCCTCTAAGTTTTGGTATAAAGTGTTTTTTGCTTTCATTCAAGTGTTCTCTAATTTCCTCTGTAATAATTTTTTCCTTTGATCCACTGGTGGTTTAAGAGTGTGCCAGTTAATTCCATGTAGAATTCTTCATTGACCCTTGGACATTGTAGGTTTGAACTGCATAAATCTGCTTATGCACAGATTTTTCAACAGTAAATAGTAAACAGTACTACGTGGCCTGTGGTTGGTTGAATCCCTGGATACAGAGGGCTGACTATCATTTATATGCCAATTAATCCCTGCCTTGTTCAAGTGTCAACTAGCTGTGAGTTTTCTAGTTTTCCTTCTTTTACTGATTTTTTCGTTGGTTTCATTCCATTGTGGTTGGAGAAGGTATTTTGTATTATTTTAATATTTTAAAAATTACTGAGACTTTTCTAAAATAGTCTATCAGTTCAGTTTGTTGCTCAGTCATGTCCCACTCTTTGCAACCCCATGGGCTGCAGCACGCCAGGCTTCCCCATCCATCACCAGTTCCCAGGGCTTGCTCAAACTCATGTCCATCGAGCTGGTGATGCCATCCAACCATCTCATCCTCTCTTGTCCATAGTCTGTACTGGAGAATATTGCCTGTGAATTGGGGAAGAATGTGTATCATGCTGGTATTGAGTGCTGTGTATATGTTAGAACTTACTGGCTTATAGCAGTGTTTTTGTTTTCTATTGGCCTTTTTATCTTTGGTTACCATTTGCATGGAATATTGTTTTCCACCTATTCATTTTAACATATTTGTATCTTTGGATATAAAGTGGGTTTCTTATAATCAGCATATAATTAGATCATATACACACACACACACACACATATATATTTAATTTCAAAAAAAATTTACAGACAAAGGTATAATAAACAATATTTTATGTCCCTCAAATCTTTCTGAGTGTATAGAGTCAAACTTGGTGACTCTAAGTAGAAGAATATTAGATATCCAATCTCAGAAAAGTACTTTTCTACATGTACCATACAATTTTTTTGTATTCCCCTTACTAAAAAAAGTGTGTATTAGGAGGAGAGAGAGGAAAAAAAAGAAAAAAAATACAAGACAACATTGATCTGTTACATGTTTCATGTGTACATTATATTTCAATTTCAATATACATTGCAGTGTGTTTACCACCAAAAGTTTAGTTTCCATCCATCACCATACCTACCATTGGCCCCAATTACCTATTTCATCCTCCCCCACCTCACTTCCTCATTTCTCTAGTAAACACTAATCTGTTCTCTGTATCTGTGTTTGTTTTGTTTATTCATTTATTTTTTATATTCCACATATGAATGAAATTATATGGTATCTGCTTATGCTGTTGGTATCATTATATATCATTATAATATTATAATATATATTAATAGTATATATTATATATCATTATATTATAATATATATTAATAGTATATATTCTATACCATATATAGAATATATATGCATTATTACATATTACAATAATTATAATTATATGGTAGTCGCCTTATTTCACTTAGCATAATACTCTCAAGCTCCATGTCATAAATGTCAAGATTTTATCCTTTTTAAAGCTTATCTGTATTCCGTTGTGTGCGTGTGTGTGTGTGTGTATTATACACACCCATGACATCTTTATCCATTCATCCATCAGTGGGTCCTTGGGTATGCTTCCATAGCTTGTCTGTTGTAAATAATGTTACGATGAATATAGAGGGGCATATGTTTTCAAGTTACTGGTTTTGCATGTGTGGGTGAATACCCCGACGTTGAATACTGGATTATATAGTAGTTCTGTTCTTTCTTGTTTGAGAAACCTCCATACTGTTTTCCAAGTGGCTAAACAATTTACATTTGACTAACAATATATGAGGGTTCCTTTTTCTCCACATCCTCTCCAACATTTGTTATTTCTTACCTTTTTGATAATAGCAGTTCTGATGGGTGTGAGGTGATATCTCATTGGGGTTTTGATTTGCATTTCCCTAATAAGTAGTGATGTTTAGCATCTTTTCATGTGCCTGTTAGCCATCTGTGTCTTATTTAGAAAAATGTTTATTCAGATCTTCTGCCTATGTTTTTTTATTTTTTTATTTTTTGTTATGAGTTATTTCTAAATTTGGGACAATAACACCTTATCAGATATGACTTGCAAATATCTTATTTGCTACATTTTTTTGTTGATGATTTCCTTTACTGTACAGAAGATTTTTAATTTGATGTTTGTTTATTTTTGCTTTTGTTTCCCTTGCCTGAAGAGCCATATCCAGAGAGATATTGCTAAGACCTAAGTCAAGAACACTGCCTGTTTTCTTCAAGCAATTTTATACAGTTTTAATCTTAAATGCATCTTCAATCTATTTTGAGTTAGTTTTTGTGTATGGTACAAAAAATTTCATTTCTTTTTCATGTGGCTGTCCAGTTTTTCAGCACCATTTATTGAAGAGAGAATCCTTTCTGCATTGTATGTTCTTGTTCCTTTGCTGTAAATTAAATGTCCCTGTGTGTCTGGGCTTATTTCTGAACTCTAAATTCTCTTCCATTGATCTTTATGTTTTTTGACAATACTGTGCTGTACTGTTTGCTATAACTTTTTAGTATAATTTGTAATCAGGGAGTGTGATATCACCTTTCTTTTTTCCCCCCAGAATTCCTTTATCCAAGGTCTTCTGTGGTTCCATACAAATTTTTGGATTTTCTTTTATTTCTATAAAAATTGTCATTGGGATTTTGATAGGGATTTCACAGAATTTGTACATTGCCTCAGGTAATATGGAAATTTTGGTAACGTTAATTCTTCCAATCCATGAGCACAAAATATCTTTCTACAAATGTTTAGTGTACAGGTGTTTGACCACCTTTGTTCAACTTTTCCTAGGTATTTTATTCTTTTTTGCTGTGATTGTAAATGAGATTGTTTTCTTAATTTCTCTTTCAGTGAGTTCTTCGTTACAAGAGAAGCAACATCTTTTTGTATACTGCTTTTTATACCAAGCAACTTTGTATTCATTTATTATTTTTAGTGGTGTTTTTGGTGGAGTCTTGATGGTGCTAGTTGTGGGTTTGTCATATATGGCCTTTGTTATGTTTAGGTATTCTTCTACACCTGTTGTGAGTTTTTTAATCATAAATAGATTTTGAATCTTGTCAAAAGCTTTTTTGCATTACTGAGATGATCATATGCTTTTGTTTTCATTTTTTTAACGTGGTATCATGTTAGTTGATTTGCAAACGCTGAATCATTCTTACATTCCTAAAATAAACCCTGCTTGATCATGGCTATAATCTTTTAAATTTACTATTGTACTTGGTTCACTAATAATTTTGTTTGGGAGTTTTGCATCAGTGTTCATGTTTCTATTGTCTTTGTCTGGTTTTGTTATAAAGTAATGTTGGCCTTGTAAGTTGGGTAGGAAGCATTCTCTCCTCTTCAGTTTTTTTGAAAGTGTTTGAGAAGGATGGGTAATAAATCTCTGAATGTTTGGTAGAATTCACCTGTGAAGCTGCCTGATCTTGAACTTTACTATTTTGGGAGGTTTTGATTACTATTTCAGTCTCCTTACTAGTAACTGATCTATTCAAGTTTTCTATTCCTTCTTCTTTTTTTTTTTTTCTCCTGCATTGTAGGCGGACTCCTGCATTGCAGGTGGATTCTTTACCAACTGAGCTACAAGGGAAGACTTATGAGAAGGTCCTAAAATTAAAATGTTACAGAAAATACATGGACAATTTAACACACTAATAACAGCATCACTCACGCTTCTGCTTTAGGGCTTTTTTTTTTTGCTTTAGGGCTTTTTATTATTTTTTTTATTGTAGTGGTTTTTGTCATACATTGACAGGAATCAGCCGTGGATTTTCATGTGTTCCCCATCCCGATCCCCCCTCCCACCTCCCTCTCCACCCAATTCCTCTGGGTCTTCCCAGTGCACCAGCCCCGAGGACTTGTCTCATGCATCCAGCCTGGGCTGGTGATCTGTTTCACCCTAGATAATACACATGTTTTGATGCTGTTCTCTTGAAACATCCCACCCTCGCCTTCTCCCACAGAGTCCAAAAGTCTGTTCTGTACATCTGTGTCTCTTTTTCTGTTTTGCATATAGGGTTATTATTACCATCTTTCTAAATTCCATATATATGTGTTAGTATACTGTATTGGTCTTTATCTTTCTGGCTTACTTCACTCTGTATATTGGGCTCCAGTTTCATCCATCTCATTAGAACTGATCCAAATGAATTCTTTTTAATGGCTGAGTAATATTCCATGGTGTATATGTACCACAGCTTCCTTATCCATTCGTCTGCTGATGGGCATCTAGGTTGCTTCCATGTCCTAGCTATCATAAACAGTGCTGCGATGAACATTGGGGTGCACGTGTCTCTTTCAGATCTGGTTTCCTCAGTGTGTATGCCCAAAAGTGGGATTGCTGGGTCATATGGCAGTTCTATTTCCAGTTTTTTAAGAAATTTCCACACTGTTCTCCATAGCGGCTGTACTAGTTTGCATCCCTACCAACAGTGTAAGAGGGTTCCCTTTTCTCCACACCCTCTCCTTCTTTATTTAGTTTTGGAAGTTTGTATGATACAACGAACTTACCCATTTCTCCTAGGTTGTCCAATTTGTTGGTATATAGTTGTTCATAGAATTCTTCATAATCTTTCATGTTACTGTGGTATCCACTGTAATTTCTCCTGTTTCTGATTTTTATTTATCTGCGCTTTCTCAGTTTTCTCTTAGTGAGTCTACTCAAAACTGTCAATTTTATCTTTTCAAAGAAATAGCACTTAGGTTTCATTGATCTTTTTTCTATTGTGATTTTAGTTTTTATTTCATTAATTTCTGCTCTGATCTTTATTATTTCCTTCTAACTCTGAGCTTTTTTTTTTTTTAAGCTGTTGCTGTTTTTGGTTCTGTTTCTAGTTCCTTTAGGTGTAAGTTTGTTAGTGTTTCTTGTTTCATGAAGTAGGCCTTCCTAGCCATAAACTTCACCCTTAATGCCACTTAAGCTGTAGTTTAACTATGTAGATACCACATAGTTTGTATCACGTCTTCATTTTTACTTGTCTTCAGGTATTTTTAAAACTCTACTTTGAGTCTATAGTTGTTCAGTAGTATATTGTTCAGTTTCCACATATTTGTGATTTTTTTCCAGCTTTTTTTATGCAGTTGATTTTTAGTTTCATACCATTATATTGGAAAAGGTACGTGATATGATTTCAAGCTTATTAAATTTACTGGGACTTGTTTTGTGTCTCACTGTATGGTCTATCCTTGAATGTTCCATACATACTTGGGCATTTGTATTCTGTTGCATTTGGATAGAATGTTCTGTATAAATCTATTATGTCAACCTGGACTGATGTTTTATTTAAGGCCACTCTTGCCTTGTTGATTTTCTGTCTGGATCATCTATCTGTTGATTGAAGTGGTGTCTAAAGTCCCTACTTTTATTGTGTTGCTGTCAATATTTTCTTTACTGTTAATAATTGCTTTATATATTTTGATGTTCCTATGTTAGTTGTATATATGGTAATAAATGCTATGTTTTCTTGAAAAATTTTCCTCTTTTCTTTATATAATGTCCATCTTTGTCTATGTTATATTTTTTGGCTTGGAGTCGATGTTGTCTGATATGAGTGTGGCTACACCTGCTTTCTTTCGACTACTATTCAGGGGATCATCTTCCATCCCTGCACTCTGAGCCTATGTTAGTCTTTAGAGCTGAGATGAATCTTGTAAAGGCAGCAGATAGTTGGCTTTATTTTTTTTTAATCCACATAGACACCCTGTGTTTTTTGGCGAGTTCAAAAAACATGTATATTTACGGTGACTATTGATAAATGAGGAATTAGTAATGTCATTTCACTTTTTATTTTCTGGTTGCTCTGTATATCCATTTCTGTTTCTGTAATTTTAATTTGGTGGTTTTCTCTGTTTTTATCAGTTTCCTCTTTTTAAATATTTTGTGTCTCTACTTTAGGTGTGTTCTGTGGTTATCATGAGGTTTGCATAAAATTTTTCACAAACTAGTCCTTTGCTGATAGCATCTTTATTTGCCTCTACAAGAGCGGTTCTTTTCTTTCCCTTATGTTTTTGTTGATTCAAACGATACTTTTGTGTTTTGTTACCAAACTGAAGTAGCTATAGTTATGTTTATACTTTTTCTCTTTAATTTTTATGCTATTATTGTTTAACAACCTATTCTGATACAGCGTTTCAGTTTTCTGACTCTGCCCACCTCAGTTTTATGTACTTCTGCCTTTTCCTTTCAGATAGAACTTCTTTCACTACTTCTTTATAAGGCAAGTCTAGTGGAGATTAACTACCTTGGCTTTTGTTCATCTGGAAACTCTTTTGTTTTTCTTTCACATCTGAAGAATGACTACTTAACAGTATTCTTGGCTGACAGGTTTTCTTTTGACATTTGGATTCTATCATTCCATTCTCTCCTAGCCTATAGAATTTCTGCTGGGAAGTCAGCTAATGGGAATTCCTTTGTAGGTTACTTTTTTCCTCTGGCTGCTTTTAAAATTATTTGTCATTGACTTTTGCCAGTTGCAATCTTCCCAACCCAGGGATTGAACCTGCAACTCTTGCATTGCAGGAAGATTTTTTACCATGTAAGCCACTAGGGAAGCCCAACGTGCACTGGAGAAGGCCTTTTTGTGTTGAGATAATTAGGTGTTCTCTTAGCTTCATGAATTTTATATACAGTTGCTTTCCCAGAATTGGGAAGTTACCAGCTAATATTTCCTTAAACAAACTCTGTGCCCTTCTCCTTCCTCTCTTCTTCTGGATACCCAATATTTTCATGCCATTCTTTCCTAGCAGAGTCAAGTAGTTGTCATAAAATTAGATTTAAAAAATATTCTCCTCTACCTGAATCATTTCTGGAGTTCTATCTTAAAGTAGAACATGGAAGACAGAAAATCAGCAACTCATTCCCAATGTTTTCAAATATGATCTTCATCTATTTCTTCAGCTCCAGAATTTATTTTTTTGAGTTTAAATCTCTGGTAAAGTGTTCCTTCTGTTTATTAATCTGATTCTTGAGCTCACTGAACTGCCTTTCTTATTTTTCTTGTAGCTTGTTTCTTCATGACAACTATTTTTAATTCTCTTTAGATTGCAGTGTTCTGTGACTTGAAGTTTGGTTTCTGGAGAATTGTCATTTTTCTCTTCGTGACACTGTTACCATGGTTTTTCATGGTGCCTGATGAGTTGTTCCTCTGCCAGCATATTTTGAAGTAGCAAATACTTTTCTTCTTTAGATAAAGCTTGCCTTTGACTCTGATTTTAACAATTCAGCAAGTTGATAGCTAGAGGCTATTGTTTTTCAGTAGGTGGCAAGATAGCACGAGTTACTGGTTTCTTCTTCCTGGACCACCTGTGGCTATAGTTGAGAATCAGTACTTTTTACTTCATGGTGTTTGATAGGTCTCTTAGGTCTCATAGACTTTGCTCATTTGTCCTTCATTCTTTTTGGTTTTATTCCTCAGACTGGATCATTTCAGCACATCTCTCTGTTCTGCTGTTGAGCCCCTCTAATGAATTTTTCAATTCAATTATGGTATTTTTTAGTTTCATGATGGTATTTGATTTCTTTAATAATTTCTATTTCTTAATTCATAGTCTGAGACATTGCTAACCTTGTTTCCTTTAGCTAATGGTTTCATTTAGCTCTCTGAATATGTTACAGACAGGTGGAGTCTTTTATCTAGTAAGTTCAATGTCTGTGCTTTCTCAAGGATAGTTTTCTGCTAATTTTTTTCTTTCCTGTGAATAGACTGTTTTCTTGTTGTATGCTTTTGTTTTTTGATATTGCTCATTTTAAATACTATAATATGGCAACTCTGGAAATTAAATTCTGCTCCCTCTCCAGAGTTTCTGCTGCTTATTGTAGGTTGTAGCTCTTCAGTCACTTTCTAAAATTCTTTTTGTAAAAACTGCATGTAGCATGTGAAGTTTCTATTTCATTAGTTTAGTGGTCAGCTAGTAGTGTGACAGCTTTCCTTAAATGCTTAAAGCCACAAAGAAAAGGAAATGGGAGAAAATACTCTCCTGGTCTTTGCAGATTGACTGTGTGTGTTGCCCCTTCAACACTTACCTAGGGTTTACGGCTCCGCTTTGGCCTCCACTTCCTGCTTGGACTTTGGTGTAAAGACTGACAGGAAGTAAAAGCTTAAGGTCTTTGCACGTTTTTTACGAGGATGTATCCTGCCTTGGGTTACTAGCAGGTCCTTCTAGATTCCTTAGAATATGGGGTGCTTTTCAAAGCCCTTATTCCTCAAAGTATGTCACGCCCCAGTTTTCCGGCCAGGCTTTCAACTCTGTCTGTTTTTTGTCGCAGCTACTATCTTTTGCCTAGGCAGCAGCAGTATGTTCATTTACCTTCAGAGTTTTTAGAGAAGCACCCTTTGTGTGTAGCCTTTTTGCTACCCTGAGTGACTGCTGAGTTAGGTGAAACAAAGGCAAGCCCCTTGCCTCAGTTCTCCTAGGAGCCTCCAGAAAAATGAAAACACTGTGCCTTGGGAACAAGGTCCGTTCTGCTTCCTCAGAACCACGCCAGGAACACAGGCTGCCATTTTTCTGAGGCTGACTGGGGCAGAAGGTTGAGGAAAAGAAAGATGAAATGCCATCAAACTATCCTCCTGGGTTTCAGGTTTAATTTTTTTGTTTGTTTTTTAAAGCATTTACTTGGCTCCTATATAAGACAAACTATTTTACAGACTTTCAACAAAATTAACATCTGCCAGTTTTTGTCAGTTTTTCTAGTGTTTCTTTGGAGGGGATAGGTCCCTACAGTTCCTCATGATGCCACTTTTGTTGACATATATGCAAATTTTTAATGGAAGTAGATGCACCAACATTTGGGTGAATGTAATATGGCTTTCCTATTAGTCTGAATATGTGACCCTTTATTAAAACTTTGTGTACTTACACTCTAGTTATGTCATAAACATGTGCATATATTTCAGAAAAATAAGTAGATAAAGAAGGTACATGGAAAATGTTCCATGGCAAATGACAGATGTGCTTATGAATCATATAAGGAAATTTACGGATAGAGTTGTGTACATACTTGTATTCTTTGATTATAACTAGCTACTATGCTCACTCATTTTCTACTATTAGAAATTAAGTCAGTTTAGCTTCCTGCTGGTGGAGAAGGCAATGGCAACCCACTCCAGTACTCTTGCCTGGAAAATCCCATGGACGAAGGAGCCTGGTAGGCTGCAGTCCACGGGGTCTTGAAGAGTTGGACACGGCTGAAGCAACTTAGCAGCAGCAGCAGCAGCAGCTTCCTGCTGGACTAGGAAAAACATCTTGTTTTAATGTTTTATTTAAAGTTAATGAATTCTGTGGACTCTGAGGAATATTAAGTCTCTAAGCCACTCACATGTTTTGACCCTAGAGGCCAGAGCTCATGTGTTTGTCCCATAAACCAGTCCTTCTTGAAGCAGTGTTCAGTGTCTTTGATCTTGGTATAGAGTAACCACTCTCTTCGTGTACCCTTGTGGGAGATTTTCCTAATAGCAAGAATGGGAATACTTTGCAAGCTCTTTGGTTATAAGATCTCATCTCCCCAAATGACCATGTTTTCTGAATTATAATTGACAAGGATATTCCTTCACATGACAGAAAAAGGAAAATTACAGTAAACATACAACACTATTGGGCTTACTCATGTGAATATCTAGTGTAAGGAACAATGTGCTGAGGAAAAGGGAGCACTTTATTCATCAGATGTTATTATATTAATAGACGAAATTTTCATATTAAGATTTAAATGGAATTTTACTCCTTTAGATGGAATTTTATATTAAGATTTTTCTCTCCAACTGAGTAGGCAAGTTAATTCCTTTTATTCTAACTGGAGATGGTTAAACATAAAATCTGGTTTTAAGGGAGACTTCCATGCAGTGAATCTAGCTGAAGTGACTTTGAAGGATATAATACACCACATACAGATTCATTTTTCAATTTAAATTATTTGACAAAAGTGAAGATATCTTATGTTTTGTATGTAGTTTTCCACATGCTACATTCTGAAAACAAACTACATTTGAGCTACTTCCTGTAGTTTTGTCTGTAGCACTTTCCAGAAATAGCTTATTTTGAGGCAGATTTCTTTCCTTTCCCTAATGCAATAATTGTCTATAGAGGAGCAACAACTTTTCAAACTGAAACTTGGGGGGAAAAAAGTCATAGGTGGCATATATTTAATATTTGGAGAAAATTACAGAATATAGGCTAGAAATTTTTTACTCATCTGGGATAGGGAAGTTCTCTACCTCAGTCACAGTGTCTGAGAACTAGCTGACTTTGGTCATAATGAAACATTATTAGGCTTTATAAAGATATTAGATGTGTGCAGTTAATAAGAATTTTGAGCTTTAAGGGAACAAGCAAAAGTAAGTGTGTAAAATAAAGAAGTTTTACTCAATGTAAAATTTGGCCTCAAACTCCCAATTTTGATGCTTGTCCTGAATAAACTTTAGAAAACAGAAGAGTACTCTAATGGATTGAGATTTACAGGTCAAATGCTACCTAGGTGTAGACATTAAACAAATTATCATGATCACTTACTGCTTTCCCATAAATGCCATTCCAATACTGAATTGATCATTCTGTGTACAGGAACTGGGAGAGTAAATGTGATTTTTAATATAGATTTTGGGAGCATGTGTTAAGGTTAACATAGTTGAGAATTTAATTATGATTTTTGCTGAATATCATCGTGTTTCTTCTTGCTAGCACACACACTGCCCTGGGATTTAACTTCATATATCCTTGTAGGTTTTTATGTTTCCCATTCTTTACTGAATTTTATAGGTACAAAACGTGTAGTTCACTGGACATGCACTCAAGTCCTGGTTTGAGACTACATAGCTGGAACTCCCAACTAACAAAGATTTCCATGGTCTGTTACTCAGATCTTACGGAAAATTAGATAACAAAGCCTAAAAAAGTTTATTGAGCTGACTAAAATTAACTATGCTTCTAAATCCTTCTTTAGATTGCACCACAGAAAGTGGAAATTCAGGTTTGAGAATCTGAAAGTCCAGTTTCTTTGTGGCTTTCAGCTTCCACAAATAAGTGGAAATTTAAATAAGTCAGATAAAATATACACTTCCTGTCTAAATGCCTAATTTACAGAGTTGCTGTCAAGAAAAAAATACCCTAACAAGTGGGAAGGTGCTTTATAAGCTAAAATACAATATACAAACATAATAATGGTTACTCTCCTATATCTGATTTTCAAGAACGTTTCATTGAGTCCCTCACTCATATTAGGATAACTGCTCTCTATCAGGGCTTACCAGGTGGCCGTGGTGGTAAAGAAACCGCCTACCAGTGCAGGTGATGTAAAAGATGTGGATTCAATCCCGGGGTTGGGAGGAATCTCCTGGAAGAGGAAATGGCAGTCTGCTCCAGTATTCTTGCTTGGAGAATCCCAGGGACAAAGGAGCCTGCTGGGCTGCAGTCCATGGGGTCACACAGTCGGACACGACTGAAGCGACTTAGCACACACGCACACAGCCTCTGTTCAGGTCTGGGAATGAGTCTGGATGACAGGCCTCTTCCACATGACACAAGGGGATGATGTCCCCAGAGTTAGTTTTGTGGTTCTAAGTCTGGATTCTTGGGTCACACTTCTGAGTTGGGGAAGAATTCATTCCTAGCTCTGCTGTACTGCTCCCACTGCCTGTTCCCTGAGGCATGCTGGTTTAGTCATGTCTGCTTTAGATTTCTATCCCCGCAAGGACCTCCGTTTCCCAAGGTAGGCATCCGTGTACTATTTGTCCAGCTCCCTGCCCCACCTCCTTCATCCAGTTATGATTAATAAGAACAAAACGCTATTTGTAACCATACACATCCTTTATACTGAGACTGAGGAAAGTATAAGTTTTCAATACATGACATATTTTCATGCATACACCTATCTCTGTACAATCCCAAGAATTGTTGAGGATACATTTCATAGTTTCTCCTTTACTAACATTATAGTTTTCTTTACTAATGAGTGAACAGCTTAAAAGCATGAATTCATAATTACATTGTTGTTTATTTCGATCTATAGCATACACAGACTATAATTTGCTGGAAAAACTCTTCACTGTTGCCTTTGTTCTTTCCATGTTAAATTTAACCATCCATCTCTATAAATTAAGTTTACTAGGAAAACTCACATTAAAAAAAAAATTGTACAAGAAACAGCTGGATTATCACAATCAGCAAGGAAATGGACTCGAGAATTGGAACTAGTATGTCTGGGACACTGTCTTCATGGTCAACAGTCACTTTATGCAAATCCCATTCAGCTTCACTTAATTAAAAAGCTGAAAAAGAAAGAAAATTCTGTGCTGAAAATAAAACACAGTGTGTTTTTATTCTACATTAACTTAGTACAGGTAAATATAAAATAAAAATGTAATGTCATACACAATTACATTAATTCACTTCATTGTAAGTTTACATCAGGGCAATTTCTGTGAACTAGATCCTGTAATGGGATCAGGTGAGACTAGGTCAGAGGTGGAAGCAGATGCTGATAAGAACTTGAATTTGTGTTGGTTAAGTTTGGTTAACTTCTGTGAGCCATTCTCAGTGTTAGTAAGACTACTAGTTAAATTGATATTTAAACTGACAACACAGGGGAAGAAAGGGAATGAACTGAAACATATACTTGGATTGGGTCATTTCAATATTTTAGACAAAATATTTTTTCTGATTATTTAATCAATATGCATTTATTTAAAATAACTAAAGACTTTTAAGAATTTTATAATTTCACTATATTGAACAGTCAAAAATAATTTATTATAAATCATAATAAAAGTATCATCAGATTCTGATGAAACAATACAAATAGATGTTTATACATATAGAAAAAAAGTGAAAAGTAACTATTTTTGCCTTTCTTGATTTCCCTAGGCAACACTTTATCTATGAAAAGAAATGTAAGTTTGTAATATCATAAGTCAATTTGAATAACATCATTAAACTTTTGTTGGCTATTTGTACCTTTCTGCTAACGTGTAGCAAGTTTGCTTTTTATAGTCTTGACAACATAACTTTAGGACAACCAGAGATGAACCAATTGTTAACTAAATATTAAAACATTAATATTAAAAATATTAATGGTTACTATAGTTGAAAAACCATGTAGTTGGGAAATTGTTCAAACTAATAACTTTAATACTTGAACACTTAAATTATAATATCCTAGGCATATGTTACTTCGTCTTTCTGAACCTCGGTTTCCTCATTAGTGAGAAGAATGCTTGTTTTGGATGATCTCCAAAGTTCTTTCCAGTACTAATGTTTATTTTAATCCTGTGATACTATGTAAATAGTAAAAAAAATACATATATAACATATATATACTATATAGTGAATATAAATGTAATATACTGCATATACTATATAAATAGTAACTATAAAGCATTATATAAAATATTTAAACTTATATATTTAAATACATATTATCTCTATTAGTTTATAATATATAATAAAGCAATTAGGCAACACAGCCTAAACTTTTCATTACCCTATCTTTTTCTGAGGAATTACTAAGTTACAAGATAAAAATCAAGGGCTGATATCTAGAGGCAATAAGACATTGCTTCTGTTTTTTGAGATAACAAGTTATGACTTAAGTACTGCAAGGGTGACATTGCCATGAAGATCAGCAGTAACATTCCTCACAGCATTACGATACTGCTGCTGTTCAATCCACCCAATCTTTAACAACAGTGGTGGCAAAGCAGGTGTTTATATGTATCACGTGTAGATGAACACTTTGGCTTTCTCTGTCCTCAGTTATAAGGTTGCCCTGAAGATAAAGCTGACAGTTAAAAAAGGAAACTTCACCATAAAATATTTAAAACTGTAATGAAAGCTGCAAAACATAATTTAAAAAATATTTGACAATTTACAGGGTTTTCTTAAAAAATAAAAATAGTCTGAACATTTCAAGCTATGGCATACTAAAGATCACCTTTTATAAAAATACTACTATCATAAAAGCAAGAATATGACCCTTTATGATTTTATGCTTGCTAACTTTTTGGTTCTGGAAAGATTAAAAAGGTTCAACTTTTATATGTTGTATGATTATAACAATAAAAGTGTGTTGGGGAACATGGGCAGAAGAGACACAGGTTTGGAGCAGGATGAGCTTGGCTTTGGAGCTGAGGCTGAGGTGACAATGTGGTCTGAGGTCTGGTTCTAGGTCTTAGGTCAGAATTTGGCATGTCTGTTGGGACTGAGAAGTCATCTCAAAGGAAAAAGGACGGTCCAGGAGTATCATGTTACAAAATCCAGGGCATGAGATATTCAAGAGGAGATGGTTAACCAGAATCCTAGGAGGGTTACGTGGGTTGCCACATGGGAAGAGGCATCTGGGTTTGATTACGGGGTGGCCGCTGGAGACCATATTACATGTAAAACACGTTCCTTTTCTCCTCCTGTGAACTATGAAGGAGGCACCAAACAGTGGTTGGTATTTTGTTTAGACTTCTCTTAGAGTAATTAATTCACCTGTTCCCCAGTGTTTTAAAACTTCAGAATGGATAAAGTGCTCTTGAATGAATGAATTCTGTCCAATTGAGATCAGCTTAAATTCTCTACTGAGATCTTCAGCTGGGCAGAATTTTCTTTTCTAACGTTCTCACTTCCTGTTCTCAAACTGGGGAAGAAGTCAGAGACTTCTGGGTATGTCCTGGCACTCTGTCACACAGAAATTGCTTACATGGATAAGAGGCAGCTACTGATGTCATCCTGGAGTCAAAAAGTGTAGAAGGGAGGAAAAGCCTTGGTTCTTTACTCAGAACAAGGAGAGGCCACTAGCGAGCTCACGCCTATTCCCCAGCCCTCGGAGTTAGAACTTAATGATTCACTGTTCTCGGGATTTTCTAACCTTTATCTTCACAAGCGTTCTAAGGGGATGCCAGGGAGAAGTACATGATGGCTGCCAGCCAGGCCTCTTTGGCCAGAAGCCCTGGGGGCTCTCTTCTTTGTGACAGAAACTTACCGAACCCCGAAAAGTCTTCAAGTCGGAAGTACATGATCTAAAATAAAGGTCTAAAGAAATTCAGGATTTTATTAGCAGTTGGGAAACAGATCTTTGCAAGCGGTAAGCTTTCTGTATCTGTAGCTTCACAGGGTGAGAGCTGTCAAGTCTTATGACTGCTAAGGCCACATCTCTGTAGCCTACACAGAGGGGGACATTTTGGAAGAGGCTGGTAACATTATCGTTCATAACTCTATGTGGTCAGAAACATGGATGCTGGGTCTGGGGGAAAAGACCAACAGAGCTTGTATGTGGGATGAGGTTGGTGGTCAGATAAAAACAGAACTTAGGGATCACAGGAGCTTCCTCCTTGTTCCCTGCGTTCAGGGGGTTGCTGAATGGTGGAGTTTCTGCCGGAGTAAGAAAATTGTATTTATACCATGGAAATAAGCCTCCAGAGCTTCCTCTGCTGTGTGTCTCTGCTCAGACCATGTCTTCTGAGGTCTGAGGGATGGGAATATGTGCTGCAAAATAAAAAAGCCTAGATTCTGAGTTTTCTATTAAAATCACATTGGATTTATATAGAGGTTCTTAATATCTAGTTTTGAATTACCAAACACTGATTAAAAAATTAGTCTGTGTTTAGAAGACTTGTATTTTATTATTCTGAAAATTAAGACTTATACTGTTAGTGGGAAAAAGCATCTGACTACATTTTTCCTTGGCAGAATTCAGTATATTTCTGTTAGCTGTATAGTTCTGTTTTCTTCCCTAAAGTAATAAAACAGAAATAACCAAATGCAGTCACATTTTGTTTGAAGTGGAGGGCATATGCATGCATATGAATATTATTGTTTAAAAAAAAAATACTGTGCTTGTCAGTGGTTAATTCTGTGGACCAAAGTCTTATTACTGGAAATTTTATCCAAGGACTTGTTCCTGCAGCAGCGAAGTACAACAGCATGAGACTGGAATATGAGATCTCACAGTTCAAAGTTATCTTGCATTTGTAAAACAATAGTCTGCCACAACATGTCTTACTTATGAGATAAAGACTATGGTTGGTATCTGAAAGATGAGGAAAACTGAGGCTCAGAGAAGATGAAAAGACTTGCCTGAGGTTACAGTTTTAAAGTGCCATGGTCCAAATCTCATCTTCTCACTCAAAGTCCAGATCACTTTCCAATACACCACAGTGAAATACAACAATATGGAAAAAATGGTCCTTGAGATTCGATTTCCACTCGTACAATAGTATTACACAGACTTAGCACTGTATTCTTTACGTAGACACTCTCCAGATCGTCACCGACTCATATCTAAGTCTTTGGTCCTTCACGATATTCTTCAAAGCTGGAACTCAGCATCAGAAAAGCAATCCCAGTGAAACTCTTATCAGTGACACATAAGGTGGGGGTTGATCACCACACCGTTTCTGTTTTCTATTTGTATAGCTTAAGACCGTATTTTCTATTTTCCCTAAAGATGAAAGATCTACATCTAAGTAAGATATAGAAATGAATGGGATATTGTTACATACTCCATGTCCTGGGATTTTTTTTTGCCTTGCTGTGCTGGTTCGTTAGTATACTTGACTCAAAATTCATCAGGAATGTCTTTCATGTCTAGCTATTATTCTGTACTTTCCCTTACAGAATGTCGATCAAATTTTTTTTTTTTTTAAACTCATTATTTCTCAAAGTAACTCAAAGGAACCAAAGACATCATGAACTACAGGTATCTTGTTAATAGTTTTTCTATGTCCATTGTAAGCTTAATTAGTATATATTTTTTGATGCCGGCCAGCTCGGGGTCATCTGAGGTTGCAGTAAGTATCCTTAGAGCCCAGGTTTCTGGACCACTGTTTGCACACACTGCACCCCTTCAGTGCGGTGGAACGACCCGACAACTCCATGGGGGTGTCACGTGATGCGAATTCCACCTTCTGGAGTTGCGCAGTGTGGCAAACCAATGCTCCTTTGTCCACTGTTACTATCTTAATGGTTCCTGTTGCATTTAGGTAAGGAATAAATAAAAAATGCTTCTGAGTAAACATATTCAATTAATAAGTACATGATGAGCACCTGCTATGTGCACAACACTTTGGAGATATTAAAAAGGCATAACCACAACCTTCTGTAAAGTACCTTACAACACTCTAGAAAGAAAAGAACTTCAACACACAAAAGTTACATATGGATACTTAATGAAAAAGGTAATGTGGTAAAATGCTATTGAATAACCAAGCGCTGAAATGGCTAAGGACAGGCAAGAGGTAGGTGAAGTAATTTCTTCTGAGAACCTGCAACATTTCATGAACTATAAATTGATGATGTAATTTATCCCCTCAAAATTGTCAGATACATATTCATTATTATGCCAAGTTTACAAATGAAGAAATAAGCTTAACAAAGTTGTTATCCAACTCCGTAAAAACATATTTTTACAGGTGAGGGAAAAATGAGACTGAGAAATTAAGTAACTCCAAGTCCCCAAGTTAGTGAAGAGACAATGTAAGATTCAAACCTGTATATATGCCTGCTGGGCCAGAGTTCTTAACTGACGTACAAAATGACACAGCGAATTTGAACTCATGTCTTGGATTCTAAATATTTTTCCATTATACCACACCATCTCTCTAAGACAACTAAAGAATCATAAACAGGTAGCAAAGTGAGAGAATTAGTAGAGAATGTTCTACGCTATTTTCCTACTCAGAGACTTGATCTGTCAAATAGTTTTATAGAAATTCTTTTGAAGAAAACTTTTGAATCAAAGTGTGTCGGGGCAACCAGTGGGAAAGTAATTACCCATAAGAGGAGACATTCATGTATGAACACTAGCATTTTGCTCTAGGAAAATAGAACAAGCCCTAAAGCTACTCTTTATTTAATATACAAAATAAATTCTTGCTACCACTAGAATACAATTTATTTTTCTGAACTATGGGTCAGATGGTGATTAGATCAGATTCTTTAATACCTTTGTTATTTCACTAATTTCAAAGGATTCAAGAGCCCAATTAAGTTCCTCAGAAGGTTCAGAGAAAATCTGAATTTGAACTGAATCATGCAAATGAAAAACAACACTTGCTTAATCTTTAGCCAGAAAAAAAAAAATCCTGCTCAGGAGAAATTACATATAAATGTGTAAAATCTTTACATCAGAACTAATGATAATAATCAGCAGAAAGTAGTTTTTGAGAAAGTAATACTGTGTGCCACATACTAAGTACCAGGCAATGTGCTAAGTGGCTTACATCATGTAACCTTTCCATGATGTCAAAGTATGTAAACATTTCCCACTTAGAAATGAGAAAACCAAGGTTTAGAAAAGTTATTTAACCTTCCCAAAGTAACCAAGTGAGTAACAGGTAGATTA
This sequence comes from Cervus elaphus, assembly GCF_910594005.1. Classification (NCBI taxonomy): domain Eukaryota; kingdom Metazoa; phylum Chordata; class Mammalia; order Artiodactyla; family Cervidae; genus Cervus; species Cervus elaphus. The sequence goes on from NC_057846.1 coordinate 28,924,480, forward strand.
AGAATTTAAATGACAGAAGTTTGCTTACTGAAACTTAAAAGATGATCTGGGAGAATTTAGTGATGGCATGAAAGATGCTGATACTGTAGGGGAAAAAAAAACCCCTTAAGACCAAAATGTGGGGAATATTTAAGGAAATAGGGTAAACATGTAACAGACTTTTATCCCTTTCAGTAAGTACACAGATCAACAACAAAAAAACAGCAGTGTGAAGTACTGAGAAAATAAGAAACACATGAATGTTTAAGGTTCTATAAAATGGAAAAGCAGAAAGACCATTCTGTACAGAAGAAATTAAAGGCTGTCGATCAATTAAAAATTGTGAGGAAATGAAAAATTAGTTTATAGACATCAGTGGCATTTCTTGGTATAAAAGTTACAAATCACAAACTTAAAACACAGACATCAAATGCCACCAAAGGCCGGGGTATTACACCCAAGAGTGAGCTGTGGCATTGAAGCTAAAGCCCTGGCTAAAGGTATTTTTCATTTAGCAGATGGTGTTATGTTCAAATGTGCATTTTCAGTAAAGGATATCTCTCATCTTATCCATCATCAGAGTACGTAGAAGAGGGAGGTTTTTCCATTCTTTTAGAAGAAAACTGTTTTTTGTCCTGGCAGCTCATCTCAAGGAAATGGTCTTGGTTAAGAAAGTTTGTTTTTTTTTTTTTTTCTACAAGCCTACTTTAGTGTATATTGGTACAAATGATTAGAGGTTGACTTAGCTCTTGGTCACCAGAGTTTATGATTCATTATAATAAGCACTAACTTCCTTTGAATATGGACATCCATGTGGTCTTTTCAGTAATACGAGGGCAGGGCATATCTTCTGGCATATGGAATAGCCTTTCTCTTGTTATAATGATGGTGTCCAGAATCTTATTTTCTCCTTCCCTATGAACTATCATTTTCCAATAGGAACAAAGTTTTTTTTTTTTTTTAATCAAATCATATTATGCTGGTGCCACAGAAACATGCTGCTGGGATTGCAAAGTGTCCCTCCAGAATATGGTACTATGTTCATCACTGACCGAGTCTCTCCCACAGAGTAGCTCAGAAGGAAAAGGTTTCTTTTTTCTTTTGTACTAACATCTCATCTTTTAACTCCTGGAGAAGGAAAAGGCTACCCACTCTAGTATTTTGGACTGGAGAATTCTATGGACTGTACAGTCCATGGGGTTGCAAAGAGTTGGACATGACTGAACGACTTTCACTTTTCAGCTATTCCCAGAATGACTTCTCTCTTCCCTTCTTTCATTTATTCCTTCTCTCACTCTGGCTTCTGCATTATGTTTGCTTTTTCTCCAGTGAACTAGCTGGATCGATACTTTCTTCCCCACTATGCTGCCTGGTTTCTAGAATTTAGCTCAGGATTATTCCAACTCTCTGGTGTATATTCTCCTTCTAGTCCTTTGGGCAACAATTGCTCTTGATTTGTTGTTACTACTGTTCAGATGCTCAGTCCTGTCTGACTCTTTGCGACCCCATGGACTGCAGCACACCAGGCTTCCCTGTCCTTCACCATCTACTGGAGCTTGCTCAAACTCATGTCCATTGAGTTGGTAATGCCAATGATCTTGTCCTCTGTCATCCCCTTCTCCTGCCTTCAATCTTCCCAGCATCAGGGTCTTTTCTAATAAGTTGGCTCTTTACACTAGGTGGCAGAAGTATTGGAGCTGTAGCATCAGTCCTTCCAATAAATATTCAGGATTGATTTTCTTTAGGCTGGTTTGATCTCCTTGCAGTCCAAAGGACTCTTGAGAGTCTTCTCCAACACCATGATTCGAAAGCATCAATTCTTCGGTGATCAGCTTTCTTTATGGTCCAACTCTCACATCCATACATGACTATGGGAAAAACCATAGCTTTGACTAGATGGACCTTTGATGGCAAAGTAATATCTCTGCTTTTTAATACACTGTCTAGGTTTGTCATAGCTTTTCTTCCAAGGAAGCCGCGTCTTTTATTTTCATGGCTGCAGTCACCATCTGCACTGATTTTGGAGTCCAGGAAAATAAAGCCTGTCACTGTTTCCATTGTTACCCCATCTATTTGCCATGGAGTGATGGGACCGGATGCCATGATCTTAGCCTTTGAATGTTGAGTTTTAAGCCAGCTTTGGTGCTGTCATCTGCATATCTGAGGTTATTGATGTTTCTCCCGGCAATCTTGATTCCAGCTTGTGCTTCATCCAGCCTGGCATTTGGTATGATGTACTCTGCATATAAGTTAAATAAGCAAGGAGACAATATACAGCCTTGACATACTCCTTTCCCAGTTTGGAACCAATCTGTTGTTCTATGTCCAGTTTTAACTGTTGCTTCTTGACCTGCATACAGGTCCTCAGGAGGCAGGTAAGGTGGTCTGGTATACCCAACTCTTGAAGAATTTTCCACAGTTTGCTGTGATCCACACAATCAAAGGCTTTGGTACAGTCAATGAAGCAGAAGTAGATGTTTTTCCCGGAACGCTCTTGCTTTTTCTATGATCCAGGATATGCTGGCAATTTGATCTCTGGTTCCTCTGCCTTTTCTAAATCCAGCTTGAACTCTTGATATGAACAATATATTTATTATCATAATCATCCCTAAGAAAACTGATAAAATTTCTGAGAAAAACTTTATTCTGAAGGAAAATGATGCAATGAATTGAGAACAAATCCCAAAGCAGAATATAACATTACTAGGGTAACTCTGGCATATATCCATGGGTTAGATTAACAAGAGAATAAAAACGTTCTACTGTAAAGCACATGTTTTTTGTTCACAATGCTCCCATCTGCCATATTTGGTTAGCTAAAGGGTTGCTGTAAATGTGATGAAAGGAACATATATAACCTGTCCTACCAACTTTACAAAGCAAGAAGATGAATGACTGGAGAGGGATGGTCTAGGAGGGCTGGATGGATTTATGGAAGCTTGATGAATGATGCATCACTGTATCCATTAAAAGACACAATGCAGAAACAAGCAGAAGTTCTTAAGAGCCTGAAGAGGAATACTGCTGCTGCTGCCGAGTCACTTCAGTCGTGTCCGACTCTGTGTTACCCCATAGGCGGCAGCCCACCAGGCTCCTCCATCCATGGGATTTTCCAGGCAAGAGTACTGGAGTGGGTTGTTTTGCCTTCTCCGAAGAGGAATACTAGGAAGCTTTAAATTGATACGAGAAGAGACAGAGAAACTAAAAGAACGATTTAACAATAAAATGGACAACTTGGATGAAATGGAAAAATTCTTAGAAAAGTATAACTTTCCAAAACTGAACCAGGAAGAAATAGAAGATCTTAACAGACCCATCACAGGCAAGGAAATCGAAACTGTAATCAAAAATCTTCCAGCAAACAAAAGCCCAGGACCAGATGGCTTCACAGCTGAATTCTACCAAAAATTTAGAGAAGAGCTAACACCTACCTTACTCAAACTCTTCCAGAAAATTGCAGAAGAAGGTAAACTTCCAAACTCATTCTATGAGGCCACCATCACCCTAATTCCAAAACCTGACAAAGATGCCACAAAAAAAGAAAACTACAGGCCAATATCACTGATGAACATAGATGCAAAAATCCTTAACAAAATTCTAGCAAACAGAATCCAACAACATATTAAAAAAATCATACACCACGACCAAGTGGGCTTTATCCCAGGAATGCAAGGATTCTTCAATATCCGCAAATCAATCAATGTAATACACCACATTAACAAATTGAAAGATAAAAACCATATGATTATCTCAATAGATGCAGAGAAAGCCTTTGACAAAATTCAACACTCATTTATGATTAACACTCTCCAAAAAGCAGGAATAGAAGGAACATACCTCAACATAATAAAAGCTATATATGACAAACCCACAGCAAGCATCACCCTCAATGGTGAAAAATTGAAAGCATTTCCCCTGAAATCAGGAACAAGACAAGGGTGCCCACTCTCACCACTACTGTTCAACATAGTGTTGGAAGTTTTGGCCACAGCAATCAGAGCAGAAAAAGAAGTAAAAGGAATCCAGATAGGAAAAGAAGAAGTGAAACTCTCACTGTTTGCAGATGACATGATCCTCTACATAGAAAACCCTAAAGACTCTACCAGAAAATTACTAGAACTAATCAATGAATATAGTAAAGTTGCAGGATATAAAATTAACACACAGAAATCCCTTGCATTCCTATATACTAACAATGAAAAAACAGAAAGAGAAATTAAGGAAACAATACCATTCACCATTGCAACAAAAAGAATAAAATACTTAGGAGTATATCTACCTAAAGAAACAAAAGACCTATACATAGAAAACTATAAAACACTGATGAAAGAAATCAAAGAGGACACAAACAGATGGAGAAATATACCGTGTTCATGGATTGGAAGAATCAATATTGTCAAAATGGCTATTCTACCCAAAGCAATCTATAGATTCAATGCAATCCCTATCAAGCTACCAACGGTATTTTTCACAGAACTAGAACAAATAATTTCACAATTTGTATGGAAATACAAAAAACCTCGAATAGCCAAAGTAATCTTGAGAAAGAAGAATGGAACTGGAGGAATCAACCTGCCTGACTTCAGACTCTACTACAAAGCCACAGTCATCAAGACAGTGTGGTACTGGCACAAAGACAGAAATATAGACCAATGGAACAGAATAGAAAGCCCAGAGATAAATCCACGAACCTATGGACACCTTATCTTTGACAAAGGAGGCAAGGATATACAATGGAAAAAAGACAACCTCTTTAACAAGTGGTGCTGGGAAAACTGGTCAACCACTTGCAAAAGAATGAAACTAGAACACTTTCTAACACCATACACAAAAATAAACTCAAAATGGATTAAAGATCTAAATGTAAGACCAGAAACTATAAAACTCCTAGAGGAGAACATAGGCAAAACACTCTCCGACATAAATCACAGCAAGATCCTCTATGACCCACCTCCCAGAATATTGGAAATAAAAGCAAAACTAAACAAATGGGATCTAATGAAACTTAAAAGCTTTTGCACTACAAAGGAAACTATAAGTAAGGTGAAAAGACAGCCGTCAGATTGGGAGAAAATAATAGCAAATGAAGAAACAGACAAAGGATTAATCTCAAAAATATACAAGCAACTCCTGCAGCTCAATTCCAGAAAAATAAATGACCCAATCAAAAAATGGGCCAAAGAACTAAACAGACATTTCTCCAAAGAAGACATACAGATGGCTAACAAACACATGAAAAGATGCTCAACATCACTCATTATCAGAGAAATGCAAATCAAAACCACAATGAGGTACCATTACACACCAGTCAGGATGGCTGCTATCCAAAAGTCTACAAGCAATAAATGCTGGAGAGGGTGTGGAGAAAAGGGAACCCTCTTACACTGTTGGTGGGAATGCAAACTAGTACAGCCACTATGGAAAACAGTGTGGAGATTCCTTAAAAAACTGGAAATAGAACTGCCATATGACCCAGCAATCCCACTTCTGGGCATACACACTGAGGAAACCAGATCTGAAAGAGACACGTGCACCCCAATGTTCATCGCAGCACTGTTTATAATAGCCAGGACATGGAAGCAACCTAGATGCCCATCAGCAGACGAATGGATAAGGAAGCTGTGGTACATATACACCATGGAATATTACTCAGCCGTCAAAAAGAATTCATTTGAACCAGTCCTAATGAGATGGATGAAACTGGAGCCCCTTATACAGAGTGAAGTAAGCCAGAAAGATAAAGAACATTACAGCATACTAACACATATATATGGAATTTAGAAAGATGGTAACGATAACCCTATATGCAAAACAGAAAAAGAGACACAGAAATACAGAACAGACTTTTGAACTCTGTGGGAGAATGTGAGGGTGGGATATTTCAAAAGAACAGCATGTATACTATCTATGGTGAAACAGATCACCAGCCCAGGTGGGATGCATGAGACAAGTGCTCGGGCCTGGTACACTGGGAAGACCCAGAGGAATCGGGTGGAGAGGGAGGTGGGAGGGGGGATCGGGATGGGGAATAAGTGTAAATCTATGGCTGATTCATATCAATGTATGACAAAACCCACTGAAATGTTGTGAAGTAATTAGCCTCCAACTAATAAAAAAATTAAGAAAAAAAAAAAAAAGAACGATTTAAGTAGGGTCACGGGAGGGCTGGATGACTGAGTCCTGCAACAGCCCAGCAAATCACAGAGCTCGCGAGAGCTGGGCCTCGGCCGGGCCCCTGCCTTCCCGTCTCTGGAATGCCACGGCCCGCTCTCAGTGCACCTGTCTTCCTGGCTGCTGCCGCTTTTTTTTCTTTTTTTTTTTTTAATGCTGGGTTCTGTTCTGATGCTGTTTCTTGGCAGCACTTTTAGGGGTTTTCATCTGAACTATCTCAAATTTCATATTCATAAACCACCCTGGGGCGTGATTTCCATCTGACTTCTTACAGGACATTTCATCTTACTTCCAGTTCCGTGAGGTCAGCTGCCGGCAAGCCCCCTCCTCATTTAGCCTGATGGGCCCCTGACAAGGGGGTGCAATTGTGACCCAATAAGAATGGTGGATGTCGCACTCATGAGAAATAAAACCAGCATATACTCTGGTTCAGAAATGCTCACTATGAAAAGCTAAGGTGGGGCCTAGAATATGTATTTTAAAAGGCTTCTCAGGTAATTTACATGTCCACTCTTGTAAAGACCAGAGGATTAGAGTTTTATACAATCAATACTAAATGACAGCTACTTCTTGGGAAAAGTACAAACTTAAACTCTTCATATCATGACAAAATACAGTGCTGTGAAATGTAGCATTAATTCTTGGAACTAGTAAAACTTTTCTTTACTTGTTCTATCAGAGAAGTATTGTGACCAGGAATATCTAAATAGGAAATGCTATTCTTGTTAGATTGTGCCCATCTTTGCATAAAATGTTCCCTTGGTATCCTAAATTTTCTTGAAGGGATCTATAGTCTTTCCCATTGTACTGTTTTCCTCTATTTCTTTGCACTGATCACTGAGGAAGGCTTTCTTATCTCTTTTTGCTATTCTTTGTAACTCTGTATTCCAGTGGGTATATCCTTTTCTCCTTAGCCTTTTGCTTCTGTTCTTTTCAAAGCTATTTGTAAGGCCTCCTCAGACAACCATTTTGCCTTTTAGTACTTCTCTTTCTTGGAGATGGTCTTGATCCCTGCCTCCTGTACAATGTCACGAACCTCCGTCCATAGTTCTTCAGGAACTCTATCAGATCTAATCTCTTGACTCTATTTCTCACTTCCACTGTATAGTCATAAGGGATTTGATTTAGGTCGTACCTGAATGGCCTAGTGGTTTTCCCTACTTTCTTCAATTTAAGTCTGAATTTGGCAATAAGGAGTTCATGATCGGAGCTACAGTCAGCTCCTGGTCTTGTTTTTGCTGACTGTACAGAGCTTCTCCAACTTTGGCTGCAAAGAATAGAATCAATCTGATTTTGGTATTGATCATCTGGTGATGTCTATGTGTAGAGTCTCCTCTTGTGTTGTTGGAAGAGGATGTTTGCTATGACCAGTGCGTTCTCTTGGCAAAACTCTATTAGCCTTTGCCCTGCTCCATTCTGTACTCAAGCCCAAATTTGCCTGTTACTCCAGGTATTTCTTGACTTCCTACTTTAGCATTCCAGTCCCCTATAATGAAAAGGACTTCATTTTGCGGTGTTAGCTCTAGAAGGTCTTGTAGGTCTTCGTAGAACCATTCAACTTCAGCTTCTTCAGCATTACTGATCAGACACTGTCTTCAAGAAAATTAGAGATTCCAAGGGAGCTTTTCATGCAAAGATGGGCACAATAAAGGACAGAAATGATATGGACCTGACAGAAGCAAAAGATATTAAGAAGAGGTGGCAAGAATACACAGAAGAACTGCACAAAAAAGATCTTCACAACTCAGATAATCATGATGGTGTGATCACTGACCTAGTGCCAGACATCCTGGAATGTGAAATCAAGTGGGCCTTAGGAAGCATCACTATGAACAAAGCTAGTGGAGGTGATGGAATTCCAGTTGAGCTATTTCAAATCCTAAAAGATGATGCTATAAAAGTGTTTCACTCAATATGCCAGCAAATTTGGAAAACTCAGCAGAGGCCACAGGACTGGAAAAGGTCAGTTTTCATTCCAATGCCAAAGAATGCTCCAACTACCACACAGCTGCATTCATCTTACACGTTAGCAAAGTAATGCTCAAAATTCTCCAAGCCAGGCTTCAACAATACATGCACTGTGAACTCCCAGATGTTTAAGCTGGATTTAGACAAGGCAGAGGAACCAGAGATCAAATTGCCAATATCGGTTGGATCATCAAAAAAGCAAGAGAATACCAGAAAAACATCTACTTCTGCTTCATTGACTATGCCAAAGCCTTTGACTGTGTGGATCACAACAAACTATGGAAAATTCTTAAAGAAATGGGAATATCAGATCGCCCTGACCTTCTTCCTGAGAAATCTGTATGCAGGTCAAGAAGCAACAATTAGAACAGGACATGGAACAACAGACTGGTTCCAAATCGGGAAAGGAGTATGTCAAGGCTGTACATTGTCACCCTGCTTATTTAACCTATATGCAGAGTACATCATGTGAAATGCCAGGCTGCATGAAGCACAAGCTGCAGTCAAGATTGCTGGGAGAAATATCAATAACCTCAGATATGCAGATGACACCACCCTTATGGCAAAAAGTGAAAAAGAACTAAAAAGACTCTTGATAAAAAAGTTGGTTTAAAACTCAACATTCATAAAACTAAGATCATGGCATCTGGTCCCATCACTTCATGGCAAATAGATGGGGAAACAATGCAAACAGTGACAGGCTTTATCTTCTTGGGCTCCAAAATCACTGCAGATGGTGACTGCAGCCATGATATTAAAAGATGCTTGCTCCTTGGAATAAAAGTTATGACCAACCTAGACAGCATATTAAAAAGCAGAGACATTATTTTGCCAACAAATGTCCATCTAGTCAAAGCTATGGTTTTTCCAGTAGTCATGTATGGATGTGAGAGTTAGACTATAAAGAAAGCTGAGCGATGAATTGATGCTTTTGAACTGTGGTGTTGAAGATTCTTGAGAGTCCCTTGGACTGCAAGGAGATCCAACCAGTCCATCCTAAAGGAAATCAGTCCTGAATATTCATTGGAAGGACTGATGCTGAAGCTGAAACTACAATACTTTGGCTACCTGATGCAAAGAACTGACTCATCTGAAAAGACCCTCTTGTTGGGAAAAATTAAAGGCAGAAGGAGAAGGGGATGACAGAGGATGAGATGGTTGGATGGCATCACTGACTCAATGGACATGAGTCTGAGTTAACTCTGGGAGTTGGTGATGGACAAGGAGGCCTGGCGTGCTGTAGTCCATGGAATCGCAGAGTCAGACGTGACTGAACTGAACCCAACTGATTCTTGTTGGAGAAGGTACTCTGATGTGTAAGGAGAGTTGGAACTTGCTCTTTACCTTCCTCCATTTTCTGACTGTCAACTAAATAGGTTTTAAGAATAACATAACTTACTACACTTTCCTTTTTATAATTTATAGATACCTTTCATTGACACCATAAATGCTGTAGGTTGAAATGAATTCAAGTGTTTTTTAAGTAAATAAAAACTTGAGAAATAGAAATATTCTACAGATTTTGTTAACGGAATACATGCAAGTCAAACTGAGACTCTAATCATACAGAACCATGATCCTCAATCTTAGGGTGGGGGAGAAGAAGAATAGAAACTTCATCTTTCTTGGGCCTACTTCATCTTGGATTTGATTCTTCTGATTTCACATTTTCAAAACCAAAATGAGATAGCCAGACAATGTCAAGAATAAAAACCAAGAAGATGGAGACTTTACTTGGCCTTTCTTATTACACGTCTTGCCCTCAGACCTCATGTTTTTAAAAAATTCTCTTATACTGCAGACCAGATTAAAGGCAGATGGTCCCACAACTCACATCTGATATTCAAATTTCTTCTACTCCTTGAATATGTTTACTTTTAATGGATGTGAGAAGTCTTGGAAATGTGCCTCTGCCCATATGAAAAGATACAGAGGCGGGGTTGAAGTGTTTTACTCTTCACAATACGCCCATAATCAGATCTCTGTCATGGGAATAGTTCTGTGCCCCAGATAAAGCTACACATGGCTGCCATCACTTATGTAGAAACATTCTCTTGAAGTAATTGCTCAGTTCACAATGGCAACCCACTCCAGTATTCTGGAGAATTCCATGGTCACAGGAGCCTGGCAGGCTACAGTCCATGGGGTCACAAAGAGTCGGACACTACAGAGCGATTATCACTCACCCGCAAGAGAGATGTAAATTATGAGATTTTATTTTCTGTCATATATCATGAGCTCTACTATCTCAACAGAAAGTTCTCAAAATCTCAGAAAAAAGGGACCTTTACTTCTTCACTGGGGAGGAGGATGAGTTAAGCTTTGAGAAGACTCCCTAGAGAAGGTGGAATACTCATTCCTTTGAGACAAGCTGAGGGAGGAATAGTCAAAAAATGAACCTGTGCCTACTTCATGACCTGGATAACTATAATCCGGCACATCAGTTGTATTTTGCTTTAGTAAGAATAATAATTTGGTTATAAAAACATTTCAGGATGAATTTTCAACATCTTCCCATCCCCAATTATGAAACTATATTGATGAAAATCTTAGGAGATGTTCCTTTATGACAGTTTGTAGTGACCAGAGATTCTTTTATCATTTAATTTTCCATTCATGTTGCCATTCCTTATTTGAAAAAGCAAAAACTTTGAAGAATTCAAAATATGATGGAGTTTACTGGACACTGAACACTAGATTATATGAGAAAAAATTTGTAAATGAAGTAAAAATCATGAATAGGCAAACCAAAACAAGAAGAACTTTTGATAAATTCCACAAAGTTGAAAAGTCATTTTGTTATGTGTGTGTCTGTCTGTGTGTATATATATGTAATATACACACAGACAGACACACACATACATACATATGCATGCAACATATATCTAAAATGAAACTATCATATACGAAGGAGGGCAGGTACCATGCCTTATATATATATATATCTCCTTCATATAATCTGTGCTGAACACATAGTAGGTGCTCAAAAACTTAACAGAGTTTAAGATTACTTGGCAAATAAGGTAGCTACTTTATATTAATCCTTAAATACATGTTAGAAACATAAAAACATGAAATTCGGTTTATTCTATTAGCTTAAAATGAAAACATTCACATTAGTATAATGATATTACCTGTAAGGGTAGCCGTGGTACTTGGAACGAAATATTGAAAGTAAAAAGCTGAAGAAGAAGACCACCAGGCCTAATCCCACGAGACAAATAACTAGAAAGAAACAGAAACCTCCATCAGTCTAGACACACACAACCCAAATGTTTATGTTTTTAAAAAACATTCAGTTAATTACACATACTTACATGTAACAGCTCATGGCACATACAGGTACCACAAACCAGATAATCATTATTTTCCACATTCTTCTCAATGACAATTTACTACTTGGAATATGAAAACAAAACAAAAAAAGAAGTGACTGATCTAAGTTTTTGGGTGGTATTCTTCTCTCATCGAATTCCTACAAGTACTAAAATGCCCCCAGAAGGACCAAAACAAAACACAAGAAAATGTGATAAACCACAAACGAGATTATCAGCCCCTGCACTGTGAAGCACTGGCTATATTAGCAGAGACATCTACAGTATTGGAATGTGCAATGTAACTTTTATTTTCAGATGCCATGCAATAGTTACAAAGAAATGTAATTTTATATGATTGGCTAGATTATTGCTTCAGTAAATGCCTGTTACTTACAAGTGCTAGTTCATTCCAGCATACCAAAAGCCAGTAACACAGGCTTGAGATGTGAGAAAATACAGACTCTGAAAGTCAAGAGGGAAAACCAACCCTAAATAGCTGGCGATAGTGTCAAGGTATTACTGTTCGTTTTAGAAAGGAACAAGTGGTGTGTGTTAGAGCAGGATATGCCAGGCTGTGATTTAGGTTTCCAGCATCACTGTATCCCTCACAGTTGACAACAGGGACATTTCTTTTCCTTTCTGTTACGGTTAGGAAGATTTTACTCTAAAGTGGATGACTAATCAAATATAATATATATTATGAAATATATGCAAATACATTTACTAGATTTTTAATTAAATTTGCTACTAGTAAAATAAATGCTTAAAAATCTGAGTCAATTAAATGCAGGTATGTTTAGAATAAAAGAAAATATATATTTAGAGAAATGGAAATTCACCTAAATCTGCTCTCTAAATAAGTTCTTTTAATAAGAAATACTTCATATTTCTTAAGAATAAAACATATGCATGATACTTGTATCCTTTCATTAGTTTCAGGGAATTCTTTAAAAACACTAGACTATCTAATATGGTTAGTTATAAAAGAAAGGGGAAGATAAAAGAGACTAAACACGCCAAGACAGAAGAAAACAAGGGAGATTAAATAATTCTATATGCTTCTATAGTGATGAACTATAGTTTTTAAATTATTCTAGCATATAAATTAGACCAGCTTTAATTACAATCCTGGAAATCAGTGGAGACTTTAGGACACTGTCAAAACATGATCCAGAAGCCGGTTAGTCAGTTTTCCTTCAACTCTGTAGGAATATCACTCTCTCAGTTTTGAGAACAAATTGTGAAAAATCCTAAGTACTTAATAGCATTCAGTTGCAGCCTCTGTTACATTTCATATCATATATAAAACACATGCAGGTGAATTTCAAATGAATTTTGGCAGAAAATAAAGCAAAAAAAAAAAAAAATAAAAGCTGCTGAACACTGCAAAAATGAAAACCATCTTCCTCCCCCCCGAAACTATAGAATGCCCAAATAGACAGACACCAGCCACCTGACTTAGCAACTTTGCTTACAATAATCTTAGTGCACCTAGAATGAGTGACATGATGCTTTGCTTTACATCTGCCTACATTTGGCATGACCACACACTTCTTCCTTTCCTCAGTCTTTTTCCAGGAGCTGAGTAAAACACTTTATCACTCTCTTTGCTGTTTACAGTATGAAAAGGCAAAAAGATAGGAAACTAAAAGAGGAACTCCCCAGGTCGGTAAGTACCCAATATGCTACTGGAGATCAGTGGAGAAATAACTCCAGAAAGAATGAAGAGATGGAGACAAAGCAAAAACTACACCCAGTTGCGGATGTGATTGGTGATGAAAGTCAAGTCTGATGTTGTAAAGAGCAATATTGCATAGGAATCTGGAATATTAGGTCCATGATTCAAGGCAAATTGGAAGTGGTCAAACAGGAGATGGCAAGAGTGAACCTGAACATTTTAGGAATCAATGAACTAAAATGGACTGGAATGGGTGAATTTAACTCAGATGACCATTGTATCTACTGCTGTGGACAAGAATCCCTTAGAAGAAATGGAGTAGCCCACAGAGTCAACGAAAGAGTCTGAAATGCCGTACTTGGATGCAATCTCAAAAATGACACGACAGGATGATCTCTGTTTGTTTCCAAGGCAAACCATTCAATAACACAGTAATCCAAGTCTATGCCCTGACCAGTAATGCTGAAGAAGCTGAAGCTGAACAGTTCTGTGAAGACCTACAAGACCTTCTAGAGCTAACACCCAAAGAAGATGTCCTTTGCATTATAGGGGACTAGAATGCAAAATTAGGAAGTCAAGAGATAGCTGGGGTAACAGGCAAATTTGGCCTTGGAGTACAAAACGAAGCGGGTCAAATGCTAACAGAATTTTGCCAAGGGAATGCACTGGTCATAGCAAACATCCTCTTCCAACAACACAAGAGGAGACTCTACACATAGACATCACCAGATGGTCAATACCAGATTGATTATATAGTTTGCAGCCAAAGATGGAGAAGCTCTGTACAGTCAGCAAAAACAAGACCAGGAGCAGACTGTAGCTCCGATCATGAACTCCTTATTGCCAAATTCAGACTTAAATTGAAGAAAGTAGGGAAAACCACTAGGCCATTCAGGTATGACCTAAATCAAATCCCTTACGATTATACAGTGGAAGTGAGAAATAGAGTCAAGAGATTAGATCTGATAGAGTTCCTGAAGAACTATGGACGGAGGTTCGTGACATTGTACAGGAGGCCAGGGATCAAGACCACCCCCAAGAAAAAGAAATGCAAAAAGGCAAAATGGTTGTCTGAGGAGGCCTTAGAAATAGCTGAGAGAAGAAGAGAGGCTAAAGACAAAGGAAAAAAGGAAAGCTATACCCATCTGAATGCAGTGTTCCAAAGAATAGCAAGAAGAGGTAAGAAAGCCTTCCTCAGTGATCAGTGGAAAAAATAGAGGAAAACAATAGAATGGGAAAGTCCAGAGATCTCTTCAAGAAAATATGAGATACCAACAGAACATGTCATGCAGAGATGGGCAAAATAAAGGACAGAAATGGTATGGACCTAACAGAAGCAGAAAATATTAAGAACAAGTGGCAAGAATACACAGAACAACTATACCAAAAAGATCATGACCCAGATAACCATGATGGTGACTACAGCCATGAAATTGAAAGATGCTTGTTCCTTGGAAGAAAAGCTATGACCAATCTAGACAACATATTAAGAAGCAGAGACATTACTTTGCCAGCAAAAGTCCATCTACTCAAGGCTATGGTTTTTCCAGTAGTCATGTATAGATGTGAGAGTTCGACTGTAAAGAAAAGCTGAGTGCCGAACAGTTGATGCTTTTGAACTGTGCTGTTGGAGAAGATTCTTGAGAATCCCTTGGACTGCAAGGAGATCCAACCAGTCCATCCTAAAGGAAATCAGTCCTGAATATTCATTGGAAGGACTGCTGCTGAAGCTGAAACTCCAATACTTTGGCCACCTGATGCAAAGAATCAACTCGTTGGAAAAGACCTTGATGCTGGGAGGGATTGAAGGCAGGAGGAGAAGGGGACGACAGAGGATTAGATGGTTGGATGGCAACACTGATTCGATGGACATGAGTCTGAGTAAACTCCAGGAGTTGGTGATGGACAGGGAGGCCTGGCATGCTGCAGTCCATGGGGTCACAAAGAGTTGGACAGGACTGAGCGACTGAACTGAACTGAACACTTGATATGCACCGTGGCAAATGTGTCTCAAAATGTGATCAAGTGAAACAGAGGCTATTTCCTTGATTCTGTGTGGTAGAGCAAAGTAACGGAACTGAGGTACAGGCACATAGGGAAGGAAGAGGACTTGGGGAGGAGTCAGTGGTGACCCAACAAACCATTTACCACAGCCAGTCCCAGATAACACACTTGTGAGGACAAAGTGCTATGAGGGCACAGACACATTCTGACCTGGGCAACAGTAATCACAGCACTTGCATTATATCCAAAATAAAAATCACACTGGAATCAGAAGGGCTAATTTCAAAATATATCTCCCATTCCCCACTCCTTCTCTCTCCCCCACGCACTCGCTTGTACACACTCTCTCACACACACACAAATAAAGTGCAGTGGGTGGGGGCTGAAGTGATGTTATATGTATATTACACACTATCTTACTACTTTAATGTGATAGGATGTATGATAAATATATGAACATGTAAGAATTTGTCCTTATATAAATACTACTTGTTGGTCCCAAGAACATCACATCTTGATGCAAATGATAAATCATAAAATGATATTCTGAACAATGATTAACTAAACAAAGTAATGCATTCATTGCTTCTGTGGTTTCTTTATAACAGTATGTAAATGCCATCGGGGAAACAAGGGTAAAAGATTTATTACATCCAAAATGTTTCAACACTAAAGATCCCTAAGTATTGTATTTAGAAATCACTATGACTGACTTAGATTCATGTCACCATAGCTAAAATTCCCATAAAGAAAGTAAGTCTGGATTTTTATTTTAAACTTTTTAATAAATTAAGAGTCTTCTCCAGATGTCTATGTTCCTCATATATACATTCTGGATTTTAATAGGGTTCAGAAATGCAAAGCATATTGATAAAAATCTTAATTATAGGTTTGTGAAGGCATAATCATAAACTCACATAGGGACTTAGTATCAATTATGGAAAGATCTGTGGCAAGAAATGCTGAATTTAAGGCTGTCTGACCTTCTCTGACCTGTGCTCCTGAGGGCAGAAGATTTTTCCCTCTTCCTGCCATAAACACTTCATAAAAATGTGTAATCTTATTGGAACTCCCTGAGGGGAACAGTTATGTCAAAGGATAAAACAGTCACCTTGTTAAGACACAAAGCTGAAACTTGGTAGACTTGTTCTTCTTGGAATATCACTGGAAAAGGCAAAAACCCTGAAAAAGATGGTACCACAAGATGCCCCCTTTCAAAATGTAGCTCAAAAGAGGTTTTGGAGGTAGTTGGAAGGCATTATAATACTTCAGGGTACACTTATGCACAAACTTCTCTGTCTGAATCAGTCCTTGAATGCATAGATGACTCTGTGGCATAGGGGACATATCATTAGCCTATAAAACCTCTGAAGACTCTGTCCCTAGAACTTTCCCCCTCTTCCTGTACGGTGGACATGACCAGAGAGACCATAACTTCAGCAGAGATACATCAAACCACCCCAACAAGGGTGAATAACAGCTTTTTTTAAATACCCAATTCCACAGAAAATCGCCAATCCCATTTTGGAAGAAATGTACTTTTAAATGTTTGCGCACACACCACACATCCAAGAAAGAGAAAAAAGTAAGAAACACCGCAGCTGTCTTCAAACCAGAACCTTTCTTCAGAAGTTCGTTTACAAAGGACTTTTATCTGTTTCCCATTTGATTTAAATGAAGCCTGACTAAAACAAACTTACAACGATACCAACACAGAGACTTACTCCGTCTTTTTCCAACATCTCCCTTGGATGTTGCCGCTTCATTTAGAAGAACCATCCCCATGGTGATAGCCGCATCTATAGTAGTTGTCAAGGAAACATTAGAAATAGATGCAAATAAAATCTATTAATTGTTCTGGACCTGGACACCATGTGTTCTGTACCAGAATGATGGAATTACACACGCACACAGAGGTGAATGCAACTTACTCTCCTGATATAAAATTATAGCTTATCATGTATTTAAATAAATATGCCTTGATTTTTAGACTATATAACCTCAAACTTTCCTTTGTGAGATTTTTAAGGTCTAATTCTAAATGCTCTTAAATTCCAGGACTTTCATAGTGCATATGAATTATATACTCTCAAAACCAATAATGATATTTCACCTTATACATAAAGATATACATACACTAGTTACACTCAGAATGACATTTCACTGGGCAATCACAGAAAACTGGGAATATACTCAGCATGGAACCAACCAACCAGCCTTGGTGGATGACTAATACGTACAAGAGAGAAAGTTACCAAATACCATCCCCTTGGCTGACAAAAATGGTTCTGTTGTTGTTTAGTTTCAAAGTCATATGTGCCTCTTTGCAACCCTAGGAACTGTAGTCCACCAGGCAAGAGTACTGGAGTGGGTTGCCATTTCCTTCTCCAGGGCATCTTCCCAACCCAGGCCTCTCCTGCGTTGGCAGGTGGGTTCTTCACCACTGGGCCACCAGGGGGGCCCACCCGACACATATATACATACCACTAAGCTTTTAGGAAATTCATGATAACAGTTTGAAAACTTCTGAAATTCAGACAATTACAAGTTCTTTGTGTTTCAACTGTGTAGTGATGGGGATGTTACCAGTAATAAACTGATAGAAAAATTAAAAGGTTGTTTCACTGAAACTGCTGAGACACAGGAAATTTACTGCTTAACTTAGTTCTTTGGAGCAGACTGATGGGACTGATGCAGATCCTTAAAACCGAATTCAGTTAGGATTCCGCTCCCATTTTTTTCTGGCAACATCCTTTTATATTCATGTATAATTCTAATCTATCCACTTAAGTGTATAGACTTGAGCTACTGACAACTCACACAGACTTCTGGATTAATTTATCTCAAAAACATTTTCTATAAATATTCAAAATATAAATCACATTTTAAAAGTATTTTATATAGATATTACAAACAAAACAAATATTTATTTTATGATGCCATCTACTGAGTAGCTTCCAAAATTCCTTCCAAAATACAATGTCGGGGGAAATAGCACTATTTTTTATTTCTGGGGAAAATAAAGTTTAGAAACTAAATGCTTTAAAATTTTAGCTACATGAACACTGTATATTAAAACATTCTCAGGATAAAACTGGATACGTAAATACCCATGTGTACATTGTATATAAGTGTTATTAGCACACAGAGACATAAATATTCACTTAGGGAGAAGTTATTAAGCAAATTACATTTTATTGGATATTAACTACGGTCACTCAAGTGTAACATATCCCTGTTAATATCTTCGTAACACATCCCTGTTAATATCTTCGTAACACACACATATATATATGGATATATATTTTTTCACTACTGTTCCTCTGTAGGGCTTCCCTGATAGCGCAGTTGGTAAAGAATCTGCCTGTAATGCAGGAGACCCCAGTTCTATTCCTACGTCAGGAAGATCCGCTGGAGAAGGGATAAGGCTACCCACTCCAGTCTTCTTGGGCTTCCCTTGTGGCTCAGCTGGTAAAGAATCCACTTGCAATGTGGGAGACTTGGGTTCGATCCCTGGAATGGAAAGTTCCCCTGGAGAAGGGAAAGGTTACCCACTCCAGTATTTTGGCCTAAGAATTCCATGGACTGTATAGTCCATGGGTTTGCAAAGGGTAAGACATGACTGAGCGACTTTCACTTTGTCAAAAATTGCTTTGTCACTTTGTCCCTCTGTAGATTTGAAAACTACGTGACCAATGTGTTTCTCATTTGATTGCTTTTATACTTCACACAAATTCAAACAGTGTTATTACAAAGCTGTAAGATTTTCATCAGAGTATACCGATTGTTATTGCTTATCTTACTCATAGGCATTTCTTTCCAAGTGTTTGCTATTACAAATACTCCTACAAAGAATATCTTCTTATATATACATGTGAAATGTTTTTTCTAGGGTCTACACCTAGAGGTAGAGTTTCTGAGAGGCTGATATGTGTAGTTTCAATTTTACTAGATATGATCATATTCTGTAAAACAAGTGGTGTTAAGAATTACCATTTTTTTACACTGCACTAACACAGTTTTGCTGAACTATTGATTTTATCAAATTGTTGAGTAGGGATCTGTCTCACTAGTGAGTCAGGGTTTATCTTTTGATATGTTAATTCCTCTTTTTGCTTAATTTTTTGTATTGTGCTTTTTTTTTTTTGCCCATTTTCCCATAAGTATATTTTCTTATTAACTTAGAAGATGCTTCAGTTTTTTCTGGATATGAATGTTTTGAAGTGTTACATACAGATTCTTCTACTTTTAAATTGTTTACTTATGCAGAAGGTTGTCATTTCAGTATGGTCAAAATTGATATTCTTTTCCTTCATGAGCTTTGGTTACTGTTGCTTACTTATGAAACTAATTCCTACCCCTAAGTCTTAGAAATACTCTGTTAGTTTTAGGTATACAATATTAAGTGTGTGAACATTTAAATACATTAGGAACTAATAAGCACCAGAAGTCTAGTAACCATATGCCCCATACAAAGTTATTAAGTATTATCAACCGTATTCCTTATGTTGTATATTACATCCCCACGACTACTTTAAAACTGTAAGTTTGAACCTCCTCATCTCCTATTTGGCTCAAGCCCTCAACCAGCTGCCCTTTGCAACCACCCCGTTTTCTGTATCTATGAATCTGTTTCCGGTTTGTTGTTTGTTCATTTGTTTTTTAGATTCCACATACAAGTGAGATCATAAAGTACCTGTCTTTCTCTAACTTATTTCACTTAGCATGATACCTTTTAGATTCATCCATGTTGTTGCAAATGTCAGGAGTTTTCTTTTAATGGCTGAGTGTTTATGTGTGTCTGTACATCGTGTCTTCTTCAAC
The DNA here is from genome assembly GCF_910594005.1 of Cervus elaphus. Lineage (NCBI taxonomy): Eukaryota > Metazoa > Chordata > Mammalia > Artiodactyla > Cervidae > Cervus > Cervus elaphus. The sequence goes on from NC_057846.1 coordinate 28,944,421, forward strand.
CGTTCATCCACTGATGGACATTGTGGTTGTGTCCATATTTTGGCTACTGTAAATAATGCTGAACAGAGAGGTGTATATATCCTGCTGAATTAGTTTTCATTTTCTTCCAGTAAATATTCAGAAAATTACTGAATCATATGCTGGTTCTATTTTTTATTTATTTATTTTTAGAAACTTTCATACTTTTTTCCATAGTGGCTGTACCAAATTAGATTCCTCCAATCCTCATCAAGGTTTATTTGCTGTCTTCTTGATGACAGCCATTCTGACAGGTGTAAGGTGGTATCTTTCTTGGATTTTATTTGCAGTTCCTTGATGATTAGTGATTTAGATCATCTTTCCACATGACTGTTGGAATTATGTCTTCCTTAGAAAAGAGTTTAGTCCACTCAAGTCCTCTATTTCTAAACTGTTTTGTTTCTTGATATTGAGTTGTATGAGTTATGCATTTGGATATTAACTGCTTATTGGATATATAACCTGCAAATATCTTCTCCCATTCAGTAAGCTACCTTTTCATTTTGTTGATGGCTTTTTTCCAATGTATAAAAAGCTTCTTAGTTTGATGTAGTCTCACTTGTTTATATTTGCTTTTGTTTGCCTTGCCTAAGGAGACAGAGCCAAAAAGTTATTGCCAAGACCCATGTCGAAGAGCATCCTGCCTATGTCTTCTCTGAGGAATTTTATGGTTTCGGGTCTTACCTTTAAGTCTTTAACTCATTTTGAGTTTATTTTGTATATGGTGTGAGGAAGTGGTCCAGTTTCATTCTTCTGCACGTAGCTGTCTAGTTTTCCCAATACCATTTATTGAAGGGGCTGTATTTTTCCCACCACATATTCTTTATTTTTTGTAGCTTCATCGACCACAAGAGCATGGGTTTATTATTTGGGCTCTTCAGTCTATTCTGTTGATCTGTGTGTCCATTTTTGTGCTGACTCTATACTGTCTTTATTACCATAGTGTTTTTTTTTCTTAAACCACCCTTAGCATCTATTTATCTTGGGCTGCGCTGGGTCTTTGTCGCCGTGTGGGCCCTTCTCTGGTTGTGGAGAGGGGGGCTACTCCAGCTGCGGAGCGTGGGCCTCCCCTGCTGCGGAGCGTGGAGCGTGCGCTCTGGCCGTGCAGGCTTCAGCGGCTACGGCACGCGGGCTCCCCGTCTGCGGCTCACGGTCTGCACACTGCAGGCTCAGTAGCTGTGGCACACGGGCTCAGTCGCCGTGTGGCATCTTCCCAGACCAGGGACTGAGCTGGTGTCCCCCCCTGCCCTGCAAGGGAAATTCTTAACCACTGGACCACCAAGGAAGCCACATAGCTTTTTAATATAGTTTGAAATCAGGGTGTATGATACCTACAGCTTTGTTCTTCTTTCTCATGACTGCTTTGGCTAAATAGGGTCTTTTGCAGTTCCATGCAAATTTTAATTATTCTAGTTTTGTGAAAAATGGCACTAGTAGTTTGAAAAGAATGGCCCTAAATCTGTAGATTGCTTTGGGCAGAATGGACTTTCTAACGTCTTTAACATAAGGCAGGTAATGCCATTCTTTTCCTCAGAGAACTCTTTACTCAGAGTGAGATGGAAAGTTAATAATCTAAAAACCTCAAAATGACCTCCAGGTGGCACCTCATTTGTACCCTGACCCACTTCCTATACTGCTCTGCCCTTGTTGGCTCTTACTCATGTCCTTGGTATTTTTTCAACAAGAACCCTCTGCCTCAGGATCTTTGCACTTGCTATTTCTCTATCTGAATGCTATTCCTCTCAATGTCCATGTAACTCACTCCCTCACTTCCCTTGGGTTTCTGATCAGATGACAGTGGAGAAGCCTCCTTTGAACACTGTACCTCTTATCCTGCTTTATTTTTCTCTATTAACGTTATTTTTTACAAGAAATTTAGAACTTGTATCTTTTTTTATTTATTTACTGTCTCTCTCTTGTCACTACAATGTTTTGCCCAAAGGGTAGGGACTTTATTTTGTTCACTATCTTACCCAGTACCAACTAGGCTTTGATATGCATGATTGTAATCCTCAGTTTACACATAAGGAAACTGAAGCCATCAGAGAGATCCAAGTAACCTGTGCAAAGCCACAAAGCTAGTGAGTAAAAGGTGCAAACCAAAAGAACATAGAAGAATTGAAGCAGGATGATAACAGGGTTAGAAAAAATGATGAGGGAACAGCAAAGGAACAAAATAGTTAAATCTGTTTAACAATGTATATCTTTATGCTAAGCATAAAATTTTATATCAAGTGAAAATGCACATAATGATATAATTGCATCTCTTTACAAATATTAAGAGAAATTCAGGGAAAGAAAGATAATAAAAAGTTAAAAGCAACTATCTTGGGGTAATAAGGTTGTGGGGTTTTGTTTTCTATTATTTATACTCTACATACTAGTAGTTTGCAAACTTTTTCTGTGAAGGCCCAGAATGTAAACATTTGGGGCTATGCACGCTGTGTGGTGTATTGTTACTACTCAATTCTGCTACTGTAGTGCAAAGTAATCACAGACAATACACAAATGAATAGGTGTGGCTGTGTTCCAATGAAACTTATTTATAAAAAGACAGTCAGGCTAGAATTGAACCTTGCTGGTCCTAGTTTGCCAACCCCTGCTATAGAGGATCTGAGACAGTGCCAGAGATACTCTAAACTGTTATGTCTGCGAGGAAGTTAGCTTTGCTCTTATGTGAAAATAAAGAAACGCAAAAATCCTTGTGCACATGATCTCAAAGTAGGAACTTTAAAGCAAAGAGATTACTAGATATAGGTGTTATGTACAAGCTGAATGTTAAATATTTTATTAGAGAGCAGCAGGGTCAGGAACGAAGTGTGAGTTTTTTACTTAGAATGCTTCCTGCAAAAGTCAGTTTTCTAGTCATTAACAAGGAAAGAGCTGTGAACCTACTTTAAACTTGATGACTGTAACTGAGATATGTGAATTACACTAAATGGCCTTAAACTGGCCAACCCTCTTTTTTTATCTAAAAATACTTTTGAGCTTAAAAACTTTGAGTATTGAGAATTATTTAGGTCTAGTTCTATTCTGTCAATGAAAATAATTTTTGGTAAAAGAGAGCCTGCAAAATACTTATCATTTGGGCAAAAAAAAATCACATTTGTAATGTAAACATTTTTAGATTATGTACTGATTTATAAACACAGGAAGAAGCTTTGACTCTAACATCTGTCAGAGTTAATGTGTAGGTCTTCCTTTATTGGGTGGAAGGCTGACTGATTAATGAAAGCACCTACAAATCTCTGAGAGATTCTGTGTCAAATTCTGGAATAACAGATGCTTTTCTGTCATTAAACTGATGGGTGTAACCATTTGACTAAGCCTTATTAAAGAATCTCAACATGTAGAGATTAAGAGATATAAATATATACCAGCTAAATGTTATGTTCCTGAGACTTTCTATTGTCCTGAGATTAATGACTATGCCTGCATAGACACAAACACACAGACACACACCTTTTTTCCACTTCATGTATAACTTTGCACATCTGTACTGATTAATATCATAACATTATACACTTCAGCTACTACACACTCTCCAGTCCCCTGTTTATCCTGTCAATCATTTTCTTACTGTTAAAATTAAGTCAAAATATTGACATGATCCTACATAAAACAGGAGCTGCTGTTTGTGTAAATAACAAAATCCACAGAAAATGAATATCCTAGTGAACTGGTAGCACATACATTTGCATTACATTATAATCCATTCTCAATCACAAATGATGTTAGGTTTATTGTGGCTCCTAAGAAGAGACCCAGGATTGTCAGTTTAAAGATAAATGTGAACAAATGTTGGGAAAAAGTCAGCCCATTATAGAAGACTTTATCTAAAATATCTTCAACTTGTATCCATCATTAATTTTTTTTCTGTAGTATGTTTCTCCTTGGATATATAACACATTAAAAGAAACATTTGCTGTCTATTATAGATTGAAAATAAGTCAGAGTAAAACTATACTCTCATAATAGATGGAAAACAAATGTTTTTCTCATAGGAAAAGCAAATATGATCTTTATGAGAACACATGTATTTTTAAATATTTAGAAACAGTTGTTACTGCTAGTATAACCTTTGCCTTTTATATCAGAACCTTTACTTCTAATTGATATTTATCTCATGTCATCTTGACATCCCAGAATTTAGAGGATGTGCAGAATTAAGGGACAGGTCAGAATTTGTATACTTGACAGTAAAGCCAATCCGAGAACTCGTGTGTCTGGTTTCCACTAGCACACAGAACATGTCCTCATGAATTTAGATCTGATTCAAATTTCTTAGCAAGGTATGGAAAGATATTTACTATCCAGCCAACTAACCTTTCATCAGTCTGCCCTGCACAGTCTGTGAATACTCTTTCATACACCTTCCACTGGAATATTCTCACTCACTTATTCTCCACCTGGGGAGAACTCCTTTTTTACTGTATAAAAACCTGGCTAAAAAGTCAATTCAACTTTTCCATGTGTCAAGTTGCCTCTTGATGCCTCATACTAATTAAAATTATTTTCCTATCAGCCTACCTTGTTGCAGACAGCAAATATCTTATATTTACAACAGGTGTTAAAACATAACTGAATGAAAAATTTTAAAAATATTTTACTTGGAAAAATAAAGAGAATTATACATTAGCTTTAGTTCATATATTCCTTATTAAAATGTCATAACATTTTTTATTATTTTTAAAAATAGCTTTCTCTCAAAGACTACTTAGGAATTTTTTTTTCCTCCTAAATAGGGTACTGAAATAAAATACTACTAACAGGGAGAAAAATCTTATTTTTACTAAATGTCATTCTATAACCTATGACATCAAATGACTCCATCTGTTTGCTCTTAGATTTTTTTAAAGTAAAATTTTGTTTGTAGCAACTGCATCCAATGATCTGGCTTACTAAATTAGGAAGAGAAAACCAAAAGGTAGAAATATTCTCCAAAGATAAACAAGAAGTTACCACCTGGAATTTGCATTTTTTTCAACCCACTCCAGTATTCTTGCCTAGAGAATCCCATGGACAGAGGAGCCTGGAGGGCTATAGTCCATGGGGTTGCAAGAGTCGGACATGACTCAGCCACTAAACCACCACATAAAAACATACACGCAAATTACAAAACAAAAAAATTATAAAGTAAGTTTTAAAAAATTAGTAAATTCTGCCAAGTAAAAGTAAAATCAGAAATTATTATATAATGGCTTCTTCTAAACTTTCATTGATGATTTTAATGAGCCCACCATTCTAAGACATTTTCTCTTTTCATAGATACAGGCAAATAAAAAGAACAGCAGCGATAAAGCAACAAATAGTTACTAGCAGCAGAAAGATAATACATTTTAGTGTTAAAAATCTACATGGAAGACTTCATACTGTTTGTAAAATTTCTTTGAGTCCTAAATCTCGGCTTGAGGTCAATGAGCCATGAAATGAAACCTTGGGGAATTCCTGCCATACAATGGAATGATGGTCTCAACACACCTTTTCATTCCTTTTGCTAGGTATTTCTGATGTTTTAATAGCTGCTTTGAAAGAAGTATATTGCTAAAATGCTACATCATGGGTTGAAAACAGATAGAAAAGAAAAAGGAAAAACTACAGAACCAAAAAGTTACCTGCAATACATATTTCCCCTTTCCTGCAGGTTCACTTTCTATGGTTTCAGTTACCCACAGTCCAAAAACATTAAATGGAAAAGTTCAGAAATAATTCGTAAGTTTTAAAGTAAGATTCAAATGCCATTCTAGCAGCATGATGAAATCTCACATCTTTCTGCCCTGTTCCATCCGGATGTCCCTCTGTCCAGAGTGCCCACACTGTGTTCACTACTTGTTCCGTCGTCACTCAGCAGCCATCCTGTTACCAGATCAGCTGTCATGGGGTCACTGTTTACTTAATAGTGGCCCCAAAGCACAAGAGTAGTGATGCTGACAGTTCGGATCTTCTCTTACTATGCCTAGTCTGTAAGTTAACCTGTACCATAGGTATGCATGTCTAGGAAAAAATACAGTTCTTTCTCCAAACTAAGGCAAGGCAATTCAATTTTGTGGGTTTTAGTTTTCCTAGTTATAAAATGAGGTTTTGCTCTAGGAGAGTTCTAAGAATGCTTAAAGGTTTAAATAGTTATGGTTATATCAGATACTAGAAAACAGGGTCTAGACTGCTTTATCTGAAGATGAATCTTGGTAACCAGCAGAGTAATCAAATTTTATAAATGACACTATAAGGTACACTTTAGATCCTGACAATGACTCAGTACATTCAACATTATAAACTTAACATACAAATGTTTCCACAGGACTCACACAAATGTCAGTGTTCCCCCAAAGTACAGCTGTTTACCCCAAAATTAACCTTACTTCATTCTAGTAATATGTAATTTGTTTTTTGAAAAATGTATCGTACCTCTTTGCTATTCTGCTGTCTTTACCCTTCTACCTCTAAACCACAAATTGTACTATATTATCTGATTCATAACATTTAGTCTTCCATGTTCCAAAAAGATGTCTAATTTATCCTAAATCTTCCTCTCTCACTTACTATAACATTTAAGGGAACTAAGATAATTTCTTTATCCTGCTTTTTATATAACACTTTTTTTCCTTCCCCATTAAGATTCTAAAGGGGAAAACCATACAGACATCACAAAAAACTCTATCCAGAGATAATCAAAAGCTATACTTCAAAATTCAATAGTAAGTTAAAAAAAAGAGAAAATTATAACCTATTAATGATTTAGAATTTTAAAAATTACATGGTAAGAGAAAATAGCATAGGAATTGGAAAATTAGTCACATGGTAAAGTGTCAAATTTAATGTCTCAAAAGTCTTGATTATTTGTTAGGAAAAAAATCAGTTTGATAGCATGCAGCTCTGCTTTGTTCTTATCAACCCATCAGTATTTTAAAGGATACTTAGTACCAGAATAATGTGTGACTCTGCCACGAATTGGACCTGGCTGCTCCCATGAATGTAGCTCTATAAAACAAGACAGAGAAGCAAAAATTACAATCTGGGGAAAAGCAGGGTTTTGGCAGCTTTTTCTTTGTATAATTCTATACCTTGAAGATTAACAATGGATAAAGCTATGAATTAAGCTCCTATTTATGGTTTTGGAACAAAATAATTAGTTCCTTTTGAATAAAATAATTATTAGTTAACTAGAAGTAGAAGATGAAGCGCTGGTGGCTGATGTCACTGTCAACTGTAGAAAGCAACCTACTATCAGAAGTAAACTTAGTATAATTTGTTAAAAGGTTTACCATAAAAACATACACAAACTGTAATGATTCTTCCAGAGCCTCCGTAAAATGTACTTAATATAGTGTAAGGCACAGATTAGAGGAACTAAGATTAATGACTCTACATCCTTTAAATGAAAAATGACCAATCAACAGTTAATATGACTCTTTTCTACACTATCAAAGTTTTTAAATTAAGGAGATAGCTTTATAAACTCATTTATTTTAAACTGATTTTTTCAAAACATAATTATTAAAATTGTTTCATCCTATTGAGAAAGACATAGCTTCCTATACCTGGTAAGAACTGTATTAGTTGATACCAATCAATTATAGAAATTTGACAAAAATCTCCATGCAGGATTATTTCGCTTCTGAAAACCTGATTCCCACAGTAGTTTGGCTTTAATGGAAAGAGTATTTAACTAGAAGTCAGGACATTATTCCTTCTTGTCCTTAACCCTGGGCATGTCACCCAATCTCTCAGATATTCAATATCCCCTCTTCCATAAAACTAGGAACTGGATTAACTGAGTCCTATGATCTTTTTGAAGCATGCAGAGTCTTGTGTGTATTGTTATCAATTCTGTCTTGGTATTTTCACGTAGAGACTGCTCTTGGTACTTCAGTCTAAGCTACCTTTGTTTCCATCTCTAATTTCTCAATCATTCATAGTGCAGCTGCCTCATTCAAAGGTGTATTTGGATAAATTTTTAAACAACAGCTTCAAGCAAACCAACTAAAAAATAGCCATGTGTGGTTTATTTACATTATAGCTTCTGAGGAATACTATCACATATTTTCTATTTTATTAAATATTACTATATTGACAACAGTGTAGCAATACAAATACTATAAGCAATGTGTTTGATATTACCTTAAGTCTGACTAGAAACTAAGACTTTCATATCACAGAAATGAAGGTTTTATTATTCTAATAACTATAGCAGCATAGATAATACCAAATACAACGATACCAAGTACTAATAACAACTACCATTTATTAAGCACTCATTTTGTGTTTAACACAAGTTCTACATGCAATATCTCATTAATTCTAACAGTCATAACAAAGGTATTTTTATTACAGCCGCTTAATCAATAAGGTAACTGAGACTAAACAGAGGTGAAAATCTGCTTAGGTTTTCACATCTGCTGTGTGTAAAATCCGAGATTTGAAATTAGGTCTGTGTGATTTCAGATCCTGATCTCATATTCACTATACTACTGACACTTAGTTATTTGCTGGACGTTTGACAGGATGCTTCATATACATTATCCCATCGTATCTTCTTAATAACTATATAAAATAGATATTATCATTCTATCTTCCAAACGAGGAAAATGAGATTTAGAGAAATTAACTAAATTAAGATCACACAACTAGTAACTGGTGAAATTTGGAGAGCAACTTGGGTTTGACCTCCAAGGTCCATGCCTTTTCCATCATATAATAACTTACCAAAAGACAGGAAGAAAACCTAGTGTAAAGTTTTATAAAAGTTTTTACTGGTGATCACAGTTAAATGTTGACCATTAAGGTAATTAAAAATCAACATTTATGTGACTGACTGAAATATCTGACTATAACAACACAAAATAAGATGCCCAGATGTATGTGACAACTGCAAGGAAGTTTGCCTGGATTAGAACCACAGTGCAGACACTATGCACTGATTTAGGCAATGGGGATATCAAGTGTAACAAAACAGCAAACAAAATGAAACGAACAAAACCAAAAAAATGCTTACACATTCAAACTGTGAGAACACATTTTGTCTACCAAAGTGCAAGAGACATTACTGGCGCATATACAAGTCAGAAAAGCAAACACACAAATAAAAGAACAAGCAAGTACTCTAGAGGTCTTAAGTGCTGACCTTGGAGGGTATGTTTCATTTACAGGGTTACCTAAAGCAGTGCTTAACACAGTTAAAATCTAGCTAAGCTCACCATTTTAAGCTAGTCTTTAATATATGTATTTAACTGATGCATGTGCTTTGAAAATACTTTGGAAGAAGGGACACTGAGTAATTCCTTTACAGCTTTAGCAAGCATGATGTTCATTTATATTCTTTCCACCTGTGATTTTTATTAACTCTGACCAAGGAAATGTCAGCAACTCATGGAAATTTAATCCTAAATATTTATTTAACTTGGAAATGGCAACCCACTCCAGTATTCTTGCCCGGAAAATTCCATGGACAGAGGAGCCTTGTAGGCTACAGTCCATGGGGTCGCAAAGAGTAGGACAGGATTGAGCGACTTCACTTCACTTCACTTCACTTACAAGTGCAATGGAGAAAATCTGCATGCTTTTTGATATAGGATATATATCTTTTTTCCCATGGAGATCTATTTTGACAAACCATTAATATAAACATTTTTTCTTGTCCAGTCAATTTAACACTTACTTCATAGAGCATATGAACCAAAAAGAAAGGGTCTTAAAAGTTATCAGAAAAGGCATTACTATATCTTATTTGAAGTTTGCATAGCATAATGATATAAATAATATATCTGAATAATATGCTTAATTTTAGTAACATACTTGACAATAAAAATTAGTAACTTAAATATAATAGTTCTCTTACACAAGAGTATCAGAAAAGAAAATGGAAATTAAGCTAAATACAGTAAATGTCAAGGAGGAAAGAAACCTCGTTCCATGTAACTCTTCCCTTTTTATAATGTAGAATTTTTATTTTTATCCGAGTATAATTGCTTTACAATGTGTTAGTATCCACTGTAAAGTGGATCGGCTGTAGGTATACAGGCGTGCGTGTGTACTCAGTCATGACCAACTCTTTGCAATCCCATGGGCTGGGCTCCTCTGTCCGCGGGATTTCCCAGGCAAGAATACTGGAGCCGGTCACCATTTCCTTCTCCAGAAGATTAACAGTATATATGTGTCAATCCCAATCTACCACTTCATCCACCCCCTTTCTCCTCTTCATCTCCATATATTTGTTCTCTATATCTATGTCTCTATTTCTGCTTAGGAAATAAGATCGACTTCACCAATTTTTTTTGGATTCCACATATATGCATTAATATACGGTATCTGTTCTTTTTCTTACTTCACTGTGTATGATAGTCTTTAGGTCCATCCACATCGTTCCTGACTTCTTGGGAAGATGGTATCAGTCATATTGGTCTGCTTTTTCAATATTATTTTAGAACTGTGTTGGTAGTGAGTGATCATTAAGGAGTCCTTTTATAAACATAATGTTCTGAAAATATTAATGACCAGTATAGACCAACACTGTTGTTATGTTTCAATTAAAATGTCTGAATTGGTATCTTTATCCTGGATCTGCCTCAAGGGTGACCTTGAAAATTACTCTAAACTTCAAATTGTTCAACTGTATAATGAAAAAACAAAATGTGAGAAATGAATTATTAATAGGTAATGCATGTAAAATACTTAGGACTAGGCATAAAATCTGGGTTCTCCTGTCAGTGAAACTTTCTTTTAAAACTTCTTATTTAAGTTTCTAACAAACCAATATTAACTTTATAAGCCTTGGGGCAGAAGCAAGATAGGAAAAACCAATGTGTTTGATTAACTTTCGTAAAATGTGTGCATACGTGCTAAGTCACTTCAGTTGTGTCTGACTCTTTGTGATCCCATGGACTGTAGTCCACCATGTTCCTCTGTCCATGGAATTCTCCAGGTAAGAATACTGGAGTGGGTTACCATGACCTTCTTCAGTGGATCTTCCCTACTCAGCGACAGAAGCTGACTTTTAGTTAAATGGACTTTGGAGCAAAACTAAAGATACTAACATAAGCACAGTACAAAATCAGGTAATATACAAAGGCAGGAAGTCACTCTTGTGAAGACATTAATAATAGGATTCAAACTAGTTATTTTTCCCTGAAAAGTGTTAGTTGTTCAGTCATACCCAACTCTTCGCAACCCCAGGCTCTGTCCATGGAATTCTCCAGGCAAAAATACTGGAGTGGGTAGCCATTCCCTTCTCCAGGGAATTGTCTCAAGGCAGAGATCGAACCCAGGTTTCCTGCTCTGCAGGTAGATTCTTTACCATCTGAGCCACCAGGGAAGCCCAAAGTGTTACTTTCCCCTACTCACTGATAAAATATATACTGGTCTTCATTTGCTTTGGCATAAGTTCCTTACAAGGGGAAAAAAAAAACCCAAAAAACGTGTGCTCACACCAATCCCAGAGAGATGTGAGTTTGAATTTTGATAACTGAAAAATTGTAACTTATTTTAAAAAGAAGCATTTATGACACCTGGTGGCTCCGTGGTAAAGAATCTGCCTGCCAATCCAGGAGACAAGGACTTGATCCCTGGGTTGGGAAGATCCCCTGGAGAAGAAAATGGCAACCCACTCCAGTATTCTTGCCTGGGAAATCCCATGGACAGAGGAGCCTGGTGGGCTATAGGCCATGGGGCTGCAAAAGAGTCGGACATGACTGACTAAAAAATAACATTTTATGACACCAAGAAAATGGCAAATAAAAACTAAGATTGTATATTGTCTGGTGTTATCCAAATGCCACTTTCAGCTTAACATCAAATCCACAAAAGCACTTTTGGTCCCTTCTTTCATTTTAAAATAATGAACCAAGAGCTTGTCAATAGCTAGAGCAAACACTATTGTGATTATCTTTTACTATCACGTGAATTCTTTCCGTCCAATCTTTTCATGCAGCTGGACTCACCAATACGAAATGTAAACTTTATTTCTGTTCATTTTCTTTCCCTTCGTGTATACGTCAGAAAAAAACTACCCGTGTGAATCCTTTCAGCTTTTTTCTGTACCTTGTTTACTATCCTCCAGTACAAGGACAGCAGACACATGAAATTTAAGAAAATATTTAAGTGATAATCTCTCAACTGTCTAGCATATGATTCTCACTCTGCAACAGAAGTACTGTAACAGCAAAAAAAAGAAAACATGATGATTTATTATCAACATGAGTCAGAATGTAGGAGAAAAATTTTGTATTTCCTTTGGCAGGACTTCAAGAAGTCAAATGAGTTTCCTCATTGCTCTTAAATAAACTTGTGTCTTTAATCTTGGCTATTTAAGATCTGCCAGTAGAAGAGCAACTGCTTTCCTGATCAAAGCCTACATACAGTGAGGGAGCCATTTTTCATATATGATAGTCAGTCTATTTTTTTTTTTTTAACCACATAACTCTAAATAAAGAAGATGCTACTTTAAAATATACAAGTTCCTAGGAATGCAGTAACGACACCATAGTCCTGAGTCTCCTTTGTGTGCTTAGGCACCCAGAATACTAAAAGGAAGTAATCTTTATTCTTTCTTTCTCAGTTTCTTTGTGAGAAGACGAACATCTAGGAAGAGATTTTTTTGAACTGTTAAGACAAAATATACTCTCTTATTTAGTGTTAAGTATAATGGAAGTATTCAGAGGCATTCTATGACCTTCCTACTGTATGATACTATGATCTTTGGAACCAATTACTTAAGTCTTTAGTAAAAACAGTGTGAGAGCAGGCAGCAGGTGGGCAGGCTTCTGTTGGCAAATGGGAGTGTCTGGATCACCACTGTTGGTGCAAAACAAGTGGAAATCCCGAGGTACTTAGCACTCTGACAGTCCAATAAAAGATTTCTCTATTTCTTGATAGTTACATATCCCTAGTCCTTTCTTTGAGGCACAGTTACATATTCCCAGTCCTTTCTTTGAGGTCTTCTTCTTCTACATCAAACTAGATAAACTTCTCTGAGGAAGCACTGGTCCTTACAAGGCTGTGACACTAAACAGCAGCCGTGATATAGATCAGACAATAGCTCGGCCAAGTCCTTCTGGACTTGCCTGAGATAAGAGATATAAATAGGGATTACCTACATCCAGATGGCAAAGAATGCCACTGTGGTAGATTTCCCCAGGCTAGGTAGGTATGATTGGTCTTATTCAAACTCTTTACAAAAAGCGTCAGCCCCGCTAGTACAGTGGAGACACACCTCTCCTTATGAGCTTTGCCTGAATTCACAGTGACAATAAGATCGGTAGTTCAGGTATTGTAAACAGGGGAGGTACGGGAGAGAACAAGTAACAACACAGAACAACCAAAACAAAAAGCTCCAATCAATTCTAAGGAAATTCTAAGCAGAATATGCTGAAACAGTTCATCATACGTGCTCCTCCCTGGAAGGTCAGGCAGTGAGAACAGTGCAGGCAGGCCTGGAAACTTCTGAGGAGACTAGAAAACCAGCCTAAAGCCCAGACACTAGTGGGCCAGCTACTGGGGACAAACTGTGCTTGTAGAAACACCTTCTGGGTTTTGAACAAAACTGATACTATGACTGATGAGAGAGCTTCTCATATTCACTGTGCTTTCAAAATGTTGAGAGGTTAAATATATCACAGCATAGTACGCCTGTTTCTTTCAAGCGTACAGCAGAGGTTGACTTAAAAGGTCCTATGACTCAGCTTCTAAGTACATTTTAGTAATTAATATTTTCTTGACTGTCCATTTCTAGACTTATAAATTCTTCTATTCATCAATGAAAGAAAACCTGGAATGCTTAGTAGAATTACTCTCATGGAATTTTTTTGGTTACTAAAGTAGTAAGTTCAAAATGAAAAGTTACCCTCTCGGGTGGAGAGGGAGGTGGGAGGGGGGATCGGGATGGGGAATAAGTGTAAATCTATGGCTGATTCATATCAATGTATGACAAAACCCACTGAAATGTTGTGAAGTAATTAGCCTCCAACTAATAAAAAAATTAAAAAAAAAAAAAAAAATGAAAAGTTACTTGTTAGATTCTTCATTTTTAAAATCCAACTGAATAGCTTTTGATATGAGATACACTGAATATGTAAATCTACAATGCAAATGTTTTGGGAGTTCTGTCATATTAGAGAGATATGAAAAGTAAAGTATATATGGGCTTTTTTCCTTTTTATCTTTCAGAAAAAAATCACCATCAAGGAACATTACTATTCTCATGTTGTTATAAATGTAATCTAAAGTACAAGAACCACCACAACAAAATACAACTAATATAGCATGAAGCTTAAAAGTCACATTATTCTGTGTTAGAAAGTAAAATCACACATTTCATATCACTAAATATTTTGCATCTGTAACTGGAGGAAGAAATGCACTAGGAAGATAGTTTTTCTGCCCTACTTTAACTTTGCAAATAAGGAAAGCCATTTAACCTCTCTTTAATTCATTTTCCTAGTACAGATCATTTTTTGTTGTTGTTAATACTTATGGGTCTATTGGGTGATAAAAAGGATGTTATTATCAAGAGAGGTCTATAAAATGAATGTAAACAAAACATAAGCAAAAAAAGGACCACTCTTTTGAAACAGTCTCTTGTATTTTTCTTTTTTGGATTATCTGTGAAAATGGATATTCCCTCTTCCATATTCATGTGGATGAAAGCACCCTGAGATGCTCAGCAATTATTCCTTAATGCTGAGTCTTGCAGTGTGTCTACTGATACTTCTCTGATCACTGTCTGTACCTGGCATTTTTCCGTCTCTTCCTCGCTGACTGCGACCTGAGTGAAACGCTGCTCGGTCTGGATCCCGCTGCATCAAGTAGGAACTACCTACTAGAAAAAAACGGGTTTTTCTAGTTCCGTTTCTTCAGATGCCTTTAGTTCATATCCTTGAAACTTCTCGCATATTGTCTTAGAGTGATATTCTCTCTAAAGTTCACCTAATGCCAACTGCTTTCAAAGTCCAGTGTCATCCATTTTCTCAGGATGTCCAGGATCACTGCATTCTGATGAACAAGTCTGGAAAATCACTGCCTCTAAATCTTTGACATTAGAGACTTTATCTTGACATTTGATGTGAAATATAGCACAATGGGATGATAAATGAAACCTGTCTCAGAAATGAAAATGACGCTGATAAGGACTCAGATATTAGACCCATATAACACTGTTGACAGTACCCTGGATCTGCAGGCCTTGAGAATGGGTTTAACTCATGATGGATGGGTCTGGTTGAGCCTGCTAATCTGCCAAATGAGACATCAAATTCTTGGGTGTGATTTTCTGTTTCTTTAAGCTTACTACTTTGAAAGCTTCGAATCAGTAGCATTTATCTTTATACTTAATCAGTATACTAACAATGTGAATCCAGCTATATAATTAGTATTTTGTATCTAGAGGCTAATACACAGTTTCTGGTTCTCCCGTAAAAACTTCACAGAACCAAACACAGCAATCATCTTCAACAGAAGCACCACACTGACGCCTGGAAACTCTGGTTACAAACCAGGCTACTGTGTGTGTGTTAACTGACCTACCTCAGTTTCTGCATCAGCAAATCAAGGATGTTGTAATAATTAAATAACAGCATTCAGAAAAGTGTGACATGAAGTGAGCCTTCATTAAATGTTGGCTATCATTATTTCTATTTATTCAACTGTTATTTATTGAATGTCTAATACGTGATAGGCACATTTCTAGGCACTTGAGATAAGAGTGAACAGAGCAAAAATCCCTGGCCTCGTGGGGTTTACTGGAGAAGGAAATGGCAACCCACTCCAGTATTTTTGCCTGGAGAATCCCATGGACAGAGGAGCCTGGTGGGCTACAGTCCATGGGGTCACAAAGAGTCAGACATGACTAAGTGATTAACACACACACATGGGGTTTATAGCCTAGTGTTTGAGCACACACGTGTGTGTCTTGGGGACAGGGAAGCAGAGGGGGAGAAAAGCCCAATGAATATAAATAAAAATAAAATACATTATACGTATATATAAATAACATACAATTAATACTAATATATGGAACATTAAATTGAGACATCAATTTAAAACAAAATCTACACACTCATTTATATATTTTGGCTTATTAAAATAAAGCGGTCACTAAAAATGGTAACGTACTTTAATTAGCAAGGGCTCTGTAACTGAAATATCGAAGAGAGAAGTTACATCATTTGTCCTTGACGTTCCTTTCTCTCCTCACACTTTCTCTTTTAGATGATTCATACTCTTCAATTCAACAGCTCTTGGTATGAAAGACTCCTGCTTAGCCAGGTCTATAGTGTTACATCTTATGGAGTAACCACTGATTGGGTATATCTACTTTAATATCCCACTTGAATGTCCTAACACTCTAAAACCAATTTTTTTTCCAAACATGTCACTATTCTCTGCGCAAAATTATTTATCTTGGCCAGACTTCTGTGCTTCTGTCAATAAATGCAACCATTCTTCTAACGATCCAAGTTTCAACTTTACCGTTTCTGCCTGCATCAATCATAATGCCAGTGAACACTTCCTATTCCTATATTTGCCTTTTTTCTATTACTTTGACACAACTGATTGTGTATGAATGTTTATCATATCATGCTTGGATTATGGGCACTCTAATATTTAGTCTCTAATCTCTCATTTCTAGCTAAATCTTACAAAATCTCCACTTTCATCAGTCTACTGCTCACAAACCTCTGAGAATTTAAAACTGCTTAGAGGCCACAGCTCTTGGCAGTAAAGTCAAACACTTTTGAATCAATCAATTAATCAATCAAGCCAACTATCTAGTCAGTGCTTAAAGTGAGAGATGCTATATTCCATAATATGAGAAAACAAGTACATGCAAAAAACGTGTTTTTTTTTTTGCTGAAAAAGAAACATGGGAACATGCACACGGAGATCTCTAACCATACAGACAAAATAAGGGCAGTGTGCTTAATATTCTAGAATTAGTAAACCAACATTTGAGTCTGTGCTTGAGTTGCCTCTTTGTAAATCGGGATAATAATTGTATCTTTCTTACTGAGAACTGCTAGTGGAGTGAACAGATCAGAAGTTAATTAGCTACTAAATTATATGGTATTTAGTAAGGACTCTATAATTTAGCTATGTGTTCATTGAGTTCTAGAGAAATATAAAAGATGAAATTACTGTAGGGTGAAATGAAAGGAAAAGGCTCCAAAGATGGTTAACTATAAACAGGGTATTTCAGTAGAGATTGTGTTGAGATATATTAGGAATACTCGACTTTAAACAGGTGGGCAGTGACAAGGAAATTAACAGAGGATGGGGAGGGGTTTGAAGGTAGACTTGATTGGGATGCCACAGTAAGTACACTTTTTCTAACACTATTTCCATTAAAAATTATATCTCAAAAAAAATTATGGTCCCCAAACATCCTATCCTCATTTTCACCCCTGTATGGGTTTTCTTAAGGCTGTTCCATTTTTTTCTTTCTGATCCATATCAAGGAGCAATCTTTATTCTTACTGGGTAACCAAAATTTAGCATGATTTAGTGCCAACTCTTAACTTTGCTAGATAACTTTGCCTCAGGGTAATGAATAGTTAATACCCTTAAACTATTATAATACTATCTATAACATTTCATCTGTATCTTAGTCACATATGGATTTATAATGTTAGGATTCTAGACTCAAAACTCACATGAATAATACTGTCTCAGGAAAAAGGATATATTACTTGTAGAATACAGAATATTTCAATTTTTTAAAAAAGAGAACAGGCTCAAATACTTGCTCCAATATATTTTAAAATAATTTAAATACAAAATATTGTTAAACCCTAAAGTAAAATGTGAAATGATTGCAAAACTCTGTATATTTAGTGTAATTTATTAATTTTTAAAAAATCTAGGGCATTTATTAATAACTGTATTTTTAGCATCTTAGATGAAGCTAACAAATGAAGTTAAATTCCTCAAAATAGCATAAAGAACAGTTAAGCTCAGGAAATATATATATCTTAGAGAAAAAGTGATGTTTTAAACAACTGTGTAGAGTGAATGTTATTTAAAATTAATAAAATCACAGTTTACTCTTTTCAAATTTAGAGTGAGCTCATTAAATTATAATTTTTTTAGTATGCAATTTTTGCCAATAAAAATTTTAACAAGTAAACATTGATATTTGGTTGTTATTAGTATGTACTATAAGCACATAATTTTAAAAATCATATTTCTCCAGAGATTTCAAAAGTGTATTCCCAATCCAGGGATCGAACCAAGGTCTCACACATTGCAGGTGGATTCTTTACTAGCTGAACCACAAGGGAAGCCCAAGAATACTGGAGTGGGTAGCCTATCCCTTCTCGAGCAGATCTTCCCAACCTAGGAATCAAACCAGGGTCTCCTGCATTGCAGGCAGACTCTTTACCAACTGAGCTATCAGGGAAGCCCTCCATCATTAATAATGTATTACAAATGTTCTTGTGTAGTAGTATTTTGCAAGGGAGTATTTATATGTACTTAATTTTTTACACATAAATTGTTTTTTGTATATAATTCCATTTTTAAAATGTGCTTTTTCTTTGTCAATTTAAAAAATCTTACCTGAGAGACTGCAAATATCAAAATGTGAATTTAGCCTCACATATTGAGAGTTTGTGACACTGTAAGTATACAGGATTGATTTAAAGTCTAAAAGCTTCTTTTAACTGTACTTTTTCTCTTTTTTAAAAACTGTCTAACTCATGATAAATTACTCAGATTTGTTCTTATCAAAAATACACAATGGGGGGAACCAGGCACTCACAGATTTTGTATTGAGATAGTTAAGCCCAGTCAAAACTCAAACTACAGACTTTAGTTTAGACTTTAGACTACAGACTTTTTAAGACTTTGCAATTTCCTGTATGCAAATTTTATGTCAGTTCTAAAGAGGTATATTTTCAAAGAAATATTGTCTGGAAAAATAAACAGAAACAAATGAGTCTTTCCATCATATCTATAATAAAATTCTTCCATGAATTCTTCATTATTATCAGGTAGCACTTTTTTTGTAAAAGCTAACACTACAGGGAGAAATTTGAAATGACATTTTACTGATTGTTTATTTTTCCATCAGAGTATCTTTGACATTATTTTTTTTTAATTTTAAATTTATCAGAATATCGTTGATCTACAATGTTAGTTTCAGGTATATAGCAAAGTGATTCAATTATACACACATATATATAGACACATACACATCCTTTTTTAAAATTATTTTCTCATATAGGTCATCACAGAATAATGAGTAGAGTTCCCTGTGCTATACAGTAGGCCCTTACTGAGTATCTATTTTATATATAGTAGTGTGTGTATGTTCATCCCAAGCTCCTGATTCATCCCCATCCCTCCAAGTTTCCCTTTTGGTAACCATGCGTTTGTTTTCTATGTCTGTGAGTCTGTTTCATAAATATGTTCATTTATAATTTTTAAAAATTAGATTCCACACGAGTGGTATCACATGATATTCATCTTTCTCTGACTTACTCTACTTACTATGATCATCTTTAACTCCATCCATCTCTAGGTCCAATCATGTTACTATAAATGGCATAATTTCATTATTTTCTTATAGCTGAGTAATATTCAACTGTATTTATATACCACATCTTCTTTATCCATTCTCTGTCGATGGACATTTCAGTTGGTTCCACGTCTTGGCTATTGTAAATAGTGCTGCAATGAACACTGCGGTGTATGTATATTTTCAAATCATGGTTTTCTTCTGTATATATGCCCAAGAATGGGACTGCTGGATCATATGGTAGTTCTATGTTTTTTTTTTAAGGAACTGCTTGCAAATGCTATATACAAATCAGATTTTTTATATGACTGAAAAATGTCCACCTGGTATTTAACAACATGAAAATCCCTGGTGAACTAGTGTGATTTTCAGATGAGGGATGGGTACAGAAGCCAGATGGAAGGACACTCAGAGTGATTAGAAATGAACTGAGATCGTGGCCACAGACAACCCTCACATAGGGAATTAGGTCATGCTATGACTGCAAAGACCAGGAGAGAGGTGTGCTACTGAGAAACTTTAGCAACAAACCATGTGGAATACATTAAATCAAACTTTATTTATGATTTTCCAAAATATCTTACAAGTGGCAACCAAGTAGATAGTAGACCTTAACAGGAAAAGGTATTGACAAGGAGGCTACGGTTGAAAGAGGATGGAGATTCTGAAAAAAGGTTGATCTTAGTGTTCCTGGGGACCAGTTAAGTCCCTTGGAAGTGGGTGAGAGAACAGAAAATATGAGAGAGCAAAGAAAATGGACAAAGATGGAACAGCAGAATAAGAAGGAGTAAGAGAATAGAAGAAATTGAATTCAATGATATTAATTGCAAGTTTGAGAGCTTGGATTTGGAAATATTACAAATTTTGATGAGGTTTCAGGTAGTTCCCAAGTGAGCAGTTTAAGTGAAATGAACAAGTAGGTTACAGAATTTAAAGAGAAAAAAATTAAAATATGAAGCTAATGTGCTAAACAAATAGACAACATGGGCATTCTGAAGAAAGGAGTTAAAAAAAATATATATATATATATATCTCATGTCTGAAGACAGAGTGAATTAGATAACCTTTAAAAGTCTTTTATCCCTCTAATCTTATTTTTCAAGGAAGTTACTACATGATTGTCTTCGATATAGTAAAAAATAAGTATTTTTCAAAAAGAGTATAAATGACACAAAATATATTCAGTCCTAGCAGCATCATTTATATAAGTGCTACAAATCAACTTAATGGGATTTTTTTCCTCTTGAAAATATTTTTAAAAATGGCTGCACAATTTTAATTTATCCTACTTAATTAGAATTAATATATCATATTGTGGCTATTGCAATGTTTTCTTTAACAAATCACAGCAATATATATTTGTACTTTCTTATTTATGATTTACTTTTAGTTCCTAAAAATTTAGTAACAACCTGACTGTACCAACTGGGGGGAGAAGGAAAGTATAATTTTAAAAACAAATTCTCAAATAGAATAACTAATTGTCAAGTAAAATTTTGAAAGTGGAAAACTTTTTCAGTAAAAGATAAAATATACTGGCAATTAGCATCATCTTTATGGATATAACAATCAAGGTAATACTGTGCACCTAAAGATATTTTCTTGAACAAACTAAACGAAACTCAGTCAAAACTGTTTACAGCTTTAATTTGCCTAGTAAACCAGGCCTGCACAGTACAATATACTTATCTAATGTCAAACTATCACAAACTCTAAAACTGAGTCCTTTTTTAATTGAAGGAGAGGTGATTTACAATATTGTGTTAGTTTCAAGTGTACATCATACTGATTTAGGGTTTTTACAGATTATATTTGATTACAGGTTACTACAAGATATTAGGTATAATTCCTTGCACTATACAGTAAATACTTGTTGCTTAACTATTTTATGTAGTTTATATATATGAATCCCATATATACTGAGCCCTTAATTAATGCTTAAAGCAATTAAAAATATACACATACCTTTCTTTTTCTTTAAAATATGTGTGCTTAGTCGCTCAGTCGCATCCAACTCTTTGCAACCCCATGGACTGTAGTCCGCCAGGCTCCCCTGTCCATGGGGATTCTCTAGGCAAGAAACCCTGGGAGGGGATCTTCCCAACACAGGAATCGAACCTGGGTCTCCCACATTGCTAGCAGATTCTTTACTGTCTGAGCAACCAGGGAAGCCCAAAAATACTGGAGTGGGTAACCTATCACTTTTCTCCAAGGGAACTTCCTAACCCGGGACTCAAACCAGGGTCTCCTGCATTGCAGGTGGATTCTTTACCAGCTGAGCTACCACAAGATAAGCTTTTGGTTTAGAAACAATCATAGCACATATGCTTTGCAATTTTTATCCTTTCAATCTTCCAAGTAATGTTTGCGGGGGGAAAATAAGCAGAATCTTCTATGCCTAGTAGACTAATTCTGGAACCGTACAAGAGAAGGGGGAGAACCCCAAAATGTGATTTTAGGGCTTAAGGAGTTCAACACTGGGTAGAAACTTTTAAAAAATGTTATGAATTTTTATTATGAAGGAGAAAGCTGGTATGGAGGGCAGATGACAAGAAAACAAAGGGAGGAAAAAGAAAAGGGTGATGTAGTTTGGGGAGTAATGCTTATTACACTGCAGTATAGGAGCAGGCCAGCACTGAGGCAGAAGTCCTTAAACTTCCTGTATACAAAACACAGGAAACCCTGAGGGGCAGATTAACTAGTGAATACGGGGAGTGTGGAGGGGCTGCTGGAATGCAGGCTACATTCTGTTTCTTGATCTGGTGCTGGTTATACAGGAGTGTTCTCCCCATTAAAATGAACTAAGCCTATTCTCTAGGTCTGTTTTGAGGAGGAGAGGGTGAGATGTATGCAAAGAGTAACATGGAAACTTAAATTACCATGTGTAAAGTAGACAGCCAACAGGAATTTGCTGTATGGTTCAGGAAACTCAAACAGGGTCTCTGTATCAATCTAGAGTGGTGAGATGGGGAGGGAGATGGGAGGGAGGTTCATATGGGAGGGGATATACGTATACCTATGGCTGATTCATACTGAGGTCTGACAGGAAACAACAAAATTCATTAAAGCAATTATCCTTCAACTAAAAAATAATTTAAAAAATGAACTAAGCCACACACGATTTATGCACTTTCTTAAATTTATGTAATGTTTCTATTAAAAAAAACTCAGATATATAAGTAAATAAACTGGGGATTGTGCTACTAAGGTACATTTCTGGATACTAGTTTCTGGAATCTGCATTTTAACAAGTACCCTGGGGGTGTATACAGCCACTCTAGGACATAAATGGAAAAACAATAGCTGAGAGGTTCAAAAGTAATTTTTTCACCCTCTCAGCAATGCTTTCTCCTGCCACAGGCATCTCTGAATATTCAACAAATCTGCTGATTTGAAACCCTTCTACTCCAGTTGTTCAGAAAGCAGATGGATTACTGACTATAGACTCGGGATCAGAGCTCATTTCCATCCTTACTTTTTACTTACATAGGATTAGGATGTAGCAGGCCCTACACTGGATACCACAAAAATGAGAAAATCATAGTTTCTGCCTTCAAGAAGTATATAATCTACTTTAAATAATTCCATAGTACCTAAAAAACAAAGCAAGCAAAAAATTCAGTGTATTAAGTGGCAGCAAACAAAACACTGTAAAATAGGAAGGCTATGGAAGCAAACAAGGCCTCTCGGAAGACAGCATCAAAACTACATAGAACTTCAGTGTAATTTCGACAGATGAGAGAAGAAAGAGGAAGCACTCCTGAGAGTGCAGGCGGGAGCGCTATGGTGAGGACGGCGTGCACTGCAGATGGCGCTGCCGGTGAGAAAGGAGTCAGAGCCGGCCAGAACGGCAGGCTGTCACTGCCTGTAGGAGTCCTGGATAGGAGGCAGAAATAAGTATGCCTAATTTTAATTTTACAGGAATAAGGAAGTCACAGAGGACGTTTGAACAGAAAGGAGACACGATTGTAAGGCACTTCAGGAAGGTGAATCCAGAAGCCACAAATTTAATGAACCGTGACAAGATGAAGGTAAGTCACCATGCTACGTATCACAGTGATGGTCAATCAAGGCTACACAGATCTGGGTTCTATTGCTACTCTACTCGATCGAGCTGCTTAAGCTGAGTCACAGCTACCACTTGTAATTAGAGGATGATAGAGAAACAACTTCACATAAAGGTACTGCAGACACTGAAGGAGACCAACATGTCAAGTTCCTAGCACCTCAGAGGTAGTTTGTCATTGTGATCATCATCGTCATCTCGTTTTTCACATGACTCAAGTTTTTCCTATGCTAATTATGGTATACTTAGATGGTTCACGTGAGTTTGCCTGCAGCTAAATCCTGATGAAGAAAACAAAACGTAAGACTTTGGGGAAAAAGTGAAGAAGGTGTAAGATACATGTAAGAGGTTCAGTACACGTGAGTTTGCCTGTAGCTAAATCCTGATGAAGAAAACAAAACGTAAGACTTTGGGGAAAAACTGAAGAAGGTGTAAGATACATGTAAGAGGTTCAGTATGCTAAAGAAGAACTAAGATATATATGAAATAGTCAAAAATACACAAAATATAACTTTCTAGTAGTGTGTTCTCATTGTGTTATACTTGGATTTGGGTAAAAGCTTCAAGGTTGGCTTTGATATCCCTAATAATAGAACTGTATATGTTGCTGTCAAGATAATACAACTAAAAGAAAACTTTCTTTTTTTCAGTGGTAAATAAATCTGCCTACCTGATCTCCCAAAATAGATTACACTGTTTTTACATATCCTCGAGTTTTATGTATAGTATTTCCAAATGCAACATGGTTGAATATTTCGCTGCTCTCTTTTTTCTGGTCAGGCTATAAAACACATCATTTTCATTACTGCCTTCTCATCTTAGTGTATGTATGGTCACTTTGCATCTGGAGTGCTTCCTATTCTCTTTTGACCAACTGAAATATGACTTATCAAATATTAAATTCAACACCACTTCCAAAATGACACTAATGGATGAGGATTTATAATTCATACGAGTCAACGATCAGGATTAGCATTCTTCTAGTTATCACTGTTTAATGTTGCTCTGGATGGCTGAATCAATTTTTTGACTTCACCTGCAGCTTAATTTCCCAAATTTAAAAGCTCAAAATAATGGAATAAAGAATAAAATAAAGTTGACAGTTTAATATATGCTTCTCCAGAAGTACTTTAGTTTTGTGAAGTGTTGAAATTGTTGTACAGTGGAAGGGTGTTAATAATATGTTCATGAGCAGATCTCTGCACAATCAAGAGTTCAATGTGATGTATACGTCATCCATATAGAAGGAGTAATTGTGATTTTATGTTCCTGTTATGAAACATTTGCCATTGTATTAACATATTTTATATTACAAACCACATTTTTATATAAGCAATGTAAAACTGTGTACACCACAAAAACATTGATAATAGTGTTATCATTTCTCCACTCCTGCAAACATAATTTCAGAATGGAACCTTCTTCTACTGACATTTCAAATGCTTTTTAAGTATTTACATCATGACTCTGTATCTGTTTGACTGGTGAGTACAACATAATGAATAAAGTTTGAAGAAAACCATCTTAATAAGCTTACTTAAGAACCAGTATTTTTGTACCGAGTTAAATATCTTTGCTAGATTATATATAATGGGTTTTTTGTTCCATTTCCTGGGGAAATTGCACCTCAAAATAGAATGCTATTCATGGGAAATAACATTTTTTTCTTTTCCTTTCCTTTTTTAACTGACCTTTGGATTTAAAAAAAAATACATAGAACTAGGTTCTAAGATGAAAATAAGAGGCAGATATAAAATAATACATCAAGAGATACCATAAATATGTGGTATATGGTACGGTACCCTTTACATTTTTTATTTTATATTAGAGTATAATTGATTAGCAATGTTGTGTTAGCTTCAGTTGTATACAGCAAGTTTTATATATACATGTATCTATCCTTTTACAAATTCTTTTCCCATTCAGGTTATTACAGAATTTTAAGCAAAATTCCATGTGCTACACAGTATTCCTTGTTGATTATCAATTTCAAACATAGAAAAATGTATACATCAATCCCAAACTCCTGATTTATCCCTCCCCCTCACCTTTCACCTTTGATAATCGTTTTTTCTGATGTCTGCTTCTATTTTGTAAATAAGTTCATTTGTGTCATTTTTTTAGATTCTGCACATAAGTGCTATCATGTCTTTCTCTGACTTATTTCACTCAGTATAATAATCTCCAAGTCCACTATGGTACTGCAAATGGCATTATTTCATTGTTTTTAATGGCTGAGTAATATTCCAGTGTGTGTGTGTGTGTGTGTGTCTTTATCCATTCATCTGCCAATGGACATTTATGTTACTTCCATGTCTTGGCTACTGTAAACAGCACTGCAATGAACACTGGGGTGCATGTGTCCCTTTGAACCATGGTTTTCTTTGGGTATGTGCCCAGGAGTGGGATTGTAGGATTATGTGGTAACTCTATTTTTAGTTTTTTAAGGAAACTCCATACTGTTCTCCATAGTAGCTGCACCGGTTTACATTCTCACCACCAGTGTAGGAGGGTTCCCTTTTCTCCACATCCTCTCCAGCATTTATTGTTACTGACTTTTTCTTTTTTTAAATGAGGGCTATTCTGACTGGTGTGAGGTGATACCACATTGTAGTTCATTTACATGGCTCTAATAATTAGCAGTGTTGAGCCTCTTTTCATGTGACTCTTGGCCATCTATTTGTCTTCTTGGGAGAAATGTCTATTTAGATATTTTGCCCATTTTGATTAGGCACATTGAGTTACATGAGCTTTTAATAAATTCTGGAGATTAATCCCTTGTCGGTCAAACTGTTCCCAAGTATTTCCTCCCGTTCTGGGAGTTGTCTTTTCATTTTGTTTATGGTTTCCTTTGCTATGTAAAAGATACTGAGTTTAAGTTCCAGTTGTTTGTTTTTATTTCCATTTCTCTAAGAGATGGGTTGAAAAGATACTGCTGCAGTTTATGTCAAAGACTGTTCTGCTATGTTTTCCTCTAGGGAAAACAGAGTATCTGGTCTTATATTTAGGTCTTTAATCCATACAGAGTTTATTTTTGTATATGGTGGTAAAGAATACTCTGATTTAATTCGTTTACATGTAGCTGTCCAGTCTTTCCAGCACTGTTTATTGAAGGGACTGCCTCTTCTCCATTATATAGTCCTGCCTCTCTGTCACTGATTTATTGACCATAGATGTGTGAGTTTATTTCTGGACTTCTTATCCTGCTCCATTGATCTACATTTCTGTTTTTGTGCCAATACCATACTGTCTGCCCAAATTCATTGATGAGCTCTAGTAATTTCCTGGTAGTGTCTTTAGGATTTTCAACATATAGTATCATGTCATTTGCAAACAGTGACAGTTTTACTTCTTCTTTTCCATTTTGAATGCCTTTTATTTCCTTTTGGATGCCTTTTCTTTTCTTCTCTGACTGCTATGGCTAGAACTTTCAAAACTATGCTGAATAAAAGTGGCAAGAGTGGACATCCTTGTCTTTTTCCTGATCTTAGAGGAAATGCTTTCAGCTTTCACTATTCAGAATGATGTTAGTTGTGGGTTTGTCATAAATGGCCTTTATTATGTTGAGATGGGTCCCCTCTATGCCCACTTTCTGGAGGATTTTTATCATAAATGGGTGTTGAATTTTGTAAAAAGCTTCTTCTATATCTACTGAGATAATCATGATTTTTATTCTTCAATTTGTTAATGTGGCATATCACACGTTAATTTGCAGATACTGAAAAATCCTTGCATCCCTGGGATAAATTCAAGTTGATCGTGGTATATGATCCTTTTCATGTATTGTTGGATTCAGTTTGCTAGTATTTTGTTGAGGAATTTTGCATCTGTGTTGATACTGGCCTATAATTTACTTTTTTTGTTGTATCTTTGTCTGGTTTGGGTATCAGGGTGAGGGTAGCCTTGTAGAATGAGTTTTGGAGCTTTTCGGGAAGAGGTTCAGAAGGATAGGTGTTAACTCTTCTCTAAACGTTTAGTACAAGTCACCTGTGAATTTTATCTCTATTATATTATATTGCATTATATTCAGTAATTAAGTCACATAGCTCAAGTCACATAACTCTTTAAAGTTTACAGCTATGCTAGTGTCCCCTGCTATTTCTTCTATAAAGTCCTTGAATTCAAAAAGAATTTGGAAAGACACTTCCTTCCCTAATAACAGCAAGCCAAGCAAGGAGGATGAGATTTTGCCATCATCTGGGGAACTGACAAGCAAGAATCTCAGCTGCTCTTTCCTCTAAGGTCTGAACTGAGCAAAAATAACAAGAGCATCAGTGCCGCCACCTTTGCAGAGCTGTCTGCAAAGGACTAGCAGAGACAAATGCGTTGTATGCATCTCTCTGTGCCTAAGAGTTAATCACCAAAAGGACAGAGATTTATTTAAATATGTAAGAAATCCAAACACTACTGTTCATTCAAGCTTCTACTGGCAATGCTTTTTATTCTGTCTCTAACCACTAATTCTTTTAGGGGGTATTCCTTCAGAAATTCTAGATTCTTCTCTTGAAACTTGCAAAGGCATGGTTTTTACTTACATCAACTCACTACAAAAATGTC
This sequence comes from Cervus elaphus, assembly GCF_910594005.1. Classification (NCBI taxonomy): domain Eukaryota; kingdom Metazoa; phylum Chordata; class Mammalia; order Artiodactyla; family Cervidae; genus Cervus; species Cervus elaphus. The sequence goes on from NC_057846.1 coordinate 28,972,566, forward strand.
CATCCACTATTTGATGATACAGATATGAAGCAAAGAGTAGATACTCTCTTTTCAATTAGTAACTAGGGACAGTGCAAGTACTGCGCACATAAACAGGTAGTTTCAACTCACCTCTCTGGAACCCCATTACCTATCATTTTTAACCATGCCTAGTAACACTGAAACCAAATGAGCTGAGTGTAACTGTCTGATGAAATTATTAGAAAGTTCCAAGAAAGTTTGTTCTGTTTCTGTTGTTGCTGTTTAAATATGTAAGTCTGGTACCCAGAAATCAGTACTTCTCCTCCCTGTTCAGACATATCTAAAGAATAATATTCAAGCTTGAACACAGCAGTTAGTGAGAGTGGCACTGACAGAAAGGAAAGCAGAGAACAGTACTTAGGACAGTGAGGACTTACATGTCTGCCCTGTGGTAACAGTGACAGAAATGGAAACATGTTGCCTAGAAAAGAGTCCAGAATGATACCCCACCTCACATTTGTTCAGCTGATACACAAAACTTAGAAGACGCTGCGAGATTTCAGTGCTTAGGAGGAGAGTACTGATATTAGGTATGTCACAGAAACAGTCTTCAACCCAATATAAGAAATACCTCCCCAACAAATGAAGCTAAAATTGGCTGCTCATGAGAAAGCAAGTTCCCTCTCATCTAAATTGTGGAGGCTCAAAAATTATGATTTAATATGAATGTTATAAAAGGGCTCCTTACTCAGAATTCTGGCCTTGATAACTTTAGAATCCCTTCCATCTGTAAGATCAATAAGAAAAGTCTGAAAATTAAATGCCACAATAAAAAGTCTATTAAAAAAAAAAAAAAAAAAAAGCCCCATCAGACCCTGAAAACAGAATCTTTCTCTTTTTTTTTTTACTCCAAATATGCCGTACTGGTTCCTTATCTAATGGTTCTTCCATTCTCATCACATCACTGTTACCTTGGCTGCAGCCTTAATAACTTGAAATTCAACAACAACCTATTAACTTATCTCTGAGAACTGAGACCGTCTATGTCAACATGACTTAGTAGTTAGTTCAAAGAAAACTCTGCCTGGCAAAGATAAGACTATAAACCAAAAAACCACCTCACTGTGCTTCAAGTAGTTGTTACAGATCAGTTTATCAGAAACAATAGTCTGCACACCTGGATGAACAGCTTACTTGAAGATTTTCACCTCTAGGTGTTCAGTAAACCTATTTTACGAAAATTGCGGGCAATTCAGATCAGCCATCTGCTTTGAAACGGCCAACTTAAACTATTTGAGTTCAGATCCCTAGACCCTTGTAAATACCCTACTTCTGCTTCCTACTTCCAAGACATTGCTAAGGCTTTCTTACTGCAGGAAGATCGAATACATTTAGTTTTGCTTTATTAATGACTGGTGATAATGTGGGGAGTTCCACATCTCCATGTACCAACCACCCCTCACCCCCAAATACCTACTATTCCTACTGTAAAACCAACTCCCTTCTTAAAACATGACTTCTAATGTATTGTTCTATGGCTTAAAATTTTCAATAGTAAAACAATATATTTGTGTGTATATATCTATAAATACACATACTCACAAATCATCTTAAATCTCAAAAACACTGTTAAGTAAAAATATCCAGATATATACTATGCAATTTTTTTCTTAAGTTTTCAAGCACAGGCAAATTAATCTATGGCAATGGAAATCAGAACAGTGATGTCTTATGAGGGAGGGGGTGCAAATGGAAGAGGGCCAGAAGAAATCCATGGGGAGGGGATACCAATAGTGTATATCATCATTGTTATAGGTATATAATATACATATTATCATATGTGTGTGTGTGTGTATATGTGATGCATGCATACTCAGTCATGTCCAACTCTTTGTGACACCATGGAGCCTGGCAGGCTCCAGTCCAAGGGATTCTCCAGGCAAGAATGATGAAATGGGTTGCCACACCCTCCTTCAGGGATATCTGGGTGTATGTATGTGTATATATATACACACACACACTCATACACATACATGCATCAAAGCTCAAGTTGGATGTTAAGATTTGTACATTAGACTATACATTTTACTTCCATAAAAAACTTGTGAAAGTCAATTTTAAAACTTGCGGTTCTGGGACTTCCCCAGTAGCACAGTGGCTAAGGATCTGCTACCAATGCAGGGGACACGGATTCTACCCCTGGCCAAGGTAGATTCCACATGATGTGGAGCAACTAAGCCTATGAGCCACAACTACTAAGCCCATGGTCCATAATAAGAGAAGCCACTGAAATGAGAAGCATGTGCATTGCAAGTAGGGAGTAGCCCCTGCTCTCCGCAGCTAGAGAAAACCCATGTGTAGCAGCGAAGACCCAGCATAACCAAAAATAAAAATACATACATGTTATAAAACAAAAAACAAACAAAAACCACCTTGTGGATCTGGACAAGGTGGAATAGGTGTCGTTCTCCTCATTTCTCATGCTCACTATTGCCCCAAACATAAGAAGGCTCTGAAGGTGGAGAGAAGAACCCCTTATAGGCCAGGGACCTCAGGAACCAAACAACAATACATCTTAGGAGCTCTTTGTACTTATGTCCTAAACTGGAAGATACTAGATAAGTAGGAAGGCCAGAAACAATAGCACAGACAGAAAAAATCTCCAACAAAAGCCTGCTCTCTCTAGTCAAAAAAGAACAAACAGAAACCAGGAAAGAGCCACCTCACAATACAAAACTGTTTACACGTTCTCTCATGTCACACCACACCACTCTGTTTTCATATCATCCCACGATTTCCTACTGCTCTTGTGGTTAAGAAAAAATTATCACAAGGTTTTTGAGGTCTTTCATAATTGAGCACCAAGTTATCTTTATAGCCTCAGTTTTCAACATTCACAGACACTAATCACACATCAAATTACTTCCTGTTCTCTGAATGAGGCATATGGCTTTTGTTCACTCTGTCTTCCCTAACTTGAATATATTTTCCAGTTGTCTTTTGCCTGATAAAATTTTATTTTTCCTAAGATACCCAGCTGGAGGGAAAGAGTCTTTCATTCCTTCTTACTCTGTGTGCACACATTACTTTGCTTTTTATCAGGATTACAGCTCTTGTCACACTGTGTATGAAATGAAAGCTATGCTGACCTGTATCCTTACCTGAATTGAGAAACTCAAGAACATTCAGAATTTAAGCCCAGAATATTGTTATAATGCTGGAGCAACACAGAGTGAAAAGCACACAGCAGTTAGTTCTTGAATTGAACTGAAATGACTTGAAATGTAAATATTCCCATGGTATCATAGAGATGATAATTTCACTTTCTGATAACAGAAATGATAACCTCATTATTTCCTGCATCAGTGTCAGTGGTTTCCTAGACTCTGAGTTTATCTGGATATGAGTGGATTTGAATAGTTATAATATCATCACCAAGGCTTACTGCTGTTTCCACAATCTTGTCCATCTCTGGGGTCTCAGATACATGTAAAGGACAAGGTATTCAGTTTCTATAACAGATAAGGGAGTCTAAAAATGTGAAAAAAAAAAAAAACTGGCTTAAAACTCAACATTCAGAAAACTTAAGATCATGACATCTGATCCCATCACTTCATGGCAAATAGATGGGGAAACAGTGACAGACTTTATTTTGGGGGGCTCCAAAATCACTGCAGGTGGTGACTGCAGCCATGAAATTAAAAGACGCTTACTCCTTGGAAGGAAAGTTACGACCAACCTAGACAGCATATTAAAAAGCAGAGACATTACTTTGCCAACAAAGGTCCGTCTAGTCAAAGCTATGGTTTTTTCCAGTGGTCATGTATGGATATGAGAGTTGCACTATAAAGAAAGCCGAGCACCAAAGAATTGATGCTTTTGAACTGTGGTTTTGGAGAAGACTCTTGAGTGTCCCTTGGACTGCAAGGAGATCCAACCAGTCCATCCTAAAGGAAATCAGTCCTGAATTCACTGGAAACACTGATGCTGAAGCTGAAACTCCAATACTCTGGCCACCTGATGTGAAGAACTGACTCACTGGAAAAGACCCTGATGCTGGGAAAGATTGAAGGCAGGAGGAGAAGGGGCCAAGAGGGGATGGGATGGTTGGATGGCATCAGCGACTCAATGGAAATAAGTTTGAGTAAACTCCAGGAGTTGGTGATGAACAGGGAGGCCTGGCATGCTGCAGTCCACGGGGTCACAAAGAGTCAAACGCAACTGAACAGACTGACTGCCATGAAGTGATGTTACAGGATGCCCTGATCTTCATTTTTTTGAATGATGAGTTTTAAGCCAGTTTTTTCACCCTCCTCTTTCACCTTCATCAAGAGGCTCTTTAGTTCCACGTTGCTTTCTGTCATTAAGGTGGTATCATCTGCATATCTGAGGTTGTTGATATTTCTCGCAGCAGTCTTGATTCCAGCTTATAAATCTTGGAGCCGAGCATTTCACATGATGTACTCTGCATAGAAGTTAAATAAGGAGGGTGACAATATACAGCCTTGACGTACTCCTTTCCCAATTTAGAACCAGTCCATTGTTCCATATCCATTTTTAATTGTTGCCTCTTGACCTGCATACTGGTTTCCCAGGAGGCAGGTAAGGTGGTCTGTAAATCCCATCTCTTGAAGAATTTTCCAGCTTGTTGTGATCCACATAGTCAAAGGCTTTAGCGTAGTCAATAAAACAGGAGATGTTTTCTTAGAATTTCCTTCCTTTTTCTGTGACCCAAGAGATGTTGGCAATTTGATCTCTGGTTCCTCTGCCTTTTCTAAATCTAGCTTATACATCTAGAAGTTCACGGTTCACATACTGTTGAAGCCTAACTTGACAAACTATGAGCACGATCTTGCTATCATGTGAAATGAGCGCAACTGTGCAACAGGTTGAACATTCTTTGGCATGCCCTTCTTTGGGACTGGAATGAAAACTGATTTTTTCCAGTACTGTGGCCACTGTTGAGTTTCCAAAGTTGCTGGTATATTGAGTGCACCCTGCTTATTTAACTTATATGCAGAGTACATCATGCGAAATGCTGGACTGGAGAAGCACAAGCTGGAATCAAGTTGCCGGGAGAAATATCAATAACCTCAGATATGCAGATGACACGACCCTTATGGCAGAAAGCAAAGAAGAACTAAAGAGCCTCTTGATGAAAGTGAAAGAGGAGAGTGAAAAAGTTGGCTTAAAACTCAACATTCAGAAAACTTAAGATTATGGCATCACTTCATAGCAAATAGATGGGCAAACAGTGGAAACAGTGACAGACTTTATTTTGGGGGGCTCCAAAATCACTGCAGATGGTGACTGCAGCCATGAAATTAAAAGACACTTGCTCCTTGGAAGAAAAGTTATGACCAACCTAAACAGCATATTAAAAAGCAGAGACATTACTTTGCCAACAGCAGTCTGTCTAGTCAAAGCGATGGTTTTTCCAGTAGTCATGTATGGATGTGAGAGTTGGACTATAAAGAAAGTCGAGCAGAGAAGATTCAATGCTTTGAACTGTGGTGTTGGAGAAGACTCTTGAGAGTCCCTCGGACTGCAAGGAGATCCAATCAGTCAATACTAAAGGAAATCAGTCTTGAATATTCATTAGAAGGACTGATGTTGAAGCTGAAACTCCAATACTTTGGCTACCTGATGCAAAGAACACTTATTTGAAAAGACCCTGATGCTGGTAAAAATTAAAGGCAGGAGGAAAAGGGGACGACAGAGGATGAGATGGTTGGTTAGCATCACCGACTCAATGGACATGAGTCTGAATAAACTCTGGGAGTTGGTGATGGACAGGGATGCCTGGAGTGCTGCAGTCTATGGGGTCGCAAGGAGTCGGACATGACTGAGCAACTGAACTGAGTGTAGCACTTTCACAGCATCATCTTTTAGGATTTGAAACAGCTCAGCTGGAATTCCATCACCTCCACAAGCTTTGTGGTAGTGCTTCCTAAGGCCCACTAGACATTACCTTCCAGAGTGTCTTGCTCTAGGTGTGACCACATGACCATGGTTATCCATGTCATTAAGACCTTTTTTGTATAGTTCTATATATTCCTACCATATCTTCTTAATCTCTTCTGCCTTGGTTAGGTCCTGGCCATTTCTGTCCTTTACTGTGCCCATCTTTGCATGAAATGTTCCCTTGATGTGTCCAATTTTCTTGAAGAATCTCTAGTCTTTTCCATTCTATTGTCTTCCTGTATTTCTCTACATTGTTCACTTAAGAAGGCTTTCTTATCTCTCCTTGCTATTCTCTGAAGCTTTGTATTTAGTTGGGAATATCTTTCCCTTTTACTTTGCCTTTTGTTTCTCTTCTCAACAATGTGTAAACCATCCTCAGAAAACCACATGACAAAATGTGGTCCACTGGAGAAGGGAATAGCAAACCATGCCAATATTCTTGCCTCAATTAACACCATAGCATTAGATAATACCACCATCCCATCACGTAATTACCATTTCTATTCTGTGGTGAGAACATTTAATATCTACTGTCTAGCAACATTTAATTATATGATACAGCATTGTCAACTGTGCTATAAATTATACCAGGATATAAGATGCTATATTTTTCTTAAGGTAGACATTTAAGATATGTATTTTATAACTGGAAATTCATAACCTTTGGCCAGTATCTCCCTATTTCTCCCACCTTCAACCCCTGATAACCACCACTCTACTCTTTTTCTCTATATCTGGCTTTTTTAGATTCCACATATAAGTTATACCATACTGTATATATCTTTATCTGTCTGGCTTACTGCACTAAGCATTGTAACCTCAAGGTTAATTCAAGTTTTCAGAAATGGCAGGATGTTCTCATGGCTGAATACTGTTCCTTTATGCATATGTGTGTGTGTGTATATATATATATACACACACATATAAATATATATATGCATATATATATATATATATAAAACATGAGATCTGTATCTATACTGCACACTTTATTTATCCATTCATCCACTGACAAACGTGTAGGTTGTTTCCCTATCTAGGCTTTTGCAGATACTTACCTAGAAGTGAAGTTGTTAGATCATATGGCAGTTCTATTTTTGATTTTTTGAGTACCCCATACTATTTTCCATAGTGGCTGTATCAATTTACACCCCACTGACAGTCACAAGGATCCTTTTTCTCTACATACCTACCCAACAACATGTACCTCTTATTTGTGATGACAGCTATTCTGACAGGGGTGAGGGGCTATCTCACGGTGGCTTTCATTTGCATTCCTCTGACGATCAGTGATCCTGAACATGTTTTTGTGTACCTTTAGATCATGTATATACCTTCTTTGGAAAATGTCTTCTCAGTTCCTCCGCTCATTTTTTCATCAGGTTTATATTTTTGCTCTTGAGTTGTATGAATACTTTATGTGTTTTGGATGTTAATCTCTTACTGGATATATAATTTGCAAATATTTTCCCCATACTATAGGTTGCCTTTCCATTTTGTTGATGACTTCTTTTGCTGTGCAGAGATCTTTTAGTTTGATGTAGTTAGCCCCACTTATTTTGCTTTTGTTTCTTGTGACTTTGCTATCACATCCAGAAAATCAATGTAAAGATCACTGTCAAGGATCTTTCTCCCAGAGTTTATTCTAGGAGTTTTATGGTTTGGGGCCTTAGGTTTTAAGTCTTTAATTCACTTGAACTTTTGTGAGTGATCTCAACAAAGGGGTCCAGTTTCATTTTTCTGCTTGTGCTTACCTAGTTTTTCCAACACCATTTATTGAAGAGAATATCCTTTACCCTTTGAGTATTCTTGGGTCCCCTGCCATATATTATTTGATTGGATATGCAGGAGTTTATTAATAGACTCTCAAATTCTATTCTGTGGATCAATGTGTCTGTTTTCATCCCAGTACCATACTGGCATAAAATTGCTATAGCTCTGTGACACAGTTTGATCAGAAGTGTGATGTCACCCGTTTTGTTCTCCTTTCTCAGAGTCGCTCTGGCTATTCAGGGTCCTTTGTAGTTCCATATGCATTTCAGGATTTTTCTATTTTGTTAAAAATACTACTGGAATTTTGAAAGTGATTGCACTGAATCTATAGATGGCTTTGGATGGCATGGACATTACGACAGTATTAATTCTTCTGGCCTGTGACCATGGAATGTCTTTCCACTAATTATGCTCTCTTCGGTTTTTTTTTCACCAATGTCTTCAGTTTTTACTGTACAGTGTGTAGATCTTTCACTTCCTTGGTTAAATTTGCAATTTTAAAAATATTTCTGTAAATAGGATTATTTTCTTTCTCAGATATTTTGTCAGTGTATAGAAATGCCACTGATTTTTGCATGTTAATTCTGCATCCTACAGTTACGCTGAATTGGTTGATTAGTTCTAATGGTTTTTTGGTGGAGTCATTAGTATTTCCTATACATTAGATCATAACATTTACAAAGAATTTTACTTCTTCCTTTCTGATTTGGATGCCTTTTATTTCCCTTTCTTGCCTGACTGCTCTAGCCAGGCCTTCCAACACTATGTTGAATGGGAATGATAAGAGCAGGCACCTTTGTCTTATTCCTCGTTGTAGAGAAACTTTTTAATATCACACTGCTGAGTACCGTATTGGCTGGTGGTCATAGGTGGCTTTCATTGTGTTGAAGTATGTTCCTCCTACACCCAATCTGCTGAGCTTTTTTTTCATGAAACAATGTTGTAATTTGTCAAATTTGTTGCCTTCACTTATGCGGATGATAATATGGTTTTTATCTTTCATTCTATTAATATGGTGTAATATGGTTACCGATTTATATACGTTTAACCACTTTTGCACCTCAGAGAGAAATCGCACTTGATCATGGTACATGATCCTTTAATGTGCTGTTGAATTTAGTTTGCTAACATTTTGTCAAGAAATAATGCATCTATGTTCACTAGCAATATTGATCTATAATTTTCTATAGTGTCCTTATATGGCTTTGGTGTCAGGATAATTCTGGCATTGTATAGTAAGTTGGAGAGGATTCCCTCCTCTTCAGTTTTTTGTAGGGGTTTGAGAAGGACTGGTATTTATTAACTTAATACTTGTTGAATTGTTTGGTAGAATTCACAAGTGAAACCATCTGGTCCAGGGCTTTTTCTGTGTTGGAAGGCTTTTGGTTAGTGACTATATCTCCTCACTTGTTACTGAGTCAATTCAGATTTCCTTTATCTTCATGATTCGGCTCAGTTAACTGTATGGTTCTAAGAATTTATCAGTTTCTTCTAGTTTATAGATTTATTTTTGGTCATGGTAGCATCTTATGACCCTTTGTATAGCTGTGTTTCAGTTTTAAAGTTTTCTCTTTCTAATTTTGAGTCTATTTTTTCTGAGTTAGTCCAGCTAAGGTATTATTTATTTTGTTTATGGTTTCCAAAATGATCATTTATTTTTGTTGATTTTTTGTTTGTCCATTTTCTATTGTATTTATTTTTGCTCTTTGTTATTTCCCCTCTTCTGCTGAGTTTGACCTTAGTGTGTTCTTTTTCTACTTCCTTAAGGTGAAAAGTTAATTTGCTGGGAATTTTTCTTTTCAATTAATATGGGAGTTTATCACTATAAACTTCCTGCTTAGAAGCGCTTGTGTATCAGCCCACAGGTTTTCATATGTTGTGTTTCCCTCTTCTTCTGTTTCATGATAGTTCTTGATTTCCTTTCTGATTTCTTCTTTGACTCACTGGTTGTTCAGCAATGCATTATTTAATTTCCATATACAAGAATCCCTTACTTTTCCAAAGTTCTCTCTATGCCACTTCACTTTTACAGGACGCACATGCTGCTAGTATAAAGTTTCACTCCATGAGAGAACTCTTAAGAGGATTTTTGCTTTTATGAAGGCAAAAAAAGTAATTGCTTCTGCCCTTTCTTTGCACTAATCAGGCCTACAGAAGTTTTCATAGGAATGCCCTACTTTCAGATAGTGAAGGAAACCTGTATTTGTGACTTTTCCAGGTTAAGTCCTGTTATTGATTAACAGTTTCATAGCACTGTAGTCAGAAAAGATCCTTAAATTGCAGAGATTAGTTTCATGACTTATATAGTCTCTCTTGGAGAAAGTTTTATGTGTGCTTGAGAAGACCGTGTATTCTACTGCTTTTGGGTGGAATGTTCTATAATATATGAAACTGTTAGATCCTTTTGCCTAAATGCATTAGGCTCAGGCCAATGTTCCCCTACTGATTTTCTGTCTGCATGATCTATCCACTGGTGAAAGTGGGGCACTCAAGTCCCCTACTATTATTGTATTTTTGCCTGCTTCTTTCTTTAGATGTGTTTATGAATACATTGTTTGAAATAACAGTAAACTTAATGATCCCCTTTATCATTATAAAATGATCCTTTTCTCTTCATACTGCTTTTGGCTTCCAGTCTATTTTGTCTGATACAGCTATAACTACCCCTGTTTTCTTTGCTTTCTAATTTCATGTTGTATCTTTTCCCACCCCTTTGTTTTTTGTTTAGCCTCTGCCCTTAAAGCTGAAGTGCATCTTTTGTAGGCCGCATATTGTTGGTGTTTAACTTTATCCATTCAACCACAATAAGCTTTTAGAGAGCTCAATACAGCGATATTAAAAGTACTCACTGATAGGTAAGAACTCACTAAGGCCATCTTATCCGTTGTTTTATGGCTGTTTTGTTGTTTCCTCTTTTCTTTTGAGAATTGCCTTCCTTTGTGAATTGATGATTTTCCATTGTTTTAAGTTTTGACTTCCTTCTCTTTAGCTTTTGTAAATCTACTGTAGATTTTTTCTTTTTGTTTATTTACCATGAAGCTTGTATAAAAATATATAAAGGTGCATTTTACAATAATGGCAATTTTACTTTGATCACAGACAAAAACTCTAATATTTTACTCCTCCTTTTGTTTTTGATGTTGCCATTTGCATCTTTTATATTGTCCATACCTTAACAAATTGTTGAAGCTACAGCTATTTTAATACTTTTGCCCTTTAACCTTTATACTAAAGTATTTAACACATCATCATATTACAATATTCAGAGTATTCTGAATCTGACTATATGTTGATTTTTTCAGTGTGTTCTACATTTTCAAATGCTTTCTTGTTACTAATTAATGCTGTTTTGGCAAAGTTTGAAGAACTCCTCTCAGTATTTCTTTAAGATAGGTCTGGTGATGATGAATTCCCTTAGTTGTTAAAAGAAGTCTTCATCTTGCCTTCATTTATGAAGGATGACTTTGGTGGGTAAAGTATTATTGGTTGGTGGTTTCTTTCTTCTGCACATTGAATATAACACCCTTTTCTCTCTCGGACCGCAAGGTCTTTGCTGACAAATCTCTGATAGTCTTCTGGGGATTACCACGTATAAGAAAAATTTTCTCTTACTACTTATACAATTCTGGTTCTTTGATTTCAGTAATTTTGTTACAATGCATCTTAGAGAAGATCTTTTTAACTGAAATTTTGGGTTTACCTATAACTGTAGAACTTGGAATGTCCAAATCGCTCCATACTTGGGAAGTTCCAAGCCATTATTTCTTTTTTCTTTTGGCCATGCCATGTGGCTTGTGGGATATTAGTTGCCCAATCAGGGATTGAACCTGGACCTTTGGCAGTGAAAGTATAGAATCCTAACCATTGGACTGCCAGGGAATTCCCTATTATTTCTGTAACCAAGCTTTCTATCCCTTTCTTCTCCTTCTGGGATTCCACTCATGCATACATCATCTCCCTTGATAAGGTTCTGTCAGTCCCATAAATTCTTTATTTCTTTTCATTCGTTTTATTCCTCTGATGATTTAAATTGATCTGTCTTCCAGTTCACTGACTTTTCTATCTGGTCAAGTTTACTTTTGAAGCTCTCTATGGAATTCTTCAGCTCCGACATTTCTGTTTGGTTTTACTGAATGTTTCCTATCTCACTGTTGAACTTATTCTGTTATCGTTTTCCCAGTATTGTAAAATCATCTACCTGTGTTCTCTTACAGCTCTGAGCATCTTTACAGCAACTGCTTTGAATTCTTTGTTGGCAGTTCCTGGATCCCTACTTCTTTGGGACCAATTACTGGAGGTTTACTGTATTCCTTGGTGGAGTCATGTTTCCGTGATTCTCTATGATCCCTGGAGACTTGCATAGATGTCTAAGTATTTTTAAGACGCGGTCACCATTCCAGACTTCATGAACTAACTTTGATGCGGAAAAAGGTATCATGGGTGGAGCGTAATTGCATCTGCTGTTAGCCTGGGTCTAGCGGTCCAGAGCACCAGGTATATGTGTGCACACGTGTCTGTGTTTGTGGTGGGGACCAGACCTAGTGCTGCTTCTACTCAGGTTGCTGGACCTGGTGGTAGGGGTAATTAGCAGGGAATCTAGGCATGCACTTGCATGGCAGAGCCCTGAACTAACTGCCCACATGGCTCCCAGGTTCCTGGGAAGCTGGGGAGGGCCTCAGGACGGCCGACGTCTTACCCTTGTGCAGATGCAGAGGACCGTAATGACTGCCGGTGCAGTTTCAGGGCTGCAGCAGGGCTGGGGAGGGACTCAGGTGGCTGGTGTCAGCAAACAGAAACACCCCTAGAGTGGAGGATGGCAGAATGTTCAAGGGTCCCTGGTGGCTGTGCTGGCTACTGGCTTTGGCAGTGGCAAAATCTGCTGAGTTTGTCTTCAGAGCAGGTCTCTGTGAAACACACTGCAAATGTGCTGCTAATAGCCTCTGCTTTTCCTCCTTGATTTTGTTGGCTTTGTAAATCTCAGCTTTGTTGTTATGGGTGGGGTAAAGTTGAAGCAGACCATTGCACAGGGCCTCAAAAGGATGAAGAAGCTGTTTGCTTGTCCTTTTTAGGTTAGAGGAATTCTTTCTAGCTGGGAAGTTGCTTCCTGGTGCTGAACAGTGCCAGCATGGGGGATGGACTGATGCAGACAAAATGAAGTTGTTTTCCTTCTAATGAGATTTTTGCAGGTTTTTTGTTCTACTGTGTTGCTAAAACTTACAAAGTGGACATTTTAGGTCTTCCACAGCAATTTTTATTTGTGGGTAGCTGTCCAATCATTGATTTTTATGGGGGCACATGAGGGACTGGGGTCCCAGGTTTTGCTACATTGCCATTAGCACTTTTAAGTCATTAATTATCTTGGATCATACTACTACTCCTATTAATGCTAGATTTTGATAGTTGGAGACTTAAACAAATCCAGGTTGTCTAGAATATTATTAGCATTAATGAAATAGAAAAAAAAAACCAACAAAAAACCAGAAGAGAAAGATAAAGAGAGCTATTAAAGTTTGAAATTTTCCAGAACCACAGCAAATATAAGAAGTGTTTGGGAAAAAAAGACAAAAAACTTTCTCTAAAATGAGAATGTCTTTAGTAATGACTTAATAATGAGTAATGAAGTACAGATTATAACTCACTGAGAAAGTATAGTTAAATAATTATTTATATTTACAATGTATTATTATAAAATATATTGAAAATGATCCATGCTTTCAGAACTCAATATATTAACCAATAAACAAACTAAAGAAAAATAATGGTTTCTGGTCATCAAAACTTAAATATAAGCAGTCTAGGAATGTCGTGAAGGCTATCACAATAAAATATTTGAAAACCACTTCATTTTTATATAAAAATGGAAAGTTGCTGAAAAAATATCTTAAACATGAAAATAGTGTTAAATACTATAACAACTTAATAGCAAATGTTATTTTGAAATGTAATAGTTTCAAACAATTTAGGTGCCATACATTATCACTGGATCATCGAAAAAGCAAGAGAGTTCTAGAAAAACATCTACTTTTGCTTTATTGACTACACCAAAGCCTTTGACTGTGTGAACCACAACAAACTGTGGAAAATTCTTAAAGAGATGGGAGTATCAGACCACCTGAGCTGCCTCCTGAGAAATCTATATGCAGGTCAAGAAGCAACAGTTAGAACCGGAGATGGAACAACAAACTGGTTCCAAATCAGGAAAGGAGTACATCAAGGCCGTATACTGTCACCCTGCTTATCTAACTTCTATGCAGAGTACATCATGCGAAACACTGGGCTGGATAAAGCACAAGCTGGAATCAAGATTGCAGTGAGAAATATCAATAATCTCAGATATGCCGATGACACCACCCTTATGGCAGAAAGCGAAGAAATATTAAAGAGCCTCTTAATGAAAGTAAGAGAGAAGAGTGAAAAAGCTGGCTTAAAGTTTAACATTCAGAAAACTAAGATTATGGCATCTGGTCCCATCACTTCATGGCAAATAGATGGGGAAACAATGGAAACAGTGAGAGACTTTATTTTGAGGGGCTCCAAAATCACTGCAGATGGTGACTGCAATCATGAAAGTAAAAGACGCTTGCTCCTTGGAAGAAAAGCTACAACCAACCAAAATAGCATATTAAAAAGCAGAGACATTACTTTGCCAACAGTGGCCTGTCTAGTCAAAGCTATGGTTTTTCCAGTAGTCTTGTATGGATGTGAGAGTTGGACTATAAAGAAAGCCGAGCACAGAAGAATTGATGCTTTTGGACTGTGGTGTTGGAGAAGACTCTTGAGAGTCCCTTTGACTGCAAGGAGGTCCAACCAGTCAATCCTAAAGAAAATCAGCCCTGACATTCATTGGAAGGACTGATGTTAAAGCTGAAACTCCAATACTTTGGCCACCTGATGTGAAGAACTGATTCATCGGAAAAGACCCTGATGCTGGAAAAGATTGAAGGCGGGAGGAGAAGGGGATGACAGAGGATAAGATGGTTGGATGGCATCACTGATGTGATGGACATGAGTTTAAGTAGGCTCTGAGTGTTGGTGATGGACAAGGAAGCCTGAAATGCCACAGTCCATGGGGTCTTAAAGATTTGGACACAACTGAGCAACTAAATTGACATCACATATATAATAATGGAGACATTTCTTTTTCATTTTCATATGAGGCTTGAGATAGTTTGTATGAAGTTACCAGTTGCAGGACTTCTGAAGAACAATAAAATGATATTGCATTCTATATGCTATCTTACACATTTTAGGTATTATTAAAATTTTAAAAAACATGTACCATATAATTTTGAGGAAATGAGATGAAATCTTAGCTATTAGTTTGCATATCCAATTAAATTGAACCTGACAGGTATGTACCTCAAGAAAAGAGCACAGTGGTGTGTTATAATTTCATATAATGGGAAAAGCATTCCTGATGATTTACAGTTTACATTTTAAACCTGAAATTGTTATTAAAGATTTAATAAGTTTATAGATTGCAAATCAAATTTCAGACATAATATAGTTAGTGACTGCTTATTTCATAATGTTCCCTTTATGTTAAAAAAAATACTATTTTATCTTTGAATGAAAGAAAACTATAATGTTACCTAACTTTCAGAGCTTTTCAAAGATTCTTTCAAGATTTGATGTAGGACACAATAATTCTGTTTCTTGGCAGAAATAAAATGTTGCTTTTCACAGTAAGTTTCTTCAGGAGAGAATTAAAGCACCTTTGCATTATTAACATAGCAACTCTGCTAGTACATCTATTATAGATTTCATTTTAGGCATGAGGCTTTAGAGTATTAAAAATTACAGTATTTTAAAAGTTACACTCAGAGATAAAAGATCAGAAGTTATAGTAGAGGCAAGCAATATTTAAAAATGGCTTTAAAACATTTCATGGTGTATACTTTTTTGTGAGAGTCCTTTTGTTCTTTTTCCGTTTAATTGGAGGATAAGCGCTTTTAGTGTGGTGTTGGTTTCTGCCGTACAACACCATGCATCAGCTGTCAGTATACATGTGTCCCTTCCCCCTGGAGTGTCCGCCCCACACCTGCAGGTGATCACAGAGCAGCAAGCCGAGCTCCTGTGTTTCCTCTGTCTGTTCTACACGCGGTAGCGCGTATGTGTCAAGGCTGCTCTCTCAG
The DNA here is from genome assembly GCF_910594005.1 of Cervus elaphus. NCBI lineage: Eukaryota > Metazoa > Chordata > Mammalia > Artiodactyla > Cervidae > Cervus > Cervus elaphus. The sequence continues at coordinate 28,988,399 of NC_057846.1, forward strand.
CGTGTCCTACCTTCCCGTTCCCCGCTGTGTCCCCAGTCCATTCTCTACATCTGTGTACTCTGCCCTGCAAACAGGCTCATCAATGCCATTCTTCTAGGTTTCATGTGTATGTGTTAATATATGATGTTTGTTTTTCTCTTTCTGACTCACTTCACTATGATAGACTCTAGGTTCACGTACCTCTGTACAACTGACTCAATTTTCTTCATTATGGCTGAGTAATATTTCACTGTATACTTTGTATTTTAATACACAATAAATCCAAGTCAGACAAGTTCAAATTTTTCAAAAAGATTAAATTTTAGGAAGGTAAGGAATAAACAATTACAACCCATATAAGTAAATTACCAATAGACTATTAGATATAATTACATAGCTAGAAATAATTTCATAAATAATCATTTGTATACTATATGCAGTCAGTGGTCTCTTAGTGAGTGAGTAGAACAAAATTAACGCATTATTTTCTCATATTAACCTAAGAACAGGCCAAAAAAATAAAAACTTTGACATGTTATAAATAGCTAGAACACAGACAGCCTTATCAGCCCAAATACAGAATAAAATGCACAGAATCCATCAGGTTTTGTGTGAATGTTCTTTGGCTCATTCTATTCATTCATTCAAGTCTGTATAAATTTTATAAAAAAAAGAATTACAAAGATAAGTAACATTCCAATTCTGTGTCCAAGGTAATTTCATTCTATGAGTGGACATGATTATGCAAAAAATATTTAAGATTGAAAATAATGAATATGACAAATAAATACCATGGCCATTTGGAATTGGAAAACTCTATATTCATCCAAGATAAAAAGAAATGATTTCATTCAAAAAAACAACATGGGTTTTACAAATATAGAAAAGGAGGAATGCCATTCCACAATGATAATATTCACAGTAAAAGAAAATGCACTATCTCATTGTTAACAAGAATTTAACAAAATAGACTGCTTTTCCTATGTGAGTCCTATTCTAATACATCTTCTGGGCTATTTTACTATTTAGCTAAAATGACACCAAAAGTTTAATAATAATATTTAGGGGGAGGGAAGCAATGAGTAAGAGAGAATGCAGGAAGTGGGACACACACAGAGACAGACAATGATTTTATTGTCCCTCCAAAATATTTAGCATGATGTCTCCAAAATAATGGGACATTTCCCCAATGCAGACCTATTGTTTCCTTCTCTTAGGGTTTTTAATCATTCACAAATTTTAGCATATGTGACCAAATCACACTATGACATTTTTTTAATATAAAAGGGACAAAGTATATTTTGATTCTCTGTTTTGGTAAGTATATGTGACACATCTGATGTAGTGTTTAAGATTTTATGGGGAAGAAACATTACTTAAATATATAGAAACACTAAAATTTCTTTTAATGTAACCTAATACTTAAATTTTACACAAATTTTCTCATGACTCCTAATCTTTATATGGAAAGGTGATGTGAATATGAATACTGAAATAATTTTGGAACTAAATTTCATGAAAGCTTATAAAAGGAATTGTTTTTAAATCATTGATTAGCATTTTAAAGAATCAAAACATGATACTGGAGAATACACAATGAATAAGACATTTTATTCTGACTTACTGAAATTTACATGGTCTTATTTTGAGGTTAGAGAGATACAACTCTAAATGCTTTTTTCCAAATTAGAATATATATGCTTATGATGAATTATGTTTCAGTTCAGTTCAGTCCAGTCGCTCAGTCGTGTCCGACTCTTTGCGACCCCATGAATCACAGCACAGCAGGCCTCCCTGTCCATCACCAACTCCCAGAGTCTACCCAAACCCATGCCCATCGAGTTGGTGATGCCATCTAGCCATCTCATCCTCTGTCATCCCCTTCTCCTCCTGCCCCCAACCCCTCCCAGCCTCAGGGTCTTTTCCAAAGAGTCAACTCTTTGCATGAGGTGGCCAAAGTACTGGAGTTTCAGTTTCAGCATCAATCCTTCCAATGTTTAAGATCATTTAATTTAATTCAATTTTATTGATAGCATGAGAATAATTTCTTTGGTTTTAATGACCACAGGGGTCTATTTATTTAGTACATTATTCTTTACAATATACTAAATAATTTACCCAAACTGGAAACAATTTAAATAATACCAACCAGTCAGCAAATAACCTTCCCTTTCTTTGTGTGTGAGTCAATTCTCCTTGCCTTTGCTTTTTTACTCTTTTCTCTGAAATCACATTTATTCTGGATTCTCAGTGTTAGATGAAGTCTGACATCATAAAGCACTCTCATTTTGTAGTTCTATAATCCCCTTGGGTATGTGCTTTAAAGGTTTTAATTACAAAGTACAAACAAACCTTAGGGGGGAAACTACTTTTTTTCCAGACACAGTTAATATTTTTGAAAGACTGAAAATAAACTTGAGTTTCTATTTGCAAAGAAAGATTTATCTATTCGGATTTATTTTTATTTAACATATATCATGTGTGAAATGTTCTGACAGATGGTGAGGGTACAAATCACATGGTGGTGGTGGTGCTTTAGTCGCTAAGCCACATCCAACTCTTGCGACCCCATGGTCTGTGGCCCTCCAGGCTCCTCTCTCCATGGGAGTCTCCAAGCAAGAATGCTGGAGTGGGTTGCCATTTCCTTCTCCACAACTCACTCACAAGGCCCTTCTTAATAACTGTCAGGACTGTTAGCAGCAACCGTTAAAAGAAAGTAAAGGAACAGTTTGGATTGGCTTCAGAAGTTGGTGTAGATCAGTGAGTTTAGTATCAGGAATGCATACCTGATGATGAGTCATGATGAAAGTCAAAGCCAGGTGTAGAGACAGCAGAGAGAAGAAGCAACAGATACTAGAGACAAAGGCAAGGGCCTTTACCAATGGCCAACTAGACACAACAAATTTTAAAAATCAAAAGAAATAAAAAGGCAAAGCTTGTCAAGAAAAAAGATGCAAGGTCACAGCAACCAGGGAACTGATGCAACAGTTTAAAACAATTCAGTTTCTAATACAATGCAAAGCTTCATTGACTGAGACATTGAGTAAACTAGGTTCACGCTGCATCTCTCCACTGGTCTATCAGTCCTATGATGTAGCTGTACTTCTAAGACAAATACAGTACCTGCCACTTACTGGGCCCTCAACAAACATTTACTGGATGGAAAAATAAAGGGGTAAATACATGAAAAGGCAGAATTGCAATTCCAAAATCTACTGTAAGTTTTCTGCATACCTTTATATTATCTTTCTGATATTTTTGTTTAAAGTTTGTCATGTTGACATTCTCTTTGCTGGTGGTATAGAGATGGCAATAACACTACTGAATGTCCTATATCAAATTTAACTGTGTTAGTTTAAATAAGCCTGTATAGTTTTCAACTTAGGATTAAACACATGTTCCTCAAAGAGGTGGCATACGCAGAATTTCTAAGGCATGAGCGTGTGTGTGCAGCACTGGAGAAAGTATGAGACTACTAAGACTACCTGAGACAGAAAAAGCGCTACAGTAGTGATAAAGTGCTACATTAGCATTAATAATGGCATGCATTTTTGCAACAAAATGCTTTTGCATGTGCATGTAGAATACAGCTCTTGGTTACATTCATAACTGAAGTCTAATACAGTGAAATTTTGGGAGTATAAATGGTAAATCCATAGCATTCCTCAGGCAGCAGCTAAAAGCCAAATCCTAAAAGTAAGAGGCCAGTACATTTGTTTATGGTGGGAGTCATCATCTAGGCACAAGCTTTATTTTACTGAATGCGTGTCATTTGAGATTATTGTTGTTGTTTTTTCCTAACAGCAAATGTCTTAATGTTCCATGTAACCATACAGTTATATAGATTCCCTTTAGCTACACAGTAATGACTGTTTTTGTGATGACTTTCATGCTGTTAAGTAGACCATTAGTACTTGACTTGGCCATTATATAGCAGCTTAATAATGACAAGCAAAACAAACTGGCAAATCAGCATAGTATCACACTGCCTGCACTATTAATTTTCTTTCCATTCTTTGTATTCATTTACACATCAGTTCAATGCAGTGAAACTCTGATAACATTTTTAGATCCTCCAGACATGTTTTATTTTACAATTAATATATGAAAATGGGGACGGTCACCAGCCTTACAAATACATATCTGCTAAGCTGATAGCTAAATGAAGACCCAACAACATATGCCTCGGTCTTTTAAGCTTGTCTGATCCAATTATCTCAGTTCAGTCAGAAAACGGGACTATTAAGGCTAAATCAGAAGTTCAGAGCTGACACAGTCCCACTATATGTTGATTCTGTTGATGGCCATGAACTCTGCACCACTCTGCCCTGTGTTTCCCAAGGAGTATATATACTGCTGATCCCAGGGCAAATGAGCAGTGCAGATAGACTGCCGAGAGGACTGCAATGCAGTCCCCTTCGGACGATACAATGCAAAACACAGGCCCCCTTAACAGCATCAGTAACCAATCTTCTATAAGGGAACAAGTAGCAGGCTAAAACCATTTCTGATAGATATTTTAAGTATGTATGTATTTTCACACTTTTCCCTAGAGGACTGTCTACAACACAAACACTACGTTGACTTTAAAAATTATCCATAATTGGTGAGACATTTTTATTATTTGTCACTTTTTTTTTTTTTCCAAAGAATGGTATCTTAAAAACACCAGTTGAAAACTAGGCCTCTTCATGATTTTCTCCTCTGCTTTGGAATCTACTAACAAAGAATAAACTGAGCACATTATTGGAGGTGGTGGTGCAAGCCATCTACAAGGGCATCACCTGGCAACCCAGCCTGACTTCCCCCAGCAGCGCCTGCGTCTCTGTGTCTGGGGGGCTTCAATACCTGAGGTCCACCAGTGCGGGCAAGTAATGCCTTCTCCAGGAAACAGCACTGAACGAGTGCCAGTTGAGAGCCGGTGTAGAGCTTGTCCCCTCGCCACTTGGCAGGAGAATCACTGGGTGCGTTCTGCACTGGCCCCCAAAGACCCCCAAGCAGCATGGGGCTTCAGGGCCCACGACGCTCACCTGTGGGATAAAGCATCTCGCTTGGCTGCCCTCCCCTCCTGAACTCACTGCCCCCCCCAGCCCGTTTCCTTCACCTCCCTGTGAACTACTTTCAACTCAATTGTCGTCTTGGGGTCTGTTTTGGGAGGAACCCAAACTAAGACCGGCGTGTTTTCAACTTTTAGAAGTGCTTATACATCTACTGTCATATTTTACCTCACAAATACAAGGTAAGAAAAGCAGTATTAGACTCCTTTTATATAAGAAAAGAGGCACCAGGTAACGCCCCCCAAGGACACAGCTGGTAAGAGGCAGAACTTGGGAAGAAACCAACCCTCCTTCCTTCCCTTCCGTTTCTCTTCGCTGTGCACTTCAGGACACAGACACAAAAGCGTCTGTGGGCCTGAGAGTCATTTTACTCTCTTATGTAAGCACCTCTCTCTAAGCATATACAAAATGGTCGAGGTTAAACCATGTTTGTTTACTAAGACAGATGAAAGGAAACAACTGTAGCCTAAACACTGACATATAAATCATATTTAGTGACAGCATTCAATATACATAGCCATCCCAAACATTAAACCATAGGTCAGTGTGATCCCATGCACTCACGGGTTACTTCAATTTCTAAAAAAATAATTGTTTAAAGAAAGTCATCTTGTAGGTATAAATGCTACATGGGATGGTATTCTGGGATGCAAAATAAGGAAACAAAATTATATTTAAGGTTCTCACAGCTCTGAAACCGGGCTTCTCGTCAACGCTGACCTTTGGGCCAGGCGCTTCCTCCTTGTGAGCCTAGGCGCTGCACTGCGGGAGGCTGCGTGCCATGCCCGGCCTCGAACGCTAGGTGCCCGCAGAGAGCGCGTGCCACCACCTCGGGACAACCAAAAGGAACCCAGAAACCACCAAGGGTGCCCAGGCAGGGGGTGGGGGTGGGAATCCATCCCCTGTGGTATGAGGCATAGTTCACAGCCCAAACATCCCCCGACTATCTCACCAGACAGCTGTAAGGGCAGCAGAGTTTAATGTGGTGTCGGAACAGAAACCATTTAATACCTTGACATTTTACAAATGAGGAAAAGTTGAAGTCCTAGTGACATTCATCTAACGTTACAGGGTTCCAAAGTTATTAAAAAAAAAAAAAAAACTTTATAACTTTGTGGAAGTGGAAGAAGTAACAATGGGCATGAAGCTAATGCTTCTGAAACATTACTTAATGCTGTTTTACAGAAAGAACCATTGCTTTTCACGTTTGGGACCAACAATGGAATTTGTTATCATTTAGCTTGTCTTTCCCAGCATGGTAAAGAATCTGCCTGCAATGCGGAAGACCCGTGTTTGATCCCTGGGTTGGGAAAATCTCCTGGAGAAGGAAGTGGCAACCCACTCCAGTATTCTTGCCTGGAGAATCCAGTGGAGAGAGGAGCCTGGTGGGCTACAGTCCATGGGGTTGCAAAGAGTCAGACACCACTGAGCAACTATCACTCATCATCACTCATCCCACTAATAGCTGTATACAATCCTGAGAGCATGGGGAAGAACAGGAGACCTCTGGTAAGATGAGACATAGGACATGTGAAATAAAATAGATGTAAGCATATTGATGGAAACTTAAAAGAAAACTCTGAGGAAGTTCATAAACACAAAGAAACTATATGCCAATGTCCATTTCAATAAATTCGGATGTTAATGTTATATGAATAATAATAGTTAACAATCTCCTGTGCTTTGGGATTTGGGCTTAGTTAGCTTTACTTTGTAATTCTGTTGCTAGCTTTGCATTTTGATGACTCTGAGTATTTAACAAGAAGGAAGGCAGATGTATATCAGGCCATCATCTTAACCCTGAAACTCTCTACTTCTGTTTCACTGTTATCTTTATGGTATCATCTCAGGAACGTTGTTGTTCAGTTGCTCAATCGTGTCTGACTCTTTGAGACCCCACAAACTGCAGCCTGCCAGGGTTCCCTGTCCTTCACAATCTCCCAGTTTGCTCAGACCCATGTCCACTGAATTGGTGATGCTATCCAACCACCTTATCCGCTGTTGTGCCCTTCTCCTTCCACCTTCAATCTTTCCCAGCATCACAGTCTTTTCCAAAGAGGTGGCTCTTCGCATCAGGTGGCCGAAGTATTGGAGTTTCAGCTTTAGCATCAGTCCTTCCAGTGAATATTCAAGGTTGATTTCCTTTAGGATTGACTGGTTTGATCTCCTTTCCGTCCAAGAGACTCTCAAGAGTTTTCTCCAGCACCACAGTTCGAAAGCATCAATTCTTTGGCGTTCAGCCTTTTTTATTGTCCAGCTCTCACATCCATACATGACTACTGGAAAAACCATAGCCTTGACTATATCAAACTTTGTGGGCAAAGTAATGTCTCTACTTTTTAATATACTGCCTAGGTTTGTCATAGCGTTTCTTCCAAGGAGCAGGCATCTTTTAATTTCATGGCTGCAGTCACTGTCGACAGTGATTTTGGAGCCCAAGTAAATAAAGTCTGTCCCTGTTTCCACTGTTTCCCTATCTATGTGTGATGAAGTGATGGGACCAGATCTTTGTTTTTGAATGCTGAGTTTTAAGCCTGATTTTTCATTCTCCTCTTTAACCTTCATCAAGAGACTACTTAATTTCTCTTCGCTTTCTGCCATAAGGGTGGTGTCATCTGCATATCTGAGGTTCCTGATATTGCTCCTGGCAATCTTGATTCCAGCTTGTGCTTCATCTAGAAGGGCATTTCGCATGATGTACTCTGCATAGAAGTTAAATAAGCAGGGTGACAGTATACAACCTTGATGTACTCCTTTCACAGTTTTGAACCAGTCCACTGTTCCATATCGGGATCTAACTGTTGCTTCTTGACCTTCATACAGGTTTCACAAGAGACAGGTAAGGTGGTCTCAGGAATGTACACAGACCCATTCTCTGTTAACCTGTGTGTATGTTCATAGGTTTATATATATGGTATTTTATTGATGCAAGAAAAGGCCATTCAGTTCTCAGCGGCCTTTCAATCTCTCTGCTTATAGTATGAATGACCAGCCTGGCATTGAATGTTCCGCATCTCCTATTTCTCGTAACTTTGCAGCTTGTTTCAACAGCATTCTCTTTAATCTATTACCTATAAGGAGACAGTTTGCTTAAATATATACTTTCTCTCTGACATGAAAACTACAAAAGGGTAGCATTTATTGATACCTATTTTTTTAATAATACTTTAGATTTTCAAAATGAGAACTTATTAATAATTTTAAGATCAGAAACTTCAAAAGCAAAAGTTGAAAGAAAAAGTCAAAGATTCATATTTCAAAGAATAATGAGAGGAATCAGATAATAGAGAAAAACAGTATCTTTAAACCCCTAGGGTCTTATTAGGCGTTAGTCATTTTATCTAAAAGGATTATGTTTGTCAAGGTTATGGAGCTTTCATGACATTTTACCCTTATTTAATTAGTCAATCTCCATGCAGAAAATAGGTACCAACTTGAATGGATAGACTGCTCAGAGCCCTAAGATTTCCTGGAATTTCTGTCAAAAATTTAAAACAGATTTTAGCATCAAGAACCAAATACTAACCCGTTACTATTAATAATAGTTCTGTCTAAACTTTATAAATATGTATTTTAAAAATTTAGTGTAATTATTATCAACATAAGTCTCTGAATGTCTCTCAATGACATTATGAGATCCACCATTCTAATTTTGGCTTTTACTACTTAGACTATTATTTTTCCTCATTCGTAAAATCTCTGCTCTCTGACCTCACAGCATTATGCCTAAAAGGTATGAAACTAGATGTAACAAAGCCAAAACCCATTAAAAACTCCCATGGTACAGGAAAAACAGCAAATTTAAAAAGTCCAGCATGAAAGCACTCACCATCATTCAGAATTCTATTTAGAAACCAACTTCAGAAAAAGGGGGAAAAAATCCCCCAACTATTTCTAAAAACCAGAGAGAAATTCTGAATATAATTTAAAAATATTAATAAAGTTAATTCACTTTAACAATGAAATAATTCTTTATAAGCCATTTTACTACAGTTGCTCAAACCATCTAAGACAAATCCAATAGTTGAAGCAAAACATTTTTAAAACTAATTCAGGAAAAATGAACTAAAATTAGAATTCAATTAGTTGTTATTTATGTGTAGTACCTACCTAAAAATAAATCTTTAAAATATAGATGGTTATTCAATTATGTTAAAAGTATGAAAAACACAATAAAAATACTGTTTCATATACCTTACTCCACTAAATGTGCACTAGTCATCAAGAATTAATGCCAAATTACAAAATTCCTATATAAATATTCATAAGATACTCATTCTGTCATTTTATTCCATACCACTGAAAGAGATAAATAGCCTAATTATAGCTATTCTCAAAAACACAAATACTACATGGTAATTTCTTTTCAGAAATATAGGTTAAAATATGAAGAAATTACAAAGAAGGATAGTGCTAATTTTCAAGTTGTATCTTGAAATTTAAACACATCTATTATTTAAAAAAAAAAACTATTCACTATTATTATTCTAATGAACAAGCATTGTTTAAAGTATAATTCTTTGCCAGTAACCACTTGATGTTATAAAGCAAAGTTAATCTTCTATTTTGTTCAGTAATAGGAAAACACATTATTATGCAGATCAATTCATTAAAACAAAACTTAAACCACAATTTTCTGTTTCAGTATAGGTTGACATTATGCATACAAGAAAGCAGGAAGAGATGTTTTTCTAAAATATATTACAATTTAAAACAAGAAGAGAGCTATATTCCAAGGGACAACTTTAACCTGCCCCTTTAACCTGCCTTTGTCTACACTGCTTAGTAATTAACATCTCACCAACAGTCTAAAACTGGATCCACATCTCTGGCCAAGAGCACATTCAAGCAATTGATTTTGAACCAAGAAGCCTCCTATATTTCCAAGACTTTCATGATTTTTTCCCTTCAATCCTAATACATTATTCAAATATAAGAAAAAATTATACTTTTGTAAAACAGAAGAGGGTGAAGAGTTTGGGACAAAATTCATCTTTTTGAATATCTTGGTTATAGGTATAAGTCTCATTTCTCTAACTTTTGATAAGGTGCTGAAAAGATAAGGTCCTGAAAAGCTAAAATATGCACATTAAAAGTTGTATGCACTTTCAATGTATGTATTTTTCATTAATGTACGAAGGTAAAGTTTTTTCTTTTAAAAATATAGAAAATTCTGTTTTATTAATGTGTTCCTCTGGCCATCACAGGACCTTTTCTTACTGGCCATGCCATTCTCTACCTAAAAAACAGTAATACAACAATGTGGAACAGGATAAAAAATTTTCTAAATCAATAGAGAAAATTTCTTTCTGATCTAATCTGAACCTTAAATGTTCCTGTCATGTTAAGGTTACTAACTGGTTTATGCTAAATTAACAGGGACATGTTGATCCTATTACTCTTCTGACTAGTGAGAAAAAATAAATTGAAAGAATTAAGATAATCCAATTTAAGAAAACATCTCCTAGTGTCTGAAAAGATGCTCAACATCACTCATTATCAGAGAAATGCAAATCAAAACCACAATGAGGTACCATTACACGCCAGTCAGGATGGCTGCTATCCAAAAGTCTACAAGCAATAAATGCTGGAGAGGGTGTGGAGAAAAGGGAACCCTCTTACACTGTTGGGGGAATGCAAACTAGTACAGCCGCTATGGAAAACAGTGTGGAGATTTCTTAAAAAACTGGAAATAGAACTGCCACATGATCCAGCAATCCCACTCCTGGGCATACACACTGAGGAAACCAGATCTGAAAGAGACACGTGCACCTCAGTGTTCATCACAGCACTGTTTATAATAGCCAGGACATGGAAGCAACCTAGATGCCCATCAGCAGATGAATGGATAAGGAAGCTGTGGTACATATACACCATGGAATATTACTCAGCTGTTAAAAAGAATTCATTTGAACCAGTTCTAACGAGATGGATGAAACTGGAGCCCATTATACATAGTGAAGTAAGCCAGAAAGATAAAGAACATTACAGCATACTAACACATATATATGGAATTTAGAAAGATGGTAATGATAACCCTATATGCAAAACAGAAAAAGAGACCCAGAAGTACAGAACAGACTTTTGAACTCTGTGGGAGAAGGCGAGGGTGGGATGTTTCAAATGAACAGCATGTGTACAATCTATAGTGAAACAGATCACCAGCCCAGGTGGGATGCATGAGACAAGTGCTCGGGCCTGGTGCACTGGGAAGACCCAGAGGAATCGGGTGGAGAGGGAGGTGGGAGGGGGGATCGGGATGGGGAATACATGTAACTCCATGGCTGATTCATGTCAATGTATGACAAAACCCACTGAAATGTTGTGAAGTAATTAGCTTCCAACTAATAAAAAAAAAAAAAAGAAAACATTTAATAAGGACCAGTTGTATGTTAGTGTAAAGATGAAAAACAGCTTAAAAGAAACTCAATGGTTAGAATTTGACTAATGTAAGATACATAAAATATTTAAGGATTATTATGATAAAGGAATGCAGAGATACATAAATGGGATAACTACATGTTTATAAGTAGGTAAAGGAAAAAGAATTTCTAATGTAATTATATGATGCATTTCAGAGGGATGGCAAATTAGGTGGTGTTTGACGATGGGCATATTTTGATAGAAATTTCAGGCAGGAATGGAAGAAGCGAAAGCAGCACATATACAGGGGGCAACGGACAGTACAAATACACTAATATGGAGTTTCTTTGCAAAGCAGTAGAGTCTCAGGATGCAAATGAAGACTACAATGGGAGTATTAATGGAGAGCTACTTAGGATTTCCCACTTGACTGGAGTTAACTTAGGTCCACATTTATTGTTATTTTAACTATAATCAATGTGCTTTAGCAATGTTCATCTAGTGGCCTAAAGTACTCATTTGTGAAGTCTGGTGCCCAGCATATACTCAGTTAGCAATAGAAGGCATCCACGTTGTTGTCACTGTTGGTGCAAACTTTTTTGGAGCTCACTCCAATAAACTACATGTGAAGGGATTAGAGTTTCATGACTTATCAAAGTAAAGGTTGAAACGGTAAGAAGATGACAGTGAGAAAGAAGATGACAGAATATGACACTCTAATATGCCACTTTGGCCTAAGAATTTATTTTGAGATGAGATTAAGCAGATACAAGAAAAGCCTTCTCCCATCTCCCTAAAAGCAGGCCCTAAATTTACAAAGGAGTCCCTTCCCCTTTCTCTACCAGGAAGGACAAAGGTTAATCCCTGGAGACAACTATAGCTCCTTATCAACTGCGAAGGTACCTGCTAAATTCTATCTGCATGGTAAACTTAACTTTCTTTTTCCTGGTCACCTCCACATAACTGACTTTCCCTCAGCACTTTTCTTTCTGTCTTTAACCAAACTGGTACTAAGCCTGAGATCTAAGCCACTTCTGAGTGTTCTTTCTTCCTGAGTATCTCCCATGTATACATGAGGTATACATGGTAATAGATTTGGTTTTCTCTTGTTATTCTCTTTTATTACAGGGACCTCAACCAAAGAGGGACTCAGAACAGTGAAGGGAAAATTGTATTTTCTTCCCCTACACAAGCTAAAACTTTCATAAGGAGGTTATTTTTCATATACATTAGCAAATAATAAACAATAACAAAAAGCAGTGCTTAATTATTTTTACATAAGGAATATTATTTTAGAAGAATGTTAAAAGACAGGAATAAAAATATAAGATTTCCTAAATTCATACTTTTAAGTATCAGTGACACCATAGTTATCAAATCTTTGTGTCAGGCCCTTCTCTATGAAATAGGAATATGTCAGGGACTAAAACAGATATTAAAAAAAATCATTTTCTGAAGTGCTTATGTCCTACTGGGGTCCTGGCAAAAGACAAACAAATGTAACACAAAATAAATAAATTATATAGCATGTTTTAAGTGATAAAGGAGAAAAAATTTAAAGAGGAAAGGGTGATAGTGAGTATGGATAATTGAGAGGGGGTGGTGAGAAAACCACCATACTCTCAAATAGGACAGTCAGGAAGACTTGAAGAAAAGGGGACAATTTATTGCTTGATGATTACTTCCATTATTTTTTCTGTAAAATCTAATTCTCAATAGTTGAGATACTCAAGTAACTTCTCTAAGTAGTGACAGATTTTGAAAAACATAGTACATGTAACAAAAAGCATGTCTGGTTTAGAGTCTAACTTTGACTCTATATCCTAGACACTTATAGAATATATCTGAAAATGGTGACAACAATAAGAGACCAAACTGGTTACTATAATATGTAGTATCAGTGGCTGCAACTCTACTTATTTGCAACCAGTCCTTAAAATCTAATTGAGTCACCAGGGAGCGTAATACAATAAATAAAATGAATTATATCCCTAAATTACAGTTCCACAAAGAAGTTCAAAGAAAGTCACAATCAATTTAGGAAGAAGAAACAAATAACTTGTTAGCAGCTTTCTTTAATATTAAAGATATGTGAAGTACTGTAAGCAGTGAAGAAAAAACCTCACAAGCTTACATTATACCTTCATAGAGAAATCATAACATTATTTGCCACAGGATAACAGTATTCCATTCAGAACCAAATTTCAGAAATTAAGAATTTATTACCATTTTATATGTCATTGTGTGCTACTATTGTTATATTTTTAAAGATAATCTTATTTTTTATAAATACCTATTGAAATATTTATGTGTAAATGAAATGATATTGGTAAATTATTTCAAAAGTATCCAACAGCAGGTGAAGAGTACTGGGCAGGAGAATAGATGGAACATGATGGGTTATGAAGTGGCAATTAAGTTTGGTGATGAGTACATAAGGGGTAACATATTCTTCCCTCAAAAATCTGTATAAAGAAAAAGCTAGAGAAAAGAGGCACATTTTAAAACAGATAATAATCTTCAGTAACCTCTAACACTAAGCCTCAGAGACAGTATTTTGTAAAGTCAATCTATGACAGTATGTGCCACTGACCATTTTCGGTGGAAAGGGAAAGCAATAAGACAGTAGCAGTTACTAAAGTCAACTCTGCTACTGACAGAACTGCACTCCAATTGCACTTTCAATTTTGTGGCAGACTGTTCCTGGCATTCTAATACAATGTTTTCTAGAGTTTTTAATGATCTTATGAACTAAATTAAATTTACCATTTAATCTCTTCTGAATAAATTAAATTTACCAATGGTAGGATGCTCATTAAAACTGTTTTTATTTCTCTTCGGGCATTACATATTATTGCCATAGCAGTCTACAAAGTTGAAAAAATAATTTATGTGTGTATATTTGGTATGGTAGGTACACTGAATTTTTTTTTAATCCATGCTAAAGCAGTCCTCACCCTAAAATACATATGCACATATATATATATATGTGCATGTGTGTATGTACATAGTGGAGGAACATGAGAAAAAAGGGAACATATATTTAGATTAACAAATTAACTCTTACTAAATATTAAATTTCTGACTGACGTGTAAACAGGATTCAAGTTCATAACATTGATGCTTAGAACATGCACTTACCACTTGTCCATTGTGTGGGTTTTTATGAGCATATGGTGGTCCACGGATGTGATTCCACATCTGGCCAGAAGTCATAGCAAAGACTATACACTGAAAAGACAGGGTACAGTGTTATACCATGCAAACTAGGAAATGGGGGAGCACTGCATTCTTTTAAAAATGGTCATGAAACTACTTTCAAATACCATGTATCAGCTCATCTGTTAAAAGCATTTTCATTTACTAATTATGGGGCCTTTGGTAAGTAACTTATTCTTCTGATGTCAGATTTGGTATCTATAAAATGGTGATACCAACTATGCTTAAGACATATATTAATGACTAAATTGGATAACATATATAAAGCATCTAGCATGGTGACTGATGATCTCGTACGTCCTAACTAGAGGTAAAGCATAGTTAAAAGCATAGATGAAACATGATGCTTTTGGATAGAGCCAGGAATAATTCACAGAAACCACATTACTGCTAGATCTAGCAAGAAAGGCTGTATTTGGAAAACTAATCTTAAAAATCTGAGGCATTATGGAGAGGGTAGAGGAGAATATAAACCGCAAGTCACAGTCAATCTCTATAACTCAAATGTAAGCATGTTTTGTTTAAATCATCTATGCTTAAATTTACAAACTTGGGCATCTTTAGACTAAAGTGTGTCTTCAGGTTAAAACACTTCTGAATGTCTTAGAACTTGCCCAGCTCATTCTTTTTGAGCTGCCTGCCTCTGGCAGGTAGCAGAGATGTATCAACAAAGATTCAAGGTCAGACTAAGCAATGTGACTAAGGATCTAAACATGTCAGATCTGCACAATTTGTAAAGGAGACAAGAGGACACAAAAGGGGAAACAGCAGGATGGGAAAAATACGGAGAGGTTTTAAACCCAGGGAAGAAATCCAGATTCTGTTTCCTAAATCCTGGCAACCACTGCATTTCAGAAGAAAATGAAAATGATATAGCAAGATTATAGAGATTAATATGAATCCTTTCCCTATTTTCTTGGTAATAATTCTGAACTTAACACAAACTTCTTAAAAGCCAGATGTGACCTCCAGACTTTGCCTGGATTGAGATATTTTCTGAAAGTCAAGATTTTACAGAATACTTGCACTTTAAACTTAGAAGATGCACTAGAATACTACACCCAGAGTGACATAGAGAATGATGTACCATCTAAAACATCATATAAAAGTGGGAAATTTTTATATGAGAAAAATAAATTATATCTCTTGTTTACAGAGGATCATGTCAGTGATTTAAAGAATACATGAAAGTCGAATATCCTGTAGATTATAATATAGTAGTGTGAAAGGCCGAGTATATGTTAAAATCCAGGGAAAGATGTACCTAGTGAATAAACACATTTATACTATAAGCAAATGACATTTTTGTTTTCAGTAGACACTCTTAAGATTAGAGTTCTGAATTTTTAAGGATCAAACCCTCGTAGTCACTAAATCAGCACTAAAACTGTATGTATTTCTGGTTTTACTTTTACCCATCTATATTCCTTCTCTTTTACTGCTTCAACTGATATTCCTATTTCTAACTGTGGTGGAAAAATGCATGATCAAGTCTGTATTTTAGAAGGATGGTACTAGCTACACTGTGGAGAACAGACTGGGGAAAAGAGTAACTTGAGGCACAGAAATCAGTTTGGAGGCCGAGACACAAAACTGTTTGTGAGACTATACAGTGGCCAATTCCATGCTGATTGTTGTTCCTTGTTCAGTCGCTAATTCCTGTCCAATTCTTAGCGACACCATGAATTGTAACACACTAGGCTTCCCTGTCTTTCACTATCTCCCAGAGTTTGCTCAAATTCAAGTCCATTGTCATGTCATCCTCTCTCATTCCCTTCTCTTCTTGCCCTCAATCTTTCCCAGCATCAAGGTCTTTTCCAATGAGTCAGTTCTTCCCATTAGGTGGCCAAAGTATTGGACCTTCGGCTTCGGCATCAGTCCTTCCAATCAATACTCAGGGTTGATTTCCTAGGATTGACTGGTTTAATCTCCTTGCTGGCAAAGAGACTCGAGAGTTTTTCCAGCACCACAATTCAGAAGCATCAATTCTTTGGCACTCAGCTTTCCTTATGGTTCAACTCTCATATCCATACATGACTACTGGGAAAACCATAGCTTTGTTTATACGGACCTCTGTTGGTTAAGTGGTGTCTCTGCTTTTTAGTATACTGTCTAGGTTTGTTGGGGCTTTTCTTCCAAGAAGCAAGCTTCTTTTAATTTCATGGCTGCAGTCACCATTCACAGTGATTTTAAAGCACAAAAAATAAAATCTGTCACTGTCTTTTTCATCCAAAGTCTGTCCACTTTTCATTCATCTATTTGTCATGAAGTGATGGGACCAGACACCAGGATCTTTGTTTTATGTATGTTGAATTTTAAGGCAGCTTTTTTCAGTCTCCTCTTTCACCTTCATCAAGAGGCTCTTTAGGTCCTCTTTGCTTTCTGCCATTACAACGATATCATCTGTATATCTGACGTTATTGATATTTCTCCTGCCATCTTGATTCCAGCTTAAGTCATCCGGACTGGCATTTTGCGTGACGTATTGTGCATATAAGTTAAATATGCAAGGTGACAATATACAGCCTTGACGTACTCCTTTCCCAATCTGGAACCAGTCCATTGTTCCACGTCCAGTTCTAACTATTGCTTCTCATCCTGTATACAGGCTTCTCAGGAGACAGGTCAGATGGTCTGGTATTCCCATCTCTTTAAGAATTTTCCACAGTTTGTTGTGATCCACACAAAAGCTTTAGTGTAGTCAATGAAGCAGAAGTAGATATTTTTCTGGAATTCCCTTGCTTTCTCTATGATCAAACGAATGCTAGCAATATGATCTCTGGTTCCTCTGCCTTTTCTAAATCCAGCTTGTACATCTGGAAGTTCTCAGTTCACATACTGCTGAAGCCTAGCATGAAGGATTTTGAGCATTAATTTGCTAGCATGTGAGATGAGTGCAATTGTGCGGTAGTTTGAGCATTCTTTGGCATTGGAATGAAAACTGACCTTTTCCAGTCCGGTGGCCGCTACTGAGTTTTCCAAATTTGCCAGCATATTGAGTGCAGCAATTTAAGAGCATCATCATTTAGGATCTGAAATAGCTCATCTGTAATTCTATCACCTCCACTAGCTTTGTTCATAGTGATTCTTCCGAAGACCCACTTGACTTCACACCCCAGGATGTCTGGCTCTAGGCTTGTGACCACACCATCGTGGTTATCCAGGTCATTAAGATTTCTTTTGCATAGCTCTTTTGTGTATTCCTGCCACATATTCTTAATGTCTTCTGCTTCTGTTAGGTCCTTGCCATTTCTGTCCTTTATCATGCCCATCTCTACATGAAATGTTCCCTTGGTATCTCCATGGATACCATGGAGAACAGGGGTACCAATGGAACAATTCCATAGTAATGACAGAATTGAGAGATTTAGATAAACAGAAATATTTAAGAGATGGAATCAACAGACTTCATTGATTGACTGATGTGATAGAAAATAGTCAAAATTAACCTCTGGGTTGCTGATCTGAGGAACAATGTACAGTCAGTAGTGCCACCCAATGAGATAAAGAATAAGGAAGAAGCTTGTGAGGGTAAAAAGGAACAAAGTTACACAGATTTGGAGTTGAGTTTTTAAAATTTTTTTTAACAATAGGTCTTTGTTGGTAATTTATTTTAAATATAGCAGTGTGTACATGTCAATTCTCAATTGCTAATCTATCCCTCCCCACAAGCCCTTCTCCCTAGTAACTGTTTTTTTCAACATCTGTTTCCAAAATAAGTTCATTTGTGTCATTTTTTTTTAAGATCCTGCATGTAAGTGATACCATATATTTCTGTCTTCGATTAGTACGATAATGACCAGGTCCATCCATGTTGCAGGTAGTGGCTACATCTCCATCTTGTTAATGCCACACCTGCCTTAGACTCCTACGGAGCCAACCTCTTTCTATGTGGGGTCTACATATGGTTTTCTATGAAGCCTTTCCAGCCTAATTTATTCATTTGACAATTATTTACTGGACAGTAGGAATATAGCAATGAATAAGGTAAAAATAATCCCGGCCCTTAGGTGAAGATCCTCAGTAAGTGACATGTGCCCTGAGTCATAAAAAATAAGTAGGCATTCCTCCTTCACTCATTCAACGTTTACATACCAAGAACCGACTATATATTCAAGAGGGCATCCCAGGTGGCTCAAATGGTAAAGAATCTGCCTGCAATGCAGAAGACCGGGGTGTGATTCCTAGGTATGTTTAAGAAGCTGAGAATAAAACAAAGAACAAAAATACAAGGGAGACACTATCCTCATGGAGCTTGCATTCTACAGGGAGAAAATAGTTTAAAAAATTAAGTAATTAAATTATATGATGAAAGTGTTAGTCGCTCAGTCACTCTTTGCGACCCCATGGACTGTAGCCTGCCAGGCTCCTCTGTTGATGGGATTCTCTAGGCAAGAATACTGGAGTGGGTAGCCATTTCCTTCTCTGGGGGAGTTTTCCCTGACCAACGGACTAAACCCGAGTCTCCTGCATTGCAGGCAGAGTCTTTACCATTTAAGCTACTAGGGGAACAATCCCCAAATAATTAGAGACGATGATAAATGAAGAACAGCAAGGAAGGAGAAAAGAAGTCATGAAAGGGCTGCAGTACTTAGGAGTGGTCAGCAGGGGCCTCTCCAAGACTGGAGTTTTCAGCAGACATCTGAAGATGTTGGCAAGCCAAGAAAATACTCGGGAAAAGAGGGAAGAGCCAGTGAGCCAGCCTGTGTTGAAGGAGAATATCTGGCGTATTAATAAACAGTAAAGAAGCCAAGAGGACTGAAGGACAGTTGCTGAGGAGAAGAGAAACGGATAAGGTTGGTTAGTAGTGCAAGGCCAGATTGCAGAGCCCCTGGGTTGGAATCTGGAAAATTAACCATATGGTGTGTAAAGGTGGAGGCTGGGATACAGTTCAAATGCTATTGCAAGAAGAGGACTGTGAAATAATTAGACCTTAAAGGTGGTAAGTATGGTGAGAAGTTGTTGGAATCTAGATGTGTTTTGAAGGAAGAACCAAAAGGATTTTCTGATACTAGATGTGGGGTATAGGAGGAAAGAAGTGGTGAGGAAAGACTGAGATTTTTGACTTGAACAACTGAAAAACTAAAGTTGCCATTAACTTGAGAAATCAAAGGTGTGGGAGAATTAGGTTTGGGGACGGAGATTAGGAGTCTGTTTTGAGACACCTGGTAGACTTCCAGGTAGTGATGTAGGATGAGCAAGTTGGATTTATCAGTCTGGAGTTTACAGGGAAGATCTGGCCCCAAGATAAAATTTAGGACTCAATAACAGACAGGATTTCCTGAAGAGGACACAGCAACCCACTCTATTATTCTTGCCTGGCTGGAGAATCCCACGGACAGAGAGTCTGGTGGGCTAGAGTCCACAGGGTCACAAAGAGTCAGACAAAACTGAAGCGACTTAACATTCACACAATAGACAGTCTTTAAAGCTGGACACCAACTAAGTAAATACAGATAGAAGAGGATGACCAAGATCTGAAGACCCTCCAAAGTAGGAAGTGAAGGAGATGAAAAATGAGTGAGCAAAGATGATTAAGAAGTAGCAGTGAGAGAAGTGTGGCCCCTGGAACACAAGAAAGTGGTTGTGGACGAAGAGGTAAGTTGTGTAGATACTCAAGCAAGACCAGTGATGTGAACTAAACCCAGAACTAATCTCTGAATTTATTTCCCTGGAAAATATTTGTGCCCTGCTGCTGCTAAGTCGCTTCAGTCATGTCCGACTCTGTGCGACCCCACAGATGGCAGCCCACCAGGCTCCCCCGGCTCTGGGGTTCTCCAAGCAAGAACACTGGAGTGGGTTGCCATTTCCTTCTCCAATGCATGGAAGTGAAAAGTGAAGTCGCTCAGTCATGTCCGACTCTTAGCGACCCCATGGACTGCAGCCTACCAGGCTCCTCCGTCCATGGGATTTTCCAGGCGAGAGCATTGGAGTGGGTTGCCATTGCCTTCTTGGATTTGTGCCCTAGACTAGAATTTCAATGGAACAGTGAGTGAGACAAAAGCCTTATGAGAAAAGAAGGAAACGATGTAGACAATCGTTTCAAAGAGTTTTGCTATAAAAGGGATCAGGTAAATAGGACAATTTCTGGAAGGGAAAACAGCAGTATATCCCTTTAGGATGAATAAGGAGCTGTGTGCCTTGCTAGTGAGAAAGGTTCGGTAATAAAAGAGAAAATAAGGATGACAAAGGAAGAGGGCAGATTGTCGGTGCACTGTCACTGAATCGCAGAGCAGGAATGAGACCGAGTACACAAGTGCACGTGTTAGTCTCAGAAAAGAGTAGAAACGGTTCAAGTAACAGAACAGACTCCAAGGGGCCATGCATAGAGTGGGGTGGTAGAAAGAGATCTGGGTACTTAAACAAGATAAAAACAAATCTTCATTTTCACTGTCTTGTAAGTATGCAGTTGACAGATCACAATAGTTTCAATAGCACCTGTTTCATACTCTTTAACATTTTCATATTACAACAGTTACAGTGGATATCTCAAAACATGTTTATACTCAACTACTTCAAAACTGTGGTAGTTATTAGATCCACACTAGGTTTGGTGATTTAATGCATTAATAAGGAAAGGTATAAACTACAGTATTACAAATGTTACATACACATGAGAAAATGCTCAAATTTTAAAATGAGAAGTTAAAATTAAATAGCAGGAGCTGTATTATGTATGGTTTGTTATGGAAGCTTTTAAAAATTCATCTTAATACATGATTTATTCAAGATTCTAAGAAATGGTTCAATAGAACAAAAGCAGGCTTAAACATGATCTACTTGCTTAATCATCTGAAGTAGTGACAGATGTATTTACAGTATTCATAATTACACACAGAGCTATGGGCACTTCTCACAACATAACAAAATACTAAATAAACTTTGATAGTGCAAAATGGCCTAGATTTACTAAAATTCTTTCTCTAAAGTATAAATGGTATTTCTTATTTTTTTACTTTAATAATTGAAATGTCCAGCACTCCACCACTCTAATTTGGAAATTTAAATTTTTATAATTAAACTACAAGTTTACTCTTGTATCTTACTTACTAAAATATTCATGCAATAAAGGACATGATTTAAAGGGTACAGCTTAATGAATTTTAACATGAACACACCATTATAACTAACACTGAGATCTAGTAGAATACTATTAAAAAAGAGTCCACTGGCGCCTTTTCCTAATTATTTACCTCCATAGACCTCTGAATGGGTAAGAAAATTTTCTTGTAAATGCTGCATCATAGATTATGTGTATACCAGGCTTTAGTAACTTAACGACCACCTGTATCTCTCTTTAGAACAATGTCTCTTCTGACCCTCTGCCTGGTTTCTCTTTTTTTTTTTTGTAATTATATTTCACAGTTTGTTTATTCATTCACCTGTTTATGGACACTATATTGTTTCTTTCAAAGAGGTATATTTGTGAATAAAACTCCTATGAATATGCAAGGACAAGCCTTTGTATGTACACACATTTTCATTTCTTTTTGATAAGTAACCAGAACTGAAACTGAAGAAAGATACCATTTAACATTTCCACCAGTAATATATGAAGACTCATTTTCCTGCATATATGTCCTAACCCTAATGTTGCCTTTCTTTGAAATTTGAGCATATTTAATGGGATTCTATTGGTAACTACTTTGGTTTTAATTTACATGTCCCAAATGACTAAAGATGTAAGCATCTTTAAATGTTACTTGGGACCATTTCTATATCTTCTTTTATGAAGTGTCTGTTCAAATCATTGACCCATTTCTCTCTGCCTGTTTTTCATATTCATTTATTTGTTGTTTTTGCTATTGGGCTGTGTGAGTTTTTATCTATTCTGGGTTGTTGTTCAGTCGCCCGGTCGTATCCAGCTCTTTGCAACCCCATGGACCACAGCGTGCCAATGCCTTATTCTGGGTGTCAATCCCTTAACAGACACATGGTTTGCAGATATTTTCTCCCATTCAGATGATCTTTTCATTTTGTCAGTGGTTTCCTTTGCTCTGCAGAAGCTTCTTGGTTTGATGTAGACCCACTTATTTTTGCTTGTTTTGTGTTGGCATTTTATGTCAAATACAAAAAATTATCACCAAGAACAATGTCAAAGAGCTTACCACCTATGTTTTCTTCTGGGAGTTTTGCAGTTTCAGGTCTTGCATTCAAATCTTTTCTCCATTTTGGGTTACTTTTTGTGTGTGGCTAAGGTAGGGGTCTGGTTTTATTCCTCTGCATGTGGCTGTCCAGTTTTCCCAACACCATTTATTGATGAGACTGTCCTTTCCCCAATGCCTATTCTTGGCTCCTTTGTCATAAATTAACTGACCACATATGTGTGTGTATTTTTGTGCTGTCTCTTCAGCTCCATTGATCTGTATGTCTGTCTGTAAGTTCAGCACCTTTGTATTTTGATTAATACAGTTTTGTAATAAAGTTTGAAATCAGGGCACGTGATGCCTCCAACTTTGCTTTTAAGACTGCTTTGTCTATTCAGCATCTTCTGTGGATCCATACAGACTTTAGGATTGTTTCTTCTATTTCTGTGAAAAGTGCCTTTGGAATTTTGATAGTGACTGCGCTGAATCTGTAGGCTGCTTTGGGCAGTATAATATTTGGCAGTAAACATTTTAACAATACCAATGCTCCCAGTCTATGTGCAAGGTATAACTTTCCCTTTGCTTGTGTTCTTTTCAATTTCTTTCATCAGTGTCTTAGTAGTTACTTGCGTACAGGTCTTTAAACTCCTTGGTTAAACTTATTCCTAAGTTATTTCATTCTTTTTGATGACTTGTGAATGAAATTGGTTTTCATAGTTTGATATTAGTATATGGAAGTGCCACATTGTTCTGTATACTGATTTTTTTTTATCCTGCAACTTTACTGAATTCATTTATTAATTCTAGGCCTAAGAGTCAGACACAATTGAGCAACACTTTCACCCCTAGAGGAGGAAATGGCAGCCCACTCCAGTATTCTTCCCTGGAGAATTCTAGGCAGAGCAGCCTGGTGGGTTCCAAAAGGTTGCAAAAAGTCGGACAACAATGAGTGACTAACACTTTCACTATCATATACAGTATTATGTTATCTGAACAAGTGACAGTTTTACGTCTTACTTTCAGATTTGGATGTCCTCCTTCTTGCATAACGTTCTCACTCGGACAGTGAATATGTCAAAAGTGCTAAAAGTGGACATCCTTGCCTTCTTCCTGATCTTTGAGGAAAAGCTTTCAGCTTTGTACCACTGAATACCATGTTAGCTGTGGGTTTATCATATAAGGCCTTTATTATGTTGAGGTATGTTTCCTCTATTGAAAAATTTTATGATGAATGGAGAACAGAAGCTGGGGGATTACTCCATGTACTGGATATTCACACTGAGGCTTATTTGTAACTTTATAATAAGCAAAAAACTCAGACAAGCACATTCAAATGCAAAAAAAACATGGTAAGTCCATCTGAGTAACTTTTAAATGTCTGAGTTTATATAGGCCATTACCTCTCCTCATTAAAGAAAATTAAATACTAAATGTATTAAGAAAAGTATACCCTATTAAGATATTAACTCATTTCATTATATTGCTGTCGTACTCCCAACATGAACAAAATTATACATTTGGCTATATACAAAAATTACCTATAAACAGACATGAGTGAGTGAAGTTGGTGAGCCATGTCTGACTCTTTGTGACCCCATGGACTGTAGCCTACCACTCCTCTGTCCATGGGATTTTACAGGCAAGAATACTGGAGTGGGTTGTCATTTCCTTCTCCAGGAGATCTTCCTGACCTAGGGATTGAACCAGGGTCTCCTGCATTGTAGGCAGACGCTTTACTGCCTGAGCCACCAGTGAAGTCCATAAACAGACATACCTATCTTCAAATGGTCAAATGATTCAACCACCTGATGGGAAAAGCTGTTTGTTAGAAGTTACTTCACTGGAAACAAATATTAACAGCAATTATTTGCTTCTCACTTGTAAATATGCCACAGAGATAATATCTGTATGATATTACAAAGTATTAATGCATAATTTTATTCAAGAAAAATCTGAAAGAAAAAGGAGCTTATTCCACTGTTTGAAGTCAGAGCTGCCCTGTAGTTCAGAATGGTCACAAAAAACACATTTCTACTGATAAACCATAATGTGTAGATGCCAAAGAAACTTTCATAAATTGTGAACTGTATAATAATAAATATATTAATATTGAGCTTACATTTTTCACAGAACATAATTAAACTGATATAATGTGTTCGAGACAGAAGAAATATGGCATATGAATCATCCTACAATGCAGAGCACTGGTGTTAAAAGGCAGAGAACAGCTTCTATCCTACTGAGATTTACTGTGATAATAAGGCTTGAGTTATTAGATCTTTTTAAATGATGTTTTATCTTTCATGATTTTAATTGTGGATTTTTAGGAGGTTTTTCTTTGTGTTTGAAATGGATGCAACTATTCATCACATTCATATTCC
Organism: Cervus elaphus; assembly: GCF_910594005.1. Lineage (NCBI taxonomy): Eukaryota > Metazoa > Chordata > Mammalia > Artiodactyla > Cervidae > Cervus > Cervus elaphus. The sequence goes on from NC_057846.1 coordinate 29,013,485, forward strand.
TGGTTTGAAATGACAGTCATCTATAAGGAGCATTAGCCTGCCATAGGAGAATGCAATGGCAACCCACTCCAGTACTCTTGCCTGGAAAATCCCAGGGACGGGGGAGCCTGGTGGGCTGCCGTCTATGGGTTTGCACAGAGTCGGCCACGACTGAAGCGCTTTACAGCAGCAGCCTGCCACAAAGCTCAGCATTAAGGGCCACAAAACATAACATTTTACACAACCATTCTACTTTAAACTCATCATGAAACAGGTACTCTGTAGGCTTTTTCATCATCTTCCATCTTAAGGGGGTGGAGGAAGTCTGGAAAGCAGAGTGAAACCAAACCAGAACCAATGCTTGCTTTAGCTCCGTAAAGAACCAACAGTACCTATTACATACATTAACTAGCATTTCCCCCCCTAGGAAGCATGAGACCAAGAACAACTTATGACTATTCCTTCACCTATTTTTTTTTTAAGCGCAAAACCAGGAAGCTATAATATCTATGTATGTTTCAACATTTGCATATATTACTTCCTCTATGCCAGGAAATTGCAAGCTTTGTCTTTATCCTACACCTTAAAGCACTATGAATAGAATTTCCCTCCCCAGCATACACTTGATTCTTAATCCCATGAGTCACATACAATAACATGAAATAATAATGAAAAAGAAAAAAAAAACTACCAGCCCTAGAATACAGTCTGCTCAGAACTAAGGACTCAGAGGTATTCTGGCACATGTGCAAAGGTAAGACACAACTGCTACTTGTATGCATACTAGTTCTTTACTAAGACATGAGCATGTGCATAGAATTTCTCTACCAAACTGTTTTTCTATTTTCCTTGTGCATACAGTTTTTACATTACAAAAATGCTCTGCTGTTGTACAGAGTTCATTACTATTTTTATTTTAAGAGCTTCATTTTACTGTGCAAGCCAAGGATTCCAGCATTTCTGCAAATTGGATAACAGCATTTTGCCAAAAATTATTTCAAAATATATCATTTCCAAAGAAGAACAAGATATTGGTTGTTTTAAATAAACAAATGTCTAGCAATCTGAGTAAATGGTTCAGCATTTTGGATGGTCTCTTAACTTTGTAAGGATATCCCAAAAATTGGATTAAAAAGGACTCAAATTGGGCAAATCCAGTTTTTTCATGTAAAATAGTTTTTCTTTATAAACAAAGAATCAAGTTTGGTGGTGGTAATGGTGACAGAAAATGGTAAAGGAGATTTAAATTATTTCTGACCTCACTGTTTAAGCTTCATAAGCCATCAGCAGATGAGGAAAAAAAAAAAACCACAAGTCTGTTGAATTAGACATTTTATATTCAGAGTTTTCAAGCATATTGTTTGAAAACATGTCTGTTTTCTGCAGCCTTCATGGCTTCTGAAAGGCTGCCATTGGGGAGTAGATATACCTGCCAAGATTTCCTTCTCAAGAATGTGTCTATGAATGTTAGAACATCTTCTGTTATGCCAAGCTCATTAGCTTTCAAGGATTCAAAGGAAAAAAAAAATCTTTATGATGTAGCAGAGGGTGTGAGAGAATTGATCATTTAAGTACTAACATTTATTTGCCATATAAGTGTTCTTAGACATTTATTTAGAGTTGTAATGGCTCCCTGCATCCACTGGATTAAACATCCATCAATGACGCACGTGCCAGATTTAGAGAACCCAACACTGTGAAAGGGCTTCCTTGGCAGCTCAACTGGTAAGGAATCCACCTGCAATGCAGGAGACCTGGTTAGATTCCTGGGCCAGGGAGATTCCCTGGAGGAGGGCATGGCAACCTACTCCAGTACTCCTGACTGGAGATCGAGGCAAGAATGTTCATGTCCAGGCTCATGGACAGACGAGCCTGGCACGGTACAGTCCGTGGGGTCGCAAAGAGTCAGACGTGACTTAGCAACTCAGCACAGCACAAAGTCTGAAGTTAGAGGTACACAGAATCCTATCCCAGGCGTGAGGGTCTGCAAATTGAGCTTACTGAATCTGTTTCCTTGTCTGTAAAATGAGGATCATAGAAATGCCTTTTCATAGTTATTATAAAGAATAAGCATAAGAAACATAACCCCCGAAGAAGGAAGAGGTGTCGTAATGTCCATTATTACATACAGTAATAACTCCACGTCTCTTCCTGAGGAGTGAAAGTTAATCACTTAGCCGTGTCCAACTCTCTTGTGACCCCATGGACTGTAGCCCACCAGGCTCATCCATGGAATTCTGCAGGCAAGAACACTGGAGTGGGTTGCCATTTCCTTCTCCAGGAGATCTTCCCAACCAGAGATCAAACCTGGGTCTCCCGCGTCGCGGCAGACTCTCTACTGACTGAGCCACGAGGGAAGCCACCTCTTCCTGAGGAGGGAGAACAGTGTAGGCAGGCTTATCATCTGGGTCTACTTCAGACACAGGGTTACATCCTAACTAGACCTAGTTTTTCAGTAGACTGAAACAGTGACAAAATTTGGTATAATAATGCTGGAAATACTAAAGGAATTTTAACTTTCCAACACTGAAAGAAGGGGTATATTTTTTTTCACCAAGACAGTGGGTGGCCTCACTGAATGAAGCAACCTGAAAATCAGACAGAGCAACGTCCAAAACACTTTCACACATAATGACTGAGGTCACCCACTGGGTCCAGTTACAGTAACTGGAGTATAACTAATAAATCTCCAACTCGGTTATCAAAAAGCGAGAAAATACTAAGAAACTTTCCTTGAAAAATCTTCCTTATGCTAAAAAAATCCAAACTTCAAAATCTTATTTCTCTGTCTAACACAAAGCCATAGAGGATATGCTTGAATTTCAAGACACTAGCTATTATTGCACATGATGGGCGCTTTAAGGTGAGTTGCCTGGGATGCTCACTTATCAGTCTGTCCTATTGTATCTAACTCAGTCATAAACTGGAGAAGGCAATGGCAGCCCACTCCAATACTCTCACCTGGAAAATCCCATGGACAGAGGAGCCTGGTAGGCTGCAGTCCATGGCGTCATGAAGAGTCAGACACGACTGAGCAACTACACTTTCACTTTTCACTTTCATGCATTGGAGAAGGAAATGGCAACCCACTCCAGCGTTCTTGCCTTGAGAATCCCAGGGACGGGGGAGCCTGGTGGGCTGCCGTCTATGGGGTTGCACAGCGTCGGACACGACTGAAGTGACTTAGCAGCAGCAGCAGTCGTAAACACCACTGTTTGCTGAAAAATGGAAGGATGATGGGCTACTACACAAAGGTAAAACCAACAAACTGACACTTAGTTGTAAATATATATATATGTATACATATATATTAAATAGCTTCATTTTTTATATTGTTTATAAATGTTTTATACATCTTTTGTTACTTTTAAGTATCATTTAAGTACCATTATTTTTCTTCTTCCTTTTGGGAAAGAGATTTTATTTTTAATCATCTAAATTGTTTACTGTGTAAAAATCCTAATGATTACTGGAGACTGACCTTGAATTCACAACACTGTTCAACTCGAGTATTATTTTATTTTTCTCTGTAAATTGTGATAAAATTTTCAGGTAGACAGTCATATAGGCAAATCATAAATTAAGTAAATAGTAACATCTCTTTCTTTACACTTTTTTATTCCCTTCTCCATTCTTATGCTTTGACCAAGACCACAAGTAAAATGACGAAGAGCATCATGACTGTAGGCATCATTACTAAGATACTTACTAGAGATTTTAAGATACTGTTAACCTAAAAAACATAAGTGATGTCACACACTCTAGGAAGCCTGTCATGACTTTTCGTTACTCAAGATTAGGTGTCCTTTCTATGTAGCATGTAATCCTCTAATCCTGTGTGCTTACTTCCATCACAGCATGCAGATTATTACACGATTTATCTCTTGATTAGTATCCCTATGATGAATTACGATCAGGTGGGGTCTATGTCTTACCTTTATATCTCCGGTACCTAATAAATATCAGGCACATAGTAAAGACAAAAGAAAAGAGTTGCTGGAAAAAAAATAGCTGAGTGAGTACATTTCGAAGTGCTTCAGACTCTAAGAGTCTGTAAGTATTTTCAGTGTAATTAGTAAGAATGTGTTAACATACCAGAGACACCATGGCCCAACCAGTCTTGTTATAGATGAACTCCAAGTTGTTCCTTCTTAAATAGAGCAAACCGCCCACAAGTGACACCAACAAGGCCAAAGCAATGGTGCCAGAGTAGTTGGGTGGCCTGAAGACACGAATCTGCAACAATAAAAATGTTTTAAAAATATTAATTTTTTTCCTCTGATATTCTCGTCCTTCTGATCTTTAATACATGTAATTCAGAAAGGTACCACCTTACCTTTCATACCAGGCCTAACATTCCTTGTGTTCTTTATGAGTCAAAAACATATGCCTTAAAACATCATGGCTGTGTAACAAAACGTGCTCTTCTGGTGCGTTTAGGTGAATACAGTTAAATATATGCAAAACCTACTTCCATTCAACCCAGAGCTGTTCTGGTTCACGATGATGAACCAGACGATGATGATGATCCCGAACATGGGATCATCTGGTAAAAAGGAGAGGTGAGATGGGGGGACTACTACTTGTATTATTTCAAACTGGAATTTTTTTAAACATTTTCTTTTAAACAACTTTATTGAGCTTTAATCCATATACCATACAATCCACCCACTGAAAGTGTACATTCCAGTGATTTTTTTTTAAGCATATTCAGATAGGTGCAGCCATCACTACAGTCAGTATCAGAACATTTGAATCACTTTAAAAGGAAATCCCATTCTCGTTTGGCGTCCACTCCCTTATTCCTCTCACCCTCCAGTCTTAAGCAACCACTAGTCAAATCTACTTTCTGTCTCCACACATTTATTCTGCAATTTCATGTAACATCTAGTCTTTTGTAACTGGCTTCTTTCACTCAGTATGACCTTCTCAAGGCTCATCCTTGTTGTAAAATGTGCCGCTGCTTCATTCCTTTTCATGGCTGAGTATTTCCTTGTGTAGATATCACACTTTGCTTATCCATTAGCCAATTAATCAGTTGGATATTTGGATTGTTTGCACCTCATGGCTCTTATGAATAATGCTGCTGTAAACATTTTGCACAATTTCTTGTGTAGTATATGTTTTCTTTTCTCTTAGATATGTATACCAAGGAGTAGAACTGCTGGGTCACACAGAAACTCTATGCTTAATGGCTTGAAGAACTGTCAAAGTGGCTGCACTATTTTCCACTCCTATAAATGGTGTATGAGGATTCCTATTTCCCCAACTCACTTTATAAGGTGAGATACTTTACAACGACAGAGAAACCAGCATGAAGGGGCTCCCACTAGTCATACCGAGAACAATTTTGGTACCAAAATATTTAAGCGTAGTACTAACAATCTCTGGAGGGAAAAAAAAATATAAGATTGTGTACCAATGGATGAATGAAATACAAAGGAGGACTCCTGCTTACAGTAAAATGCCAAGGATCAATCTGAAATATGGACAAAGTGCTAGAACTGGAACATCATCTTTGCAACCATCATGGTGAAATCTGGATCAGGTAAGAGTCATCAATGGATGCTAAATACTGACAAAATTTTGATGAGGAGTAGGATACCTGTGTGATCCTAAATGTCTCCACATAGGGAGCTTACTATTTAGGAAGGAGAGGGTAGGCCAACTGACAAAACTAGAATATGTACAGAAGTTCAAACAGAAGTAGTGTATTAATGCGAGTCTGTTAACGTGATAACTGTATGGTCCTATATTTCTTAGGAAAGACAATTCACCTTAAAATGATTCAGAAAAATACGTGTGTGGGTATGTAAGTGTGTGTGTAGAGACAGGGTGAGGGATGGGTAAGAGAGTAAGAATGCCAAAGCAAAAGCCATAAAAAGTTAATGGTATGTGAATCCTGATGTATGGTATACATTGAGACTGGACTATTTTCATTTGTGGAACTACTTAAAGTTTGAAATTATTTTGAAATATGTTTTTGTTTTTTTTTTTTTTTTTACAAATGTGGATCTGTCAACAACATGTAAGTGTGATAAACAGGTTAGAATCATTTCTGATTAAAATTGAGTATTTCTTATGAAGAACTAATAGTACTTTCCAATGTTACATTTAATATTTTGTACCAAATAAATGATATATTATAGAGCTGAATATCTGCCTAAATATTTTCACCAAAAAAGATAAGAAGTAGTCACCAAAATATCATTAATACCTATATTATTTTATGTACAATGACAGTAGTATGAAAGACATCTGTCTCAAATGAGAAATATGCTTACACCAAATTAATATCTCTGTACTATATCTAAGGGAAATGTAATTTTAAAATAGCTGGTTATAATTGCTCACTGTAGAAAATTCTAGTGACATTAAGGGACAAAATAGCCATAGCCCTCCACACAGACATTAACTACCATCAACATTTTACACATCTCAGTAATATTTTGCTTTTCTAAATCTACTATAAATTCTGTTTTTCTATCCTACTTTTTCACTGGTTATCCTTTGAGCTTCTTTCTATATCAAGTATTGTTGTAAACCACTGTTTGTCCAGACGGTGCACATTTAATTCATTTCTCATTTTTAGATATCTGATTTCTGAGTGATTTTCTTCTATTAAAATGTGTAATTTTTTTTCCATAGTTAATGGTTGGGGGAGAAGGAAGGAAAGAATTATACTGTTAGAATTTATAGTCCTGAGAACAGCATATGTCATTTTCTCATATGGCTCATGAAAAGTGAGTCTTATCCCACTGTTATTTGCCCAAAAGATAGATAAAAATTATACACCTGGATTTTTAATTAGAGTGTCTTTGATTACTAAGACCACTGAGCAATATTCAGTACATTTTTTAGCCTCTGAAATTACTTTGTGCCTAACATGTATTCTTTAATGGTTCATTGGTATTTTAAGAACCATTATTCCAAAAGCCATTTAAATTCACCTAACTCAAAGTTCAGCTTACAGCTATCAGATGCAGTTTTCCTAAAGCAGGAGAAATTGAAAAAAATCCTGTGGCCTTATTATAATGTTATACCAAACCAAGCTAATTAGCCTATTATTAAAACGGTGGGGAATAAAAACGTACATGAACATCCGTTCTGTCAGCAATCCACTTCGCTAGTTGTTCAGCGGCAAATCCAATTCTTTGAAGGTCAAACGTATCAGCTCTCTTGGGTCTGCCTTTTGGAGGAAAATGCATGAACGTAGGAGCGGAGTTAATGTTGAGCTGTAAAACATGAGATAAAAAGACTAAATCTAATATCCCGGCTTTTTTTCCTGCATGAATTTTGGAAAGACAGCATTACTATAAAAATCCAAGTGGCTTTCCAGAGCTTAACTACTGTTTTTATTCATCTTGATATACTGCTGAATAGAAAAGAACTTATGAATTAGGCCAAGTTTGCTGAGCCTTCACATATATCATTCATACTCTCAGCTGCATCATCTATTTCATTGGTCATTTCCTTCTTTATTTTCTAGAATTCTACAACTAAAGAATGAAATGATTCAAAGTGCAAAACAGAAATACTGTAATTTGGGAGTATACAGGTGATTTTCCCTTAAGCAGTTGTTAAAGAAAAAGGCTGGCATTTGATGAAAGATGTAAATATATTATGTAATTAATTTCAAGTATATTGACTTGCCTATCAATTTTTAAAATGTTTTCAACTCCTCTGTTATTTCAACTGTCTCAAAATGGTTACATCTCATTAATTATTTTCTAAAGGCAAGCTTCATCTGAAAAGTATACTGAATGCACACTACCTTAGTATACCTAGTACAAATGGTGTTTATTAACAATAATCTAAAAACAAACATGAGATTAATTTGCATTGGGGAGTAAACTGCAAAGCATGGATAGACACTAAATTCTTGCTGCCCAAGAATTATGAAAAATGCTTGAATCGAAAGGCAAGGAGCTTTTTGGCCCTGGCTTCTAATATATAGTTCAACATTCCCCAACAATGAGAATAAAGAAATAAGTTCAAGTAACAACAAACATTAGATCAAGGTTCAAGGTAAAGATATAGCAGTACCAGTGAACAAAACACAGTCACCAATTCCTTTCTCCCACTCCACACTTTGTTCGTGTGTGTTTTCCTGATAGATGCACACGAGACAATTACAGCCAACATGACTGCTAGTGCAGATCTCCCTCTAACACATCACTGACTTGCTGGTCTGTTGTCAGACACTTAGCCTCAGTCATTACACAGGAGTCACATACAATTTACTTTCTGAACAAGTCCCTAACAAGCCCAGGGCTGTCAAATTTCTACATGACATCATTTAACCTTATATACCTCCCTTAAATGATGTCCCAAGGATGAGATGCTAATCCAAAGGACGCATGTCCAACTTCTTATAAGGATACCAGTCCTATTGAAATTTGTCAAGATTATATCATCATCACTGCTGACATTGAGTCCTTATATTCCAGGGACACTTCTAAGCAGTTCATGTGTTTTCTTTCATTTAGCTTCACAACAATCCAAAGAGAAATATATCATTTTTATCTGTTTCATACATGAAGACATTAAGGTATAGAGAGGTTACGTCCCTTGTCCAAGAGTACAAAGTTAGTATATGGAGATGATAAAATATGTACATAAAATTTGAGCTCAACTGTCTGGCTCCCTGATCCCTGCTGTTAACCTGCAGTGATTAATTTTTTGTGTTTACCAGTACTTGATCATGCCTTTCAAAAGTACAACTCCTAGCAGTACCCAGCATGGATTAGTTTGGGTATCCTTGTCTCTTATTTTTCTCATACTGTCTGACCCAGTTCTTTACCAGGTCATGGGAAAGCATTTAGACTCAAGCTAATTTTAAGTGGACCATATAGTGAATATTTTTGCTTGCTTTCAGACTGATAATTCATTCTTCTTTGCTGATTTCTAGCTTCATCCTTATGACATCGTTTAACCTTAATTACCCCCCTTAAAGGGCTTCCCTTATGGCTCAGCTAGTAAAGAATCCGCCTTCAATGCAGGAGACCTGGGTTTGATCCCTGGGTTGGGAAGATGCCCTGGAGGAGGGAATGGCTACCCATGCCAGTATTCTGGCCTGGAGAATTCCATGGACTGTATGGTCCATTGGGTCGCAAAGAGTCAGACATGACAGTGACTTTCACTCACACTCGCCCCCCTTAAAGGCCCTTTATCCCCCTAAAACAGCTTAAAGGTTAAGTAAAACTTTGTTGTTGATATTTAGTTGCTAAGCCGTACCCAACTCTTTTGCAACCCTGTGGATTGTAGCCCACCAGGCCCCTCTGTCCATGGGATTCTCCAGGCAAAAATGGTGGAGTGAGTTGCCATTCATCCTCCAGTGGATCTTCCTGACCTAGGGACTGAACCTTTGTCTCCTGCAATGCTGGCAGATTCTTTACCATTGAGCTACCAGGGGAGCCCCATGTAAAACTTACCTTGAGTCTTATATAAAATTTCACAAATTTATGCAAAATACCACCCAAAGCACATACAATTAAATATCAAAATAATGTATGTAAACTGCCACTGTATGATGGAAAAAGAAAAAACATATTTCCTCTATGATGGAAAAGCTAAAATGTGTTTATTCACTAATGGAAAAAACTGTACTGATAAAGATAATATTAACTGTAATTACTTTATCATATTACAGAATTTAATAACTACTCATTGGAGTCACTCAACTGTGTTTTTATCTGGCACACAAAGATGTATCAACCATAACCAACTCCAATAAATATGCTATTAAAACAAAATATATTTCTCTTACCTGTTGAAAAATGTCTGTTCCCTCATCATAGTCCACTTTACTGAAGAAGAGTTTGTTACAAAAGGCAGATGAATAGCGCCAGGAGTTAGCCAGTATTTGATATTCTTCATTAGCTAGTCTGATAAGGATAATGGGACAGAGTGGAAACATTATCAGTATTCAAAGATTAACAAAGCTATTAATAAAACAGGGATTCTGGGGCAAGAGTTACCCTGGCTTTAGTAAGGAATGCAAGCTAAGAGTAGATTTTATATTTTAAATGGATGTTGAAAAAAAAAATATTCCATGACACACAAAGATTATCTAAAATTCAAATTTTTATCATTTCATGAATAAAGGTTTCCTGCAACACAGTCACACTGATTCATTTACTTATTGCTGCAGCTGCTATTAAGCTACATAAGGGCAGAGTTGAGGAGTTCGAGTAGAACGTGTGAGGGCAAAAAGCTCATCCTGGCCCTTTGTATAAGAAGCACGACAACTCTTATTCTAGGGGATAAAATCATTTTGTGTCACTTCCTATATATATAACTTAAATCTTCTGATGATTTTTAGTAAGAAGCACAGAACAATTTTTAAGAATTTTGCAATTCACTTTATTTTTTTTTTTAATTTTATTTTATTTTTTTGTCATACATTGATATGAATCAGCCATAGATTTACATGTATTCCCCATCCTGATCCCCCCTCCCACCTCCCTCTCCACCCGATTCCTCTGGGTCTTCCCAGTGCACCAGGCCCGAGCACTTGTCTCATGCATCCCACCTGGGCTGGTGATCTGTTTCACCATAGATAGTATACATGCTGTTCTTTTGAAATATCCCACCCTCACATTCTCCCACAGAGTTCAAAAGTCTGTTCTGTATTTCTGTGTCTCTTTTTCTGTTTTGCATATAGGGTTATCGTTACCATCTTTCTAAATTCCATATATATGTGTTAGTATGCTGTAATGTTCTTTATCTTTCTGGCTTACTTCACTCTGTATAATGGGCTCCAGTTTCATCCATCTCATTAGGACTGATTCAAGTGAATTCTTTTTAACAGCTGAGTAATATTCCATGGTGTATATGTACCACAGCTTCCTTATCCATTCATCTGCTGATGGGCATCTAGGTTGCTTCCATGTCCTGGCCATTATAAACAGTGCTGCGATGAACATTGGGGTGCACGTGTCTCTTTCAGATCTGATTTCCTCAGTGTGTATGCCCAGAAGTGGGATTGCTGGGTCATATGGCAGTTCTATTTCCAGTTTTTTAAGAAATCTCCACACTGTTTTCCATAGTGGCTGTACTAGTTTGCATTCCCACCAACAGTGTAAGAGGGTTCCCTTTTCTCCACACCCTCTCCAGCATTTATTGCTTCTAGACTTTTGGATAGCAGCCATCCTGACTGGTGAGTAATGGTACCTCATTGTGGTTTTGATTTGCATTTCTCTAATAATGAGTGATGTTGAGCATCTTTTCATGTGTTTGTTAGCCATCTGTATGTCTTCTTTGGAGAAATGTCTGTTCAGTTCCTTGGCCCATTTTTTGATTGGGTCATTTATTTTTCTGGAATTGAGCTGCAGGAGTTGCTTGTATATTTTTGAGATTAATGCTTTGTCTGTTTCTTCATTTGCTATTATTTTCTCCCAATCTGAGGGCTGTCTTTTCACCTTACTTATAGTTTCCTTTGTAGATAAAAACCATATGATTATCTCAATAGATGCAGAGAAAGCCTTTGACAAAATTCAACACTCATTTATGATTAAAACTCTCCAAAAAGCAGGAATAGAAGGAACATACCTCAACATAATAAAAGCTATATATGACAAACCCACAGCAAGCATCACCCTCAATGGTGAAAAATTGAAAGCATTTCCCCTGAAATCAGGAACAAGACAAGGGTGCCCACTCTCACCACTACTATTCAACATAGTGTTGGAAGTTTTGGCCACAGCAATCAGAGCAGAAAAAGAAGTAAAAGGAATCCAGATAGGAAAAGAAGAAGTGAAACTCTCACTGTTTGCAGATGACATGATCCTCTACATAGAAAACCCTAAAGACTCTACCAGAAAATTACTAGAGCTAATCAATGAATATAGTAAAGTTGCAGGATATAAAATTAACACACAGAAATCCCTTGCATTCCTATATACTAACAATGAAAAAACAGAAAGAGAAATTAAGGAAACAATACCATTCACCATTGCAACAAAAAGAATAAAATACTTAGGAGTATATCTACCTAAAGAAACAAAAGACCTATACATAGAAAACTATAAAACACTGATGAAAGAAATCAAAGAGGACACAAACAGATGGAGAAACATACCGTGTTCATGGATTGGAAGAATCAATATTGTCAAAATGGCAATTCACTTTAACAGAGAAATAAAAATCATGGATATGTTTTAAAACTGTAACTATCAGTTATACTCCACCTTTAATGTATTCCATCTATCTAAAAATGCATTTACGCTTGCACCTAGAAGTAAGCAAAGATTTGAGTAGCTAAACCAAATGCCACAAACAAGCCCTCCTCTAAAAGCATACTTACTCTTATTTTGAATTCATTTCTATTGGACATTTTGTTGATACAAGAGATACGGAAGCTCTGTTTTTTTGATGTAGGCATGGAAGAGAAGTAAGGAAAGGCTGGTTGCAAAAGGATGTAGGCACAGTCATGGAAAATGAAGCAACAGTGATTACTAAAACTTAAAAAAAGGAGAGGGAGCTTCTTCCATGTAGTTGACTCTTCACAAGAGATATGGTGAGTCCCTCTCCCAAAGAAGTATAGACAGAAAAAGATCTAATCCTACAATCACAAAAAAACTTGGAGAGGAGTCAGCAGCAGATAAGAGATTTCAAGGAATATGTGGAAAATGTAAGGCTAGTGGAAAAGTTTTGATGGACAAAATTACAATCTCCAAGAAGACGGCAGTGCAGAAGAACCTAGGAAAATACTGGATGAGAAGCGCAAAGCTGCTAGGTTGGAGGTTTCATCTTGCTAACAAGCCAGCCTGTTACTGTCTCGGGGGTGCTGGCAGAAGCCACAAGACTTGGGGTCAGAGATCTAAAGGACTTTATTCTTCATGTTTGTATGCACCAGTTCCCTGTGCCCCCAAGTTCACGGGATGACACAAGAGGCCCTTCCTGGATGCCCACACACGCAGCTGACTGGGTTACAGGACTGCACTACCAAGTTGGGGGACTCACTATTGTTCTAGTACATGACGATGAACTCTGTGCTTTGGGGAGACATAACGCCACTCCTCAAGGCTTGTCACTGCACACACAATCCTTTGCCTTCTTGGCATGCCCAGCAAGAACAGGCAGGATGATCAGAGGCCATGGTTGGCTGCTTTTCCCAACAGTAGTCATAAAAAAATAACAATGCCATATAAAAAGGAACAGATAAAGTGAGAGAGCACCCTAAAGAGGAAATATGATTTCTCAAATTAAATACAGACAGAGTTAAATAAAATTCACAGAACAAAAAGGACATAGGTAGACTATGTTGGGGGGAGGAAGGAGAAAGGGGCCTAGATATTTAATCCAATAAATCCAACTTTCAAACAGAAAGAGCTCCAGAAAGAGAAGAGACAAAGGAAGTATTTCTGGAAACATAATACAATTAAATGGACTAAGTATTCAAATTAAATTACTTCCCAGGTTCTGAATAAGTGGAATAAGAAAAGACGAACATGTTGTGATACTTTACAATGCTATGGATAAAAAGAAGGTCCTAAAAACTTTCAGAGGAAAAAAGTATTTAACAAGGGCCAACAGTGAGATGCGGACTGGAATGGTTATTGGCAGCACTCGGCGCCTTCAGAACATGCCTTCAGAGTTTTGAGGGCATGTTATTTTCCATCTAAAATTGTACATCAAGCCAAACAACTAATGAACTTTGAAATAAACATGTTTAAAAGATATAATTAGTAGAAAGGTACTAGGAATGGAAAAAAATGAGAAAACCTGAGAATATAATCGAGGAACTGTAAGAAAAAAAAAGGGATGACTAGGCAGGATATGGTGCAGGAGGAAAAGCAGATGTATAAGAAAGCTGTGATCCAACTACAAAGCTGTGAAATACAAATCTGAACAGGAATTTAATTGGACCTCAAGATAAAGAGAATAGATTCGAAGCAACCATTATAATTAGAAAATGTTGGAAGATATCAAAGACTGTAGGGAGACATATTTGGTCCCACAATAGGAGAGTGGTGACAACAAAATGAATATAAAAGGCAAGGTCTAAGTAAGAAGAAAATTTAAATGTATCATTATCTAGATTAACAGGTGATGGGAAAAATTAATTATTTTGAACATTTTCTTTTATATAAAAGTAAAGTTATAAGCAACAGCACTACACTGTAGAAAAGGAACCATACTAAAAACCTACTATTTTGCAACTGTTGTTATTTATGTGGAAACAATAAGTCAGCCTACAGACAGACATAACGATGGTCTATCAACGACGACAGTGCTACCAATGATGACAATATACAAATAGAGGTAACAGGATTTGGTGGGTAAGAGGGGAGGCGAGATTGTACTTGCTAACCTTCAACTTACAGAATCAAGAGATATCACTTATAGTTATGAATAAGTAATAGAAGGATGCTATTTACTGTTATAAATAATAAAATAAATAATAATATATAAAAATGATAAGAAGTGAGATGAGTTAAATCCTCACTTGTTAGAGCCAGAAATGTAAAGATTAGGTGTACTGTATGAAATATACAAAAGTAACCTTTGGAGATTTAAAAAAAAAAACCACAAAGGAATAACAGATTGCCAATGGCTAACTGTGCAAACAGGTGAATGCAAGGGCTAGAAGAGATAGTCTAGGCCCTTTTTTATTAAAAAGGAGCAGGAATATTGCTATGATTAAAATATATCTATTTAAGAGAGCTAAAAACAAAGCTTTGATCTTCGGTCATTCAGCATAAAGACCCATTTGAGATCATTTAGCATAAAGACCTTAAGGGCACATTTTATGGTAAAACAGCGCAAAAAACCTACCATTGTAAACATCAGCCTGAAACTGCATTATGCTCAGTAGGCAGAAAGCTTATTATATATATTTTGAATCTGTTCAATGAAATAGAAGCTTGTAAAGCTTTGGTGCTTAAATAACATTTAACATGAGCACCTAACAGCAAAAAGTGAGCTAATCTCCAAGGTTCCAAGGTCTGCTTTCATGGAGCTGATGTTTTACTGAGGAGACATATAGTAAACCACCAACCAAATGAGAGAAAACCATTCAAAGCTAAAATATACACTGAGAGAAAAATTACACAGAATTGTATTACAGAAAACAATGGAAGATCTACTTAGATGACACAGTCATAAAAGCGTTCTCAGATGAAGGGACATTAATGCTCAAATTCCAAGGAAGGGAAAAATCCGTCGCTGCAAAGAGCTCAAGAAAGAACATCTCAGGGAGCAGGAGTAGCAGGCATGAGAGCCTAGAGAAAGAAAGAATTTAAGATGCTGATGAACCGAAGCTGTGATATAAATGAGAACATGCTCTCTGTTTAAACACTGCCTCACAGCTCCTCTTCCAATCCTAAATGAAAACAGTTAGGACCAACATGAGCTCTACAATCTGATATGATTTTTGTCACATGGGATCTAATATCGGGGGCTTCCCTGGAGACTAAGCAGTAAAGAAGCCCCCTACCAATGCAGAAGATGAGGGTTCGATCCCTGGGTCGGGAAGATCCCCTGGAGAAGGAAATGGCAATTCACTCCAGTATTCTGGCCTAGAGAATCCCACGGACAGAGGAGTCTGGTGAGCTGCATGCAGTCCATGGGGCTGCAAAGAGTCAGACATGACAGAGCAACTAAACAACAACAAATTCCCAGTTATTTTCAAAGAAAATATACATCATACGGTGAATTGGCACTGATGATTAAGTGGGCCTGAACATTTCTGCAGACTGATAAATCTTAAGAAAACAGTGCTCCCATTAAAAAAAAAAATATTATTAAAAGGATGGCATCACAATTAATAAAACAGGTTATTTTTATACAAAGGAACATTTTACACAAAAACACATTTTAAATTTTCAAACAAAACAGGGAAATGGAAAATTTTCAAAAACTGGCATTCTTACAGTGATGATACTCTAATAATGAAAATGTTTCATTTTGAAAAAGAGGAAGAGAACAATCAAATTTTCGTACTCAACATCTGTGTATAATGTCTTATGGAATGATATGATTAGGATAATCTTGAACTTTTCGCTCATCATGTTATAACCTACTGCAGACCTGTTAGATTCTATTAGGTATACATTCATTCACTCCACAAATATATTTTAGTGCCAACAATGTGTCAGGTAATGAAGGACTGAAAAATAAATGGAAGGGTCCTGACCTCAAGAAGAATACATTCCATGAGAAAAAGATGCCTCATCCAAGTATACACAAAATGTCAGATAATTAGAAATACTCTGAAAAAAATAAAAGAAGATGTGGTAAGTGGTATTGAGAAGCCAAAGAAGATGGATTCATTTTGCCTTCAAACTCTGTTTTCCACACTGTCCATGTTCTCAGTTTAATTTCCAATAATCAACTGTAGATTCTATCCTCTGTTCCAAAGCCCAAGATAACTGCCTATAAACGAAGACCTTAGGCAGAATAGAACACAACATTTCCCATCCCCTGGCCACAATTTACATCTGCCATCTATGTCCATATGAACATACCACACACTCAAAGGGTCTCTCTGTTGTATAACACCCCACATTCATTCTTTAAGCTTTAAAGTATTAAATCCTTTGCTTAAAATGTCCTATCTTCTTTCAAAAAGCTTGCTCCAAAATGACCCCCCTTCAGAAGCCACTTCAAATCTCTACAGTTTCTCAGTTACCATGCAACACTATTTATTTTATGTACATATTGTTCTGTTTATTCATATTATGTTTATGCATTGATTATTTGGTGGCTAACACCTAGTCCAGAATAGGCATTTAAGGTTTGATGATGAATAATATAATTTCCTAAAGAGTCTGTGTATATTTACAATACACACACAACCCCACACACCCTAAGTAACTCTAAATTAGAGATTGTGAATTCTGGAGAGTCTGACTAAAAGCCTGCTTAGTCAGATTTATGTCACAGATCAATGTCCCCTTTTGAGGTCCATCTGCTTCACTGTACTTTAGAATGAAAAAAAGAAATAACTTACACCTATATGCCATCACAAATATATGCTATTCAAAGGAATAATGGTCTTGACTTGAAAGATTATAATGACTAAAACATCTCCTAATATCATGTTCCTAATATCAATTCCACATGCAATACAGAATGTACATCTTAATCATCAATGATATGTATTCAGTGTTTTCCTGTGTCCTGCAAATGATTAAAAAGTATACATCAGTCTCCACCTCTAAGATGCTTGTTAGAGAATAGAATAGACACACACTAACATATAAATAAGACACATATACTGAAAAAACTGCAGGTGCTACACAGCATATAAAGAAAGAAATCACAGTGAGATAGAGCAGCTGGACAAAAGTGTGAATGTCAAAATATTCAGGAAAGAATGGAAGGGCTAAAATGAGGACAGGGAGAGGATATTAAGGTAAGAGAAGAGTATAAACAAAGACTACCCAGTCTGAAATGTGTATTATGTAGTTAAATAATAGAATATAAGTTTCATGTCAGAAAATAGGAAAGAAGAAACTGAGACCTCTCTTCCAATAGAAAGATAAATAAGATCTTAACTTTATTCTGTAAATAGTGAACAGCTACTGAGTGTTTTAAAAGAAGTAGATTATGTAAAATACTGATTAAAAAAGCTGTAATTGGCATCAGAGGGCATAATATATTAGAGAAATAGAAAATAAATATTTGTAAACCACTTAGAATGTTACTATAATGGTCTAGTTAAGAAAATCTACGAGGCTATTAAAATAGTATATAAATGAAGATATGACCTATTTCTTACACATTCTCCTTTAGCATCTACCACGCCAAAGCAACCAGCAAAATTTTCTACACATTTTGCTTCTAGTTAGGAATCCATCTGGCTGGAATAAAGAATTCCAGGGGAGCTGAGAAAATTACATTTTTTTCAACACAAATACAATACTTAGTGAAAATTTAATACTGACAAAGTAAATGGGGCTTTCTTCTGTTGAATATAATTTAGTAGCAATAAGACTAGAAACCAGATCTGTCTGTCACAAAAAGTAATTCAATAAGCCTAAGAAGTACATATTTCAATGTTGATGATATCTATTTAGAATATAAAAGACTTGGTAGAAGGAATGTGCAAATATTAACATATGTCCAATAACATAAACCCTGTTCTCTAAACTTAACTCCATTATCTCTTATCCCTCCATTTTCCAACTTCTTCATGCGTAAGCCTAATAACAAAGAAGTCACTGGCTTCTTGCAAAGGTTTGTGTCAGCTTAGACTGATGAGCAAAGGCATCAACAGTACTTCTTAGAACCCTACCAACTTCACTGTTTCCTGAAACAGAAGCTGAAAACCGCAAATGCTCCAAGCACTTAAATAAGGACATTTCCAACACTGTTAGCTAAACAGTATTTTCTTCTTTAATATTTCATAGGAACATTAGAGATGCAACTTCATGAATGGAGGGTACACTATAAACGTTTCTAATCCATTCACATGCAGCCTGAAGAGGGCAGTCGAGCTGTGGCCAAGCATCCAGACAGGCTTAAACAGCAACTGCAGGGCACAGGTCTGGTAAAGCTCTTCTATTAAACCTTTCCAATCTTTTATTAAGAAAACAAGAAAAAAAATCACTTAATCCAAATGCTATAACATTTTATATTATCATCAAGTATTATTAGTTCATCTATAGTTGTATGTACTTAACACAGCTCCCATGATGAATGTACATTTTATCTTTTTATCCCTTCAAGGGATTTTTAAAGAAACATGGTTTCTCTTTTTAAGGATAATCAAACTTCCTATAAAGTAACAGATTTGTATCAAAATCCCAATGTATGCTTTTTACAGTTATATGTTTATGATGAATTATAAAGATTGAAGACAAAAGGA
Source organism: Cervus elaphus (assembly GCF_910594005.1). Classification (NCBI taxonomy): domain Eukaryota; kingdom Metazoa; phylum Chordata; class Mammalia; order Artiodactyla; family Cervidae; genus Cervus; species Cervus elaphus. The sequence continues at coordinate 29,032,281 of NC_057846.1, forward strand.
GAAGAGGTGGCAGAGGATGAGATGGTTAGAGAGCATCACCAACTCAATGGACATGAGTTTGAGCAAACTCCAGAAGACAGTGAAGGACAGGGAAGCCTGTGTACTGCAGTCCATGGGGTCAAAAACAGTTGGACACGACTTAAGTGACTGAACAACAACTACTTATATGTTGCATAGATACATCAGAGTATGTCTTCCTAAAACCTCCCATTAATTAATACTGGAGAGGGTAGCCTTTTCCTTCTCCAGGGGATCTCCTCAACCCAGGGATAAAGCCCAGTCTCCCGCATTGCAGGCGGATTCTTTACCTGCTGAGCCACAAGAGAAGCCCAAGAATACTGGAGTCGGTAGCCTATCCCTTCTTCAGCAGATCTTCCCGACCCAGGAATCAAACCAGGGTCTCCTGCATTGCAGGCAGATTCTTTACTAACTGAGCTATCAGGGAAGCCCCAATTAATCTCTACGGATGATAACATATATATAGAGAGAGCTGGTATGAGCAGAACCACCTACTACTTACGGTTCTGGTATCCTAAAGAGAAAAAAGCTGGTAAACAACATGTTGCACAAAGATTTCAACAGTGACTGCTCTCTGGTTGTGCCACACATATTCAGGATACTACTTAATATATGGAACTATATTAAATAGACCCAACGCCTCTGAAGGGCTGAAGATTCACTACCATTTTGTAACTGGCTCTGTACAGTTCACTACTTCTGTGATAAAGATGTTGTGTCCATTACGCTATGTTTTTTATGCATCTATTTTTTTCCTTAGAAAACTATTCTAACATGAATATATGATTCCAACATATATCTTACAGCAAAAATGTATATGAACATAAGAGATACTAAACTGTATATAACATGCACATACAACTCAGTTTATGAGTCAGTAGAATTTTTGTTCTCAAGAAAAATGGTAACACGAACATACAAGAAAGTGTAAAGGTTGTATGCTAAGAAAACTGACATAATGTAGGTAAAAGAAGAAAGGAATGCACAGAGATTAAGTCCTCTCCATAATTTGTTTTCAGAGATCATACTGGTGTTGAAACTCTGCAACTATTTTATAAATATGCAAAGAGAGACCAAATGACCAAATACATAATATTGGTGGGATCCAGGGTTTCAATTTGGAGAAAGCAGATAAAACTCAGAATGAGGAAAATAAGAGGAAAAACCCTACGGTGTTAGCTTGGAAGAGGAGATATCCAATTAAAGTCCTAAGTTATATGTCTTTATTAATTTATATGACACATACATATGTACATACATCTCAGCTCTTATTAAAAGGTCTGAAAACAATCATATTATCTCAACAGTAAACAGTGTAACTTACCCAGGTGTTGCTTTCCAAACATTGTTTCCTACAAAGGAGGAAGGACTCCTCAAAAAAAGAAATGCTTCTTTCAGTTCCACGAATAAGTATAAAGTAGGCTTAGAATATTTTACTGAGCCAGAAAGCAAAGACATGGCATTCAATGACATGGGAGTTGGTTTCCACTGGAAATTTAGGGCAACTTGAAGAGTAAAAAAGAATAATCACAGTAATGGGTTAATGAATAAACAAGAATCTTTGAGTAGAGATACTCCCAAGGGGAAAATGGAAGAAGGAAGAGCTCTCCTTTATAGACGAATACTAACTAATTAACGTAGATGCAAGAAAGAATGTTCAAAATCACCCCTTCACAATCATCAATGAAATACCATATTCAGGCAGAGATGATCAATGGATGTTATAATCACTGAGTAAAAGTACCAAGAAATAGGACAGTCACATAATTTCAAAGTATTCCCCCCTCTTAACCTATTCACCTCCCACTAACACTTATTACCAGGGCAGGATATACTTGTACAACAGAAAGATGCAGGGATCCCCACCACAATCAAGTAATCGATTTCACCTTCGCTATCTGAAAGAACTAACATTATATTTAGTGAAAGCTATCGTTTTTCCAGTAGTCATGTATGGATGTGAGAGTTCGACTATAAAGACAGCTGAGCACTGAAGAAGTGATGCTTTGAACTGTGGTGTTGGAGAAGACTCTCGAGAGTCCCTTGGACTGCAAGGAGATCCAACCAGTCCATCCTAAAGGAGATCAGTCCTGGGTGTTCATTGGAGGGACTGATGCTGAAGCTGAAACTCCAATACTTTTGATGCTAGGAAAGATTGAAGGTGGGAAGAGAAGGGATGACAGGGGATGAGATGGCTGGATGGCATCACCAACTCAACTGACATGAGTCTGAGCAAGCTCCGGGAGTCAGTGATGGACAGGGGGCCTGGCGTGCTGCAGTCCATGGGGTTGCAAAGAGTCGGACACGACTGAGCGACTGAATTGAAGTCAACAGTATATGCCTCCTGATACAATGCAGTAAGAAGTACACAGATAATTGCTATAGTACTCGTGTGAAAGTTGGTCAATGAATTTAATCATGAGGAAACAATCAAGCAAATCCAGATCATGAAACAATATACAAGGCAAGTTGTCTGCATTCCTTAAAAAAAAAAAGCAGACTGTATCACTGAACTAATGTCAACTCATTTAAAAATGATGTTATTCTGATTATGTAAGAATGTTATATTAAAATATACAAACTTAAATATTTAGTGGTGATATTTCATGATGTCTATATTTGCTGGTATGTGACTCATCTGCTTCAAGATGGTGGAGGAATAGGACGGGGAGACCACTTTCTCCCCCACAAATTCATCAAAAATCATTTGAATTCTGAGCAACTTCCACAAAACAACTTCTGAACACTAGCAGAGGACACCAAGCACCCAGAAAGGCAGCCCATTCTCTTCTAAAGGAGGTAGGACAAAATATAAAAGACAAAAAGAGAGACAAAAGAGTTAGGGACAGAAACCTATCCTAGGGAGGGAGTAGTGAATGAGAAGTTTCTACACAGCAGGAAACCCTCCCACAGCGGGGTATGTGGGGGAATACAACCCTAACCGTGGAAAAGAGAACTTTCCAGCCAAAGGCTCTAACATAACAACCTAATGCTCAGCCTGGCCCACTCACAGAACAAAGGACGGAGCAGACACCAAGGGAGAGCTACCACTGCACACAGGCCCCTCCCCACCCAGAGGCGGAGGGGAAGAGAGCCTGAAGAACTCCGACAGAGGTTCCTGACACTGTACAGCAGGAGGTAATCAAGACCATCCCCAAGAAAAAGAAACGGAAAGAAGCAAAATGGTTGTCTGAGGAGCCCTTACAAATTGCTGAGAAAAGAAGGGAAGCAAAAGGCAAAGGAGAAAAAAAAGATATGCCCATTTGAATGCAGAATTCCAAAGAACAGTAAGGAGAGATAAGAAAGCCTTCCTCAGAGCAATGCAAAGAAATAGAGGAAAACAACAGAATGGGAGAGACAAGAGATCTCTTCAAGAAAATTAAGAGATACCAAGGGAACATTTCATGCAAAGATGAGCACAATAAAGGACAGAAATGGTATGGACCTAACAGAAGCAGAAGATATTAAGAGGTGGCAAGAATACACAGAACTATACAAAAAAAACCTTCATGACCCAGATAACCACGATGGTGAGAACACTCACCTAGAGCCAGACACCCTGAAATATGAAGTCAAGTGGGCCTTAGGAAGCATCACTACAAAGTTAGTGGAGGTGATAGAATTCCAGTTGAGCTACTTTAAATCAGATGATGCTGTGAAAATGCTTTCAAAGTGAAAGTGAAAGAAGGTGAAAGTCGCTCAGTCCTGTCCGACTCTTTGTGACCCCATGGAATTCTTCAGGCCAGAATACTGGAGTGGACAGCCTTTCCCTTCTCCAGCGGATCTTCCCATCCCAGGAATTGAACCAGGGTCTCCTGCATTGCAGGCAGATTATTTACCAACTCAGCTATCAGGGAAGCCCAATATGCCAGCAATATGCAGCCCAATGTGCTGCATTCAATATGCCAGCAAATCTGGAAAACTCAGCAGTGGTCACAGGACTGGAAAAGGTCAGTATTCACTCCAATCCCAGAGAAAGGCAATGCCAAAGAATGTATAAAGTACCACACAATTGCACTCATCTCACACGCTAGCAAAGTAATGCTCAAAATTCTCCAAACCAGGCTTCAACAGCATGTGAACCGTGAACTTCCAGATGTTCAAGCTGGATTTAGAAATGGCAGAGGAACCAGAGATCAAACTGTCAACACCCGCTGGATCACCGAATAAGCAAGTGAGTTCCAGAAAACCATCTACTTTTGCTTTATTGACTATGCCAAAGACTCTGACTGTGTGTATCACAACAAACTGCGGAAAATTCTTAAAGAGACAGGAATACCAGACGACCTGACCTGCCTCCTGAGAAATCTGTATGCAGGTCAAGAAGCAACAGTTAGAACTGGACATGGAACAACAGACTGATTCCAAATTGGGAAAGGAGAATGTCAAGGCTGTATATTGTCACCCTGATTATTTAACTTATGTGCAGAGTACATCAATGCAAAATGCAGGGCTGGATGAAGCACAAGCTTGAATCAAGAGTGCCAGGAGAAATATCAATAATCTCAGACATGCAGATGACACCACGCTTATGGTAGAAAGTGAAGAAGAACTAAAGAGCCTCCTGATGAAAGTGAAGAAAACTAAGATCACGGCATCTGGTCCCATGACTTCATAGCAAATAGATGGGGAAACAATGGAAACAGTGACAGACTTTATTTTGGGGGGTTCCAAAATCACTGCAGATGGTGACTGCAACCATGAAACTAAAAGACGCTTGCTCTGTAGAAGAAAAGCTGGCCAACCGAGACAGCATATTAAAAAGCAGAGACATTACTTTGCCATCAAAGGTCCATCGAGTCAAAGTTATGGTTTTTCCAGTGGTCATGTATGGATGTGAGAGTTGGACTATGACAGCTCAGTGCCGAAGAATTGATGCTTTTGAATTGTGGTGTTGGAGAAGACGAGAGTCCCTTGGACTGCAAGGAGATCCAACCAGTCCATCCTAAAGGAAATCAGTCCTGAATATTCATTGGAAGGACTGATGTTGAAGCTGAAACTCCAATACTTTGGCCACCTCATGCGGAGAACTGACTCATTTGAAAAGACCCTAATGCTGGGAAAGATTGAAGGCAGGAGGAGAAGGGGACGACAGAGGATGAGATGGCTGGATGGCAACATCGAAGCGATGGACATGAGTTTGAGTAGGCTCTGGGAGTTGGTGATGGACAGGGAAGCCTGGCGTGCTACAGTCCATGGGGTCACAAAGAGTCAGACATGACTGAGCGACTGAACTGACTGACTGACTGATTTTTTACTTATACTTAAAAGACTGAACAGAGAAACACAAAGAATATCTCTCATCACCCTGTTCTACAAGGGTTAAGTTGTAACCACTGCAGTCACCCATTGACACTACCACCCAGAGAAATTCAGGATGAAAAATGCCCAGGAGCCCTGTGCTTTGGATAAACAAGCCCATAGGTAATTAGACCATTGAAATTCAGGAAAAATTTCAATGACCATATTCTTGCATCTTCCCAGAAGCAGAAAAGCACTAAATCATTAACTTGAGATATCTGTTCTTTGGGATGAACAGTAATCTTTTACCAAAATGTGTGCCTCACTGCATGCATTTCCTAGCTAAAACATACATTCACTGGCTCCTACCCTATCTTTTCAGAGCAGCTTCTCAGGATTGAGTGGCTCTCTCCCAGGGTATAAAACATAATTCATTACAACTCCTGTGTGTCTTCCTTTAAGTCAATGAGCAAAATCAAATGTGACAAAATATTAAAATTATGAATCTTAGTAAAGGGTAGACTGGTGTCTTTGTATTAATACTATTGTTTCAACTCTCTATAGCTTTCAAATTATGGATGACTAAAACGGGGCTTTATATACAAATAATACAGAAAACAGAACTCAGAGAGTGCTACAGTGTCACACAGATAATGAAAGTTTATGAAAACATTCATCTATTCATTGTAAAATAGTCGGAATTAGCCAACCTGGGGAAGAGCCATCTAGGAAGACATCTAGTACACTGAAGTTACCTTAGACATTAAAAAATAAATAAACTAGACAGACCTCAACAATAACCCTAGAACGTCATTTATATTAAACTGCTTATGGATTCAATCAAGTCTCAGAAAGTCCTCACGTATTAGAGAAGCCAGGCAAAGAATGTATGAATAGCATGAGAGTTTGATAGTCTTTGACAACGTGAAATACTTTGTCCAGGTAGCCAGGAATATTTGAAAAACCTAAGAATTAAGGTCATAGAGAAGTATTATCTAAGGACTAGAAGAAACAACAAGGGTGGCAGACCCAGAGCCACTTAGAAAGCACTTACAAGTGCACTAAGTGATGCAGAAGGTGATCTTATCTGTCGATAAACACAACCCTCACCTTACGCGCCGCCCTTAGATTAGAATTTCCTATAAATGTGACTTCACTGTAGTGAAACGAAACACTGATGAGCTCTTCCACATGATGTGGGCTAGCTGGCTTCAACTCACCAGTCCTTCTTTGAAATGCTAACCTGAATGAAAGCTTTTCGTGATCTAATGAGCTTAAGAAATGCTGGCTGATGGATCCCTGCCCTAAAAGACTAATAATCTTAGTTGGGAATGCAAAAGCCAAATGCAAATTACAGTTCACAGGATAAAAGCAATGATGAATATGTACACTTAAGGAAAGCATTAAATTTACTAGCTCAGGAGTCACAAATCCCAACCCTGACAGGTATTAGCTCTATGACTTTGGGAAAATTGTATAACCTCTCAGCCTAGATAAGCTCATCTAAAGAAATGATTTTTTTTTTTAACTCTTACCATGTAGAGTAGTGAGAATGCCATGAGATATTACATATATAGACAACTTAACCTAGGACTGCCCAAATAATTTATACATAGTAAATAATTTTATTTAGAGAAGGAAAGACATTAACCAGTTAATATCTTTCAATGCAATAATTTATTCTCCCTCATCTTTAAAATATCTTTGCAATTACTAATTATATTATCTTTTATTTGACATTCAACAATATATTAATTTCCAGTATTACCAGCCTTTGATGTTATGTGTACCCAGATTGATTCCATATGTACTTTTTTGATCTTCCATCACCAGAATGTTTTTCCTTACCTCTACTGAACCATAGTAATAACCTTGGAAGAAGATATTTTGTTCTTAGAATTTTTAGTGAATTCTTGGAAAGATGAGTAACTGTGTAGTAGAATACATCTAAAAGATTTAGCAATTATGGAGAATATTCCTCACAGTACAATCTGATGAAGGAAGTTTGGAGTTAACACTTACAGGAGGTGAGAACTGTATTGAGTAGTAGTCTTAATTAACAACTTTATTTGGCAAAGGAGGTTGATGTTCCCACTGAGGAAGGTGAGAATTGAATTCTGAGATTTGTGAATAAACTGACTGTGTGAAAGAAGAGCTGAGTGATTTGCTAAGAGGGCTTACAAGGAAGCCAATAGCTCATTCACCAGCCTTTCAGCAAAGAAAAGCAACTGGAGAATCTCAGTGTGTTAGTTCTAGAAGAAAATTTCACTTTTTCTTAAAGAAAACAAAAAAAGCACAGAAGTCTCACAAAGGAAAAGCACTAATCCTTTAAAATTATAGTTATTAACATTTCAATGATCCTATAGATTATAAAAAAAAATACAGCAGTATTACAAGATGGTTCCAAATTACACTGACACACAGAAGTACCCAGAAGAATTCATGTATTTTTTTTTTAATTAAAAAAAAAAAAAAGATTGCTCTTGATGGAGTGCCTTGCTCAATGAATCTACAACTCCCTTTGAGGCTTAATTTATAACACAAAATATAATCTGAATACTTGTTCTTGAAATTTTTTCCTTGAAACCCTTCTTTATCTTTTCATCTTAGTTGTCCCCTTGAGCTGTCTCTGATGCACTCTGTCCGTATAGGCCACAGCTGGTACTCTCTTGGCTCAATGACAGTAGATCTCAAACCACTTTTTGACCAGAATTATTTAACAAATTCTCCTTTTAAATTTTCAGTATTCTATAAATCTAACATCCTCATCCAACATATTCCAAGGCATCCCTCTTTCAGCTCACTTACTGTTTTTCCCCTCCAGTTCCATTAAAATCCTGAGTTATTCCAACATGCATGTTTATAGTGTACAAATGACCCCAGCCTTATCACTCATAAAGCTTCTCTATTACATCAACAATCATCTACACTATATGTCAGCAATTTACTTATTTATTAAATCAACCCTTTACAACTTCCTAATTTTCAACTCCATCCCCCTTTCACACAAAACCTCATATGAAAATCTATAAAATAGATAACTAATGAGATAGCAAAGTATGCATGCTCTGTGGTGACAAAGAGGGAATATATGTATGTATGTATGTATGTATGTATGTATGTATGTATGTATAGCTGATTCACTGTGCTGTACAGTAGAAACTAATGCAACATGTAAAGTAACTAAGCACCAAATTAAAGAAAAGAAAGAAAGGAAATCTAGCTTAATTGTATCACACCTAGTTTATCAACTGTCCCATGGCTTCTCTGACCCCCTACCCAACTTCTAACTCACATTTATACATTTCAAATATACTCTCGTTAGCACTGTCAGAATATTTGCCTAGTCCACTTCATAGAATAAAGCAAACAGCTTTGTCCCTACAGAGGATGCTCTTGCTCCTAAATTGCTGAGTACTGGGGAAGAAAATCATTTTATCCCAGAGATTCTTCACTAAAAATTTGAGTATTCTAGTTTCATCAAGGATCCTTGTCAATGCCATATGGTCATTCCAATTAGTTAAGCTTCCTACTCCCATTTGTCCTCAATGAAATTAAATTTTTAAAAGCTACAAATCATTAAACTGCTTCTCATCTTCCCTTTCTCTATCCTAGCTGCACACTAAGATTACCTAGAGCATTTTTAAATGTCCTCCCCGCCAAAAAACAAATCAAAATATCTGGGCATGGGAACCACATATCTACTCTATACTTTTTATTTGCCTCTAAAGCTTCACCTGTTCTTTCTTCTCTAACAACTTCACCCTCTTTCTAACCTCTGAAATGACTTTTTCTAATAACTTCAATCTTTTTTCTCTCATAAATCTAAAACTACTCTAAAATTTAAAAGTTTATTACAAAACAGGCTGTAATAATTATTTTGAGCTAAACATCATTAAAAAATTGGGGGTCCATATTTAACAATTTAACAACATAATGCATTAAGTCAACTATTATCTACAGGATATACCATTTACATTATGTTGTGGTTTATGTTATCAAATAACATACAATTATATGTAACTGTGAAATAAATACTTGGATAATAAAATCTTTCTAGATTGTTGTTATTTAGTCATTAAGTCATGTCCAACTCTATGACCCCATGGACTGTAGCCAGCCAGGCTCCTCTGTCCATGGAATTCTCCAGGCAAGAATACTGGAGTGGGTTGCCACTTCTTTCCCCAGGGGATCCTAGTGACCCAGGGATCGAACCCCCATCTCCTGAATTGCAGGTGGATTCTTTCCCACTGAGTCAACTGGTAAGCCCTTTCTAGATTACAGTCGCAAAAATATAATAATAGATCTCTTCATAATAATGAATACAGAAAATCAATATATTCAGTTTTTAGAAGCAAAGAAATGATTTCCCTAAATTATATATGGTATTGCAGGATGCCAGAGGATAGTCTGAATTTTTGTGGAATTTGAACTGTTATACCAAATGCCAATTAAGATGTATTTTTGCTTCACAAGGGCTATTCAGCATCCCGTAGATGAACATAAACATACCTGTTCTTAAGTGCTGGCCCAATGCTGACAAATGTTAATGTCCACTTAAGTACTGGTCTTCAAATTGGTAGGAAGGGGACTCAGAATTGTCTGAAATGCTGTTTTTCAAAATAGTTTGCTCATCGTCTTTTTAACCTACCTTGACCTTTCTCAACATACACTCATTACTAGATTCTGATGAAATCTTTCATAAAAATTTCAGAACACTGAAATTCCCTTTCTGCAAGCTAGTCTGACAGAAACTGATTAGTTTTTTTCCACTGGCTCATGTTACTAATGATTTTGTTTTCCACTAAAGTTCAAAATGGTTTAGAAATCTAAATAAAGCCTACATATAAATACACAATGTGAACAGTCTGCATGTGGAGTCACCACATAAAAAGTGTTTGTTCTTGAAAAACATTCATCCAAGAAGAAACAGAAAAACTGAATTATCCTTAACAACTGAGGAAATGGAATATGTAATTTAAGAACTCCAGGTCAAGACAATTCTACTGGAGAATTTGATCAAACATTTAAAGAATTAACACAATTTCTAAAACTAATTTCTCAAATTACTTCTAGAAAATAAATGAGGGAACATTTCCCAATGTATTTTACAAAGTATTACCATCAGACCAAAACTAGACAAAGACAGTATGAGTAATGAAAAATATAAACTAACATCTGACATGAACTTAAAATATAAAAGTCTTCAACAAAATATCAGCAAATTCAATTCAGCAATACTAAAAAAGAATATAACAATCAAGCGGGATATATTCCAAGATGCAAAGTTGATTCAACAGCTGAAAATCAACCAATGTAATCTACCATAGTGTTAGTCACTCAGTCGTGTACGACTCTTTGCAACCCCATGGAGTGTAGCCAGCTAGGCTCCTCTGTCCATGTAATTCTCCAAGCAAGAATACTGAAATGAGTAGGCATTCCCTTCTACAGGGCATCTTCCCAACCCAGGGATCAAATCCAGATATCCTGCATTACAGGCAGATTTTTTTACCATCTGAGCCACTAGGGAAGCCCATGTAATCTACCATATGAACAACCTAAAGAAGAAAAATCCTACCAATTAACTTCCCCAAATTAGGCAAAATTCAATACCCATTCATGACAAAAGCTTTCAATAAACTAGTAAAGAACACTCTCAATTATAAAGAATATTAGTAAAAATCTAACAGCTAATAACATAACAAGTGATGAAAGACTGAATGCTTTCTCCCGGAGATCAGATGAAAATGTAAAACATAAAACTTTTAAAACTTTTTGAAAAACACATGAGGGAAAAAAAATAAAATTGGTGATTGAGAGCTAGGCAAAGAGTTCGATTTGACAAGACAAGTAAGATCTGTAAAAGATAAACTGAAAAATTGGACTCACTAAATTGAAATCTGCAAAAGATCTTGTTATGAGGATGAAAAGACAAGCCATAGACTAGGAAGAAATATTTAAGGACCACATCTTGCCTGGAGAATCCCCATGGACAGAGGAGCCTGGAGGACTACAGCCCACGGGATCACAAACAGTCGGAGATGACTGAGCAACTAAGCGCAGCACAGAAGACATGAACAGACACTTTGGTAAAGAGGTGAGACACAGTGACAAAAAAGTAAATGAGAAGATGTTCAGCACCATTACATCAGTGAGATGCAAAATAAAACCACAAAATAAAACTACATACCCATGGAATGGCTAAAATAAAACAATGACAACACTGATGCTGGTAAGGATATGGAAAAACTAGGCCCTTCACACACTGCTGGTAAGAATGTAAAATGATACAGCCACGTTGGAAAACATTTTGGCTGAGTTGCATGGTAGTTACATGCCATCACACACTCTGGCAATTTATCTCAGAGAAATGAAAACTTCAGTGCACACAAACCTGTACAAGAGTGTTCATAACAGCTGTATTTCTAACAGCCAAAAACTGGAAACAACCCAGGATTCTTTTAGCAGATGGATGGTTAAACAAACTGCAGTACATCCACACCACAGGATATTGTTGTTGTTCAGTCAGTAAGTCGTGTCCGACTCTTGAGACCCCATGCACTGCAGCCCACCAGGCTCCTCTGTCCACAGGATTTCCCAGGCAAGAATACTCGAGTGGGTTGCCATTTGCTTCTCCAGGGGATCTCCCTAACCCAGGGATCAAACCCATGTCTCCTGCACTGGCAGACAAATTCTTTACCACTGAGCCACCAGGGAAGCCCACCATAGGATATTACTCAGTAACAAAAACAATGAAGTGCTGATAAATGCAACAACTTGGACAGATTTTGAAGGAGTTAAAAGTAAAAAAACAAAAAGCCAAATCCAAAAGGTCATGTGTTGTATGATTCCATTTACATAACAGTCTTGAAATGATGAAATTATAGAAATGGAGAATAAATTCAGAAGGTTGGGAGATGGGGTGCGTGTGGCAATAAAGGGCACCAGAAGGGAGACTTATTGTGAAGAACTGCTCTGCATCTTGACTGTATCAATACCAACATCCTGCTTGTGAAACTGTGCTATTGCTTCAAAAGATGTTAGCAGAGGTCACTGAGTAAACGGTATATAGGATTTCTCTGTATCGTGTCTTAAAATTTCATGTAAGACTACAACTATCTCAAAATTAAAAGATCTATGTAAAATAAGCACTGTTGTATTTATACTCCTCCAAAACTTTCTTTGGTATGTTCCCACTGAAAAATATTTCATTCATTTCAAATTGTTTACTTCTACATCACAGGAACAAAATTCTCAACACTAGAGGTACTAAAACGTAAATGGACTTAAGTCCATTAAAATCTTTCTATTAAACAATTTAAGTTGAGTGTATTTAATCGGGCTACTTCACTGCCCCTGAGATATAAGCTGGTGACCTACAAGGCAATTTTCAAACCGAATTCCATAATACACATAGCTACACAGGACATAAAGCCAAAAATCTGTTTTATGGTTACTTGTGGATTGGTCTACACAATATAAAAATATTAGCCAATCAAAATCACCTCCCAGAAACCACTAAGTTTGAGCTTACATTTAAATGCACTTAATTACAGCTGACTACAACATTGAACAAATGTTTAATTCTTTTTTTTTTTTTTTTAATGGCCCGTGCAGCATGTGGAATCTTAATTCTTCAACCAGGGATCAAACCCATGGCGCCCCCTGCATTGGAAGCAGGGAACGTTAACTACCAGACTGGCAGAGAAGCCCAAACCAATGCTTAATTCTAGTATACGCGTTTATCTTAACTGTAATAAGTACATAATAATACAATAAGTTAATTTTTTAAATACATACATTACCTGCACACAGAACACTGGCGCTGGGGTTGAAGAGCAGTGAACATAACAATCATTGAATAGTTTCGAGGTGGTGCCTTTATAAATTTTCGGAATTTGTCACCATTCATTCGGAAGACTGAGCGCCTGGAACTCCATTCCATCAGCTGTTCTACTTTCTCGGCTAAAAGATTCTGCAGAAACATAAGGGTTTAAATTTACACAGAGTTCAAATCCTTCGGTTTGTACTTTATATTAAAAAAAATTACATGAGGTTGTATTTTACCAAACATTTATTTGCTTTGGTGAATACATAGTTAGCTGACCATGTATGCATAAAATATTTCATTTATTTTTTCTAATGACTATAAAAGTTTATTAAAAAGGCATCAAAATAAAACAGACTTTCACTTCCAGAAAAACAAAATAGATGTGCTTTTCCCTAGTGAGTGCTAAGTTGTTTCAGTCATGTCTGACTCTGTGCAACCCTACGGACTATAGCCTGCCAGTCTCCTCTGTCCGTGGGATTCTCCAGGCAGGAATACTGGAGTGGGTTCCCATTTCCTTCTCCAGGGGACCTTCCCGACCCAGAGATCAGGCCTACATCTCTTATGGCTCCTGCACTGGCAGGTGGGTTCTCTACCACCCTGGGACGCCAGGGTGCTTTTCCCTAATCCTTCACTAAACACAGCTAAAAACTCTGGTCACCGTATAAAAACACAACCCTAAGAAGGCTCTGAAAAGTAGAAAGAAGAGGAAGGATGGCAGGGGATCCCAAAATGAAGAGTGCCAAAGCAGTAAGTGCCCTGGGTTTTGTTTCAGCCTCATCCGTCTCCCAAACTGGTAACTAGAGGCGACGGCAACCCAACATCACCAATGGACACAAACACACACAAAAAGCCCCAAGAGAAGCCTGCTTTCTTTACCCAAAGGACAACGAGGGACAACCCAGTAAGCCAAGAAGTAACTGCTCTAGTCTAGCCGAATACCACAGAAGAAACGCTGCCCGTACTCTGCCTCCCTCACTACGAAGGGTGGAATGAAGGAGATGCCTCAACCCAATTAGAATTAAATCCCCGCTAAGCTTTAACATGCAGCAGTATGGAGGGAGCTCATGAAGATAAGCCTGAGAGAAAGACAATGTACAAAACAGCACTGCTGCATGATCTGTTAATATTTGTGGTGAGGTCAAAACGGGGAAAACCCTACTGTGCCAGAAGTCACGACAGCGGCTAAGTGCAGCAGGACTGCAGTAGTGGGAGGCATGGTGAGGCGAGGCAGTTCCATGAGCTGGGGAACCAGGAGGGTTCTCATCCAGGATGTGGGTGAGAGTGAAGTAACTCTCTAGCCTCTGTATCAGTTCAGTTCAGTCACTCAGTCGTGTCCCACTCTTTGCGACCCCATGAACCACAGCACGCCAGGCCTCCCTGTCCATCACCAACTACCCAGAGTTTACTCACTCATGTCCATTGAGTCGGTGATGCCATTCAGCCATCTCATCCTCTGTCGTCCCCTTCTCCTCCTGCCCCCAATCCCTCCCAGCATCAAGGTCTTTTCCAATGAGTCAACTCTTCTCACGAGGTGGCCAAAGTATTGGAATTTCAGCTTCAGCATCAGTCCTTCCAATGAACACCCAGGACTGATCTCCTTTAGGATGGACTGGTTGGATCTCCTTACAGTCCAAGGGACTCTCAAGAGATTTCTCCAACACCACAGTTCAAAAGCATCAATTCTTCGGTGCTCAGCTTTCTTCACAATCCAACTCTCACATCCATGCATGACTACTGGAAACACCAGAGCCTTGACTAGACGGACCTTTGTTGGCAAAGTAATGTCTGCTTTTTAATATGCTGTCTAGGTTGGTCATAACTTTCCTTCCAAGGAGTAAGCACCTTTTAATTTCATGGCTGCAATCACCATCTACAGTGACTTTGGAGCCCCAAAAAATAAAGTCTTACACTGTTTCCCCATCTATTTGCCATGAAATGATGGGACTGGATGCCATGATCTTAGTTTTCTGAATGTTGAGCTTTAAGCCAACTTTTTCACTCTCCTCTTTCACTTTCATCAAGAGGCTTTTTAGTTCCTCTTCGCTTTCTGCCATAAGGGTGGTGTCATCTGCATATCTGAGCTTATTGATATTTCTCCCGGCAATCTTGATTCCAGCTTGTGCTTCTTCCAACCCAGCGTTTCTCATGATGTACTACTCTGCATATAAGTTAAATATGCAGGGTGACAATATACAGCCTTGACGTACTCCTTTTCCTATTTGGAACCAGTCTGTTGTTCCAAGTCCAGTTCTAACTGTTGCTTCCTGACCTGCACATAGGTTTCTCAAGAGGCAGGTCAGCGGTCTGGTATTCCCTTCTCTTTCAGAATTTTCCACAGTTTATTGTGATCCACACAGTCAAAGGCTTTGTATGGTATAGCCTCTGTATAGTATACTCTTAATATTTACATTGCCCATTTTACCTGAAAAAGTCTGAGAAGTAAAAAACTATGGGGCTGTATACCTACAAGAAATCTGTTAGCCTTGGAAAACCAAGAAAGCATGAATGGGCGGGGAAGAAAGACTTCAATTATGCCATTTTATGCCTTAGAAAGACTAAGGACTTAGAGATCAGTCCTGGGTATTCATTGGTAGGACTGATTTTGAAGCTGAAACTCCAATACTTTGGCCACCTGAAGTGAACAGCTGACTCATTTGAAAAGACCCTGATGCTGGGAAAGATTGAGTACAGGAGGAGAAGGGGACAACAGAGGATGAGATGGTGGGATGGCATCACCGACTCAATGGACATGGGTTTGAGTAAACTCCGGGAGTTGGTGATGGACAGGGAGGCCTGGTGTGCTGCGGTTCATGGGGTCACAAAGAGTCGGACACAACTGAGCAACTGAACTGAACTGAAGGACTTAAGGAGAGATATAATTTTAATCGATGAGATGCATGATAACCATGGAATGTCCCATCACTGCGGTCAGTGACTGTAGCCATGAAATTAGAAGATGATTGCTTCCTGGAAGGAAAGCTATGACAAACCTAGACAGAGTATTAAAAAGCAAAGACATCACTATGCTGACAAAAGCCTGTATAGTCAAGGCTATGGTCTTTCCAGTAGTCATGCATGGATGTGAGAGTTGGACCATAAAGAAGGCTGAGCACCAGAGAATTGATGCTTTTCAACTGCAGTGCTGGAGAGGACCCTTGAGAGTCCCTTGGACTGCAAGGAGAGCAAACCAGTCAATCCTACAAGAAATCAACTCTGAATTGGAAAGACTGATGCTGAGGCTGAAGCTCCAGAACTTTGGCCACCTGATGTGAAGAGTCAACTCACTGGAAAACTGTGATCCTGGCAAAGACTGAAGGTAGCAGAAGAGGGCGACCGGGGATGAGATGGTTGGATGGTATCACCAATTCAATGGACATGAACTTGGGCAAACTCCGAGAAATGAAGAGGGACAGAGAGGCCTGGCGGGCTGCAGTCCACAGGGTTGCAAAGAGTCAGACATGACTTGGCAATTGACCAACAACAACGATAGCTAGCGGACTTCCCAGGTGGGTCAGCTGTAAAGGATCTGCCTGTCAATGCAGGAGACATGGATTCAATATCTGGTCTGGGAAGATTCCCTAGAGTAGGAAATGGCAACCCACTCTAATATCTTGCCTGGGAAATCCCATGGAGAGAGGAACCTGGTGGGCTACAGTCCATGGGGCTGCAAAGAAGTAGGCACAACTTAGTGACTCAACAACAACATGATTATCAAGAGTCACACCTGAGCCCACCAAGCCACAGTCCAAGAGTACTGTATGCAAAGAAAAAGGGCTATGTTCTGGTCCCTCAAAAGGAAAACTTGGACAAGATACTTCTCCTCTCAGAACCTAGGGAGTCATCTGTTAACATCTGACCTTCCAACAAATGAGCTTCCCAGGTGGTGCCAATGGTAAAGAACCTGCCTGCCAACGCAGAAGACCCAAGAGACCCAGGTTTGATCCCTAGGTGGGGCAGATCCCCTGGAGGAGGACATGAAAATCAACTCCAGTATTCTTGCCTGGAGAGTCCCATGGACAGAGGAGCCTGGTAGGCTACAGTCCATAGGGTCACAAAGAAACAGACATGACTGAAGTGACTTAGCACACACACAGCATTCCAATAATTACCATGATGATTTATTGAGAGATGATATACAAAAAACCTTTGTAAATTATAAAGTACTATAAAACATAAGGTAATATTAGAAGTATTGTTTTTACTATTGTTAAATAATGAAGGGTGATCACTATCATCCTATATATACTCTATAATTCCTCTCGTGTCAAATTTCCCACCTCTTCTGAAATACATTAAAACAACACACAAGTGAGAACCACAGTTTTAATTCTGGCTACTACAGGAGAACTTTATATATTCAGATTAAATATTAGGTGACAAAAAATGAGATTTTTTTTTAAATAAAATCTATCTTTCTCTAATTACTGTCTCAGAATATTAAGTGCTTCATATATGCTAAGCACCATACTGTGGACATCACATATGCTAACTTATTAAACTCACACGGCAATCACAGCAGCAGATAATAAACTTACTCCACAAAGGAGAAACTGAAGTCTACAGAACTGTAGCTCTCGCCACTGCTCTACCCGGAAAGGTTTTACTTGCAACAACTCTGAAAAATACACCAGTTACCTTAAACCAACAACCAACACCTCTAGTGAGTGCTCAGTTTTATTCATGACAAGGCTCAAATCCCCCATTATTAGAGGAAAAGGCAATGCTGATCTATTACTGTTTGAGATGAAACACATCAGCATGGTAGGTGATAGCAAGTGATTAGTTTGGTTTTTTTTTTTTTAAGGAAACATTCCAATTTTTAAAAGATAAGTAAATAAAAAAAGATAAGTCAATAATTCCTGTACGTGGAGAAACAATTTTGATCATGTGAAGACATTCAACTACATTAACAAATTAAGTCTGGAAACAAAAAAAAGAAAGACTGTAAAACACAGAAGATACGCACCTTAAAAATCTGTAGTATTAACACAGCGAGCACTTATTGGGTGCTTACTATGGGATAGGCACTGTGCAAAATGCTTTCGTTAGGTAATAAACTCATCAATCCTCGTAACAGTCCTATGGGGGTTATCCCTGTTGTTTCAAGTTTAGAGACAAGGAAACTGAGGCACTGAGACTTAAGTAACCTCTACAAGATTATACAGCTAGAAAACGGGAGAATTGGGATTCCAAGTCTAATTCCAAAGTACATACTCTAAACTTCTGTACATATAGAAACAGCTCATGTAGCTCAATAATATATATAAAAAAAAGACCCCATCAAAAAATGGGTGGAAGACCTACACAGACATTTCTCCACAGAGGGCACACAGATGGCCGAGATGCATGACAAGACGCTCAGTGTCAGCACTCACTCGAGAAACCCGAAACTACACTGAGATACCGACTCACACCCGTCAGAACAGCCAGCGTCAAAAAAATCTACAAACAATAAATGCTGGAGAGGGTGTGGAGAAAAAGGAATGTTGGAGGGAATATAAACCGGCGCAGTCAGTATGAACAGTAGGTAAATTCCTTAAAAAAGTAAGAGCAGAGCTACCACATGATCCAGCAATCCCATTTCTGGGCACATATCCAAAGAAAACCAAAATTCCAAAAGACACATGTAGGGACTTCCCTGGGGGTCCAATGGTGAAGACTCCACCTTTCAGTGCCTGGGGGGCACAGACTTCATTCCTGGTTAGGGACCTAAGATCCCACAGGCTTTGTTGTCAAAAAACCAAAACGTAAAAACAGAAGCAAAACAAATTCAGAGAGAGACTCAAAAAATTAAAAAAAAAAAAAAAGATACATGTAAGCCCAATGTTCACTGCAGCACTATTTATAATAGCCAACACATGGAAACAATCTCAATGTCTGTGGACAAAGGACAGGATAAAGAGGATGTGATGTGTGAGTGTGTGTGTGTGCATGCGCTTAGTCTCTCAGTCGTGTCTGACTCTTTGCAACCCCGCGGACTGTAGCCCACCAGGCTCCTCTGTCCATGGGAATTCTCCAGGCAAGAATACTGCAGTGGGTTTCCATGCCCTCTCCAAACCAGGGATCGAACCCAGGTCTCCCGCACTGCAGGCAGATTCTTCACTGACTGAGCCACCAGGGAAACCCAAGAATACTGGAGTGGGTGGCCTATCCCTTCTCCAGGGGAACTTCCCACCCCAGGAAAGCAAACCGGGGTCTCCTGCTCTGCAGGCAGATTCTTCACCAGCTGAGCTACCAAGTAAGCCCAATGTGATACATACATACAATAAACGAAATAATGCCATTTGCAGTGACATACATGTCATATTGAGTAAGTCAGACAAAGAAAGACAACAATCATAAGATATCACTTGCATGTGGAATCTTAAAAAAAAAAAAAAAAAAAAAAACGATACAAATGAACTCACAGAATAGAAACAGAGGCACAGGTATAGAGAACAAACTTATAATGTACCACAGGGGAAAACAGGAGGATAAATTTCGAGACTAGGATTGACATATACGCCCTACTGTATGTAAGAGAGATAACTAATGAGACCTCCCGTACAGGACAGGGAACTCCACCCAACACTCTGTAATGACCTACGTGGGAACATAACCGACGAAAGAGTGGGTATATGGATGCACATTAATACGGCTGACTCACTCTGCTGTCCAGCAGAAACTACCACAACATCGTAAATCAGCCACCCTCCAAAACGACTTTTAAAAAACCTTTACACACACGGCAGAATCTTAAAGGTTTTAGAGATTACAGAAAAGTCCATGCAACCAGAAGCCTAATATTCAAAAAGCACATACTGAATTCAAAATAAAATTGCTAAGTAGGAGAGCCTACGAAATGAAGAGGGGATAACACTACTACCCAAAGAAAGAGAGGCCTCTTCACATCTTCATCTAGTAAACTTTGCACAGAAAAAGAAATGGTTTAGAAAGGTAGGCTTTTTGGGCATTATGGTTGACTGAAACTTTCAAGAACATGTGTTATAAAGAAGGCTAAGCTAATTCCCAGAGGAAAACGTTGCAAGGTGACAGAGCAGAAATATTCAGTAAGGAAAAGAAATCTGATTAATGTGAATTCAAGCTTTTAAAATCTGAGAAAGATCACAGAAATTAATCTACCGTTTCATTTCTCTGTGACAGGACTATGACCTTACTGAAGGAGAAGGTTATGTACATCTGTTCCTTTGAAGCATTCCCCTTTCTAGGGACGCTTGCACTCTCTTTGTTAGTTCCTTTTCTTCATGATACAGTTTCTCTTATCCAGGACTACTCTGAAGACTTCACCACCTTCTCTGATTGTGTGTCCCTTTGGGTCTCTGATGCTCATGAATCTTAACTCCATATTTTCACTGGAGGATGAAACCTAAAGCAAAATCAGGCCCAAGGGAATTCTGTGTGATGAAAGGAGAATAAAAACATCCCTAACATGGACAATAGCACAACCTTTCAAAATTGAGAGGGCACCATATGTTCATTTTAAAAACAGAAAAAGAATTTGATGGCTCAAGTTTAAATGATGATTCTATGTTTACATGCAATGTAACTTGACCAAATTGTTTCTCTGAATCTCAGTTTCTTCATCTATAAAATAACCTCACAATGATATCGATAAAATTACGAGTTACTGTATGGAAAACTCCTAGGACAGCATCCTGCAAAGTACTGGCACTCAAATTTTGTCCCCTTCTCCTCGGGTTAATTTCTATCAGCAACATTGATTAGGTTGCTGAAGGAATACCTACCATGGGAATTTTTTTTATCTTATTACTATCTTCAAGAGGCACATTGGTAAAGAATCCACCTGTCAATGTAGCAGATGCAAGAGACATGGGTTTGATCCCTGGGCTGGTAAGATCCCCTGAAGAGGAAATGGCAACCCACTCCGGTATTCTTGGCTGGAAATTCCAAGGACAGAGGAGCCTGGCGGGCTGCAGTCCACGGGGTGGCAAAGTCACGACTGAGCGCGTACAGCACAGCACAGTTACCAAATGTTTTCTGAGTACTTACAACATAACAGACACCGTGCTAAAGCTTATAAACATGCACTGTGGATTACCAATCACATGACAAGCACTATGCTCAATTTACAGAGAACGAAAAAGTACGACAGAGTCTCCTCTCAAGGCTTTATGGCAAATAAGCTCTAGCATTAAAAAATACACTTTTTTTATATACTCGGGTTGTGGCTTTGCTGTTAAATAAATGGCTCAGTGCCAAGTCAGGAAAGGATGGCACAAAAGATCTTATTTCCATGAGCACTAAGTGATTGGCAGTGGCTAATTTAAAGTCAGTACAATGCAAACTTTTGAAATCCAGACTGATTCTATCAGTAAAGAATGTGTGACCAGTTGGGTTTTATCTGCTGCTGCTGTTATCTTAAGTAGACATAGATGCCATACACCTACCATTTCCAAATGGAGAAAGATTCCTAAAACTTAAGACTCTTCAAGGAAAAAACCCTGTCCTTACCTGTTACCCTGTAAGAAGCATGGGCTGGCAGGTCCCACATCCTAACAAAGTTAAGACACTCAGTCATTCTAACAATAGGTGCCCAACTCTCTATTTTCACTTAATGTTTTTATGAAAACTGAATTTCATGCCAATTCACTATCAATAAACTAACTGGCATAATTTATATATGCCAGTCCCCAACATATGACATTATTTAACTTTTCCTCAATTCATGTTTTTTTTTAACCAATTCATCTTTCATTAAACACCGCTCAATGAAATTTATTGTTCCAAAGTGAAGCTCAAGCAGGAAAAATAAAATCTCAGTAATTTAATACTCTTACACCCATACTTTTTTTTTTTACCATATTGTCCCTAGGTAAATTTTAATGATGACCAGATGCACCAAACTAAAGATATGTATGTGGTCTCATGTCTTAAAAAAATATACATCTGCCAGAAAGATGGCTGTTCACATGTCTTTGCCCCAGTCACCTACACAGTATTTCCATCCACATGGCATTCATTTAGGCACCCACTGTCTTCCAAGTAGCCACGATATAACCTGCTTACAACAATTCACAGGACATAAATTTGGAATGAGAATAAGAAGTACATGTTGAAGGTATCTCTTGGTGACACAAAGAAACTTCACCACCTCTCTGTCCTTCTATGTTGTTTCTTTTTTTAGAATATAAAATATTTACATATTTCCTCTTTTCTAACAAGAAAAGAGAGTTTTCCTTTTCACAACTTGAATATCCAAAAGGTTCAATCAAAGCCAAATGATAAAGCAAACAGAAGCAGCTGGATGCATATTTTAGCATTTGGGAGAAAATCAGTTTCAACTCCTACACTTAATTGATCCCCAAACTCTTTTATTCAATTTTCTTAATATTACAACATTCCTCTCAGATTTGAATAAAATATAATCAGCAATGGATGTTCCCAGAAGCCAAACTTTAACACTTTATACCACCCCGTGTACATTACATCTAGTCACTAAAGATCACCAACAGTCTTAAGGGCCCTCAGAAAACCACAATGAGCTAAACAATCAAGAGAACAGACAGTTTTAATCAAAAATAGAAAAAGGACACAGTACACATGCCATAAAAAGTGCAAAGATTCAAAAAAGGAGTTACTTAAGAACTTGGCAATCATGTTATCTCTGCAGGAAATATAACCTACACACTGTAGGAAACCCTCAACCATCATTACTTCAAAAGGTGAAAAAGTAAGAGATTCAAAATTACATTAAGTAAATCACACTGAGAGAGTCAATTCCTACACAGGTTGATAAGTCCAGGGTCCCCAAGGAGTAGAAAGGGGTCTGGGGTCATCAAGGACGAGAGAAGGGTCTGGAATTCTCAAGGAGGAGGAAAGGACAAACTCTCTTTTTTTCTCCTACATTCCTTAGTCTTAGTCTCAGAAATTTTTTTTCTTTAAGCCTGCAACTGATGATTACACAACATACAACTGTTTAAACTCTGTAGTAAGGATTATATAACAACAATGTATCCTGCTTGAGGACAGTTTCTCCTTCCTAAAAATCTTCTGACTAATCCTGTTATCTTAAAACATATATTATGGGGGTGGGCTTCCCCTGTAGCTCAGTCAGTAAAGAGTGTGACTGCAATGCAGGAGACCTGGGTTCGATCCCTGGGTTGGGAAGATCCCCTGGAGAAGGAAATGGCAACCCTCTCCAGTGTTCTTGCCTGGAGAATCCCATGGACAGAGGAGCCTGGCAGGCTATAGTCTATAGGGTTGCTAAAGTCGAACATGACTGAGCAACTAAACTTTCTAAGTTCTAATCCTGTTACCTTAAAATGTAAATTGTGGGAGTGGGTCTGGTAAAATTTTTACACCTTTGAGACATCTTTTTGATTTACTGTAATAACTAATTTAAAAAGTTTATAACTCCATTGCTAACACTAGCAAGGGAGACACTCTCTGTCCCCCTTCTTATGTCTGTGTCAGAAGCTTTCTCTGACCCTCTTCATACTTTTAGTAAAACTCTGCTACACAAAAGCTCCTGAGTGATCAAGCCTGGTCCCTGGTCCCGAAGCTAAATCATCTTCTTCGAAGATCAAGAATCCAACACGATTTACCATAAGCTATCAATACTGAGAGTTCTCTTATGTATTTGATATCAAATGCTTTAGAATTAAAGAAAGAAATACTGGAGAACCCCAGAACAACTGCATCTCAGCGTAGAGCCTAAAGAGAACCTGGGTTAATACAGAAAAGGGAATTGGCTACCTATGGCCAATACCACAGCAGCTACAAGCTTATATGGGGGAGAGAGTCATGTTACATAAGTTGTTATGTCCGACGTGTCAAAAATACTTATCTAATTAAATTCAGATCTGAATGAGAAATGTAGAAATAATTTAGGAAAACATTTGTTCAAATGTTCCTGCCTTTTTATTTTTTACAACGGAGAAAACTTCAAACAATGGTTCAAGTGAATTAACACTGAGTTAAGTAAACTTTTCTTAGAGAATCAGTAAAAATATTTTAAGTAATAATTTAAGCAAAAAAGTCTTTTAAGCAATGGCTTTGACCTGAACTCTTCCCAGAAAACCTGCCTGGGAAAAGACCCACTATTCCATGGTTCTGTATCACTCGAAGCCTCCTGAGCATGGCAAGCTTCTGACTGGTCCTGATGCTTGCTCTATACACACTGTTCATCTACTGAGTGGATAATCTGTAAAATTTTTAAGCTGTAATCTAGGAACTGATCATATATTAACTAATTTATTAACTCATATAAATTTATGCCTATTCAAATGCAATTTTTAAAACAAGGGTTTCTAAAATTCAGTTTAATCATAGACTCTTTGCTCTATTTGCTCGCTACTTCAAAAGAAGAAAGAGCACTATAAAAGAAGCAACTTGCCTGCTGACTTTCATATTTACAGTATATATAATTGACAAAGCTAGTGGAGGTGATGGAATTCTAGTCAAGCTATTTCAAATCCTAAAAGATGATGCTGTGACAGTACTGCACTCAATATGCCAGCAACTTTGGAAAAGTCAGCAGTGGTCACAGGACTGGAAAAGATCAGTTTTCATTACAATCCCAAAGAAAGGCAATGTCAAAGAATGTTGAAACTACTGCAGAACTGGACTCATCTCACATGCAAGCAAAGTAATGCTCAAAATTATCCAAGCCAGGCTTCAACAGTATGTGAACCATAAACACCCAGATGTTCCAACTGAATTTAGAAAAGGCAGAGGAACCAGAAATTTAAAAAAAAAAAAAAAAAAAAAAAAAAATCCGCTGGATCATAGAAAAAGCAAGAGAATTCCACAAAAATGTCTACTTTTCCTTCACTGACTACCCCAAACCTTTGACTGTGTGGATCACAACAAACTGAAAAATTCAAGAGATGGGAATCCCAGACCACAATACCTGCCTCTTAAGAAATCTGTATGCAGATCAAGAAGCAACATTTAGAACAGGACACGGAACAACAAACTGGTTCCAGATTGGGAAAGAAGTACATCAAGGTTGTATACTGTCACCCTATTTATTTAACTTATATGCAAAGTTCAGTTTGCATATGCATATGAATATGCTCAGTCATGTCTGACTCGTTGCAACCCCATGAACCACAGCACGCCAGGCCTCTCTGTCCATCACCAACTCCCAGAGTTCACCCATACCCATGTCCATTGAGTTGGTGATGCCATCCAACCATCTCATCCTCCATCGTCCCCTTCTCCTCCTGCCCTCAATCCTTCCCAGCATCACAGTGTTTTCAAACGAGTCAGCTCTTCGCATCAGGTGGCCAAAATATTGGAGCTTCAGCTTCAACATCAGTCCCACCAATGAACACCCAGGACTGATCTCCTTTAGGATGGACTGGTTGGGTCTCCTTGCAATCCAAGGGACTCTCAAGAGTCTTCTCCAACACCACAGTTCAAAAGCATCAATTTTTTGGAGCTCAGTTTTCTTTACAGTCCAACTCTCACATCCATACATGACCACTGGAAAAACCATAGCCTTGACTAGACAGACCTTTGTTGACAAAGTAATGGCTCTGCTTTTCAACATACCAATGCAAAATGCAGGGCTAGATGAAGCACAAGCTGGAATTAAGATTGCCGGGAGAAATATCAATAACCTTAGATATGCAGATGATACCAGCCTTATGGCAGAAAGCAAAGAGGAACTAAAGAGCCTCTTGATGAAAGTGAAGCAGGAGAGTGAAAACACTGACTTAGAACTCAACATTCAAAAAACTAACATCATGACATCTGGTCCCATCACTTCATGGCAGATAGATGGGAAAACAATGGTAACAGCGACAGATGTTATTTTCTTGGGCTCCAAAATCACTGCAGATGGTGACTGCAGCCATGAAATTAAAAGACACTTGCTCCTTGGAAGAAAAGCTACGACCAACCTAGACAGCATATTAAAAAGCAGAGACATTACTTTGCTGAAAAAGGTCCATCTAGTCAAGGCTATGGTTTTTCCAGTAGTCGTGTATGGATGTGAGAGTTCGACCATAAAGAAAGCTGAGCGCTGAAGAATTGATGCTTTTGAACTGTGTTGCTGGAGAAGGCTCTTGAGAGTCCTTGGACTGCAAGGAAATCAAATCAGTCAATCCTAAAGGAAATCAGTCCTGAATATTCACAGGAAGGACTGATTCTGAAACTAAAATTCAATAACTTTGGCCACCTGATGAGATTAATTGACTCACTGGAAAATAAATACCCTGATGCTGGAAAAGATTGAAGGCAGGAGGAGAAGGGGACGACAGAGGATGAGACAGTTGCATGGCATCACTGACTCGATGGACATGAGTCTGATGAGCAAGCTCTGGGCGCAGGAGATGGGATGGGGAAGCCTGGTGTGCTGCAGTCCATGGGGTCACAAAGAGTCGTACATGACGGGGCAACTGAATTGAACTGATAATTGACAAAATCATAAGAACTTAATTACTGTGGTAAAATTTACATTAAAAATATAAAAATATTTTGTCCCATGAGAAAATTAACTATCCCAAGGCAGTAATAAATTTTAAGATACTTAATGTTAAATGCTGTTCATTACACCTTAATTTTATCAGAGAAAACAGCAGAAAACTATCACTAGGTGTTTTGAAATATTTTTTAATTGATATTAGTAGTATTAATAGTAACAACACTAGATTTGTGAATGTATGGAATTATATAAACTCAGGTATCCCAGAAATATGCCTCATCCTGCAAAAGTTAAGGCCCTACACAAAACCACTGCTACAAAATACATCACACTGATAACAATTTGTTGATCATATCTACTTTAACATCCTCTAAAAATAATCCCAAAGGAAAAATCTGAATACAGTATTGTGATTAACATTAAAAAAATTTAAAAGGCAGGAAATAAAGAGCATATTTAAACAATAAAATACTAGGGACTAGAATAATTACATATGTGGTCTCTAGCGAAAAAATTCTATAACATTAAGTAGAAAGAAGGTAAAGTTCACAGTACAACTAAATGCCTACTATCTACAGATAAATCACAAAGTCGTGGAAAACTGTCTTTTTTAGCACTGGAAGTTATTCTGCTTTATTTCTTACTGCAAAGTAAAAACAGCCTTTTTGGGTTTTTGGAGGTTTCCTTAAATTCATGTGGGTTGTCTTTGTGACTGTTTTTCACTGTAAAAGTGATTAAGTACAATACTCTCCTGTCAGGAGCCAGCATCATTAAAATAGGGAGTATGATGTTTTCACTTGAAGGATCAAAATATGAAGTCATTTTAATAAGGAACAATCATGACATGGGCAAGATGAGCATCCCGATATCAATTACACCATTGCCTTCGTTTCTGACACCTTCTTTTTTGAACTCCATATTCTTCTGTTGGACATCTATTCTTGTATAAATAAATATCCCCTTTTAAAATTGGTACCAGATACAAAGATCAGAAATGTATGAGCAAAGAAGAGACTATAAACGACCATCTGACCTTACTCCTTTAGAGAAGGATCCAGGCAGGATCAGCATTAGCAGTACTACTGAGTATACCAGATATCCTACTATAATAATACATTATATCATAAAGTTATCTGCACTGCTCTAAAGTGGTTGTATATAACTCTTCACTATTAATAGCAACATACTATGTGCTACAACTGAAGAAAGCCTTTACTGAAAGAATATGAAAAAATAAAAACTTTATTCATAAATTGCAAACTTAGATGAATTTTTCAGCAGGATTATTCTTGAGTCACACAAGCTAATCAGTAAAATCTGTGATAATAAAATTATTAATAGCAAGAAAAACTTATCAGAATCCAAAGAAAGTGAGCTGAGAGGAAAGCAAAATTTTCAATGTGCTTTAAAGCTTTCCAATATCTTTTTCACTAACCTACAAAAAATATGGTCTACCAAATTACTTCCAAATAGCAGCAGCAAGTTGTTGGATAGAACAGACGACCTGGTTTGGTTATTTCATATAAAAGGTACATTATCAAGAATTATCACAAACTAGCCGTTGAACAACCATTGACAGGAAGTCAGTGGAACCCCCCCCCAAAAAAAGATACCCCACATTCAAGGACAAAGGACAAGCCACAACCAAACAGTAGTAGGGGCACAATTATAATAAAATCCAATCTGATACCCACCAAGTGAGCAACTCACAAACTGGAGAATAATAACAAAGAAGTTTTCACACTGTTGTGAAGGTTCTAGACCCCAAGATCCGGCCAAGGGACTGGGAATCCCACGGAATCTGATTTTGAAGGCGAGCGGGATTGATTACAGAGCTTCCATAGGATGGGAAGAAACAGAGAATCTTGGAGAGCACAAACAAAATCTTGTGCACACCAGGACCCAGGGGAAAGGAGCAGTGACCCCACAGGAGACTGAGCCAGAGCTACCTGTGAGTGAGTGAGGGTCTCCTACAAAAGTGCGGGTTGGCAGTGGTCTGCCGCAGAGTCAGGGGTGCTAGCACCAGCCATCCTGGGAGATGCATCCTGACTTACGTCCTCTTGAATGTCACCAACAGCCCTATTATAGAAGCCTATAGACTTCAGGACTGGGCTGCCTCAGGCCAAACAACTAACAGAGAAGGAGTTCCCATCAGGAAGCTTCCACAAGCCTCTTATCTTCAACCCCCAGAAGGCAGTCAGAAGGAATAAGAACTACAATCCAGCCTCCAGAATTAATACCACAATCACAGAAAGATACCCAAAATGAAGAGAAACAGAATTATGTCCCAGATGAAAGAACAAGACAGTTCAGTAACAGTATCAGATCAGTTGTTCAGTCCTGTCTGACTCTTTGCAACCCCATGGACTACAGCAAGCCAGGCTTTGCTGTACATCAACAACCTGTGGGGCTTGCTCAAGCTCTGTCCATCGAATTGACGATGCCATCCAACCACCTCATCCTCCGTCGTCCCCTTCTCCCCTCCTACCTTCAATGTTTCCCGGCATCAGGGTCTTTTCCAATGAGTCAACTCTTCTCACGAGGTGGCCAAAGTATTGGAGTTTCAGCTTCAAGCATCAGTCCTTCCAATGAACACCCAGGACTGATTTCCTTTAGGATGGACTGGTTGGACTCCTTGCAGTCCAAGGGACTCGCAGGAGTCTTCTCCAACACCACAGTTCAAAAGCATCAATTCTTCAGCACTCAGCTTTCTTTATGGTCCAACTCTCCCATCCATACATGACTACTGGAGAAACCATAGCTTTGACTAGACGGACCACTGTCAACAAAGTAACATCTCTGATTTTTAATATGCTGTCTAGGTAGGTCATAGCTTTTCTTCCAAGGAGCAAGCATCATTCAATTTCACGGCTGCAGTCACCATCTGCAGTGATTTTGGAGCCCAAGAAAATGAAGTATATCACTGTTTCCATTGTTTCCCCATATATCTGCCATGAAGTGATGGGACCGGACACCATGATGTTAGCTTTTTGAAGTTGAGTTTTAAGCCAGTGTTTTCACTCTTCTCCTTCACTTTCATCAAGAGGCTCTTTAGTTCGTCTGCTTTCTGCCATAAGGGTGGTGTCATCTGCATATCTGAGGTTATTTATATTTCTCCCTGCCACCTTGATTTTAGCTTGTGCTTCATCCAGCCCACGATTATACATCATGTACTCTGTATGTAAGTTAAATAAGCAAGATGACAATATACAACTTTGACATACTCCTTTCCCTATTTGGAACCAGTGTGTTGTTCCACGTCTGATTCTGTTTCTTCTTGACCTGCATATAGGTTTCTCAGGAGGCAGGTCAGGTGGTCTGGTATTCCCATCTCTTTCAGAATTTCCCACTGTTTGTTGTGACCCATACAGTCAAAAAGTTTGATGTAGTCAGAAGTAGAAGTAGATGTTTTTATGGAATTGTGTTGCTTTTTCGATGATCCAACATATGTTGACAATTTGATCTCTGGTTCCTTTTCTAAATCCAACTTCAACATCTAGAAATTCTCAGTTCACTTACTATTCAAGCCTGGCAGGGAGAATTTTGAGCACTACTTTGCTAGCATGTGAGATGAGTGCAGTTGTGCAGTAGTGTGAACATTCTTTGGCATTGCCTCTGTTTGAGACTGGAATGAAAACTGAGCTTTTCCAGTCCTGTAGCCACTGCTGACTTTTCCAAACTTGCTGGCATACTGAGTGCAGCACTTTCAAAGCATCATCTTTTAGGATTTGAAATAGCTCAGCTGGAATTTTTTCACTTCCACTAGCTTTGCTGGTAGTGATGTTTCCTAAGGCCTGCTTGACTTCACACTCCAGGATGTCTGGCTCTAGGTGAGTGATCACACCATCATGGTTATCTGGGCCATGAAGATCTTTTTTGTATAGTTCTGTGTATTTTTGCCACCTCTTTTTAACATCTTCTGCTTCTGTTAGGTCCATACCATTCTGTCCTTTATTGTGCCATCTTTGCATGAAATGTTCCCTTGGTATCTCTAATTTTCCTGAAGAGATCTCTAGTCTTTCCCATTCTATTTTTCCCTATATATTTTGCATTGATCACTTAGGAAGGCTTTCTTATCTCTCCTTGCTATTCTTTGGAACCCTGCATTCAGTTGGATATATCTTTCCTTTTGTCCTCTGCCTTTTGCTTCTCTTTTCTCAGCTATTTGTAAGGCCTCCTCAGACAACCATTTTGCCTTTTTGCATTTCTTCTTCTTGGTGATGGTTTTGATCACTGCCTCCTGTACAATGTTATGAACCTCCATCCATAGTTCTTCAGGCTCTTGATCTATCAGATTTAATCCCTTGAATCTACTTTTCACTTCCACTGTATAATCATAAGGGATTTATGTCATACCTGAATGGTCTATTGGTTTTCCCTATTTTCTTCAATTTAAGTGAATTTTGCAAGAAGGAGTTCATGATCTGAGCCACCATCAGCTCCTGGTCTTTTCTTTGCTGACTTATAGAGCTTCCCTATCTTTGGCAGCAAAGAATATAATCAATCTGATTTTGGTATTGATCATCTGGTGATGTCCATGTGTAGAGTCGTCTCTTGTGTTGCTGGAAGAGGGTGTTTTCTATGACCAGAGTATTCTGTTGGCAAAACTCTGTTAGCCTTTGCCCTCCTTCATTTTGTACTCCAAGGCCAAACTTGCCTGTTACTCCAAGTATCTCTTGACTTCCTACTTTTCCATTTCAGTCCCCTATGATGAAAAGGACATCCTTTTTGGTGTTAGTTCAAGAAAGTAGTGTAGGTGTTCACAGGACCATTCAACTTCAGCTTCTTTAGCATTAGTGGTTTGGACATAGACTTGGATTACTGTGATACTGAATGGTTTGCTTTGGAAACAAGCAGAGATCATTCTGTCGGTATTGAGATTGCACCCAGGTACTGTATTTCAGACTCTTTTGTTGACTATGAGGGCTACTCCATTTCTTCTAAGGGATTCTTGCCCACAGTAGTATATGTAATGGTCATCTGAATTGAATTCGCCCATTCTGGTCCACAGTTCACTGATTTCTAAACTGTCAATTTAGATCACAGTTCCTAAAATGAACATCAACATTTTGACCACTTCCAGTTTATCTTGATTCATGGACCTAACATTCAAGGTTCCTATGCAATACTGTTTTTTATAGCATCAGACTTTACTTCCATCACCAGTCACACCCACAACTGGGTACTGTGTTCACTTTGGCTCAGCCTCTTCATTCTTTCTGGAGCCATTTCTCCACTCTCCTCCAGTAGCATACTGGGCATTTACCAACCTGTGGAGTTCATCGTTCAGTGTCATATCTCTTTGTTTTTTCATATTGTTCATGAGGTTCTCAAGGCAAGAGTACTAACGTGGTTTGCCATTCCCTTATCCACGGGACAACATTTTGTCAGAACTCTCCACCATGACATGTCCGTATTGAGTGGTCCTACATGGCATGGCTCATAGTTTCATTGAGTTAGACAAGGCTGTGATCCATGTAATCAGTTTGGTTAATTTTCTATGATTGTGGTTTTCATTCTGTCTGCCCTCTGATGGATAAGAGGCTTGTAGAAGCTTCCTGATGGTAGGGACTGGCCCCAGAAAAACAACTAAAGTGACATAGGCAACCTCCCAGAAAAAGAATTCAGAATGATAGTGAAGATAATTCAGGATCTTGGGGGATAAATGGAGGTAAAGATTGAGAACATGCAAGAAATGTTTATCAAGGACCTGAAGAACTAAAGAACAGAGATGAACAATATACTAGAAGGAATCAATAGCACAGTAATTGAGGCAGAACAGATAAGTGACCTGGAAGACAGAATGGTGGAAAATAATGCTGCAAAACAGAACATAGAAAAAGAATGAAAAGAAATGAAGATATACTAACAGACCTCTAGGACAACATTAAATGCACCAATATTTGCATTATAGGGATCCCAGAAGGAGAAGAGAGAGAGAAAGGACTTGAGAACATATCTCAAGAGGTAATAGCTGAAAACTTTCCCAACATGGGAAAGAAAATAGTCAACCATGTCCAGGAAGCACAGAAAAGTGCCAGGCAGGATAAACCTAAGGAGGAACACACCGAGATACATTGTAATTGAACTGACAAAAATTAAACACAAAGATAAATTATTAAAAGCAACAAGAGAACAAAGACAAATAACAGTAAGGGACAATCCATAAGGTTAATAGCCGATTTCTCAACAGAAGCTCTACAAGCCAGAAGGGAATAGCATGATATATTCCAAGTGATAAAAGAGAAGAACCTACGAACAAGAATACTCTACCTAGCAAGACTCTCATTCAGATTTGATGGAGAAATCAAAAGCTTTCCAGGCAAGCAAAAGTAAAGAGACTTCAGCACCACTAAACCAACTTTATAGCAAATGCTAAAGGAACTTCTCTAGACACAAAACACAAGAGAAAGAAAAGGTCTACAAAAAAATAAACTCAAAACAATTAACAAAGTGGTGACAGAATCATACATATCAATAATTATAAATGGATTAAATTATCAACCAAAAGACACAGACTGGCTGGGTTGACACAGAAACAAGACTGATATATGTTGTCTACAAGAGACCCACTTCATACCTATGGACACTTCAGACTGAAAGTAAGGGGATGGGAGAAGGTATTTCACACAAATGGAAATCAGAAGAAAGCTGGAGTAGCAATACTCATATCAGACAAAATAGACTTTAAAACAAAGACTGTTGTAAGAGACAAAGAAGGACACTACATAATGATCAAGAGTTCAATAAAAGATGATATAACAATTATAAATATATACATACCCAACATAAGAGTACCTCAATATATAAGGTAAAAACTAACAAACATAAAGGCAGAAATTGACAGTAATGCAATAACAGTGGGGATTTTAATACCCTACTTTCATCAATGGACACATCATCCAGACAGAAAAATCAATGAGGAAACACAGGCCTTAAATGACACTTTAGATGAGTTGGATTTAACTAATATTTATGGAGCACTCCATCCAAATGCAGCAGACTGCACCTTTTTCTCAAGTGTGCATGGAACATTCTCCAGGATTGATCACATGCTGGGCCACAAGGTGAGCCTTGATAAGTTTAAGAAAATTGAAATCATATCAAGCATCTTTTCTGATCACACTGTCAGAAACAACAAGATTAGAAATAAACTACAAGAAAAAACTCTAGAAACACAAACATGTGGCAGCTAAACAATATGTTAATAAATAACCACTGGATCACTGAAGAAATCAAAGAAGAAATTAAAAATTACCTAGAGACAAATGAAAAGAAAAAAGGCCCAAAAGTTATGGGATGCAGTAAAAGCAGTTCTAAGAGGGAAGTTTGTAGCAACACAATCTAACATCAATAAACAAGAAAAATCTCAAATAAACAATCTAACTTTACACTTAAAACAACTAGAGAAAGAACAAACAAAACCTAGTTAGTAGAAGGAAGGAAATCATAAAGATCAGAGTAGAAATAAATGAAATAGAGACAAAGAAAACAATAGCAAAGATCAATGAAACTAAAAGTCGACTCTGTGAAAATATAAACAAGATTGATAAACCTTACTCATCAAGAAGAAAGAGAGAGGACTCAAATCAGTAAAATTAGAAGTGAAAAAGAAGTTACAACCGACTCAACAGAAATACCAAGAATCCTAACAGACTACTATGAACAATTGTATGTCAATAAAATGGACAACCTGGAAGAAATGTAAAATTTCTTAGAAAGGTAGAGTCTATCTAGACTGAACCAAAAATAGAAACTATAAACAGATCGATTACAAGTACTGAAATTGAAATCGTGGTTAAAAAACTCCCAACAAACCAAAGTTCAGGACCTAACGCTTCACTGGCAAATTTTATTGATCATATAGAGAAGAGTTAACACCTCTCCTTCTGAAACTGTTCCAAAAAACTGCAAAGGAAGGAAAACTTCCAAACTCATTTTATGAGGCCAACATCACCCTGATACCAAAACCAGACAGAGAGTCCACAAAAAAAGAAAATTACAGGTCAATATCACTAATGAACATAGATGCAAAAATACTCAACAAAATACTAGCAATCCATGTCCAACAATACATTAAAAAGGTCATACACCATGATTAAGTGGGATTTACCCCTGGGATGCAAGGATCTTTCAATATCCACCAATCAATCAATGTGATACACTCTATCAACAAATTGAAGAATAAAAACCATATGATCATCTCAGTAGATGCCAAGAAGGCTTTTGACAAAATGCAGCAACCTATTTATGATAAAAACTCTCCAGAAAGTGGGCCTAAGAGGGTACATGCTGCTGCTGCTGCTGCTAAGTTGATTCAGTCGTGTCTGACTCTGTGTGACCCCATCGACAGCAACCCACCAAATACTGGAGTGAGTTGCCATTTCCGTCTCCAATGCATGCATGCATGCTAAGTCACTTCAGTCGTGCCCAACTCTGTAGACGGCAGCCACCAGGCTCCCCTGTCCCTGGGATTCTCCAGGCAAGAACACTGGAGTGGGTTGCCATTTCCTTCTCCAAGAGGGTACGTACCTCAACATAATAAAGGTCATATATGACAAACCTACAGCTGGCATCATACTCAATGGTGAAAAGCTGCAAGCATTTCCTCTAAGATCAAGAACAAGTCAAGGATGTCCACTCTCACCACTTTTACTCAACATAGTTTTGGAAGTCCTAGCTACAGCAATCAGAGAACAAAAGGAAGTACAGGGAATCCAAACCAGAAAAGAAGGAAGTTAAACTGTCACTGTTTCCAGATGACATGATACTACACAGTGAAGATTCTAGATGCACCAGAAAACTACTAGAGCTCATCAATGAATATGAGAAAGTTTCAGGTTACAAAATTAATACACAGAAGTCTGTTGCATTTCTATACACTAACAATGAATGACCAGAAAGAGAAATTAAGACAAAATTCCATTTAACATTGCATCAAAAAGAATAAAATACTTAGGGATAAACCTACCTAAGGAGACAAAAGACCTACACTTCAAAAACTGTAAGATGTTGATGAAAGAAATTGAAGGAGACATAAACAGATGGATGTACCATGTTTATCCAAGGATATACCATGTTTGTGGAAGAATCAATATTGTTAAAATGACTATACTACCCAAAGCAATATAAAGATTCAGTGCAATCCCTATCAAATTACCAATGGCAATCTTCACAGAACTAGAACAAAAAATTCTCAAAATTTGTATGGAGGCACAAAAGACCCCAATAGCCAAAGCAATCTTGAGAAAGAAAAACAGAGCTGGAGGAATCAGGCTCCCTGACTTCAGACTATACTACAAAGCTACAGTCATCAAAACAGTATGGTACTGGCACCAAAAAAAAAAAAAAAAAAACAGAAATAAAGGTCAATGGAATAGGATAGAAACCCTGGAAATAAGCCCAGACATCTATAGTCAATCAATCTATGACAAAGGAGGCAAAACTACACAATGTTGGAAAGACAGTGTCTTCAACAAATGGTGCTGGGAAAATTGGACAGCCACATGTAAAAAGATGAAATTAGATCATTTCTTAACACCATACACAAAAATAAGCTCAAAGTGGATAAAGACCTAAACGTTAAACTGGATGCTATAAAACTCTTAGGAAAATATAGGCAGAACACTCTCTGACATAAATCACAGCAACATCTTTTTTAATTCTCTCCCAGAATAATGTAAATAAAGCCAAAAATAAACAAATGGGACCTACTTAAACTCAAAAGCTTTTGCACAGCAAAGGAAACAATAAACAAAACAAAAAGACAGCTCACAGATTAGGAGAAAATATTTGCAAATGATGTCCTGATAAGGGACTAGCCTCCAAAATTTACAAACAGCTTATGACACTTAATAGCATCAAAACCACCAACCCACTCAAATACATGGGCAGAAGACCTGAACAGACATTTCTCTAAAGAGAACATACAGATAGCCAATAGGCACCTTAAAAGATCTTCAACATCACTAGTTAATTGAGAAATGCAAGTCAATCAAAACTACAATGAGATATCACCTCACACTGGTCAGAATGTGGATAAACAACAAATGCTGGAGAGGGTGGGGGGATAACGAACCCTCTTGCACTGTTGGTGGGAATGTAAATTGGTACACCCACTATGGAGAACAGTATGGAGGTTCCTTAGAAAACTAAAAATAGAGCTACCATAAGACCCTGCAATCCCATTCCTGAGCATATATCCAGAGGAAAAACATGGCCCCAAAATATACATACACCCCAATATTTACCGCAGCACTGTTTATAACAGCCAAGACATGGGAACAACCTAAATGCCTATCGCCAGAGGAATGGATAAAGAAGATGTGGGGTGGGTGGGTGGGTGGGT
This sequence comes from Cervus elaphus, assembly GCF_910594005.1. Taxonomy (NCBI): domain Eukaryota; kingdom Metazoa; phylum Chordata; class Mammalia; order Artiodactyla; family Cervidae; genus Cervus; species Cervus elaphus. The sequence goes on from NC_057846.1 coordinate 29,069,112, forward strand.
GGGTGGGTGTGTGTGTGTGTGCGTGCACGCATATATATATATATATATACACACACATACACAATGTTATATTACTCAGCCATTACGAAGAATGAAATAAGGCCAATAAGGCCATTTGAAACAACATGGATGGATCTACGAGTGTCATATTGAGAGAAGTTAAGTCAGACAGAGAAGAAGTATCACATGACTTCTCTTATATGTGGAATCTAAAAACAAATGATACAAATGAGCTTACAAAACACAGAGACTCGCAGACTTAGATAACCAACCCATGGTTGTCAGAGGGGAAGGGATAGTTAAGGACACTGGGAAGGTCATGTTCACACTGCTATATTTAAAATGGATAACCACTAAAAACCTACTGTATGACACATGGAACTCTGCTCAATGTTATGTGCCAGCCTGGATGGGAGGAGGGTTTGAGGGATAATGCATACACATATATGTATGACTGAGTCCCTTCACCATTCACCCGAAACTGTCACAACACTGTTAATCAGCTACACTCCAATACAAAACGTTTTTGGTGTTAAAAGAAATAAAAATTAAATTAAAAAAATTATCACAGCTACCTACTAACTGAAATCTGAAATCTGTATTACTGACAGAGATTTCAAAATTGGGGGCATTAAAACCTCAAAAGAAACTTCCTACCTGGGACTTCATGTAGATAACACTGAATAATATTAGAGACAATATTCTAACCTTACACTGTGCCCCCACTTCTGGATAAGAGATGCCTCTACTATTGTTCCATTTATCCCTATATTATAGGGATAATAAAACAAGAGTAATATATTGAAGTATATTGTTTATTAAAAGCACAAAAATAATGTCGGGTAACAAACCAAGCAAAAAATTATTAATGAATTCAGTACAAATTAGACCCAGTCAAGAAAGTGGGGAAACTACTTAAGGATAAAATCCAAGGGTCATAAAATGAAAATAAAGATCTCAGGAAAAGAGAAGCTATGGATAAAATCAAGAGGTGAATCAAAATCAAGATCTTGATAAATAAAGAAGCTACAGTAAAAGACTAAATGTTGACTATAGTGTTTATTAAATACAAATACATTTAAGTATAAAATTGAGACTAATAACTCCAGCAACAGATAGTCTGATCATCTTTGTTTGCCTCAGAGGACCCAAACTATATTCACTGTCCCTGCATAATCACTAATATGACCTCCTTTCTCTCCCACAAGTATCCTTGTCTGGATAAGGTTATATGGTTGCTCAAGACTTGTAACACTTACATTATGTTCCAAAATTAGAAAAAGTAATTTATCAAGCATTTGGAGACAGAGGAGGGAATGTGAGTGTACAAAATTTTTTACATTTTCTACAGTATATAGTTAAATTAGACTTTTAAGTAAAACACAGTATTATTTAAAGCAGTAGGTAACCTGTGCATGTTGAAGGAAAGAAGAATACTTATGTCTGCAACTTACTTTAAAAAGGTGAACAGTGATGACAGAAGAGACACATAATAAAGCAAGTACAGTATAATGCTGATTGTATTCAAAGAAGGTGGTGGTGTTTCTGAGTATTCACTGTAAAATTCTCTCAACTTCTATGTACATTTTGAAACAGTCAAAATAAAATATTGTAGGAAAATGAAATTCACCTAACATTAATGACAGTTGTTTCTAGGTGATTAAATTTAGTGGATTTTTTTTTTTTTCCTCTCATCTGTGAACATTTCTACTTGGCCTTTTGTGATAGGGTATTATCTTACAAATGTCATTTTATAACCTTAATGCTAGTTTCTTAGATAGTTGCCTGTTACCAGCTACATCACTTTGCCAACAAAAGTCCATACAGTCAAAGCTATGATTTTTCCAGTAGTCTGTACAGATGTACAGCTGGACCATAAAGAAGGCTGAGGACCCAAGAATTGATTTTTTTCGAATTATAGTGCTGAAGAAGACTCTTGAGAGTCCCTTGAAGTGCAAGGAAATCAAACCAGTCAATGCTAAAGGAAATCAACCCTAAATATTCACTGGAAGGAATGATGCCAAAGCTGAAGCTCCAATTCTTTGGCCACTTAATGCAAAGAGCCGACTCATTGGAAAACACCCTGAGATGCTGGGAAAGATTGAAGGCAAAAGGAGTAGGAGGCAGCAGAGGATGAGATGGTTAAATAGCATCACCAACTCAATGGACATGAATTTGAGCAAACTCCAGTAGATAATGGAAGACAGAGAAGCCTGGCATACTACTGTTCATGGGGTAGCAAAGAGTTGGACACAACTTAACAACTGAACAACAATCAGTTACTTGCCAGTTTCTACCATTAAATTATTAAAATGAAGCCTAGTACTGTGTCTCATTATTTCCCCAGTGACCAGCCTGGTACTTGACTCCTAGATGAATACTCATATAGCCAATGGAACAACTTACTGGAAATGCAGAAACAGAATAAAGTAGCTCTCTCATAAGTAACATAGTCCTTGGTCAGGAGAATTACTCTTTCAAAAACATTTGCTATTATGATAAGAGACAGCAGCCCAAGATGAAAGTTGATCATTAAAACTTAGGAGTGTCTATATAAGGTCCCATATGTTTAGCGGTACTATTCGTTTGGTAAAAATGTTACGAAACATTTTTTTCCATTTCACATACGCATGTTGTGTTTGGAGATAAGATGTGTGTCCATAAAAAGGAGATTAGTAAGATCATAAAATAGTATGAAATGAAACACTATCACAGTCATTAACAAGATGAGACAAACTTACCTAAAAGGACAGTCACAACTTACCTTTAAATAATCCTTTTGGATTTACTTATCACAACACTATGTACAGAACCATTTCACATTTTAAAAATAAGCGTGTGCCTACTCACTAACTTATTTTATACACTGTGAAGTAAAGTGAGGCGTTAGTCACTCAGTTGTGTCTGACTCTTTGCAACCCCATGATCTGTAGCCCACCAGGCTCCTCTGTCCATGGGATTCTTCAAGCAAGAATACTGGAGCAGGCTGCCACTCCCTTCTCCAGGGAATTCTCCCCACCCAGGGATCAAACCCAGGTCTCCTACATTGCAGGCAGATTCTTTACTGCTGCCACACTGTACATGCTGAATATCTTAAAAGATACACAGCAAACTGACAAGTGGTTTATTTCTAGAGGAGAAGATTATAGGGGTATATGTATTCTACTTTATAAATTTCTGTGTTATTTGAAATACTCACCTGTGTTACTTTATAAACAATGGTTACTGCCAACTGAAAATACACAATGAAAGAGATACCCAAAAAAGAATAGTTAAAAGGCAAGACATTCTGATTTTCCTAAGAAGAAACATGTAATACAGCCAGGGACTGTCTCAGATACACTATGGGTCTTTGATGTTTCTATATAACCTTCCTATCTGTGGACTGACTCTGCTCTCTTTGAAGCTTTGTTCATTTCACTTCAATCTAATCTTTACTTTCTGGTCAGACAGGTATCTGAGAAAATGAAGACACTTCAATATATTCCAACTTGAACAGTTACCACTACATTCATTTTTACTGATAAACAACTTAGATCATTTCAGTGAAAACGACCTGGAGTAAGGAAAAGTTCTTCTTCAATAACCAAGATTTTATGTATCTCTTTACTAAGAAACTGAAGAAAGCAATCCCAGATATTTCAGATCTAATTTAGTGAACCATTAGAAAGAAGAGATACAAGAAACCAATATAAACCCAACAAATAAAACCATTTTCCTGAGTCTAGTAAGATACAATTTTGAACTTTTCCGGTGATAAACATGCCAGAAATTGACAAATTTAGGGCTATTAAGTTACTGCAGAGGAACAGTCCTAACCACGTTAATTGAGTTTTCATTCTGCTACCATAAACATCAATTGCTATTTAAAGGCTTACTTTTACAGTCTAAGTACAAGGTTGGCCAAAAGGTTCATTTGGGTTTTTCCATAAACCCAAACAAACCTTCTGTTCAATGCAATGGAAAAGCAAAAAGCAGACAGATGTTTGAGTTAGTCACAAAATACCAACTATACAATTATGTACAGGAGTAACCCATGCATACCTGAAGCAAATGAAAGAAGTTAGTACCCTTTCAACTAACCTATCTCTATACCACTTCTTTTCTATTTCAATGTTTTCAACATTACAGCTGTGTCTGAACACTTTTATTACATCTTATTCTCCTCTCTCCCATTTAGTTAAAAGTATTATTTCTTTTATATCTATCTTTATATCTATAGAGACACACACCAAAACAGGTACATAAAATCATCAGCAATATAAAATATAGTTTTGTTTTTTTAATTGGCATAATGTTCTCTTCTAACTTCATACTGAAACTTTTAAGCGAAAGTTTTGTTTTAGAAATTTATGCATATTGACATATATAGGTATAATCCATTTATTTCCATTGCTGTAGAGTGTTTATAAGAATTATAAGCATTTTTAAAATTCTTATGAACAATAAGCACCGTTTACAGTTTTGAGACTCTCTCCATAAGACTTTTTAAACTGGATCTTCGCTGCTTCCATAATTAGAATTAAGGGAGACCGTGAACTTGAAAAGGGATAAAAATATATCTTCATTTTCACAAATCTCTAACTAAAATTAACATTTCAATTATAAATGGAAATAACAAACACCAGAGAATAAATAATATCTGTGACTCTGTGACCAATAAAAATCAGGGGTCTTCTCTTCCATTCTATTTGTCTCACATGGCTCTAGATACTGAAATACTCCTCAATAGTTAGAACTCACAACAGTTATCAGACCTGTCATTATAGTCTTGTTATGACTTCAAAAAGAAACAACTTTATTGCATCACATTTATATTTTGATAACAATATTGCAATGAGGTTATCATCCTTTGTACTTCTACATACATTATTCATTTAAAAATTATTCTGCAAAGAAGTGCATAGGCTTTGCCAGACTGTTAAATCTGCCCACAGCACATAAAAAAGTTAGTAACCAATTATAAGATATTGCCAAATGGTATATCCAAACTAATTATGCTAATTTAGATTCTCATCAACAGTGTATGAGTTCCTATTTTCCTACATCTTTATCAACACTAAAACTGGCATATTTAAAAAAATTTTTCAGTCCAATGAACCAACAGCATCTCAATCTTCTTGTAATTTCCATATCCCTGATGATCAATGGTATCACATGCATTTTAATATGTTTACTAACCACTCAGGTTTCCTCTATGAACTGCCTGTTCAGATCACTTACCTATTTTTCAATTGAGTTGTCATTTCTTATCAAATTGTAGCAGTTCCTTACTAGTAATTAACTAGTAAGTTAATTAACTAGTAATAGTTATTACTATTAATCATTTGCATGAGTGACAACTATCTTCTATCATCTAGGACTTGGCATAAAATTTTATTTATGATGTCTTTTGTCATACCCTTCTGTTCCTTAATGTGGTCAAAATCAATCTTTTCCATCATAATCTGCACTACTTTGTAACTTATTTAAAAAGACCTTCTCTCTCCTTTGACATCATAAAATATTCTCCTAAACTGATAACATTAAATCTTTACTTTTGTTATTTTTATTTATGGTATGGGGTAATACTCTTATTTTTCTACAGATCACTTTCACTGTCTTTTTTCTTTGTATAAAACAACAAAGAAACAGCTAACAGAGATTGAATGCATGCTATATTCTAGGCACTATACTAACAGATATTGAATGCATGCTACATTCTGGGTACTATAGTTAACAGACTGTGTGTGTGTGTCTGTGTGTGTGTGTGTAAATGTATGTATATGTGTGTGTAAATGTATGTATATGTGTGTGTGTGTGCATGCGCACATACTGTTGCAAAGATGAGGCAATCTGCTCAAGACACAGAGATGGTTACTTGTGCTGACTGACCACAAACTCCACGCTGCATATCACAGACACTGCATCACCTCCTCATTCCACCATTAGAAACTGCTCAACAATACTTTTAACAAGTGAGTGTAAAATGTGAAGCTGTAAAAAATGCAATCATTTGAAAAACTGTAGGGAAATAAAACATATTAAATATTTTTCATCATATCTGTATTAAAGTACATTTAATGGAGACTTTTTGCCAGAGACATCAAATTTTATCATATACTCTATATAGACTCCACAGAAAGTAAGTAGTTATGTGTAAACAGCAGGCAATAAAAAATTATTTACTAGTAAATGTAGTTCTATATAATCCAATACTGATACTGCATTTTAGTTAATTCTGGAAACTAAAAAATCACAATAAAAATAACAGTAGCATCTGAATAAATTCTTACAGTATCTGCAAACAAAGCAAACATATTCATAAACATTGGTATGAAACAAGCTACAGAATGCAGTGAATTTGTAACAATTCCTACTAGGCTATAGGTAGTCACAGAGTGTGTTGAAAAAAACAAATTTTTCAGAGAGAAAAAGTGACCCAAAGCATTAAAGTCATTCAGTTGTGTCCAACTCTTTGCGACCCCACCAACTATACAGTCCATGGAATCCTCCAGGCCAAAATACTGGAGTGGGTAGCCTTTCCCTTCTCTAAGGGATCTTCCCGACCCAAGAGTCAAACCAGGGTCTCCTGCATTGCAGGCAGATTCTTCACCACCTGAGCTATATGGCCCAAAGCATACATCCATCTGTGCAGTAAACTGTAAGAACTCCAACATTATGCTCATATATGTATTAAAATCAAATGTTTCAGTTAGTGTAATGTACATCACAATTGAGAACAACATAAATGAATCCTAAAAGAAATTCATACTTATATGACCTGGAACCAGAAATATGAATATGTTTTTATCTTCAAATCTAGAAAAGTCATTCCCAGGGTCTCAAAGGACACCCTTCCGAAGTTCAGGCAATCTCTTCATCAGAAGCATCTACTCCATGAAAACGATCACCACTATCTTTAAAATACCACCTCCCTATTTCCTTCAGAAAAATCTCCTCAGATTTAGGTTGAAGCTAACATTAAAGCAATGCCCTCCCACTGCTACAGGTTTTATATAGGTTTTATAGTGGATATATATATAGTGTGTGTGTGTGTGTGTATGCAGTGGATATAGTGCCACAGGTTCTATAAAGTGGATAATTAGATGGTGGATGACATCACCGATGCGCTGAACTTGAACTTGGGCAAATTTTGGGAGATGGTAAGGGACAGGGAGGCCCAGCGTGCTGCAGTCCATGGGGTCAAGGAGTCAGTCACGACTCGGCGACTAAACAACAATATGTTTAAAGAGAAAGTACTGAATTTAATCAAATTGTTACAGAAGCAACACAAATTCTAGCTCTGATGAGTTGTGTGGCCTGGGGCTTATTAAAAAAAAAAAAAAAATTCTCCACAGAATGGGATCTCTGCCTTGCTCTACACGCTGTGTTACCGGGCCTCACCACTAGGTGGAGGATCAGCACTATGGTCTTTCTGGCTCAGGGGGCTTGCCTCTCTCCCCACAGGGCTTCAATCTACAAGGCTTAGCACTTAAGATCTTCCATCCCTACTATGAGAGTACACGGCTCACAGAAGAGTTTGGGGAAATGTTCGTGTGTTGTTCTTAGGGGGTAATGCGTTTTATATGCTTACAAATATAAAGTAGATAGCTTCTTTATAATTAATGAAAAATACAGATACAGCTTATTAAAATAATCATTCTCTGAAATAATCTATTTCAGTTTATGAACCCACTATACACCTGCTACCCATGGATACCATGAGAACAAGTCCACCGACAATATTTTACAAAGTTAACTTGTAATTCAGAATTCTGCAGTGTTAGGGACTTGTAGGAAGTACTTCCCTTGATTTCAGTGAACCTGTGGTTTCCCTGCTGAAATGAGGAAAAAGATATTCCCACTAACACATAAGATATTTAATACAGTGTCTGTACACATAAACTCTCAATATGGATAATTATTAAGAAATTCAGATTAGTCATTTCTGTTATTATGAAACAATTTCATATTGATATTTCATTTATCCTATCTACCAGGAGTACAATTCCTTTATTAGCAAAATCAACAATGCTAACAAACTCAAAAAACATCCTAGAATCTATACAGCAAGTAGCTGAAACTATTCATTAAAAGGGTTGAAGAAAGTGATTTCAGTTCTTAAATGGCAAAACAATACACCATACCTTGTTTCTCATGGCTGCTGAGTCATTTTAAGTATTCACGTATGCTTTTATACCTCTCACCTAACTGCCCCTTCAACCTGTGCAACCCATTAAGACAAAACAAACAAAATAAGAACTTCTATATATCTAACGAACTTAAGAGGAAGAAAAATGAAAAAAGTTAATTAAGGAAAACAAAGTTATATACAAAATAAACTATAAGAATCATTAGCTATCTCTAATTCTCCTTCTCCAAATTAACATTGGACTTCCCTGATGGCTCAGACGGTAAAGTGCCTGCCTACAATGCAGGAGACCTAGGTTTGTTCTTTTTATGTTCTCTAAGGTTACCTAAATTCTTCTCAAACTTGTAGCTTATCCTTAAATACAAGGATTTCGCCTAATTCAATCATTCAATATTTTTCTTAAATACTATTATGAGTGCAATATCATCTTTTATTTTCATTGCAAATGTCAGTATTCCCCTCCCACTCTGCCAGTTAAATGTTCTTCCATGAGCTAACTGTAGTTTTCTAATAGCAAACATACTGAGACAACTGGTTAGAATTTTGTACTTCAAATGCTTACAAAAGAATTTTTAAAATAAAAACTTTTGCAAAATATACATATCCTATATAGAAATGTGAAATCTTGTCCTATGACACAAAAACCATACATCTTTTAAGACAAAAGTCATACTAAAAAATCAGAAAATATTAATTTCTTCATATAATAAGAAAATGTCCTAAATCATACAGCATAGATTAAGTATCAAATCAATAGTAAAATTTTGAATTACATTTCTATACTGACTAAAAGAAGACTATTTAATTCTAAATTAAATGACTTTATAAACCCTGCTGCAAACTTATTTTAAAATATAGAAATAAAAGAAGATGGAATAACTTACTGCAGTACTTTTACTTATGGTCCAATGTGCAATGGAAAGCATAACATGATAGTTTTGATTAACTATAAAATACAGCAATATTTATAACAAAATATCCTCTATCTCTATGTTGTAATAAACTTAAAGGTCATCTAACTCAAATCAAAATTTCAATAAAAAGGGATATTATCATGAACCTAAGTACATAAAAGCAAGAAAAGCCAAAAGAAAAACTCCCAGTAAACCTCCGAGTGGAGTGTTGGGGGAGGGGATGAGGCCCTAGATTATAACAAGAATTATATAAAATTACAATCTATATTATACTCTCCAAATCCTTTTTTCAATCACAGTTATTCAACCAGAAACTCCTGAAGTTCGTAAACAGCTAGATTCTCATAGCAATTACATATCTTAAACCTAGTAAAACCAACCTGAAGTGAAGAGCACCTCCTAACGACCACAGTGTTTCACGCACACACTTGTATGTGTGCATGTCCATAATAATACATAAATGCTGATCAATAAGCATTACTAAAAGTATATACTATTACCAAAAAACAATGCTCAGTACCAACAAAAGGTCCCCCCCCATATTATCAAATTAGAATGTCAATTAGTTTAAAAATCTAGGTCATACTTATTTCTGACAAATGATAAAGTATGAAAGAAATAGCTGGAGAGCAGTAAGTTAGGACTTACACATATGCTTTCAGTGTGTGTCCTTAATTCCAATGACAGATATCTGGTCATCACTTCCCAAAAACACATTCATGAGGTTTTTCTACCTGGTATCAGTCTAATTTAAATGTATATTTAGTTTATTATATATATTCCTATGTGCTAGGCTTCTTAAATTAATTTTTTACATGATAGGTTGTCAAAATTTTATAAAGCTTGATCCTTTAAAGAAATAATTAGCTAAGAATTTTATTTAACTCAAAATTCATTGTGCTAAGAGAATAATTTGAAGACAAAGAAAGAAAAAAGAAAAACATAAATTTACTCAATAAATTACCAAACATACAGACAAACCGAAACTAGTAACTAAAGTTTCATGAATCCAGCACCTAACTGGCCTAAGAACAGTACAAAGTTTATCTTAAAAAAAAAAAAAAAAAGAATTATCCAGATTATACTCAGAAAAAACAAATGATATTGGTTCAGATCTTTTAGGTTCCAAGGGCCACTGAGCCCTCAATATCAACACAAACAACTCCCGGGCTAGATGAGAGAGGCTTAAATCAACACCATTACAATCTGCAGCAAATCTCTCTTATTAAATTAGCCCCTCTTCCCACTGTCCTAATTCTGACCTTGAACAAGATGCTACCTCAACTCAATATGTCACTTTTTGTTACATTTTGGACTTTTTCCTCTTACTTCTTCTTATCTACTTCTGGTGGTAATTCTCAGGCAACAGTTCTTACTTCTGCTGAATTGATCCAGTTTCTCCTAACCTTCCACAACTAATTATTAACTTTCAACTGCTGCTAATCGAGCAAGCTTTTAACTATCAGTGCTGTCACCTACCACATAGTCTCCCTCACAACCTGTAGGCCAATTCACTATGTTAAATTTAAAAATACTTTCTATTACTTGAAGTGATAAGTATAATTAGAAGATATTCATTTCATGAAACACTTAGGGAAGGAAGAAAAAGAGCTATGCATAACAAAACTATATTGAATCCCAATCAGAAAACTCTATCTACTCATGTAAAGTAATGTAAATGCTCCCAATGCCCATATTCTATATCCCACTTTCAAAACCTCTTTATAAGTCAATGAAATTTACAGGGGAAATGTAACTATAACTAACATATGAAGACATTACCATAGTAGAGTGCATAAAGTTAAGGTTACAATTTATAAACAGTATACTCCAAAATTAGCCTACAATTACTATTGTAAGACATATGGAAGTATCAATACTTCTTTAGCAAAACACTCTTAAAAACAAGGTATATTATTGTTCTTTCTGTAAGCAATTATGCAAATAAAGTCAACTTTTAAAAAGGCATTCATTCCAGAAACTATCTCATTATTCACAGATCATACGCCCTCAGTAAAACATGTGACTGTTAAATGAAAAGAAATACTTAGGTTTTTAATGCCTTTTGTAAACTCATTCTGAGAAAATCAATGTTATATCACTTTAGGTGAGAGATGAGAAAACTGTCAAAGTAAGTCTAGGGAATACTATCGTCCTAGAACTATTTTACACAGAACCTAAATTCTGAAGACCTGGAGAAATATATTAAAAATATACTCTGAAACCTTCAATATTCAACTGGTCAAATTAGAGTCATTCACCAAAATCACTAACCCCTTAAAGCACACCTTGAACTTATTAACAGCATCATTTTAATTCTGAGAGGAAAGATAGGTAAAGTAAAACTTATGAGGATAAAAGAATTAAGTCTACTTTTATTTCAACACACATACTAGAAAAGACCTTTACTTATTTTTCAGATACCTTTTGGGAAATACAAAGCTAAAACGACTACAACACTGAATTGCACTCAGCTTAAAACTAGCTTTTAAAAATTTCTCTTATCAACCTCACAATGCTTTCCAAAAAGCAACAACAGATACTTCCATCTCTGGCCAAGATAAGTCAACAAGGACTATACTGACTCACCTACCTGAAACAAAGGCAAACACATATATGAAAGAAACAATGTTTAAGACACTGGACAACAAGAAATAAGACAGTGAGACTTAAAAGACAGCAAGGAAACAGGGTAAGCCCTATGACTACTCTACTGCCCTGCCGTGAAAGAGATCCATGAGACACAGAGGAGGAACACAGGCACGGTTCATCTGACTCCCAAAGAGAAACCTTGGGGACCCACAGATGGCCCCCCTTAAGTATTCAGCAAACTGCGGATCAAAACTTGCATCTGATAGAAAAATGAAAACAGTATGGAGCACGCACACAGGCCTCAGAATAGTGCCTATTCCCACCAGTCAGACTGAAAAAGTCCTAATGCACCACGTACTGGGTGGGTGCACAGAGGCTCTAGCCTTAGAAGTGAGAAACAATTACCCCTAAGCTGAATGCCATTCAAGTATGCCTAATAAATCTTACAACAAAAACCCAGAAGGATCCAAAATAGCTGCATCCCAGAACAAAGCTCAATGATACTGATAGGAACACAGAAGTAACCAATATCCAAGAAGATAAAATTTTAAATGTCTAGAATCCAATCGAGTATTATTAGGCATGCAGAAAAGCAGGGAAATATATTCTATAATAAGGAGAGAAATTAATCAAAACTGACCCAGAACTGACACAGATGTTAAAATAAGCACAAAAGCATTTCACAATGTATTCAGTATGTTCAAAATGTTAGATATGAAAATATTTTAAAAATACAAATTGAACTTCTAGAGATGAGAACTATAATATAAGTAGTTACAACGAGATAAAAAAAAATGGGTTGGATTAGTGGCAAATTAGACATGCACAAGATTACTGAACTTAAAGATGAAACAATAAAACTATCTAAAATGAAAGACAAAAGGAAACAAAGATTTCACAGAAAATCAGTGAGATGCTGGGCAACTTTAAGTGGCCTAATAATTATATAATTATAGTTTTAAGGATAAAAAAATTCTTGAAGAAACAAATGGCTGAAATTTCCCATGATTTGATGAAATCATGCAGATCTAGATAGTGCAATAAATCCCAAGCACAAAAAGACAAAGAAAACTGCACCAAAGCACAGCACAAATTGCTTAAGGCCAGTAATAGAGAGAAAATCTTAAAAATAGAGAATAAAAGACACATTAGATACAGAGGCATAAAGACAAGGATGACAGCAGATTTCTGTTTGGAAACAATCTCTAAAGTACTGATATATAATCATCCAAGATGTTTCTTACATAGAAAGAAAGAAAGTGAAGTTGCTCAGTTGTGGCCCAACTCTTTGCGACCCTATAGACTGTAGCCTGCCAGGCTCCTCCGTCCATGGGATTTTCCAGGCAAGAATACTAGAGTGGGTTGCCATTTTCTTCTCCAGGGGATCTTCCCAACCCAGGGATAGAATTGAGGTCTCCCGCACTGCGGGCAGACTCTTTACCATCTGAGTCACCAGGGAATCCCTTCTTATAAAGAGATCTTACAATAAATCCCAAAGTCTCTGTGCCCATCCCAAATAAGAAAATTCTATGTTCTATTAAATAAAATGAAGCTCATTATTAAGAACAAAATGTCTTCAGTTTTGTTTCCCTTCATCCCTCAAACTTACTTTTAACATGTTAGTAGATAAACACACATCAACTTTGATTCTGAAGTAATTACCATTAGCCCCAAAACAGCATGTTAACATCCATATCTTCCGAGAATAATGTATCACAACAGAGTGACCCTGGATACCAGCACAGCTATTAGGACTTTGATTTCTTGACTTTCTCTTACCTCAGTGCATGAAAGGACTAAAAATAAATAAATGCCTTGATTTTGGGGAATCTAAAAAGGGTTCTCTCAGGCTGGGACACCAGGATTCTGATCATTATAGGAAAAGATATGAACATATAATCAATGATCATTATATTTTCAAAAGTCACCTTAAAAATCGTAAGTTCTTCAGTGAGTACCTTCAAAGGCCACAATACTATACTATGCCAAATTCTGAAAGTTAAAAATTTAGATACAGTTTCTGGCCTCAGGAATTATACAAGTTAGGGAGAAAAAAACATACATGTATAAAACATCTCATAACGTAGCATTATTAGTATATGCCAAAGTTAGTGATACTGAATGAAAAGGAGATCAATATTGGCTATAAAAGTCAAGGGCAACTTCACAGAGTAATTTAATGCTTTCACTAGGTCTTCGGGATTGGTTAACATTTTGTTCATGAAGAAATAAAGGAAAAAAAAAAAGCAGTAATTAAAAGGCAAGGAAGAGAAGAAAAAAGGAGGGACTGAATAATGATAACCAGTAGTGCACAGGGCATAAAGAATGAAAGGATGAAAAGGATCCTGGATACGGAAAGGAGAAAAACAATGAAATTCAACGAGTCATTTCAATACAATGGTGGAAACTGAGGAAAAGACTGCAAGAAGCTAGGAAGGTATGGAGAGCAGAGCTACAGTAAAAAAAAAAATTAAATTAAAAATCTGACTATTGGAATTATAAATGTATTATTAATCTTTGGGAACAACGGGTGGCAAATCATAATTCAAATGGTTTTTTATATTAAATAATATTAAAAATAAAGAACCTGAGATGACAATGTATACACAACTATTAATGACTCATTTAAATATCTCTATGGAAGTATGTAAGAACGCTCTGACCATGCTACTGGTCTGGTGAAAATGTAGCTTACACTATTTTAATAAGTGATAAACATTGTTTAAAAGCACATTAATACATAATGAAGACATTAATATCTATATGCTAATAAATCCCAAAATGTTTGCAGCTCCAAACTTGATCTTTCTTTGCACTCCAAACTCATAAATATTGAGGCATATTAAAAACTGAGTCTTTTGATATTATCTTTTGATATTGAGCTGCTTATACACTTTGAATATTAACCCCTTATAGAACATATCATTTGAAAATATTTTCTCTCATTTCATTGGGTTATCATTTCATTTTGTTGATGATGTTTCCTTTGCTGTACCAATGCTTTAAATTAAGTCTCATGTGTTTACTTTTGCTTTTGTTTGCTTTGCCTGAGGAGAGAAATCCAAAAAATTATTGCTACGATTTACGTCAAAGAGTGTTCTATGTTTTCTTTCAGCTGCTTTAGGATTTCCAATCTTACATTTAGGTTTTTAATCCATGCTGAGTTTTTTTCCTATGGTATGATAAAATTCTCTGATTTCATTCTCTCATGTGCAGCTATCCAGTTTCCCCAGCACCATGAAAAGCAACTTTCTAAAATCTCATTGCCAGTCAATGGCAAAGCCATTTTTCAAGGTCGGGTTTCTAAAACAAAATTCAAGATTCTGTCCTATCTATATCATTGCCACTATAAGACAATAAATTCTTCTCACGTCAAATCAAAAATGTGTAATTTCAGTTCTCTCAGAACACATGTACAATCAATTCAAAGGGCAAAATTTATTATTCTTTTTAATTTGGTATCATGACAAGCATTTCATTAATAATGTAGGGGGGAAATCTCAAACTTGTTCATTTGATGAATCAATAAGATTTACCTTCACAGAGGAGAAAGCAAAAGAATAATTTATAAATATTTTGGAAATGGTGAGGGTATGTAAGTTTTCACACCCTTAATTGACCAACGAAAGACATAGAGATCAGTCACATATCATCAAGCAGTGGAAGTCCCCCAAAGAATGAGTGTGGGGGTGTTTCCCAAGTCAGTATCACCGTAATGGGCAAAGAAACAAAATAGTCTAAAGGAAACAACTGTGAAAACTAACAAAGTACAACTACTACTGGGGTGAAGGTAAAGTTGGAAAAAAAAAAAAAACCACATTAAATTACCACCTGGAAGGTATGTAGCTCTCATTTTCTACCCTATCTAGTTCACATAGTTCATATACTAAGTGAGGAATTAGTAGTAGTAGTATAATCGCTAAGTCCTGTCCGACTCTTGTGACCCCAAGGACTGTAGCCTGCCAGGCTCCTCTGTCCATGGGATTCGCCAGGCAAGAATACTGGAGTGGGTTGCTATTTAGGTTGTGCAAAAGTAACTACAGTTTTGCACTGTTGAACTTTGCCATTTGATATTGGAATACATTCTTAAATAAATGTCATTATGTTATACACCATTTTAATGCATTTTTCTTGCTTTCTGTTTTTTGCTAATGAATTATTACTTGCTGGTTATTTTGTATGTATTTTAGGCTATGGGAATTATGTTGGACAAAAAGCAAATTCGAGTGATTTTCTTACACAAGTTCAAAACAGGTCCTAAAGCAGTGGAGGCAACTCAACATCAACAAGGCATCTGGCCCAGGAACTGCTGACAACGGACAGCACAGTGGTGGTTCAAGAAGTCTTGCAGTGGAGACAAGAGCATTGAAAATGAATGGCTGGCCATCAGAAGTTCACCATGACCAACAGGGGATCATTGAAGCTCATCTTTCACAACTACAAGACAAGCTGCCCAAGAAGTCAGAGTTGACCATTAAATGGGTCGTTTGGCATTTGAAGCAAACTGAACGGTGAAAAGGTAACTGGGGGCCGTCATTTTTTGATGGGCTGACTGAAAATTAAAAAAAAAAAAAAAATGCCATTTTGAAGTGTTGTCTTGTCTTATTCTACATAACAACAGATCATTTCTTGATCCGACTGTGACATGGGATGAAAAATGGATTTTATATGACAGCCAGTGATGACCAGTTCAGTGGCTGAACCAAGAAAAAGCTCCAAAGCACTTCCCAAAGTCAAACTTGCACCAAAAAAAAGGGTCATAGTCACTGTTTTGTGATCTGCTGAGCCATCACAGCTTTCTGAATCCTGGTGAAATCATTACATCTGAGAAGTATGCTCAGTAAATCATTGAGATGCAATGCTTGCAGCCAGCACTGGTTAACAGAAAGAGCCCAATTCTTCCCTGTAACAACACCCAACCACACATCTCACAATCAATGCTTCAAAAGTTGAAAGAGAGGGCTATGATGTTTTGCCTCATCTGCATATTCACCTGACCTCTCGCCAAATGACTACCATTTCTTCAAGCATTTTGACAACTTCTTGCAGGGAAAACGCTTCCACAACCAGCAGGATGCAGAAAATGCTCTCCAAGAGTTCGTAAAATCTCAAAGCATGGATTTTTATGCTAAAGGAGTAAACAAACTTATTTATCATTGGCAAAAATGTGCTGATTTTAAGTATTAAGTCAGAAGCTTTTAACAGAACATTAACAGAGTGGGGTCTAATTCACACATTAAGTGGTAATCAGAAATTAAGAGATATACTACAAAGTGAAATCTATCCCAACAACATGAGCAAGTTTACCTCAAAGAAGGCTTAAGTTTATTCGTTCTTTCCTATACCTTACTAGAGATGGTGAGATTTTATACTCATCTACTTCTACATGGAAGTAGTTTTTTTCTCCCATCTTTTCCATGAGAGGTTCCAGAATCTTAAGATTCTAAACCATTCCCTGGCTCAAACATGAACTAACAGTGGAACAGTAACTACATTACATAAGTTCTCTAAGGCTATTTGCTCACTTGTAAGATGATAAAAAAATGATGGTGGTTATAAGTGACCTACCAAGAGGCAAATAAAACACTCAAATCTGTATTTTTCTTCTGTTTCTAAGCTGTAAAGATTATTCCTTTCCAACTTCACTCTCAATTTTAAAACTTTTTAATTCAAATTTACACAAAATTTCCAAGTCATCTAGGGCAAGTTTGGCATTATACACAGAATCTGAAAAGGACCAAAAAAAAATAAAGATTGTAATAACATTAAGCTTATTGACCGAGCATACTACTTAAAAATCTCAATGAGACAGAAGGCTTATTTTCTATCTCATGATAAATGTAACATTAAATAAAAATATAATTTTTAATTACCTATTTTAATCTTACATTAGATTAACTCTGCTCCATACTATATTCTTCCTTCCTAAACTTTATCCTGCATTTCAAATTGATCTAAAAATTTACTAAAGTCAGCCCACATTCTAATTGTATCCTATTCATCTCAAGCTCCTGTCAAACTTTAAGGGGCATAGAATCGTGCCCTTAAGATGCTCGGGATTATGCTAAAATGAAGATTCTGAAAATGTTGGTAATGTGAGTCTCAGATGCTACAGTTTAAGCTCCCAGGTGAAGCTGGTGCTGCTAATTCCACATTTTATTATTAAACAATTTCAACATTTAATAGAGAATTATTTAACTTAATTTCAATATACACTCATTAAAAGTATCAGAAACAACAGAGAGAAGTAACTGCGTATACATCACCTATTTGGGCCAAATCTACATCTAGACTTGAACAGCACTGGAAAGTCCTGAGTAACAGCAATCTGGAGTCTCAATTGGGAAAAGGGTCTGGAGGTGTGTACACCCCAAGGGTGAGACTTCAAATTACAGTTTTGAGGGCTCCCGCTTATAATCCCAGACCAAAAACTGATATCATCATCAGTTTGTGCACAAAAATACAGCTCTGAGTTTCCTTTACCTTTTACAATAACGTTTGTTTCCCCCTGTGAGTCACAACATTTTCTAGACCCTGGAGGGCTGGCCTGGCCTCTGGGGCTCAGCAAATTCCAAGACCCACTCCCTCTCTTATCTAAGGCACCATCTGACTTGCTGATGAACCACACTTTAAAAAGGAAGGATCGGGGCTTAGAGTGGTACAGTGGTTAAGACTTTGCCTTCCAATGCAGGGGCTGTAGGTTGAAGGCCTGGTTGGGGAACTAAGATCCCACATGCCTCATGGCAAGAAACAAACAAACAAAAACCATAAAATAGAATACTGGTAACAGGGTTTCCCTAGTGGCTCAGATGGTAAAGAATCTGCCTGCAATGCAGGAGATCCAGGTTGGGAAGATCCCTTGGAGAAGGAAATGGCAATCCACTCCAATATTCTTGTATGGAGAACTCCAGGGACAGAGGAGCCTGGCGGGCTACAATCAATCCATGGGCTTGCAAAGAATCAAACACAACTGAGTGACTAACACTTAGTGGTGTAACAACTTTAATAAAGTCTCTTAACAATAGTCCACATTAAAAAAAAAAAAAAAATCAAGAGTCAAAATACCTACAGCCACAGAACAATCACCTGTGTTTCAAGATCTGATCACCCTAAGACCCCTACTACGCCACTCTCACATCTTCATCTTGTTTTACTGGCTCCTTCCAAGGTTCTTCCTACAGACAAGTTCTAGCCTCTCCCATTTAAAATAACGACAACAATACTATTCACTTCTTAACCCACACCATTCAATCATAGTTATTACTCAAAGTTCCCGACAAACTAAAGATGAACTAGCACATCTGATGGACACTCTTCTGGCTTTACCTTATTTGAACACGCTATCTGGAACCTCAGTCATCCTCTCCTTGGATGTTTCTCCTAGTTTGAGACACCACACATTCCTGGTTCTCCTCCTGCCTCCCCTCACCACTACTTCTCAGTCTTCTTCACTACTGTGTTTTTTTTCCTTCCCTCCCTCCCAGAATTCTGTTTCCACTGTCTTCATTCTATTGTACTGATACGTGAATTCATCTGGGCGATTTTATCTACATTCATGGCTTTAACACTTATTATGGAGCCTAAGCTACTCTGCTCTCCTGAACCTTAAATGAAATAGCCAAGGACCTCAACTGCCATGTGTCTAAAGTTGAACCTCGTGTTCCTAACACCAGTGAATTCACCAGTTTCCTAGGCCAGAGACACAGAATCCGTTTGGTAATCACGATTCTCCTTCATTCCTCATATCCTAGTAGCCATTCCACCTTCTGAAAGGTTTGACCATCTCCTTCTCACCAGTCCTTTTTCAGTAATACCAGCAGCCGTTCATTAACGCTTCCAAATTAACATTTTCATAACCTGGATTGGCCTTTATTCCAAGAATCTTACATTTAAAACATCTCCAACCTCAAATCCCTTCTACATTACTGTGTTATCTTTCACATGGCAGATATGCAGTGTCTCTCATCTCTGGATATTCCCCATTTAAAGGTCTCATCACCTACAATACAAATTTCAATTGCTTTGAATAGCATTTCAGGACCTTAAAGCCTTGGTTTCCATTCATACCAGTCCAGACTCACTTCATGTTAATTCCTACAGACCTCGAATTCTGTATGTGCAAAAGGCCCCACCATTTGAAATTCACTGAACTTGGTATATTTTCAGATTGTACCTTCATGAATCCTGTTCTCACCACCCAGGATTCTCCATTCACCTGACATTACCACCACACTCTCTCTCTCTCTCTCTCTCTCTCTCTGACTCCGTAACAACCTGCAGCCTAAGGCCTTCCTCAACTGGTCTAGCTCCTGCTTAAGAGTCAAGACTAAATTAAGTCAATCAGCATGCAGGGATATCGACTTATTCTTACAAGGTCATAAAGTGAATCTACCTAGCACTTAATCATGTTTTTCTTAGTCTTTATGTCCCCATCACTAGTAACTGGAATCTTTCCCCACTTTTACAATAGAATATAAACATACTCTCATTCTCCTTGATCAGCAGGCCATTAAGACAATGCTCTGCTGAGATTAACAATTTTATAACCATTCACTGAGACATCTATACATTTGTGCTCCATTTACTCAAATTAACTATAATATGTTCATGAGGTTCACAATGAAGAATACACTAAAGAAATATTAAACAAGTTTAACAGCAATTAAGCATCAAAGTCTGATTCCCACAAACATACTAGTCATACACTTCCCATGAAGAGCTATTTTTAACATTTTCATGCAAAATATTGCCCTGTTAGTAGGAGGCAGTCTAGTTACATCATCGAGCTTAAGATTTGATTCAGTGCATCCGTTTATTAAGGTGATATTCCCCTTCCTTCCTCCCATTTCCCATCATTCTCCTAATGTGTATTCTCATTTTAGAGGAGCCTCTTCTCAACTAAGAGGGCTGTTTTTTTGTTTTTTCTTGGCTTGGAATGTATATATACATGGATCACGATCCATTTAACATATTTTTAAAAGATTTGTCCAATATGTTACTCAAGAAATCAAAAGGGAAATCAAAAAATTTCTAGAAAAAAATGACAATGAAAACATGACAACTCAAAACCTATGGGATGCAGCAAAAGCAGTTCTAAGAGGGAAGTTTATAGTAATACAATCCTACCTCAAGAAACTAGAAAAACATCAAATAGACAACCTAACTCTACACCTAAAACAACTAGAACAAGACAAAAAAACCCCACAAAATTAGTAGAAGAAAAGAAATCATTAAGATCAGAGCAGAAATAAATGAAAAAGAAATAAAAGAAACAATAGTTAAGATTAATAAAACAAAAAGCTGGTTCTTTAAGAAGATAAAATTGACATTTAGTCAGACTCATCAAGAAAAATGAGAGAAGAATCAAATCAACAAACTTAGAAATGAAAAAGGACAGATTACAATAGACAATGCAGAAATACAAAGTATTGTAAGAGACTATTACGAACAACTATATGGCAATAAAATAGATAACCTGGAAGAAATGGACAGATTCCTAGAAACGTTCAACCCTCCAAGACTGAACCAGAAAGAAATAGAAATTATGAACAGCCCAATAACAAGCACTGAAACTGAAGTTGTGATAAAAAAAAAAAAAATCTCCCCAAAAACAAAAGCCCAGGACCAGATGGCTTCACAGGAGAATTCTGCCAAACATTTAGAGAAAAGCTAAAGTCTATCCTTCTAAAACTCTTTCAAAAAATTGCAGAGGAAGGAACACTTCCAAAGTCATTCCACAAGGCCATATATCACCCAGACAAAGACAAGACAAAAAAAGAAAACTTAGGACAATATCACTGATGAACATAGATGCAAAAATCCTCAACAAAATTTCATCAAGCAGAACTCAGCAACACATCAAAAAGCTCATACATCATGATCAAGTTGGGTTTACCCCAGGATTCTTTAAAACATACAAGGATTCTTTAATACACACAAATCAATCAATGTGATATACCATATTAACAAATTAAAAGATAAAAACTTTATGATAATCTCAATAGATGCAGAAAAAGTCTTTGAAAAAATTCAGTACCCATTTATGATTAAAGCTCTTCAAAAAATGGGCACAGAAGGAACCTACCTCAAGCCTACAGCAAACAAGCCTTTCACCATTATTCTCAATGGTGAAAAACTGAAAGCATTCCTCCTAAGATCTGGAACAAGACAAGGGTGTTCACTTTCACCACTATTATTCAACATAGTTTTGGAAATCCTAGCTACAGCAATTAGAGAAGAACAAGAAATAAAAAGAATCCAAATTGGAAAAGAAAAAGTAAAGCTTTCACTGTTTGCAGATGCCATGACACTGTACATAGAAATCCCTAAAGATAGTATCAGAAAATTACTAATCAGTGAATTTAGCAAAGTTGCAGGATACAAAATCAATACACAGAAATCACTTGCATTTCTATATGCTAACTGAAAAAATCAGAAAGAGAAATTAAGGAAACAATCCCATTCACCATTGCAACAAAAAGAATTAAATATCTAGGAATAAACTTATCTAGGGAGACAAAAGAACTGTACACAGAAAATTATAAGACACTGATGAAAGAAATTAAAGATGACATAATAGATGGAGAGATATTCCATATTCCTAGGTAGGAAGAATCAATACTGTGAAAATCACTATACTACCAAACACAATCTACAGATTTGATACGATCCCTATCAAACTACTAATGGAGTTTTTGACAGAACTAGAATAAAAAATTTCACAATTCATATGGAAACACAAAAGACCCTGAATAGCCAAAGCAGTCTTGAGAAAGAAGAATGGAGCTGGCGGAATCAATCTTCCTGACTTCAGATTATACAACAAAGCTATAGTCATCAAGACAGTATGGTACTGGCATAAAAACAGAAACAGAGACCACTGGAACAAGACAGAAAGCCCAGAAATAAGCCCATGCACCTATGGGTACCTTTTTTTTGACAAATGAGGCAAAAATAAACAATGGGGCAAAGACAGTCTCTTCAATAAATGGTGCTGGGAAAACTGGACAGCTACATGTAAAAGAATGAAATTAGAACACTTCCTAACACCATACACAAGGGTAAACTCAAAATGGATTAAAGACCTAAATGTAAAACCAGAAACTATAAAACTCCTAAAGGAAAACACAGGCAGAATAATTGATAACATAAATCAAAGCAAAATCCTCTATGATCCACCTCCTAGAGTAATGAAAATAAGAACAAAAGTAAACAAGTGGAACCTGATTAAACTTAAAAGCTTTTGCACAGCAAAGGAAACTATAGGCAAGGTGAAGACAACTCGCAGAATGGGAGAAAAGAGTAGCAAATGGAACAACTGACAAAGGATTAATTTCCAAAATATATAAGCAGCTCATACAATTCAATACCAGAAAAATGAACAACCCTGATGCAAAGAGCTGACTCATTTGAAAAGACCCTGATGCTGGGAAAGAGTGAGGGCAGGAGGAGAAGGGGACAACAGAGGATGAGATGGTTGGATGGCATCACCGACTCGATGAACTTGGGTTTGGGTAGACTCCGGGAGTTGGTGATGGATAGGGAGGGCTGGCGTGCTGTGGTTCATGGGGTCGCAAAGAGTTGGACACAACTGAGCAACTGAACTGAACTGAACCAAAAAGTGGGGAAAAAACCTAAACAGACATTTCTCCAAAGACGACATACAGATGGCTAACAAACACATGAAAAGATGCTCAACATCGCTCATTATTAGAGAAATGGAAATCAAAACTACAATGAGATATCACCTCACACCAGTCAGAATGGTCATCATCAAAAAGTCTACAAACAGTAAATGCTAGAGAGGGTGTGGAGAAAAGGGAACCCTCTTGCACTGTTGCTGGGAATGTAAATTGATACAGCCACTACAGGAGACAGTATGGAGATTCTTTATAAAACTAGGAATAAAATCATCATATGATCCAGAAATCCCACTCCTAGGAATATACCCCAAAACTGAAAAATTTTGACACGTGTATCCCATTGTTCATTGCAGCACTATTTACAATAGCTAGAACATGGAAGCAACCTAGATTCCCATGGACAGATGAATGGATAATGAAGTTGCAGTACATATACACAATGGAATATTATTCAGCCATAAAAAGGAACACATTTGAGTCAGTTCTAATGAGGTGGATGAACCTAGAGCCTATTATACAGAGTGAAGTAAGTCAGAAAGAGAAAGATAAATATCATATTCTAATGCATATATACGGAATCTAGATAACTCGTACTGAAGAATTTATTTACAGGGCAGCAATGGAGAAACAGACACAGGGAACAGACTTAAGGACATGGGGAGTGGGGAGGAGAGAGTGAGATGTATTCAGAGAGTAACATGGAAACTTACATTACCATAAATAAATAAATAGCCAATGGGAATTTGCTGTATGTCTCAGGAAACTCAAACAGGGGCTCCATATCAACCGAGAGGTGGGATGGGGAGGGATACAGGAGGGAGGTTCAAAAGGGAGGAAGTATATGTACACCTATGGCTAATTCATTTTGAGGTTTGACAGAAAAAAACAAAACCCTGTAAAGCCATTATCCTTCAGTTAAAAAATAATTTGAAAAAAAAGCTGTCCAATAAAGATAATTTTTAAAATTCCAATTTGACCTCTTGGGCCTCTCCTGCCTTCTGAGACAGCCCACAATCTGTGTACGGAGTGCATCTCCTCCATGAATAACCCATCTTTCGCTTTACTGTGGCTACTCTTGAATTCTGTCCCACACAAATCCAAGAACTCACACTTGGAGGATGTCCCAGGGAATCAGAAGTGACTTCAGATGTGACAATGCTCTCCTGCCCCACATTCTCTTTCCTGCAACAGTTACATGGAAATGATAAATTGTGATGACTCATCCACTGTTCTTTTATGACAGGTGTACTTTTCTATATGTATGCTGCTGTTCAGTTGCTCAGTCTGTTGGACTCTTTGCAAGCCCATGGACACCAGGCTTCCCTGTCCTTTACCATCTCCCAGAGTTTCCTCAAAGTCACGTCCATTGAGTAGGCGATGCCACACAACTATCTCATCCTCTGTCGGCCCCTTCTCCTCCTGCCTTCAATCTTTCCCAGCATCAGGGTCTTCCAATGAGTCAGTTCTTCATATCAGGTGGTCAAAGTATTGGAGTTTCAGCTTCAGTATCAGTCCTTCCAAGAATATTCAGGACTGATTTCCTTTAGGATTGACTGTTTCAACCTCCTTGTAGTCCAAGGGACTCTCGGGAGCCTTCTCCAACACCCCAGTTCAAAAGCATCAATTCTTCAGTGCTCAGGCTTCTTTATGGCCCAACCCTCACATCCATGCATGACTACTGGAAAAACCACTGCATTGACTATACGGACCTTTGTCAGCAAAGTGATGTTTATGCTTTTTAATTTGCTGTCTAGGTGTATCATAGCTTTTCTTCTAAGGAGCACACATCTTTTAATTTCATGGCTGCAGTCACCATCTGCAGTGATTTTGGAGCCCAAGAAAATAAAGTCTCTCACTGTTTCCACTGTTTCCTCATCTATCTGCCATGAAGTGATGAGACCATATGCCATGATCTTCATTTTTTGAATGTTGAGTTTTAAGCCAACTCTTTCACTCTCCTCTTTCACTTTCATCAAGAGGCTCTTTAGTTCCTCTTTGCTTTCTGCCATAAGGGTGGTGTCATCTCAGTATCTGAGGTTATTGATATTTCTACTGGGAATCCTGATTGCAGCTTGTGCTTCATCCAGCCCAGCATTTCGCAGGATGTTCTCTGCATGTAAGTTAAAGAAGTAGGGTGACAATATACAGCCTTGATGTACTCCTTTCCCAATTTGGAACCAGTCCATTGTTCCAAGTCTGGTTCTAACTGTTGCTTCTTGACCTGCATACAGGTTTCTCAGGAGGCAGATAAGGCAGTCTGGTATTCCCATCTCTTTAAGAATTTTTCACAGTCTGTTGTGATCCACACAGTCAAAAGCTTTAGTGTAGTTCATGAAGTAGATGTTTTTCTGGAATTCTCTTGCTTTTTCTATGATCCATTGGATATTGGTAATTTGATCTCTGGCTCCTCTGCCTCTTCTAAATCCAGCTTGAACATCTGGAAGTTCACAGTTCACATACTGTGAAGCCTAGCTTTAAGGATTTTGAACATGACTTTGCTAGCATGTGAAGTGAGTGCAACTGTCCGGTAACTTGAGCATTCTTTGGTATTGCCCTTCTTTGGGACTGGAATGAAAACTGACCTTCTCCAGTCCTGCAGCCAATGCTGAGTCTTCCAAATTTACCAGCATACTGAGTGTAGCACTTTAACAGCATCATCTTCTAGGGTTTGATATAGCTCAACTGGAATTCTATCACTTCTACTAGCTTTGTTTGAAGTGATGCTTCCTAAGGACCACTTGACTTTGCACTCCAGGATGTCCGGCTCTAGGTGAGTGATCACACCATCATGATTATTTGGGCCATTAAGATCTTTTACATCAATTAAAAGTTTTTTTAATGCTTTTTAAAACCTATTAACATTCTCCTTTACTAAGAACAGTATTGGCACTGGAGTAGATGTAATTTCATTAAAACTCCCACACAATAATGGCATATACAGTATCCAGACAGCTGATCACCACAGGAGAACACCTTTAGTAAAAAGGAGCTTGCTATCTTACCAGGCAGTCAATTTCATTTTAAAACAGTGACAATGTTTCTAAATTTCCCTTACACTAAGTGCATATACTTTACCCCTGTTTTATCCATCCATTGGACCTAGTTTGCCCTCTAGAGCTAGCTACACAGAACAAGTCTTACCCACAGAAGATACACTTTAAAAAATTCAAAGGGAATAACTATCAGCCTTTATCTTTCTAAGCTAGACTTGCCAAATTACTTTCAATATTCCCCCATGTAACATGGCTCTCACTCTTTACTATCATCATCAATCTTCTCTGTCCTGGCTCTAGCTTTCAAATCTAAAGCGAGTCTTTATTAGTTCTTCATGTTACTACAAAGTGACTATGACTTAAACAAAAAACAACACAACATAGAAAATAATCTAAAATAGTACCGAATCCTATAATTATTGTGATTAAATATTAAATATTTACTGGACTACAAGTAGTAGAAAATCAGAGGACTATGTTTATATTAAGTGCTTTAAAAAGTGTCTGTCACCTAGCTGTACTATGTTAAATATTTGACAAGTAAAATTAACCCATCCATGGTTTATTATCTTCATAGGGATAAAGAACTATTAATATATCTCATATGTGTGTATAATCACATGAAGGAACAGTTACTCTAACATTGAATTAAAAAAAAAAAAACACTTCTACTTTCTTAAATACCAAATTACTAAAAATTGAAGTTTAGAAACTCGCCAAAAATCATAAAGTACTATAGGACCACAAACGCATTAGAATCAAGAGAAATAGAGAGAAAAAGGATGAAATATTGTCATTTGCAACAACATGGATGAACCTAGAGAATATCACACTAAGTGAAGTCAAAGACAAATACTATGTATCACTTGGAAAGTGAAAGTCGCTCAGTTGTGTCCAACTCTTTGTGACTCTTTGTGACCCATGAACTATACAACCCATGGAATTCTCTAGGCCAGAATACTGGAGTGGGTAGCCTTTCCCTTCTCCATCGGATCTTCCTAACCCAGGGATCGAACCCAGGTCTCCCACATTGCAGGCGGATTCTTTACCAACTGAGCCACAAGAGAATGAAACCCAAAGAATAATACAAATGAATCTATATACAAAACAGACTCAGACAGAAAACAAACTTATGGTTCCCAGAGGGGACAGTGATAGGGGAGGGATAAATTAGGAGTATGAGATTAACAAACAATGGTACATAAAATAGATGAGCAAAAAGGATTTACTGTATAGCACAGGGAAATATAGTCAATATCTTGAAGAACCTATAATGGGGAATAATATGAAATATATAGATATATGTATGTAACTGAATCACTTTGCTATACACCCAAAAATAACACAATATTATAAGTCAACTATACTTCAATAAATAAACAGATAAGCCAAGATTTTAAAAAAGGAAAAAGAGAAAATTCTAGAGAAATTCTAAATCATATTCAGGGGGAAAAAAAAAAATTGCTCAACTTCCCAGGATGGAATGGAATTCAGAGCAGGTCACAGGAAAAGGGAAACCAAATCAGCAATGACTCTCCTCATACCAGATATGATAACTGCTATTCACCAAGTCAATTACTTACTGATTCCTGACTAGGAAATCATAAAACCCATTTTAAGGATGTGAGGAAGCACAGCCCAGGATGTACCTTAATGCACTACTTTGTTTCATTCATAGTTGTTTGAGACTGGTGTTTATTTTTTTGTAATTTCTTTATTTTTAATTGAAGGATAATTGCTTTACAGAGACTGGTGCTTAGAATAATCTTTTGGGGGTAATTTTTAAAATGTTATTACAGTTTTAACACTTAAGATCTACCCTCTTAACAAAATTTTAATTCTATTATTATTGACCACAGGCACAACATATAACAGATCTCTAGAGCTTATTCATTAAGCTTAAATGAAACTTCAGGCCTAATGTAACTCCCCATTTTCCCTCTCCCCCCAAGGGCCAGACAAGTACCATTTCTCTCTTTGGGTCTATGAATTTGACTATTTTGGATATCTCATATAAGAGGAATTCATGGAGTATTTGTCTTCTGATGACTAGAATTTAACTTAGCATAATCTCCTTAAGGGTCATCCACAATGTCATATATTCTTCCTTTTTTTTAGGCTGACTATATGCACCACATTTTATCCATTCATTTGTCAAAGAATATTTAGGCTGATTCTACACACTAGCTATTGGTATCTGAGTGGCAATGAACAGGGAGTGTGGATCTCTTACAAAATTATGATTTCAACTGATCTGAAAATCCCAAAAATGAGATTGCTGGATCATATGCCAGTTATATTCTTAATTTCTTTAGGAACCTCCGTACTGTTTTTTCATAGTGTCTGCACCATTTTGCTTTCTCATCAACAATAAGCATTTCTATACACTAACAAGAACCCATACGAAAAGGAAATTAGTAAGCCAATACTATTTACAGTAGTATCAAAAAAACCAAAATACTTACAAATAAACTTATCTAAGGAGGTGAAAAACTTGTATAACAAAAACTATAACACATTGAGTAAAGAAATTAAGAAGAAACGAACAAAAAGATATCTCATGTTCTTGGCCTGGAGGACAATATTGCTAAAATGTCCATACTACTCAAAGGAATGTATGGGTTCAGTGAAATCCCTATCAAAATCCCAAAGGCATTTTCTTGATAGAAATAAAAAAAACAACTCCACAATTCATGTGGAGCCACAGAAAACTACAGAGTCAAATCAATCCTGAGAAAGAATAACCTTGAATGTCTTTCAAATATTATTACATTTAATTACAAGAAAAGGTAAAAATCATAACTTCCACATAATTGTGTATGCTATAAACTCAAGAAAGAAAATGTTAAAAATGGACAACTGTAAGAGGGTACTGGTTATGGATGTTAGTTTTCCCAGGTTTAATTTTTTTAATATTGCTCTGCCACTTATTAATAAACAAAATAATTTTAATAAGTACTACAAGCTTCAGTTGGGCCATTTTAGTGGGCTGCACAACTGCCATATATACATATTTTAAACAAAAGACCTGACTTCTCTCACCTGGGAGAAAATACAGATACACATGGAACAGTGAGAGAGAAGGGCACATCAATCAGGCTCTCAGATCAACCCTGGTGTTCACTGCAGAGAACGATTTCAGAGCTCCATAAACCATACTCTGGCTAGCTTGCTTTCAGGATATCCCACTCTACCTGAAAACTGAATTTTGATATTATGTTAACAATAGTTTAAAAACCATGGGAATTACAGAATGAGTAGAACCTAAAATCAAGGGGGAAACAAGGACAGATGCATCACCAATTAGCTGATGGCATTATTTAGTCACTTGTTATTAGTCACTAAGTCATGTCCATGTCTGATTCCTTTGCAACCCCATGGACTATAGCCCGCCAGGCCCCTCTGTCCATGGCATTTCCCAGGCAAGAATACTCGAGTGGGTTGCCATTTCCTTCTCCAGGGCACCTTCCCGATCTAGGGATTGAACCTGTGTCTCCTGCACTGGAAGGCAGATTCTTTTTTATCAATGAGCCACCAGGGAAGCCCCATTTGGCCACTAAGACTCCCATGAATTAATTTCACCATCTGTCAGATGCATAAAGTATCTCGGGATGCTTTCTAGAATCAGGATTTCCAGAACAGCTGTGAAAAGAGCTTGGCACACTCTCTTCCTTAGCATGAAAAAAAAAAAAAAAGAAAAGAAAAGAAAACAAAGGAAACTCATAAAAATGATCAAAAACCATGATTAGTCTCTGGAAACTGAATAAGGTTTATTCAGCATTATCTACTGAATCCTGGTAGGAACAGCAGAGTTTATGGTACCTGAGCTAGACATGTCCCCATTCCCACCCCAGCTGTTTACAGACGTTCTATTCTGGGCAGACAAATCCAAGAATAAAAAAGGAAAAGGCCCTTTTCCCTTACCCAGCCCTGATCACGGGGCACAAGGTGAAGATTCTACACTGGACGGAAAAACTGAGGGTGCCAGGGACTATCCTCCCCTTCTAACTCCCCCTCGTGGGTTGGGCTGTTACTCAGGGAGAAACAGGCTGCATCCCTCCATGCCCAGCTCCTAGACCGCACGACAGAGACCCCATCAGGAAGAGAGAAGCGCTACGTGAAAACAGGCAGCTCCACAACACAGCTGGAAGTATTATGTAAAAAGACAGAGATTATGTCAGCAAGCAGTTAGAGAAAAACAATACACTGGACATACATTTAACAGAGAGATTCAGGAAAAGTAGCCCCCCCCTCCAAAAAGCCCTGCTAAGCTTATACTCACCTTTGAACAATCTGGAAAGCTGCATATGTACAGGTAGAACTCAGAAATAGTGTGCATTTGGTTCCAGACCATTGCAATGAAGTGAGTTTCACAATAAAATGAGCCCCACACGTTTTTTGGTTTCCCAGTTCATATAACATTGATGTTTACACTATAGTTTATTCAGTATGCAACAGGATTATATCTAAGAATAACAATATACACACCTTAATTTAAAAACACGTTACTGCTAAAAATGCTAACCATTGGGTTTCTCTGGTGCTCAGTGATGAAGAACCTGCCTGCAAATGCAGGAGACATGGGTTCGAGCCCTGCTCCAGAAAGATTTCAAATAAGCCTGCGTGCCACAACTATTAAGCCTCTGCTCCACAGTCAAGAAGCCAAAACTCCTGGGTACATGTGCCACAACTACTGAAAGCCACACACCTCACAGCCCGTGCTCAGCAACAAGAGAAGCCCCGATAATGAGAAGCCCAGACATCTCAACGAGAAAGTAGCCCTCGTTTGCCACAACTAGAGAAAGGCCTGAGCGGCAAGGAAGACTCAACACTGCCAAAAATAAATTGAATAAATAAATGAAACTTTAAAAATGCTAACCATCACCTAAGCCTTCAGCAGGTCATACTCTTTCTGCTAGCAGAGGGTTTGAAATAGTGCAAAAATTAACCAAAATTTGACACAGCAATACAGAGCAAACAAATGCTGCTGGAAAAAATCACACCAATAGACCTGCCTGACAGAGCACTGCCGCAAACCTTTAATTTATAAAAGACGCAGTATCTGGGAAGCACAGTAAGACAAGGAAGGCAGGCTTGCATGCTATACTGCACATGGTCAGAACTATTAGAAAAATAGCCTGCCAGCTGCTAACCCCTGGCTAAATGCAAAGAGGACGTGAAAACTTTCTTAATTTTGAAAACACTCCTCAAACCACACACAAATACACTGGCAAATGATGGAAGATTTACTGGGTCTGGACTCTTAATCACAACCTCTAATCAATCACAGACAATTCCTGGGTAGCCAGGCTTAACTGTAAAAGTAAGGAGGAACAAAACCAAGCATTAAAATCAGAATTTGAACACTGCAGGGAGAATTAAGCCAGGCAAGCCAAACAAAAAAGCAAAATAAATAAATAAAAGAACAGAATAAGCTGGGGGACATAGGGATAGTCAGAATCCAGAGCTGCTAAAATACCTAAAACATACAGTTTTCAACCAGAAAATATGTACAGAAACAGAAAAGTGTAACCCTTGCATAGAAAAATCAAAAGCAGGTGGAAAAAAACACCTCTGAGAGGGTCCACATATTGGGCTTAATAGACAAAGATGTACACAGGCTTTAAAAATATGCTCCAAAGAAAAAAGAAGTTTGAAGAATTAAAAGGAGAATGAAGATAATTTATCAAATAAAGAAACAAACTATTCAGTTCAGTTGCTCAGTCCTATCTGTTTGAAACCCCACGAACCACAGCATGTCAGGCCTCCCTGTCCATCACCAACTCCCCGAGTTCACCCCAACTCATGGCCTTTGAGTTGCTGATGCCATCCAACCATCTCATCCTCTGTCGTCCCCTTCTCCTCCTGCCTTCAATCTTTCCCAGTGTTAGGGTCTTTTCCAATGAGTCAGTTCTTCACATCAGATGGCCAAAGTATTGGAGCTTCAGCTTCAACTTCAGTCCTTCCAATGAACACTCAGGACTGATCTCCTTTAGGATGGACTGGTTGGATCTCCTTGCAGTCCAAGGGACTCTCAAGAGTCTTCTCCAACACCACAGTTCAAAAAGCATCAATTCTTCAGTGCTCAGCTTTCTTTATGGTCCAACTCTCATATCCATACATGACCACTGGAAAAACCATAGCCTTGACTAGACGGACCTTTGTTGCCAAAGTAATGTCTCTGGTTTTTAATATTCTGTCTAGGTTGGTCATAACTTTCCTTCCAAGGAGTAACTGCCTTTTAATTTCATGGCTACAGTCACCATCTGCAGTGATTTTTGGAGCCCAAAATTAAAAAGTCAGCCACTGTTTCCACTGTTTCCCCATCTATTTGCCATGAAGTGATGAGACCGGATGCCATGATCTTAGTTTTCTGAATGTTGAGCTTTAAGCCAACTTTTTCACTCTCCTCTTTCACTTTCATCAAGAGGCTCTTTAGTTCTTCTTCACTTTCTGCCCTAAGGGTGGTATCATCTGCATATCTGAGCTTATTGATATTTCTCCTGGCAATCTTGATTCCAGCTTGTGCTTCCTCCAGCCCAACGTTTCTCATGATGTACTCTGCATATAAGTTAAATAAGCAGGGTGACAATATACAGCCTTGACCTACTCCTTTTCCTATTTGCAACCAGTCTGTTGTTCCATGTCCAATTCTAACTGTTGCTTCCTGACGTGCATACAGATTTCTCAAGAAGCAGGTCAGGCGGTCTGGTATTCCCATGTCTTTCAGAATTTTCCACAGTTTGTGGTAATCCACATAGTCAAAGGCTTTGGAACAGTCAATAAAGCAGGGATAAATTTTTTTCTGGAACTCTCTTGTGTTTTCGAAGATCCAGTGGATGTTGGCAATTTGATCTCTGGTTCCTCTGTCTTTTCTAAAACCAGGTTCACGTATTGTTGAAGCCTGGCTTGGAGAATTTTGAGCATTACTTTACTAGCGTGTGAGATAAGTGCAATTGTGCAATAGTTTGAGCACTCTTTGGGATTGCCTTTCTTTGGGACTGGAATGAAAACTGACCTTTTCCAATCCTGTGGCCACTGCTGAGTTTTCCAAATTTGCTGGCATATTGAGTGCAGCACTTTCACAGCATCATCTTTTAGGATTTGAAATAGCTCAACTGGAATTCCATCACCTCCACTAGCTTTGTTTGTAGTGATGCTTCCTAAGGCCCACTTGACTTCGCATTCCAGGATGTCTGGCTCTAGCTGAGTGATCACACCATCGTGATTATCTGGGTCGTGAAAATCTTCTTGGTATAGTTCTTCTGTATATTCTTGCCACCTCTTCTTAGTATCTTCTGCTTCTGTTAGGTCCCTACCATTTCTGTCCTTTATTACACCCATCTTTGCATGAAATGTTCCCTTGGTATCTCTAATTTTCCTGAAGAGATCTCTAGTCTTTCCCGTTCTACTGTTTTCCCCTATTTCTTTGCACTGATCACTGAGGAAGGCTTTCTTATCTCTCCTAGCTATTCTTTGGAACTCTGCATTCAAACGGGTATATCTTTCCTTTTCTCCTTTGCCTTTAGCTTCTCTTCTTTTCTCAGCCATTTGTTAAGGCCTCCTCAGACAACCATTTGCCTTTTTGCATTTCTTTTTCTTAGGGTTGGTCTTGATCCCTGCCTCCTGTACAGTGTCACGAACCTTCATCCATAGTTCATCAGGCACTCTGTCTATCAGATCTAATCCCTTGAATCTATTTCTCACTTCCACTGTATAATCGTTAAGGTATTTGATTTAGGTCATACCTGAATGGTCTACTGGTTTTCCCCACTTTCTTCAATTTAAGTCTGAATCTGGCAATAAGGAGTTCATGATCTGAGCCACAGTCAGCTCCCGGTCTTGTTTTTGCTGACTCTATAGAGCTTCTCCATCTTTGGCTGCAAAGAATAGAATCAATCTGATTTCGGTTTTGACCATCTGGTGACAGCCATGTGTAGAGTCTTCTCTTGTGTTGTTGGAACAAACTATTAAACATAATCAAATGAACATTAGACAGTTCAAAATATGTTTTCCACCCCTAAAAATCTAAGCAGGAACAAGCTGCCCTGCCATGATTAACATCACACAAAATAGTAGTTTGACTGTTAACTCCAGGATCCACCGTGTTAAGATGGCAAATTTGCTTTCAAAAATGTCTAAACCAAAATCAGCACATAATGTGGCCCTGAGGAAATAACACCATTAACACCACTCAGGCTGTTTGTGTCAGATGTGCTTGGGACAGCCCTGGATTACTCCTACTGCCATGGGGCAACTACTGTAAGCGTCTCCTTTCATTCCCAAATGTGTTACAGTTTTGATGCTCAACTATGTGGGCACCTAGCCACGTGTACTTTACAAGTTATTCACGGTGCCTTTAACTTTACTCTCCTTGCTGTTGCTGTTTAGTCGTTAAGTCATATCCGACTCTCTGAAACCCCATGGACTGTAGCCTGTCAGGCTTGTCTGCCCATGGGACTTCCCAGGCAAGAATGATGGAGTGGGTTGTCATTTCCTTTTCCAGGGATCAAACCTGCATCTTCTAGAGTTGGGGTTGGCAGGCAGATTCTTTACTGTTGAGCCACCAAGGGAGCCCTTACTCTCTTTAATCTTTCATTATTCAATTGCAATAGAGTTGTGGATACTTAAAGTGGTCAAAATGCTCTTCCTTAGAGCATGAAGATATCCTCAACCAATGTGGGTACACAAATAACAAAAAAGAAAGGTGTTGGAACAACAACAAAAGAATATATAGGAAATGGTTTAAGTCTCATTATTCAAGAAAAAGGATAATTTATTTAGCTCCGTTTTCACACCCTGATAGAAAAAGCAGTGGTTTCTCAACTACCTAGCAAAAGGATGCTGGTTCATCAACAGATAAACTTATACCTGTTTTCAAAAGCTAAGCAAGCAAGAGTTCTGCATATATAACTCAATTATGTTGCTTTAATTAAAAAAAAAAAAACAACACATTTTTTAGAACCATTAAAATGGTAACTTTGTGCTAAGTTCAAATAAAGAACCAAACTATAATCATAATTTGTAAATTTCAACAGGAAAAAAAATCTAAGCTCAAATTTCAAAATCTGAAACTGGTAATTTTATTCAGTTGCCTGGCAAAGCTACAGTCCATGGGGTCTCAAAGAGTCGGACATGACTTAGCACTAACGAGCAACAACAAGGAGAGTAAAGTTAAAGGCACCGTGAATAACTTGTAAAGGTACATACGGCTAGGTGCCCACATAGTTGAGCATCAAAACAGTAACACATTTGGGAATGAAAGGATATGCTTACAGGAGTTACACCATGGCAGAAGGAGTAATCCAGGGCTGTCCCAAGCATATCTGACACAAATAGCCTGAGTGGTGGTAATGGTGTTATTTCCTGAGGACCACATTACAAGGTATATTTTGGTTTAGACATTTTTAAAAGCAAATTTGCCATCTTACACAGTGAATCCTGGAGTTAAGTCAATTATATCCATTACAATATACATTTTTAATATATGTTAAAAATTTAATATATGTTAAAAATTTCTGACTCACTTTTATTTTAAAGTTCATTTTTACCTTGGGTATAAAAGTATCTTTTAAAAAGTCTAAGATATGTACCATTTCCACCAAAAATATAAATCATATATTTGTAAAAGAAGGATATCTCAAAGGAATTTTTGAGATAAAAAATATTATTCCCTAAATTAATAAAGCAATATATATACATATTATGTTAGATATTTAACTTCTTAATGTTTCAATTAGTTGCCATGAAACAATGGTTGGCATTTAAAAAAAACAAGTTTGAATAATCATTGCAAAATAAAATCAAATTATTCCAGTTCAATAGGTATTTTTTAATACCCCACTGGCCACCTATGAGGAAATCTTGGTTCTTTTTCTACTTGTTTTTCTGGCTTCTCCACAGAGCACAAGGGCTCTTAGTTCCCCGACCAGGGATGGAACGCATGCCGCTTGGCAGTGAAAGTGGCACAAAGTCCTAACCACTGAACCACCAAGGAATTCTCCTGAGTCCTTTTTAAAACAAAGTGTTAAGTATCAAAACATGTATATTATCAAGGGTGAAACAGATCACCAGCCCAGGTTGGATGCATGAGACAAGTGCTCGGGGCTGGTGCACTGGGAAGACCCAGAGGGAAGGGGTGGGGAGGGAGGTGGGAGGGGGGATAAGGATGGGGAATACATGTAAATCCATGGCTGATTCATGTCAATGTATGGCAAAAACCACTACAATATTGTAAAGTAATTAGCCTCCAACTAATACAAATAAATGGGAAAAATAAAGAAAAGTGTTAAGTATCAAATGCAAAGTAAACAAATGATAAAAATTCCTATTTCCTAATACAGAGTATATGTTTATATATGAAATACATGTAAACCACAAAAATTATCCAATTGATGCAATATGTCCTATACAATTAATTGCATTTTAAAAGACAACATAGTATATTTTAAAAATCACTCATTGCTTTTG
Organism: Cervus elaphus; assembly: GCF_910594005.1. Lineage (NCBI taxonomy): Eukaryota > Metazoa > Chordata > Mammalia > Artiodactyla > Cervidae > Cervus > Cervus elaphus. The sequence continues at coordinate 29,105,857 of NC_057846.1, forward strand.
ATGAGTAAGCTTACAGTAAACATAAAAATTTTCTAAACAATAATTTTTAAAAAATTAAAACTAAACATTCTGTTGGGGGAGAAAAAAGCTAATGTACTTTTTTCCTACCTCAAAATAATCTTAAAATGTAATAACATTAGGACAGTTAGTTCCATAGCAAGAAAGAACACTTTTAACAGGAAATACAGATCTTTCTCAACTTATGACGAGACTATGTTTTAATAAACAAACCCAAATTTAAAATATCACAAGTCAAAAATGCATTTAATACACCCAAACTACCAAGTATCATAGCTTAGCCTCATCAACCTTAAATGTGCTCAGAACACTTACACTAGCCTCTAGTTGGGCATAACGTTTGAGTACAGAATGGTTCTAAGAGTACCAGTTGTTTACCCTGAGGTCTGAGGCAGCTTCCTGAGAGCAAGGTTCACAGCACTGCCCAGCATCAGAGAGTGACCTACTGCATAACATCAGACCAGGATCAAATCTCAAAATTCGAAGTCCAGTTACTACTTAGGGCATACCACTTTCCATTGTAGAGTTAAAAAATTATAAGTCAAACCATTGAATCTCAGGGACTGTCTGATGAAACCAATCATGATTATGTTCCAAATGGTTGATCCCTCTAAATGTTTCCCAAGTAATTTACACCTAGATGAAAACCCATTTTGACATGAAGTATAACATCTAGCTGAAAATAATATGTGACTGATCTATTTCTCTAAGGTGGTTTTAAAGGACTGAATATTTGTACCCCCTACACACACACACACACACAAATTCGCATGCTGAATTTATAATCCCCAATGTGGTAGTATTAGGAGGTGGAGTCTTTGAGAAATAAATAGGTCATCAGGGTGGAGCATTCATGAACTGGATTAGTGTCCTAACACAAGGGACCTCAGAGAACACTCTTACCCTCTTTCTGCCATGGAAAATACAATAAGTCAGTTTTCTGAAACCCAGTCACACCTTGATCTGACTTTCAGCCTCCAGAACTGACAAATTTCTGTTGTTTAAAATCCACTTAGTCTACGCTACTTGGTTACAGTATCCCAAAAGTGACTACTTCGATGGCATAAACCTGCCCAAATTCTCAGGATGAATGAGACAATGTTAGTTACAAAATGAGATCTTGAGATTTCTCTGGAGGTCTAGTGGTTAACACTCAGCTTCAGTCCCTGGTTAGGAAACTAAGATCCCACATGCTGTGCAGTAATTAAAGAAAAAAATTAAAGTTAAAAAAAAAAAAAAGTGAGCTCTAGCTCTTATTTAAAAAAAAAAAAAAGAAAGAAAAACCAAATAAAACTGTGAATGAAAACTCTAAAATAAACTCTGTGAGGCAGAGTTACCAGAAAAATTATTACCATGTAAAGCACTCTCAAGCGGTTAAGAGGCAGCTGAATGCTCTACTAAATCATATTGATTATCCAGGCCCACCTTAACCTACCTGCTCAAAGTGGAAAAGAACCACCAATTTTAAGAATGCGCCTGAGCCAGAGAGAGAACCTGATGAACAATAACTACCAAGGGAAGAAATGAGAGCAGGATGACAACAAAACATAGAAAAAAGAAGCTGAGTACTAGAGGAAGGGCAATGCCTCTTGACAATTTTCTAATCATCACAATTTTCCCAGGCTCACAAAATTCATTTATACTTATAATCATAATTGTTACTTTTGGTGGCAACAATGAGGAGTACAGGAGGTTAAATCTCTGCAGACCCTGATGGTGAGAGTGGAATGTGCACAAGGGCTATCAAGTGAGTGCACAAAAAATGAATATGTAGACAAAGAGCAAGACTGCCTGTGAGGCTCTCTTCACAACAGAACACTGAACTTTCCTTTCTAAGTCCATCTACGCCAGATCAATCAGTCAAAAAAAAATTTTTTTTAAGGCTGGAAAAACTTCCAGGAACAAAATATCACCCCTAAATGGCAACAGAAATAGCTAAAATTACCTAGAGAAAGAATTCATTTAGCCAGCTTCTTCAACTCTCTACCTGGTACTGTGAAGAAAAGTGTTTTGATTTTTTTTTTTTAATCCATTATATTCAGGATTTCTAAGAAGCCGCGAGATGGAATGTACTTGGGAGACAAATCTCCAATTTCTCCATGTCCTGTCCTGTGAAAGCTCTTCCTCCAGACCATCTTTTCAACGACATCTTTTGTTTGTTAAGCAAAAAGTCTGGGAAGCTAGACACTGAGTTTCCCTCTGGGTCAGGGGAGAGATTTGCTTCCTAAGCAGAATGATAAAGATATATCTCTCCAGGGCAAAGGACAGAAGGTTTGCTAGATCCCCCATTAAAAGATGGGAAGCTTCGTAAACTCAGGGATCCTCGACTATGGCACAGCGCCACTGAGCCGAGCACACAACATCCACCAGGGCCTGGCTCTGCATCACCCCACGGGACGGAAGGGACAGGCCAGCCCACTCACACCTGAGGGTCACAGTGTCTGCTGTGTCTGGAGTAATAAACTACCTGAACCCATCTGGGCTCCCCGTCTCCTCCCAGGACAATCTATGGGAGTGTGGCAAGCAGCTGGGGCAACCTAGCAGGCGCCACTACACCGCTGTCTAGACCATTTAACTGCTTGACATACACAAGCCTGTATGACTGAAGTTGTAATAGCTTTGGATGTGGCTTCTAGGAAAGGCAATACAGCTCTGGTTCTCTTGGTTCTCGAACAGAATAGCCCTAAGCACCCCAGTGGTGACTTGATCGTTTGCCAAGAAAAACATAATATGCCATCCTGAAGTAACTCATATTCAACAACTGAGAGTACACGAAAGAAACAATTACATTTTTAAAGTTAAAAAAAAAAACTAATAGATAATGTGATAGAAAGCAAAGTCTGCAGAATGTTTTAATACAACACACAAGATCTCAAAGACAATCTGAACAATTAGGTGGCTTGATGCTGCACCTACAGATCCCTGGAGATATGCATTCATTCTTCTGCCTCTGTATGAAAAGCAGAGATAGAGTAATAGTTAATTAAAAGAAACAGCTTAGAAGTCAATTCTTTATTTGAATATTGGTACAAGTGCCAGCTGCATTACTGGGGGCAAATCATCTCAACTCTCTTAAGTTCACCTAGAAAATAAAGTTGTGCAGCATTGTTACTGTGCTTAAATGAGGTAATGTATATACAAAACACTTAGACATGGCACATAGTATGTATTTAATAAATGGCAGTCAGTCATAGTTATTGGTTTATTAAATTTATGTGGAAACACAAAATGTAAATATTAGCATCTGTTTTAAATAAATTTAAACAACTATGTTTTTAAAATAATTTTCAAATTTCTTCTTCCAAGTTCAAAACTACTAGTAGTGGCTGCTCAATGAAAAGTCTGAGTTTTCTTTAGATTAATAAAGGAAGGAGAAAAAAAAAGTGTATTTGAATTGACGTATTGATAGTTGCATATGTTTTAAATATAGGTGACAGATTTCAAATCAAAGAGTACAATCTTTTAACCAATTTCCACTGAGCATCATTGTCTCATCAGACAGAGGTAGGTGTGTGTGTGTGTGTGTGTGTGTGTGTGTGTGAGAGAGAGAGAGAGAGAGAGAGAAATACTGTTTTAACACCAGGAAAAGACTAAAATATGTGCTACCATGTTTCGTGAAATAAATAAGTTACAGGGAAGATATATAATGCAAAATCAGAGTTTCATTGTACTGAGAAAATTACCAACTTTACAATGTTATTGACAAGTCACAGAACTGGAAAAGGTCAGTTTTCATTCCAATCCCAAAGAAAGGAAATACTAAAGAATGCTCAAACTACCACACAATTGCACTCATCTCACACACTAGTAAAGTAATGCTTAAAATTTTCCAAGACAGGCTTCAGCAATACGTGAACAGTGAACTTCCAGATGTTCAAGCTGGTTTTAGAAAAGGCAGAGGAACCAGAGATCAAATTGCCAACATCCACTGGATTATCGAAAAAGCGAGAGAGTTCCAGAAAAACATTTATTTCTGCTTTATTAACTATGCCAAAACCTTTGACTGTGTGGATCATAATAAACTGTGGAACATTCTGAAAGAGATGGGAATACCTGACCACTTGACCTGCTTCTTGAGAAATCCGTATGCACGTCAGGAAGCAACAGTCAGAACTGGACATGGAACAACAGACTGGTTCCAAATAGGAAAAGAAGTGGGTCAAGGCTGTATATTGTCAGCCTGCTTATTTAACTTATATGCAGAGTACATCATGAGAAACGTTGGGCTGGAGGAAGCACAAGCTGGAATCAAGATTGCCTGGAGAAATATCAATAACCTCAGATATGCAGATGACACCACCCTTATGGCAGAAAGTGAAAAAGAACTAAAGAGCCTGTTGATGAAAGTGAAAGAGGAGAGTGAAAAAGTTGACTTAAAGCTCAACATTCAGAAAACTAAGATCATGGCATCACTTCATGGCAAATAGATGGGGAAAAAGTACAAACAGTGGCTGACTTTATTTTTCTGGATTCCAAAATCACTGCAGATGGTGACTGCAGCCATGAAATTAAAAGACGCTTACTCCTTGGAAGGAAAGTTATGACCAACCTAGACAGAATATTAAAAACCAGAGACATTACTTTGGCAACAAAGGTCCGTCTAGTCAAGGCTATGGTTTTTCCAATAGTCATGTATGGATATGAGAGTTGGACTATAAAGAAAGCTGACTGTGGAAGAATTGATGCTTTTGAACTGTGGTGTTGGAGAAGACTCTTGAGATTCCCTTGGACTGCAAGGAGATCCAACCAGTCCATCCTAAAGGAGATCAGTCCTGAGTGTTCATTAGAAGGACTGATGTTGAAGCTCAAACTCCAATACTTTGGCCACCTGATGCGAAGAGCTGACTCATTTGAAAAGACCCTGATGGTGGGAAGGATTGAGGGCAGGAGGAGAAGGGGATGATAGAGGATGAGAAGGACAAGGGTTTGGGTGAACTCCGGGAATTGGTGATGGACAGGGAGACCTGGCATGCTGCGGTTCATGGGGTCGCAAAGAGTCGGACACGACTAAGCGACTGAACTGAACTGAAACAATAAATGAGTAATGATAATGTGGGTATATTTTTACCTCTATGGGCCTTTTCAAGAAAAAATTTCCACCAGTATTTTGTACATACAATTTAATGTTCATTATTTATAAATTAATGGATACAAATAAACCTCTATTTTTAATGAAAATGAATTGCTTAATTGAAGAAAAAGACAAACAGTAGGGTAAAATTTTAAATTTGAGTTTAAAAATTAGAGAAATAAGCAGCACTAAAGGAACCAGCGCAACATGAAAAACTCGTGTGCAGCACAAAATGGATAATGAAATCATACACAAGAGTGTAAACATAGTGCTTAAATACAGAGAGAAAGAACTTTTTGACCAAAATTCCTATAAAATAATTCTAATCAATGACAATGTAGTAAACACTAACTCTGTATCCATTTTAAAACCCTTCTATCCTAGTTCGAGAGAGTGACCATATATCCTAGTTAGCCCAGGGACAGTCCCAGTCTACTTCTGCTATCTCACCAAAATCATCAATTGCACCTTTTTTCACTCTCAGGCATTATGGTTTGGACAGTAAATTATATGATCATCCAATTTCTAAGTACCTGGTTCCTCTGGCCACAAGTGACTATCTTTGCCCTGGTCCATATGTCAGGATAATAACAGAGACATTCTAAGGGAGGTAAAGTTAACATTATGCATATGTATAATGTTATTTCATTACCATTATGCTATAATTTATCTCAAATTCCTACGGTAAAACTTCCTCTGATTCTCACCTCAATTAGTCTTAAAGAGCATATATTTTGAATAAAAATAAATTGCCCATACATTTTCCAATAGGTACCAAGAAAAACTATATAAAGAAGGTACTCTTACCTAAAAGGATTAATTACTAAAAGAATTAAGTTGCTTACCCATCATACAGTACTTGTGTGAAATACAATAGCATTTAGGACAAAAGTATTTCAGCAATTTTAAGGGTGCAAACTCCCATCTCACATATTCTTCATCATATATAATAGCAATAAAAGAAATTAACAAATTGAAGTTTTATTTCTAGTTCTCAATATCTGTACATCCAATATGCAAGTAATCATACAGTACTCTTTAAAAATGATTTACCAAAAAAACCTGTACTGCCATTAAACAGGTCTATTGAAAATAATTACTGAACAAATAGTTACATCTTTCTGAATGACTAAAGAAAGTAGTCAGTCAGAGAGCTTTACCAGAAAACCATGACATTAAAGTCTGGAACAGAACAGAAGAAAAAGAAAGGATAAGGTAATCTTCATTTATTGAAAACTGGGGGAAAAGTGTAAAAATATGTGACAAAAGTTTTACCAAAATTCACAGACTGGAATTTATTAATATATTTTAAAATCTGTCATCTTCTTAATGAAAGCAGAAATTATACATGGCTTTCACATTTACAAAAGTGACTTCTATTAAAACTGACATAAGGGTAGGGACTTCCTTGGCAGTCAGCTGGTTAACACTTGGCTCTTCCAATGCAGGGTGCATGGGTTTGATCTAAGATCCTGCATGCTGCACAACTCAACCAAAAGAAAATAAACTTTAAAAAAAGTGACACAAGCCTAATTCAGCCTAGCTTGGGCAAAAAGGGGCTGTGTAAGCACATATAACAAAGAAGGATGGAGATAACTCCAGTTTCAGGCAAGGCTACATCCAAGGACTTGACTGTATCATCAGTACTCCCTCCAGCCACAGAAGGGGGACAATTTTAATGTGTTATGTTTATTTCTGTATTGGTGGCACCTAGAACAAAGACTGGCACTGAGTTAGCATTTTATTTACTGAATCTGTGAAAATCTCTTTGTTTATCTGCTTAGCTTCTGTACATCAGAGTTCTTCATGCCAGAAATGACAGAAAACCTAAAATCCCATCCTTCCAACTTCATGTACCAATCAGCAAGACAACCTACTAGTTCCACTTAGAAAATCTCACTGAATGGCTCTAGGGCACCTGCCCAACACCATGCCAAATATGACAAATGAGTTAGCGGTATGACTACGGTAGCCTGGTGACATATGTACCTCCGTGGTCCTTAAAGAGGGAACTAAGATGAAAACAAAGAGAAGGGAAAGAAGCGACAGTCGGCAGGGGACAAAAGTAAAAGGCACCACATCTACAATCCAAACCCTCCATTTCAGCAATTTCACAGCAGTTTTCTGTCCTGAGTATGCCACAGGGGCTTCTTCCTACCTAACTACTCAATATGTGCACACAAACATACCAAGGTGCATCATAAAGCAAAAGCAATCTACTAAGGTATACACACTGGTGAGTCAGCCATTTATAAATGCAATCCCTATGCAGATAGCCTTCCCGATTTCAACCAAGCATTGATCCCAACACACCAGGTCACATTGTTTTTTGGCCGTTATTACACTTGACTGCAATCTGACAAACGTCAAGGGATTTCATTAAGTTAATTTTTAAAACTGATGCAGAACAGCTCAAATTATATACAAAACCACTAACAAACGAGTATCTGTCAGAATTATAATGATTAACATATGAAAAGAGAAAACCAACTAGGAGGATGACATTAGGTACTTCAAAAGAGATTGATATGAGTATCAAAGAACTGAGACTCACCCTTGAGAAAAGTGGTAAACCTGAAAATATTTTTATGAAACTGACCTCCAGAATCATGCTCCAAATGTCAAGCACTAACTGAAGATGTCTGATTATGCTATTGTATAATTTTATTGAGAAAAATCACACCAAAAAATATGAGAACTTATTCATTCATTGTTCATTCTAACAGATGATGAATTTCAATTTAATAGCTAAATGTTAAGCATATGATCAAATGAATAAATTCTTACAGTTTTAATTTTATATAATTACACATCTATAAAATAGTGTTAATCCTTAACTAGATTCATAAGATAGCCTCTTCCAGTTCAGTTCAGTCCCTCAGGCTTGTCCAACTCTTTGCGACACCATGGACTACAGCACGCCAGGCCTCCCTGTCCATCACCAACACTCAGAGCTTGCTCAAACTCCTGTCCATAGATTTGGTGATGCCATCCAACCATCTCATCCTCTGTCTTCCTCTTCTCCTCCTGCCTTCAATCTTTCCCAGCATCAGGGTCTTTTCTAATGAGTCAGTTCTTTGCATCAGGTGGCCAAAGGATTAGAGTTTCAGCTTCAGCATCAGTCCTTCCAATGAATATTCAGAACTAATTTCCTTTAGGATTGACTGGTTGGATCTCCTTGCAGTCCAAGGGTCTCTCAAGAGTCTTCTCCAACACCACAGTTCAAAAGCATCAATTCTTCAGTGCTCAGCTTTCTTTATGATCCAACTCTCACATCCATACACGACCACTGGAAAAACCATAGCCTTGACTAGACGGACCATTGTTGGCAAAGTAATGTCTCTGCTTTTTAATATGCTGTCTAGGTTGGTCACAGCTTTTCTTTCAAGGAGCAAGCATCTTTTAATTTCATGGCTGCAGTCACCATCTGCAGTGATTTTGGAGCACCAAAAAAATAAAGCCTCTCACTGTTTCCAATGTTTCCCCATCTATTTACCATGTAGTGATGGGACTGGATGCCATGATCTTAGTTTCTTGAATGTTGAGTTTTAAGCCAAATTTTTCACTCTCCTCTTTCACTTTCATCAAGAGGCTCTCTAGTTCCTCTTTGCTCTCTGCCGTAAGGATGAGTAGCCTCTTCCAATTACTATTTAACTTCAGTTAAGAGGCCTGTGTACCTAAGAAATGCTTGCTACTGCTCAGAGCTTGCTACCACTGAAACAGCTGCTCAAGTGAGCACCTGATCTGAGGAAGATACTCAACTAAGTTCTATGGGAGATTTGAGGATGAATAACATAAAGGACATTATGCTAATATTTGAAAGAAGATTTTAAAAATGGGCTGTATGAGAGTAATCAATGGTGGCCAACCAAAGAAATGCTAAGCAAGGGAATATTTTTTTAATTAAAAAAAAAATTTTTAACTGAGAAATATTAACTTTTTTGTTAGGTTCCCCAACTGCCCTGAAGTATTTTCAGTTCTTTCATTAAGAGGAATGATAAAATGTGGAAGCTGAAAAGCATCTTGCATCTAGCTTAACTATGTATTTTTTTAACTAACAAAATTTTGTGACCCAAAAAGTCATAGTGACTTAATCAGAAGAACAGAGTCAAGAGTTTAAAGAGCTATGAATGGGGTTGAGCAGGAAGGGAAGAGAAGAGAGAGAAAATTATAACTAGAACCCTTGCTACAGATTTCCAATGGCCACATCACTGTCTTAGCCAAGACACCTTCAATAAAAATATAAATCTATTAATCCCATTTTTCTTATTTCAAATTTTGTTTTGTGTTCACTACTGATCTTCATTTAGAAATGGCAACTAGGAGAGGCTTCTATTGACAGATACACAAACTATATATAAAACTGCACTCATTTCACATGCTAGTATGCTTATGTTCAAAATTCTTCAAGCTAGGCTTCCATAGTACGTGAACTGAGAACTTCCAGATGTACAAGCTGGATTTAGAAAAGGCAGAGGAACCAGAGACCAAATTGCCAACATCTGTTGGATCACAGAAAAAGCAAGAGAATTTAAAAAAAAATACATGTATATACACACACATGCATGTGCATCTTCCTGCACTCCTGCTCATCTGACTGAACTGATACTTCAATTTTATCACTTCAACTTTATAGCCTTACTAAAAATCTTTAATTAAATAATGTTGTCCTACACACTGACTATCATAACTGTCTATGCTGATTTTGTAAGCCACCACTTAAAAGTACAGAAAAATCTAAAAGTGCAAGCTCACCTAGTTTAGTAGGCAGAATTCTAAAATAATCCCCAGAGACCCATAACCTTATATAATTCCCTCCCCATGAGTGTGGACAAGACTTGTGAATGTGATGGACTAGCACTTCTGTAATTACATTACCTTATACAGCAAGCATGTGCTGATGTAAAGTCAGTTAATTCTGAGTGACTCACAAGGGAGATTATACTGAGTGGTCCTGACCAAATTAGATGAGCACTGTAGAAGAAAGTGAAGAGTCAGAGAGGCGAGCCTACTGGCCTGGAAGAAAGCAAATGGCCATGTTTTAAACTGCCCATGGAAGAGAGCCACATGGCTAAGAACCAGAGGGTGGCCTCCAACAGTGGAGAGAACACAGCCAGCAAGAAAATACACAATCAGGTTCTACAACTTCAAGAACTGAAATCGACCAACAACTTGAGTGAGTTAAGAAGAGGCTCTAGAGCTCCTGATGAGAAAACAGCCTGGCCACACCTGAATGTCAGCCTGGCAGCCTCTCAGCAGAGAATCCACATCTCTTACCTGTACAAACTATGGGAGAAAAAAAAAAAAAGGGTGTCAGTTTTACTCACTAAATCTGTGGTCATCTGCTATGCATCAATAGAAAACTAATACAGTCACAAACCACCTTTGTATTTATAACCCATTTCTGAATGCTCCTAGGGACTATTCATCTTAAGAGGAGGAGATAAGTGTGATGGAAAGATACACTGCAAAGCAGCTCTATTATTATAGCACACTTCCTAAGATTATTTCAGTAATGGAATGAGACACATTATATACAAACAACAAATGATAACATCTCAGAAGAAAAGAAACACGAAAAAACAGTGGCTGCTATACCATCACACTACTCAACTCCCCATGATAATTCTGTAAGGATACCCTGGTTGAAACAAAATGCTGGGGATGGTTTTTATCTCCAAAATCTCTGAAGACTCCTGCTTAGTTATCATTGCAGCTGTTTTTTCATTTCTTTCTTAGGTCTGAAAGCTGACTTAAAATCAATTCTTACCTCTTTTTATGAATCGTTTTGATCATCTATATCCAGAAATCAATTATTATTGATGCATTTTAAATCAGAGACCTATGAATGAGTATGAATTCATATTGGCTTATATCTCATAAAATGATCCAGAGCTGAAACAGTCTGTAAGAAATTTAGCTAGAGTCAATACTGTTACACAAAAGGCCGCAATTTGTAAAAGATCAAATGTTGCCAGATTTCTACAAGATCATTTAAGCAGAAGCAATATTCCATACATCCATGAAATACTGCAGGCATGAAAAAATTTACCTGATACATAAAAATGCTGTAACATCAGGAAATTGGTTTCAGACCTTGGAAGTATGATATGGAGGAAATGGAGGTTACTGTTAACTGCCTAACAATTTCTCATTTTAAAACTGCAATAAAAAAAAAAAAAAAAAAAAAAAAAAAAAAAAAACTGCAATACTGCCACCTAATCAAAGAAAATGCTTACATAAAAATTTCAAGATCACAACTGATTCCTTACATTTTTTGTAACTACAGTGAGTATTCCCCTAGTCTCTTAGCTAGATCCCCTGCCGCCGCTGCTAAGTCACTTCAGGCGTGTCCGACTCTCTGTGACCCCACAGACGGCAGCTCATCGGGCTCCCCCATCCCTGGGATTCTCGAAGCAAGAACACTGGAGTGGGTTGCCATTTTCTTCTCCAGTGCTAGATCCTCTAGAGCTACTAATATGGAAACCTTTCACTGTCCTTAACTTTGCGACCCCATGGACTGTAGCCTGCTAGGCTCTTCTGTCCTTAGGGATTCTCCAGACAAGAATACTGAAATGGGTTGCCATGCCCTCCTCCAGGTGGGGAGAAGATCTTCCCAACCCACGGCTCAAACCCAGGTCTCCCTTATTGCAGACAGATTCCTTACCGTCTGAGCCACCAGGGAAGCTGTGTGCTCACATAAAAACCCGTGCTCTTGTATGAATCAGACCTTCAAAACCTCAAGTTCTCTGTCTTGTTCAGTCACTGTCATCTACAGAACTCTTAGCCACTACCCTTCATCTTTCTTTTACTCTGAGTATTGAATAAAGTCCACATAAACAATCTTACCTCCTAGCCTTTCAGTTCCTTATCCTCATCACTTCTAATAACTAACCTCAAGTCCAGCCCTTAAGAGCAGGGTCTTATCTGGTACTATTTCACCTCTGCAATGATAAACTGATATAACCCACTAATGACAAAAAACAACTCTCCCAGTTCCCTCACTCTGGTTTCCCCTACAACATTCCAACCCTCCACTATCACTGGGGCCTTGCTTCTTTGCCCTCTCAGCATGGACAGTCTTTTATCTTCCAAGTTACCCACTCCACAGCATGTCTATTAACTCCGCTTGCCACTCCTTCCATCTCCCACCTGAAACCTCCAATCCTGAAGCAATCCAACTGCCTACACTTCTTGTCCCTGCAGTTTCCCTTCTAGGTCAGCTAGAGGGAAAGAAAATCAATTAAGGATTATACAAAACTCATGATTTCTCAAACTATCTGACCCTTCCTATGATTTAACAGTGCTTCTTTGTTTTCCTATTCTGTGTAAAGTGGGTAATTCTAGGCAAATTACCTGATGCCTATTCTAGCTACTTAAGACTAGTCACTGTCCTAGACAATTTATTCCTCCTTTTCAGTTCACCTTCCATTTCATAGAGGAAACAGTCTAGGACACCAAAGGAACCAATGTGCCTGCAACTGTACCCCTTCTTTCACCCCCTTCTCTCATCAACAGGTAAGAGAGGTCAATACTCCTTGTAACAATCTAAACAGCTTGTATTACAGAGCACCACCTGCTCCAATCTCAGCATTTAAAAAAATCAAGGTGGATTTCGCCAACTTATGGGCTAGCAGGGAGACTATGCTCACCCTCTTCACATGAAGACCCAGATGATAAGAGTATCCACCGCATCAAACATTCCCAGTCCCCTGCCAGAAGGAAAAAGACAATGATGGAGCATGTGGTGACTCTTGGAGCCTCTGCATGTCACGGACACATGACACATCTGCTCACATCTCACGAGCCGAAGTCAGTCACGTGGGCAAGCCCGAGTTCACAGGAGTGGGAAACTGCAATCCCATCACGGGCATGGAAGAAAACCCACAGTGCTGTGTGAAGCTAACCCCACCCGACGGTCTCCAGCTCCCACTCCCCACTCCCACCCTCTCACCACCTAGCTCTGCATGGGTTACCTTCTCTCTTCACGTCAGCCTCTTCTCCAGCTCCCACCCACTTAACTCTCCATCCTTCCCCAGAGGAAGTGCCTGATCAGAGGTGCTGGCTGTCTCCGCTTCCTCTTGACCCACTCAGCGACTCACTCTCCCTTCCAGTTGCCGTCCTGGCACTGCAGTTAAACGGCTCTGGCTAAATCCAAAGGACTCTTACTAGTTTTTGTTTAGCCTGTCACCATTCGTCTCCGCTGACCCCTCTCTTGCTGGAACATTCTTCTTCCGTGCCCCCCCTCTGCTGGGTTTCTTCCTAGCTCCCTGGTGGCGCAGCCGTGGTCTCGTCTGCCTTCTGGAGGACAGTGACGCACTGGTGTCCCTGAGGGTCTGCCTTTGCTCTGTTCTCACTCCACGTGCTCTGGCAGGGTGATCTTTAACCACCACCAAACATTCAAGTCCCACTGATGCTAATGATTTCCAAAGCCATTTCATCTTCAGCCCAGATCAAAGGTCTGTATTCATACATTCTACCACCTCTCAAACACCTCAGTTTAGATTTCGCCCGTGTACTGCACACAGTCTTAGAAGGGAACATTATCTTCCTTCCAAAATCTCATCTTTCTCTTGTTTCCCATTTCGGTAAATAGAATTTCTGTTTTACCAAGAAAAGGAGTCTTTATTCTTGCCTCCAGTTTCTTCATCCCACACGCAATCGATCACCAACAGCTGCCAAGTCAGGCTCCCAGAGCTCAGAAATCCAGTGACCACTCTGTATTCTCACTGCCACAACCTGTAACGAGTCATCACCACCTCTCATGCCCACTCCTGCCAGAGCCTCTTGAGCAGATTGCTGCTGGTCCTTGAGTTTCACATTCCCATCTATGCCGATTACCACAGCATGGCCAGAACAACACTCTAAAATGTGAGCCTCATCCTCAACTCCAAGATAAACCTTTCAATCCCTCCCACTGACTTCAAGGTCAAGGCTCACAGGGGCCCTTGGGATTTGACTCCAGCTTCCATTCCAGCTCAAGCCCTGTCAACCCCACCCACCGTCTGCATTCTAAGCCAAGCCATGTGGACCTACTCTGACCTCCCTGAATTTGTTGTGCTTTTTCATACTTCTGGACCTTCACAGTACTAGTTCTTCTTCTTAGAACACTCCTTCCTTCATTAAATCATTTCCTATGTCTACCTTCCATCCTAAAGGAAATCAACCCTGAATATTCATTGGAAGGACTGAAGCTGAAGCTTCAGTACTTTGGCCACCTGATGCAAAGTGCCAACTCACTGGAAAAGACCGTGATGCTGGGACAGAATGAGGGCAAAAGGAGAAGGGAGCAACAGAGGATGAGATGGCTGGACAGCATTATCGACTCAATGCATATGACTCTGAACAAACTCGGGGAGATTGTGGAGGACAGAAGAGCCTGGTGTGCTGCAGCCCGTGGGGTCACAAAGACTTGGACATGACTTAGTGACTGAACAACAAATGTGTACCTTCAGTTTTCAGCTGACCCCATGTGCTAACCTAACACCATGGCACCATCAGTTTCCAGGTTATTCATTTCCCACACCACATTATAAGTTACTGTTTTCCTGTCTGAATCTCCTTCTAGGCTAGGAGCAATAGAAAATGTCAGGACAGTGGCTATCTTATTCGCTACTTTACCTCCAAAATACCACATGATATCTGACATGCAGTATTCATCAACAGATGTTTGTTGGAAAAAAAGGAACAATAGATCGCATTTTAGAGAAATGTCAGTGACATGGCCCTTTACTCAGTAATGTGTGCCATCTTTTAGGGAGACGACACTCAAATCAACTTATTTTCTATCACTTACTTCAATTATATCTATTTAAAATAATCCAAAAGGACATAATGTGAAAAAAAAAAATTACATTATTTAAGAAATCAACAGCCAAAAGGACAATCACAAAATTTAAAAGACTCCTCTACTTAGGACTTCTGTTATGATTATGATTACTTATAGACAAGTAAGATTAGGAACTCCCCACAATAAAGAAGTTTGTATTTTGGTAAGATATGAGTAAAATAATACAGAAAGGCTCCCTGGGATCAATGACATGAAGGAATCCTGTGAAAATGCAAAAACAAAAAAAAATGGGCTATAATCTATGTAAAAACGCTACAGAGCTAACCTAACTTTACAAAGGAAAACACCACTGTTTCCCTCACCAATTCCTTTTTAGATAATGAAGTATGTTCTTTCTGTTCTGCTAATATATCTCTCTAACCCTAGAGACTGGTGCTAATGATGGTACTCAGAAAACTGACTACTTCTTTAAGGTTTCTACCATGAATTACTACAGAAATAGTAACTATGCCATATTGAAAACTAGAGCGGTGTACAGAAATAGCTTATTATTTTAATTTGTGGCTTTGCAGATGATATATTTGAAATGGGAAAAGATAAGGCAAGTGTAAATCTAATTGCTATTTGACAGTCAAATAAAAAGAACTTAAATAGCTCTGCCACCATCAGTTTTAGTTATCCTCTATGGATCATACACCTCAAACTGATGAAAACTAGTATTAGTAAAGGCTCTTTATGATGAGGACACTGTATTCAAATCAGAGCAGAACTTTTACTAAGATTCAACCTCTAAGACAAAATTACTTTTGATATTTAGCAAAACTACCATAAATCATTCTAATACCATATTTCATATAATTTTACCATCTAAAAAGGATCTAAGCAAATGTTTAATCCAATAGCTTTTAACTCTTTAAAAATCTAATAAACAGGACAGATGCTCATGCCAGAAAAATCCATTTATGATATAAATGAAAAATGTTTATAATTTCAGAGGGCCAATGGGAAGCTTTTCCTATTTAACCTAGATTCAGACATCCTGATCTTTTTCAATGTTCTCATTTTACAACTGAACTGATGTTTCAAAAGGTTAAGTGCCTTGCCCAAGAGCACAGAGTTTATATCAAAGAAACTGGAACCCACAATTCATTTTCTAGAACTAACTTTTATTAAACCCTTAACCTTTTGTAAAGTTCACATTTCATTTCCTCTTCAAACCAACTTCAAGGTCTAATTTATAAAGAAGGAAACTGTGGTCTAAATAATTTGCAAAGATAAACAATGTAGCTAGAATTCCTATTACGGGCTTTTCACATTTTCATTCCACTCTATAAGACTACCAAACAGTAAAAGAAGAAGAAAAGACAATGAGAAAGCAAATGACCAAACCAAGTTATACACAGTGTCACAGATTTTCAACTAAAGGCCAAAGAAAGGTGACAACTAAAATCAATAGCAAAAAAACAGAGGTGATAGTGGCATTCAAATAATCTCTGCTATCTGTCATTCTGCTACAAAGCCATGTGTAAAGTCAAGTCGCACAAGTCAAGGCTGATAGAACTTTCAAAAAAGAAGGAAAGAAGAGTGACGTCAGCATCATGTCAGCATGAGACGACCTTCATTTTTATTGTTCCCGCCCCTCAACAACAAAAATTCAGCATCCACTGAAAAATAAAAGTACCTCTGTAAGAGCTGTGGAATCCAGAAACCCAAACTGAGCTGACTGGTGGAGCACTATCTCTGTCAGAGCAAGCATTCAAAGTCTGGAAAAGGAGAGCATTTACTCACGTGTGCAGATACCAACGTAAGGAACCAAGGATCATAAAAATTCAGGTAAATATGACACCACCAAAGGAGACTCATAATGCTTTGATAACGGTTACTAAAAACGTGCAGACCTAAGAACTGTCAGACAAACTTCTTAAAGAAGTTTATTGACCTACAAGAACATGCAGACAAATGAGATTAGGAACACAATGCTTCAACAAAATGAGAAGATCAACAACAAAAAAATAATAGAAATAAAAAAACAGAAATCCCAGAGTACAAAAATACAATACCTGATCAGGAGAACTCAATAGAGTTTCAAAACCAGACTCAACCACAGAAAAGAAAGAATCAGGACAACTGAAATCATCCAGTCAGAGAAACAAAAGATTGAAGAAAGCCTACAGGAATTAGGGGACACAATCAAAGGAACAATGCTTGCATTATAGGAATTCCAGGAGGAGAAGAGAAAGAAAAGGGGACAGAAAGTATATTCAATGCAACAGAAGAAAACCTGGAGAGGAAAATAAGACCTCCAAGTTCTAAGACGTACAAAGCATGCTAAATGTTACAGCCAAACAGGGCTTCCCAAGTGGCACAGTGGTAAAGAATCCAACTGCCAATGCAGGAGATGCAAGTTCGATCCCTGGGCCAGGAAGACCCCCTGAAGTAGGAAATGGCAACCCATTTCAGTACTCTTGCCTAGACAATTTCATGGACAGAGGAGCCTGGCAGGCTACAGCCCGTGGGTTTGCCAAGAGTTGTACACAACTGAGTGCGTACACGGACACACATATACAGGGCTACACTGAGACACTTATCAAATGCTGTAACAAGTCAAATAGGAAAAGTAACCATGATAAAATGGTTACTGCATTAAAGAAAGTAATGATGACATTCTCAACACCCAATTTAGTAGCAGAATCTGTCACATAAGAAAATATTCATGAAAAATTATGCACATCAAATGTCTTTAAAAGTTTCTTTTGAAATGCCAAATCAATTTATGCAACTCATGAAAATTCACTTTGGAAACATAAAACCAACCACAGAACATCCTGGGAATGCATTCACTAATATAAGCACCAAAGCTAGCAATTCATTAAGCACTTACCTTCCAGGCACTATGCTAAATACTTTAGAGGATTATCTCATGAAAGGTCACAACTCTATAGCAGGGACTAACAGACTATCTCTACTTTTCATATAAAGAAATGGAAGCTTAGAGAGATTAAGTAATTTGACCAAAGTAACCTTACTAAGCATTTACCAAGTACAAGGCACTATGCCTGAATATGGAAGATAGAAATTTAAAAATAAACCTACAACCCTTCTTCTCAAAGGGCTTGCAGAATGAAAGGAATGGCAGACAACAGGCAGTAATTCAACCAAGAGCCAAACAGAAGCACACAGACCATCCACGTGAGCACAGGGTGCTCTTTTTCTTCAGTCGTGTCCGACTCTGAGACACCATGCGACCCCACCACGACTGCAGCCCGCCAGGCTCCTCTGCCCAGGGGATTCTCCAGGCAAGAATATTGTAATGGGTTGCCATG
Organism: Cervus elaphus; assembly: GCF_910594005.1. Lineage (NCBI taxonomy): Eukaryota > Metazoa > Chordata > Mammalia > Artiodactyla > Cervidae > Cervus > Cervus elaphus. Next base: position 29,124,059 of record NC_057846.1, read on the forward strand.
CCTTCCTTCAGGGAATCTTTCCACCCCAGAGATCAAGCCCATGTCTCCTGCATTGCAGGCATATTCTTTACCCACTGAGCCACCTGGAAAGCACAATGTAGGAATTCCTGATTCTAAATGGAGAGGAAGGAGTAACCTGTTTGAGTTAACCCGAGAGAGAAGCATGTACCAGTGGCGAGATCTAAAACAGGAGAGTTAGAAAAAGTCTCACTCAGGAAAAGCACTCAACAGCATGAAAAGAACATTGAGTCCATTTTACTGGCATTTAAAACAGTACTCTTCTGAGACAGCACTGGTTAGAAAAGTCCCAGGGAACATCTTCAGCTGGCGTGAAGGAAGAGGTGGCAAAAAAATCACGAGTAAAGGTCTGAAACCGAGTAAAACGTGACCTGATTTCGGACTCTGGCAAACAGATGTGTGAAGATGCTTTACTTCATGTTAGAGATTGTAGGAGGCACCACTTGGGAAAGAAAGAAGAATAAACTTTCATACTTTCTGAATTCATATAGGTTACAGAGTTCTGTCTTTTGTGACTTTAGGATCCCCTTAACCTAAGTTCCTTTATTTAAACAACTTGCTAAAGAAAATGATGGCCTAAGTTTATAAATTATGATCTCAAAGGGGTCAACTCTAAGTATCATTAAAGTTCATTAAAGATCAGTTACGAAATAACTAATCAGGAGATAATAGTGTAATCAAAATAAAAAAGAGGGGAGAGGCAGAAACAAGGAAGGCATAACTGAGCATAGGGATAGGGAAACACAACCCTGGTGGCAGGAAAACTCTTTCTAGTCCCAGCTGTTATCTAACCTGAAATCAGACTTTCCTGCTTTATCATTCTACAGCGCAGTGTTTAAACACTCCTCGCCCCCCACACCCTCACACACACATCCAGTGACTATCCTCTTGATGATGTGGAGTCCACTGGGCATCAAAGACCATGACTCAGGCAGCTCTCAGTAGGAAGCCAAGCTGAACGACAGGGCCAGTATGATTCTATTACACCTTGACTCGGTCACTCTTTCTCCCCGTAAAGGCTCCAAAAGAAAAAAAAAAAAAGTACAGGAAAGAAGAGCAGGACACAGCAAAGCCACTCCACTTTCATGAGTATGAGAAAAATCTTTTATTCCCTTTGAAAGATTCCACTGTAAAAAAAAAAAAAACAAAACAACCAATCAATACTGCACAAAACCAGGTCTTTGAGAAAGGTCCCTGTTTTTCTGCTTAATCTTAACTCAAACGTTAACTTACAGTTTATTAAAATATGATCTTTTTTAAAATAAAATTACAAATCTTCCTGAATTTTATTTCACATATGTTTAAGATACATATCAACCTATCACATATGCAAAAGCAAAAAGGATAAGAAATTTTTTAAAACATTCACACAGAAAGCAGCATACAGCAAATATAGCTCAGGTATACTCACTCTCTTCTACTCTTCTTGGGCTAATAGCTTTAAAGGCACATAACAAACTTATGCCCAGTTTTTTTCTTACCATCTTTTGGACATAATTTTTGGAAAGAGAATTTCATACAATAAAAATGAAATTATTTCAATAAAAGGAATACATGAATATTCACTTCAAAGACAAACACAAACTTCTAATATTGACCACTGATATTCAAAGATTGACAATGGCTATATATATATCTAATGGTCCTTCACTAATATTTAGTAACTAACTCATATAGCAAAGTAATTGTTAGGTGACTAAAACATAGTGTAGAAAGAGTTCTTTGGAGTAAGGCTGTAAACTTACAAGTTGTACAGTCACGTATAAAATTCTTAATGCAAGATGACCTTCCTCAGTAGAACGCTTTCAAATACAAAAAATCAGAAAATTCAATTTGAAATGTAAACAATAAGATGGGCTTCCCAGGCACGCCAGTGGTAATGAACCCACCTGTCAAGTCAGGAGACACAAGAGAAGCTGCTTCAATCCCTCTAGGAAAGATCCCCTGGAGGAGGGCATGGCAACCCAGTTCAGTACTTTTGCCTGAAGAATCCCATGGACAGAAGAGCCTGGCAGGCTACAGCCCATAGGGTCGCAAAGAGTCAGACAAGTTTGTGACTTAGCACAAACAATAAGAAAACTTGTTAACTCAATAAGGAGTCCACAGTTGAAGCAATTCCAAGGCTAGTTAAGTCATGCCATCAAGTACCCCTGTTCTTTCCTCTTTTCTACTCTGCCATCAAGAACTTACTGGTTTTGACCTCAGGCTTGTATTTTCGTGGTTCAAGATGAGTTCAACAACTCAACCATCACATCCTGATACACACATCCAAAGACAGGAAGAGAGAATTAACCCCACCCCAATCTTGGGTCCTTTATAAAGAAGGAGGAAACTTCCAAAAACCCTACATAATTGTATCATGTGCCCACTCCTAAACCAATAATCAGAAAGGTACTGGATAATCGTGCGACAAATGAAAATGACTGCTTGGGGCTTGGGATAGCTGCAATTTCTCCTATTACTTAAATCAAACCAAGGAATACTGTTAACAAAGACAAAGGTAAGCCAAACAAAACTGTCACAACCACCAAGATATTGCGAAGATTATAAACGATTTAAGCGAAATGCCTGGCATTACATCTTCTACACTGACATTTTTTTCATTTCCTGATACAATTTAAGCCTTAATTCTAATTCCAAAGTTTGTTAAATTCACTAAATTACAGGAAGGCTTCTCATTCAATTTAATATTTAATATGAGTAGTAAGCAGAGTTTAAAATTTGTAATCAATTTTGTACCTTAAGTTTTACCACAAAAATCCTATGAACCAACTTTCTAATGGTTTGCTTGCTTTCTAGGCAGAGAGGACACAATTTTTCCAAAAGCTGAGTCAAATCATGTTCATAACAATATTAAGCCACCTCTAAAAATACATATCTAAAATAAACAGATGACAGTTTCATTAAATAAAATCAACACCACAATTTACCTATAGTGTGGTGTCCCCCTTTTCATCAAAGGTAGCTGAGCTCTCATAGTAGCATTCAGGGGAAAGAAAACTTCCTTTTTCACTTTCAAATGTCAAAATATTAATAGGTATCTTCACATAAGCAACCAAAAATGTAGTAACCAAAAAAAAAGTAACAACAACAACAAAATGCAGTAACAATAAATACATTAGAAAATACTTCCTTTCTTTCTTAACTTTTTTTCAGTTCATTAATGGCTTCAGGATGCTATGCTTCTAAGTTAGGACTTTTCATCACAGATTTGTGAAACATGCTGTAATGTAAGCTCACTGTTGACACTGACCTTTTTCCTTTTGACATTAAACCGAAGGAGACAACCAGGCAGGTAGGTAGATTGATACCTATTACTACAACAACAACAAAAAAAAGATACTCTCTATTATTCTTAATACTATTTTGAAGTTTTACTATTCAAACTAAGTATTTCTGTGTTTTACATCTCTATGTGTAGTATTTTGCAAAATGGTCTCCTTAAATCTATGCACAACTCTGCAAGAAATTATGTAAAGTCAGCCTTTATGTACAGTGTGAAAAACATAAGAGCTACCAAGATATATATATGCCAAGTGATTACTTAAAAATTAGGTTAAAATGTGTTCCCCATAAAAGAGCACTGTTAACAGCAATGAGAAAACTTGCATCCAGAGGGCAGGATGGACAGTTTCCTTTTAGATATGCTCAATTTGAGAAGCTGCAGAAATCTGGCCAAGAGATCAACATAAAGATGGTGTCTTCCTCTAGAGCTGAAGCCAAGTAAGTTTACTGCCCATTATGAAAGATCTGGTTCCACAAGCTCAAGGTTCTCTTCTGCTCCAGAGTTTACATTCCTGGTGTCAGCTGGCCTGTGTCACTGGCACAAACGCTGATATTCTGGCAATTCTACTGCAGTAATAAACTGTCCAGCTGTGACCCAGGAGTCCTGTGCCTTCTGCCATTACCCATGAAACTGCAGCAGGCTAAACATTCACAGTTAGTGACAAGCAGTTTTTGCCATTCTAAGTAAGACTTGTCATTTCCAATTACTCTTCAAGGAGCTACCGTACACAAAATCTAATCTACATGACACGATAATCTGACATCACCATGACCGCTGTACATGTGGACAGATATCAATGTATAATTACTATACATTTCTTAAAGTTGTGCTCATATGTTTACAAGGTATTTCTTCCACCTAAGTTCTCTGCTTAAAGGTAAAATCGAAATCCATGGCTTAAGTTTCATCCTTTCCTTACCATTTACCAAGACAGTAAAGTATTTCAGGGCTGTACCACTAAAACGTAACCGGATACTGGGTACATACATCTTAGTATAAAATGTGCTTACAGAAATTATCTCAGAGGCAACTAATAATGTTACTTCTCTTAAAAAACATGAGTCACTCAATGCATCATATTGCATGTTCATTGTTACCTACATGTTCCAGCCTGTTAGCTAATCATTTTCTTTGCAGAAAGTATAATATATATTATAGTTGTCCTTCAGTATCTGATGGAAAGACCCTGATGCTGGGAAAGATAGAGGGCAGGAGGAGAATGGGACGACAGAGCATGAGATGGTTGGATGGCATCACCGACTCGATGGACATGAGTTTGAGCAAACTCCAGGAGTTGGTGATGGACAGAGAAGCCTGGCGTGCGGCAGTCCAAGGAGTCACAAAGAGTCAGACACAACACGACTGAGCGACTGAACTGAACTGATCTGATGGAAATCAGTTTCAGGATCCAGCAGATACCAAAATCTGAAACTACTCAAGCCCTTTATCCTACGAAATGGTGGGGGGACAGCTGGCCCTTTGTGTCTGCAGATACATCATCCACTGATATGAAGAGCTGACGGCAGCTACTTTTGATGGTGGCAAAGTCACTAAGACCACTGGAAATCATTACAGAATTTGAGTTCTTTTTATATGATTAGAAGTCATTACAGATTGAAACAATTCTAAATGAAGCTGATTAAACAGTGTAAGAAGCAGAGAAACTGTCAAAATAATGGCAACCCATGAGGCACCAGAATGCAAATGATATACTACTAAGAAACTAAAGTCTCCCGCAAATCCATACCACTTAACACGAGGATTTAAAAATCAATTAACAAGACTGTACTCAATGTAACTAAGGAAATGGACTATAAAAATCTCTAGCTGACTTTCTTTACTTATTCACTTATTTCTCGACTATATTCTTAAATAAAGAATATAGAAAAGCTAACTATATTTAGTGAGTGAAAACGTCGTCATGAAGAAATAGATATATACAAATATAGACAGACACACACATAGCCATAAATATCACCGATTTTTCCATGATATAAAAACCTCCTTTTGGGAAGTTCTCAAACAATGTAAGAGTTTGGAATTCCCAGTGTCTCAAAATAAAATAAGTAACAATTTATTCCATAAACCATAATTTAGTTATTACAAAGTCAGTTAACTTAGCAAAACAATTTTACATATTTTACATATTTTAGGATTTCATTATGTCTATATCATTCTTTCATTTAAATCAGGACACATAATTACAGCACCCAAATCACTGATCATTTGTTATGTGCATTGTACTGAACACTTTAAATATAGTCTTATTTAATCCCAACAACCCTGAAATGTAGGTATTATGTCTTATGTTTTTAAGAAACATAACTAAAATTCAGGAAGTTAAGTGATTTAATGTCAAATAATTAGGGTATGAATTGTAACCACACCATTCTATTAAAAAACCTATAATGGTAACTATTACTGTCATAAATGTGACTTCCTTAAAATCACCCAGGTCCAGTTTCTGATTCTAGGTTCAACTGTAGGTTTCCATTTGGATTCCCCAGCACAAAAGAAAACACCATCCATGCCAACTCAGATATTCTGGCACTTATGTTAGTAGTATTTATTGTAGTAAATTAAGTTTCGACTGTTATATTTTTCTGGTTCAATGGTGTCAAATCTCATACTGGGCATCAGGTTCTAATCTAAGCAAAAATCAACCAACCAACCACATATGGTCAAAACAACACTGCAATAGCCCTAGAAAAATAAAACACTTGAGACTAATCACTTTCCAGTATTTCCAATAAAGAATGTTTTTCTCTCAGTATTTGAAGAGACCATAATTTATTTTTTAATTGAAGGATAATTGCTTTACAGAATCCTGTTTTCTGTCAAACCTCAACATGAATCAGTCATAGGCATACATGTAGCGCCTCCCTTTAGAACCTCCCTCCCCATCCCACCCCTCTAGGTTGATACAGACCCCCTGATTTGAGTTCCCTGAGACATAGAGCAAATTCCCATTGGCTATCTATTTTACACATGGTAATGTAAGTTTCCATGTTACTCTTTCCATACATCTCACCCTCTCCCTCCCCTCTCCCCGCGTCCATAAGTCCATTCTTTATGTCTGTTTCTCCATTGCTGCTCTGCAAATAAATTCTTCAGGACCATCTTTCTAGATTCTATATATATGCGTTAGTATATAATATTTATCTTTCTCTTTCTGGCTTACTTCACTCTGTATAAAAGGCTCTAGGTTCATCCACCTCACTAGAACTGACTCAAAGTTGTTCCTTTTTATGGTTGAGTAATAGTCCACTGTGTATATGTACCACAACTTCTTTATCCATTCATCTGTCAGTGGACATCTAGGTTGCTTCCATGCTGTAGCTTTGTAAATAGTGCTGCAATGAACATTGGGGTACATGTGTCTTCTTCAATTTCGGTTTCCTCAGGGTATATGCATGCCTAGGAGTGAGACTGCTTGGTCATATGGTGGTTTTATTCCTAGCTTTTTAAGAAATCTCCACACTGTCTTCCCTAGTGGCTGTATCAATTTACATTCCCACTGACAGTGCAAAAGGGTTTGCTTTTCTCCACACCCTCTCCAGCATTTACTGTTTTGTAGACTTTGATGGTGGACATTCTGACCGGTGTGAGGTGATATCTCATTGTGGTTTTGATTTGTACTTCTCTGATGAGCGATATTAAGCATCTTTTCATGTATTTGTTAGCCATCTGTATGTTTTCTTTGGAGAAATGTCTGTTTAGGACCATCGTTTTGTAACTGAGCATCAGAAAGAGAACTAGACTATGTTTCAGAAATATGCATGCTCATTTGCTAAAGCATTAAAATTTCAGCTATTTGTTATTTTGCTCTTTTCCTTAAATATGTATATTCTACAATATCACCATGTAGCAGTATTAGACTCTTCTATTTAAGAGAAAGAAAAAGTTTTGGCAGGCATCCTTTTTTAATTCTTAACAAGTTTCTCCAAAATACTGCATTTTTAAAATACCTTTTATAAAAATAATTTAATGGAAACAGATGTTATCATAATTTATGAAAGTTAGAGTTAGTCACTCAGTCGTGTCCGACTTTTTGTGACCCCATGGACTGTTGCCCACCAGGCTCCTCTGTCCATGGAATTCTCCCTGTAATACCAGAGTGGGGTGCCGTTTCCTTCTCCAGGGGATCTTCCCAACCCAGGGATCGAACCCAGGTCTCCCACATTGCAGGCAGACTCTTTATTGACTAAGCCACCAGGGAAGCCACTTATACTAAATTAATGCATGTTGTCACATGTTAAAGTAGTCATACTTAGAGATGCTAAGATGTTTTGAAGATATACACTTTTCAGACTTCTTTTGGGCTTTTTTTTCCTTTCAATTGAAAGTAACCACAGTCACAGAAATCTTTCTAGGAGACAAACCATAAGAATTTTCCTGGAGTTCCTCACTTGTTTTAATTGCCCTCTGCTCTGGTAATTCCCACAAAAACTACTTTTCAAGTCTCCTTTTCTCACAAAAAACTATGATATCTAAGAATCTAGGAATGTATATAAACACCAGGCGGTAGGGGGAAAAAATCGTTATATTTGTAAATACACTCTTAAGTTAACAGTGGTTCTTCACCAAAAATCTTACCAGAACTCCGCCAAGAATTTCGCTAAGGCCTATTTTCATGTTAAAATTAAAAAAGTTAAAGGGGAGAAAATATTTTAACCCAAAGTTGTTTCAAGCAAAGAGTAAAGAGAACCAGAATTACTTTGTGTGTGAGGTTGTTTTTTCCCCGCTCTCAACCCAGTTATCAAGAAAGTGCCGGTAACATTTGAAACCTGAATTAGAGCCAGGTGTATGTAAATAACACTTAACAGGGAAAAACCATTTTGAATTAATATGAGGAGATGCTCTCACTAAAATGACGTAGAATTACAAACCTTACTCACATTTCCAAGTAATTTTTTTCTAATCCTTTTAGATCGAGCATCCAAGGTAAAAGTTATCCAAGGACAACTGAAATTTACAAATAACTCGACAATTACTTTAAATACGGTCAGTTACTTCAAATCTCGCCCTCATCAAAGTTTTGCATGTGTGATGTGTTCCTCAGTCTTGTCGCCACCTCACGACGGAAGCCCACCAAGCTCCTCCGTCCATGGGATTTCCCAAGCAAGATTCTGGAGTGAATTGCCGTTTCCTTCGCCAGAGAATCTTCCCGACCCAGGGATCGAACCAAGCCTCCTCTGGCTCCTGCACTGACAGGCGAATTCTTTACCACTGAGCCACCAGAGAAGCCCCTTATCAGTTATTAGAGGGCTAAGACTGTGGTCAGGTGATCTGAATTTCACAAACAAATGTGTGCAACCTATATAATGTGAGGGTACTGGCACAATTATACCGTGAATTTAACCTAAGGAAAAATATACAGATTTATAAGGGTTTGATAAAATACAGAATAACTTTAAACAAGCCTCAATATGCTCTGTTGCCTCCTAAACGGATAACGAAGGGCGCAGGATAATGAACACAAGGAACAAACCGTTCCTTCCACGCAGGCTTCAATTACTCCTCAACGGTATTTTCACATCCAACACACCCCTTTTTACTGACTCAGGGGCCCTGAAGCTTAGCCCTCAACTAAGGGTCAAAAGCGCGCCGTGACCTAAGAGCGAGGGGCTTAGCGCTGTTTTCTGAGGAAGGACATGGCAACCCCACTTTTGAAACTGTGGGGCTCAAAGGACATGCGCAAAGGCCTGCCCGCCGACTCCGCCAGCACCCCCAAAAACAGCCATCGCCCACGCCCGGCGGCCCATCTGCCTAGCAACGCGGCTCCGCCGCCGGGACCCGCCCCGGCCCTCCCAGGAATGCCCACGGGATTCGTCCTACCTCCTTTTTCTTCTGTCCTCCGCCGAGCTGGATGCACAGGAGCAGCAGGAGGAGGAGGAAGGGAAAGCTCCCGGTGGGGAGATACCGCGGCCGCCGCCCCGCCTGCCTCCGGCGTGAAGGAGCGCCCCTGGCACCCATCGCCGCAGGGCAGTGTCTCCTCCACGCGCGGTAACCGTGCGCGCCCAGCTCCTACCGGCGCCCTATACCTGCCAGGCCAGCCTCCGGGAGCCCCCTGCCCGTGCCCCCGTGGATGCCTACGGCCTCGCCGGGGTGCGGGGAACCAGCGGAGGACGCTGAGGAGAAAACTGACGGCGCATCCGGTTCACCGGGAGAGGAGACCTGGAAAGACCCGGGATGGGGCAGGAAGTGGGCGTGGCCAGGGAGCGGGGCCACAGGCGGGCCGCGCTGCGCGGCGCACGCCGCCCGCGATCCGCCGGAGACCCGAGCGGCGGCGGAGGGCGTGGTCCTCTTCGCTGCCTCGCCGACGGGAACCCTAGGCGGACCTGATGCTGACACCAGCACCTGCTCCCGGGGATGTTCAAGGATCCTGTTTATCCAGCGCTCTACCTGGAACCAGAGACACACATAATAAAATTACCTTCTTCGGTGATGGAGAAGATCTCTGAGCAATTAGTAAGGATCCGGTCCTTCAAGCTCACGGCAACCCTCTGATCTCCTTGGGACGTTTTTACTCAAAAATAGCTCAAACAATTGAATGATACTGTGATCAGAGTATCCTATAACAGTATCTCTTCCTACTTGCTGTGAACATAGTTTCTTAGCACTTAACATGAAAAAAAAATTTAATAAGAACAGTGATGCTGAATATTATCTTCTAACAATGATTATTTGTCCACAGGTGCATAAACTAATTTTTAAGTGCATTATCTCTATAGGTAATGTTTTCTCGATACATTTTGCTTTTCATGTTTATTAGTTTTCTCAAATTCATCACACATGTTATTTTGATAAATTGGGTACTACTAATAACTAATGATAACAGTACAAAACATAAATTTTAATATAGCCTTATGGTCGCAGAAGTTTGTTTAAATCAAATTTCAATTTATACAACTCTTTTTGCAGAGAAGAATGACTTTCCAGCATAAAAAATTCAAGAAAAGACTTCCAAGCATAAAAAAGGTATATTAGGATAAAATTCTATCAGATTATACTGCCTGTGGGAGAGTAAATGGATTCAACCACTTGAAGAACTGTTTAGCAGTATCTGTTAAAGCTAACGGAGAAGGCAATGGCGCCCCACTCCAGTACTCTTGCCTGGAAATTCCCTGGTAGGCTGTGGTCCATGGGGTCGCTAAGAGTCGGACGCGACTGAGCGACTGAGCGACTTCACTTTTCACTTTCATGCCTTGGAGAAGGAAATGGCAATCCACTCCAGTGTTCTTGCCTGGAGAATCCCAGGGACGGGGGAGCCTGCTGGGCTGCCGTCTATGGGGCCGCACAGAGTCGGACATGACTGAAGTGACTTAGCAGCAGCAGCCTCTAAAGCTAAATACACCTAACCGAGATCCCAAAGTTCAACATGAGCATATATTCACTGAGTGATGTGCACAAATTTGGATAGCTGCTTTATTCAAAAAAGGCCCAAGATGCAAAAAGAACAAATATCCATCAACAGTAAAACAGAGAAATAATCTGTGATATAGTAAGACCATATAACAGTAAAAACAAACTAATGACATTTATGCATATTAATATATGGAATGACTTTTACAACATAAAGACCCACACACAAAAGTAATATATTAGGGTTTGTAGAAATAAAGATCAAGATCAACCAAATGAGAATAAGCAAAGGCTGTTTATTCAGTGCTTGCAACATCAAGTGACTCAGCTGACATCACTTGAGCTTGTGCACAGACTCAAAGGCAGGCAGGAAAGTAGGAAACAGCAGTGGAAAGAGAGGAAGGCTTCAGGTGTGCAATGACTGGAGGCTGTAAACATGAGGGAAGCTATCTAGAAAGGAGAACCCCTTATGTGACTGCCTAGGGATGCATATTTGGCTTTCTGTAGTTAGTCTTAAGTTGGAGGTATGGACAAAAATTAGGGAGACTGTCAGTTATTAATCAAGTACTGGCCATTTGGGATCAATTGTTAGAGAAGTCATGGTTTGTTCTTGAAAAGTGAAAGTCCCTTGGTCACGTCTGACTCTGCAATGCCAAGGAAGTCTCCAGGTCAGAATACTGGAGTGGGTAGCCTTTCCTTGCTCCAGGGGATCTTCCCAACCCGGGATCTAACTCAGGTCTCCCTCAATGCAGGTGAATTCTTTACCAGCTGAGCCAAAGGTAAGGCCATTAAGAAACAATTAAGTGTTAACTTCCCCGGTGATCCGGAGACTAACACTCTATGCTCCCAATGCAGAGGACTTGGGCCTTGGGTTTGATCCCTAGTCAGGGAACACGATCCCACCTGCTGCAACTGAGATCCTGGATGCTGCCACTAAAACCTGGACAGAAGATAAATAAATATACATTTTAAAAAGAGATCTAAGAGTTCAGTTCAGTTACTCAGTCATGTCCAGCTCTTTGCGACCCCATGGAATGCAGCACACCAGGTTTCCTTGTCCTCACCAGCTCCTGAAGCTTGATTAAACTCATGTCCATCGAGTCGGTGATGCCATCCAACCACCTCACCCTCTGTCATCCCCTTCTCCTCCTGCCTTCAATCCTTCCCAGCATCAGGGTCTTTTCCAATGAGTCAGTTCTTTGCATCAGGTGGCCAAAGTATTGCAGTTTCAGCTTCAGCATCGGTCCTTCCAATGAATATTCAGGACTGATTTCCTTTGGGATTGACTGGTTGGATCTCCTTGCAGTCCAAGGGACTCTGAGGAGTCTTCTCCAACACCACAATTCAAAAGCATCAATTCTTGAGCACTCAGCTTTCTTTATGATCCAACTCTCAAATCCATACATAACTACTGGAAAAAACCATAGCTCTGACTAGACAGACCTTTGTTGGCAAAGTAGTGTCTCTGCTTTTTAATATGCTGTCTAGATTGGTCATAGCTTTTCTTCCAAGAAGCAAGCGTCTTTTAATTTCATGGCTGCAGTCAACCATCTGCAGTGATTTCGGAGCCCCAGAACATAAAGTCTCTGTTTCCATTGTTTTTCCACCTATCTGCCATGAAGTGATGGGACCAGATGCCATGATCTTCATTTTTTGAACGTTGAGTTTTAAGCCAGCTTTTTCACTCTCCTCTTTCACTTCCATCAAGAGGCTCTTTGGTTCCTCTTCGCTTTCTGCCATAAGGGTGGTGTCATCTGCTTATCTGACGTTATTGATATTTCTTCAGGTAATCTTGATTCTAGCTTGTGCTTCAACCAGCCCAGCATTTCTCATGATATACTCTGCATATAGGTTAAATAAGCAGGGTGATAATATACAGCCTTGACATACTCTTTTCCCAATTTTGAACCAGTCTATTATTTCATGTCCAGTTCTAATTGTTGCTTCCTGACCTGCATACAGGTTTCTCAGGAGGCAGGTCAGGTGGTCTGGTATTCCCATGTCTTGAAGACTTTTCCATAGTCTGTTGTGATCCACACAGTCAAAGACTTTGGTGTAGTCAGTAAAGCAGGAGTAGATGTTTTCCTGGAACTCTCTTGCTTTTTCGATGATACAACGGATTTTGGCAATTTGATTTCTGGTTCCTCTGCCTGTTCTAAATCCAGCTTGAACATCTGGAAGTTCACGGTTCATATACTGTTGAAGCCTGGCTTGGAGAATTTTGAGCACTACTTTGCTAGCATGTGAGAGAGTGGAATTGTGCGGTAGTTCAAACATTCTTTGGTGTTGACTTTCTTTGGGATTGGAATGAAAACTGACCTTTTTCTGTCCTGTGGCCTCTGTTGAGTCTTCCAAATTTGCTGGCATATTGAGTGCAGCACTTTCACAGCATCATCTTTTAGGATTTGAAATAGCTCAACTGGAATTCCATCACCTCCAACTAGCTTTGTTTCTTGTGATGCTTCCTAAGGCCCACTTGACTTTGCATTCCAGGATGTCTGACTTTGGTGAGTGATCACACCATTGTGGTTATCTTGGTCATTAAGATCTCTTTTGTATAGTTCTTCTGTGTATTGTTGCCAACTCTTCTTAATATTTTCTTCTCTGTTAGGTCCATACCATTTCTGTGCCCATCTTTGCATGAAAAGTTCCCTTGGTATCACTAATTTTCTTGAAGAGATCTCTAGTTTTCCCCATTCTATTGTTTTCCTCTAGTCCTTTGTATTGTGAGGAAGGCTTTCTTATTTCTCCATGATTTTCTTTGGAATTCTGCATTCAAATGGGTATAGCTTTCCTTTTCTTCCTTGCCTTTTGCTTCTCTTCTTCTCTCAGTTATTTTTAAGACCTCCTCAGACAACCATTTTGCCTTTTTGCATTTCTTTTTCTTGGGGATGGTCTTGATCACTGCCTCCTGTACAATGTCATGAACCTCCGTCCATAGTTCTTCAGGCACTCTGTCTATCAGATCTAATCTCTTGAATCTATTTGTCACTTCCACTGTAAAAGTGTAAGGGATTTGATTTAGGTCATACCTGAATGGTCTCATGGTTTTCCTTACTTTCTTCAATTTAAGTCTGAATTTGACAATAAGGAGTTCGTGATTTTAGCCACAGTCAGCTCCCAGTTTTGTTTTTGCTGACTGTATAGAGTTTCCCCATATTTGGCTGCGAAGAATATAATCAATCTGATTTCCATATTCACCATCTGTTGATGTCCATGTGTAGAGTCTTCTCTTGTGTTGCTGGAAGAGGGTGTTTGTTATGACCAGTGTGTTCTCTTGGCAAAACTCTGTTAGCCTTTGCCCTGCTTCATTTTGTACCCTGAGGCCAAATTTGTCTATTACTCCAGATATCTCTTGTCTTCCTATTTTTGCGTTCTAGTCCTCTATAATGAAAAGGACATCTTTTTTGGGTGTTAGTTCTAGAAGGTCTTGTAGATTCATAGAATCATTCAACTTGAGCTTCTTCATTACTGGTTGGGGCGTAGATTTGGATTACTGTGATAAAGCTTCCATAAGCCTCTTATCCTTATCCCTCAGAGGGCAGACATAATGAAAACCACAGTCACAGAAAACTAATCAAACTGATCACATGGACCACAGCCTTGTCTAACTCAATGAAACTATGAGCCATGCCATGTAGGGCCACCCAAGATGGACAGGTCATGGTGGAGAATTCTGACAAAATGGGGTTCACTGGAGAAGGGAATGGCAAGCCACTTCATTATTCTTGCCATGAGAACCCCATGAACAGCATAAAAAGGCAAAAAAACATATGACATTGAAAGATCTGATATTTAGCAACTGTTAAATATATAACACAATAGTTATTAGAGCTAAGCAGTCGAGTCCAACTTAAAGCAACCTGCTTTATTGGGTTATGATAGATAAGGTGTTGGTTTCCTGGGCAAGCTGCTGCAGGTTATGGATCCAACCTCTATTTTTATATATGATCTGGCCGTTGTTGGTTATTATATTTATTACCCCAGATTGGAAGTCAGGACAGCGAAAGAGGGCCCAAGAGAAAACTCTGCAACACTAAAAATATTCTACGATCTATTTCTTGATCTGAATGCTGGTTATTACATGAATACATGCTCTTCATAAAAATCTATTGAGCCAGAAACTTATGATGTATTTATGTGTATTATATCTCAATACAAAAATTTACTTTTTAATAAAGAATTTTATGAGAAGCATATATTTAAAATCCCTTGGGGGCGACAGGCTGAAAATACAAGTTCAGAATGATAAAAATGTAATATAAAGTATTCGACTATTAAATAGTTCCTTTTTGCTAATTTTTAATGGATAATGATGACCATTATTTCTATACTTTAAAAATATTTAAAAGAATGCTGTGATTTTTAATTTTTAGATGTCAGTATTTAAAACTTGTGGTAAATGACTTCTTTGCAACTATTTAAACTTAGGATGAAAATGTTTAGATATTTGCTTCAAAATGCACAAAAGGATATCTGGTCTTCCATATTTAGAAGGATGTTATCAAAGCATTTTTGAAGACTAAATTCTGGACATTCCTGACTCTGTCACTGTTGCATCCTTTTGCAATAATAACCTTGTCTATATTCCTTGCCCTTCAAAATCTTGCCCATCTTTCAGTGAACAACTCAGATGTCACCTCTTTGTGATTCCTGATTCCTAGCCAACAGTAGTCAATGTCTCCTTTTGCTTCCATAGATATTTGTAAGTTGCTTATATAAAAACACATATTTAGCATTTGATATAGTTGTCAGAAAATATAAGATAAACATTAATATTAATTATGTCATAATTAAGGATAAAAAATTATAGTCTTGTTAAAACACACTAAAATAAACCATAATGATTACTGGCATCTTAACTGTTCTTTCAAAATAAGTAATCTTTTAAAATATGATTTGAGAAGAGGAAAAAAAAATGTGTGATGAAAATGAACTGTTAATCTAGGCATAAAATAACAGGTAATTTTACAGAAGAGTTCAAAGTTATTTAACTCTTCTGTACATTATTCTGGAAGAAATATGTATATGGTAAATGATTTGCTAACATATCTTGCTACCTATATATGTACTTAAGGTATAAAATGCATAAATCTGTAAATTCAACCTTTTAACTGTAGTTTTAAAATATAACCTTTCAGTATATTAAGTAAAACAATGTATGCATCATATAAATGTTCTAGAAAAACTATGATAACTTTCCTAATAAACAGAATATTGCGTGCATTATTTTTGTATACATATTTGTCTAACTCTATAGTCAGAGTGCCTAGAATAGTCAACCATTTATATTAAATACCTCTTCAACTAAAGCAGCTACTTTTCTTTCGTCCAGACACAAGAGAAAACTAGAAGATGGAAAAGTAAGAAGTGTTTAGGTATCTTTTCTTCAAAATCACTTATTTCTTAAGGCACTAGTTTTATGGTAAAGCAGCAAAACCACTCTATGCATACATGTACACATGCATATATATAATTCACAGATATTTGCATATTTGGCCTATCTCAGCTATTCTAAGAAGTAAGGATAAATTAAAATTATGTTTACTGATTGTGATATTGTGATTTGTAAGAAATATATATTAGGCCTTCCTCCTGTAAATGGCACAGGGTTCTTAAAACCCTTGGAACTTCCTAAGTGATGAGAGTAAGAGAAGTGTCTTTTGTATTAAAACATTGATAAGGTGAGATCTGGAAAGTACCTAAGAATGGGGCTAGTTGCCAGGAGAACCCATGAGGGGATTGAAGATACTTTGTTGAAGTTTGTTGAAACTTTCAGTCTCTCCATCTGACCTCTGGTGGGGGAGGGGAGAAAGGGACTGGAGGTTAAATCAATCCTGGATGACAGTAATTTAATCAACCATGCCTACCTAATAAAAGCCAGAGTTTGTCGAGCTTCTGGGTTGGTGAACATGTGGAGATCTGGGGAGAATGATGCACTTGGAGATGACATGAGAGCTCTGCTTGTCTTAGCTCATCCCTATCCCTATGCGTCTCCTCCATGTGACTGTTCCCAAGTTACACCCTTTTCTAATAAACCTAATAAGTAAAATGCTTAATAAGTATTAAGTAATGTTTATTAGCCTAATAAGTAAAATGGTTCCCTGATTCTATGAGACACTCTAGCAAATCAATAGAATTCAGATCATTAGAACTTACAATATATGGACCATCACTTAGTAAAGAATCTGCCTGCAATGCAGGACACCCCAGTTCAATTCCTGGGTCAGGAAGATCCCCTGGAGAAGGGATAGGCTACCCACTCCGGTACTCTTGGGCTTCCCTTGTGGCTCAGCTGGTCAGGAATCCGCCTGCAATGTGGGAGACCTGGGTTTGATCCCTGGATTGGGAAGATCCCCTGGAGAAGGGAAAGGCTTCCCACTCCAGTATTCTGGCCTGGAGAATTCCATGGACTGTATAATCCTTGGGGTCACAAAGAGTCAGACATGACTGAGTGACTTTCACTCACTTAGAAGCACAGATGTTAACCTGGGCTTATGCCTGGAGTCTGAGAAGGGATAGGTCGGAGGGGTAAGGACCGAGGAAGGGAGGTGTGTAGTCATGCAGGGATGAGGACTTCACCTGTGGGATCTGAGGCCATCTCCTATCTACACAGTTAATAGTGCCCGAACTTTTTTTTTAGTTCAACTGTAGGACACTGGCTGGCATTTGAAAATTCCTTGGTGTGGTGGAAAATCCTGCCGCACATCAGAATTGAGTGCAGAACATTTTCAGTAATCAGCGTTTCTTTATCTATCTTACTTAAAAACTACCCAGCACCCAAAGATTATTTTCTTATTAGCTTAATCATAATCACTTAATCACTGTCTAAGGCAGTGCTATCAATGGAACTCTAATTATGGAAATGTCCTATATTTGTACTGTATGGTAGCCACCGGCCATATGTAACTACTGAGCACTTGACTTGTAGTTAGTGCAATTAAGGAACTGAATATTTATTTATTTATTTTTAAATAATTTAAATTTCAATAGGTATAGTGGCTATTATAGTAGCCACTACTCTCTTGAATAGTCAAAGATCTTAAAGTTTGTTAAGAAAAGTTGGACTATAATCTTAGACAATATATTAAATCCTCATTATTGCAACATTGTAAAAATTTCATAAAATTAAACATTTAAAAAGATACCCACTATTATCAGCATATATTGTACACATACATATGTGTTTTTATATATGTTTAATTTTTTAAGAAAACAATAATAATATACTTAAACCATAAGTCATTTCAGGGAATTTAATCTGTGAAATTAAAACCTGGTTTATATAAATCTATTGTGCTAATATTTTTATATGATAAACTAATTTAACAGATTAGTTAAATGATGCCAAAAGCTATTTCATATATTAGAACTAATATATTTTTATCTCATAATTATAGTACTGAGGCTGTTAAGTAAATGTTCATTTTCAAACTCTACAATTTTTAAAGCAAATATAACACAATAATTATTTTAAAACAACTTTTAGTGTTTGTCTACACTAGATATCCCCAGAGTGCATTTGTACCAGCAAAATGATTTTTGTAATCTGTTTCTCTTTAAGATTTCCAAGCATAAGAAAAAGAGAACGAGGAACAGAAGCAGAAAAATAAGTAAGCAGGGGCCAATTTCCAACAAATATTAAATTAATATCATTATAAAAAGCTGTTTCTTGCAAAGAGAGGTGACAAAGTTTAGATGCAAGAAAACCCATTTTGACATGTATACATACAAAAGAGAGAAAGAGTGGTTGACAATTTTATCAAGCCACTCATTTTTAAAGCCAGGGATTTCTTAACCCTGAAGAAATGAAAAAGGAGTCTTCTACATTGAATAAAATAATCTCTTTGCTGTAGACAAGACAATCTCCCCATGAGTGTTTCTTCCCCTTTTGTTCTAAGGGAGCTATCAAATGAACATCTTGCTAATGTCACAATTCTCCCAGCAGTCATTACAGTTTCACATTGCCTCTAGTAATTTTCACTAGGCAGAGGGTATGTCTACATTATATATATAGATATATAGATATTTTACCTTATATTTAGAAAACATAAAGGAAATGGGAGTCTGGCTTGAAAGAGTTGCAGGTTTAGATCAAGAGATGGCCCCATAAAAATTCCAGTGGTCAGTACCATTGGTGTTGGTGAAACCTTGTACCTTTGAAGGAGAAGGAAATGGCACCCCACTCCAGTGCTCTTGCCTGGAAAATCCCATGGACGGGGGGAGCCTGGTAGGCTACAGTCCATGGGCTCTCGAAGAGTTGGACATGACTGAGTAACTTCACTTTCACTTTTCACTTTCATGCATTGGAGAAGGAAATGGCAACACACTCCAGTGTTCTCGCCTGGAGAATCCCAGGGACGGGGGAGCCTGGTGGGCTGCTGTCTATGGGGTCGCACAGAGTCGGACACGACTGAAGTGACTTAGCAGCAGCAGCAGTACCTCTGAAACTTGCCCTGATTAGGAACCAAACAACCTGGGACAGATGAAACTAAATAAATTATTTCTCACAAGACTGAGGGGAAACTTCTTATAAGTTTTTGAAATGTGGATCTATAGCATTTTTACTCAAAGAACACTAGGTCTGATGACACTTTCTGAACTCCTTCCCCAGCACTGGGTGAAAGATAGACTTATCAGGTCCAACCCCTCCTTATAGACTTTTCTTCTTATAGAATAAACAAGCAGGCCATAAAAATGAATACAACAAGGCCAAAAAACAATTCACTAAGAAACAACATAAACCTGCTCATATAACCAAAAAGTCCCAAGAGAATGAAAGAAGTGTTAGTCACTCAGTTGTATCCGACTCTTTGCGACCCCATGGACTGTAGGCCACCAGGTTTCTCTGTCCATGGCATTTTCCAGGCAAGAATATTGGAGTGGGCTCCCATTCCCTTCTCCAGGGGATCTGCTTGACCCAGGGATCAAAGCCTTGTCTCCTGCCTTGCAAGCAGGTTCTTCACTGTCTGACCCACCAGAAAACTTATTTCTAAGTCAAAAAACAAAACAAAAAAATTCCAATACCAAAGAATCACAATGAAATAATAATCACAGCTTAGTTCAGAGTGAAATTAGCTTCCCATATGTGGCCAGGGTGACATCTTAAACACTTGAGCAGGAAGAGATTTCAAAGTGACCCCAATGTACATCTTATTACTGAATCTAGTGCCCTGTCCTGGATGAGAGTCTCAGCCCAGCCTCAGTGGGACCTAAATTTGATAATAACCTCCAGGTAAAGAACACACCTGAAGTGGAACCAAGTTGAGTTTTTTGGTTCATTGCAAACAGAGTAGATAGATTACCATGAGGAACTGGGGGGAATCTCAGTAAGACAGTGTTAGAAAAAAAATTGCTATAGCATTTAGGTTTGTTTTTAATTTTTTTGAAGGATTTTTAAAAATATGATTTTGCTCTGGATTAGGAGGAGATAACAGGGAAAAGATTGTGTCTGGAAAATTTTGTCTAGAAGGTTACAGGAACAAAGTGGAGTTCGAGATAAAATTGATCAGAGAGGGGGCAGTCACTGATATTAGCTGAGATGGGGCATGTTTGGTCATTTTTGTGGTTTGTACTGTGTTCTTTTTTTTTGGCTGTGTTCTGACAAGATTATGAAAGGGGCTCATTTTTGTCTTGCTCAGTCACAGTCACAAAGTGACCTTGTCCAAGGTTGGTGTGTTCTAAAAAGTTTTTTAATATTCAGCAGAGGAAAAACTAAGGCCTGTTTAAGCCAGAGGAATCCAAGCTACCTGGAATCAGGATCTAATTTGTTCTTTCTCATCTTGAGCAAAATGATCTTAATTTTCTAATTGAAAAAGTATAGGATTCTTATGACGCTAAACAATGCATGAGCATGCATGCATGCATGCTCAGTCGTGTCCCACTCTTTGCAATCCCATGGACTGTAGCCCACCAGGCTCCTCTATCCATGGGATTCTCTAGGCCAGAATATTGATGTGTGTTGCCATTTCCCCTTCCAGGAGTTCTTTCAGGCCCAGGAATCAAACCCACCTCTCCTGCATCTCCTGCACTGCAGGCAAATTCTTTTCTGCTGAGCCACCGGACAAGCCCAAACAATGCATATAAGTGAATTATTACAAAGCTCAGAATTTATAAATTCTTAATAAATATTTGCTAGCTCTATGATTATCTTTTACCATTACATGGAAAATATGTTGCCCTCTGCTGAATAGAAAACACTCTGACTATCTTTAATTTATCTTTGTACTCCCAGCTCCAATTACAGTGGAGTGTTTGGGTGCTGGGTGCTGGAGCTAGACGACTTCCTATGCTTCTTAGCTGGCTGTGTGACTTTAGGCAGATTATCCCACCTCTCTGTGCCGCAGTTTCTTCATTTGTAAAATGAGGCTAAGAATGGTACAATGGAGATGAAAGAAGTGACTGCATGCCAAGAATTTAGAAGGCTACTGAAAACATTATAAATTCTATATGTTATCTCCCACTGTGGTCATAGGTGCTCAGTAAATATTTAACAGAATCCAGATATTTAGTCTCTACTCTACCAGACGCGGACAGGCATCACCCTTGCCTAAGAAACATGGTAGATATCCAGCATGTCTCCATTGGAGGGAGGAGTCGATCAGTGATGTGAAAAAGCATCTTTCTAGCTGTTGGGTGGAGAATAGATTACCAGGGAACAAGGCTGTGACCAAAGACTTCAGTCCCATATTCCTAATACTGTCCATGTTGCAATACTGGAGACTAGAAAGTTTTTTCCCCAGAAGTGTTACACAGATGCCCCTCTGTGTTAGACAGTGGTGCCCAACTTTTTTGATACCAGGGACCGATTCATGGAAGATCATTTTTCCATGGACGGAGAGTGGGGAATGGTTTCAGGATGATTCCTGTGCATTACATTTATTGTGCACTTTATTTTTATTATTATTACATCAGTTCCACCTTGAATCATCAAGCATTAGATCCCAGAGCTTGGGGGGTCCCTGACATTGAGGAAAGTGTAAAAAGAAAACACAGAACAGCAGGAAACAGTTTGAAAACCAATGACTAGAAACATTAGGCATTAATATTTAATCCTAGCAGCCTGTTCTCATTTTCCTAAACATATTCACTTCAAATAGTATATCTAAGTAATTTTAGTATTTTTCAAACACTTGGCCATTTAAAACAAGTTTTCTATGATGAGTGTTTCTTAGAAGTATTCTAGAATAAAAATGATTTTTATGTGATCATAAATTACACTCAATTATTTTTAAAGTGTATCTTAGTAACTGAAAATTTTATTTGAAGTACTGTGTCCATGTAATCAACAGGAATTAGATTATTTTTATAGGTATTGTTAAACTTCAGTCTAGTGCTACTTCCCATAGCATTAAAACATTCCCTTGTATTCATATAATTCAGTAACATTTATAAAAATCCTTTGCATATGGTCTTTTCCTTATTGTTAAATATCTGCCCTAGAATATCCATCAAACTAAATATAATTTTTATTTAAAACACAAATATTAAGAAATAATCTAGTTAAAGATTCACCAAATGGAATTACAGTTATTAAAGAGCAATGTGTGTATATGCTCAGACGCTAAGACATGTCCAACTCTTTGTGACCCTTTGGACTATAGCCCACCAGACACCTCTGTCCAGGGGATTTTACAGCCAATGGAGAGGGTTGCCATCTCCTCCTCCAGGGGATCTTCCCAACCCAGGGATCAAACCCATGTCTCCTGCGTCTCCTCCATTGGCAGGAGGATTCTTTACCACTGAGCCACCAGGGAAGCACTTATATAATTATATTTTAGAACCTAATGTTTGTCTTTGGGATGTTTTTAGAAATATCCTCCATT
This sequence comes from Cervus elaphus, assembly GCF_910594005.1. Lineage (NCBI taxonomy): Eukaryota > Metazoa > Chordata > Mammalia > Artiodactyla > Cervidae > Cervus > Cervus elaphus. Next base: position 29,146,553 of record NC_057846.1, read on the forward strand.
AATGTAGAATGGTTATCTCAAATGGCGTTTCACTTATTTGTTCAGCATGTTTTATGTATCTGGAGCAGCCAGTGGAGCCTAAGATGGGGCCAAGAAATATCATTTCAAAGAACTGTGCTTTGGTTAGTCACTAGTGGGTCCACTGTGGGGACCAACAGGAAGGGCGTTATTTTCTTGAATTCTTGTATACCAGATGCCCTGAGGTCCAAATTCAAAGCTTTCTGCTTTTTGGCAGAATGCTCCCAAAATATTCCAGACTCACTAAAACAATGCAGTTCATCTTAATGAAATTATATAAAAGGAAGATAGAGATATGGACCAATGATTGAAGCTCTTTAATTCATGCAATCGGTAGCAATTTGTTTAAAGAAGAAGCGAATCCAAGAGGTTCGCAGGAGTGCATAGAGAGCATCTCAGAGATTCTGAAATAATTGAAGAACTGTTCCGCAGAGCCAAGAAAACATTGGAAAGGAAACTATGAAGCCAGGTGAGCAGAAGAGATAATTTCACTCTCCTTATTATGCCAAACAAATCTCCTGAGCCTGGACAGAAGAGAGTTTGCTGCAGAATATGTAACAGGGTTATTCTGATTTGTAGTTCTCAGGGTTTAAAAATGCTGCAATTTGTTAGGATACAAGTGGCCAATTTAACTTATTTTTACTTCTTTTCAATTATCTCCTCTTTTGAATTATATATAAAAGGTTAAATTGAACTTCAAAATGTAATGAATACACTATACACTGAATCTTCAGATATTAATACATGGCTTTCTTCCTAATTTATTTCCTAAACTCACCAAACAAGATACCTTGTATGCTAATCGCCACATGCCAATAATTTTATTTCACTGAATAAATGTTCATTTTAACCTTATCATTTTCAAGGAAAGAAAGAAGGAGCAGTGTTTTTTTTTTTTAAACACCACTGAGGTAAGTTTAATTTTCTTCATATTAACAAAATCAAGTATTTAACTAAATTATAATCAGTCATTGAGTTTTATTGGTAGAATATTATGGCAGATTCAGTTGATTGCCTGCAAGAGTTCATCATATATTCTAGGGACTAAATTAGTAATTAAGAAATATGCCCAAGGATATTTTTTTGACTAAAACCAGGGCTAACCAAGAAACTCAAAATGTAAGTACCCCAGCTTATTAGTTAACAAGGTTTAATCCACATTGACTATTACTAAAAATCATTTTATTCATTAAAATTATATATAAATGAGTATAGGGTAGGATGGGGGCTTCCTTGGTGGCTTAGTGGTAAAGAGTCCACCTGCCAATGTAGGAGACTCAGTCACTGATCCAGAAAGATCTCCTGGAGAAGGAAATAGTAACCCACTCCATCATTCTTGCCTGGGAAACCCCATGGACAGAGAAACCTGGAGGGCTACAGTCCAGGGGGGTCTCAAAGGGTCCCACAGGACTTACTGACTGAACAACAAACATAGCGTAGGATGAGGGGAATGCATATGGAACTTTTAAAGAATGAGACATAAGTCATTTTAAGTCAGGCTTTATTTTGTCCAGTGATACTGAAGGCATTGCTGAATGGAGGTAACTTAGTAATGGCATACATTGCCTTTCTGACAGAATAAAAAAAGCTTCGGGAACATTCAAGCTTCACCTAGAAGAGGGGTCATAATGCGTGAACAAACCATTTTAAATCAACAAGCACTGTATTTTCTTGATTATGAAATAACACAGATCAACAGTTGATATCACTGTGCAAATTATAGCAAACTTTTAGTCACCTGGCATGATTGAAATGAATTCATCAGTTTTAAATGTTTCATGTGCTTCATGAATTTGCACAGTTAAAAATTCTAATGATAAAAATACACAATATTTAAATTATATCAAACATCATTTAGTAGTTATGATCCCAAAAAATCCAACAACTTCAGTGGTGATTTGTCGTCGTTAATGTTTCCTTTTCCTTCTAATCCCTCCACTGTGCTCTGTTTTCCTTGATGCTACTTCACTGTCACCCATGACTCAGGCTTCAAACCCTGAAGCGCCACCGCTGGTCCTCACCAGCTTATACATTGACTCCTAAGACAGCATTTCCACTAGTTTCCCTCCACATAGAATCTAACTCACTTTGAAAACGAATCCCGCCCCCTGCCCCCAAGCAAAATAACATATATGTCACCCTCATGCTTGAAAAAGTCTCTGATGCTGGGAAGGACTGATGGCAAAAGGAGACAGCAGCAGAGGATGAGATGATTGGATGGCATCACCGATTCAATGGACATGAACTTGGGCAAACTCCGAGAAATGGAGAGGGACAGGGAGGCCTGGCATGCTGCAGTCCTTGGGGTCTCAAAGGGTAGAACAGGACTTGGCAACTGAACAACAATGTTCTTGAAAACCTTCACTGGCTCCCTAAAGCCAATATGATTAAATTTAAATTCCCCATGTCCTGTGTTCCAGCCCTTGTCTTTTCTTTTTCTCTCTTGTTACTTTCTCATTATTTTGCTACTTCTTGCTTTCCCCTTACGGGTGAAACACATCCAGTTTCTCCACCCCCACCCATTCCACAGTTTGCACCTCTGCCTTTGGTTCTCTGACTTTAAGGCCCTTTATATTCTACAGAGCTCAAATCCCCCTTTATCATTTAAGACTCAATGCAAGTACATATTTCCGCCTAAAATCTTCTAGTTCACCTTGAACTCTTTTTCTGAATTCTTTGCCTAGTCCCATCTTTGGACAATTATTAATACATAGCAGCAGTTCCCAAACATTTTGAACTCAGTATACCATAAAGGGTAAACTTCTCGAAAACTACTGCAGGCTCAAAGAGCATTTGTTTATGTGGGCTGTATTGATCAATGTTTGCCACATTCTAAATTAAAACTGAGAAAAAAATTAATTCATTTAAAAATAATAGTAAGTGAATTGCTTAACATAAATAACATTTTTATTTTAAAAAATAGTAGTGAAAAGAATAACTCTTTTATTACAGCTTTGCCAATCTTACTGTCAGGCTTCATAAATGACAACTATATTCTCATATTGTTTCTTCATTTAATCTGTCATGGTATCACATATATGATGTGATTTATAATTTCTGGAAAACCTCACTGTACATTCATGAGAGAATGATAGAGAAAAGAGTTTCACTATGGAAAGATAGGGACAGAGGAAAGGGAGAGAATAGGTGATTAAATAGTTAATCCTACTAGGGGATTATCAGTAGAGAAAAAAGTACTGAAGACTCTGTAAATTAGTGATCACTTAAGAAAGTAGGTTTGCTTAACCATAAAACCAAGCAGGCTGGCTTAGCAGCAAAACCATGCAACAGAAACATGAGACATGTCCCAAGCAATAAAACAGTGTTGGCATGAGACCCATGTCCTGCCCAGTGAGCTTAGTACATTTATGATTCCCAGGATATGCTCCACTGCACACACAAAAACCAAAAATACAACAAAAGGTGACATTACGCCAAAACCTGAGATGATTTACCATACCTTAGTATATGGTACCACGTTTTTGTTCATTTCCACTGTGCCACGAGTCCCAGCTTGACCATGTAGGACAAGAAAATTTCTCTTGATGTGGAGGAAGAACTGATGATGCAAGTTTGACATCTATGCTAGGATGAGGAAGAAGGGGTCTTCTCCTCCCCCACACTTTTCCTCTGATTATAAAACTGTTACCCACTAAGTTCTTGGGGGTGGAATTCCACCCTTGTCTACCTGCTTGGATCTCTCACAAACATCATATTGTAAGAAACTCTCTTCTTATCTGTCACTCTGCCTCTCTCTGAATTCTCTTCATGCTCAGACAGAAGAACCTATACTCTACTAAGTCCAAAGACACATTCTATCAGTTTTAGAGTTAGCCGTAGACCTGGGTATCCAAAAATAAGCCCTTCATTAGGCCTGTCGATAGCTATTGTTGTTCAGTTGTTAAGTCGTGTCCAACTCTGCGACCCCATGAACTGTAGCATGCCAAGCTTCCCTGTCTTTCATTATCTCCTGGAGTTTACTCAAACTCACGTCCATTGAGTCGGTGATGCTCTCTAATCATTTCATATCTATATCTACTTACAAAAAATTAAAAGAAACAGAGAAGTCATCAGTTCAGTTCAGTCACTCAGCCGTGTCCAACTCTTTCCGACCCCAAGGACTGCAGCGAACTTGGCTTCCCTGTTTGTCACCAGCTCCTGGAGTTTGCTCAAACTCATGTCCATCAAGTCAGTGATGCCATCCAACCATCTCATCCTCTGTTGTCCCCTTCTCCTCCTGCCTTCAATCTTTCCCAGAATCAGGGTCTTTTCTAATGAGTCTGCTCTTTGCATCAGGGGGCCAAAGTATTCGAGCTTCAGCTTCAGCATCAGTCCTTCCAGTGAATACTCAGGACTGATTTCCTTTACGATTGACGGTTTGATCTCCTTACAAGCCAAGGGACGCTCAAGAGAGAGTCATACATGCTCACAATTATTTAAACACAGATTACCCCCTCTGTGACTTTAAATCTCAAATAAACTTCCTCCCAATACTAATACTGGATATCACTTCCACAAAGTCTATTCTTAATTTAAGGAAAAAAAATATTTTAATATCAGGTTAAGCAAACACCACTGAGTTTACCTGAATGTAAGACGTTATTTTTGTTATAAGTCCACAGTATATTCCAAATTCAAACGTACATCTTAAGAATTAAGTCACAACTTATTTCTTTCTGTTAGATATGGTCACTGAGATTTAAGTCTATTATCCCAAACTGTTCACTATTATTAAGGCTGAATGGTTGTAGATTTATTTAAAGGGATCATTTATAGTAAATAGGCTTAATATTTTTTAAAATGCCAATCAACTCCTGTTTAATTGTTTCTACTTTCAAGAGTATAAAACTAAGTATGTGGTATGATCACAGCAGTTAACATAGGCAAAGAAAAAAGTATTTTTATTGAAGTGTTAGGCTTATGGGTTAGTTTACTCCTCTATTAAGAAGTATACTTAAAAAAACAGCTTTTAAAAGTCAATTATCTGGGAAGAACAATATGTGAGAAGTTGGAAATACATTTACTATGTAATCAATAAGTATTTAGCATGCAACTCTAGGAAACATGGCACATTGATGGGTGATCTTAAAATTTAAAATAAGTAAAATAAGTTTTGGCTGTCAAAGAGTTTACAGGTATTTCAGAAGGCAATAGAAGCACTCATGAAAGTTACAAAAGGAGTAAGTAATAATACAAGTGATACTGCCAAATATATATCATGTAGAGGGAAATGGTCAATATAAACCCACACCTTTATTACAAGACACTCAGACATCTATGCGTGTGCGTGCCACTCCATTCTTCACACTCTCCCCCACTTCAGCCATACATTCAGTGACTACTTCCTCCAGGCTTTACACAGATGCATCGGGCAATGCCTCAACTCAGACTGTCTCACATACTTCGCACTTCCTGCCTCAGCATCTGCCTGATACTATGGTAGAGATACCCGCAGATCCAGGGGGCTTAATACTACGGAGTAACCCTGGACAACTGGGAGACGAGAATCAATAGAAAATGGTTTCCCTATTTCATCATCCTGGAACATAGTTCTGAGTCATAAAATTCATAAGGATTGAGGATTGAGCATCAGTCTCTTCGGGGGACACATCTCTGTATTGTTTTTTACTCTTTCCCTTTCACTCCCACTACCTCTCTCTCCTGCTACCTGAAATCATTTCCCAAGTAAACGACCTACACGTAAACCCTGAAATAAGGCATGTGTGTGGAAGCTTGAGGATCTTAAGCCGTTAGAAGAACCCTTGACGTTGACAGATGTCATTCTCTTGCTAAAGGAAAGCAGTTTCTGTTTACCTGGGGACTTTACAAAAACTCTGTCTGAAGCCAGAGCTTCTCAGATGATGCTTTCTTCCTCACTGCCTCCAGCCTGGATCAAATCTAAGCAAAACTAGAATAGGAAACAGCCCGTTTCGGGAGGAAACAGCTGGCACACCCAAAGTGTTCGCCATTGGGTTAGTAGGTAGCCAGGAATTCGTGGAACACATGTAAGAGTGGAGCTTGTGTATGTTGGCTCAAGACAACTAGGAAAAAAGTCTTGATAGAGTGTTTATTGATTTAAGAGCATTTACCCATGACTTGGGGCTTCCCAGGTGGCACTAGTGGTAAAGAACCTGTCTGCCAATGCGGGAGACATAGGTGCAGGTTTGATCCCTGGGTTGGGAAGATACCCTGCAGGAGGGTGTGGCAACCCATTCCAGTATTCTTGCCTGGAGAATCCCCTTGGACAGAGGAATCTGGTGGGCTACAGCCCATAGCGTTGCAGAGTCGGACATGACTGAAGCATGCACGAACACCCATGACTTGGGATGCAATGTGTGGGTAAAGCCTCTTGGAGCTGACTTAAAACCTGGTGAAAGATTTCTTTGAAGCTTTGGTACAATAATCTTCTATAGGAAACAAGGCATGGATTCCAAAAACATTTTGGCATGGTATTGTGGAAGGAATCCCAGGCTAGGGAGGTGGGAATACAGAACTTATTTCTCATTTCCTGCCCCAGTGGCATGGCTTACCTGCAAGATCAGCTAGTCACACCACACACAATTTGAAAGTTGAATTAAAGTCCTAGATTAGCCTTGGTCAGTCCACTGACCAATGAGGAAGAAGAGTCAACTGCCAAAAGGGGACATCAGTTTTGATACACATTCACAAAGTACCTCAGAAGGTCCAATGGGATGGTGTGCCAGTCTCCAAGAGTTGGGGCCAACTGGAGAACGCTTTCTTTGTAAAGAATTTCTCTCTTCCCTGTTTCCTTCCTCTAACTACCCTTTACTCATCTCCTATGATTACTTCCCAAACAAAGGACTTGCACATCGCCCTTGCTTCAGGTCCTGCTTTGGTAATCACTTTCATCATTTTATTATAAATATTGTTTTACTTTTTTTTCTCTCCCCACAAGACTGTAAGAACTGGAATTTTCATTTATTCATTTCTACATCCCCTAGGCCTAGCACAGTAAAACCTTACTGTAATTAAAAATATATATAATATACGTGGTAGCATTTGTGGAAAATTTCCTGTGAGTAGAAGCAATAGCAGGTTGGTTGCAAGCTAGAATTAAATAGGTAGAGAGAAATATGAATGTATGAGCAAAATTATGAGTGATAAACCTGTGAATCTACTTTATGATTTCTGTATCTCTATATTTCCAGGTACATGCAATAAAAATTGTGTTTGTTATCATATAATGCAGAGGTTTCATTCAATACAGAGGAATGGCTGTTTCATGGCCTTCTATAAGACTCTTCTGATTTGATAGAAATACAGATTGATATCATTTAAAGAACAAGTAGCTGTAAGTACCTATTTTTTCAGAACTATACCAGGCACTATATCAAGTGGCTTGCATGAATCTCATTGACAAATGAGGAAATGAAGGCTTTCAAAGGTTTAATATTTTACTCAAGGTCATAATGTTGTTAAGTGGTACAGTTGGAAGTAAAATCCAATTTTACTGTAGCATTAATTGCAGTCTTCATGGTGTTAAGGATATTTAAACATGTCCATCTACTTACAAAATCAAAAATCTTTATTGACAGAGACCATGCTTCATTTGTTTGTTTTTTTCCCTCTCTCAGTGTTTCCATAATACCTTTCAAAGAGGGAGTGTTTGTTGAATTTGAATTCACCTAAAATGAGATTAGCATAGATATCATGTGATTAAAGAAAAATTAGGAGATGAAAGCAGAGCAGGTTGAAAAGGTAAACTGTATTATAAAAATCTCGGAATCTGTCTGAATCATTAGGTATACCAGGGTTATAGAATCTTTGAATTCTTTTATTCATTAGTACATACAGTTTTTCCTTCTAAATATATTGAGAGGTATACTGCCTACAACCACATAACAACACTATCACTCCATATTGAACAGGCTAGTCAACGAACTCAGAGAATTTCTATGCATAAAAATATTTTAAAATAGAGCAAGTGTCCACTTGTCTTTGATGGTAGATGTAGAACTTTCTACATCTATAAGACCACTGAGTCTATTGTAGCTTCAAGTTTCTATAATTTATGAGTAATAAACTAGTTGAAAGAATGAACTATGAAAAATGCTGATTATATAAAATATGCTTCTAGGATTAATACCAAAAATACTAATGTCTTTACAGTCTTCGGTAAGTTTCAATTAGGGTTCTATCTCCAAAAAAGCTTTAAAAGTATCCTAAAACTAGCCAAATAAGAGAATAAAATGCAATCATTATTCTCACAATCATGACTCCTCCATCATGCTTCAACAGTTTAATTAAAAAATGAGTGATAAATCTTATGTCAGTAGATGTGTGTATGAGAGTGAGTAGGAAGCCAAGTCAATGAGCCAAAATACAGGATGACACAACATTGTTGTAATGGTGTTTTGTTGTATAAGCAAATACTACTTTGTGTCTTATTTGCATACAAAGATTTCATTTATTGATTCAATTTTAGGATAGTCTTGTAGTGTCATGGGCATTGTTCAATAAGCATTTTCCAATAGAGAAGAGAGAACAAAATAATTTATATTGATTCTATTTTTATTTTTTATAATAGAATCAATTCTTCATGTTCAGATGCAAAAATTAGTTTTGTGAAAAGAGGAGGGATTATTAGCATTGCTAACTTTATTTTTTTTCTTTAAGTTTTATTGAAGTATAGTTGATTATAATGTTGCATTAATTTCTTCTGTACAGCAGAGTGACTCAGTTATGAACTATAGCCTGCCAGGCTCCTCTGTCCATGGAATTCTCCAGGAAAGAATACTGGAATGAGTAGCCACTCCCTTCTCCAGGGGATCTTCCCGACGCAAGGATTGAACCTGGGTCTCCCACATTGCAGTCAGATTCTTTACTATCTGAGCTACCAGGGAAACCCATATATATATATATATATATATTCTTTTCCATTATAGTTTGTCACAGGATTAGTTTTATTATTTATTTATTTGGGGTTATACCATGCAACATACAGGGTCTTAGTTCCCTGGCCAGGGATCCAATATGTGCCCCCTGCAGTGGAAGCATGGAACCTTAATCACTGGACGTGCAAGGAAGTTCCATGTCACAGGCTATTGAATATAGTTCCCTGTTTTATACAGTCCCTGGAGGAGGGCGTGGCAACCCACTCAAGTATTCTTGCCTGGAGAATTCCTTGGACAGAGGAGCCTGGTGGGCTACTGTCCCCGGGGTTGCAGAGTCAGACAGGACTGGGTGACTAACCCTTTCACTTTCACTCTCCCTGTGGTATACAGTAGGAGCTTGTTGTTTACCCATCCTATATATAATACTTTGCCTCTGCTAATTGCAAACTCCCATTCTTTCTCTCCCAGCATTGCTAACTTTAAATACTTTTTTGAGTACCTACTAAAAGAACCCTTGAATAAACCTTTAGTGATTTATTTTTAACCTTTAACCTTTAACCCTTTATTTTTCTCTCAAAATTCTACTTTACTGCCATGAGTAGTAACTGTTCCTATACATATGCGGCTTATTTCATGTTTCCTTATAATTCTGAAAAAAAAAAGAGAAAAGGCAAAAATATTATAGAAACGGAGGGTATCTTTTCATAGGAAGTGGCTTGATGATAATTCAATTAGTAAATTATCTATGGTGAAACAGGTCACCAGCCCAGGTGGGATGCATGAGACAAGTGCTCGAACCTGGTGCACTGGGAAGACCCAGAGGAATCGGGTGGAGAGGGAGGGGGGAGGGGGGATCGGGATGGGGAATACGTGTAAATCTATTGCTGATTCATGTCAATGTATGACAAAACCCACTGAAAAAATAAATAAATTAATTAAAAAAATAATAATAATTCTTCTATGTAATAATATTCTCTCTCTCTATATATTGTATGTATTATATCTATATATTAATATATTTTTGTTGTGCTTAGTCGCTCAAGTTGTGTCAGACTCTTTGCGACCCCATGGACTGTAGCCGTCCAGGCTCTTCTGTCCATGGAATTCACCAGGCAAGAACACTGCAATGGGTTGCTATTCCCTTCTCCAGGGGATTTTTCCAACCCAGGGATCGAACTCAGGTTTCCCGCATTGCAGGAAGATTCTTTACCATCTGAGCCACCATCTGTAAAGTAATATTATATTAAAATAAGATGTTATCATATAAATAGGTATGTGAATATATTATATCATGTATATATCTTACCTCCATTAAGAGAATGAAGAAAGATTTTAAAAAGGCCCGATAAAATTTTTTCCACTTCTCTTTTTTTCTCTGTATTTTTCTACTTTTTTCTCAATATTACACACTATAAAGGTAAAACCATAATGTGTATAATTTGAGATTATAGTAAATATGAGAACTAGAAAGTTCTGAGCTCCTGGTGAGGGTCCCTAGAATTCTTTGCTTAGAAGGATGTTCAGATTCCCAAGGAAAGTGGGAGTATTGATTAATGACAGGTCACAGACAAAAGGGAACCTAAGCATTGATACTGGGAACTAGATGATCTTTAAAGACCTTCATATCTTTAAAGTTCAATCACATTTATTAAGATTTTCCCCCAGCTCTGATACAATTCAAATAACCAGATTAAAAGAAGCATAGAATTATCTCTCTCCCTAAAATTAAATGTAAATGATATGAACATTCTAGCATTATATGTTACTGTTAAAACCACAGATTCATTTAGAAATATATTCTTTGTAATGGATAACCCACATTTTTATATTTTGTCTGATTGTCTATTACTCATCCTTGTTATTCCTCAACAAACAGTGAGGGAAGAGTGAATGACCTTTTATATTTCATAGAATTCATTGTCTAAATATAGCTTGTCTAAATCAGAAGCATTTTTGTGCTCTGGTTAATGATAATGTGACTGTGGGAGCCAACGCTTGACATAATGAATGGCAGAACAGAGAGTTTCATGGAGGAGCCAAATGCTTTCAGCTCTAATTTATAAACCTACCCACTTTAATTAAGAAAAGTAATCTGCATGGTAATAGAAACTTGAACCATTTGCAGGGAAGTGGGGATCACCGGCCAGAGTACCAAGAAGCAATGTACTTATTAAGAGAAATACATACAGCCTAAGTGCAACGCACTGTAAATGAATAATGCCCTGAAGTAATCAAAGTGAGAAGCAAGTCTTCAACAAAGGAAGCTACTAAACAAAATGAAATTGTCAGGTCATTAACGTCAGGTGAGAACATTAGAAACATTTCAATCACTTGCTTTGAAAAGTTGGAATAGATCATGGATTCTGTATATTGGTTGGCAATGCATTCCTCTCTAATTGTTTTAATGGCCCCTATATGCTGAATAAATTAAGAGAATACAGGAAATATGTATCAATTCTAAAATCAGTGAAACATTTCTTATTGGCATTTAGTTGCTTGACAATAGTGTGTTCGTTTCTTCTGTAGAGCAAAGTGAATCAGCTATACATATATATATATATATCACCTCTTTGTCACCACAGAGCATTGATTAGAGTTCCCCGCTATAGAGCAGGTTCTCATTAGTCATCTATTTTATACATAACAGAGTGTTTATGTCAATCCCAATTCATCCCACCCCCACCACCCTCCTTGGTGTCCACACACTTGTTCTCTATGTCTGTGTCTGTATTTCTGCTTTGCAAGTAGGTTCATCTGTACCATTTTTCTAGATTCTACATATATGCATTAATATACGATTTTGTTTTTCTTTCTCTGACTTAAAAATCTATGAAACATTTCTGGGAAGAGAGATGAGGATGAGTCAAACTCAGTTAACTCAACCAAGAAAGTCATTAACAATAGGTAACTATAAAAATCTATACTAACTTGACCTTTTTATACATTTCTCCAAAGTCCTCTAAAGTTTTTAGGTTGGATAATTTCACAAAATAGGAAATTCTGGGAAAGTTCCAAGGGTATAGTAAAATTTTTTGAATAGTACATCTCTTGTATAATAAACTACATGAATTTTCATATTTGAAAGCACTCGATTAACAAAAACTTCATTGGCATTTTGCTCTATGCTGATGTTAACAGAACAGCCTCCAATTTCATTTTCAAATTCTACAATTAAAAATGAACCAAGGAAAACATAAGATTTGGACTTTTGCTAGAGTCAGGAAGATGCTGAAATAAGGGAGCATAGTTTGAGTAAAACACACAGCTAGATTATCAGTCACTTTCCCTTAAGTTAGTTTGTTATCCAGAGGTCTTATTTTCATTCCTCAGTGGAGCCAATTAGGGGGGAAAAAAATGTAAGTATGTCTAACTATCTCACTGAGGATTGGCAGCTGGCTGAGCTGGATTTTAAAAAGGAACTGTTCTTTAAAAAACATTAAAGTAGAAATTGATGGACTCATCCTAAAATTAATATGGAAATGCAAAGGACCCTAAATAGCCAAAGCAATTTTGAAAAAGAACAAAGTCAGCAGACTCATACTTCCTGACTCCAAAAGTTTCTACAAAGCCACAATAATCAAGAATATGGTCTTGGCATATAGATAGACATACAGATTATCAATGGAAAAAAATTTGGTTATAGAAATAAACCCAACGTCTGTGGTCTATTGATTTTTCAACCAAAATTAAATAACAATATCGTTTATGGAATATTCATTACATGCCATGGTTGAGCTAGAATGTTTACATATTATCTTTCTATCTTAACCACACCCATGCAAGGTAGCTTTTATTAAACTCATTATATCGAAAAGGAATTTGAGGCTGAGGGAGTATAAGAGTGTAAGAGAGTGTAAGTTAACACATTAGGTAAGTGGCTGAGCCATTCTGAAGCCAGATTTAGGTGATTTTAGAGCCTGATTCCAAAGGAATCATGAATGATGTGATTACCTTGATGTGTCTTTATAAAATAAGATAAAGTGGCTATTAAAATATTATTATTAACACCAAATAAAAATAAGTGTAAAAATAGTTTAGAAAACAAATAGAGGAGGCTATTCCACACCAAGAATCTAAACAAAACACAGCAGTCAGATCCCTTGAATGTTCAAGAGGTGTGAAGGTCTATGCTATGGAGAGTGGAGTTTTGCCTTCAGTGTGATTACAAGATGAGTCTGCCTTTTAGATTTATAATCTTCTACTCTGGACCTCTGTAGTTAAGATAATTAAAAATATTACAGCATCCAAGGGATATGTTTTCTTTTGCATGCTTTGTAACGAACACTTTTTTGTGTCCTTGTAAGATAATTACTTTCTTGCTCAACTTACTCTTGACATTTTTATGAAAAAAATACCCTAAATATAAAAGTAAATGACTACTACAGATGTGAATGTTACTGTGAAAGAAAACACCTATTTTGTCAGCATATACCTAATGACTCTGTAATCATTCATAACATGCAAAACAAGGCAGATCTAAATATCTACATAATTACAGGAGCATAACACTTCCTTAAGTAACACCACATAGAGTAAAACATTCAAATGACATTTCATTAAATCTAGCTAGGTTTGATAGTGTCGATTATAAACGCCAACAGAAAGCAACTGTCTTTGTTAATGAGTACCTGAGAAGTGATGGCACATGCAGGGAGTTCTAGGCTGCTCGAATGAAAGCATCACATATTCCTCTCTGCTATAAGAGAAGCACAGCTGTCCACAAAGGAGTGGACGAAGGAAGCTGAGAGCAGAAGAGAAGCAGGAGGAGGAAGGGGGACAGAAAGATAAACGGAGGCACCAGGAAATGGTGAAACAAAAAGAAGAAAAAATGGGCTCAGGTAACAGGTAGATTGAAAAGAGAGCCTGCCTGATAGCCATAGTCAACTAGAGTTGCATTTTGCTTCTGTGATTTCTGCCACCTACACATGCTTCCCACTCTGTTCCCAGAGCTCATTTGCTGTTTAGACTGGAAGGGAATCTGCATAGACCCAGGGATACAGCACACTCTACCCGTAACAGTCATTTACAAGTTGCCTTCTTTCTACAAGTATTAAAAGCATCTTGGCATTGCTTCTCAGCCTTCTGGCTAAGGTCAAGTTGACAACCATTTAATCTACTGTAGCACCTAAATTCTCAATAAAATTCTTGAATTTGAAATTAGTTATATTTAGGACTTCCCTGGTGGCCCAGTGGTGAAGAGTTCGCCTGCCAATGCAGGGAACAAGGTTTCGATCCCTGCTCTGAGAAGATTCCACATGCCTTGTGGAAACTGGCCCCTTGGACTACAACTACTGAGCCTGTGTTTTAGAGCCTGCATGTCATAACTACTGAAGGCCACATGCCCTCGAGCCCGTGCTGCACAACAAGAGAAGTCACCACAATGAGAAGTTCGCATACCGCAGCTAGAGCGTAACCCCCGCTCACCGCGACTGGAGAAAGCCCACGTGCAGACACCAAGACCCAGTGCAGCCAAAAATGGATAAATATAAAATAAAAATATAAAATTAGCCATATTCTTCCTTTGGCCCTGATCTACAGCTTCATAAAGCACCTTCTGTAAACTTTGAATATAATCTGGTTTCAGATTAGATATGTCTCCATATCTTTAAATAATAATAAATAATCAACTATAATTCTTAATTTATGTCCAACAAATTAAATAGTACCTTTTGATTCTCTCGATCAAAGACAAAGAAAATGGAAATTTTACTTCCTACCACCAGCTCCCCATCTCCCCATTAATAACCATTTTTAAATGATTCTTTCCTGAGATTTTTTAATCCAGTACTATCAAGTTATTGTTTATTATATACTATTCCTTTTATGAATTACAACAACTATACTATATTTGTAGCTATCAAGTTACTTACACTTAATCTATCTTTATTTAAGCTTCCCTGATGGCTCAGATGGTAAAGAGTCTGCCTGCAATGCAGGAGAGCCAGGTTCAATTCCTGGGTTGGGAAGAACCCCTGTAGAAGGAAATGGCAACTCCAGTATTCTTGCCTAGAGAATCCCATGGACAGAGGAGCCTGGTGGGCTACAGTTCATGGGGTCACAAAGAGTTGGACAAGACAGCAAGTAATACTTAAATAGCTCGCTAACAACTCTATCAACTCTGTTTATTTGGATCTAATTCTCATAATAAGTTTTTATATATTATGATATTAATTTGTGAGTTTCTAACTTCTATTTAATATTTGAGTGGCTGTGTTAATTTTTCTAGTAATATTTTCATTAGATCCATGAATATGGTAGTTCACAATTTTTTAAACATTTAGGATTACTAGGGATCCTCTCTGAGCAGAAACTTCTTAGGTCATATGTTACAGTTCTCCAGAGAAACAGAACCAAGGATACACACACACACACACACACACACACACACACACACAATATACATATGTATAGAGATTTATGTGTGTGTGTGCATGCATAAACACACATAGAGAAAGGAGGATTTATTTTAAGGAACTGGTTCATGTGATTGTGGAGGCTTAATGAACCCAAAATCATTTGGGTAGGAGGAGTATGGTAGTTGGACATGCAGGGAAGAGCTGAAATGTGAGTCCAAAGTAGTCTGCTGGTTGAATTCCTTCTTTCTCAGGGGAGATCAGTCTTTGTTCAATTTATACCTCCACCCCACACTATGTAGCATAATCTTCTTTACTCCAAGTTCATTTATTTAAATGTTGATTTCATCCAAAAGACACCTTCATAGAAACATCTAGAATAATGTTTGACCAACTATCTGGGCACCATAGGCCAGCCAAATTAGTGCACAAAAGGATCCATCACATTTTTTTCCCCTTCTACTGTGTTGACACTTCGATTTTCTCCTCTACTTCCTCCTCCTCCTGATCCCTCTATTTTTTCTTCATCTCCTTCATCCTTCCAGTTTTGACAGGGACAAAGTAGGTAACTAAATAGTTAATTCCACTAGGGGATAGTACATGGAAAAAAAATTACGGAAGACCCTATAAGTTAATGATGACACAAGAAAGCAGGTTTGCTTAACCACAAAACCAAGCAGGCTTGCTCAGCAGCAAAACCATGCAGCAGAAGCATGAGACATGCTCCCAAAATAAGAAAACAATGAGGACATGAGCCCCACATCCTTCCTAGTGAGCTCAGGAAGTTAATGATTCATAGGACACACTCCTCTGTGATCACTGAAAACAATAACAAAGAAAATAAGAAAAAGGTGGCATTACACTGAAACCTGATATGATTTACCATATTTTAGTGTATGTTACACCTTTTTGCTCATTTCCATTGCTCCATGACAATCTCAGTTTGACTGTGTAGGGACAAGAAAACTCCCCCGCCTGGAATGGAAGAGGAACTGATGATGGAAGAGGAACTGATGATGGAAGAGGAACTGATGATGGAAGCTTGACATCCACTCAAGGAAGAGGGAAAAGGTGGTCAAATGATCAAAATATATTTCTCACATACATTTGGTCTTTAGCCACAGTTCTTGGGCTTCCCAGGTGGTGCAGTGGTAAGGAATCCATCTGCCAATTCAGGAGACATGGGTTTGATCCCTGGGTTGGGAAGATCCCCTGGAGGAAGAACTGGCAACCCGCTCCAGTACTCTGGCCTGGGAAATCCCATGGACAGAAGAGCCTGGGGGGCTACAGTCTATGGGGTCACAAAGAGTCAGACACAACTTAGCGACTGAGCACACACACCACAGTTCTTGGTGCAAAGCTCCTAAAACCTTTGGAATTTCCTAAGTGTTTGAGAGTAATAAATGTGTCTTATGTTAGTGAAGTGATTTTCGGAAAATACCTACAGAAGGGGACTGGTGGCCAGGAGAACCAATCACGTGATTAGGAAGTTGGAACTTTCTGCCCTACCACCTGACCCCTGGGGAGGGGAGAGGAGGACGAGCTGAAGGTTGAGTCAGTTGTCAGTGGTCAGTGATTTTAATCAATCATGCCTATGTAATGACACCTCCATAAAGGACAGGGTTCAGAAAATTTCTGCGTGGGCAGACACACAAGGTGCTGGAGAATGGCACCTGGAGAGGCCACAGAAACTCTGGACCATTTCTCTATACCCTGCCCTATTCATCGCTTCTGTCTGGCTCTTCCTGAGTTACATCCTTTTATAATAAACCAGTAATCTAGTAAGTAATATATTTCCTTGAGTCCTGGAAGCCTCTCTCATGGTCTGCTCATACTGCTTAGCATCTTCTTTCTAAGAAAGGACTCTTCATAGGAGCCCCTGGTTGCTGCCTTTTGCAGGGCCAATAGAAATGCATAATAGACCATTGTCACGAACTGTGAGGGGTCCAGAAAAAAATTTTTTTTTTCTTACCATACTTGCA
This sequence comes from Cervus elaphus, assembly GCF_910594005.1. Taxonomy (NCBI): domain Eukaryota; kingdom Metazoa; phylum Chordata; class Mammalia; order Artiodactyla; family Cervidae; genus Cervus; species Cervus elaphus. The sequence continues at coordinate 29,163,761 of NC_057846.1, forward strand.
AGCTACCACAATTTCACTGATGCCGGCAAAAGACACAAGACTCCTGGGTTAGAGACAAAGGACTTTATCAATTATGGCACGATGGGCAGCATGACCTTACTGTTTCTATAGTTTCTCCTTATCCTGCAAGACTCACAAGGGCAAAACATAGAGCATCCCAGGTGAATCCTGTACACACTGCCCAGAGACCCAAAGCTTAAGAAACCAACAATCTATCAATGGGCTGAGAGCAAATCTGCAAAAACTTTGTCCCAAAGAGAGAAATTATTATTTTGGTCAAGAAGCAAATATGCCCTCAATCCTGATGGGAGACACTATGTTTGTCTTCCAAAGTCTACAACATAGTTGTCAATTCCTTTTGCTCAGAAGAGGACGACAAACAAGCTATCCCTGAAGGATTGTCTCCCCCAAATCTTGACCTGACAGCTCAATTTGTTTCACATTTTAGGGTCTTAATTATCTGCGATCTCTCAGTTTTGTTCTTGTTGGCTTGTTTGTTTTGGTTCATTTTAATACTGAAATGACACTTGTGTCATTCTAATCCCTGGAAGATGGGGTCTTCGTGATGATGAACCTGGTGGAAGATGCACACGTTTCTGATGACTATAAACTCTATTTTACCTTTCAGAGTAGGTGATCTAAGTCTCATTATAGCAGAGCTATTGAGTAGTGAGATGTCATCCCTTTTCTCAACTCTGACAGGAGCCCCCAACTGTATAATGGTGAAGAATTACAGGCAAGAATGAATCCCTCTGGGACCAAAGATGATCTACATAGATGATCATACCATCTACCCATGCTAAAGTGAGTCCATCAATCCCTGCTTTTGTAACTACCTTGCTTTGTTGTAATCTTTCCTTCAGGCCTCATAAATCCAGAACTTACAGTGTGGATGGTATCTCTTCCTAAATCAATAACTTGCCTGTCAAGCAGCACTAATCTAAGACGTGCAAAGATTTTTTTGGTAAGAAGCATAGCGTCATTACAGATTCAGGTATGCTCCTGTTGATACATTGGAAAGATTCAACTATAAGCAGATATCAGGAGAGATTAGAATATGAGAGATAATGACTGGAGAAATATTTTTACAACTTTGAAATATGATACAAGAATGAACAATCTTGTATTTTCTTTATTAAGTTGGTTAGTGTGAAACTGGTGTCATCTCTTCTTCAAATGTTTCATTAAATTCACCAGTAGAACCACTGAAGCCTGGAGTTTCTTATGTAGGATGATTTTAAATCACAAATTCATTTCTTTAAAAAAGATATAGAATTATTAGGTTATTTAGTTCTTCATGAGTGAATGTTGGCAATTATCTTTCAAGTAAGTTGTTATTTCTTACTAGTTGCTGAAATTATTGGTGTATATTTGGATATAATATTCTCCAGGTATCACTTTAATACCTGTAATTTCTGTAATGATGTTACCAGTCTTCTTTCTGGTATTGGTAATGTGTATCTTTTCTCTCCCTGATCAGTCTTTGAGAAGTTTATCGATTTTATTGATCTTCACAGAGAACCAGCATTTGGTTTCTGCAATTTTTTTTTCTTTTTTCTATTACTTTGCTTTCTGCTTTGATCTCTAATAATATCCTCACTGCTTATTTGGGATTAATTCTTTTCATTTTAGATTTTTAAGGTATGAAGCTGAAGGCTTTGATTTTAAGTAATATTTTTCTTTTTCTATCGTACGTGTTCAGGGCCCAAAATTTCTCCCTAAGTATTGTGTTAGCAGCTGACCACATGTTTTATATGCTGTATTGTCATTTTCATTCAGCTCAAAATACTAACTTCCATTTTAATTTCTTTTTTGAACTATATGTTCTTTAGAAGTATGTTATTAGTCTCCAAATATTTGGGGATTTTCCAGATATATTTCTGTTATTCATTTCTACTTCAATTCTGTTTTTATAGAGAATATATTTGGTATGTCTGGACTCCTTTGAAATCTACTGAGTTATGATTTATGGTTCAGAATATACTCTATCTGGCAAATGTTCCATGTGCACTTGAAAAAACATATGTATTCTATTTTAAACTTATTTTTATTTATAAGCTTAAGGAGTTTAGTTGTTCTCCCATGGTAAAGCAAACCGAACCTGAGTTATAATGCTCTAATATTCTTGCTTGGAGAGTCCCAGGGACGGGAGCCTGGTGGGCTGCCGTCTATGGGGTCACACAGAGTTGGACACGACTGACGTGACTTAGCAGCAGCAGCAGCAGTAAATAACTTAAGCCAAGCAGAAATTTACCCTACAAGTTTCCTGAAGCTGTTCATCACTGTTGAGATGTTACTAAATAGGACTCTATTCCAATTACTTTGGTAACTTTAGACATGGAGGTTCTCTTTGCCTTGAGGCCTGATTTAAATCTGACTATTGAATTAAACTGGAAACTAGATATTTAAGAAGACAGAATATTAATCAGATCTTGTTACCCCAAAGCACTCACAAAACAAAAAGATTAGTTTTATTACTATTTGACATGCTTGAACTATCAATGATTTCTCAAATCTCCTATTTAGCATTATGTAAATAGACAAGTGAAAGTGTTAGTCACTCAGTTGTGTCCTTGTGACACCATGGACTGTAGCCTCTGTCCATGGAATTCTCCAGGCAAGAATGCTGGAGTGGGTTGCCATTCCCTTCTCCAGGGGATCTTCCCTACCCCAGGATCAAACCCAGGTCTCTTGCATTGCAGGCAGATTCTTTACCACCTGAGCTGTCAGGGAAACCCATCATAAATAGAAAATAATATATATATACATATGCATATTTTGATCAACTAATACAGAAGAATATAGTCCCTCCATATAGTCACATTCATTTCACTTCTAAACGATCAGGTCAGTTAATTTAAAGGGATGGAATGTAACTTCAAGATGGTTTGCGTTTTAAAGACGAGTTGAAGCCCAGAAATATTAAAAATTACAAATCCAAAGTTAGGACTACAAGTTCGTTCTGATAGTACTTAATCTGATGTTTTTGCACTGTTATATCACAATTTCAAATTTCACAGAGCATCAGAAAAAAAAAAGGAACCTAACATTGAGTGTTACTACCTATTTATTGACAAGTAAAGACATTAAAAAAAGAAAACAAAACTGTTACTAATGTTCTCCGATGTCCACTCTCTTCTCTTTCATTGGTAAAGAAACTTGATTTTTAGCAGACCTAAGGATTTCATCCTTCCCTGGGCCCCCAACGTTCCTCAGCTATTCTTTTCTCTTTTTTCTTTTAGCTGCTTCTCCCATTCTCAAGACAGTTTATGTGCATCTTTCATGGCTTTCCCTAACTGTCCCTCTCATTCTGAGCCAATGCTCTTTTCTTGGACTACAACTTCATCAATCAAAACTTGTGCAAGCCGGGGCAGTTAAATAATTTCTTCAGTTTTCAAATTCTTATTTACTATAATTGAATCAGTCACAGGACTAACTCTGTTGAGAGGAATTAATTAAGGCAACACATTTAAAACTCTGTATTTATTTAATATAAAATGGGAAAGAGACAGTCTCTTTAGCAGCTGGTGCCGGGAATGTTGGACAGCTGTATGTAAATCAATGAAGTTAGTTAGAACACACCCTCACACTGTGCACACAAATAAAGTCAAAATGGATTAGAGACTTAACATAAGACAAGATACCGTAAAACTACTAAAAGAGATCATAGGTAAAACATTCTCTGACATAAATCATATCAACATTTTCTTAGGCCAGTCTCCCAAGGCAACAGCGATAAAAACAAAAATAAACAAATGGGACCCAATCAAACTGACAAGTTTTTGCACAGCAAAGGAAACAATAAACAAAATGAAAATACAACTTACCTAATGGGAGAAACTGTTTGCAACCAATGTGACCGACAAGGTCTTAATTTCCAAAACATACAAACAGCACGTACATCTCAATAATAAAAAATAAAATAAAATAATACTCAATCAAAAAAAATTGGCAGAAGACCTAAATAGACATTTCTCCAAAGAAGATGTATAAATATAAATGGCCAATAGGTACATGAAAAGATGTTCAAGTCACTAATTATTGGTGGTTTAGTCACTAAGTTCTGTCTGACTCTCTTGTGATCCAATGGACTATAGCCAGTCAAGGCTGCTCTGTCCGTGGTATTCTCTAGGCAAGAATACTGGAGCAGGTTGCCATTTCTTTCTCCAGGGGATCCTCCCAACCCAGGAATCGAACTTGGGTCTCCTGCATAGCAGGCAGGTTTTTTACCACTTGAGCTACAAGGGAAGCCCACTAATTATTCAGTTCAGTTCAGTTCAGTTGCTCAGTCATGTCTGACTCTTTGCGACCCCATGAATCGCAGCACGCCAGGCCTCCCTGTCCATCACCACCTCCTGGAGTTTACTCAAACTCATGTCCATCGAGTCAGGGATGCCATCCTGCCATCTCATCCTCTGTCGTCCCCTTCTCCTCCTGCCCCCAATCCCTCCCAGCATCAGGGTCTTTTCCAATAAGTCAACTCTTCGCACGAGGTGGCCAAAGGATTGGAGTTTCAGCTTCAACATCAGTCCTTCCAATGAACACCCAGGACTGATCTCCTTTAGGATGGACTGGTTGGATCTCCTTGCAGTTCACGGGACTCTCAAGAGTCTTCTCCAACGCCACAGTTCAAAAGCATCAATTTTTCGGCGCTCAGCTTTCTTCACAGTCCAACTCTCACACCCTAATTATTAGAGCAATGCAAACCAAAACTATGAGATACTATCTCACACCAATCAAAATGGCCATCATTAAAATATCTACAAATAGCAAATACTGGAGCAGGTATGGAGAAAAAAACAACCCTCTGAACTGATGGTGAGAATGTCAGTTGGCACAAGTTCCTCAAAAAACTAAAACTAGAATTACCATATGATCCAGTAATTCCACTCCTGGCCATATATTTGGACAAAACTATAATGCAAAAAGGTACATACACTCCTGTGTTCATAGAAGCACTATTCACAATAGCCAAGACATGGAGAAAACATAAAATGCCCATTGACAGATGAATGGCTAAAGATGTGGTATATATTTATGATGGAATACTACTCAGCCATAAAAAGAATGACATAATGCCATATGCAGAGTAGAAGTTACTTATACTCTGATAACTTATTTACAGAGTATATTGTGTGAAATGCCAGACTGGATGAAGCAAAGCTGGAATCAAGATTGCAGGGAGAAATATCAATAATCTCAGATTCGCAGATGATACCACCCTATGTCAGAAAGCAAAGAGGAACTAAGAGCCTCTTGATGAAAGTGAAAATGGAGACTGAAAAACTGGGTTAAAACTCAACATGAGTTAGTGATGGACGGGGAAGCCTGGCGTGCTGCAGTCCACGGGGTGGCAAACAGTCAGACATGACTGAGCCTCTGAACTGAACTGAATGCCATATGCAGCAACATGAATGGACCTAGAGATTCTCAAATTAAGTGATGTAAAACAGACAAAGAAAAGTATATCATATGACATCACTTATATGTAGAATCTAAACTATGGCACAAATTAACATATCTGTGAACCAAACTCATAGACACAGATAACAGACCTGTAGTTCCTAAGAGGAGGGGTTGGGGGAGGGATGCGCTGAGAGTCTGAAGTTAGTAGATGCAAACTATTACATATAGAATAGATAGACAATGATGTCCTATTGTATAGCGCAGGCAACTATATTCAATATCCTGGGATAAACCATAATGGAAAAGAATATAAAAAGAATGTATACATATGGATGCTGCTGCTGCTAAGTCACTTCAGATGTGTCCAACTCTGTGTCACCTCATAGATGGCAGCCCACCAGGCTCCCCCATTCCTGGGATTCTCCAGGCAAGAACACTGGAGTGGGTTGCCATTTCCTTCTCCAATGCATGAAAGTGAAAAGTGAAAGTGAAGTTGCTCAGTCGTGTCCGACTCTTAGTGACCCCATGGACTGCAGCCTAGCGGGCCCCTCTGTCCATAGGATTTTCCAGGCAAGAGTAGTGGAGTGGGATGCCATTGCCTTCTCCAATATATATGGATAGCTATGTGTATAACTGAGTCACTCTGCTTTACAGGAGAGATTGGCCAACATTGTTAATCAACTCTACTTCAATAAAAATAAATTTAAAGCTCTCAACGAAGTGAGTAGCATAGTAAGATCAATAAACTGACTTTTGTTGTCTTTACTAGTGTCTTTTTTCCTTATTTCACTTAAAAGAAGTCTAGATTCCTAAACTTCCTCAACTTTCGCCTTTGGACTATACATTTATTTATAATCTCAGTTAATCCCATTCAACCATTTTGTCAGTTCTTTAAGGAAGAGACTTCCATCTCCAGTTTTAGCTAATCTGACCTTCTGCTCTTTAGATCCTATGCCTTCCTTCCCTCTTTGAGATCTTGTCAATCATCCATCCCTTTTCTTCTCCATAGGGTCCTTCACTTCAGTTACTGGAATATTCTCAAACCTGTCCCATGAATAAAGAATCCCCAGAGTAAGCTTCAGCTCATCTTTTATTACTCTGGCTCACTCTCTTCCTCTTCTGTTAAGATTTGTTTACCTTCCTCCTTTCTGTCTGGCTTTACCCCTTGGTTAGGCAATTTCTCACCTTTGTTCCCTATGCATGTTTTTCGCTTAATTATAATTCTGTGTGTGTCTCTCTCTGCTCCCCACTCCCAGTATTAACTACAAGAGTTCAAAAACTTTTATTAGTGAAATCTCCAGTACCTATCAGATTCTTAGTACTTAGTGCTTGTGAAATAATTCTTGAATTAGAATATGGGAAGTTACAGAAATCATCCTCATTTACATCTTATTTTCTTTGTTCTTTGTTCTTATAGATTCCTTTGAATTGAATCTTCAAAAGAACTTTAGTTAACTTTTGAAAAATTTGATAAAACTCAGAAAGGGCACAAACTCTTAATTTTCTATAACTATAAAAAGTAGCTAGAATCTAAAAGCTACAAGGAAAATGGATATTTTCCCATTTTTTCCAGATCACCATCTGTCTGATTTTCAACAAATATTCCACTTTCAACTATACAAATCTCTATGAAGAGAATTTTGGTAAACAACAAAAATAGCAACCAATAAACACTTCCTCCTCCCAATTAAAAAGGACCTTGAGGCCAGGGAGTCAAAATTAGCAATAGGAGAAACCATGTTTTAAATAGTAAGCTAAAGCTTACATTATTCTTTCTGTCCATGTAATGAATGCAGATGCCAAGTTCTTCTATAGTTTAAACAATACATTATGTGTTCTGATGTGAAGTGGGAATTAGTCTCTTTTTTACCCACTCTTCACTCAAGGCATTTTTACAATTTTTGGTGCAGTATCTCTCAACTAGAAGCCACTGCAAACCCTAGTATACCAGTTTATTGTGGACAAGGACCACAAGTTGGTAAATTGATTATTTTAAAATCGTTTTTTACTTCTTCACTGTGTCCTATTGTTTGTGTGACCAGATTAGTTAAGAATATGTTCCTTAGGATGTTACGGACATCTGCAATTAAGTACAAGAAAGGAATGTTTCACCCTCAACCATGGAAGCCTATCAAATCTTTTCATGTGTTTACTTTCAATCCTTGCTTCTTTTGAGAGTTTAAAGGGGAAAAAAATGCACAAAACAAAAACAAAAAAACCCTGAAAAACAAAACACTGTAACTTTACAAATATAAAGTAGTAAAAAGCAGTGTTTTCAATTTGCCATAGGATTCATCAATTAAAAATATGTTTTTCTGGTCCCTCTTTCAGACCAACTAAATCAGATTCTCCATAGGAGAGGCCTGGGTATCTCTATTTTTAGTTGATAATCCTTAGGACAGACAAGTCTGGGAAATTCTGTGGTAAAGGCAGCCCCAGAATGAGAAGGAATGACTAGTGTGGCAATGGAACATGCAATCAGGAATAATAATGTTGCTAAAATTATGCAATAGCAATTAATGCTCACATCGATGGATAAAGAAATAGCCTTGGTATAATGCATTAAGTGCAAACCTAAAAATATGTCAGAAAACTAGACTTGGTACAATGCCATGATAGCAGATCAATTCCCTGGCTCTCAAGAATATCAGAATAGCGTTCTGATCCCCCCTGTCGTTCCTCCCTTCCTTCCTGACCCCCTCCCTCCCTCCTCTCTTCCTTCCTTTCTTTTGAACTGACAGGGCAGTTTCACTTACTGACATGGATGTCTTCTTTGGAAGAAATATTCCTAAAATATTTTATCACAAAAAAGTAGCTGTGGCAAAGGGCATGATTCATATCAGGAAACAACTGCAAAGGCAAGCCAGTTCTCATGGTTGATAACTGAGATGATTTATTCCAACTGATGGGTACTTTGTAGGCTAGGTGGATGGAAGGCAGTCTGTTATATTTTCATTACATGTGAGCAGATCTCCTGACTCTTACCCTATGGCAATAAGATTTTTCAGACTTTGTTTAATGTTTAATGCACATTGAAATAGTATTGTTTAGGAAGTCTCTGGGGCTTCTCTGGTGGCTCAGACAGTAAACAATCCACCTGCAATTCAGGGGACCTGGGTTGGATCTCTGGGTCAGGAAGATTTCCTGGAGAAGGGAATGGCTACCCACTCCAGTATTCTTGCCTGGAAAATCCCATGGACAGAGGAGATTGACCGCCTACAGTCCATGGGGTTGCAAAGAGTCTGCCATGACTGAGTGACTAACACCTAACTTCAGGAAGTCTCTAACTCTTCTGAAATGGAAAACACACGAATTACAAAGAAGAAAAAATTAATTTCAGTAATGAAGTATATTAACACATATACATGGAATCTAGAAAAACGGTACTGATGAATCTATTTGTGGGGCAGGTCTAGAGATGCAGACATAGAGAACAGATGTGTGGACACAGTGGGAGAAGGAGAGGGTGGGAATAACTGAGAGAGTAGCATTGAAACATATACACCGCCATATGTAAAACAGATAGCTAGTGGGAAACTGCCGTATAACACGGGGAGTACGACCTGGTACTCTGTGACAACCTAGAAGGGTGGGATGGGGTGGGGGGTGGAAGGGACCTTCCCAGAGGGAAGGGATGTAAGTATACTTATGATTGATTCACATGGTTGTATGGTAGAAACCAACACAACATTTTAAAGCAATTATCCTCCAATCAAAATACATTAAAAAAAATGTAGCTCAAATTTTATCTTTAATAGAGGAATTTGGTTTGGCAAAAGGGGACATAATCCTGAAGAAAGAGCAGTAACAATATGGCATAATAGGGATCCTTTTGAATAATTTAATAGACTGGTGTTAATGATGATAACTATTATCAATAATTTATCCTTGTTGAGGGCTTATGCCTACCTTGTGTCAGGCATTATGCTAAGTAGTTTATATGGACTAATTTAATTTTCACAAAACTTCTGTGAGTTGGGAATTGTAATGATCTCTACTATTTTACAATCAAGGAAACTTAGAAAGCTGGCTAGTAGCAGAACCAGCATTTGAATCCATGTCTATGCTGTTTAATCAGTTTTGTGTAGAATTAAAGATTCGCCTTTGCTGGAGACATTGCTTGTCTGTCTGAAATCTAGCGTGAAGAGAGCAGTGAATGGTGAAGTGAACTGTGTTCTCTCTTCTACAGAAATTCTTTTTATAACCATACCTCGTGGACCCTATAACCCAAGCATGTGAGGTTCTTGGTTATAAAGTGAAAGGTCAGTATCAATCTCCCAAAAGATATTGTTACAGAATCGGTCAATAAGTACTATAATTATATGTTAAAATCAGATTAATTATAATTTTGAAAAGTGAGCTAGTAAACTGACATATTATTTCCTATTTTTGTTGTAATAAAATATCACAATTTTAGTGGCTCAGACCAATACAAAGTCATTATTTTATAGTTCCAGGAAGTCCTGAGTTCACTGTGAGATGAAAGTGAAAGTTCCAGGAAGTCTGGAGTCCACTGGGCTAAAACAAAATTGCTAGTATGGCTGGTTCCTCCCAGGTTTCCCAGGTGGCACTAGTGACAAAGAACCTGCTTATTGGTGCTGGAAGCAGGTTCAATCCCTGAGCAGGGAAGATCCCCTGGAGGAGGTCACGGCAACCCACAATAGTCTTCTTGCCTGGAGAATCCCACGGACAGAGGAGCCTAATGGGCTTCAGTCCTTGGTCCACAAAGGAGTTGGACACAGTTGAGCACACACACACTAGTTCCTCCTAGAGTCTCTAGGGGGAGAATGTTTCCTTTTCCAGCTTCTAGAGGTTGTCCTTCATCTTCAAAGCCAGCAACACAGCATATTCAAATCTCCTTCTCTCTCAGACCTCTGATTCCACCAACACATCTCCCCATCGCCCCTTGGCCCTCCTGCCTTCCCCTTGTAAGGACCCTGTGATAATGTTGAACCCATCAAGATCATTCAGAGTATCCTCCCATCTTCAGATCCTGAACTTAATTATGTCAGCAAAGTCTTTCCCAGGTAAGTTAACCTATTCACAGATTCTGGAGTTTAGGATATGACATCTTTAGAGGGCCATTATTCAGCCTACAACAACTGGATTAATATTGATAAATTCAAGGGTTGTGTTTATCTTTGATATTTATCCCACAGAATTTTATTGCAGTAGAAGATTATACTGATGTAGAAACTGAGGTCAAGAAAGAATATGAGAGTGTTGAGAAATAGCTTAAGCTCTTCAAGTTTCTTTTAAAATCTTAAATTAGATGAGAAAATAGAAACTATGTGGCCACATGTTTGCACATGAGCCAATTGAAAATGAAAATAAGAGGCTGGTTAAGATAAGCAGTTGTGCAAAAAAAAAAAAAAACAAAAACTCCCATTCCTCTTTTCTGTCTTAGATGATTTTAGTTATGTAATTTTTACAGTGATAAGATCATGCACTCAACAATTCTTAAGTCTTTCATACACTCAAAAATGACAAATCGTGTGTATCCGGTCAAATGAGGTGCAGCATATGAATTCCAAGATTTAAAACTCTCTCTGAGGCCACAGCATAGTAAATTTTAAAAAACCCATGTCAAGGCATATTACAGTGAAACTACAGACAATACGGCATGAAAGGAAGACCCTAGAAGTATCCAGAAAGAAAAATGGCTCTTGTGCAAGAATCAATCTCAAAATGGTACCAAATGTCTCTAACAAACTGGAAATCAATGGAGAAATAGATTCAAAATCCTGAGGTTTCTAAACCTAGCTAAATTACTGACCAGATGAAAAATAGAATGAAGATACCTTTAAAAATATAAGAACTAAAAACTGTATCTTGGGAAGGTATTGAAAGCTGTGGTCTGCAAAATGTAGGATAAAGAAGAGACAGATTAAAAAAAAAAAAGTAGGATCCAGGAAACGGTGATCCCATAAAGGAGCTCTAGTGAAGGTTGCTCTAGTGAAGGTTGCTCTAGTGAAGGAGCTCTATTGGAGGTTCCAATCCAGTTCCAATAGCAGAAGAGTGGAATTCTGGGAAGAGGTCTCAGTGCTGAGAAGGGTTAAAGGAGCAATATATTATATGATATATTTGACTTATAGAATAAATACTGCTTAGGTATTTGTCAAATTAGTTGAGGCAATTAGGGGAAAATAGCAATGTATATATTAAAAATAAAACAGAGCAAGTGAAGAAATAATGAATATATAGATCCCAGCAAAAAATAGTGTAAGGAAGACACAATCATAGTTTATTATTTGGCTTCAATGTGAACCTTGTTTTCACTGTCAAGATCATCAAAACTGCAGTTTAACTAGAAATTGTGATGTAACTACATTGAGAGGATGGATGTTGATAAGATATAAGAAATGATGGCATGAAAAAGTTAAATATTCATAATACATGAAACCAATACATGACTACTAACTAAAATTGAAAAATCAAGAAATGGAATTATGAACATAATTGTTTGGAAATATGGAGGTAAACACAAGAAGGAACTGAGTAAAAGTGATAAGAGGTACTTCTAGGAATCGATACTGGAGGAAAGGGAGGACAGGTAGGGTAAGAGTCTCCTGTTAATAAGTATGTTTTTTGAAATACAATTTGCTTTTTGACTTTGTACCAGAATGACTTTGACAGAAATAAAAACTTCAAAAGAGCTCTGGAGGGTCTACTCTTGTGGTTTAGTGGTTAACACTCACCTTCCAATGCAGGGGATGCAGGTTCAGTCCCTGGTCAGGGAACTAAGATCCCACAGGCCACAGGCTTGGCCAAACTAAAAAAACAACAAAAAAGTGATTCCCTTTTTATTTATTGTTTTTTTTTTGTTTTTTTTTTGTTTTTTTTTTTTTACAATTCAGCTCTCAACTTTATTTTTTTTTAATTTTTATTAGTTTTAAAAAAATTTTTTTTTAATTTATTAATTTTTTCAGTGGGTTTTGTCATACATTGACATGAATCAGCAATAGATTTACACGTATTCCCCATCCCAATCCCCCCTCCCAACTCCCTCTCCACCCGATTCCTCTGGGTCTTCCCAGTGCACCAGGCTCGAGCACTTCTCTCATGCATCCCACCTGGGCTGGTGACCTGTTTCACCATAAATAATATACATGCTGTTCTTTCAAAACATCCCACCCTCACCTTCTCCCACAGAGTTCAAAAGTCTGTTCTGTACTTCTGTGTCTCTTTTTCTGTTTTGCATATAGGGTTGTCATTACCATCTTTCTAAATTCCATATATATGTGTTAGTATGCTGTAATGTTCTTTATCTTTCTGGCTTACTTCACTCTGTATAATGGGCTCCAGTTTCATCCATCTCATTAGAACTGGTTCAAATGAATTCTTTTTAATGGCTGAGTAATATTCCATGGTGTATATGTACCACAGCTTCCTTATCCATTCATCTGCTGATGGGCATCTAGGTTGCTTCCATGTCCTGGCTATTATAAACAGTGCTGTGATGAACATTGGGGTGCACGTGTCTCTTTCAGATCTGGTTTCCTCAGTGTGTATGCCCAGAAGTGGGATTGCTGGATCATATGGCAGTTCTATTTCCAGTTTTTTAAGAAATCTCCACACTGTTTTCCATAGCGGCTGTACTAGTTTGCATTCCCACCAACAGTGTAAGAGGGTTCCCTTTTCTCCACACCCTCTCCAGCATTTATTGCTTGTAGACTTTTGGATAGCAGCCATCCTGACTGGCGTGTAATGGTACCTCATTGTGGTTTTGATTTGCATTTCTCTGATAATGAGTGATGTTGAGCACCTTTTCATGTGTTTGTTAGCCATCTGTATGTCTTCTTTGGAGAAATGTCTGTTTAGTTCTTTGGCCCATTTTTTGATTGGGTCATTTATTTTTCTGGAATTGAGCTGCAGGAGTTGCTTGTATATTTTTGAGATTAATCCTTTGTCTGTTGCTTCATTTGCTATTATTTTCTCCCAATCTGAGGGCTGTCTTTTCACCTTACTTATAGTTTCCTTTGTAGTGCAAAAGCTTTTAAGTTTCATTAGGTCCCATTTGTTTAGTTTTGCTTTTATTTCCAATATTCTGGGAGGTGGGTCATAGAGGATCTTGCTGTGGTTAATGTCGGAGAGTGTTTTGCCTATGTTCTCCTCTAGGAGTTTTATAGTTTCTGGTCTTACATTTAGATCTTTAATCCATTTTGAGTTTATTTTTGTGTATGGTGTTAGAAAGTGTTCTAGTTTCATTCTTTTACAAGTGGTTGACCAGCTTTCCCAGCACCACTTGTTAAAGAGGTTGTCTTTTTTCCATTGTATATCCTTGCCTCCTTTGTCAAAGATAAGGTGTCCATAAGTTCGTGGATTTATCTCTGGGCTTTCTATTCTGTTCCATTGATCTATATTTCTCTCTTTGTGCCAGTACCATACTGTCTTGATGACTGTGGCTTTGTAGTAGAGTCTGAAGTCAGGCAGGTTGATTCCTCCAGTTCCATTCTTCTTTCTCAAGATGACTTTGGCTTTTCGAGGTTTTTTGTATTTCCATACAAATTGTGAAATTCTTTGGTCTGGTTCTGTGAAAAATACCGTTGGTAGCTTGATAGGGATTGCATTGAATCTATAGATTGCTTTGGGTAGAATAGCCATTTTGACAATATTGATTCTTCCAATCCATAAGCATGGTATGTTTCTCCATCTGTTTGTGTCCTCTTTGATTTCTTTCATCAGTGTTTTATAGTTTTCTATGTATAGGTCTTTTGTTTCTTTAGGTAGATATACTCCTAAGTATTTTATTCTTTTTGTTGCAATGGTGAATGGTATTGTTTCCTTAATTTCTCTTTCTGTTTTTTCATTGTTAGTATATAGGAATGCAAGGGATTTTTGTGTGTTAATTTTATATCCTGCAACTTTACTATATTCATTGATTAGCTCTAGTAATTTTCTGGAAGAGTCTTTAGGGTTTTCTATGTAGAGGATCATGTCATCTGCAAACAGTGAGAGTTTCACTTCTTCTTTTCCTATCTGGATTCCTTTTACTTCTTTTTCTGCTCTGATTGCTGTGGCCAAAACTTCCAACACTATGTTGAATAGCATTGGTGAGAGTGGGCATCCTTGTCTTGTTCCTGATTTCAGGGGAAATGCTTTCAATTTTTCACCATTGAGGGTGATACTTGCTGTGGGTTTGTCATATATAGCTTTTATTATGTTGAGGTATGTTCGTTCTATTCCTGCTTTCTGGAGAGTTTTAATCATGAATGGGTGTTGAATTTTGTCAAAGGCTTTCTCTGCATCTATTGAGATAATCATATGGTTTTTATCTTTCAATTTGTTAATGTGGTGTATTACATTGATTGATTTGCGGATATTGAAGAATCCTTGCATTCCTGGGATAAAGCCCACTTGGTCGTGGTGTATGATTTTTTTAATATGTTGTTGGATTCTGTCTGCTAGAATTTTGTTAAGGATTTTTGCATCTATGTTCATCAGTGATATTGGCCTGTAGTTTTCTTTTTTTGTGGCATCTTTGTCTGGTTTTGGAATTAGGGTGATGGTGGCCTCATAGAATGAGTTTGAAAGTTTACCTTCCTCTGCAATTTTCTGGAAGAGTTTGAGTAAGATAGGTGTTAGCTCTTCTCTAAATTTTTGGTAGAATTCAGCTGTGAAGCCATCTGGTCCTGGGCTTTTGTTTGCTGGAAGATTTCTGATTACAGTTTCGATTTCCTTGCTTGTGATGGGTCTGTTAAGATCTTCTATTTCTTCCTGGTTCAGTTTTGGAAGGTTATACTTTTCTAAGAATTTGTCCATTTCATCCAAGTTGTCCATTTTATTGGCATAGAGCTGCTGGTAGTAGTCTCTTATGATCCTTTGTATTTCAGTGTTGTCTGTTGTGATCTCTCCATTTTCATTTCTAATTTTGTTAATTTGGTTCTTCTCTCTTTGTTTCTTAATGAGTCTTGCTAATGGTTTGTCAATTTTGTTTATTTTTTTCAAAAAACCAGCTTTTAGCTTTGTTGATTTTTGCTATGGTCTCTTTAGTTTCTTTTGCATTTATTTCTGCCCTAATTTTTAAGATTTCTTTCCTTCTGCTAACCCTGGGGTTCTTCATTTCTTCCTTCTCTAATTGCTTTAGGTGTAGAGTTAGGTTATTTATTTGGCTTTTTTCTTGTTTCTTGATGTAAGCCTGTAATGCTATGAACCTTCCCCTTAGCACTGCTTTTACAGTATCCCATAGGTTTTGGGTTGTTGTGTTTTCATTTTCATTCATTTCTATGCATATTTTGATTTCTTTTTTGATTTCTTCTATGATTTGTTGGTTATTCAGAAGAGTGTTATTTAGTCTCCATATGTGTGAATTTTTAACAATTTTTTTCCTGTAATTGAGATCTAATCTTACTGCACTGTGGTCAGAAAAGATGACTGGAATGATTTCAATTTTTTTGAATTTTCCAAGACCAGATTTATGGCCCAGGATGTGATCTATTCTGGAGAATGTTCCGTGTGCACTTGAGAAAAAGGTGAAGTTGATTGTTTTGGGGTGAAATGTCCTATAGATATCAATTAGGTCTAGCTGGTCCATTGTGTCATTTAAAGTTTGTGTTTCCTTGTTAATTTTCTGTTTAGTTGATCTATCCATAGTTGTGAGTGGGGTATTAAAGTCTCCCACTATTATTGTGTTACTATTAATTTCCTCTTTCATACTTGTTAGCGTTTGCCGTACATATTGCGGTGCTCCTATGTTGGGTGCATATAAATTTATAATTGTTATATCTTCTTCTTGCATTAATCCTTTGATCATTATGTAGTGTCCTTCTTTGTCTCTTTTCACAGCCTTTATTTGAAAGTCTATTTTATCTGATATGAGTATTGCGACTCCTGCTTTCTTTTGGTCTCCGTTTGCGTGGAATATTTTTTTCCAGCCCTTCACTTTTAGTCTGTATGTGTCTCTTGCTTTGAGGTGGGTCTCTTGTAGACAGCATATATAGGGGTCTTGCTTTTGTATCCATTCAGCCAATCTTTGTCTTTTGGTTGGGGCATTCAACCCATTTACATTTAAGGTAATTATTGATAGGTGTGGTCCCGTTGCCATTTACTTTGTTGTTTTGGGTTCACGTTTATACAACCTTTTTGCATTTCCTATCTAGAGAAGATCCTTTAGCATTTGTTGAAGAGCTGGTTTGGTGGTGCTGAATTCTCTCAGCTTTTGCTTGTCTGTAAAGCTTTTGAATTCTCCTTCATATCTGAATGAGATCCTTGCTGGGTACAGTAATCTAGGTTGTAGGTTATTCTCTTTCATTACTTTCAGTATGTCTTGCCATTCCCTTCTGGCCTGGAGGGTTTCTATTGATAGATCAGCTGTTATCCTTATGGGAATCCCTTTGTGTGTTATTTGTTGTTTCTCCCTTGCTGCTTTTAATATTTGTTCTTTGTGTTTGATCTTTGTTAATTTGATTAATATGTGTCTTGGGGTGTTTCGCCTTGGGTTTATCCTGTTTGGGACTCTCTGGGTTTCTTGGACTTGGGTGGCTATTTCCTTCCCCATTTTAGGGAAGTTTTCCGCTATTATCTCCTCGAGTATTTTCTCATGGCCTTTCTTTTTGTCTTCTTCTTCTGGGATTCCTATGATTCGAATGTTGGGGCGTTTCACATTGTCTCAGAGGTCCCTGAGGTTGTCCTCATTTCTTTTGATCCTTTTTTCTTTTTTCCTCTCTGTTTCATTTATTTCCACTATTTTATCTTCTACCTCACTTATCCTATCTCCTGCCTCCGTTATTCTACTCTTGGTTCCCTCCAGAGTGTTTTTGATCTCATTCATTGCATTATTCATTTTTAATTGACTCTTTTTTATTTCTTCTAGGTCTTTATTAAACATTTCTTGCATCTTTTCAATCTTTGTCTCCAGGCTATTTATCTGTAACTCCATTTTGTTTTCAAGATTTTGGATCATTTTTATTATCATTATTCTAAATTCTTTTTCAGGTAGATTCCCTATCTCCTCCTCTTTTGTTTGACTTGGTGGGCATTTTTCATGTTCCTTTACCTGTTGGGTATTTCTCTGCCTTTTCATCTTGTTTAGATTGCTGTGTCTGGACTGGGCTTTTTGTATTCTGGAGGCCTCTGGTTCCTTTTTATTGTGGAGGTTTTTCCCAGTGGGTGGGGTTAGATGACTGGCTTGTCAAGGTTTCCTGGTTAGGAAAGTTTGCATCGGTGTTCTGGTGCGTGGAACTTGATTTCTTCTCTCTGGAGAGCAATGGAGTGCTCAGTAATGAGTTTTGAGATGGGTCTATGTGTTAGGTGTCACCTTGGGCAGCCTGTATGTTGACGTTTAGGGCTATGTTCCTGCGTTGCTGGAGAATTTGCTTGGTATGTCTTGCTCTAAAACTTATTGGCTCTTGGGTGGTGGTTGGTTTCAGTGTAGGTATGGAGGCTTTTGGACGGTCACTTATTACTTAAAGTTCCATGTAGTCAGGAGTTTTCTGGTGTTCTCAGGTTTTGGGCTTAAGTCTCCTGCCTCTGGATTTCAGTTTTATTCTTCCTATAGTCTCAGGACTTCTCCAACTACACAGCACTGATAATAAAACTTCTAGGTTAATGGCGAAAAGATTCTCCCCCGTTAGGGACACCCAGAGAGGTTCACAGAGTTACATGAAGAAGAGGAGAGGGAGGAGGGAGATAGTGTTGAGCAGGAGGAGAAAAAGGGGGACTCAAGAGGAGAGAGACAGATCTACGCAGTTGTCTGTTCCCAGAGTGTTCTCCGTAGCCCAGACACCCACCAAGATTCACAGAATTGGATTGGGAAGAAAAGGGAAAAGGAGGAAATAGAGGTATTCTGAGGTAGAAAACAGAGAGTCAAGATTGGGAGAGAATAATCAACACACTCCTGAATAAAAATGGGAACTGAATATTGGATTCTTAAATGTTCACAATTTATATCATATATTGAAAAACAAAAATTAAAAATCTAGAGTAGAGATTAGACTCTTAAAAATACTATATTAAAAACAAAAACCAAAACACACACCAAAAAAAATTTTTTTAAA
The DNA here is from genome assembly GCF_910594005.1 of Cervus elaphus. Taxonomy (NCBI): domain Eukaryota; kingdom Metazoa; phylum Chordata; class Mammalia; order Artiodactyla; family Cervidae; genus Cervus; species Cervus elaphus. The sequence continues at coordinate 29,182,162 of NC_057846.1, forward strand.
TATATATGAAGTTCAGTTTAAAAAATAGGGCTTCTTTTTTTTTTTTTTGGTAAGGTTGTAGTGTATTGAAAATGAAAATTCAGGAGTAGTAGAGGAGTACTAGAGCACTTTAAAAGAAATAAGAGAAAAAAGAAAAATAGAAAATAGAAGAGAAAAAGGAGAAAAAAAAAAAAAGAATTTTCCCTAATTAAAAAAATCGTAAAAATCTATGAAAATGAAAGTTAAGGAGTGATGGGGGAGTAATAGGGAATTTTAAAGGAAAATAAAAGAGAAAAAATAAAAAATAAAAAAAATTTTTTTTTTTTAATTTAAAAAAAAAAAAAAGTAAAAATATAGCTAGGAATTTCTCTGGAGCTGTTGCGGTCAGTGTCGGTTCGGCTCAGTTTCAGATATCTCCTCGTTCCAGCTTACACTTCTCGATATCTCCAGGCCTCTTCCGGTGTAATCGGTGTTTTCTACAGGGATTTTAATCTGTTGCACCGCTCTCTCCTGAAGCGGTTCCCTTTGTTTATTCGGCTTCTGTTTGCCGGTTTCTTCAGAGCCTCATTTCAGCCCTGACACAGGCGGGCGGAGGTGGACTCTTATTCAGGTAGCTAGTTCCGCCGCGCTGCTGGGAGGGGCTGATGCTGCGGGGATGGGCTGGCGCTGCCGGGAGAGGCTGGCGCTGCTTTCTCGGTCTTCACTGCTCAGGATCCCGGCTACTCTATATGGAGCACGCCGCGCGCTGTGCGCAGCTGCAGCCCTCGGGTGTTCCACAAAAGCGCGGAACAAAAGGCTGAGTCCGCTCTTGTGCCTTCCCCGTCAGAGCGGTCCAGGCAGCCAGGACTCTTGACAGGCGCACTCTTTCCAGGTGCGGCGCGCCCACTACCTTCCGCGGACCCAATCTCGGTTTCTGCCGGCGCCAGTCGGGTGCGTGCGCCTTCTGCCCTCTGCCCCCAGCCCTAGTCCCCGCCCGCGCCGGTCGGCTGCCTGCGCGCTGTGTCTCGCCGCGACTCGCCGCGACCTGCTCCCGCCTCCAGTGGGTCCGGGCCGGTCCGCAGTCTACGAGCCCCTCTCTGGACTCTCTCAGTTCCCCCGTTCCGCGAACGGCCGGCAGCGAGTTCGGCCGGTTAATTTTCTCTCTCTTCCCTGCTCTCCCACAGTTCAAGTTGGCAACTCACAAAAGCTCCCTCCGATTGTCCTCAGGACACTCAGGCCCGGACCCTACCCCAAGCAATGCGGCCCGCTCCTCTCCATGCCGCCCCCACTTGCTGGTGGCGGATGCGGGTGTCTGGGGCACTTTTCTGCTGAGAGTTGCTTTTGGGCACGTAATCTGTGGGTTTTATTTATTGTTTCCCTCCCAGTCAGGTTGCCCTCCTAGATTCAAACGCTTCCCCTAGGCCCGCCAGTGTGAGGGTTTCCCCGTGTCTGGAAACGTCCTCTAAAGACTCGCTTCCCCGGACGGATCTCCGTCCTTAGCTCTTTTGTCTCACTTTTTATCTTTTATATTTTGTCCTACCTCCTTGCGAAGACAATGGGCTGCTTTTCTGGGCGCCTGATGACCTCAGCTAGCGATCAGAAGTTGTTTTGTGAAGTTTGCTCTGCGTTCAGATATTCTTTTGATGAATTTGTAGGAGAGAAAGTGGTCTCCCCATCCTACTCCTCCGCCATCTTGGCTCCCTTCTATTTATTGTTTTTTAAAAAAGCACTAGAAACAAGTAAAGCAACCAGCATTCTGTTACATATATAGTAAGCATTCAACAAGCCTTCTCTGTCATTGCTGCCATTTGCTGGAGGAACAGGAGAGGAATAGGAAGAGATTGATTTGCAGACTCATCAACACTTCAGATGACTAAGGGAGTATTTTGTCAGGTTGAGGATCACTACCACAGTCAATCTGGCTTCTTCCTCCCTGCTCCCAATAATTGTGACCAACCTGAAAAGACAAAAAGAAAACCTCCCACCATTCCAGATTAAGCAACTACTGTTTTCAAGACACTAGTGATTCCAAGATGAATAGGACATTCTCCTGCTTTCCAATCACTGAAGACCTACTGAGCATAATAAAGGTGGCGAGGTTTGCTAATTGCTGAAGCAAAGTATAAGCAAAGTGCCACGTGTGCACCAAGAAGAGAACAATTGGCCATGATTTGCCTTCAGGCAAGGACACACAGAGGCGGTGGTACATATTTTATTTACATCCTAAGAGTGATTTCATAAATTTAATTAAGTAACAGAGAGATGGTATTTTAAGTCCAAGAAGAGGGGTTAAGCAGAGGCTCAAAAGGGAAAACAAAATGTGAGAGAAGCCTCATAGTTTGTTTGTATGAAGGCGCAGAGAAATTTGTAGGATGATATAAAAGTTCTATATCTGATTTGGTGATAGTAACATGGATGTATCATGGCTCTGACAAAACTCACTTAATTGCACACATTAACCTGCATTTTATTATGTAGAAAGTACAGCTTGGAAAGAAAAATATATCAAAAAATAAAAATGTTTAAAATTTTCAGATATGAAAAAGAGAGAAAGAGAAAGGGAAAAAGGGAGAAGGAGGTTGGCTTGACATTGGAGAGACTGACACTGAATCAGGAATTTAAGCATCAAGACAAAAGCAGTGATGGAAATTACTGGTGGTAACGAGATTTGAGACTGACGGGGCAGAGGTTAGGCAAGAGGAGGGAGAGCAATTGGGCAGCAACAATGAACCAACAAGGAAAACACCTTGCTGACCTCCAGGCCCAGTTTCTGAAGGTCCAAACCTAGACAGCATATTAAAAAGCACAGATACCACTTTGTCAACAAAGGTCCAGATAGTCAAAAGTATGGTTTATCCAGTTGTCATGTACACATCTGACAGCTGGACCCTAAAGAAGGCTGAGTGCCCAAGAATTGATGCTTTTGAATTGTCGTGCTGGAGAATACTCTTAAGAATCCCTTGGACTGCAAGAAGATCAAACCAGTCAATCATAATGGAAATCAGTCCTGAATAGTCATTGGAAGCACTGATACTGAAGCTGAAGTTCCAATACTTTGGCCACTTGATTTGAAGATCTGACTCACTGGAAAAGACTCTAATGCTGGGAAACACTGAAGACAAAAAGAGAAAGGGGTGGCAGAGGAGATGGTTAGATAGCATCACCAACTCAATAGACATGAACATGAGCAAACTTTGAGAGATAGTGAAGGACAGGGGAGCTTGACAGGCTGTAGTCCATTAGGTTGCAGAGTTGGACATGACTTAGTAATTGAACAACAAAACAACAGATAGGAATTGGTGTGGAGAGGAAATCATTATCACTAAAAAATCAACTCCATTATTTTTTTATGTTTGTACATTTTGAATATTTTACCTGTATCCATGAGGATAAAACTTCATAAATATTATAATTAAGTGATATATTTTAAAATTTATATAATTTATGCCTGAAGTAATCTGCAAATTATGACATCAAATTTCCTACCCAATGCATTATTTATGATGTTCTTAGGACCACCCAGTTTCTGTTTAAATGCTTCTAGAAACAGGGCTTCTACCATCTCAAGTCTTCATGCCCCCCAGCTGGAGGGCAGCACTTAACACTAGAATATTTCATCTTTAAGGTGAAGACAAGTTGGAAGCTGGTGATCTTCCTCCCACTGGCCTTCATCCTGCCTTCTGAAACTGTGTGCATGTGTACTAAGTTGCTTCAGTTGTTAAATTCTTTGCAACTGTGTAAAGGAGACTTTATTGCATATAGGGCCTTCAAATGATAAAATGGAAAGAATATTAATATTGAGAAGCTAATAATGTTAACTGTCATACTCATATTATTGACATGAGGGGTGGTCAGTCAGGGAAGATTTCAAAGTGTGGGCATTTAAGTTACTGCTAAATCTTATGGTCCTTCAGGTCATCACTTTGCCCAAACAGAATTCACATGCCCCTCCTTGGTGTTCCCACAGCTCCTACATGAACAATAGACCGATGAGCTCCTAGATGGTGAGATGGTGATAGCCTTCCATGTGGTAAGTATGCAATATATGTTTCACAAATAAATTAAGGAATACAGTAGTTTAGGGGTAAAGGCATTTCAGGAAGTGTGAACCATGTGCAAAAATCTGAAAGTCTGAAGCAGCATAGTTATTTGAGCAAAATCTATGTAGTCAGGTAGAACTAGCTGCACTAAAGAATATTAAAAATAAATATAAAAAGAATATAAAAAATATAAATATAAAAAGAAAATAATTTAGAATGGCTCATACATGCGAACTACTCAGAACATAGCCTTGTTTGTTGGCTCTGTTCTCTTTAGCTAATGTCTAGGGTTGTTGAGTAGTGGCTAAAGACGTCTAAGACTCTCAGAGGATGCTCAGCTTCAGTATCTCCAGCCTCTGACTGTGAGTCAGCTAGACAGAATATAGCACAGGAAGGTTAGGGAGTCACTTGCTAAGGATAGTCAAACATATTTAGCAGAGTTTGTGAGGCAGAGAGAGAATTCAGTGGTTGTGGAGGAGGTCTGTAATTCTCTCCACTAGAAATCCGGTCTTGTCTTAGGTAGGCACTGGACTCCCCAGAGACTAATTCTGTTGTGAAATACAGATCTAGCTAATGAAATTATGAGAAAAATATCTCCTGCATCAGACTCTTTTGGTGAATGTCTTTCCATTTTGCGAAATACTAAGATCATGGCATCCGACATGACTGAGTAACTGAACTGAACTGAACTGATATAATGTCTTAGTAAAGCAACACAAAAGATAACACACTTTTCACTGCATCAGCTTCAACAGAACAATAATGCTTTATAAATAAAATCAGCTAATCATAGTATAATTATTCTTAACCACCTTATATGTCTGATTTGGGGGGGATAAAATAGATTCTGATATAATACCTTTTAAATAGCTAGGTGTCTTAGAAATAATAATTGAAACTATGGGAGGGGAGGAGCCTCAAAATGAGCATACTTACATAGCTTGAAGAAGTTACCATAATGATAGAAATATTTTAGAGATAAATGCATATATTCAGAACTGATATTGGGGGAAAATTTTAAGTGAGAGAGGAAAAGAAACTTCAATTAGGATGGGACATAGAGTCAAACTAACTTTCAGTGGTGCAGTGGTAAAGAATTGGCCTGCCAATGCCAGAAATGCAAGAAATGCAGGTTCTATCCCCAGGTCAGAAAGATCCCCTGCAGAAGGGCACGGCAATCCACTCCAGTATTCTTGCCTGGTGAATTACATGAACAGGGGAGCCTTGCAGGCTACAGTCCATGGGGTCTTAAAGAGTTAGATATGACTGAGCACACACAAAGTTAAAGAAACATATAAGTTGTCTACTTTAAATCTTCCCTTCCCAAGTGCACATCATTATATAGATAATAAGATGATGCTCAGAAAACCTGATTGTCTAGAGGCCACACTGCTTAGACTAGAGATAGTAGTGTGTTCTCAACAACTAGACTAGATGAATGTGTTCTCAACAACTGCATACTGCCCATCTTCTTTTTAGTAGAAAATATCTTATTAGTATATTGACTAGTCTAGTGACAAGAACAATAAACGAAGATTAGATAATAAGTTAGGTAATGCGTGCTTTGAAATTTTAAGGCAACGTTGCCAAAAATATGTGAGGTTTGGAAATATGTAACATGGAAGATAGAATTCAGGAAAAAAAATAGGGTAGCTTAGAAATGTTTTGTATACAAAAGTAGGGAGATGGAATTTATTTAGGGAAATAAGTGTTTTAGCTTATGAAGTAATTTGTGCTAATATTAGAATAACAAATTAGGTGGCATGGCACTTATAATTTAAGTGCTGAGCTAAAATATTAAGAAACTAAAAAGAAATTGTGTTTTATTGGGTGTTAATATTTTCTTTAAATGTTTAGCATTTCAGTAAAGAGAAGAGAACCTACCAAGAGAAAGTAAATATTTGAGTAAAATAAGGGAATAAGTTAATTATTCCTTTGGTCAATCAATAAAGAAATTTGGGACAGACTCTAGCCAGTATCAGTGACTATATCAAAATGAATGCTAGAGAAAGAATTAATTGAAATAGAGAATAATAAGGTTTTCAAACTTTGGTATGACTACTAACATATTAAAAGGAATAAATAACACAGCAAATCATTTTGTTCTGAAGATATTCAAAAGCTTTGGAAAACAATAGCATAGTATATTTAAAGTTAATATTTCCAGGTTAACTAGAAAAAATCCAAGTAGTAGAAATTAGGTTAGGTCATTGAAAGAAGAAAAATATGAAACTAGCTGAGAGGATTAAAATACAAAAATAAAATTAAACAAATGATTGAATCAGGAAACTATTCCTCAAACATAATAGACAATGAAGAAAAAAAATAGAATTTTATTGCTCTGCCAGAGAAGAAAGGAAATTAATAATAGATAGCACATAAAAACTGAAGGTTTTCATGACAAAGATGCCACACACACAAAAAGAAAACTACAGGCCAATATCACTGATGAACATAGATGCAAAAATCCTTAACAAAATTCTAGCAAATAGAATCCAACAACATATTGAAAAGACCATACACATAACCAAGTGGGCTTTATCCCAGGGATGCAAGGATTCTTTAATATCCACAAATCAATCAATGTAATACACCACTTTAACAAATTGAAAAATAAAAAATGTATGATTATTTCAATAGATGCAGAGAAAGTCTTTGACAAAACTCAACATCCATTTATGATAAAAACCCTACAGAAAGCAGGAATAGAAGGAACATACCTCAACATAATAAAAGCTATATATGACAAACCCACAGCAAACATTATCCTCAATGGTGAAAAATTGAAAGCATTTCCCCTAAAGTCAGGAACAAGGCAAGGGTGCCCACTCTTACCACTACTATTCAACATAGTTTTGGAAGTTTTGGCCACAGAAATCAGAGCAGAAAAAGAAATAAAAGGAATCCAGATTGGAAAAGAAGAAGTAAAACTCTCACTGTTTGCAGTGATATGATCCTCTACATAGAAAACCCTAAAGACTCCACCAGAAAAATTACTAGAGCTAATCAATGAATACAGTAAAGTTCCAGGATATAAAATCAACACACAGAAATCCCTTGCATTCCTATACACTAACAATGAGAAAACAGAGAAATTAAGGAAACAGTTCCATTCACCATTGCAACGAAAAGAATAAGATACTTAGGAATATATCTACCTAAAGAAACAAAAGACCTATATATATAGAAAACTATAAAACACTGGTGAAAGAAATCAAAGAGGACACAAATAGACGGAGAAATATACCGTGTTCATGGATCAGAAGAATCAATATAGTGAAAATGAGTATACTACCCAAAGCAATCTATAGATTCAATGCAATCCCTGTCAAGCTACCAATGGTATTCTTCACAGAACTAGAACAAATAATTTCACAATTTGTGTGGAAATACAAAAAACCTCAAATAGCCAAAGCAATCTTGAGAAAGAAGAGTGGAACTGGAGGAATCAACCTGCCTGACTTCAGACTCTACTACAAAGCCACAGTCATCAAGACAGTATGGTACTGGCACAAAGACAGAAATATAGATCAATGGAACAAAATAGAAAGTCCAGGGATAAATTCACGCATCTATGGACACCTTATCTTTGACAAGGGAGGCAAGAATATACAATGGAGAAAAGACAATCTCTCTAACAAGTGGTGCTGAGAAAACTGGTCAACCACTTGTAAAAGAATGAGACTAGAACACTTTAACACCATACACAAAAATAAACTCAAAATGGATTAAAGATCTAAATGTAAGACCAGAAACTATAAAACTCCTAGAGGAGAACATAGGCAAAACAGTCTCCGACATAAATCATGGCAGGATCCTCTATGACCCACCTCCCAGAATATTGGAAATAAAAGCAAAAATAAACAAATGGGATCTAATTAAAATTAAAAGCTTCTGCACAACAAAGGAAACTATAAGCAATGTGAAAAGACAGCCTTCAGAATGGGAGAAAATAATAGCGAATGAAGCAACTGACAAAGAATAAATATCAAAAATATACAAGCAACTCCTGCAGCTCAATTCTAGAAAAATAAAAGACCCAATCAAAAAGTGGGCCAAAGAACTAAACAGACATTTCTCCAAAGAAGACTACAGATGGCTAACAAACACATGAAAAGGTGCTCAACATCACTCATTATCAGAGAAATGCACATCAAAACCACAATGAGGTACCATTTCATGCCAGTCAGAATGGCTGCTATCCAAAAGTCTACAAGCAATAAATGCTGGAGAGGGTGTGGAGAAAAGGGAATCCTCTTACACTGTTGGTGGGAACGCAATCTAGTACAGCCACTATGGAGAACAGTGTGGAGATTCCTTGAAAAACTGGAAATAGAGCTGCCATATGACCCAGCAATCCCACTACTGGGCATACACACTGAGGAAACCAGAATTGAAAGAGACACGTGTACCCCAATGTTCATCGCAGCACTATTTATAATAGCCAGGACATGGAAGCAACCTAGATGTCCATCAGTAGATGAATGGATAAGAAAGCTGTGGTACATATACACTATGGAATATTACATGGCCATTAAAAAGAATTCATTTGAATCAGTTCTAATGAGGTGGATGAAACTGGAGCCCATTATACAGAGTGAAGTAAGCCAGAAAGAAAAACACCAGTACAATATACTAAAGCATATATTGGAATTTAGAAAGATGGTAACAATAACCCTTTATGAAAGATAGCAAAAGAGACACAGATATATCGAACAGTCTTTTAGACTCTGTGGGAGAGGGCGAGGGTGGGATGATTTGGGAGAATGAAATTGAAACACGTATATTATCATATGTAAAACGAATCACCAGTCCAGATTCGATGCATGAGACAGGGTGCTCGGGGCTGGTGCACTAGGATGACCCAGAGGGATGGGATGGGGAGGGAGGTGGGAGGGGAGTTCAGGATGGGGACCACCTGTACACCCATGGCAGATTCATGTCACTGTATGGCAAAACCAATACAATATTGTAAAACAATTAGCCTTCAATTAAAATAAATAAACATATTAAAAAATAAAAACAAAGAAAAACTGAAGGTTTTCAGCATATACATTCCTGACTCTTCAGATAAGTTTACATGTTTCATGACTGTGTGAATCATGCTTCAATTATTTTCAAAAGATTGCAAGACCAAATTCCTAGGAAAATATATAGAGTACTGGGATACATTCCTGTTATTGAGTAAGAAGCATACTTAATGAACTGCAGGTATATTTGCACTGCTATGAACTTCAAATTTTGAAATAAGGAATGTAGAAAAAAAATCCTAAAAATCAATAAAAATAAACTAATAATATATTAATCATCAATAGCTATAGAATAGGAAGAGAGGATTATTCTTAGAAATTATAAAATGATCAATCTAAAAAAATATTAAAACCAAGTATAGGCAATCTTACTTTGTATAGTCTGGATATGCACAACTTTCAGTTACCACATTTTAGTTAAGTGACACTAATCCCCTAGCAACTCAGTTCAAGTTTCAGTTACTCTACCTATTAACTATAAATAATAGTATAATGGATGAAAATAACTGCCAGCTCTTCAGTCCACAAATCACCACATAAATAATAGAGGCACATTATGGTCAATTACCAATCACATTCCATTTCTAAAAAGTTGTGTGTAATGGATCACTGTGCATTTATTACTCAATTTCTGCATAGACAGCAAAGCGTGTAGTTACAGTGCTTCCTTGTTCCCCAGGAAAAAACCTATGTGACATTTTATGAAAACAACAGTTGAAAGAGGGAATTAGCCAGTAAAGATGAATGCACAGCAAAGAAAACAAAAGTGATAACACTGAAAGTGAGAGTCCCATCAGACAGAAATGGAGTTATAATAGCTGGGAATGTTGACACTGCAGCCATTTGAAAGACTCTAGATGTTGAGCCAGAAGAACCTGGTGAAGGTAAACTTATAGACACAAATGAGGAATGTAGTTGTGACAAAAAGGATAGAAGTGTCCTAGAGGAAGTGATGCTCTCAAAAATCTTCACTTTCAGGGTACTCTGAGAGATAGTTTCTGATACTGAAAGTATAAAAGGTAAGTAATTTAGCTGACCTGAACTTAGATGGAACATTATGATTCTTTAAGCCTCACAAAAGTTGCTCATTCCAGCCATAAACTACCTGTGAGAAGAGAGCAAGCATTATTCAAATTCTTCTTGATAAATTTTTTTTTGCAAAGAAGTAAAACACTTCTCAATGTTCTAATGTAGTAAGTTATACTACACTGTATAAACTACACACTTCTTTTACTAGTTTTCAATTCCCCATATGTTTATAACTAACAGAATTCTTGATATTTTGAAAGAAAATTTTAATGGTCTTTAAATAATCATACATTTTCCCAAAGATTTTTAAGATTATTTTGTATGGTTTCAGCTCACACAGTCATTTTCAGGATTGTACTCTATTGCAGAGTAAAAACTGCCTACATTAAGCAACTGGTTTGTATGTACTAAGAATAATATAGTATATTGCCTAATTATTTTTGTGAGGAGCAAGGTGCTCACAGTTAATATTACATTTCATCTATCTCATTCCTAGCAGGGAATGAGAAAGGTAGATGCGCTAGATCTCATTTGACTGAGATGTATCTCACATAAATAACAGGTGTGGGGTTATTGAGTATTTATTGTGTGTTCTCTCTTTTTCCAGAAAATGTGGGGAACTAAAGAAGCCTTTACTTCAGTGGCTTTATAAAATAATCATAAATATAAATGAGCACAAATGAAGCAACTAGAGAACAATTAAGTACTGGACTATATTCATTTCTGATAAGAAGAGCTTAATGTGATATTATGTTTCCTGGGGAAATAGGCTTAGAACAGATTGGGGATTTGACTTCAGATGCAAATTATAAGAAGAATTTGGAAAAGTGGAGACGATTATATTCTAAGGAGGCACATTAGATCAACACAAGATCATAAGTGGCTGTTGTCTCTGTCCACATGCCTGATATTCCTAGGGCATGGAGTAGCAGTTTGCTAAAATACACAAATAAACATTTGGGAATCCATGGACAAAAGAGAGCATACATAGGTCACCTGGAGTCACATGTGTTACCCTCTGTGGGCCAGTGCCTAGGTCAGAACAAGAGAAGAATCAGTGTGAGAAAATAGTGAATTAACCACTTTTCAAGGACCATACAAAGTACATACTAAATTCCAAAGGCTAGAAAAATAGTTAGGAATTGGAACCATTGTGAACTCTAATAATACTATTTTTGTACCTGACTTAGATTTATACTCCACTAGGAAATATACATTTCCTTTTGCTACCCCATGGACTATACAGTCCATGGAATTCTCCAGGCCAGAATACTGGAGTGGGTAGCCTTTCCCTTCTCCAGGTGATCTTCCCAACCCAGGGATTGAACCCAGGTCTCTTGCATTGCACTTGGATTCTTTACCAGCTGAGCCACAAGAGAAGCTTTAGGGAAAGCATCAATTTATAATTTCCAGTTGTATTTTGCCTGGGACTGAAGGTGGCAGCATTGTATTGGTGGCCTTAAATTAATGAGGGGAGGACAGATGAGAAGACTGGAAGGGGATAAGACGACTGTTGACAGAGTATGAGCCAAAGGCCTGATAAATAATTGTACTATGAAAAAGTGGATGAAATACCACCTAGTTTTCAAATAATAATACGTAGAAGATGATACATAATTCTCTAATTAATGTAAAGAATGTCAGAGATAGTTTAATATATTAGAGCAAAAAGTCTGCACAGGCCTGCTTTATGTAATCATGAATAAAATGTGTAAGATAACATGGTAACTATGTAAACATCCTACAGAATCAAGAATTAGAAAGAAAAGGGGAATAAAAAGGACCATGGTATAAAAGATGGACCAAACAATAGAGACATTTCCTATCTGGTAGTGTTTTATGTAGTAGAAAATCTTTAAAGAATATAAATTGAATAAAACAAAAGCTTATGACAAAGAACAGATAAGACATGGCCAAAAATAGGGAAACAAAGAAAAATTGGGTTCCTGATGCATTGACTCTAAAAAATGTAATGCAAAAGTAATCAGATATAATACAGCATTATTTTCCTGAAATAAGAAAAAAACAGATTCTAAAATTCTAAATGGCATCATTCATATCAAATAAACAAAATAAATTCTAAATGGTATCATTCATATATTGTCATTGATGTATATCCTATTAAATAATTGAATGTCTCTGATAATGAAAGAGTTCTTCAGGATCTTAGGAAATAAAAACATGTCAACTATAAGCAGTGAAAATCAGACTGGGCTTAGATTTTTTCATAGCAACATTCACTGCAAGAAAGAAAGAAAGTAAAGTCTACTAAGGAAAGAAAGCCTGACTCTAGAATAAGTATGAATGTAGGAGGCAGATTTCCTTGAACATAAAGATTGCAGGTCCCTTAAGATCAGATACAAGCCCTCTTAAAATAAAACAACAACATCAACAACAAAAAAAACGACATGAGATTTAAAAATCCCAGCCAATAGAATCCAGAAATGAAAAGTGTGTGGCAAAGAGCTGCTGGAAAACACTGAATGCACTTAAGTCAAAAGCAAATGAACAATTTGAAAATTTGGGGTTGGGTACCCAAACTGGTAGAATGGGAAAGACTAGAGATCTCTTCAAGAAAATTTGAGATACCAAGGGAACATTTCATGCAAAGATGAGCTCAATAAAAGACAGGAATGGTATGGACATAGCAGAAGCAGAAGATATTAGGAGGAGGTGGCAAGAATACACAGAAGAACTGTACAAAAACGATCTTCATGACCCAGATAATCATGATGATATGATCACTCACCTAGAGCCAGACATCCTGGAATGTGAAGTCAAGCGGGCCTTAGGAAGCATCACTATGAACAAAGCTAGTGGAGGTGATGGAATTCCATCACCTCAATAGTTGAGCTATTTCAAATCCTAAAAGATGATGCCGTGAAAGTGCTGCACTCAATAGGCAGCAAATTTGAAAAACTCAGCAGTGGCCACAGGACTGGTAAAGGTCAGTTTTCATTCCAATCCCAAAGAAAAACAATGCCAAAGAATGCTTAAACTACTACACAACTGCACTCATCTCACACACTCATCTTTACACACTAGTAAAATAATGCTCAAAATTCTCCAAGCCTGACTTCAACAGTATGTGAACTGTGAACTTCCAGATGTTCAAGCAGGTTTTAGAAAAGGCAGAGGAACCAGAGATCAAATTGCCAACATCTGTTGGATTATCGAAAAAGCAAGAGAGTTCCAGAAATATATCTATTTCTGCTTTATTGACTATGCCAAAGCCTTTGACTGTGTGGATTACCACAAACTGTGGAAAATTCTGAAAGAGATGGGAATACCAGACCACCTGACCTGCCTCTTGAGAAATTTGTATGCAGGTCAGGAAGCAATAGTTAGAAATGGACATGGAACAACAGGATGTTTCCAAATTGGGAAAGGAGTACATCAAGGCTGTATATTGTCACCCTGCTTATTTAACTTCTATGCAGAATACATCATGAGAAACACTGGGCTGGAAGAAGCACAAGCTGGAATCAAGATTACCAGGAGAAATATCAATAACCTCAGATATGCAGATGACACCACCCTTATGGCAGAAAGTGAAGAGGAACTGAAGAGTTTCTTGATGAAAGTGAAAGAGGAGAGTGAAAAAGTTGGCTTAAAGCTCAACATTCAGAAAACTAAGATCATGGCATCTGGTAGCATCAGTGGCAAACAGATGGGGAAACAGTGACAGACTTTATTTTGGGGGGCTCCAAAATCACTGCAGGTGGTGACTGTGGCCATGAAATTAAGACACTTGCTCCTTGGAAGAAATGCTATGACCAACCTAGACAGCATATCAAAAAGCAGAGACATTACTTTGCCAACAAAGGTCCGTCTAGTCAAGGCTATGGTTTTTCCAGTGGTCATGTATGGATGTGAGAGTTGGACTGTGAAGAAAGCTGAGCACCAAAGATTTGATGCTTTTGAACTGTGGTGTTCGAGAAGACTCTTGAGAGTCCCTTGGACTGCAAGGAGATCCAACCAGTCCACCCTAAAGGAAATCAGTCCTGAATATTCATTGGAAAGATTGATGTTAAAGCTGAAACTCCAATATTTTGGCCACCTGGTGTGAAGAACTGACTCTTTTGACAAGACCTTGATGCTGGGAATGATTGAAGGCGGGAGGAGAAGGGGACAATAGAGGATGAGATGGTTGGATGGCATCACCGACTAATGGACATGAGTTTCAGTAGGGTCCGGGAATTGGTGATGGACAGGGAGGCCTGGTGTGCTGCAGTCCATGGGGTTGCAAACAGTCAGACACGACTGAGCACCTGAACTGAACTTAATTGAACCCAAACTGATTCTGCAACAGACTCTTGAGAATCCCTTGAACTGCACAGAGATAAAACTAGTCAATCCTAAGGGAAATCAACCATGAATACTCATTGGAAGAACTGATACTGAAGGTGAAGCTCATTGGAAAGACCCTGATGCTGGGAAAGATTGAAGGCAAAAGGGGAAGAGAGTGGCAAAGGATGAGATGGTTGGATAGCATCACTGATTCAATGGATATGAACTTGAGCAAACTCCAGATGGTGAGGGACAGGGAAACCTGGCATGCTACAGTCCATGGAGTCCCAAAGAGTCAGACACAACTTAGTGACTGAACAACAACCAAACATTAGGGCTTTCCAGATGACTCAGTGGTAGAGAATCTGTCTGCCAAGCAGGAGATGTGGGTTCTATCCCAGGGTTGGGAAGATCCCCTGGAGAAGTAAATGGCAATCCACTCCAGCATTCTTGCCAGGATAATCCCATGGACAGAGGAGCCTGGTAGGCTACAGTGTGTGGGATTGTAAAGAGTCAGATACAACTGAGCAGCTACAAACAACAAACCAAACATAAATATTAAAAATCTCACTAAAGTAGACATAGTGTAATATAATCTGATAGGATAGTGGGAGAGGAAAGGAAAAAGAACATATGACAGTGTTAATCATCTCATCTTTTATAGTAGAGAAACAGCATGTAGTTAAAAATCATAATGGTTTCCTTTATTCTTTTTTTAAATAATTTTATACTGTTTTAAATTAACTAAACAAATTTTATTTTTTTGGCTGTACCATGAAGCATATGGGATCTTAGTTCCCAGACTAGGGATTGAATTTGTGTGCCCTGCATTGTCAGCATGCAGTTTCAACCACTGGACCACCAGGGAAGTCACAGTTCCTCTATTCTTAAATTCAGGGGATTTTTTTTCCTAGGGAAATAATAATTTATATTACTTAAAAACATTTATCTGAAATTTTGAAATGTATTAAGTTTTATTCCAGATTTTCTTTTGTGAACCACAATTAACAGTAAAAGTTAACAGGTTTTAATTTAAAAAGAGCATATGGTATTAACACATTTTTTTTAATTTTCCTCTTTCTTTTCTCCTGTTCAGTACATATAAATAGAAATATATTTCATATGCTCTACAAATGTTTAAGGTGGTTTATAATCTGTGAGTGTTTGTAATTTAAAATGATTTTTTCCTTGATATTTTTATATGATTTGAAATTCTATGTTTTGTATCGGTACTATTTTAATTTATCGAGGCATTGCTTAAAGTAATATGTGCTCAAGATACAAACTTTGGAACCCAAAAGAAAGTCAAAAAGGAGAAAAAACTCATTCTATCATATATTGACACTGCAACTAAAAATTATGTTTCTTGGATTTTTTTTCAATTTTCTCCTATTCCTAAGAATTTCAGTGCAGACAAGTTTGTTACTATTTTGTATACTATGCATTACTCTACCACAGCATCAATTTTCCAGTCATTATAAATGCCTTATAAGCACCTTTTTAATGACTACATAATATTTTATTGAGTATATACACTGTAATTTAGATTAAGTACATCTAATACAGTTGAAAGGGGCCTTGAATATACAAATAGCCTTGAATATTCTGTAGTGGTTCAAGCATATGATTAAAGGAACAAAGATGGGCATGCTGGTATTTGTTATTCTTAATTATATTAATTTTTAATTAAGAAATCACAAGCAGAAGCTGTAAAATTTTTTCTTTACATGTCTTGAAAAATAAGGTTTTAGAATTAGGTTGAAAGCACATGGTTCCTGGATTTAAGAAGAAATATATTATTCATAAAATTTCATATACCCACTTTAGTAATCAATAAAATAATTTAATTTCTCATTTTCAAAACTACTCATAAACAAAATGAGAGATCAGGTACCCAATTTTTCTCTTAGGTTATAAATAAATAGAGAACCTGAGTTGTACTTAACAAATGAGGAAATGGAATATGTAATTTAAAATCTCCAGCTACCTACATGTCCATTGATAGGAATAGATAAAGAAAACATGGTGCATATATACAATGGAATATTACTCAGCCATAAAGAACAACAAAACTGGTTCATTTGCAGAGACATAGATGGACCTAGTGACTGTCATACCAAGTGAAGTACATCAGAAGGAAAAAATAATCATATATTAATGCATATATGTGGAATCTAAAAAATTAATATAAATGATCTTGCAAGGCAGAAATAGAGACATGGATATAGAGAACAAGCATATGGACAGCAAAGGGGGAAGAGGGGAGGTGGGATGAAATGAGAGATTGATACTGATATATACACTGCTGCTGCTGCTGCTGAGTCGCTTCAGTTGTGTCTGACTCTGTGCGACCCCATAGACGGCAGCCCACCAGGCTCCCTCGTCCCTGGGATTCTCCAGGCAAGAACACTGGAGTGGGTTGCCATTTCCTTCTCCAATGCATGCAAGCGAAAAGTGAATTTGCTCAGTCGTGTCAGACTCTTTGAGACCCCATGGACTGCAGCCTACCAGGCTCCTCCGTCCATGGGATTTTCCAGGCAAGAGCACTGGAGCGGGGAGCCATCGCCTTCTCCTTATATATACACTACTATGTATAAAATAGATAACAAATGAGAACCAACTGGATAGCACAGGGAACTCTGCTCAGTGTTCTGTGGTGACCTAAATGGGAAGGAATCAGTAAAAGAGGGGATATGTTTATGAATTCATAGGGCTGACTCACTTTGCTATACAGCAGAAGCTGACTCAGCAGTGTAAATCAACTATGTGTGTGTAGTTCAGTCGCTCAGTCATGTCTGACTCTTTGTGACTTCATAGACTGTAGCCTGCCAGGCTCCTCTGTCCATGGGATTTCCCAGGCAAGAATACTGGAGTGGGTTGCCATTTCCTTCTCCAGGGGATCTTCTCAACCCAGGGATCGAACCCGTGTCCCCTGTGCCTCCGGCACTGGCAGGCAGATTCTTTACCACTGTGCCACCTAGGAAGAGCCGTAAAGCAACCATACTCCAAGAGCAACAAAAAAAGTTCTGCTTATATTTCACAGGCCAGACCAAGGACCAAGAAGCAGAAATGTGTAATGAAAATCACTCCTTCGGGAAGACGACTGGAGTAAGGGAAGGTAGATTATGTGGCAGAAAAGTAGCTTAGTCATGTTATGAACTGAACTGTGTACTCCCCTCCATCTCCCTGCCAAATTCATATATTGAATTCCCCTGCTTAGAATGTGACTGTTTGGAGACACAGTCAAAGACATAAGTGAGGTTAAATGAGGTTGAATGGACGGTCCCTAAATCAGTCTGAGGTGAGAACGCACAGACACCAGGGGCCTGTGTGCACAGCCAGCCAGCCATGTGCAGAGGGAGGGAACAGAAGATGGCCACCTGCAAGCCATGGAGAGAGGCCTCAGAAGAAGCCACCCAGGACGAGTCAAAATAGTATGTCTTCATGAAAAGTCCAAGGATATTTTACTGATTTGTGTAGCATTATGGAGCCTAACTCAGAAATAGGCTAGAAAGAGAAAAACAAGAAAAATCAATAAAGCAGGAAAGCAAGCAGGAAATACAGCCAACGTCACATGATTTAGGGCTACAATTCTTTGAGAATTTATATGAAAACACCATATGTGTATAACAAATATATTTCTCACTATACCTATTTCTTGGAAAACTTTCCAGTGAAAGTGAGGTTGATTTTTGAGGTTAACTGACTGCAAGTCATTATTTGCAGAATTAAACTATTTCTACAATAAAAGGTTGATGTTAGGTTACAGGCAAAGTTTTTTGAGTGTCCATTCCAAAAAACTTTAAAAAAAAAAGGGTGAGGCTGGGGGGTTGGGTGGGTGATATAACCTCAGAGATGGCTAAATGGAGGTTCTCTGGGCAATGGAATTAAAAAATTCCATTCTTCAAGCAAAACATAAAATAAATTCCATTGTAAATGACATTCTATAAATATAAGTGAGTGCTGTCTTAAACCTTAATATCTAAAGACTTAATAGCTTTGGTGATATAGCTACTGTGTTTCTTAGAGGGGGGATTAATCAATTAATTAATCAATCAATTAATCAATTAATGACTTTAATCAATCAGTTAAAAGACCATAGTGTGTTAAAATCAAAACACTCTGTAAACTTCAAAACTATTAAATAAAATAAGCTATAATAGAACACAAATGAATACAACACATTAAGAAATACAACACATATTTTGGGTGATTAAAAGTATTTGCTAGGATTTACTGTCGTTTTTTAAAGTATTATTATAGTCTGCTCAGTGTTCACATTGAGTTAGATATTACGGTTTTTTTTTTCTTTAAATGGATTTTTTCTTACATAAGAACATAAAACCTATTTGAAAAATCACACAATTACGTAGTTGTTCCTTTGGTACAGGCTGCACTTTGGTGTGTTAAAAAATTCACTTTTTTCAGGACAAAATTTCTAAGTAGAAGAAAACAAATATTGTAGGAATAATTCTAAGGATATTTTTTAAAGCTTGATATACAGAAAACCAAAAAATACCTCATTATGTTGTTAAAATTCTAGAAGTTCTATTCTATTGAACTCTAAATGCTCATCAAACTGAGTTATCCTTGTTAGAACAATCTAATTAGAAAGGAATATATTCTGGAATCATTTAAATCTATCAGGGGAAGAGAATTAATGCAACTATATCATCTCGAATTTCAGAGTGCATACATCCTATTAATGCTAATTGCATTTATAAAATGCAAATTACTTACTTCCCTTTGCTCTGTGTATTTATGTTAATGTGCATAATTTAAACGAAGGCAAAAACATACTTAAGTCGATAATGTTCATATAAAACCAAAATGATGAGTTTATTTTTTAAAAACTAACTATTGTGATGGCATATTTGCCCAAATACTTTAATGCTCCAATTTTCCAGTTTCTTTATTTATACTTTTTCTTTCAACTCTCTAAAAATGAAACTATCTGTACAGGGTTAAGTTGTTTCTGATCTCAAAGTTTATCTAGGGGAATTTAAAACCACTTTTGGGATTTGGCTAAAAGGCTGAGAGATAAACAGAAAACTGACAGATGGGAAGAATAATATTGGTACTAATTAACTGAATCCAAAAATGATACTACCTAAAAATGATCTCAAATGCTGCCTTAACTGTGTAAGTTCCATACATGAGCATAGGAAACAGTGTCTACCTCAGGGGATGGACTAATTTAGATTCAGGTCTTGGCTCTGCTGTTTACCAGTTCTATAACTTTAGGCAAGGGTCTTAACATCTCTAGACTCATCTATAAAATGGATCTAATAATCATATAAACCTCTCAGCCATTGTGAAGACAACACAGGACAATTTAAGCCTTCAGGACTTAGCAGCAGTACTTGGCAATGTAATAATTGCTCAACTAAATTAACTATTTTTATTGTATGTGCATGTGTGCTAAGTTGCTTTGGTTGTGTCTGACTCTTTGCGACCCTGTGGATTGTAGTCCGCCAGGCTCCTCTGTCCATGGAATTCTCCAGGCAAGAATACTGGAGTGGGTTGCCATTTCCTACTCCAGGGGATCTTCCCTAGCCAGGGATTGAGCCCACGTCTCATTATGTCTCCTGCATTGCTGGTGCGTTTTCTACCACTAGCACCACTTGGGAAGCCCCAGCTATTATTATCATGTAGCAACAAATCATGTATAAGGGGGACCTGTAGCAGTTGACAATTATCCAAACATTTTAGTAGGTAATAGCAAAAGAAAGTCAATGAATCTCTATATCAACATATGTCACAGGAGAGAGGGGTGACTTGAAGATAGAAGAATGCCTTCATTAACAGTGATTTGAACAGAGTCTGGCTGAGATGCTCAGTGCTGGAATGGGATGAGCATGGG
Organism: Cervus elaphus; assembly: GCF_910594005.1. Classification (NCBI taxonomy): domain Eukaryota; kingdom Metazoa; phylum Chordata; class Mammalia; order Artiodactyla; family Cervidae; genus Cervus; species Cervus elaphus. The sequence goes on from NC_057846.1 coordinate 29,202,372, forward strand.
ATGTGGCTTCCCAGGTGACTCAGTGGTAAAGAATTCACCTGCCAATGCAGGAGACTCTGGAGACGGGGGTTTGAATACAAAAAGTGAGATTATGAAATGAATGCCATGTTCTAAACTACTGACATTTCCTAGTTATTTCACATGTTTTTTAAATGTATTTTCATTTCTTTGAACATTCAATTTTAAGTTTTTTCTACTATGAAGAAATAAACACACATATTTATTTGGTAAAAAAAAAAAAAAAAAAAGAAATTCACCAGAAATCCACAGCTGTAAAATTATGCAGTATTTTTTCTAACCTGAATTTTCCTGCAGTTAAATTTCAGGATGCATGCAGCTCCTCTCATATCTCACTCCTAGTGAAATTCAATTACTGTGTCAATGAAATTAGGTAACTTCGCTCAGTAGAGTTGAAATTTTTTTTGTTCTATGAACCTAGTAACTTCAAACCAGTGCTGTGAGTAACAGTGCCAACAAGACTTCAACTTAAAGAACAAATTCAGATGAAGCATCTTGTTTAATACTAAAGCAACACCTTATAAGCAGCCCCACTACTGGTTTTATGGATTCTGCTCTGTACATCAAAACATCTGATATTTCACTATCTACCATGGTAATTTGATTATTTTTAGAGGTAACATCAATGTTGATATTGTATAATACCATATATTGAAAATACCTATTGTTCAGATTGATATAAAAAGTCATACTACAATTCCAAATTCCAGCAGAATTTTTTGAATTGTAACTTGATTCTAAAACCAAGGTATGATACTAGGCATAACAACCTCACACCTGTCAGAATGGCTATCATCAAAAGGACCACAAATAACAAGTGTTGGTGAGGATGTGAAGAAAAGCAAACCCTCCTACACTGTTGGTGGGAATGTAAATTGGTTAAGTCACTGTGGAAAACAGTATGGAAGTTTATCAACAAAACTAAAATTGTGACTGTCATATGACCAAGCAATTCCACTCCTGGGTATATATCCAAAAGAAAGCCAAATACACTAATTAGAAAATATATGTGCATCCCAATGTTTATAGCAGCATTATTTACCACAGACAAGATATGGAATCAAGCAAAGTGTCCATCAGCAGATGAGTGGATAAAGATGTGGTGTATACATAATACACAAACATACACACAGTATAATACTACTCAGCCATAAAAATGGATGAAATTTTGTCATTTGTAACAACATGGATGGTCTTGGAAGGTATTATGCAAGATGAAATGTCAGACAAAGACAAATACTCTATGGAATCACATATATGGAACCTAAAAAAATAAGACAAATTAATGAACATTAAAAAAACAAATATATTCACAGATATAGAGAACAAATGAGTGGTTACCAGTGGGAAGAGGTAAGAGGGGAGAGGTAGTAAAAGGATATGGGATTAAGAGATATCAACTACTATATATAAAATAAATAAGCTACAAGGACATATTGTATAGCTCAGGGAATATAGCCAAAGTTTTATAATAACTATATGGAGTACAATTTTTAAAATTGTGAATCATTATGTTGTACACCTGAAACTTCTATATTGTATATTAGGTAGACCTCAATTAAAAAAAAAAAAAAAAGAACAGGCATAATACTCTTGAAGAAGATAAATCCAGAGGAACTTTCTGGAGAGATATCAAGGCATGTGAGACCTTGACTCATATTGATCAGTATAATAAGAGAGCCTCTAAATAGGCTTATACATATATTTAAAGGACCTTATATCTGTAATTCATTTACTATTTCATTACATAAAATATTTGAACATATTTTTGCAGTATAATGATTTGACCTTTGTGGCTCAGAGGGTAAAGCATCTGCCTGCAAGGCGGTAGACCTCGGTTGGGTCCCTGGGTCGGGAAGATTCCCTGGAGAAGGAAATGGCAACCCACTCCAGTATTCTTGCCTGGAGAATCTCATGGACAGAGGAGCCTGGTAGGCTACAGTCCACAGGGTCGCAAAGAGTCAGACATGACTGAGTGACTTCACTTTCTTTCTTTTAGAAGTAGAAATATGAATAACTGGCCACATTGAGTAAAAAATTTTAAACTGACATCATTTCCAGTTCACAACTCGAGAGTCCCAGGCAGCTATCTTCTTGCAAAGGCCTTTGTGCCGTCCTATACATCACTGCAGTTAGCTTTATTTAAGAAGAAAATAATATGATTCATTTTGATGCCCCAATTGGAATGGAAAGTTTGGGCTTAATGAATACTTAAGAAGGACATTAAGATGATGAGAGAGGTTTTGACTACTTCAAACATACTTTGGTCCACAATGGAAGAAATGACCATGCAATGACAAAATTGAGACCTTCAAAAGTCACTTTCAAAAATGACTTATTCCTGGTCATATCTAAATTGATGTAAATATTTTATATAACTTTTGGTTCAATCTCAAGTATGACAGAGTTTTAGAAATTTATTTTATCTTCATTTTTGTGGCCAATTGCTCTTGATCTGAAATTATTTCACCATCTTGTAGGCTCTGAATTACAGGGATCTTTTGAGGCAGGTATTCTGGAAAAGCAAAGCAAGTTTTAGACATAAGTTGGAGAGACCTTTATTTTGCTTTCACCATATAAGATTTGAGATAGACTAGTTTCAATAAAGGAAATCAACCCTGAATATTCATTAGAAGGACTGATGCTGAAACTGAAGCTTCAGTACTTTGGCCACCTGATGCAAAGAGCTGATTATTTGGAAAAGACTGATGCTGGGAAAGATTGAAGGCAAAAGGAGAAGGAGATGACAGAGGATGAGATGGTTGAATATTACCGACTCAGTGGACATGAATTTGAGCAAACTCCAGGAGATAGTGAAGGACAGGGGAGCCTGGCATACTGCAGTCTATGGGATTGCAAAGAGCTGGACATGATATAATGACCGAGCAACAACATGAACAAAAAGTTTCAATTTGGAAAATTCTCCACAAATGTTCCCACCAGAAATACACCAAAGACATTTTCTCAAAGCTAAGAATTATTTTCTATATTTCTCATTTATTACTGAATAATTAAGAATTTGTTCACTATGATTATTATAATTATGATTATCATATGCTTATTATTATTATTGAATAGGGTAGCCTATTTTAATTAATTTTTCCTTGTGCACATAGCCAGAATATACATCAAAATTGCGAATTATGTTATTCAATTATGGTATTAAACTAGTGGAACTGGAAAGAACTTTCACAGTTGTAAATTTATAATGCCATGATTCATGAGGTCTTCTATGTGAATTTTCTTCTTCCCTAGAAAATTGGGTAAATTTGAGACAATTGTTCTCAGAGGTGAACTGAAAAAAAAAATTAATGGTAATAGATAGAAAATATCTTCTTCCAGGGACACTAATATATTCTTTTAGAACAGTGTTTTCCAGTTTGGAAACAGCCAGAAAATGCAAATAATAACCATTATAACAAGAGTTATAATGAATGAGCACTGGGGAACAAATTTCAAGCAAACTATTTTGTATCCATTTCTCAATATTTTCTTATTGTTATGTTCCATTTTGCTGTTAATTCAATCAATTTTTCCATTAAGTAGATTTTATTTTGATTTTGGGGCTTCCCTAATAGTTCAGTTGGTAAAGAATCTGCCTGCAGTGAAGGAGACCCAGGTTCGATCCCTAGGTGGGGATGATCCCCTGGAGTAGGAAATGGCAACCTTCTTGCCTGGAGAATCCCATGGACAGAGGAACCTGGCAGGCTACAGTCCATGGAGTCGCAAAGAGTTGGACACAACTTAGTGACTAAACTATCAGATTTGATTTTATGGCAATTTTGACACTATTAAACAATTTGCCACTTAAAATTGATGTGGAAATACAGGAAATGGGTAAATTTTTAAAAAGTGTTCTTTTGCCATTGTTTTAAAGTTGGAGAAAAAGTAACTTTTTGAGATAATCTCTAAAATTGCAGTCCTGACAAGTTCTATGTTTGCTTTGAAACACTGCACTAATCATTAGTTCCACTGTAATTGTATTAATTAGATTGTATGAAAAAACAGTCGATCATTGCAAAGTTCAAAGGGCAAAACTTTTTCAGCAGTTGGTGTGTTCCTTTTATTTCATCAGATAAAAGCAAAAGAGGATAAAAGCTTGAGGCTGTCTGGTCTCAGTACATGCTTCTGTTCACTGCATTTCTAAGCAGCTTTTATTTTTCCTAATGTATGTGCCATGTTTCTTAATTTTCCATGGCTAATGGCATCCTGGAAGAGATTCACAATTTTATCCTGTGGCTGTTATAAGTGCTTAGAGCTCAGATACTTAGTTTGAATTTGAAGAATGTAGAAATGATAAGGATTTTTTTTTCCCCTTGTGCTATTTTAGAGTTCTGTAAGTGTTAAGAAAATGTAATACAGATGACATACTTTAGGACAATCATCTTATATTAAGATATAAGCCATACCTGGACATAAAAAGTATTTGTCTTTAGCTAAAAACAGGACCAGCTTTGTGATCACAGGGAGAGGCACAGTTTGTCTCTGCATACTTTCAGCCATGACTTTTGGACATTCCCCCAAACAGGACATCTTATTTCTTCTTGGAAACCAGTATCCATATTTCTAGTTTCATATTTTCTCCTGCAGACATATTCTCAAGAACTCAGGAGACAAACACCTTCTCTGCATACTAATGTATTTAAGTTATGCCTGCTGGTGCATAAAATGAACACACTCTATTCAGAGAACAGGATAATTCCAACTTGAATAGTGATGACAAAGTGGTAGGGTGAGAAGTAGACAGAATAATGGCTGCACAGCCAACTAGATCTTTGTTTTAAACTTTTTCTACCCTTCATTAGCAAGTTGTTCACTTTTTCTGAATATCTGTTTTCTAATCCCTCAAATGTGTTACTGTGTGGGCTAGAGAGAAAATGAGGTACACATTGAAGTAGTAATGAAAGCCGCCATGAATTGTCCTATGTGGTTCACAATGAATGGCTTGAAAGGGTGAATGACTTAGAGCTTTTTGATTGTATATCTGTAAGCAAAATGTAAAGGAAGGATTTTCATATATCCCAAACATATGAATGAATACTTTAATAATCTGAAAGTAGATCCATAGGAGACATTTCTATCCAATATCATTTTCCAAATAGTTTTGCTATTTTCCTAAAAACTTGTTGTTTTTGTTTTTCGTTCGTTTGTGTCTTCTGGGATCTTGATCAGATTTTCCCCTTTGGGGGGAAAAGTTTAGCATCAAAACTGACATAAAACTATTAAATATAAATGTTGTTAGACTCTTTCATGGATTTGGCTTTTCATACATTCTTGCTTACTTTTCTTCTTTCGTTACAAATATGTATTCCTATATATGTTTTCATACGCACACATACATATGATTTTTTGTTATCTCTCTACCTAAATGTATACTATCTATACTATTTTATTTATGATTTTAAGCTAAATATTTTTTCTGCAGGAGAGTAATTAAAAGTAACTTGAGAAAGTATTTTTAAAAGTAAAGTGTTTATTTCACAAATTATAGGGAAGAGTATGCCAGCAAATTTGGAAAACTCAGCAGTGGCCATGGGGCTGGAAAAGGTCAGTTTTCATTCCAGTCCCAAAGAAAGGCAATGCCAAAGAATGCTCAAACTACCGCACAATTGCACTCATCTCACATACTAGCAAAGTAATGCTCAAAATTTTCCAAGACAGGCTTCAACAATACATGAACTGTGAACCTCCAAATATTTAAGCTGGTTTTAGAAAAGGCAGAGGAACCAGAGATCAAATTGCCAATGTCCGCTGGATCATCAAAAAAGCAAGAGAGTTCCAGAAAAACATCTATTTCTGCTTTATTGACTATGCCAAAGCCTTTGACTGTGTGGATCACAATAAACTGTGGAAAATTCTGAAAGAGATGGGCATACCAGACCACCTGACCTGCCTCTTGAGAAACCTGTATGCAGGTCAGGAAGCAACAGTTAGAACTGGACATGGAACAACAGACTGGTTCCAAATAGGAGAAGGAGTATGTCAAGGCTGTATATTGTCACCCTGCTTATTTAACTTCTATGCAGAGTACATCATGAGAAACGCTGGGCTGGAGGAAGCACAAGCTGGAATCAAGACTGCCACGGAAATATCAATAAGCTCAGATATGCAGATGACACCACCCTTATGGCAGAAAGTGAAGAAGAAATAAAGAGCCTGTTGATGAAAGTGAAAGAGGAGAGTGAAAAAGTTGGCTTAAAGCTCAACATTCGGAAAACAAAGATCATTTGGCATCTAGTCCCATCACATAATGACAAGTAGATGGGGAAACAGTGGAAACAGTGGCAGACTTTGGTTTTTTGGACTCCAAAATCACTGCAGATGGTGATTGCAGCCATGAAATTAAGACGCTTACTCCTTGGAAGGAAAGTTATGACCAACCTAGACAGCATATTAAAAAGCAGGGACTTTACTTTGCCAACAAAGATCCATCTAGTCAAGGCAATGGTTTTTCAGTAGTCATGTATGGATGTGAGAGTTGGACAGTGAAGAAAGCTGAGCACCAAAGAATTGATGCTTTTGAACTGTGGTGTTGGAGAAGACTCTTGAGAATCCCTTGGACTGCAAGGAGATCCAATCAGTCCATCCTGAAGGAGATAAGTCCTGAATATTCATTGCAAAGACTGATGCGGTAGCTGAAATCCAGTATTTTGGCCACCTGATGCAAAGAGCTGACTCATTTGAAAAGACCCTGATGTTGGGAAAGATGGAAGGCAAGAGGATAAGGAGAATGAGATGGTTGGATGGCATCACCGACTCAATGGGCAGGAGTTTGGGTAAACTTTGGGAGTTGGTGATGGACAGGGAGGCCTGATGTGCTGCAGTCCATGGGGTCACAAGGAGTTGGACACAACTGAAAGACTGAACTAAACTGAGGGAAGAGTAAAGAACAGAAAAAAGGATTAAGTCTTTAGAATGGCTGATTTAAAATATTGAGCTAATTATTGAGCACTGAATTTTATTCTTCTTTCTATTTTAAATTTCAGTGAATGAAATATGGCACTGAATGTGAACTTGTTACTATCTAATAAAACTAGTAGAGTTCTGTTGGGTAGGAATATCTTACTATCTGATCCCAGTGGATTTTGTTTACATTCTTACTGAAATTCTACAACAATGTAGTAGAGGATGAATGTATGTAATATTGAAAAGTCTGACTGATAAATAGCCTGATAATACAATCTATAAGCAATTCATGACATTAGTGACAAAGACCTAACACCTCCAGGAAGGCCTTACCTCCAAAGACAGCCACATTGTGGATTAGTGCTCCAACATACAAATTTTGGAGGAGACACAATTCAGTCCATAACAATATCCACTCAGGAAAAAAAAACAGGTTTCAACCCCCCCAGCTCCCCAAACAAGCAGTATCATACTTCAAGGAATGAAACCTTAAAATTTAGAAGACAATAGAACAATATTTGAGGAATTTTGATGAGAAAATGCTATAATTCAATTTATATACATGACAGTACTTCAGGTGCCAGAAAAACAAAAAACAAAAATTGAAAATAAATAAAAGCACATGAATGAGGAAGATATGGCAATAATGTAGATTAAAGACACACATTTATATTACTGTTAGATACCTCATTATAAAAATGAGAATAAACATTAAAAATTTTTCTAAGACATTTTAAATGTAATAGAGTATTTCTCAATTGAAATGCTGAAAAACTGAAAAGTTGATGGTTCAGGAGCAATGAAAAGCAGCAGTATAAATGTAGCAAATGCTTTGTTTAAAATAGATTTGACACAGTTTTGTCACTTTGACACTCTTAATACTAAGATGCATCAGAAATATATATAGGCTAATGATTACTTTTGAAAAATATAAAGGCAATTATGTCACTTGTTCAGTTATTTTTATTTTTCCTTTTTAGGGGATGTTATGCTAGCTTCTCTGCAGGAAATCAATGTACCTGATGTAAAATGTCAAAAAATCATTGACAATAAAAGAAATGTTAAGGGATTTCACATAAGAACATACAAAAGCAGAGATAGCTTCATACAATATAATGGATAATCCAAAAAAGAAGTCATGAAGGATAACAGCTGCAGTATTTGACGTGATTTGCTGTTGTTGTCTAGTCACTAAGTCATTTCCAACTCTTTTGCCATCCCATGGACTGTAGCCCACCAGGCTTCTCTGTCCATGGGGCTTCCAAGGCAAGAATACTGGAGTGGGTTGCCATGCCTTTTTCCAGGCAATCTTCCCAACCCAGGGATCGAGCCCGGAAGGTGGATTCTTTATTGCTGAGCCACAAGGAAAGCCCTATTTGACAAGGGAGCCCCTGGATATATGTGGTTATTTAAATTTTTTGAAATTTCATTAAAAATTAAAGGGCTTCTGGGTAGCTCATAGGTAGAGGATCCACGTGCCAATGCAGGAGACAGGGTTCAACCCCTGGTCCAGGAAGGTCCCATAAGCCCTGAGCAACGAAGCCCGTGCACCACACCAACCGAGCTGGTGCTCTAGAGCTCTGGAGCTGCAACTACTGAAACCAGCGTGTCCGACAGCCAGTGCTCTGCAACAAGAGAAGCCACCAAATGAGACGCCTGCGGACTGCAACAGAGGAGCCCCACTCACTGCAACTAGAGGGAAGCCTGCGTGTCAACGAAGACCCAGCTCAGCCAAAAGTACAATAAATTAAAAAAAAAAATTAAAAGGGCCGTTCCCCAGTTACACTAGCAATATTCCAAGCAATCAATAGCCTTGCTTGGTTAGTGGCTGTTGTATTGTACGGCATAGACACAGAACATTTCCATCATGGGAGAAAATCCTACTGAACAGCACGGTTCTAAAGGGTAATATGCTGAAGGAAAAGCGTCAGATGGAAAACGACACATACCACATAACTTCATTCAACTGTGGAATGTAAAACACAAACAAAAAATAAAAATACTGAATAAACCAAACCAAACATGCAGATACAGAGAAGAGAGAGAAAGAGGCAGGGAGGGGGTGAAATGGGTCAAAGTGATCAACTGAATGGTGATGGATGGAAACTAAATTTTTGGTGGTGATCACACAGACGCGTATAGAGAGGTAGAAATATAATGGTATAGACATGAAACATACCGCGTGATCAACCAATGTTACCTCAAGAAAAATATCTTAAAAAACAGAGTGTATAAATACTAATACAAGGTAAGAGGCACAGGTCAGAATCACCCTGGGAACCGTCTCCTATTTTGCAGATGGATCCACAGAGTCATTCAAATTTTCTGTTATTTGTAGAAAACAGTTGGGCAGGTATGAAAAAATGTATTAGGCTTCATTATAATACTTCATTATTTACAAGCTTGAAATATTAGATATAATGTTTTGCTTAGTAATATTACAGACATAGTTAAAGAAATAATGTGTTTAACACTATCAGGCAAACATTTAAGTGTATTTAGACTTTAATGAAGTGGAAAGATGTTGAGGATGCATTGTTTTAAAAAAGATAAGTGAATAGTGTGAAAATGGACATATGACATAATTATACACACACACACACATATATATATGTATATATAATATGCTGCTGCTACTGCTAAGTCATTTCAGTCGTGTCCGACTCTATGCGACCCCATCCCTGGGATTCTCCAGGCAAGAACACTGGAGTGGGTTGCCAGTTCCTTCTCCAATGCATAAAAGTGAAAAGTGAAAGTGAAGTCGCTCAGTCGTGTCTGACTCTTCGAGACCCCAGGGACTGCAGCCTACCAGGCTCCTCCGTCCATGGGATTTTCCTGGCAAGAGTACTGGAGTGAGGTGCCATTGCCTTCTCCATATATATAATATACACACATACAAAATAAGATAGAAAAGTTTAGGAGGATTTACTTTTAACAATGGGCTTCCCACATGGCTTAGTAGTAAAGAATTCACCTGCCAATGCAGAGGATACACGAGACATGGATTTGATCCCAGAGTCAGGAAGATCCCCTGGAAGAGGAAATAGCAACCCATTCCAGTATTCTTGCCTGGAGAATCCTGTGGATAGAGGAGCCTGGCAGGCTATAGTACATGGATCACAAAGAGTCAGACATGAATGAGTGACTAAGCATGCACACACTCTAAACAATATTTATCTCTGGAGGCAGTGGAATTTTAGAGTTTTTGTATATGTATGTATGTTTACATGTTTATCACTATTTTCTCTCTTTTTTAAAACAAGGAACAGGTTTTTTTGTGTAACATGTTTAAAATTATTATTAAGAGATAATTTTGAAAAGGCTACTTTATATGTATTTGATACATATTTTATTTGGTGAAATGAGTATTTAGGGCTCTTTTTTTCCCTCATTGTAGAGATTATTTTTTTTTAAGCATACAATGAATACATTCTTATGGAGGGAGCTTCAATAATACCCAAGCTCTATCAGTCAAAGATCTTCAGTTCAGTTCAGTTCAGTCACTCCGTCGTGTCCGCCTCTTTGCGACCCCATGGACTGCAGCACGTCAGGCCTCCCTGTCCATCGCCAATTTCCGGAGTTTACCCAAACTCATGTCCATTGAGTCGGTGATGCCATCCAACCATCTCATCCTCTGTCATCTCCTTTTCCTCCTGCCTTCAATCTTTCCTAGCATCAGCGTCTTTTCCAATGAGTCAGTACTTCACATCAGGTGGCCAAAGTATTGGAGTTTCAGCCTCTGCACCAGTCCTTCCAATAAATATTCAGGACTGATTTCCTTTAGGATGGACTGGTTGGATCGCCTTGCAGTCCAATTACACGTAAAGAGAAATGGGCCCTGGCTGTGTTAAGCAGAAAAGAAACTATTTAAAAGGACCCTGGGTAGCTTGTAGAAACTCTAAAGAACTTGGTAGGTGGGTTTAGAGCTTCCACAGCCAGAAGATACACCTGGACCAGCCCATTGGGAGGACACTGCTGGGGTCTGGATGGGCAACTTGGTTTGCTGACCCTGTGGGCAATGGACTGGTTGTCACTCCTAGCATCCCTGCTTCTTCAGTTTGAGAACTGCAGCTGCCAGAGAGGGCTCACTACAAACCACTTTCCCAGACATCATTAGCTCTTGATTCTAAATTCACTTGATGATGTTGGGTCATGAGTCCATATCCTCCCTGCAAAGGAGGCTAGAGGAGCAGATACATGGCATTTCCAGCTTTCACAATGTGAGGTGTTTCTAGATCATGGGCATCCCCCAAAGGTGATGATGTCCCACAAGAGTAACTATAGAGTAAAACAGGAATGCACTCAGCGCCGTCACCACTGTCTGCCTTCCGATAGCTCCTTCATGTGTCTGCAGTAATTATGATGCAAATTTAAAGCAAGCAGGATTTTGCATGAATTGAACCATGAAATCATCAAAGATTTGCTATGTGTGTAAAAGATGCTCTTTAAAATGTTTTAACTATAAAAGCACATTTAATTTCTGCAAACAACCACATCAAGTAGTTCTTACTAGTAGCCCCATAAATTTAGCCATAGAGAAATGGTGAAAATGGATAAGGGTCACAGTGCTGATGAGAAATATAACAAAGATTTTAATCCAGAGCTCACACCTCTAATTTGGTTCCAGAGCTCACACCTCTAAATCTGAGGTTATACTATCTCCCATATCTTCAAAGAATATTGCTATTGTGGTAATGGGAGATGAATTTATATTTACTCTTACCCAGATTTATTAGAATATTTTTTCCATGCCAGTAATAAAGAAGTGAGGGAAAAAATTATCATTTTCCATCAGTGTAGTTGCTCTATTTTAACTTGCTTTGGGTGAGGTCTACCCATTCCAGTATTCTGGCCTGGAGAATTCCATGGGGTTGCAAGGAGTCGGACACAACTGAGCGACTTTCACCACTTTCACTTGGGTGAGTCTGGGGATGTTTGGTTTTTTTTTTTTTTTTTGCTTGTTTGCTTTGGTTTATCTTGTACATGAGGCTGTGATAGGTGTGCAAAAATGTCAGGTTTTTTGTTTTTGTTTTTTCCAGGAAAGAAAACATTTGTCAACAATGGAACATTTTCTTTGCTGACTTTCTTCTTACTTCCCCTTCTTTCCAAACCTAAATTTTTTTTTTTTTTGAGTTCTTGGTTTAAAAAACTACATTTCTCAAAGTCAAAAAAGAAATTTGGATGAACTTGTAAATTAACTATCAGAAGATCCACCAGTAAAGGCAAGGGGCCAATGCTTACTAATTCTTTAAAATATATGCATGTAGAAATTACTCTTTCCCTCACAGAGTAATAGTTTTAACAGTTACATCAGATACCTACCTAAATTCTACAACTTTCCCAAACTTTAAAGCACAACATATTACTATCACTTTTTTTCACATAAAGATACTGTAGTATACAGATGAACTATGTAACTAAAATCAGTAGCTAGGCTAGAATGTACATACACAAAGTTTGATGATTTTAGTATGCAAACATGGGTGACCATGTCCATCCATTTTGTTTTTCTGTAAAGGTCAATGCATGACTTATACATGTGATTGTACAAAAAGTGCCAGCTGGAGTAATTTTTTTTTGATGAATGCCTGGGCACGTGACTTTACATTAGTATGGTAATAATTATTACTTTCATAATTAATTCAAATTTTAATAATGATCTCAAACCATGAAAGCAATAGATTCTTCTTTCCCAATCTTCCAAA